>NC_091774.1:82938877-84138877 GCF_029378745.1 Bos indicus | reverse complement strand
ATAGAGGATATACCGGGTAAAAAATAATATCCTAGGAAAGGAGGGAAGCTGGAGAATACACTTTATGGAACATCCCATTAGTGTAAAAAGGTGACATGTATGTGTCAGGCAGTTACTCGTGAAACCACACGTGAAACCATTGGCCGCACCGCATTCTGGGAAGTGGAGAGGAGCTGGGGGGCGGGGAGAGAACCCACATCTTTGCTGTCTACGTATTATTATTGTTTGAACTTTTCCACTGTGCTCTGATGTGTTATTTCTTAAACAATGAAACGTTAGGAAGACTGAAACCTGCTGGAAACCTTGGTTGAAATGAGGAAGGGAAAGAACGCGGGGGCCTCCCTTCCAGACTCCACGAGGACAGGCGTGCGTGGAGGGGCACTCACTCACGAGCAGCTGGAGGAAGGTGTCCTGTGGAGAGGAGCCAGCCATCAGCGTGCCCAGGTGGAAGGCAGGGCTCGAGGAGGGGCCCCCGAGAGGCCTCCAGCGTGCAGAGCGGAGCCTGGGGGGCCACACATGAGGGGCAGGAAAGCCTTTCCCAGTGCCAAGGCCCACGCTGACCCTGGGTCACCACAGGACAGGCTGATCCCTGACCTCCCCACAGGATGGGCTGACCCCTGGTCCCCCCCACAGGATAGGCTGACCCCAGACCCCCACAAGACGGGCTGACCCCTGACCTCCCCACAGGACGGGCTGACCCCTGGCCCCCCCACAGGACATGCTGACCTTGGGCCTCCCACAAGACGGGCTGACCCCTGACCTCCCCCACAGGATGGGCTGACCCCGGGTCCCCACAGGATGGGCTGACCCGGGCCCCCCCAACAGGACATGCTGACCCTTGACCTCCCCCACAGGATGGGCTGACCCCTGACCTCCCCACAGGACGGGCTGACCCCTGACCTCCCCACAGGATGGGCTGACCCCTGACCTCCCCACGACCTCCCCCACAGGATGGGCTGACCCCTGGCCCCCCCACAGGACAAGCTGACCCCAGGCCTCTCCCTCAGGACAGGGGTTCTCTGTTAGGGGCTCTGCTGGAACCAGGATCCTAGATAACCCTGAGCACCTCACTCTGGGGCCATGAATCGTGGACCCTCATCTGCAAAGGGAGGAGTGGAAGGCCTCGAGCTCCCTGGTCTCCAAGGTTAGGCCAGACCCAGGGCCAGGACAAGGGTCAGGGTCAGGGTTAGAGTTAGGGTTAGAAGGAACGTACTTCTTGAAGAATTGCGTTTTCAGTTCCAGAGAATAAATGGTGAACCAGTTCAGGGGGATTTTATCCAGAGTAACAGGTCCGATCAATCCTGCAGCGGGGAGACAGCAGAGGTAAGGACACTCTCCGGTGTCCAAGCACAGACTCACAGTCCGGAGTCATCAGTGACCAGGGCTCAGCCCGGAAGGGCACGGACTGGCCTGACCTGCATGCCTGAGGGTCTCCAAACCACCAGGAAAGCTTCCCACCCAAGCCCTGAACTTCCCCTGGAATTCCCCAGAGGGGCAGGGTCCCCCTGCAGACAGCCAGGACGCCCCCCCCGCCGCAGTGGGAGTCGACAGGACGGAGGGTGGGGACAGACGCCGCTGGTCCCCACACCCAGGGCCCCACCTCTGCCAGGGCTCAGTCTTCCCTCCAACCCCACCCTCAATCTTCGGGTCCAAGTCACGAGGCGGGGAGGGCACGGCTGTTACCAGAGCCCACCTTTCCGCTGATTTTGAATTTTCCATGAAAAATTGACTCGTCCTTGATTCTCCACCAGGATCCTTAGAAGCTGACATTCCTGCTTGTGACAGACCAGTTCATGGGGATATATGGCCACGGAAGGCTTTCCTGGAGCCCAGTCTTCTCAAAGTCCCAGGGGGAAAACAAGCGAAGGGGAGAAGCCGAGGCCCCCCAAGGGCCCTGAATGCTGCTGCTTCAGAGGGTCCTGCCTGGCCCGCCCTCACAGACGCCTGGGGCTCAGCGGCGGTGTGAGAGCGCCGGCCAGGGGCTTGGCAGGAAACGTCCACCGGCACCCAAGTGCAGAAGCTGAAGTGCAGGACACATGAGGGCTGGGGGTGCACATAGACTCGCAGCCCTAGTCCTTCTGCCAGGACCCTGAGGGGCCCATCACCCCACGGCAGATGGGGAGATGGGAGGGTCTGCCTCAGAAACAGCGCATTTGCGCTGGAGGCCCGAGTCTAGGGCCGCAACTCGACTTTCGAGTTACATACCGTGATTGGAGGAATGTCTATGTCCCGATAAACATCAGTCAGAATCCCTAAACTCGTCTCATTCAAAAACACCTGCAAAAGAAGGGCTGGCATCAGACGGACAGGCCCACCCAGAGGAAGCGGGCAGGGAGATCGGGGTTGGGGCGGTCTCCAGGAAGGCAGCCACCAGCCTGCTGTCCACGGGCAGCCAGAAGCGGAGGCCCCAGCAGACTTGCAGCATGACAGGTAAAGTGGGCCTCTTCCACCCCAGTCAAGCCTCACACACAGAGGTGCTCAAAAGCATATCAAACAGCAAAGGGGCCCACGGCAGCCCCCAAGGTGGAGCTGGGCTGATGTCCTGCCTGCAGCCAGACGCCCAGCCCCACCTGAGCCTCATCTTGTGCGTTGGCATGGAGCCGGCCCCCGGAGCAGATGGTCATCTCATAAAGCACGAACCCGAAGGACTGGCCGTTGCCGTTGTTGATGGGCAGGTTCTCCATGTTGATCGGAACGTTAGAAGTGACCGGCTGAGAGGTGGGCAGGGAGCTGGGGTGAGAACCAGGCCCTTCTCTCTAAGACCCTGGGCAAGCTTGGCTATGCCTCCTAACGGTCCCCAAGAGCCCTTTGATGAGACTCCGTGTGACGACACCTGTGCCCTAGTCTCCACGGACCAGGAGCCTGGGGGCGGGCAGAGGGGCCTCCGCTCTAATCCTGAGAACCAGCAGCGTCAACAACCGAGTCCCAGCTCGACTGCCAGGGAGCAAAGCAACGCATCGAGCAAGCGTGCACTTCGCATCCACAGTGTGCGTGGCATGCCTCACTAGTGGCAGGAGGCTCAGCACAGGAGAAACCCTGTGAGCTCAAGAGGGAACGTCTCCCAGGGCCTAAGACGCTGTGCTCCTTGTGTTGGGGGCCCGGGTTCAGTCCCTGGTCAGGGAACTAGCTCCCATGTGCCACGGCTAAAGATCCCCCGCACGGCGAGTAAAACAAAGAGCCGCGAGTAAGACCTGGCACGGCCAAAGCAACACACGCAAAACAGATTAACACGAACAAAAGCAGAGCGGCATCTTCCAAGCAAGGCTCTCCTTCTCTTCTGCGCGGACACGGACCCTAGTCTTGGGGGGAGCTGGGGGGCCCCGCCGTCGGACGAGGTGGTGCTGGAGAGGACGCGGAGCCCAGCTGCACGGGCTGCTGGCTCGGCCACGCTCAGGACAGGGCCTGCGAGCAGGGGTCTCTGTGATCCCACTCCCCCCCAGGCCCCCCACTCTTCAGTTCACACCCGTTCACGGTCTTCCCAGGAGGCACCCCGGCTCTGCCCGCTGGTGCCAAACGTGGACAAAACGTAGGAGCATGTCCCCGCTTTCACAGAAAGCCCTGAAGGCCTCCCTGCTCTGTGGCCTCGGCCCGGCCCCAGCCCCCGTGTCCCCAGTAGCCACCCCCGGTCCCCGGAGCCCAGGGTGCTCACCCTCTGCAGGTAAGGCAGGGCCTCCCACAGTGGCAGGTAGTGAGACAGCTTCAAGGAGGGGTACACCGCCTTGGGAGTGGGACTCGGAACAGGGGGCAGGGGCCTGACTGCAAAGGAAACGGGCAGCGGGAAGCATCCCCTCCTTCCCCACGCTGCCCCGCCCTCCCCGGATTCACGCCGCGGGAGACGGGGTCCCAGCCCGGCGGGGTTCCTCAAGCTGTGAGACGCTGGGAGACCAGACCCCCTGGGAGCTCAGAGCGGGAGGTCTCTACCGGACGCTGCCCCTGCCTGGCTCCCTGGCATCTGGGAGGCGCACCCCTAAGGTGATCTCCACAGATACAGTTCACAGGGTGACTCTCAGGGGTGCATGAGGGCATCTCCATGCAGAGAGCTTTGTCAACAGTCGCTCCAACTTCTAGCGGACAAGCACCACTCTCTTCACAGAGCAGATGCTGTCCCTTAAAGGGCTTAAAAACAACGCGGCTCTCAGGTGGGAAAACCAGGGTTTGAATGAAGGCAGCCCCTGCCCTCACAAGCACTTTTAAGTTTCTGCCCATAGGGAACCCTTCCCTCTCCTACCCACTCCCACAACTTCCCGAGGATGGCCAGCCCCCCAGCAAAATGGCAGCTGAGTACCCAGGATGGACTCAAAGAGGCTCCGGAGCATGAAGTACTTGGCGGTGTAGTCCCCGGCCTCCGTCAGCACTGCGTCGTAGTCTGCAAGACACCGGCCGCCTTCTCTGGGCAGGGCCCCCCACCGGCCGCCTTCACTGAGCCGGGGTCCGCCCCCCCCACCGGCCGCCTTCTCTGGGCAGGGCCCCCCCACCGGCTGCCTTCGCTGGGCCGGGCCCCCCCACCGGCCGCCTTCTCTGGGCAGGGCCCCCCCACCGGCCGCCTTCGCTGGGCCGGGGCCCCCCCACCGGCCGCCTTCGCTGGGCCGGGGCCCCCCCACCGGCCGCCTTCGCTGGGCCGGGGCCCCCCCACCGGCCGCCTTCGCTGGGCTGGGGCCCCCGAAGTGGGTGGGAGCCGACTTCCCAGCCCAGACCACTCTGGCCATCCCCGCAGCCATGCCCGGGTCTGAGGCCACGGCCACCAGGCCTTCCCCGCTTCCTTTCACAGACACTCATCTGCCCCCAGCCCGGCCGCCCAGGAGGCCTCCGGGGCCCACACGGCACCACCCCGGGTTCTGCCGGGGAGCCCAGGTCAGGGGCCCGTGATCAGGACGGGCAGGGCAGAGTGAGAGGTCACGGTGGCCCCTCTGCGGCGAGGTCAGCCTGCTCTCTGCAGTGTGCACATCTCAGAGGGAAGGAAGGCAGAGAGAGGAGGGAACTCTCGGTGCTCAGTGTAGATCGGGGCCCCCGGCTCAGGGCGGCCGAGCCGGACAGCACTTGCCGTAGCTCGTGGTAACACCTCTGTGCTTCTCGAAACTCGTGGCCCCGTTCATGAAACCAAAGTTGGTCCCCCCGTGGAACATGTACACGTTGAAGGAGATGCCATATCTGATAAATTCAGACACGCTCTTTTCAACTTCTGCAGAGGAGGAAGACGAGAAATAGCAGAGGTCAAAACTTCAGAGATGACAGAACCTTTGGGAAAGCCACTCCTCTCTGGCGCTGCCCCACAGCCAGCTCAACCGTGTGTCCCTCAGAGTCCACGGAGATTCTAACCAGACAGCAGGCGGAATCGACCACAAGTACCCTAGAAAACTAAGCTTGTCCATACTAAGC
Source organism: Bos indicus (assembly GCF_029378745.1). Classification (NCBI taxonomy): domain Eukaryota; kingdom Metazoa; phylum Chordata; class Mammalia; order Artiodactyla; family Bovidae; genus Bos; species Bos indicus. The sequence continues at coordinate 84,133,501 of NC_091774.1, read as the reverse complement.
TAGTGTTAGTCACTCAGTTGTGTCCGACTCTCTGCAGTCCCACGGACTGTAGCCCCCCCGTCTCCCCTGTCCATGCAATTATCCAGGCAAGAGTACTGGAGTGGCTCGCCATTCCCTTCTCCAATACTAAGAGCCTTTCCAAAAGTTACTTCTCCCAGAGAATTTGACTCTGAGCTACATCTATTAAATAGCAGCCTGAGAGCCTTTACATCACTTAAGGATCGCATGTCCATTAAATTTTTGAAATTATACAAATAATTCATCTATTCTTGCTAACCACCTGCTCGGATGGTGCCTCTGGGGCAGTGGCCGCCGCTGTCTCATTTGTGCCCCACGGCCATCTCCTCGCCGGCCCTAAAGGAGGCAGCCTGGCTGGAAGTTCGCCAGGTGTGGCTCAGCACTGGCTGTGCGCCTCGCTGTCCATCTGGCCGTGCTCAGCCCACTTTCTCTCAGAGCCTCAGCTCCCTTGCCTGCTGAACAGGGTCCTCATCCCTCCCCCATCACACATGGATGAGAATTAACTGATAGGAAGAAACACGCACAGTGCCCGACAGACACGTGGTCGGAAACCCGTGTTGACTGGGGGCCGTCTGGAGTTATTCTTGTTTGCTCCCTATTTTGCTGTTCAAAGCAGGCCTTTCTCAGTTACCTACTATCTTTCGATTGTTGTCTTTATTTCCAGTACAAGTCAGCTTGCTTTTGTAAATACAGTTAGTAGAAAAACACTTCTATTAACAGCCTCCTCCAGGCACTGCTCTGGGCGGTCTACCAGATCGCCACACTTCATCCTGACAACGGCGCTCCCGGGAGGAGGAGGTTTCAGGGGCCACCTCACTGGGGCCACAGAGCTGGGCCTGAGAGCTTTGCTGCTTTGGCTCCAGGATCTCCAGTCACGCTCACCTCTTGGCCCCTCAGCTGCAGAGGCCTCTGTGACTGTTAGGAGATGCATCCCGCCCTCAGAGACCGTGCGGGACCCCCCGGCAGCTGGCCCTGCCTCTTCTGTCCCCGCACCTGCTTGGTCAGGGGTGGGGGACTCATCACTGTTTACCCAACCACCTGTCCATCCATGGTGCAGCGAGCCTCCAGGGCGTGGAGCCAGTGGCTCAGGCCCCCACGCCCTCAGGCTTGGCTGCAACCCCTCCACAGGAGGTGCAGGTCCGAGAGCTGACCGAAGAGCGGGGCAAGGTAAGCGACCCTCGCAGGTCAGACACCACGGCAGACTCACCGTTCACACCCATCACCCTGTGATCGATTCCCCAGGTATCAAACCAGCCGACCCAGAATTCCATGATCAGAATGGGCTTGTGTCTCTAGGAACAAACCAAATCAAATGCTAAGTCTGATGCCAGGAAGAAGGGAGATCAGAAGATCTGAAGATGACAAGTCAGCATTTGAGGGGCTCCCTCTCCACTCGTCCCTGCTGGGCATGGACGCTCCCTGCCCCTCACCCAGCGCACCCCTGCAACCACCCACAGCAGTGGCTCCTGTTCCCCACAGGCCCAAAAACACACCCCACGTGTATTAAGACAAAGGGACAAAAAGAAACATAAAACCGGGGGTGGGGGCTGATTACCCATCTCAAGAAATCAGAAAAAAGCAGAAAATAAACCAAAGAGTAAAACAAAGGAAATAATAGCCTGATGGCTATTGCCGAGGGCATCCTGCGCTCACAACAAGGACGGCGGGGACCTGTGGCCTGGTGAGGACAGGCTGAGAGGGGAACAGCCCACGCAGAAGCCCAGAGCCGTCAGCTCTATCCGTCAGTAATCGATGGCCTGAGCTCTGATCACCAGAAAGGGCAGAGCTTACCCGGCAGTGACGCCCACCAGCCTGACCTGATGGAAACGCACAAACAGACGCAGAGCACCGCCATGCACGCGCACGGGCCACGCACCAGGAATGGCCACAGCACAAGCCGTGAGGCAAACCGTAGCAGACACGAAAGAACAGTCACACCAGGCAGGTTCTTGGATCTTCACAGCATTAAAACAGAAATCACCAACAGAATGGTATCTAGAAAATCCCCAAATGCTGACAAATTAAACAATATGCTTCCAACGGACACATGGAGTAAAGAAACAAAAATTTAGTAATTAAATCCAATGAAAGTTTAATGCTCTGAACATTTTTAAAAACATCACTTGAAAATAAAAAAAAAATACAGCATTTCAAAATTGGTGGGATGGAGCAAAACCAGTGTACACAGGAAAATTCATAGCACTAAATGCTTGTATTAGAAAAACAGAAAGTCTCAAGTCAGTAACCTAAGCTTCAACCAGAAAAAAAAAAAAAAACCCTAGTAAAAGTAGAGCAAATTCTATCCATTAAGGAAGCATAAGGTAGAAAATGTTAAAGATTACAGCAGAAATAATAGAAAAGAAAAACATAATAGAGAAAAAAGCCAAAATACGGTTCTCTGAAAATATCAACAAAGTGATAAGCTTCAAGTCATACTGACCAAGATTTTTAAAAAAAGAAGAAATACATGAAATTGTCAATAACAGGAGTGGAAGAAAGGTCATCATTACTTACAACAAAGACATTCAAAGGATACTAATGAATCATTACAAACACTCTACGGTCATGAATTCAAAGTACAGGTGAAAAAGGACAGAATAAAGACACGAGCTACTGGAACTCACTCAAGAGGGACTAACCTGAGCCATGCTGCATCCATCAGGAAAACTAAATAAAAAGCCCTCTGAAAAAGAAAATTTCAAGTCCAGATGCGCTCAATGGTGAATTTTACCAAACGGTGAGTAAGATATACTAACATTTCTACAAAATCTCTTCCAGGAGATAGAAAAGGAGGGCATTTTATGAGGTCAGCATGACCCTAATTCCAAAATCGAATAAAGGCATTTCGAGAAAAGAAAACCAAGCGTCAGCATTCCTCACGAACACAGAAGCAAAAGTCCTCAACAAAATCTGAACGAGCTGAAACCAGTATATAAAATGAGACTACCCCACAACCAAGGGGGATGCAGCCTCAGAATGCAAGCAGGGGTCAGCATTCAAAACGCAAGCAACCTGTGTCAGCACCACCGAGGCGGGGAGCAGGGCCCTGAGGTCCGTGCGCGGCAGGAGCTCCTCCATCGGGAGGGACGCGGCCGCTGTCCTCGGGGGGATGCAGCGCCGCCGTCGCGAGGGACGCGGTGGCAGTTGAGGCCACAACACGTGGGCCTCAGAGTCATCAGGCAGTATGAGAGACTGGATACCTGAGGCCCCGTTTTGATGAAAGGTCCAGAAAAGCCCATTACGGCTCCCTGGGACGGAGGGAGGGAGGGAGCTGACTGCAGGAGGAGGCCTTCCAGACAGGTGCCAGTTGCAAAACGCTGTGCTAATCATACATTTTCAATGGGCGGATTCAACGGTGTATAAATTGTTCTTCAATAAAACTGCTTTTAAAGGAACGAGAGGAAAACAGCAACAAGGGAGGCGCTGCCCTCAGCACAGCTCCCTGCTTCCAAGGAGGCCGGAGATGCAGAAACCAGTGAGCAAAGGGCTAAAACCGAGGGGACGCCCCTGGCGGGCCAGTGGTCAATGCCTGGCTTCCTGACGCAAGGGGTGTGGGTGAGATCCCTGGTCAGGGAACTAGGGACCACATGTCTCTTGGCCAAAAAACAGAAACCGAAAACAGAAGCAATACTGTGACAAATTCAATAAAGACTTTAGAAATGGTCCACATCAAAACATCTTAAAAAAAGAGAAAAGACTGTGGAGGAGGGTGGAGGCTGAGGGGAGAGCGCTGTGGCCACAACAGGGGTGTTTGCGCCTGGCAGGGTGGGTCTGCAGGCGCAGGGAGCCTGCAGAGTTCTGGCGAAGCAGAGCTGATCCCGAGCACCGGGCCCCGCTGAGCCGGGAGAGGGGCCGCCGGCCCGGCGCTGTGTCCATCCACTGCGCGGCTCACGGGGCCAGGGGGCAGAGCTGCCCAGCGCACCTCCGGGGAGACTTCTTAGCCACGGCCCCATGCCAGGCATCCACGTTCACCCCCCTCTGTCCCTTGGGGCCTCCTGGGAGGCACTCCCCGCACTGCCCGAGACAAGCGGCCCTGGTCCGGAAGCTGGGCCCAAGGCCTGTCCTTGAGCAGCTCTGCCCAGGCCCGCAGCCGCCACCTACCTGCAGCTTGTACAGATGCTTGAACGAGTCCACCTTGAACCCCTTCATGTTGATGCTGGCCAGCACTGCAGAGACAGAGAGGACGGGGGGCTGCTGGGGCTCGCCACCCCTGACGTGGGTGGGGGGCGCCCTCGGAGGAAGGGGCAGCAGCGGCTCCTCCCTTTGCACGTGGGAAGGGCTGCCACTCATGCCCTCACGTCCCTGGCACTTCGGGGACAACGTGAGGGAAGAAGGGCAGTTCAAAGCAGCCTGCTGTGTGAAGAGAAGTGGACTAGATCAAGGTCACATGACTCACGTGGACCTGGAACCCCCAGACCCGTGGTGAGCACAGTGTCCACAGTCAACACGCTCTCCACGGTCAGCACACTGCACGGTCAGCACACTCCACGGTCAGCACACAGTCCAGGGTCAGCACACTCCAAAATCAGCACACTCCGTGGCCAGCACAGGATCCACGGCCAGCAGAGGGTCCACGGCCAGCACACTCCATGGTCAGCACAGGGTCCATGGTCAGCAGTAACAGAGTGGGCATGCCACCAAGAAGGGGCCCTGGACACATGCTGCCCTGGTCACTGCCCCTGTGGCTGTAGCCTTTTGATTCTGTCCTCCACTGCTCGGCGACATCCCCCCACCACCTGCTGCCTGGGGGCACTGCGCGCCCGCGGTGACCGCAGCCGGGGTCCCAGCTGGCTCTGGAGGCCGGGCCCCACTCAGCACCGCCTCCTGCTGCTACACAGCTCCTAGGCTGGGCAACGCTTGACTCTGAGCATCTCCAGCTCCAGCCCAGACCCTAAGCCACAGAAAAACTGGGAAAGAGGGAAAGGTGCGAGGAAGAGGCTCCAGGGAGACGTCAGGAGCGAGGACCCGGGAGCCCGCCCGCGGGCACGCCACCCCCAAGCCCAAGTCCTCACCAGGCGACATCACGCCCGGGTCCACCCCCGACCCCAAGACCTCACCAGGCGACATCACGCCCATGTCCACCGCCGACCCCGAGTCCTCGCCAGGGCAACATCACCCTCGGCCCGCCATCTGGGCACTTGGGGTCGGGCGTGGGTGTGCGCTTGGCCCTGCTGAGGCTCCTTCAGGAGTCAGTGGTCTTGCCGCAGCCTCGCGTCTCCCCTAAAACAAGTCTGGGTTCCTACCTCCCTTTATGTGTCCTCTCATCACTTCCTCTGTGCTGTCCGCGGTCAGGAGCAGCCCTCCAATGCCCCTCTGCTGCAGGGCCTGTGGAGAGAGTCGGACAGGATGACATCACCCCCTTGTTTTCCTTGAAAGAGGGAAATACAAGCAAGTAGGAGGCAGATATGCCGGGGCTCAGATAGCACCATGGGTGCTAGAGAGGAAGGCCCGCGTCGGCACTCTGCACAGGGCGCTCCGCAGCTGGGGGCTGGGGGCTCCGGCCAGCCTGCCGTCTTCCCAGGGGTGGGCACACGGTGGGGGTGACCCTGGTACCCTATGGCCGTGGCTCAAATGAAGAGGTCAGAGCTGAGTCCACGAGGGAATGGGGGTTCCTACATCGGGGGAGAGACAGAGAGATGTGGAGAGAGAGATACATGGATGAGACATACAGAGATGGACCTATAGACAACAGATAAACAATAGATGTAAAGACAGATGACACACAGGCAGGTAGATAATAGATAAATGATAAGATTTATAGATAGCTAACATACAGGCAGAAAGACAACAGACACACAGACAGATGACGGACAGACGGCTGACAGCGGGAGGGGCAGACAGGAAGTCAGCGATCACTGGACACGCGACAGGAAGTGAGCAATCACTGGACATGCGACAGGAAGTCAGCCATCACTGGACACACGTGTAGACTGACAGACAGACAGGGGAGCCTTGGGGAGGGCGGCGGGACTGCGGGCCGAGAGAGGTGAGCGTCGCAAAGCCGGGTCCTGTCTGGACTCAGGGATGCACACCCTCCCGGGGAGGTGGGCCGGGGCTGTCCCATCTGGAAGCCATGCTTACTCAGGGAACACACAGCTGACAGACGCCCGGGCAGAGGACCCTGTCTGTGCGTCCTGCGCTCACCAAGCCAGCCTGGGGCCCACAGTGAGTCTACAGGCACAGTCTACAGATCGAGGAATCAGAATCTTGCTGAATGAGACGGACGTGGGGGGCCGGGGGTGACATTGGCTGCAGGGCCCCCCCACTGCGCCTGCCCGAAGTGAGCAAGACACATGGGACCCCCGCTTTACACTCACGCCCTGGTTGCTTCCTGTGGGCTGGGGGCCGAGGGTCTCACCCCAGGGAAGAGCACCGGGACCACGGGTGCCCCCCGACCTGAGACGCCCCCGAGACGGCAAAGACAGCGGAAGAGAGGGTGCCCACGTCACAGGCCGCAGCGGCACGGTCACTGCCCAGGACTCGGCACTCCCTCCACCCCGCTTCCCCCTGCCCTCCCGGCTCCGACAGGAAGCCTGAGATGGCAGGGAAGAAGCCGCACATTCACCCCATGCCAGCGCTGCCCCGGCCTCCCTGGCTGCCCTGACCGCAGGCGGATTCACAGGGACGCTGAGCCTCGGCCCCACGGCCCGGAGGGTGGGCGCCCGGCCGGAGGGCGGCAGACGGCTCACCTGCAGCAGGTAGGGCATGTAGGCCTCGTCCTTGTAGAAGAAGCCGTACTCGTTCTCTACCTGCACCGCGATGATGGGGCCTCCCTGGAGGTACTGGGACAGGACCGCAGGCCAGCGGGTGAGCCCCCCAAGCCCGGTCCAGGAGCCGCTCACTCACGGGCCTCAAACCCGTGGCACGCGGGCATCCACCAGGGGGCATCCGCCCCCCGCCGTCCACCTGCTTGGGAGGCAGGGCTCCATGCTGGCCCCTCTGCTCCCGCTCCCCATCCTCCCCCACCAGACCCACTGATTCCCATCCATGGAAACCACCCAGCGAGCCGGAGGGGACACTGGCTCCGCCCACAAGCCCCCTCCAGGGACCCCAGCCCCTGAGCCGCCGGCAGCCCTCACAGCCTCTGTTTCTCCCTTGCACCCACTCCTCAGAGCACCCTGTCGGCTGCTGAGCACCAACGGGGCCCCGGACGTGCGAGCAGACCTCCTTCAGGGCTGAAGGTGATCTCACCCACTGCCGTCCACTCTAAGTCTCTGCTCCCTGAAGCCCAGCCCACAGCGAGAAGAATGGCAGCCGCCCCCCTCCAGCCCTGCAGCTCTGCCGGGCGACCCCCGGCCGCCCCTGTGAGGGGCACACGCTCAACTCTTGAGCTGGAGCTGGGACGCTGGCTCTAGAAAAGGCGCCTCGGGGCGGGGGGTCTGGAGTTCCTGCCGCAGGCTGTCAGCGCCCTTCTCTGCGGACTCGAGCCAGGACGGCTGTGGTCCTGCAGCAGAGGATCGCGGGATGCAGCCGTCTGTCTTCACCTGGAGCAGAGCCACCCTGGGGATCAGGTGGTCGAAGTACTTGTTCACAGCGTTCACAAAGCTGCGGTTGGTGGTCCTCAGCTGCGACGTGGGGTCCTGCAGTAACCAGCTGGGGTGTGGGGTGGCAAGTTCAGCAGGCGGGGTGGGGTCCCGGGCCCACCCTCTTGTCCAGGGCCCCAGGAGCTTTCGGACCCATCCCAGGAGGAGCTGCACACCGGCGTCCTAAGGACAGGCGTTGTGAGGGTCTATGAACACTCTCCTGCCTTCTTTGTCAATTCATGAAAAACCTGTGCTGTGAGCAGAGCACAGGCTTAGGGACAGAGTTAGCGCTCCTCTGAGGCCGAGGAGTTGGACAGAGAGGAGCCGACAGCAGGAATGAAGCAGCCCCAGGTCACCTGCAGGGTGTGGGTCCTGCTCCTCAGCCAGACTACAGACACACCCGTCCCGGAGGGCAAAGCCTCCACTGACCAGGAGGCAGACTGTCCACTGGAGGGAGTGTGGACACACGGGGAGCCCACCAGCTCCAGGGATAACGGAAGAGCATCACCACCCGCGTTGCTGTGATGACAGCGAGACCCAAAACAGGCGCCATTGTCCTCGGACTGGACCAAAGGGTCAGCAGAGCCCCACCAAGGCCACAGCTCCTGGCCGGCCCTGCTCACCTGGGCAGGCCCCCAAGGTCCATCTCGCTGCAGATGTAGGGGCCTGGACGCAGGATCACCCACAGCCCCACCTCCTCCGCCAGCAGGATGAAGGCCCTAGGGGGTTGGGGTCACCAACTCTCAGGGCTCGCGGAGCACAAGGGCCTCTCGCCCAGTGCCCCCTCCCCTTACCGGCCCGGCCCTCCCTGGGGGGCTGGGGACTCTGAGGTCAGGACAACCCCCCGAAGAGCAGAGACACCTCCCGGGGTCACCGCCAAGCCCCCAGCCTGGGACGTTGGCGCGGCTGCTCTGGGGCACGAGCAGAAGGAAGTGCCTCGCCCCGGGGCACAAAGTCCTGACCGAGGGCCTGACCTGAGGCACCCAGCCCAGCGGGGACCACCCTGCGAGCCGGGCACCTGGGGACGGCTGCAGGGCTGGACTCGGGGAGGGGGGGCAGGCCCGCCCCGGGGGTGGCGGGGTCATGATGGAGGGCGTGGGGCCGGCACAGGCTCCCCCCGCAGCCCCCTCTGCCCCGTGGGATGCCCCGTGGGGCCCCGCCCCCCAGACCCCCTGGCCCCGCCCGGCCGGGTCACAGAGCCTACTCCAGGTCCAGGTTCCCGGAGAAGTCGAATGTGCCTCTCTCCGGCTCGTGGAGGTTCCACGGGACGTAGCTGTGGCAGGGAAGAGGGAAGTACAAACAGCATGCTTTTATTTCTTTCCTCCAAACTGCCAGGTCAGTCCCAAGCCCTGAGAGAGCTCTGTTGTGGAAAAAGCTGAAGTTTCCGCTGGTACTTAAACCTTGTCACACACACAGTGGTTATTTTCAGTAGGTCCTTTCTAGTCATCCACTTGTGTTCTAAGCTGCCAATAATCCTATGATTCTAAATTCCTTGAATTTATCCATAAATTATCCCACTCACCATCCTATCCTTTGTCATTTCCACTAGAAATTCAAAGAAAAGGTAAAAACTATAAACGTCTATATATATCTACCAAATATTGCTAAAAATTAATCAAAATAACAACAGACATGGGATTTCTGGGCGCAGGAGGGCCCAGAGGAGCTACTCCATGTTCAAGGTCAGGAGGGGCGGTCATGAGGAGATACCCCTCGTCCAAGGTAAGAGAAACCCAAGTAAGACGGTAGGTGTTGCGAGAGGGCATCAGAGGCCAGACACACTGAAACCATAATCACAGAAAACTAGCCAATCTGATCACATAGACCACAGCCTTTTCTAACTCAATGAAACTAAGCCATGCCGTGTGGGGCTGCCCAAGACAGGCGGGTCATGGTCGAGGGGTCTGACAGAATGTGGTCCACTGGAGAAGGGAATGGCAAACCACTTCAGTGTTCTTGCCTTGAGAATTCCATGAACAGTATGAAAAGGCAAAAAGATAGGACACTGAAAGATGAACTCTCCAGGTTGGTAGGTGCCCAATATACTACTGGAGATCAGTGGAGAAATAACTCCAGAAAGAATGAAGAGATGGAGCCAAAGCAAAAATAACACCCAGCTGTGGATGTGACTGGTGATAGAAGCAAGGTATGATGCTGTAAAGAGCAATATTGCATAGGAACCTGGAAGGTCAGGTCCATGAATCAAGGCAAATTGGAAGTGGTCAAACAGGAGATGGCAAGAGTGAATGTTGACATTATAGGAATCAGCGAACTAAAACGGACTGGAATGGGTGAATTTAACTCAGATGACCATTATATCTACTACTACAGGCAGGAATCCCTTAGAAGAAATGGAGTAGCCATCATAGTCAACAAAAGAGCCTGAATTGCAGTACTTGGATGCAATCTCAAAAACGACAGAATGATCTCTGTTTGTTTCCAAGGCAAACCATTAAATATCACAGTAATCCAAGTCTATGCCCCAACCAGTAATGCTGAAGAAGCTGAAGTTGAACGGTTCTATGAAGATGTACAAGATCTTTTAGAACTAACACCCAAAAAAGATGTCCTTTTCATTATAGGGAACTGGAATGCAAAAGTAGGAAGTCAAGAAACACCTGGAGTAACAGGCAAATTTGGCCTTGGAATACGGAATGAAGCAGGGCAAAGACTAATAGAGTTTTGCCAAGAGAATGCACTGGTCATAGCAAACACCCTCTTCCAACAACACAAGAGAAGACTCTACACATGGACATCACCAGATGGTCAACATTGAAATCAGACTGATTATATTCTCTGCAGCCAAAGATGGAGAAGCTCTATACAGTCAGCAAAAACAAGACTGGGAGCTGACTGTGGCTCACATCATGAACTCCTTATTGCCAAATTCAGACTTAAATTGAAGAAAGTAGGGAAAACCACTAGACCATTCGGGTATGACTTAAATCAAATCCCTTATGATTATACAGTGGAAGTGAGAAATAGATTTAAGGACCTAGATCTGATAGATAAGAGTGCCTGATCAACTATGGAATGAGGTTCATGACATTGTACAGGAGACAGGGATCAAGACCATCCCCAAGAAAAAGAAATGCAAAAAAGCAAAATGGCTGTCTGAGGAGGCCTTACAAATAGCTGTGAAAAGAAGAGAAGTGAAAAGCAAAGGAGAAAAGGAAAGATATAGGCATCTGAATGCAGAGTTCCAAAGAATAGCAAGAAGAGATAAGAAAGCCTTCTTCAGTGATCAGTGCAAAGAAATAGAGGAAAACAACAGAATGGGAAAGACTAGGGATCTCTTCAAGAAAATTAGAGATACCAAGGGAACATTTCATGCAAAGATGGGCTCGATAAAGGACAGAAATGGTATGGACCTAACAGAAGCAGAATATATTAAGAAGAGGTGGCAAGAATACACAGAAAACTGTACAAAAAAGATCTTCACTACCCAGATAATCATGATAGTGTGATCACTTACCTAGAGCCAGACATCCTGGAATGTGAAGTCAAGTGGGCCTTAGGAAGCATCACTACGAACAAAGCTAGTGGAGGTGATGGAATCCCAGTTCAACTATTTCAAATCCTAAACGATGATGCTGTGAAAGTGCTGCACTCAATATGCCAGCAAATTTGGAAAGCTCAGCAGTGGCCACAGGACTGGAAAAGGTCAGTTTTCATTCCAATCCCAAAGAAAGGCAATGCCAAAGAATGCTCAAACTACTGCACAATTGCATTCATCTCACACACAAGCAAAGTAATGCTCAAAATTCTCCAAGCCAGGCTTCAATATTAGGTGAACTGTGAACTTCCAGATATTCAAGCTGGACTAAGAAAAGGCAGAGGAACCAGAGATCAAATTTCCAACATGCATTGGATCATCGAAAAAGCAAGAGAGTTCCAGAAAAACATCTACTTCTGCTCTATTGACTATGCCAAAGCCTTTGACTGTGTGGATCACAACAAACTGTGGAAAATTCTTAGAGAGATGGGAATACCAGACCTGGGAAATCTGTATGCAGGTCAGGAAGCAACTGTTAGAACTGGACATGGAACAACAGACTGGTTCCAAATCGGAAAAGGAGTATGTCAAGACTGTATACTGTCCCCTGCTTATTTAACTTATATGCAGAGTACATCATGAGAAATGCTGGGCTGGATGAAGCACAAGCTGGAATCAAGATTGCCGGGAGAAATATCAATAACCCCAGATATGCAGATGACACCACCCTTATGGCAGAGAGTGAAGAATTAAGGAACCTCTTGATGAAAGTGAAAGAGGAGACTGAAAAAGTTGGCTTAAAGCTCAACATTCAGAAAACGAAGATCATGGTATCCAGTCCCATCACTTCATGGCAAATAGATGGCGAAACAGTGGAAACAGTGTCAGAGTTTATTTTGGGGGGCTCCAAAATCACTGCAGATGATGACTGCAACCATGAAATTAAAAGACGCTTGCTCCTGGGAAGAAAAGTTGTGACCAACCTAGATAGCATATTCAAAAGCAGAGACATTACTTTGCCAACAAAGGTCCGTCTAGTCAAAGCTATGGTTTTTCCAGTAGTCATGTGTGGGTGTGAGAGTTGGACTATAAAGAAAGCTGAGTGCCGAAGAATTGATGCTTTTGAACTGTGGTGTTGGAGAAGACTCTTGAGAGTCCGTTGGACTGCAAGGAGATCCAACCAGTCCATTCTAAAGGAAATTAGTCCTGAATAGTCATTGGAAGGACTGATGCTGAAGCTGAAACTCCAATACTTTGGCCACCTGATTCGAAGAGCTGACTCATTTGAAAAGAGTCTGATGCTGGGAATAATTGAAGGCAGGAGGAGAAGAGGATGACAGAGGATGAGATGATTGGATGGCATCACTGACAGGATGGACATGAGTTTGGGTAAACTCCAGGAGTTGGTGATGGACAGGGAAGCCTGGCATTCTGCAGTCCATGGGGTCACAAAGAGTTGGACACGACTGAGCGACTGAACTGAACTCCATCATTACCTGGCTGACTTGAGTGGCCCTACCTGGCATGGCTCATGGTTTCACTGAGTTGGACAAGGCTGTGGTCCATGTGATCACGTTGGTTAGTTTTCTGTGATTGTGGTTTTCATCCTCTCTGCCCTCTGATGGGTGAGAACAAGAGGCTTATGGAAGCTTCCTGATGGGAAAGACTGACTGAGGGGAAAACTGGGTCTTGTTCTGGTGGGCGGGGCCATGCTCAGTAAATTTCTAGTCCAGTTTCCTGTTGATGGGCAGGGCTGTGTTCCCTCCTTGTTGTTGGCCTGAGGCCGGAGCCTCTGGATGCTCACAGGCAAGTCTGGCTCAGTCTCCTGTGGGGTCACTGCTCCTTCCTCCTGGGTCCTGGTGGGCACAAGGTTTTGTTCGTGCCCTCAGAGAGTCTGTTTTCTGTCCTGTGGAAGTTCTGTAATCAAATCCCACTGGCCTCCAAAGTCAGATTCCCTGGGGAGTCTCAGTCCCTTTGCCGGATCCCCAGGTTGGGAAGTCTGTTGTGGGCCCTAGAACTTTCTTAACAGCGTGACAACTTCTTTGGTGCAATTGTTCTGTAAAATTGAATTTCTTTGGTGTAATTGGGCTTCTCTGGTGGCTCAGCTGGTGAGGAATCTGCCTGCAATGTGGGAGACCTGGGTTCCATCTCTGGGTTGGGAAGATGCCCTGGAAAAGAGAACAGCTACCCATTCCAGTATTCTGGCCTGGAGAATCCCATGGACTGTACAGTCTGTGGGGTCACAGAGAGTTGGACAGACTGAGCGACTTTCACTCGCACAATTCCTCTGCTGTTTGTGAGGCAGGTGTATGCTTGGTGGCTTTATGGTGGGTGGGGTTAACGGCAAAAGAGGGGGTCCTCCACGGGGAAGGTCCTCCAAGAACTGAACTGAATTGAAGTGATGGCAGAACTGACTAAGCATTTCAAGATCTCCTGTTGTGAGAAGGAATGAAAAATTGGTTTGCTCAAGACTAAATATGCCTGGAAAAGTTTATACCTAGACATTGAGAGAACAGAATGAAAAAGTTTTGCTAAATGATGCTTACAAGTGATTTAAAGAAAACTTCTAAAAAATAGTTGAAACAGAAATATGGAAAAAGATATACATGAGGAAGAATTAGTGTAGCACTCTTAAATAGCAGGCAAAGTGGATTTTAAGGCAAAGAAAACCCCTCACAAATAGAGGTTGAGAGGCATCAAGTAGTAATAAAAGGAATGAAGCCTCAAGAGGATGTGATAATCACGGCGTTGTAGGCTCTGAATACACAGCTTCAGGGAGAAGGTTACTGAACCAGAGGGGGAAAGGGTCCATCCACAGCCACAGTGGAAAGAGTTAAAATACTTCTCCACAAGACAAAGACAACAAGAGCGAAAAAGAAAGGTAAGAGCATAGATTTGAACAAGACAGGTGAAAAACTGACTCTAGTGAACACGCGGAGAGTGCGGCGGCCGACCGTGCAGAGCACGCACTTAGCACGCGAACGCGAGGTGCAGCTGTAACACACAAGCGAGGTCTCAGCCAGGCCCAAGTCCCGCCTCCTAGTCTGCGGTCCCAGGCAAACGCAACTAAATTAGAAGTTTATATAGACAAGATTCATAAATCTACAAGCTAGTTCTTTGAAAAGACTTAAAGTTTATACAAGATTCAGGAAAAAAAGTCCCCAAACTCTGGATGATGTAGAACTTCCAAGAAAGAATTTTTTAAGTCCCAGTCAATCTGAAATAGGAAAGGAAAAAAGAGTATAGAACAAAATAGGAAACATGTTAGAATAGAAAAGTGAAAGTCGCTCAGTGCTGGCCGACTCTTTGTCACCCCATGGACTATACCATCCATAGAATTCTCCAGGCCAGAATACAGGAGTGGGCAGCTGTTCCCTTCTCCAGGGGATCTTCCAAAACCAGGGATCGAACCCAGGCCTCCCGCGTTGCAGATTCTTTACCAGCTGAGCCACAAGGGAAGCCCAAGAATACTGGAGTGGGTAGCCTATCCCTTCTCCAGGGGATCTTCCCGACCCAGGAATTGAACTGGGGTCTCCTGCACTGCAGGTGGATTCTTTACCAGCTGAGCTATGAGGGAAGCCCTTTAGAAACATGAACTAAATAATAACTATTCAGGAGAGTTATACTGTCCCTAAAACCGTTACCACACAACCACAAAAGATAGTAGTCACAGAGTTTTACAAGTGAACTTTAAGAAACATTCAAGGTAAAAATACTTCTTTTGCAAAATATTTTCAGTGAATAAAAAAAGAAGATAAAGTCAGGTCACAAGTGTATTGTAAGATTGATTTAGAAACTGAGCAAGACACTCAGAAATAAAATTTTAAGTCAAGTTTAGTTACCATCATAAAGGTACATCTCTGAAATAAAACACTAGCAAATCTAATTCAGCAATCTGCATGTGTGTGCCACAGCTGCATGTCTCATAACCAAGCAGAATTCATCCCAGAGCCGTGGATGCGCTAAATATCAGGAAATAAACTTTTCAATGTAACTTACTGTTTTAACGCACTTCCCTGGTGGCTCAGATGCTAAAGCGTCTGGCTGCATTGCAGGAGATCGGGAAAATCCCTGGAGAAGGGAATGGCAACCCACTCCAGTATTCTTGCCTGGAGAAGCCCATGGACAGAGGAGCCTGGCAAGCTACAGTCCACAGGGTCGCATAGAGTCGGACATGACTGAGCGACTAATACTACTGCTTTAACAGAAGAGTGAAGAAAAACCGTATCATCCCTTCAGTGCATGCAGGAAGACCTCAGTAGAACTCAGCAATACTTTGTTATTAAAGTATCTGCACATGAGATGAGCCAGTTATCAATTTACTGCTCCTAGCCTCTAGTCCACTGTGCTGGTCAGGTTGGTGCTGACCAGCCCTGGCCCCTCAGTGAGTGCGATGCTTAGCTCTGCCACAAGGGGGCGGTGGGGACACTCGGGTGCAAAGGGCTTCTGCTCTGGGTCCAGCTGGGACCGGTCAGAGGTATGGGAACATCCAGTGGTCCCTGCTTCATCCAAACTTCAATGTGGTATAAGAATCATCCGAAACGACTGGTGGAGGCTTAACCCAGGAACGCAAGCGGATGGAAATCTTTTGGAATGAATGTAACGAATGCAGTTACCAATGTGGACGTTAAATTACGGCACCCCAGGGTGTCTGCTACCACGTTTCTGCTCTTTCCTTCTATACACGGGAAGTCCTAGATTCTCGGGACTGCCCTTACTTTTTCTTGACGTTACCAAACAAAACCCCAAAGCCTGACCATGAAAACAACAGACCTTTCGAATTGCTGGTGACATATGTCTCATCAAGAAACAGAAAAATAAAGTTTAGCGCTGGGGATCCAGTGGTTAAGACTGGGCTTCTGATGCAGGGAGCACAGGGTCAGGCCTGGCTGGGGCACTAAGGTCCCACATGCCGCAGAGCACGGCCAAGAAAAGATATTTTTAATTAAATAAGTAAAAATAAAGTTGAATAGCTATTTAGGGATCGCTGACCTAAATAACCGACAATAACTCATTCAGTTAGTCCCTGTTCCAACAATTAGAAGATTTTAGGTCAAGGGTAATGATGTTTAAGAAGATAATATAGGAAATAAATTTAGGTTACTGTCACTTTGAAGAGATAAGAAAACCAGAAAACTACAATCTGCATCATAAAATGATGAAATACCCCGCCAAGGGCACTTGGACTTGTGAGGACAAAACCTCACAGGAAGGGGTGCCAAGCTCCAGGCAGGTAACCCCGCTGCCTAAGCCGAGTCCAGTCCTGAGGAGCTGCAGGGCCTGGGACCTGCCTGACCCTCCAGGAGGCCCTCCGCGGCCACGACGACGCTCCCCGCCCTGGGCCCCTCTTCCCAGGGTGGGGGACACGGGCCCGTGTCCTGGGGCAGGGGGCTCTGGGCTCCACGGGAGGGCCTCCCTGCCTGCCGGACCCTCGGCGCATGTTCCTGGAGCTCCTGCGAGTCCGTTCCGGCCACATCCACAGACTTTCCCTCTGGACTCACTGTCACCCCATCGTCATCAGCTCCTGCTTTTCTCAGCTTCAGGACATCTGTGGAAATGGTCCCTTATGAAGGGACCGCCACTCTTCCTCTTTCAAATACGGCTTTTACTTGGGACGTGGTTTATTCTCCACCAGCCAGGTGATTGCAGGCAGGAACCTCTGCTCCACTTCCTCGGAGGCAGCCTCGAACCCCCGAGGGCTGTGGCAGGTCTCTGGGCAAAACTGACCCTGGAACCCGGCTGGCAGAGCCCTCAGGGTAGGGACCGTACACCCACAGTTGTCAGGACGACGTAAGGCCACAAAGATGCTTAGAAATCCTATCGTCGTCAGTACACCTTAACCACATCGCCTCTCAGCACACAGTCAGGTTAAACACCACGCTGACTAAGCTGGGCTTGCATTTCTTTATGACACCACCATTGGGTACTTACACGCGCTGGCACTAAGACAGGCCTTTTTCTAATATGCGATCTTAAGAGGCAAACTTCCCTGGGTTGGGAAGATCCCCTGGAGAAGGAAATGGCAGCCCTCTCCAGGATTCTTGCCTGGAGAATCCCATGGACAGAGGAGCCTGGTGGGCTACAGTCCATGGGGGTCGCAAGAGTGGGACACGAGTGAGCGACTGAGCACGCACACTCATTCCACTAAGCGCTCATCTCATAGACATAAAAATTGTTGTTAAAACAACATGCATTTAGAGGGGAAGGGATAGTTGAGGACTTTGAAGGTCACATACAAACTGCTGTATTTAGAATGGATAACCAACAGGGACCTGCTGTACAGTACAGGGAACTCTGCCGACTGTCCTGCAGCAGCCTGGACGGGAGGAGAGTTCGGGGGAGAATGGACACACCGATACGTATGGCCGAGTCCCTTCACGGAAAGTATCACAGCGTTGTTAATCAGCCATACCCCGATGCAAAATGTTTTTGGTGTTTAAAAAAAACAAGCCTTTACCTAGAAGTCTACTTTGAGCATCTGTCACAAAGCAGCTCTCCTACAGGGCCCGGGGCCCTCCTACTGGGAAGGCTCCTGAGCGAAGCCGCCTCTTTCCTGTTCCCCGTGATCCCCACCCGCGGACGCAGCCCGGCAACCTAAGCAGGACGGCTGAGCCGCACGAGCCGTGAACGGCACGCACGGGACCCCGCATCGGAGGCCCCGCGCCGCGCTCACGTGGTGACCGTGTTGAAGCCGCAGGCCCGCAGCTTGAGCAGCCGGTCTCTCCAGGAGGCCCGCGGCACCCGGAAGTAGTGTACGGAGCCCCCGAGGATGAGGAACTCGTGGCCCTCCAGCGTGAAGTAGGGGTTGCGCCCGGCTCGCTCCTCAGTCTGTATCCCCTGAGAGCGGTTCTTCAGCTCGCGGGGCGTCAGGTGCGACCAGTCAAACCTGTTGGGGGCCCAGGGGAAGAGGTGGGGGCGGGCAGAGCGAGGCTTCGGGGCCCCGCCCGGAGAGAAGGCGCTCCGGACTCCGGCGCTGCAGCGTTTCAGCCCAGGAAGGAGAAGGGGCCTCCGCCCTCCCCACCGCCCCGCTCAGGCAGACCTGCGCGGGTTTGGAGGCAGCTTTCTGCGTTCGAATATGAAGTTATTTCTGTATTTCGCCGGAGGAGCAAAACCCGATGAGACAAATGGCAGGAAAAGGACGCACAGGACTCTTCTCCAGGAGAGACGGGGGCTGAAAGGACAAGGAAACCGCCCGTGACCCCGGCAGGCAGGCGGGGCAGGCGCCGGAGGGACCCGGGAGGCGGGAGCGGGGCTCCGTGCTGCCCCGCCGCCCGCCTCACTCTGCGCAGAGGGATGCCTGTGGACTTTGCCTCCTAGAGGCCTGCGGCCACGAACAGGGCAGGAGGGGCACCGGGCCGCCCTTCTTCCCGGGGTGCTGGGCCGAGGCGGGCTCGGGCCGGGGCAGACGCCGCGCTGGGGGACTGCCGTCCCGGGCAGGTCTGGGGACCCTCGAGGCCGCCCGCCCCGGGCGAGGGCCCCAGGCTGACCGCGACAGACGGCGGGAGGCCTCGGAGGCTCCGGGCCGAGGACGGGGAGCGGCGAGGGGGCCTCAGGAAGCCCGCGCCTGGAGGGCCCATGGGCTGCGGGATGAGGGGCCTTCACCTGGAGCGCGGCGGGGAGCCCATCCCCGCGAGAGGAGGCGCCCAGCTCCCCCGACGCCGGGCCGAGGCGGAGGGAACAGCGGGTCGGACGCCTCTGCACGCAGACGCCTCTCAGCTGCGGGGAGGAACCGGAGGGTTAGGGTCATCGCCCTGAGCTTGAGTTCCAGCAGCACCCGGGACCGAAGGGCGCGAGGAGAACCCGAGGGCGGCCGCGCGGGGCAGGCGGTCAGCGCGCCCCGTGGCTCCAGGTCCACTGCGGAGACGCTCAGCAAGGAGGCCACTGGCGCGAGGGTGCCGGACGTGCGCCCCTGGGGGAGGCGTCTCCCCAACCCGCCGCAGGAGACGGGGAGAGTCACGGGGGACGGAGAGTGAGACAGAGGGACGCCGGTGGACGGAGAGTCCGTCCAGTGTCTGCAGCGAAGGCGGGGACACAGCGGAGGCCTCGTTGCTGGGCACCGGCGTCTCCTGCCGGAGGCTGCAGGCTGACCGTCAAGCCTGGTATCCGATCTGCGGAGACTGCCTTGTGCAAGGCGGAGGCGAGGTGAGAAACAGGTCATCGAGGAGCCGGGGTTCCCAGGAGGAGCACCCGAGCCGTTCTCCTAGTCCCTACACTCCGCGAGGACGCGGAGGGATTTTAGGAGAATTTCCAGGTGAAATGCAAACTTCTGGTAATTGACTGATGAAGCAGGTGCTTCGAGAGAGGAGGCGGACGGCCTCTGTGCTGGCGGCCCAGGCGAGCGGGGTAGACAGTGGGAACGTCTCCTGAGACCAGAAACGCAGGTCCAGGTAGAGATTTGAACGCGCTAAGCCCTGTCTGGAACAACTGGATTTGAAGTCCCGGGATGAAAATCTCTTTTCAGAGACTGGAAAATCAGACAGTCCTCTGGCCTTTTCTCCCTGAAGCCCTTTGCTTTTCCTCTGCCACTGGAAAGAGCAGAGCCCATGGCACCAGATAGAAATCAAGACTAGAGTTTTCCGTGAGCTTGTGGATGTTTGTTATTCTTGTCTCGCTCATCACGGGTACATGTCCATCCTTGAGACCCGACCTCCCTGAAAATTTTGTACAATGTCCCTCTTTGTCTCATTGTTAGGTTAGATGCTAGGGGCTGCCTTGACTTTCCACTCCTTAAACACAGAAGCGCAATGTTTCTTTGAATATACCTTGTTTTATAAATCTGGTTTAACAGCCACAAAACTGTATTCTTTTTTATCAAGATTGTTAAAACTATTCTAGGGCCTGTGCCTTTCCATACACAATTTAGAAAAAGCTTGTCTATTTCTACCAAAAGCCATGCTGACATTTTGATGGGAATTGCATTAGACTTTCCCCCTCCATTAGTAAGATTTAGCATCTTCACTGTGTTGAGTCTTCAAATCTATGAACATGCTGTGTTTCTGTATTCATTTCGGTCTTCTTTCACTTTTGGGGGGCTTCCCTCATAGCTCAGATGGTAAAGAATCCGCCCACAATGCGGGAGACCTGGGTTTGATCCCCAGGTTGGGGAGATTCCCGTATTCTGGCTTGGAGAATTCCGTGGACTGTATGTATAGTTCATGGGGTCAAAAAGAGTTGGACACGACTAGCAACTTGCACTTTTTGATCAGAATTCGTGTTTTCCGCGTACAGAGCCTGTGCGTAGTTCAGTTGCACACCTCGGTGCTCCGTTGTCTTTGCAGCTATTTTAAAACCACTGGTTTGTTTTTGGTGCTGCTGGGCCTTTGTTCCGCACCGACTCTCCTCTGATGCAGCGCGAGGGGCTGCTCTCCGGCCGTGGTGTGCAGACTTCTCATTGCCGTGGGTTCTCTTGTTGTAGCACACGGGCCCTGGGGCCTTCGGGCTTCAGGACTCCTGGCTCCTGGGTATAGTTGCTTCAGGGCATGTGGGATCTTCCCTGACCTGGGCCTGAACCCAGATCCTCTGCATTGGTAGGCAGATTCTTTAGCACTGAGCCCCCAGGGAAGCCCCTCTTTTGAGCTATTTTAAATGGCATGGCATTTTCAAGTTCCGTTTCAGCAAGCTTATTGTTAGCACAGAGAAATGCAGCCGGGCTTCTTGTGTAGATCTGGTATTTGTGACCTTGGTATTCTCTCCCTTTATTGTACACGGTTGTTTTGAAAACCCAGTTCCACGGGACTTTCTAAAGAAGCGGTTATGTTGGGAATTCCCCAGTGGTCCAGTGGTCAGGACCTGGTGCTTTCACTGCCAGGGGCCTGGGTACGACCCCTGGTCAGGGAACTAAGATCCCACGAGACATAATAATTAAATAAATAGAAGAATCTGGGATAGAAGAAGCAGAGCTGAAAATTGAGGGGAAAAAATCTTTTAAAATAGAAAGTCACGTTATCTGCAAATATGGTTTTTTTCTTTCCAATCTCTCCAACGTCTTTTATCGATTCTTCTTGTCCCATTGTGGCAGCTGGGGTTCCCAGTACTATGCTGAGTAAGAGTGGTGAGAACCATCCTCACCTGTTTCCAGGTTTCTGGTAGCAAGCAGTTTACCACTAAGTGTAATGTTAAGTGTGGCTGGGTTTGTATACACTGTTTATCAATTTGAAGTGGTTTCCTTACAGCCCTCTGTTACAGGACACTCGAACAGAGCAAGTCTGTGACACTCACGGAAAATACAGCACCGCTCTTGCTCGGAAACATCGACCTTCAGAGTAAGAGGGGTCAACAGGCATAGCCAGGGGTCAGCCAGGGACATGGCTGAGCACCTGCCTGCCAGTGTGGGAGACACGGGCTGGCTCCCTGGTCCAGGAAGACGCCACACGCTTAGAACAGCTAAGCCCACGTCCTGGAGCGCAAGCACCTCGAGCCCGTGCTTCGCAACAAGAGAAGCCAGGGCCCCACAGCTAGGGGCAGACGCTGCTCCCTGCAACCAGAGGAAAGCCCGCGAGCAGCAGCAAAGGCCCAGCACAGCCAAAACCAAAGTACAAGAGGATTCTTAAAAAAAAGGCGGGGGAGGCGGTAAATAAAAATGATTAAAAAGTGTCAGGTCAATGCCTGAGAGGTTTTGTTTCCAAATTCACTCACACTGGTCAAGCTTTGCTGCCAAATAATTTTAGAAGACACTTCAGGCTTTAGTGTTTTGTGGGCGTAGAGATTACGGGTAAGGGATTGTATGCGTGAAAGTGTTAGCTTTGTTCCTGGAACGTTCATAGGGCTCTAGTTTCAAGAGGCCAAATGGACAGATCCTTCAATCTTGTCCCCTGAGCCAAGCAATGAGAATAATCGAGGACAGACTCCACGTTCAGCAGCTAAGTAGAGAACTAAACTCAAAAGCAAGAGGAAGCAGCCCAGCAGCCCAGAGATCAGGACCCCTGACAGACGGAAGCGCGTGGATCATACTCAAGGGGAGGCCGCTTGGAACGGCTGCGGGGAGGGCCTCGGCCTCTAACGAAGGAGAGAGCCGTGGAGAAAGGGCGGAGCCCCGGGCCTTGGGTCGGAAAGGGTGACGGCCCGGTCGCAGCCTCTAGGGGGGGATGGGGGGGGGGGGCTTGGGCCCGGGGTGGGGTGGGGGCCGCCGGCCGTGGCCTCCCTGTTGCGCTGGCCCGCAGGGGATTCCTGCACTGTTTCTCTGTATTAGACAGTAAGTCCCCGACCGACGCACCTTCCAGCTTTGGGTTTTCACAGGTGGAAACCTGCCTGTGCACGTCCAGCTCCGTGAGTGAGTCCACGTGTGTGGTGTTATGTTGTCCGTGCGTGCGCCCTCTACACGTGGCTGTGCTGTGTGTGCTTTACCGCCCAAGCCCTGTAGAGGGCGGTAGCACACACCACGTGGGCCATTCGGTACCGATGCACAGTACGGGTTAAAGGGAACAAACTTACAAGAGGAAGTAGCAAATTTACACAACCCCCCAAACGCTGATCACCCTGGGGCTTCAGCCAGGGGGCCAGTGTGCGCTCCTGCCTAACCCGGCAGGACCCGTGTACTTACAGGGCCCCGGGTCGGAAGCAGCTCCGCATCCACGTACGGAGGTTCCCCGTTCGAAGAAGTGACCGTCTCAGGAAAAGCTCGGCTGGCTCTCAGCTGAGCTGAACCGACAGGATGCGCGGAGGCCGTCTGTGCTCAGCCCTCCAAGGCGAGGCGGCCGGAGCCTGCGGGCCACCCAGTCCCCAGGGTCAGGGCACTGCCAGGCCCCGGGGCTCACCCATCGTGCCAGCTCTGCCCACCTGTCCGACTGATGTGCAGGACAGTGATCCCGCCGAGGGTCAGGCGTCTGGTCTGGGACACGTGGACATGATGAGGAGTTCTCCTGATGCGTCACCGCCTGGGACGTTGGTGGAGGCTGCCTGGGGCTGTCTGGCCCAGACGTTCTGGAGGAGGGAGCATTTCTCAGTCCCCATCGGCCTCCTCCCACCTTCCATCCTCTGCCTTCGTTTGCTCAACCGCCTGGGACTGATGGTCCCCCCGGGGGCTGCACCAGTCTACCTACCTGTGTGCGTATGCTCCACCCACCTACCTGTTTTCCAGAGCAGTGAGCTCCACAGTGGCTATACTGTCATTACAAGGCACCTCCAGGGCCAACAAGGATGGCTGGGGCTGCCCAAGGCAGTCAGCGTCCAAGGCGTTCCAGGTGTCTTGGCTCTGCCAAAGCACCAGCCAAGGCCTTCAGTGGCGGGTGGGTGAGATGCAGGTGCCGGTCCCCTGGGCTGGGTAAGTGTGCCAGTCTGTGCTCTTCGGCAGGAGCAGCCTGGGGGGTCAGCCCGCTGTGAAGGCTGGCAGCACAGCCGCGACGCCCCAGTGGGCCCGCCCACCTCCACTCGAGCTGTTTCCCCTGTGAACCAGGCATCTTTTCAGGTGCTAAGTCTCATAGGCAAGACCCCAGCCCAGTAATTTCCCGCATGTGTGTGTGCTCGGTTGCTCAGTCGTGTCCAACTCTTTATGACCCCACGGACTGTAGCCCTCCAGGCTCCTCTGTCCATGGGATTCTCCAGGCCAGAATACTGGAGTGGGTCACCATTTCCTTCTTCAGGGGATCTTCCCGACCCAGGGACTGAACTCAGGTCTCCTGCATTGGCAGATGGGTTCTTTACCACTGAGCCACCAGTGAAGCCCCAGTGATATCTTAGGCAAAGGTATTAATAATCTGAGAGTGGGCAGAAAGCCCGCTGTGTGTGAAGTGATGCTGGTCTTTGCAGCCTGGGAGAGCTCATAGCAGGAGGCATCATTTTCATGTCATGATGGAACTCTTTGGAATTTCTCTCATAACATTGAAATTTGATTACAAGAGGACCTTTATCAGGATGAGAATGCTGGATCAGATACTCATGACTTTCCTCACCTGTCTCTCAGAAAAAAGACAGTCTTCACACCTGAACTCATGGGGACAATGACCAGAGGAGTGCATGGCCAGAGTGCAACAGGCCCCGAAGTGGAAATGTTAATCGTTGAGTCATACCTGACTCTTTGGGACCCCAAGGACTGTAACCTGCCAGACTCCTCTGTCCATGGGATTCTCCCATCAAGAATACTGGAGTGGGTTGCCATTTCCTTCTCCAGGGGATCTTCCCGACCCAGGGATTGAACTTGGGTCTCCTGCACTGCAGGCGGGTTCTTGACCATCTGAGCCACCAGGGAAGCCCCAGCAGGCCCTGAGGTGGCCAGAAATAGTAATTCTGTGAAATCGGTCTAGTCTCTTCGGGATGACTTCCAAGGCTTCTGGTTGCAGGAGTCCGTTGAGAGTTGGCATCTGTCTAGCTAGCTGGCTGATAGTGGGTTTATTGTTTTTAAATGAATTAAGCAACAGATATTTACAATTTGTTTAAAACTTCACACCTCTATGATGCTGCATGCCTATCAAAACACCCTAGATGATTCCAAGGCTGACCTGTGCCCTAGGGCCTGAGATGGTTCTTGGGTTTTGGTGTTTACATCCGGCACGCTGGTGTGTAAAGTCCGAGTTACCGTGAAAGCGTGGCCAGCTGTGTGTCCTGTCGGCTCCATGGGTGACCTGCTGCACACCAGTGGTGAAGAGCCCCTGCCTTCACGGTCAGCAGCAACAGATGCTCTGCTGGCTCTGGACACGCCTGGGCCCGTTGTTGGACATTATCCCTCCTTCCCAGAAGGTCCCGGTTCCCTCTTCCTTTCCACGGGTTTCAGGAACAGCATAACATGAGGAAACGCCCTGCTTTAAGCTGAGGGACCCTTTGCACACGGCCGTGACGGAATCCAGACACATCCAGCAGCTCCCGGAAGCCGGCGGTCTGTCCCGGGTCCCCGACGAGTTTGCTCTCTGCCCTCTGCTGCTCTGGGCAGAGCTGTCTGCTCACCCCGGGGAACAAACATGAATGTGATTTCAGAGGGCGGTGCTCGACGGCTGGGGGACAAACAGACCCACCATCCCTGTCCCCGGAACACCGTGCGCTCTCAGCCCAGTTCCAAGGTCTCTTTAGTGTCGGCAGGCAGCCACACAGGGGTCCTGCTCCCGCGGGGCCGTGGGCGCACTGGGGACCGCGGCCAAGCCACCAGCGGGGCTTTGGGAGGCGGGGAGCCTGCTGTCACCCTGTGCACCCGCAAGGGCAGTCACGGGCCGGCGTGGAGACCCGGGCCTCCCCGAAGGACGCAGGTCCCACGGGTCACGCGCGCCGAGCCCTCGGCCTGCCCCCAAGCTGATGAGAGTTCTCTTCCCCCAGGCGGGCCTCGGAAATGAGCGCAAGTCCATCTGCAGTCTGCATCGGTCTGCATCCGAGTAGGTAAACTTGTTTCAAAGCGGGGAGCCAGGGGAAGGGCTCCCACTGATAGAAACCGGCTGAGCTTCTCAAGTTGCAGAGGGGTCTCCCCTCCTTCCCCACGGGCTTGTCTGGCAGGGGCTGGGGCAGGCAGCCCCCTGTGAACGTGCCCTGGAGATGCATTCTCCTGCCAGGGCCCGCCTCCCGGCCTGCCCCGGAGGTCCGGAAACCAGGCCCCCTGAGGTACAAGCAGCGTCCAGTCCCCTTGCCGAGGTTTCCGGCACAATCTAGGTGGGAGTGTTGGACGCCACTCCGTTGTGCTCGCTGCAGTGACTCCGCCACGCCTAACTCTGAGAGGGATCCCAAAGACCCAACAATCCAAGAAAGCCGCCCGCCGACCCTACGACTCACACGGGCAGAGGACGGCTGCTCGTGTGTTTTGTTCACAAGTCAGCGGTTTTCCGTGTAAGGCGCTGCCCTCGTTATGGGGGAAACAGCACTGAAGGGGCCCAGAGGTATCTTCCTGCAGGTCCCAGGCTTGGGGAGAGGTCTCGGCAGGCCAGAGCGCGGCCACTGTGCCCGGAGGGCCCGTGACGAGGGAAGCGGGACCGACAACGATGGCGGTGTCCACCGGCTGTCACCCCGGGGGTGGGGTGCTCCTGGCACCCGGTGAGCAGACGCCAAGCCTGCAACCCGACAGCCTCGGGGGCACAGGGCGCTCACCCTGCAGCCACGAGGCCGGGAGGAGGGCTGTGCGGGCTGAGGTTGTGCACGCGAAGGGCTGGGGCTGGGGGACGGCCTCGGTCCAGCAACGCCGGAGGACCTGGGAGGCGCCTGCATTATGGGGGTGCGGCCTAGCGCCCACCGGGGCCCTCTGGGGGTCTGTGCTGTACACCTCGGGGGGTGCCCACGGCAGGGAGAGCGGCGGGAGCAGCACGTCTGACCGTCTCGTGGGGGTCTCACGCCTGCACTTCCCGAGAGCATGGGCGATGAGGGCAGCCTTGGGCGGCAGGAGGCCTGGTCCGCACCGGGCCGCTGCCTGGACACAGGGCGGGGGTGCAGGCCGAGCACTTGCGACCCTGACTCTGGTCGACTGGGGCGGCAAGTGTAGCCCCCCACCTGGCCCGACTGCGGCCACTTGGTCCATGGCTCAGAACTCCTCAGCCGCCCGCCGCACGGTGCCCACGCACCTCGTGGGGACCCCCTTTTCCCAGGGCCCGTCTGCACTGGAATCTGCAGGCCTGCTCTGCCGGGGCACCAGGCTGCCCCACACAACTGTGGAGACGGCCCTGGTGCTCCCCACTGTGGCTCAGAGCAGGGCGTGCGCCCCAGGGCAACCCCGAGCAGGAGAGGAATCCACGGGCGCTGGACGCCAGGGGCCGGGGGAGGAGCGTGGAGTGGGAGGGGGGCCGGGGGACGGGCGGGGGCGGGGTGGGGGAGGGGCTCGGGACCAGGCCACTTGGAGTCTTGAGTCTCCAGAAAGCAAGGTTTCCACAGGAATGTGGAAAAGCAATGATGTATGGAATGAGACTTGGGGAGTCAAAGGAAAAGCCTTTCTTAACACTGAAAATATAAAACATGCATGAACTGCCTGCCAATCCCTCACTTAGTGTTCATATTTTACTGGATTTCTTGGGAAGACACCTTTTGTTTCAGATTCACATTTGTGGGGTCAAGTGTGCCGAGCATCTCTTCACCACTGTCCTCAGGGGTCAACTGCTTTTATTACAGAAGCGTGACCGAGGGTTAGCTTTAGTCAGTTAGCTGTGTTTATTGTGCTGCTGTAACAGGGAAGCTGACTTATGCCAAAGGAGGAACGGGCTGGCTGGTGGGGAAGCAGACGGCAGACCCGGCGCAAGATTAGGCCTCACGGAGCTTCTGGGGTGGTCCCGGTGACTGGGTGGGCCTGGAGGACTAGCAGGCACTCAGGGCTCTGAGACGGCTCAGCTCAGCCACGCCTCGGTTAACGTCAGTCTCAGTACCCTGAGGAGGAGGGGGTGGGCGGTGTGACTTAGCTCTCAGTACCCTGAGGAGGGGGGTGTGACTTAGCTCTCAGTACCCTGAGGAGGGGGGTGGTGTGACTTAGCTCTCAGTACCCTGAGGAGGAGGGGCAGCCGGTGTGACTTAGCTCTCAGTACCCTGAGGAGGAGGGGCGTGGTCTCCCTTGGCCCCGCCCCACCCTGGGGGAGGGGGTGGAGGAAGCAGCCCGCCTCACAGGCCCTCAGGAGGAGGCGGCTTCGCACTGTCCCACCGAAGCAGCGAGGCGGGCGGGGTCAGCTCGGCGGTCCTGGCTGGGCCGCGCATCCCCCGCCCGGTGACCGCCAGGAAGGACCCAGGGGCCACGGCAGCAGGAGACACAGCAGACGCGGCCGTGAGAACCTCCATGAGAACCTCGGAGAGGCCGGCAGGGGTGGTGCGTGACCGGGACCCGGGAAGCGCGCGCAGACGCCTCGGGAGGCGGGGAGCTGCCGGAGCTGCTTACGGGGAGGAAGCCGCTTACCCAGTTGGGAGGTGTTGGTGAAGTAGATCAGCAGGGTGGACTTGAACTCCTCAAACACGATGATCTGCGGAGAGGCAAGGGTGCCCCTGAGACACACGCTCGGCCGAGGCCGGGTGGTGTGGGGCGAGCACGGCCCCGGGCGGGGAGAGGTGCAGAGCGGGAGGTCACCTCATTTAACCCGGGCTTGAGCCAGGGTCCCGGCACGTAAAGCGTTTCCTGGGGCCCGACGTTCCAGTAGCGCCCCAGGTTCTGTCCGTTGATGAAGACCACTCCTTTCGTCCAGCCCTGGAAGACATTGAAGCAGAGTTGCAAGACACACACACACCGGACGCAGAGTGCGGCCACGGCCACACTCAGCGCGCAGGCCCAGCTGCGGCCCTCGGGGGGCAGTGACCTGGAGACTGCGCTACTACCCTCGGCCCTGGCTCCCGCTCCGGGCCCCCAGGAGGGAGGCCCTGGTCCCACTCGCCTTCCATGCGCACCCACCTCAGGGACAGGTACTGCCGTGTCCCCACTGCCGTTTCCCACCCCCCCCCCCCCCAGGACACAGGGCAACAGGCAGCTTGGGCACGTTTCCTTGGCCTCCCTCCCCGCCCTGAGTCAACACCGGGAAGGGGCAGCCCCCCGGATGGCCGTGGGGTGGCGGTCTCCTGGGACGGAAGCTTGGCTGGGGACACAGCCAGGAAGACCACCACTCACCTGCAGGCTCATGAAGGTGTCCTTGGGTTGACTGCCGACTCTCAGGAGGGCAAGGAAGAACGCAGGGCCCACAGTGTGGAGAAAGCTGGGCTTCCAGATGTTGGGAAGTTTCCTAGGGAGAGTCAGCCCAGTGGACAGGTTACACGCTCCTTCACAGCATGTCAGCTGTGCCTTCGGAGGGCTGTCTCCTCTCTGCTGAGCCCAGTGTCCCCTCCCATGGCCCATTTGGGGTCCACAACGCAGCAATGAAACAGCAGACCAGGGCTGCAGAGTGGGGCAGTGACCACTCTGCCCTGGACAACTAGGAGACTTGGGGTCACTTCCTTCAGTGTTCTGGGTCTCTGCCTCTTGTGTGAACACAAACAGGTCCAGCTGGCTGGCCCCTGGTCTCCCCATCTGCGATCGGGCACCTAGAGCCAGTGGTCGGGCACCCACCTCTGTATGAATTTATTCTGCATCTCCAGGCTGTAGATTTTAAATTTTCTCAGTGGAGAACCGTTCAGATAAATGTTTCCAGTGAGACCTGCAGAAGAGGGAGAGAGGACACCGAGGCAGGGAAGCTGCAGAGAAGTGCTCCGAACCCCTGAAGGAGGATGGAGGAGGCCAGGGAGGATGGGGAGGATGGAGGAGGCCAGGGAGGACAGAGAAGGCGAGGGGAGGATGGGGAGGATGGAGGAGGATGGAGGAGGCCAGGGGAGGACAGAGGCCAGAGAGGATGGGGAGGACAGAGGAGGTCAGGGAGGATGGGGAGGACGGAGGAGGCCAGGGAGGACAGAGGAGGCCAGGGGAGAACGGAGGAGGCCAGGGAGGATGGGGAGGACAGAGGAGGCCAGGGAGGATGGAGAGGACGGAGGAGGTCAAGGGAGGCTAGAGGAGGCCAGGGGAGGACGGAGGAGGCCAGGGAGGATGGGGAGGACAGAGGAGGCCGGGGAGGACGGAGGAGGCCAAGGAGGATGGGGAGGACAGAGGAGGCCGGGGAGGATGGAGGAGGCCAGGGGAGGATGGAGGAGGCCAGGGGAGGATGGAGAGGACGGAGGAGGTCAGGGAGGATGGAGAGGACGGAGGAGGTCAGGGAGGATGGAGAGGACGGAGGAGGTCAAGGGAGGATAGAGGAGGCCAGGGGAGGACGGAGGAGGCCAGGGAGGATGGGGAGGACAGAGGAGGCCGGGGAGGATGGAGGAGACCAGGGGAAGATGGAGGAGGCCAGGGAGGATGGGGAGGACAGAGGAGGCTGGGGAGGATGGAGGAGGCCAGAGGAGGATGGGGAGGAGGCCAGGGAGGATGGGGAGGCTGGAGGAGGCCAGGACACAGGCATGGGCCCCAGGGAGGGACCATCAGTGCTCCCAGGGCAGCACTCGGCCCACTCTGCTCTCCGAGGGCCTTTCTGCAGCCTCCTCCCGGAAGAGGCAGGGCAGTGCACGTGCTCAGTGCTGGGAGAGCACCTTAGGGGGAGCCTGGGGCAGGACATGGCCCTCCTCCCCTTGAAGCCCATTCCGTCGTGCTCCCAGGCTGGGCCTCTCACTGACCGGGAGCCCCCGCCGCCTCCAAACCATGACCCGGGCCATGGCTGCGTGGGCCAGGGAAGTACCCCAGGTTGCCCTGGCGGCCCGTGGTCCTGGGCCCACCTTTCCTCTCCTGGTTCATGCTGGTCCCGGAGGCAAGCCGGCCTTGGTTCTCCACCAGGATCCGCAGCGTCAGGAACTCCTTGTAATGCTGCCCAACACACACCAGCTGGAGGGAGCCGCTCAGGCCTCTTCTGGAGACCACTGGGGCCCCCCCAAGACTGGGACGATCTCGGAAACTGGGGGCTGTCAGAGGGTGGTGCTTGGCACCCTAGACCTCAGCTCTGGGCCAGGCAAACCCTGCAGCTCCTCCTCCACCCTCCTCCCATACTGGGCCTGTCGAGAAATGAAAGTCCTTGAACATTCTACTGGAGACACTTCTGAGGCTGGTGCTCAACCCAGGGCTTTCTGAGCAGCAAACACCCAGGGTGGGACCATCCTGCCGCCCCAGGAGAAGCGCACAGCTTAGCCCTGCGCAGCCTCTGTGAGGGGCGAGCCCAGGGCCCCAGGGGGCTGGAACCATGGGGTATGTACATCGCTGGGAAGAGTCAGCTTCTGATGCGTGTCATCCAGGACTCCTATGTACTTGTCATCCAAAAACACCTGCCAAAGAGAGCGGGGAAGACTGTGGGGTGTGGACAAGGCAGGAGGGGTGAGGCACCAGGGCCCCAGGGGAGGACTAAGTCTGCCTCTGGGAAGGCGACACGCTGACACCGGTCCACAGAGAGGAACCCTGAAGGCGGATGGGCCCAGGGGTGTGAGGAGAGCCCTGAGCACCTACGGGGGCCATGGGCACTGGGGAGGGGGGCGGAGGGTGGCGGGCACCATGACGGACACCACGATGCACATGCCTACGAAGGGCCGGCAGGGGCTCCAGGGCAGAGACGCTGTGACTGTGTCCCCACCCCCCCCCACTGCCCACCATGCTCTGTCCGCCCCTGACGCCCCCACAAGGCTGCTCGAGCCCCACAGGACAGAGAAGGGCACACAAAGGGCACCGCAGAGGGTCTGAGTTAGGTCACAACTTTCCAAAAGGAGTCTGACTAGGAGACTGTAAAAATCAAAATCCACGAGTATCCAAAATGTCCATAGTACGCAGAACTAAGGATTCACATTTACGCGTACTAGGGTCCCAAGATGAGAACTACAGGCTCGACAGTCACTGCTGGAGTGAGCACGGCTGAGTGACTAAAGCTTATCCTGCAGGAGTGGCAGCCGCAGTGCACACACAGTCCCAGCCCAGGTTTGAGGAGGACACAGCCCGCCCTGCACCCGCAGGTGGGAGGAGCTGTTCCCAGACCCAGGACCACGACGGGAGAGCGGTGGGGAGGGCCTGGGAGGGGGCAGTCAGGACGGGACTCGCCCTGGGGAAGGAACTCAGGGGGCCCCACGAGATGGGGACACAGTGAGCCCTCTGAGACAGGAAGGTCAGGAACAGGGTCTGATGGCTGTGCCGCAGAATTCTAAGACTGTGCGCGACGACCTGGGTTTGCAAAGAGCAGCCAAGTGACGCGGCTCCACCAGGGAGACAAGGTGAGGGAGAGGCCTGGGCTCGGTGGGGTGGCCACGGCTTGGGTGCGGGGCTGGGGCTGCCGTTCCTCTAAGGAGCTCACGACGGGTTTGGACGTGTTGAGTCTGAGAAGTCACAGGAACGTACATCCAAGTGAAGACACGCATTCAGCAAACAGCAGGGAATGAGGGTCTGTGGCTAAGAGCTCACGATGAGTGCAGGGGGACACAGATCTTGGGATGACGGGACCACAGTGTGCAGGAAGAGCCTGCAACAGCCCCTGCACAGAGTGAGCAGGAGGGCACCCAGCGCCCAGCGCCCCTGTTTTCTGGGCAAGGTCACTGCACGTCTCTGTGGCTTCCTCGTTGGTAACAGGTACCTTAGATGGGTGTTTCGAGAACTAAACGCGCAGATCCGACCATGACGTGCCAAGGAAACATCTGGGGTCTCTGCCCGAGGCACGGGGTTGGGGGGTGGCGTCTGCGGCCCCTCCCAGGTATCCTCCAAGAGCAGCATCAAGTGCACTCAGGCTTCGGCGGGCAGCCCGCCGGGACACCCGGTGCCTTAGACCCATGGGAGCAGTGGCTGACATGTGAACACCAAGCGTTTCACTGAAGGGATCAGGGGTAAGAAACAAGGGCGGTTTCCCACAGGTCAGGAAGAGGCCAGCCTGCTGTTCAGACGTTCAGCCACACAGCGGGGTCTCGGCAGCAGAGAAGGGCACCCTCCGCCCGCCCCTGCCCGCTACCTGTCCCCGATCCTTCACATGCCCATCCGAGTTTAGGACGCCTCCTCTGGTGATGACGGTCTCGTAAAGTATATACCCAGCAGACTGGCCGCTACCTTCGTTCACGGACAGCTGTTCCATGGAGAGCGGCCCCGTGGACCTCACGGGCTCCTGCAGAGCCAGGAGTGGAAACCAGGCTGAGGGGCCTCATCACAGGCCAGGAAGCTCAGGGAGCACGGGGCCAAGTGATCACCCTGTGATGACGAGTCTGCAGCAGCCGCTCGGCGCTTGGCAGTGACCAAGAGGGGCAGGGAGGGGGGTCCCCGAGGGAGGGGATGGATGTATTGGGCTCCCAGGTAGCTCAGCAGTGAAGAACCTGCCGGCAGTACGGAGACTCAGGAGGTTCCATCTCTGGGTCGGGAAGACCCCCTGGAGGAGGAAATGGCAACCCACTCCACTACTCTTGCCTGGAAAATCCCACGGACAGGGGAGCCTGACTGGCGACAGTCCACGGGTCGCAGAGTCGGACACGACTGAGTGACTCTGCAGTAATCTAGGTCTCCTAATCTGAACTGTAGAAGGGACTGAAACCGCGAAGACTGCTTTCTGCCCCCATGTTCATTCCTTCCCCCGCCGAGTCCTGAGCTCACGTCCACGAGCAGGGGACTCACGTCGTCCTGGTGAATCAGGGTGTCCCACAGGGATATGAAGTGACCTGCGGCCAGGGGAGCGTACGTGTCCTTAGGTCTGTGGTCTTGATGCTGGAAGCTGGGAACCCCTGCAAACCACAGGCAGGAGGCTGGCTCCTTCCCCAGCACCGTCCAAGGGTGCAGCACCCTCTGCTGCCCCTGGCCAGCCTGCCCAGCACCACAGATGGTCCACGGGGGCAGGGACCGAAGGGAGGGAGTCCTCCTGCACCCAGAGGCCTGGCCCGGGCACCCTGTTGGTCAGAATCTCCTGAAAGCCAGCGGGGGAGCATGCGTGCTCAGATTCTGCCCCTTCTCCCGACTTCCACCTGGACACGCACATCTTGTGGCTCTGGGGAGGGCCTGGACCCTCTGGTTTCCACCGACGGCGGGGCTGGGGGGACTGTCTCGTGCAGCCCGAGTCCCCAGCCCCTGAGGATAAAACGCACTGGGGCGAGCTGGACTCCCCCAAGGACCACGTCTGCACCCCACCGGGGCGGGTACCTGCGTCAGGGCGAAAAAACTCTTGAAATACGAGATACTCAGGTGTATAGCCTCCGTCCTCTGTCAGCAGCGCCCCATAGTCTGAGAAATAGAAACACATTCGTCACCTTCCCTAAAGAGGCCCAACTTCCGGGGGACTTTGGCACCTGGTGCTGAGTCAAAGGGCCCTTCATGCAGCAGCTCTGGGAGGAAGGCCTTGAGGCAGGAAGGTGCCCGATGCCAGCTCCCTACACTCCCCCAGGAGGGACAGATGGCAACCCCGGGGGGTCAGGAGCCCAGGCTGGAGCCCAGCGCCGGGACCCGCTGGTTTCCAACCAGACCCCTTCCCCTCTCTCACCCTCGCTGCCTGCTTGGTCCCTGAGCAGAGTCGCAGACTGGGGGAGACCTAGTCATCAACACCCAACACCCGGGATAGGGGGATCAAGGGAATGGCTTTCACAGTGAGCCCGGAAGAACCAAGGCTTGTGGAGGGAATCTGAGTCAGCTGAGCTAAGGTGGAACCTAGAGCCTGTTACAGAGAGTGAAGTCAGTCAGAAGGAGAAAAATAGATCTCATATGTTAACGCACACACGTGGAACCTAGAGAAATGGTACCGATGAGCCTAGCCGCGGGAGGAACAGAGATGCAGACGCAGAGAACGGCCGTGCGGGCGTCCAGGCGGGCTGAGAGCCGCGTCTCCACAGACCCACGACCGTGGGTAGGACTATGGCTCGTGGGAAGCTGCGTCTCTCACCGGGAGCTCAGGCAGCACTGTGTGCCCACCTGGAGGGTGGGCTGGGCTGTAAGGATACCTGTGGCTGATTCATGCTGATGGATGGGGGAAAACCAACACAACACTGGAAAGCAGTCATCCGCCGATTAAAACTAAGATTTTTACAAAGGCTGCACAGTGGACGGACAGAGCTAAGCCACTAGCTTCTCTGCTTGCAAAGGACCCGACCCGAGACTGCAGAGGCGGGGCAGCCGTGGGCAGACGGCGCGGGACCGGCCGGGACTTGCCGTAGCTGGTGACCATAGGGAGGCGATGGCCGGGGAACGCGGCCCCGCCCATGAAGCCGAAGTTGGTGCCTCCGTGGAACATGTAGAAGTTGAGGGAGAACCTGAGCTTCAGCATCTCCCGGACACTCTCCATCAGCACTGCAGGGGGCGGGGAGGGGGGAGCGGAGCCTCGGTGACTTCAGGACTGAAGTGGGTCGTGGGGAGGGGGGAGGGGGAGGGAGGGGCCAGGCAAGAAGGGAGCGAACCCTCGGTGACGTCAGAACTGTCACCGGTGGGAGGCGGGGTAGGGGGGAAACGAGGGGAGGGTTGGGGGGTGGGCAGGGGAGCGGAGCCTCCCTGACTTCAGGACCGCATGTGGGGGGGCGGGGGAGGGAGGGGGAGGGGGGACGAGGGGGGGGAGGGACGAGGAGGTGGGGAGGGACGAGGAGGGGGGGGAGGGACGAGGAGGGGGGGGAGGGACGAGGAGGGGGGAGGGACGAGGAGGCGGGGGAGGGAGGGGGCGCCCCGCGGTGCCATCAGGGCCCCCCGGGTCTGATCTCCCCAACGTCTCTGTCTCCGGGTGTCCAGCTCGTGCCTCTGAAGCACGGAGCGACCTGTGCGTATTGGTCTAAAGTCACCGCCCCAGGAGCACCGACCCTCCAGCCGCCTCCCGCCTGTGGCTCCTCCCGGAAGGCGGGGCTGCCAGAGGATCTGGGGCCCACAGCGCCCGCTCCACGGTGGAGCCCCACTAGCTGTCCCTGAACTGCCTCCCATAACAGCTGGCTCTCTTGACTTTAGAGCTTCAGTCCAACAAAGTCACTCCAGACAGAATAATCACCAGATCACACTGACATGCGGGGAGACCCTCCCGTGTGGCTCAGACACAGCATGCTTACACAGCCCACAGACACAGACACGGACACGGACACGGACACACAGACAGACACACAGACAGACACTGAGACACAGAGACAGACACACAGACAGACACAGACACACAGACACAGACACTGCACACAGGATCCGCCCGCCCCGTCAACCTCAGGGACCCTAATCAGTGGGCGGGAGAGTCCCGCCGACACCCACCCTCAGAGACAAACAGCGCGACATGCGACTCACTGTGCAAGTCCAGAGTGTTCCGAGGAGTGCCCCATCCGTCCAGAGACCTGGCGGTGTACACCGTCATCATGACCGGGCCCGGGCCCTGCGGAGGCAGAGAGCGGACGCATTCAAGCCGGCCATCACGCGGCCCGCCTCACCCGCACGCATCCTCACGGCCCCCGACTGCTCTCAGCACAGGCCCAGCCTGGCCTGCCTCTCACGGTCTCACTGTTCCAGCTTTGGAGAAATCTCTTCATCCCCCTGACCAACCCCAGGAGAGGTCTCGTAGGGAAGCACCTGACCCAGAGGAGGCACTGGAGATGTCAAGAACCAAGTGCCAGCAATGCAAGCCCAGCGAGAATCCCACACAATCCCCGGCTCCTGCTCTGCCCTTGCCCAGCCCGAGCCATCCCGAGGCCCTCCACCACCCCAGCCTGAGCCATCCCGAGGCCCGAGGCCCTCCACCATCCCAGCCCAAGCCATCCTGAGGCCCTCCGCCATCCCAGTCCAAGCCATCCCGAGGCCCTCAATTGTCCCAGCCCGAGCCATCCCGAGGCCTGAGGCCCTCTGCCATCCCAGCCTGAGCCATACCAAGGCCCTCAATCGTCCCAGCCCTGAGCCATCCCAAGGCCCGAGGCCTTCTAGCGCCCCAGCCCAAGCCATCCAGAGGCCTTCCAGCGCCCCAGCCTGAGCCATCCTGAGGCCAGAGGCCCTCCTCCGTCCCAGGCCTTCAGGACCTACACGCTCCGCATTCAGGCTCACACACTCCATAGTTAAAGTCAACACTGCTCCTTCGAGCTCTGAAAGTTAATGCAGGCTTGGAATGTCTGCTCTCAGCGAGGGGACCCTAGCCCCCAGCCCCCCACAGCATTCACATTCCTGCCTAAGCTGATAAATGCTTCAAAGAAAGTAAGGCAAAAATAAGTAAACTAACAAAACCACTGCCAACTTCGTGACCACAAAGTCACGTGACCTTTTCACTCATTTCTGCCTGGCATCCTGTAATTTAACATTTTAAAAATATTCTACTGAATTCCGGAGATAACGTGCTCTCTCCTTTAAGGCTGATTCAAGCCTCCCAGGTGGTGCTAGAGGAAAAGAACCGCCTGCCAATGCTGGAGAAACAAAAGTCACGGGTTCAATCCCTGGGTCAGGAGGATCCATTGGAGGAGGGCATGGCAACCCACTCCAGTGTTCTTGCCTGGAGAACCACACGAACAGAGGAGCCTGGTGGGCCACAGAGTGGGGCACGACTGAGCACACGCACACAAATGGAAGCTGTGCGTCTTAAGTCCCTGCAGCTTCCTTCCTCCCAGCCCTACAGGACCCCCACATTACAGATCCTCACGTCGGGAAGGGTCTGTTACATGAGGGCTCTGGCCATCGCCCCATCCTTGGGTGGGCACTGATCCCTGCAGACACCCTGCCTTTTCAGGTGATGGTGAATTCATCACGAGACAGTATATTCCATTTCTGGAGAATTCAGATTGCAAGAAAGTACAACCCCTACATACAGCCAATAAAAGTTTTGTTATTCCTTTTACCCACTGAAATTAATTCTGTTCCCTAGTACCAGAAAGAATTTCCCCTTTTCCGTGAAAATGCTCCCAAATTTTGAAGATGCCACCAAATGAATCTTCCCCTAATGTGAGATTCACTCCCAATTCCTTCTTTCACTTGTTTTTTTTTTTTTTTTGGTAGGAACATCTATATCATATTCTCTCAACAAACGTCACTTCAGCGATTCAGGGCTGTTTACCACCGGGCTCAGTTGTGCATCCCAGACCGCGTTTGCCCTGTCGGTGCTTGCGCCCTCCTCCAGCGTCTCCCCGTTTCCCTGGCGCCCCGCAGCTGCCGCCGGCCACCCTGCGGCCGCCGTGGGAGTCTGCTGCTTTCTGCCGGGGACTCCACACCAAAGTGCCACCACGGTCGTTATTAGCCTCTCACTGTCTGGCGTATCTGCCAGGCTCAGCGCTGTCCAGGCTCATCCATGGGGTCACAAATGACAGATTTCCTCCTTTTTAAAAGCTAAATGTTTTCCACTCGATACACGTATCATTGTCTTCATCCGTTCATCCCTCCTTATACAACGGGCTTGCGTGCACACCGTGGCTGCCGTGAGGCGTGGTGCTGTGAACAGGCAGTACACGCAGATCTTCAGGATGATAACTCTGTTTCCTGCCTGAACACCTACAGGCGAGCCCGCTGCATCAGAGCTGGTCCTATTCCCCACGAACCTCCCCACAGACCTCCACAGTGGCTCTGAGGAGGTGCTTCTTTGCTACGGTCGAGCAGGTCTTAGGGCACAGTCCCCATGAGCCTTCAGAGCCGGTGTTCGAGAGCCCACTGTTCGGGTAGGAGTCCAGGAGTTAGGCATCGGGGGTGGCAAAGGCTGAGCTGGGGTCGCCTCTGGTGGCCCAGCACTGTGTCGGGTGGAGTTCTCGGCAAGAGTGCGTCTCAGCCTTTCCAAACCACTCTGATGCATGTTCTCGTTCTTCCGCCCTGACCCTCTCCTCACCGGAGGAGTTCAGAGGGCAGGGAAAGAGCACGGGATCTAGAGGCAGGAGGACTGGGTTTGAACCTGGGTTATTCTGTTAAATGACCGACCACAGATGATCTCAAAGCAGAAATTTTCCCTTTCTGAATCATGGTTTCCTCACAGGCAAGCTAAGGATAGGACCAATAGCTTCTTACACGTAAAGTAAGAGACAAACATTAAAAATGGGGAGGGGGGTGTAAACTAAACGTATATATAAATATTCTCAGAGAATGTTTTCTTAGCTTGCGTTACCAGCTTTCTCCACACTTGCCTTGTTGACCACCTGTCTCTTACCACTAAAATGCAAGCTCCCAAAGTGCTGACTTTGTGGGCTCCTCCCCTGCTTTATCCGCAAGGCCTTGACAAATAAACAGCTAACTGGCACGTTTGCTGCCCTTGTTTAGTTGCTAAGTCCTGTCCAACTCTTGTGACTCCATGGACTATAATCTCATCCAGGCAAGAAACTGGAGCGGGTGGCCATTTCCTTCCCCAGGGGATCTTCCTGACCTAGGGATCGAACCCACAACTTCTCCTAGGCAGGTAGATTCTTTACCACTGAGCACCTGGGAAGCCCAGCTGGCACACAGAAAGAAAGGAAGTGAAGTCGCTCAGTCATGTCTGACCCTTTGCGACCCCACGGACTGTAGCCCACCAGGCTCCTCCGTCCATGGGGTTTTCCAGCAAGAGTACTGGACTGGGGTGCCATTTCCTTCTCCGGGGATCTTCCCGACCCAGGGATGGAACCTGGATCTTCCGCATTGCAGGCAGACGCTTTAGCATCTGAGCCACCAGGGAGGTGACAACCACCAGGGAAGAACTGGCCCCTAGCAAGTGCTGAAAACATTTACTGGCTGATTTATCTGATGAATAAACGAACTCAGTTTTAGGACGTTATTATAGTTAGGATATCATTTGTAACTGCTGAATCCCCACTTACTATCCCATATTCTTCCTCCACCACCATCACCATCACCACCATCATCACCACCAGCATCACCACCATCATCACCATCACCATCACCACCATCA
Organism: Bos indicus; assembly: GCF_029378745.1. NCBI lineage: Eukaryota > Metazoa > Chordata > Mammalia > Artiodactyla > Bovidae > Bos > Bos indicus. The sequence goes on along the minus strand of NC_091774.1, from coordinate 84,094,355 downwards.
CCACCACCATCACCACCACCATCACCACCACCATCACCACCATCATCACCATCACCACCATCACCATCACCACCATCACCACCATCACTACCATCACCATCACCACCATCACCACCATCATCACCACCATCACCACCACCATCACCACCACCATCACCACCATCACCACCATCACTACCATCACCATCACCACCATCATCACCACCAGCATCACCACCATCACCATCACCATCACCACCATCACCACCATCATCACCATCACCATCACCACCATCACCACCATCATCACCACCATCACCATCACCACCACCATCACCATCACCACCATCACCACCATCACCACCACCATCACCACCATCACCATCATCACCACCAGCATCACCACCATCACCACCACCACCATCACCACCACCATCACCACCACCATCACCACCATCACCATCACCACCATCACCATCACCACCATCACCACCATCACTACCATCACCATCACCACCATCACCACCATCATCACCACCAGCATCACCACCATCACCATCACCACCATCACCACCACCATCACCATCACCATCACCACCATCATCACCATCACCACCATCACCATCACCACCATCACCACCATCACTACCATCACCATCACCACCATCACCACCATCATCACCACCAGCATCACCACCATCACCACCACCATCACCACCACCATCACCACCACCATCACCACCATCACCACCATCACTACCATCACCATCACCACCATCATCACCACCAGCATCACCACCATCACCATCACCATCACCACCATCACCACCATCATCACCATCACCATCACCACCATCACCACCATCATCACCACCATCACCATCACCACCACCATCACCATCACCACCATCACCACCATCACCACCACCATCACCACCATCACCATCACCACCATCACCACCATCATCACCACCATCACCATCACCACCATCACCATCACCACCATCACCATCACCATCACCATCACCACCATCATCACCACCACCACCATCACCACCATCACCATCACCACCATCACCATCACCACCATCACCACCATCATCACCACCATCACCATCACCACCATCACCACCACCATCACCATCACCATCACCACCATCATCACCATCACCACCATCACCACCATCACCATCATCACCACCACCATCATCACCATCACCACCATCACCACCATCATCACCACCAGCATCACCACCATCACCATCACCACCATCACCACCATCATCACCATCACCACCACCATCACCATCACCATCACCACCATCACCACCATCATCACCATCACCACCATCATCACCACCAGCATCACCACCACCATCACCATCACCACCATCACCACCACCATCACCATCACCACCATCACCATCACCACCATCACCACCATCACCATCACCACCATCATCACCATCACCACCATCATCACCACCATCACCACCACCATCACCATCACCACCATCACCATCACCATCACCATCACCACCATCACCACCATCACCACCATCACCATCATATTCTGAGCGTCTGCTCTGCCCCAAGAGTTACATTCCCTCTCCATGTTCTCTCGGACTCCAGTCCTTGCAAATCTCTGTGCTTCGTGTACCATTTCCCTTGTACCGACCAACAGCCCTTGGTGTTGGCCCAGTTGTTAGGCGGCTGGATACTCAGCCCTTTGTATCTTTGCACTCTTCTCTAAATCTTAGTTCTATCTTAGACTGAAGAAGGACAGAATCAGGGAGATAACTATTTTTTTAGAATTCCAGGCATTGTCTTGTCTTGATGGAAATTAGGAGAGTGTTCCCTTCATTCTAATACTGCAGAGCTTGGACAGGTGCAGAGTGAAGCATTCAGCCACTGATTTCTTTTGGTGGTAGAGATTTGTGCACCCTCTGATTCCCCCTAATGCTTCTATTGGAACCAGCACTTCCTACTGAATTCTGTTTATTTTTGTTTCTTGTCTTTCTCATTGGACCACAGGTAAATGTGAATGAGGCTATTCATTCAAAGGGTAAAAACTTTTGCAAACTGACTTTAGGTCCATTTTGGTTTAGAAATCTCAATAAAGATAGAATGTTACCCATATTATCAGGCAGATTGCTATGGCAAAAAGTGACATCTGCTTAGCAAATTGCACCTGGAATGGGGAACAATGAGTGGTGTATAAACTCCTAGTGGGTGTCATGGCTTCCTGTGTGCAGGGTATCCTGAAACCAGAGGCTCTGTTGGCAGAGCCAGAAGCTCAGGCTATGGAGCCATGACCTGGGGCCCCAGCTGTTTCCTAGTGTTGCTCCCAAACTGGGGGGCAGGGGATGGTGGAGAGGGCATAGCGCCTGGACTGTGGGGGGAGCAGAGCCCCGCCCTTAGTGAGGACACTCAGCGCTGCGGTGCGCTCGCTCTGCCATCCTGAACCCTCCTCGGGGCTGTGGGCCAGGCTTTGTGGGCACTTTGATGCAACTGCACCTCAAACCGCCCTCAGCAGGCATTTCCAGCGTGTAACAGAGCCAAGTTTTAACTGAGCGAATCAGAGCTGAGAAGTTCCTGAACATCTGAGCCAAGTCTTCACCTGAGATGAAGGAAAACACCCCGCGCCTCTGAGCTGTCCTCACCTGAGCTGAGGAGAGGTGTTCGTACGTTTTCTGCCTTACGCTCTTCATGTGGAGGGTGGCAAACACTGTGGAGGGAAGGGGAGACCGAGCCGGGGTCAGCAGCTGGCGCGGTGCCACCGCCGCCCGCAGACGCTGCCTGTGACGCCCCCAGACGCCGCCCGCCGCTGCCCGCAGACACCGCCCGCGACGCCCGCAGACGCTGCTGGTGAAGACGAGGCCGCGTGTGTCCACAGGGGCTCGAGCAGCACCGCTCACGCTCACTGCGCCTCTGCTCAGCCTTCACCGCGAGTGACCCGGCGGACAAGAAGGGCGGAGTCACCCCGTGTGCTGGTGGATAAAGAGCCCGCCGAGAAAGCCGAGCCCGGGCGAGCGGCCGGAGACCTCGGGCCTGACTCCGGTCTCCCGGGCCCAGCGCAGGACGCTCTGTCTCTGCCACCGCGAGGTGAGCGCCACCACGGCGCCGGGAAGAGCGGGCGGAGGGCAAGGCCCGGGCCAGGCCGGCTAGAGAAGCCCACAGCACCGCTCTCCAGCTCGTTCGCGTGACCCTTCCTCCGTCCTGTGCGCCCACCCATGTTTCCCCCTGTAACTCTCCTGCACGTTTCCTCGTGGCTTTTATGCCCGGACTCTTCGCCCCACGCGCTCCCGGGGCAGGTCTAGGGCAGGACTTTCTCTGGAACCCTGCTCTCTCCCGGAGGTTCGGGCCTGGCCCAGAACAGCGGCAGAGATGCCTCCGCTGCGCCCGGGGGCCGGAGGCCAGCAGGGAGATGCGGGGCCGCGAGCAGGGCCCTGGTTCCTCATGTCGGGGCCGCGGGCGCCTGGACACGGCCTGGCCCGGGAAATGGGGCAACGGAGCCTCAGACAGACCCTCAGACTCAGCGGGCGGGGGAGGCCGGCAAAGCCGCCGTGCATACCGGTCGGTGTGTGCCCCTTCAGGAGTCCCTGGCCCGTGTCCGCCGTCATGAGCATCGTCTTGATCCCTCTGCTCAGCAGTGCCTGTGGGACAGTCGGGAAGATGAACTGTGGTCCACGGCCCTGGGGGGCGCGTCCCAAGGAGAAGGCGAGGGTCGGAGCACCAGAATGAGCTGAGGGGCGGGAAGGAGGCCTCACCACCCCCCACTCCTATTGCTGGTAAGCTGTTCAATGAGAACAGCCAAAAGGGACTTAAATGCAACCATCAGCCAAAAGGGACTTAAATGCAACGGCCTGGAATGGACACCAACCACATTCCAAAGACAAGAATTTTCATAATGGATTAAGGAAAACAAATTCTTCTAATTATATACAGAGTATGTACCTGAAGTACGTGGATACAGAAAAATCAAAGATGAAAGGGTGGGAAAGCCTGTACTATACGAACACCAACCAAAAAAGATCTGTGATATCCACAGAAGGAAAAATTACTGTGAGTCACTCTGTGCTTACGTCAGAGTCATGCAGGTGTGCAGGCCCCCGTCTGGGGGGAAAGCGTGGAAACACCAGCTGCACTTCCGTCGCCTCATCCAGTGCGGAAGAGCAGCACAACAACAGTGTGCGACTTTGTCTTTTCCCTGCAACCGAGGCATCCTCTGATTTCTCTTTGGTTTTCAAAAACTAAAACTCTGTTCTATTTGGAAGTCAACACTACAAACTCTTTAGAATAAATAACTTTTCTCTGTCCTATATTTTGAAAAAAAAAAAAAAGACAAAGGGAAGCCCCCAGCTGGGCACAGCATTGATTCATGAACTTCAAGGGCGCAGATTTACAGAGTACTCACTGTGAGACTTTGACACTTGAAAGTTCTGCATCCGTTGCTAACAAACACTGCATCCCGAACAGTACCTTGCGAGCTTAGCTGCTCAGGATGTTTGCTCCATGAATCAGCAAAGTGAGAAAAGTATGTAAAGACGGAGGAAAATGATGGGGCACTTACGTTTTTAATATATGGCATGTATCTTTTATCCAGATTATAGGAACCGTACTCATTCTCCATCTGCATGGCAATAATGGGACCCTCTTCTTGGAACTGGGGGTCAAGGAGACGAGAGTCTGAGGATGAGTCAGCTGGTGGGGAAAGGCTGGACTGACTTTCTCAATTTGTTGCTGCACACGCACGTTCAGAGTGGCACAGAAAATAACCCGCTCCTAAACTCGGCCCCGGGGCCACGGCGGTGGGGGCAGTCTCCATCACTGTCAGCAGCCACCTCGTGGGGTCAAAGCCTCCAGCACCCTGCCTTCCCCAGTGCCCCCAGGGAGCAGCGCTAACCCTAGCCCAACACCTTAAGCACAGGCTTAGACCTCCAGCCAGCCTTCCTCCGGGGCACCAGGGGAGCAGGGGTGCGGCCCTCTCCCATGCGGGCACACGTCACCCCCCCTCGGGGACCCGCTCTGCTTCCATCCCTGCACCCCTGTCTTCACTTGCCCGGTCACCGCCACAGGGCCCCATCCTCCCCTCCCACGTGGTCTCCCTTCGTGGGCAAACGGTGCAGCAGCTCTGCACGCCCCGTGACAGCCCACCACTCGTGACTCTGTCCTCTACTGTGGTCTCGCGGCCGCCCTTTGCATTCCACCCTGACCTTCTCTTTGCTAAATGCATGCAATCCCTTTTCATCCTGGTCTGATTTCTCTCCACCAACAGTCTCTCCTCCTCCGGGAAACCCTCCCTCCTGCAGCACCACTCCTGGATTCTGCACTGGCCAGCCTCCTCGAGCTCCTCTCCCCCTGCTGCCTCTTCCCCAGTCCCAGGATCATGTGGGATCCAGTCCCTTCTGCCCTCTCAGTTACGCCCTCACGCCCAGCCTCCTCCTTCCCCTTCCCCGCCGACCCCCTTCTGCGATGTTCACAGGCTCCGTCAGCCCTGTCTTTGCAACTCTCGCCAGCCTGGCGGTCGTGTTTTCTCCCTGCCCCTCGCACCTGCCATGTCCTACCCTAGTCAGTTTCACTACACTCAGCTCTGCCCTTTGCAATCTGCCCTTGGAGACACGTGGCCGCCAGAAGGTCTCCTCCTGGCACGCAAGACTAAGAAAAAGAGCGTTGCACCCTCAGAATTAGACAACACACCAACAATGAAAGGAAGAAGCCAGATAGCTCCCAGGACCGTGTGCCAGTGGGTGGAAGCGTCTACACACCAATGCCTGTGCTTGTGGCCTGGGAGGACCTGGGCAGGGAGAGCTGAAGTGGGATAGACTCGGCAAGCAGAGCGGAACCAGCTGCACTAGAGATTAGTGGGCAGAAAAGAGCCTAAAAGTTTCCCAAACCTGTGTGCTTCCCAGGGGCTCAGTGGTAAAGAGTCTGCCTACCAGTGCAAGAGACGTGGATTTGATCCCTGGGTTGGGAAGATCCCCTGCAGTAGGAAATGGCAACCCACCCTAATGTTCTTGCCTGGAAGAGCCCATGAATAGAGGCGCCCGGTGGGCTGCGATCCACAGGATTGCAAGAGAGTTGGACATGACTCAGTGACAGAGCAGCACACACAGGAACAAAGCCGCGATACTGGGAGTTGCCCGGCAGCCTATCGGTTAGGATTCCAGGCTTTCCTTACTGTGGCCCAGGTTCTACCCCTTGGTTCCCCTTGGTGGGGAACCAAGACCCCACAAGCTGTGTGGCACAGCAAAAAATAAGTAACAACTTTTTGGGTGGCTTCCCTGGTGGCTCAAAGGGTAAGACCCCCAACTTCTGCGGCTCCGGGTTTTGTGCTCACCAGGCAACCTTCTGATTACTGATTTTGTCTTGCAAGCGCTCCAAGATGGGGAATGTCCTGATCTGGGGTGCCGAGAGTGTGCTAATTTGTGCTAGAACTTTCTTTGATGATGAAAATGTTCTCTGCTCTCACCGTCCAGTGTGGTAGTGACCATCCACAGGTGGCTACCTAGCACTTGAACTGCGTATGGTGTGAATAAAGAACTAAATTCTTTATTTAGTTTTAATAGATTTTAACTGAAATAGCCACTGGTGGCCGAGGCTACCACCCTGGCCAGCACAGCTCCAGGGCCGCAAAGGACCGCCCCTGCATCTCCGTCCCCAGCTGCACACAGATGGCCCTGCAGCCACCGGCACCTCATCTGCTGGTCCCAGGGCACGCTCAGAGTCAGGAGCCAGCTCTGTCCCAAGAAGATCCACACGACCCGAAGCCTTGCTGGCCATTTCCAGGCCTGTCGCTACCCCTACAGTAGCATCCCTTTCCAGGGATTGCTGTGAGGATAAAATACGCTCCGTAAACACCAAATGCATGTCTGCCAAGTCACTTCAGTCGTGTCTGACTCTTTGTGACCCCACGGACTGTAGCCCGCCAGGCTCCTCTATCCATGGGATTCTCCAGGCAAGAAGACTGGAGTGGGTTGCCACTTCCTCCTCCAGGGATCAAATCCAAGTCTTCTATGGCTTCTGCATTGCATGGGGATTCTTTACCACTCATCCACCAGGGAAGCCCAATAGAAAGCTCGATACCTAATAGATATCTTTTGTTCCTTCCCTCTGCTCATTTGCTACCTACTTATACAGCCCTTCATGTAGTTTTCAAACCTTGCAGCAATATGGTGGCATACTATTTCTACTGAAATAATGAATGTGTATGACACCATGGTTTTGTTGCAGAGGGAGAGATATTAAAAAAAAACAAATTGCAGTTTCTACAAAATCACTGACCTAAGGTCATCTGCATCATCTATCACTTGTGAAAGACTGACACGTAGCTATCTTTAGCAGATAAGTTAAGACATTCTGAGGTCTGTCATTAAAAAGAAGACATAAAAATATACAGAGCGTGGTTCCCAGCATCCTGCCAGGAAACGGCATCCCAGTAAGACAGTAGGTGAGGAACAGGCATAAAAGGAAAAGAAGCATATTTCTTAAATAAGGAACTGGAATTAGCTGCTATACATGCTTCCTGCTTATGAGTGAAAGAAAGTAGGCTGAGCCCTGCCCAGGAAGGCAATTCAGGCAAGTACTTCCCTTGGTCACAGAGATGGGGAATCAGGTTTTACCTGGAATCCTCTAATCTTGGGAATCAGGTCATCAAAATAGCGATTCACTGCTGCTGTGAAGCCCTTGTGAGTTGTTCTCAGCTTCATATGAGAATCTTTGAGTAACCAGCTAGGAGGGAGAAGGCGAGACTCAGCCTTGGGGTGGGAGACAGCAGACAGAGACGTTCACGCATCTGAGGCTGGAGAACATGAACAGCCCAGATTCACATGGCCAGACTGGAGCAGCACACTGAGGTGCTAACCCATCTCTAAGAAAAAGTCGTCTGTGTTCTGTCCCACACATCTCAACACCTCAACGGCCACCTCTTGCCCTGAAATGCAACTGAGGCTTGTAGACGTGGAAGCAACCAGGGCAGAGTTGCTGAGCTGCAGCCCACAGGCCAGGTCAGAGCTGCTGACTGTTCCTGTCAATAAAGTTTTATTGGCACGTGGCCCACCCTTCGCTTACACGTCGTCACAGCTGTGCTCCTGAGGCAGCGGCAGAGAAGAACTTCGCAACAGACACTGTCTGTGCTCCCTGAAAGCTGAAAATATTGATCATCTGGCCTTTAAAAAAAAAAAAAAGCTCACCAAACCTTAGTCTGGTATGAGATTTTTTATAAAAATGTTTCAGAGTTTTTTAAAAAATGTTTTTAATGGAATATTATTTGGTCATTAAAAAATGAGGAATTGGTTCATGTTAAAGCATGTACAGATTTGACAACATTATGCCAAGGGAGGGGCTTCCCTGGCAGCCCAGTGGTTAGGGCTCTGTGCTGGGCTCAGTCACTAAAATCCCATAAGCTGCATGGCACAGCAGGAAAAAAAAACTTATGCCAAGAGAAAGAAACCAGGCACAAAGGGTCACATAGGGTATAATTCCATTTATATGAAGTGTGTAGACTAGGCAAATCCACAGAAACTGAGAGGAAAGTAACGGGTGCCAGGGGCTGGGGGTGAGCAGGATGGGGGTGACCGGGCAAGGGCTTTCTCTCTGAGTGGCAAAAAGCGTTCAGGAACAAGATAGTGGTGACATTTTAACACACTCGACTGCCACAAAATTGCATAGTTTTAAATGGTAAATTTCATATAATGTACATTGTACTACCATTTAAAAATGATAAGAAAAAAGACCCTCTTTGAAAAGAAATAATCAATCCAATTTTGTGCTATTATTAGTATCATCACAAAAGTTAGAACTTATAAAGATACTGATTACATGACATCGATTAGCCAGTAGCTTTCATTAAGGAAAAGAAGGATTCTACCTCTGCACCACAAGGATGAGGTGGAGATTTATAAAAAAACAAACACTGTACCATTCTCAGTATTCTAAAGTGCATTTTCTAGGTCCTGAAGCGGGGAAGGGGCGGGAGGTGTGGACCTAGGAAATCTAGAAAACCTAGGAAACTGAGCAAAACCCTCTGCTCCGACTTGCTGGCGAATAGGCTTGGGGCGCGACCATGGCTCACCTGGGCAAGCCTCCGAGGTCCAAGTCGCTCCCGATGTAGGGGCCGACACACAGGATGACCCACAGATCCACCTCTGACGCCAAGGATATGAAAGCGCTGAGGAGGGGAGCAACAGCAGCAGTCACCGAGAGCGGAGCCTGGAACCGCCGCCCTGCGTCTCCCCGAGGCCTCTTCTCTTGCGGTTAGGACAGGTGGAACCAACTCCCAGCCTGCTCACAGAAGTCCCTGCCGGAGACAGAACCCTGGGACGGGGCCTTCTTCCACACAAAGGCCTCAGTCCAGAGGCCCCAAGGGCAGCTCACAGGAATCCCAGCCAGAGGCTGGCTGCCCCCTGGACCAGCGCTGAGCCTCCTGTCCCCCCGAGGGCACCACCAGGACCCGCCCTCACGAACCACGCTGGCTCCTCCTTCCTTATCTCCCACTTTCAGCCTGCCTCTAATCAGGTTTATTCCTTGCAGTTAATATTTCTGAATGTGAGATTCCTCTTAGTTTTCACCGCTACCACCCTGCATAAAGAACTCGCATCCACCTGAGTTATTCCAACGGCTTCCTCCCTCCCTCCTTCTCGCCTCTCTTCCGATGCCGCTCCAGGCACTGTCGGCAGACTAGAATCATCCATGACAAACACTGGAGTAATGTGTACCGAGTATCAGCATCAGCACTCAATACACTCAGCTCTGCAAATGTATTAATTTCTTTGTCAACTCTATCACATAGGTATCAATATCACCTCCATTTTACAGATAAGAAAATGGGCACTTAAGGAGTCAGAGGTCACATTCTTGGGAAACTGAAGAGTTAAAAGACAATCCGCCTCCAGAAAAGAAACCTTAACTATGTTATTCTGCCTCTTAAAAATACCACCAGCATGCAAACATGAGCTTCCTGAATTTCCCGATGTAAAATTCTCCCAGTGACTTACTTCATAGCCCCTTCGGAACAGATTTCAAATTTTGCAGCACAGCACACAAAACGGGCCAAGATAAGCTTGACTGTCTCCCCAGCTCTACTTTCTGACGTTTCCTCGACTCAGAACCAGCAGGAGGGTCAGATGGCGTTACTGCCGTTCCAGGAAAATATGAAGTTAGTCCCAGGGCCCGCTCCTTTTCTCCCTGGCACGTGCTCACCTACGCATCCTGCGCCTTGCATTGAGCCGGGCTGATCCCAAGCCACCAGGACAGAAGCAGAAGCGAGTGGTCCTGCTGCCAGAACCCCTCTCCGCCTGCTTCCCGCTGCGGGCGCGGTGTGGGCGGGCTCAGTGTGGGCAGGCGCGGTGGCTTGAAAGCTAGGTGCTGGCGACGCTTAAGCTAGGAAAGGGAAAGACCCAGAAGCCCTGGTTCTCTCTTGGAAGAGCAAGGCACACTCACTGTGAATATCTATTTTAAACCTTCCCTAATGAGAACAGATCTTTATTGACAGATGACGTCGGGGTTCCCTCGCTGCAGCACGAACGTCACTCTAACTCATGTCACGTCCTCCCACACCTCTGACTGCTCCGATTGTGGCCTTGCTGCACCTTATGCCTGAAATCACGCCTGACCCTCTAACAAACTCCTGCTCAGGGTCCTAATGTACTGGAGCTATCCCTCTGCTGTTACCCGCTCTGGGCTATTCCCCTAGTTTGGGTTACGAGTCCTCAGCTGCTATTTGCCTCCCTCTAATGTCTGAGGAGGCCTTACAAATAGCTATGAAAAGAAAAGAAGCGAAAATCAAAGGAGAAAAGGAAAGATATAAGCATCTGAATGCAGAGTTCCAAAGAATAGCAAGGAGAGATAAGAAAGCCTTCCTCAGCGATCAATGCAAAGAAATAGAGGGAAACAACAGAATGAGAAAGACGAGAGATCTCTTCAAGAAAATTAGAGATTCCAAGGGAACATTTCATGCAAAGATGGGCTCGATAAAGGTCAGAAATGGTATGGACCTAACAGAAGCAGAAGATATTAAGAAGAGGTGGTAAGAATACCCAGAAGAACTGTACAAAAAAGAGCTTCATGACCCAGATAATCACGATGGTGTGATCACTCACCTAGAGCCAGACATCCTGGAATGTGAAGTCAAGTGGGCCTTACAAAGCATCACTACGAACAAAGCTAGTGGAGATGATAGAACTCCAGTTGAGCTATTTCAAATCCTAAAAGATGATGCTGTGAAAGTGCTGCACTCAATATGCCAGCAAGTTTGGAAAACTCAGCAGTGCCCACAGAACTGGAAAAGGTCAGTTTCATTCCAATCCTAAAGAAAGGCAATCCCAAAGAATGCTCAAACTACCACACAATTACACTCATCTCACACGCTAGTAAAGTAATGCTTAAAATTCTCCAAGCCAGGCTTCAGCAATACGTGAACCATGAACTTCCAGATGTTCAAGCTGGTTTTAGAAAAGGCAGAGGATATTTGGCAAAACTAATACAATTATGTAAAGTTTAAAAATAAAATAAAATTAAAAAATAAATAAATAAATAAATAATTAATGAAAAAAATAATAAAAAGAAATTCCATTAAAAAAAAAAAAAGAAAAGGCAGAGGAACCATAGATCAAATTGCCAACATCCACTGGATCATCAAAAAAGCAAGAGAGTTCCAGAAAAACAGCTATTTCTGCTTTCTTGACTATGCCAAAGCCTTTGACTGTGTGGATCACAATAAACTGTGGAAAATTCTGAGACAGATGGGAATACCAGACCACCTGACTTACCTCTTGAGAAACCTATATTCAGGTCAGGAAGCAGCAGTTAGAACTGGACATGGAACAACAGACTGGTTCCAAATAGGAAAAGGAGTACGTCAAGGCTGTATATTGTCACCCTGCTTATTTAACTTATATGCAGAGTACATCATGAGAAACGCTGGACTGGAAGAAACACAAGCAGGAATCAAGATTGCTGGGAGAAATATCAATAACCTCAGATTTGCAGATGACACCACCCTTATGGCAGAAAGTGAAGAGGAACTAAAAAGCCTCTTGATGAAAGTGAAAGAGGAGAGTGAAAAAGTTGGCTTAAAGCTCAACATTCAGAAAACTAAGATCATGGCATCTGGTCCCATCACTTCATGGGAAATAGATGGAGAAACAGTGGACATAGTGTCAGACTTAATTTTTCTGGGCTCCAAAATCACTGCAGATGGTGACTGAAGCCATGAAATTAAAAGACGCTTACTCCTTGGAAGAAAAGTTGTGACCAACCTAGATAGCATATTCAAAAGCAGAGACATTACTTTGCCAACAAAGGTCTGTCTGGTCAAGGCTATGGTTTTTCCAGTGGTCATGTATGGATGTGAGAGTTGGACTATAAAGAAAGCTAAGTGCTGAAGAGCTGATGCTTGTGAACTGTGGTGTTGGAGAAGACTCTTGAGAGTCCCTTGGACTGCAAGGAGATCCCACCAGTCCATCCTAAAGGACATCAGTCCTGGGTGTTCATTGGAAGGACTGATGCTAAAGCTGAAACTCCAATACTTTGGCCACTTCATGAGAAGAGTTGACTCATTGGAAAAGACTCTGATGCTGGGAGGGATTGGGGGCAGGAGAAGGGGATGACAGAGGATGAGATGGCAGGATGGCATCACTGACTCAATGGACGTGAGTCTGAGTGAACTCCGGGAGTTGGTGATGGACAGGGAGGCCTGGCGTGCTGCGATTCATGGGGTCGCAAAGAGTCGGACACGACTGAGGACTGAACTGAAGTGCCTGACAGACAGTCTTATTCCATAGCACAGCACATAGTCTGTGTGTCTCCAGCATCAAAGACAGTTATGAACACAGCGGGCGGGAGATACGTAGTTTTGAACAATTACTCTTACTGTCTTACGTCTCACAACTCCTACAAACTATAGTTCAGAAATTTCCTCTTGTAAGTGGAACAGCGGGGTCCCCACGGTAGATTAGAGCTGCAGGGATGCTCTACGAGCCACACGTGGGTGAAATGCACAGCAGCACTGAGGTCTGGGCTCCACCCATGACGACAGCCTCCCTGCTCAAGGGGCTGCCACTGGGGGATGGAATTATCAGGGCTTCCGGGGGATCCTCAAAGGGAAAGCAAGGTGACTCCTGCTTCATCTGACCCTACAGAGTCAAACTCCTGTCTCTGAGCCAGAGAAACAGCAACTTAAAGAGGAAACATACATCAAATCCAGGTTTCCACTATAGTGAAACTGGCCTCTTCTTGGTTCATGAAGGTTCCAAGGAACATGCCTGAAACAGAAAAAAAAGAGAAATGTAAAAACTTTGTATTTTACTATTATATAATATTAGATTATACAATATTATTTAAATGAATACAAAATGAAATCCAGCAACCAATAGTATAGCATTCACAATACCCAGTATATCCATTTAAAGTTTACTAGGTGTGCCAAACTCACTCTCCAAAAGAAACAAACAAAGGAATCCAGAAAAAAAAATTGAGCAACAGACATAAAGCCAGAAATCACATATAGGTTGAAACTGGCAAAAAAAAAAATATTAAAAAGGTATAACAAACATATACCATATCTTTAATAAGTAAATAAAAGCATGACCATAATGAAGAAAATGGAAGATATAAAAAGGATTCCAAAGAACTTCTAAATTTTAAAAAATATAATATCTGAAATCAAAAATACTCTAGATGCAATGAAGAGCAGGAAATGAAAAATATACCACTAATACTAACAACAGAACAGAAATAGGAATAGAATCCCAGGATGTTTTAAGATAGAGCAAAAGAAATTACCCAAACTGGAAAACAGAAAAAAACACTAAGTGTTAAAATGAACAAAGCATCAGTAATATGTGGGATCTTATCAAGAAGTCCAAGTCCCAGGGGGAAAAGGGGGATAAAATTATTGGAAGAAATAGGAAGTTTTACCAAATTTTGGTAAATTGATGGAAACTATAAACCTACAGTCCCAAGAACTCCAATGAACCACAAGTTGGAGGGCAGGGGGATTGACACCGTAATGCATCAGAAGCAAATAGCTAAAAAGCAATGACAAAGAAAAAGTCTTAAAAGCAACCAGAGAGAGGAAAACAAGAAATTACACAAATAATTATTTAAAAAATATAAGAACTACAGACTTGTCATCAGATAATGTGTAAGTCAGAAGATAACAAAGAAACATATTTAAAGTGCTGAAAATGAAGCACCAAACAACAAAAAAATCAGTCTAAAGTGCTTTACCCAGTGACATTATCCCTCAGAATTTAAGATGAAAGAGAAATATTCCTCAAAGAAATGAAATCTAAGATAATTCATGATCAGCTGACTTGGGGAAGTCTCTCAGCAGAAAGAAATGACACCCGGTGGGAACAGTCATCTGCACCAAGGAATGAAGAGCATCAACAAGAGGTGAACGTACACCCGGTGGGAACAGTCATCCGCACCAAGGAATGAAGAGCATCAACAAGAGGTGAACGGACGCGTAAATGAAGAAGACACTTTTGTCACCTTAAATTTATCTCAAATATAAACAGATGTTCAAACCAGGAAAAGAATGTATCACGAATTTCATAGTTTAAAACAGTAAGACACGTGACACGGCCCGGCACAAAGGGGAGATGTAGATATATGAGGGTAAGATTCTGTGGGACCGGCGCGTTATTGTTAGAAAAGAGGACAAGTTAGAATTTAGGTAAAGAACTTTCTATAAGAACTTAGGGAACAAATCCAAGATCCTTAAAAAAATGATTCAATATCCCACTTTTAACAGTGGACACATCATCCAGACAGAAAATCAATACGGAAAACTGGACCCGAGCTACACGTGAGACCATGTGGTTTTTGATGGAATTACACACAGTGATGGGGATGATAAAATATGGTGGATCATGGAGGAATCTCACAAACAAGATCTTGAGCAGAAGATCAGACACAAGAGTCAAGGCTGTACGACTCCAGGTGCATAAAGTTCAAAAGAGGCCAAAGTGATGCATGTGTTGTAACACAAGCTCCGCCCCTCCTCTGCTGGGTGGCCCTGGCTGCAGGCGATGGGCAAGCTTCTGAGGCCTGACATGGCCAGGCTATAGGAGCGTGTTCATGCGACTGAGCTCATGGAGCGCAGCGCTTATGCATTGGACACACGCCGAACTTCAAGAAAATGCGACTGTGAAAGTGAAGACGGCAATGAAGCCAGGCTTCAGCAGTACGTGGACCGTGAACTTCCAGATGTTCAAGCTGGATTTAGAAATGGCAGAGGAACCAGAGACCAAATTGCCAACATGTGCTGGATAATCAAAACAGCAAGAGACTTCCAGAAACACATCTACTGCTTTATTGACTCCGCCACAGCCTTTGATTGTATGGATCACAACAAACTGTGGAAAATTCTTCCAGGAGGAGGCAGGAGGAGAAGGGGACAACAGAGGACGAGATGGTTGGATGGCATCACTGACTCGATGGACATGAGTTTGGGTGAACTCTGGGAGTTGGTGATGGACACGGAGACCTGGCGTGCTGCAGTTCATGGGGTCGCAGAGTTGGACAGGACTGAGTGATTGAACTGAACATTACCAGTGAGGGTGTGCTAGGTAACATTCTGCACCCTGTGCCCCCCCACCCCAACAGCACTTGACTGCTGAGCTTGCATTCAGGGCTCACCACCCCTCCCCCAACACCTGCTATCTCTCGGGCTGGAATCTCACCATTCTAGCTCTGGGGCTCCAGTTCGCCAACCGCAGATCCTGGGATTTCTCATTGCACACCCACACACACCGCCCACACCCGCCCTCCACCTGCTGGCCCTGCTTCTCTGAGAAGGCTCCTAACACAGCTGATGACATTCATTCAGAGCAGATGGCCAGGGCTGAAGCTGGCTGCCGGAGCCAGGGTTGGTAGTAGCACTCTCTGTAAGTGATGGCTCACCGGAGGCTCTGTATTGATGAGCTTGAGAGTCAAAACCGGCAGAAGCCCCAGGGTTCTCACTGTGAAGGTCTAAGACAAATCCCTCTCACTTCCCACGGGGTTAGGGGAGAGTGGGTATTTTAAAGCATGTCCAGGCTCTTCTGTCCTTGACAAATGCCCGCCCTCAGCCGAGAGTACCGTTGCCAGAGCTGCAGGGGACGTTCCCGAGACGACCACCAGGAGGAAGAGGAGCACGCAGAGCCGGCCTTGCGCGGTCAGCTCAGGGCAGAGACCCACCGAGGCCGACGGCACTCGGCCTCCGCCCTCCCCTCGCAGCGCGTCTACAGGCTCCCAGACAGAAGGGGTTACAGCCAGAGGCACTCTAGGATTCAGGCCCTGCTTAGGGGGAATCTCCAGGGAAAGCCAAAGGTGGCGGGGAAACAGCAGCAAGGACGCAAGAGGACTTCTGCTGAAACCAGTTACAGAGCAGCCCCGCACGCCAGACAGACGTAACAGCTCACACTCAGGCCTGCTGCGCCAGGCCCTCTCGCCCGCGCCAGCGTGCCTGGCTTTCGACAGAAAGCTGTAAGACAGACAGAAACAAAGAGCACCGCTAAGGAGGCAAAGCAGATGAGAACCAGGCTTCGACATGGGAGACACCGTGGAATTACCAGACCGGGAACTTAAAGCAACTCTGCCTCAGGTGCTAAAGGAGGGAGTGGACAGCGGGCAAGGTGGGCAACATGAGCAGAGACGGAAACGGAGAATAAGAAGGAAGCAGGGGCACACAAGGGCTGGCGCCCGGACGGGCTCAGCTGCCACAGGCCACGGGAAGAAGGCGCGAGCCCGAGACAGGGCAGGAACACCCTGAAACGGAGCTGCAAAGAGCAAAGAACACGGGAGGAAGGAGGAGAGTATCCGAGTCCTGTGGGACAGCACCGGTGTGACAGAAGCACCAGAGGAGCTTCAAGGGAGAAAGGAAAGAAGAAACAGTCTAAGAAGTAACATTCCAACAACTTCCCAAGGGAAGCTGCTGCTGCTAAGTCCCTTCAGTCATGTCCGACTCTGCGCAACCCCAGAGATGGCAGCCCACCAGGCTCCCCGGTCCCTGGGATTCTCCAGGCAGGAACACTGGAGTGGGTTGCCATTTCCTTCTCCAATGCATGAAAGTGAAAAGTGAACGTGAAGTCGCTCAGTCGTCTCTGACTCTTAGCGACCCCACAGAAGGGCAGTTGTCAAACCACAGATCCAGGAAGCTTGGCGAACACAAAGCAGGGCAAACACATTTAGAGACCTGTATGAAAGGGCATCACAAACCACAAGCGCTGTGCTGGTACGAGAAGGAGTGGTTGTCAGTGTGTGTCGCACAGAGTGGAGAAAGTCAAGAGAGAAAAATCAATATGGTCTATTAACACACACATATGGAATCTAGAAAACTGACATTGCGGGGCAGGAACAGAGACACAGATGGTAGAAGGGCCTCGTGGGCACAGGCTGCGTGGGGGGAGGAGAGGCTGGGACGGACTGAGAGGCTGGGACTGACACACTACAGTGAAGAAAGTGAGACTGTTAGTCGCTCAGTCGTGACCCCGTGGACTGTAGCCCGCCAGGCTCCTCCGTCCATGGAATTCTCTAGGTGAGAATACTGGAGGAGGTTGCCATTCCCTTCTCCAGGGGATCTTCCTGACCCAAGGATGGAACCCAGGTCTCCCACATTGCAGGGAGATACTTTACCATCCGAGCCACAAGAAAAACCCCAACATATACATGACTATGTGTTAAACAGCCAGCTAGTGGGAAGCTGCGGTATAGCACAGGGAGCTCAGCTTGGGGCTCTGTGATGACCGAGAGGCTGAGATGGAGGGTGGGAGGGAGGCTCAGGAGGGAGGGATAAGTGTATACGTATAGCTGATTCACGCTGCTGTACAGCAGAAACTGACACAACATCGTAAAGCGAATATACTCTAATAAAAAAAGGGGGAGGGAGGAAGAGGGATGAACTGGGACTTTGGGGTTAGTAGATGCAAACTATCACATTTAGAATAGATAAAAATAAGGTCGTGCTCTATAGCACAGGGCTACCCTGGTAGCTCAGTTGGTCAAGAATCTGCCTGCGATGCAGGAGACCCCAGTTTGTTTCCCGGGTCAGGAAGATCCCCTGGAGAAGGGAAAGGCTACCCACTCCAGTGTTCTTAGGCTTCCTTTGTGGCTCAGCTGGTAAAGAATCTGCCTGCAATGTGGGAGACCTGGGTTTGATCCCTGGGTTGGGAAGATCCCCTGGAGAATGGACAGGCTGCCTGCTCCAGGATTCTGGCCTGGAGAATTCCACGGACAGTCCATGGGGTCACAAAGGGTCAGACGTGACTGAGTGACTATAGCACAGGGAACTTTACCCAATCTCCTAGGATAAACCATAATGAAAATGATTTTAAAATTTATGTATGTGTATAACTGAGTCAGTTTGCTGTAGAGTAGCAATTAGCACAACCTTGGTGGTTTAGATAAAAAAGAATCTACCTGCGATATGGGACACCTGGGTTGAATCCCTGGGTGGGGAAGAGCGCCTGGAAAACGGAAATGGCAACCCACTCCAGTATTCTTGCCTGGAGAATCCCATGGACAGAGCATCCTGGCAGGTTACAGTCCATGGGGTTGCAGAGAGTCGGACATGACTGAACGACTAACACTTTCCACAAAAACTTTTGTAGATCAACCATACTTCAATTTAAAAACTGTATATATATATATATGTAAAGACAGTGCAATCTTTTCTACAAAATGCAAGCACTGTGCTGCTGCTTTATTCTGAGATAATGTTCTGCTTTGAGTGACTCAGAGCGTCTTATAGTTTATGAAACAATGGTGATAATTTTTATATTTCTAAACAAGGACACTAAAACAGACAAAACTTGGCAGTCTTATTTCAACCACAAACGTTTTACGATTTTACCAGCTCATGACACTTTCACTGGCCGTCGCACTGATCGCGGTAGGATATCATTTTCAGGTCTGTAGCACAGTGGTTCCCTGTTTTACAGAATGTAACAGTGCGTGAAGTTTCAGTGTCTGAATCACGCTGTACAAAAGCGCCAGCACAATGAGGAAACAAGGAAAGTGATGTGTAAAAGGTTTTATGACAATTTGGGGGAAAATGCTTTGAAACCTCATTCCCCATCATTTGCCAAATTAAAATCCAAATATTTAAAATACGGGTTTTTTTTTTTTTTTTTTTCCTAACCTCACACTTTAAAAATCAAGTCACTGAAAAGGACACAAATGGAGCTCTCCAAACAGTAACGGAGGGCGCTTTCTAAGCTTGGAAGGTGGAAAAGAAGTCTGCCATGTTTGTTCTTTCTTCGCTTCAGTGAACACAGTGAGGACAATCCCAGCATTCTCCAGGCCTGATTCTCAGTGAGATGGGATTTCCCTGGCACTCATCACTGGCCCGACTCTGCCCACACGGCAGCTCTCCAAGGAGGGTGGGGCCCGCTGCCTAGACCCCCAGGACCGAGGGGACGCTGGGCTGCAGCCGCCCGGGACAGGAGACCGCGGCGTGCAGGCCGGAGCAAGCCTGCTGAGACGCAGGGCGCAGGGGCGGGCTCCACTCAGGCGGGGCCGGGAGCCCGCGACGCCCAGCGGAGGCCGGTGCAAGGGCCGCGGCAGCCCGCACTCACGTGGTGACGGTGTTGAAGCCGCAGGCCTTCAGCTTCAGGAGGCTGTCCTTCCAGTAGTCCCGGGGCACGCGGAAGTAGTGGATGGTGCCCGACAGGATGAGGAAAGGCATGTTCCCCAGTGTGAAGTTGGAGCCCCTCACCTGCAGACCCACAAGCCGCTCACTGACGTGTGAGGGCCTCAGGAGAGCCTCGACCACGCTGCAGGGACACAGGAGGCGTGTGACTCCCACAGAGGCGGGCCCGTCGCGAGGGTCTCTCCTCCAGGGCCCTGCCCTCAGACCCACCTCTCTGGGAGGCCTTCTTGCAACGCGGACGTTACCAGGAACCTGGAAGTCAGGCTCAGGAGGCCCGCCAACCTCACCAGGAACAAGAAGGCCTGCATCCTAGACAGACCGGAGGGGCAGAGGTCAGGGCCCGGGGCCGTGAAGGAGTGGCTGCCGGGAGAGGCCAGGCCTTGGAGGCCAGGGGGCTGGGGGCGGGCAGGCCTGCAAAGCTTCCTGGGTTCCAGACACTCCAAGGCCAGGTCTCCTGCTGGGAGGGAGGTGGGCTGCACAGACAGGCTCCTGCTGAACCATGGGGTCTTCAGACACCCCTGACTTTTTAGAGATGACCAAGCCTCAAGGAAGCTTTATAAACAAAATCATCTTGGGTAATTTGCCAGAGACACTTTCTGGCTGAGTGACTCTCAGGGCTCAGTGTCCAGCAGAGAACACCGGCTGGCCGGGCCTCTGCGCCCCAGTCATCTCCGCCCACCGCCCCCAACCCCTCCCCCACACCGCGGCCCATGACTTTCTTCAGGGAACAGGAGCCGCCGTGGGGGCCCACCTAGCAATGAGGGGTGTCCCTGGGGACCTGACAGGGGGGTGTCAGGGAGGTCATGGGGAAGGTGGACCCAGCTCCAAGTGACAGGCCCCAGACTCACAGTGCAGATGAGCCCCACCCTAGACCCGCTCCCCCAACAGGCCGTCCCAGGGCAGCGCATAAGGAGAGGGACCCCAAAACCGCCAGGACCCCGCCCTGGGCCTCCTCTGGAGCTCCCTGTAGACCAATGGCCCACTGAGGCCGCTCTCAGGACCCAAGTGGTGCCCAACCCACTGTGGACTCTGGGCAGCCTGCACCCACCCATCTCCCTCTGAGACCCGCCCCCACTGCCAGAACCCCTGCCCCTTCCTGCACCCCTCCCCTTCCTGCACCTGTCTCCCCTGTCTGCACCCCTCCCCCTCCCGCACCTGTCTCCCCTCCTGCACCCCTCCCCCTCCTGCACCTGTCTCCCCCTCCTGCACCTGTCTCCCCTCCTGCACCCCTCCCCCTCCTGCACCTGTCTCCCCTCCTGCACCCCTCCCCCTCCTGCACCTGTCTCCCCCTCCTGCACCTGTCTCCCCTCCTGCACCCCTCCCCCTCCTGCACCTGTCTCTCCTGTCTGCACCCCTCCCCCTCCCGCACCTGTCTCCCCTCGTGCACCCTTCCCCCTCCTGCACCCCTCCCCCTCCTGCACCTGTCTCCCCTCCTGCACCCCTCCCCCTCCTGCACCTGTTTCCCCTCCTGCACCTGTCTCCCCCTCCTACACCTGTTTCCCCTCCTGCACCCCTCCCCCTCCCGCACCTGTCTCCCCTCCTGCACCCCTCCCCCTCCCGCACCTGTCTCCCCTCCTGCACCCCTCCCCCTCCTGCACCTGTTTCCCCTCCTGCACCCCTCCCCCTCCCGCACCTGTCTCCCCTCCTGCACCCCTCCCCCTCCTGCACCTGTCTCCCCCTCCTGCACCTGTCTCCCCTGTCTGCACCCCTCCCCCTCCAGCACCTGTCTCCCCTCCTGCACCCCTCCCCCTCCTGCACCTGTCTCCCCTCCTGCACCCCTCCCCCTCCTGCACCTGTCTCCCCCTCCTGTACCTGTCTCCCCTCCTGCACCTGTCTCCCCCTCCTGCACCTGTCTCCCCTCCTGCACCCCTCCCCCTCCTGCACCTGTCTCTCCTGTCTGCACCCCTCCCCCTCCCGCACCCCTCCTGCATCTGTCTCCCCTCTCCTGCACCCTCTCCTCCATCTGCACCATTCCCCCAGGACCCCGCGCAGTAGCGGCCATCCCCTTGGCACGGTCGCCTCACATCCCTGCCCGAGGCTCTGAGAGCAGGATGGTCCTTTCCTGGACTTCGGGTCCAGCTGGAGCGCCTCTCAGGCCCGGCGACATCCCCGGGGCAGGTCAGGCTCTTGCCAGACCGACCCTGAAACCGCCAAGTCCCAGGCCGCGCCAGCGAACCTGAAGCCCAGAGCTCTTCTGGCTCCAGACCAGCCGGACCGGCAAGGCGGACGCCAAAGTGGAGTCGGGAGTGGGGCCAGCGGGGCGGGGCGAGGCCGTGGGGGTGGGGCTGAGGCCTCACTTGGGCGGACACGCCCCTCCCCCCGCGGGGCCACCGGCTTGGCTACAGCCCTCCAGGCTGGTCTGTGCAAATCCGGATTCAGGCTCTGAGAGCAGCTTTGTTATTCAGTCGCTCAGCGTGCCCCTGCCGACTGTTTGGGACCCCATGGACTGCTGCACGCCAGGCCTCCCTGTCCATCACCAACTCCCGGAGCTCACTCAAACTCATGTCCATCGAGTCGGTGATGCCATCCAACCATCTCATCCTGTGTCGTCCCCGTCTCTCCTGCCCTCAATCTTTCCCAGCGTCAGGGTCTTTTCAAATGAGTCAGCTCTTCGCATCAGGTGGCCAAAGTATTGAAGTTTCAGCTTCAGCATCAGTCCTTCCAATGAATATTCAGGACTGATTTCCTTTAGGACGGACTGGTTGGATCTCCTTGCAGTCCAAGGGACTCTCAAGAGTCTTCTCCAACACCACAGTTCAAAAGCATCAATTCTTCGGAGCTCAGCTTTCTTTATAGTCCAACTCTCACATCCATACATGACTACTGGAAAAACCATACATCGCTTTCTCTAGATGGACCGTTGTTGGCAAAGTGATGTCTCTGCTTTTTAAAATGTTGTCTAGGTTGGTCATAGCTTTTTTTCCAAGGAGCAAGCATCTTTTAATTTCATGGCTGCAGTCACCATCTGCAGTGATTTTGGAGTCCAAGAAAATAAACTCATGTTTTCATTTTCCCCCCATCTATTTGCCATGAACTGGTGGGACCAGATGCCATGATCTTAGTTTTCTGAATGTTGAGTTTTAAGCCAGCTTTTTCATTCTCCTCTTTCACTTCCATCAAGAGGTGTTGGGGGCCAGAGTGAGGCACTCAGCCCGTGGCAAATTAATATCCTATTAATTTTAATTATACCTTCAGGGGATTAATAGACGATCTTCCTGTTTGCTTTAACTTCCCCAATAATCCAAGGAGTTTTATTACACCCACTAAAGAAGGGTGCATTGGGGCCTCTACAAAAACAATTATAACAGATTCCTCAAAAATAGATTCCCAGTCTTTACGTCATCGGGTAGTTTGGGTATTAGTGGCCCGCTTGCCTGGGATCCATGACCCTTATGTGACCCTGCGCTTTACACCCCCTCCCGGTTATCCAAAGTGTTATAAGGTTGCTCCTTCAGATGAAGTGTGGAAGACCATAGATGGCCGTACTGGGTATCCGACTTGGACAACTTGTACTTATAGTTCAAGGATTGATTATAGGATACAAGGCGGTGGGAATTATACTATTCAGGACTGGAGCAACCCGAATCCAGGTGAGGATCCATTGATCAAGATAACATTTAAAGGCAGATTTGAGAATTGGAATAGGATTCCTCTTCCTTGGCCTACACAAGCCAGTAGATGGCATATTAACCAATTTGTTCCTCCTATGCTGTCGTATACAGCTAAAAGCAAAACCTATTGGCAGCCTGAGATTTGGAGAGCCCTTGCTGCTACTGCCCCCGTTTCTTTATCTCGCCCAGATAACGATTCCACTTATTCTGTTTTAGCTTGTTTACCCTCGCCTTATGTTTTCCTTTTTACTAATGACTCCAACAAACTTAATGTACGCATGAATTATTCAGGTGGACCTAACGTGGTAACTTGTGAACAATGTATGCTTTCATCCTGTTTGACCCCTCAATATAATGTTTGCTCTTTTGTGGTGTTGCGATGCCCACCCTATCTCATGATACCCGTGACGATGACCTCCCACTGATATGACAATTACGGTCTCCCTGTGTTACAACAACTACAGGATTTAACACGATTGCGACGGTTTGTGGGGTTACTTATTTTAGGAACAGCAGCTTTAATAGCAGCAATTAGTTCTGTTACTGCGGCAGCAATATCATTGACTCAACAAGTGCATACTGCCCAATATGTTGATACCATGTCTAAAAATGTTTCTTTAACTCTAGCAACTCAGGAAGCTAAGGATAGGAAATTAGAGATGAGAGTAGACGCCTTAGAAGAGTCAATTATGCATATTGGGACTGAGTTACAGGCTTTAAAGGTGAAGATGGCTTTGACATGCCACGCTGATTACAGGTAGATATGCCTGACATCTTTGAAGGTAAACGAGACAGATTTTGAACGGGAAAAGATTAAAAATCATATCGCAGGTGTTTGGAATAGTTCTGATATTGGCCTGGACTTAGGGAAACTTCATAATCAAATACAGACCTTGGAACACTTTCGACTGGATTTTACCGCCGCTGGAGCAGCTAATGACTTTTTTCATACCTTCTCTAACTTTATTTCTGGAAAAAATATTCTAATATCCCTAGTTACGCTGTCGTTGGTGCTCTAATCCTACTTCTCATAATCATTCTTCCTTGTATTGTCAGGATTCTTCGGCAGAGCATTCAGAAGCTCACGACTGAGCTGCATCTGGCTGTTTTAAGAAATAAAAACAGGGAAGATGTTGGGGGCCAGAGTGAGGCACTCGGCCCGTGGCAAAAGTCATGAGGAAGGAGGCTCGACATACGCAAAGGCGGGATCGAGCCTCAGGAGTCCCCCTGGAAATCCTCGAGCATCTACCCCCATAACCAGAGCCTGCCTACTTCACTACTTTGTGCTCACCTACACCTCTGACTTTATGGGGGGCTGTCCCCCACCACCTCTTTCGGAGAAGGAATTAACTTAGAGCTCCAGTTAATAAAAACTCCTGGGCGGGACAAGAGTGTTTTAACCTACAAACTCCTCTGAAGGTTCTCTAGCCTGCCTGACAGGCTCGTCCGGCCACATGTGATTGCTCACAGCCTCCCAACCATGAGAGGCATGAGATGCTTTAAACCTTCTAAAAACAGGTTCCTTAGAAAAGTTAGAAAACCATTAGTATAAGTATAGTGGGCTGATTAGAAATTGTATTGGTGAAGGGTTTTTCATTTGTTGAGCCTATGTTTGTTGCTAAGTCTCCACATCCCCTGCCCTTACACACATTAATGAATATATAGAAGAAATAGGTATTAACCTTTGATATTAATCACGTTAGACCTTAGGCTAAGTAAATTCTTTCCTTAACTAAAACCCACTATACCCTCACCCTATAGGAATGTAACTTTATTTGGGTGGCGTCTGTTTTAAGAATAATCACCCCTGGAGAAATAAGTGTCCTGGTTGGCTGACTGCTGTCACAAGGAGAGGGTCATAAATTGTCAGCAGGCCCCCTGGCCAGAAGATATGTAACACCCCTAAGACCTCTGTATACATTTGTATGAAGCACCTGACTTTGATAAAAGTCAGGACTGCTGACCCCGCGTGACTTTTGCATAACATCTCAGTGTATAAAAGTAGACCATGGAAAATAAAGAATTGGGATCAGTTTCTCGAAATACTGGTCTCCCCATGTTGCACTCTCTCACTCACACTGGCTGAGTCTCCATCTGGAGCACGGAACCCACCACGCTTACTAATTTTGCCTGGGCTTCTAAGATCCGACTGGGGAGGCCTCAGTGTCTCCTGTCCTTCAGGAGAACGGAAGGACGCCTGTGGCCTACGTAAGTGGTGCAAACTTCTTGTCTTGAAGTTTTATTGGTCTCCTGCATAAACCAAGCTACTCAGCCTCTTTTCTCCACTGAATTTTCCTACTGAGCTATCCTCATTCTATTACTCTTTACATCTGTAATTAATATCTAATTGAAGCTATTGTATCCTGATCCTCACCGACGCCATCCCCGCTTCAAACTCCCTGGATCAGCCGGGGCTGGACCCTGGCAAAGAGGCTCTTTAGTTCTTCACTTTCTGCCATAAGGGTGGTGTCATGTGCAAATCTGAGACTACTGATATTTCTCCCAGGAATCTTGATTCCAGCCTGTGCTTCATCCAGCCCAGGGTTTCTCATGATGTACTCTGCATATGAGTTAAATAAGCGGGGTGACAGTACACAGTCTTGTTCCCAATTTGGAACCAGTCTGTTGCTCCATGTCCAGTTCTAAGTGTTGCTTCTTGATCTGCATACAGATTTCTCAAGAGGCAGGTCATGTGGTCTGGTATTCCCGTCTCTTTAAGAATGTTCTGCAGTTTCTTGTGATTCACATAGTCAAAGGCTTTAGTCGATGAAGCAGAAGTAGATATTTTTCTGGAATTCTCTTGCTTCTTATATGATCCAGTGGATGTTGGCAATTTGATCTCTGGTTTTTCTGCCTTTTCTAAATCCACCTGTATATCTGGAATTTCTTAGTTCACATACTGTTGAAGCCTGACTGGAAGGAGTTTGACCATTACCTTGCTAGCAAGTGAAATGAGCACAATTGTACGGGAGTTGGAATATTCTTTGGCATTGCCTTTCTTTGGGATTGGAATGAAAACTGACCTTTTCCAATCCTGTGGCCACTGCTGAGTTTTCCAAATGTGCTGGCATATTGAGGGCAGCACTTTAACCCATCATCTTTTAGGATTTGAAATAATTCAGCTGGAATTCCATCACCTCCGCTAGCTTTGTTGGTAGTCAGGCTTCGCTAACCCCCTTACATGTCGCACATTGCTCTGGAAGTGAAAGCGAATAAGCAGCTGTGAGCTCCGTGCAGGCTGCCTACAGAGTGGACGCAGCTGTTTGCCCAGCTGTGTTCTTCCCGTGTCTTGGAGTACATTTCATGCCCATCACTTCACAGTCTGACTGCAAGTTCCACATCTGGGGATACGGAGGACTGACGGTGAGGGCCCTGAGTACCTGTGGGCTTGGGTGTCTTAGGAGGTTCTAGAATCAGTCCCCTGGGTTCTGAAGGATGTGTATCATTTTGTATGTGCTCCTGCAAAACGTCTATTGTTGCTTGTATGGATATATTAAATGTTAATATTTACCCACTTGATATTGATTTTAGCTCTTATTATATAGTTCTGCCATTTAAGATCTAAACATCTTCTATGGCAGTAATTCTGTAGATTACTCCATGGTGCCTATGTTTTCTTCTAATGTTTCTACAGCTTGTTTCTTCATTTAAATCTCTGGTTCATCAAAAATTGATGTTAATATAAGATGTTAATTTATATTAACATAATTAAATTTATGTTAATATAATATGTTAATATAAGTTATCCCAAAGGCCAAGGAACAGAAAGGCTTACAGATCAAACTGAAAGGTAGATGAACCTTTCCATTTTTTTCCAAATGGCTAACAGATTTCTCCCAAATATAATTCTTCCCTCATTAGTTTGCAAAGACCTTTATCATATACTAAATTCTCATATACTTTTATCTGCTTTTGATTCTGTATTTTATTCCATTTATTCCACTGGGTCTGTCTGACCAGATCCAACTTGCAAAAAGAACTTACACGGGGCCACGCACAGTTCTAAACTCACTACCTGTGAACTCATCTATCAGCTTTATCAGCTAATGCTCTTTTTATTCCTATTTCACAGATTTAGGAACTCAGGCAGGAAATTCCCTGGCAGCCCAGTGGTTAGGACTGCTCGCTATCACTGCCAAAGGTGAGGGTTTGATCCCTGGTTAAGGAACAAAGATCCCAAAAGATGTGCAGCACAATTGAAACAAAAAAGGAGCTGACGCAGAGTGAGCTGAGGTAACTGGCCCAAGGTGACGCAGCGGTCAGCGGCAGGCCCAGGTCTCGGTCCCTGCGGCAGAGTTCCAAAGCCTGTGCTACTAACCTCTGGGCCAGGCGGCGTGTACCTTAACATTTCAACGAGTTTTGTTCGGGAACTTCCTTTGATGCAATATTGGCATCGAAGGGTACTACCAACAAGTTATCCCAAAGGGCAAGGAACAGAAAGGCTACAGATCACACTGACTCAGACCACACGGTTTAGGAAATAGATTTAAAACACAGAGTGAGAAGTGAGAGATGAAGTGGTAACGCTCTTAGGATAGAGTGCCAGTGGACAGATGGACCCCGCCGGAGCCCTGTAAAGGTGTGGTTGGGAGCACACAGCGCCCCCTCCCCCAGAGACGGCTGATGGCTGCAGCTCTCCGTTCAGTCTGCAGGGCGGCCATGGGACTCATCTGCGCTCTGCAGCCAAGGACCCTGTGGGCAGCATGAGTATCCCCGGTGGGTACAGGAATTAGACCTCATGAGTCCCAAGGGCCTCACAGGGTTCATGGACACTTAGTATGTTGCAGACTGTCAGGCCTATGCACAGGGCTGGGACTAATGTGGGGTGAGCAGGGCAGAAGTTAAGGAGGGATCATAAATGTTCAGTCCAAACTTGGTCCTTCCGTCCCTCTCTGTGTTCACAAGCAGGTGATCTACCTACGTCACACAAGTCTGACACATCCTGCAGGAGCTTGCCTATGCCTCACACATCTTATGAGTCTTATCCTCTCTATTTGCTTCCTACAGATCTGAATGTTATTACACAACACAGCATATTTCATAGCTTGAGTCTGTGGCTTTGTTATTCTCTTTAAGGAGGCTTCCTGTTTATTCATGTGCTACTCCAGATTAATTTTAGAATCATTTCATCAAGTTCATCAAGTTATAATTAGATCCCACTTAAACACAAGGTATTTCAATTATTGTTCACTCTCTCTCTTCGGGGGCCTGAAAAAACTAGAGAATTTTCCTTTCTGGACAATACTGTACTTTCATTTTTATTTATTCATTAAGTTAAAGGATATTTATTGAGAACCCACTGCATTCCAGTATAGTAGCTTCCCTATAGTGGCTCAGATGGTGAAGAGACTGCCTGCAACGCAGGAGATCTGGGTTCAGTCCCTGGATTGGGAAGATCCCCTGGAGAAGGGAATGGCAACTCACTCCAATATTCTTGCCTGGAGAATTCCATGGACAGAGGAGCCTGCTGGGCTACAGTCCATGGGGTCACATAGAGTTGGACAGAACTGAGTGAGTAACACACACTCACTGTATTCCAAACACTGTCCTGTGTTACACAAGTAACTCCCATAAGATAAAAGCTGTTTTTTTTTAACATGCACCCCCATGTCCACTGCAGCACTATTGACAACACAACATGGAAGCAACTAGACGCCCACTGACGAGATGGATAGAGAGGATGTGGTACATACAGACAATGGAATATTACTTGGCCATATAAAGGACAAAGCTGGGTCATTTGCAGAGATGTGTATAGACCTGGAATCTGACACAGGGTGGTCAGAAGGAGAAAAACACACATCATGTATTAACATCATATCCATATATGTGGACTCTAGAAAACAAATGGTACAGATGAACCTATCTGCAGGGCAGGAATAGAGACACAGTCATAGAGAGTGGGCACGTGGACACGGGAGGGAGGGGACGGTGGGGTGAGCGGGAGGTTGGGACTGACACACACACGTGACTGCGTGTTGAATGGCGGCGGGGGGCAGCTGCTGCACGCACGGGGAGCTCCGAGACGCGCTGCAGGCGGGACGGGGCTGGGGGGAGGGAGACTCGAGGGAGGGGTGTGTGCACACTTACAGCTGACTCACTTTGTCGTGCAGCAGAAACTAGCACAAGCCTGGAAAGCAATTACACTCCAATAGAAACATTATGTTTTTAAAAATGTAACCAGTTGCCACAGGCAGTTCTGAACCATCTGTCCTCGGGCCACTGATGTGAAGGACAGTGGCTACTCAAGCTTTTTTATCGGGAACATGGACTGGGACTTAAAAGTGGCTACCAGACCGAGGAAGGCTCAGCTCCCACACCACTGACCCCCCGCCCCCCGCAGGCCCGGAGCCCAGACCCAGACAGGTGGAGGTCCCCACACAGTGGCACCAATGTCAGGCCCGGCTGGAGGGGCAAGCGGCCACCACAGGCCTGGTGACGCTAGAAAAGGCCCAGGGCGGGGCGGGGGGTGGGGGTTGTCAGATCTGCTCACGAGGAGCGAGCAAACCTTCACACGGCTGTACCCATGTTTAGAGGGAATGGACTCAGTTACTGCCGAGGCTGACATGGGTTCTGAGAGCTGGTGGGCTGGGGGGTTGGCTCTGGCAGGGATGCCCGCTGCCATTCAGAAAGGGGTGGGAGCTGGGCCGGCTCAGGGAGGGCAGGTGATGGGGGGCATCTCTGCTGGGGGACGGCTCCCCCCGAAGCCCGTGGTCCTCCCAGCGGGGCCCCGTGGGCAGCAGGCCAGGCAGGCCTCTGGGCCAGCACAGGGCACTCACACCGGAGGTTCCGGTCCCAGCCCGACTAGCTGACCCTCAGTGGAGGCAGGTGATTGATAAGCGAGTGCTTTCCCGCAGGAACAGTCATTTGAGTGAACCTGTGTCCTGGGCCCAGCTCTTGGCCATGCCATGACCAGTGCACCCAGCACTTGTTCAACCATCAGCAAGGGACTAGACTTAGTTGAAGATGCAAGCATTAGTCTCCCTGGACAACAGTTTGTATGTGACAGAAAACCCTATTCTCAATCAACTTGCCATCGGGGGAAAATAAGTGCTTGTAATGAAGGAATTGTTAGGTCAGGAGGAGTCTATGCAAAAACCCTTTTTTCTTTTTCTTACAAAGACACTCATTTTATGACAGGCACTTAGTGTTTGTTGAGTGGACACATAATTTAGGGAGCCATCTGATGAAGGAGAGTCCTCCTGAATCAAGGGAAACAGCAGCATTAGTGATGAAGACGAGGAGAATCCAGGGTGTCTGGAGCATGGGTGCAGCTTGGGGACCAGTGAGTGGCCAGGGGCTGTCTTCAATGCCTTAAAGAAATTAGTCATTTACAAAGACAAACTTTGATCCTTGTGAAATGAATCCTCTTCCCTTAGGCGAAATGAGCAGAACCGCTTTAATGGGACATTGACGTCAACTGCATTCAGCTTAGTCGTGCCCTTTTCTTGTCGAAAGGTGCCCAAGAGGAGGTCAATTCAGTTCAGTCGCTCAGTTGTGTCCAACATTGCAACCAGACGGACCTTAGTTGGCAAAGCAATGTCTCTTTTTAATATGCTGTCTAGGTTGGTCATAACTTTCCTTCCAAGGAGCAAGCGCCTTTTAATTTCGTGTCTGCCGTCATCATCTGCAGTGATTTTGGATCCCCCCAAAATAAAGTCTGTCACTGTTTCCTCATTTGCCATAAAGTGATGGGACCAGATGCCATGATCTTAGTTTTCTGAATATTGAATTTTAAGCCAGCTTTTTCACACTCCTCTTTCACTTTCATCAAGAGGCTTGTTAGTTCCTCTTCACTCTCTGTCATAAGTGTGGTATCAGCTGCATATCTGAGGTTATTGATATTTCTCCTGGCAATCTTGATTCCAGCTTGTGCTTCATCCAGCCCAGTGATTCTCATGATGTACTCTGCATATAAGTTAAATAAGCAGGGTGACAATATACAGCCTTGATGTACTCCTTTCCCGATTTGGAACCAGTCTGTTGTTCCATTGGAGAAGGCAATGGCAACCCACTCCAGTACTCTTGCCTGGAAAATCCCATGGATGGAGGGGCCTGGTGGGCTGCAGTCCATGGGGTCGCTAGGAGTCAGACGCGACTGAGCGACTTCACTTTATTTTTTCACTTTCATACATTGGAGAAGGAAATGGCAACCCACTCCAGTGTTCTTGCCTGGAGAATCCCAGGGACGGGGGAGCCTGGTGGGCTGCCGTCTACAGGGTCACACAGAGTCGGACACGACTGAAGTGACTCAGCAGCAGCAGCTGTTGTTCCATGTCCAGTTCTAACTGTTGCTTCTTGACCTGCATACAGATTTCTCAGGAGGCAGGTCAGTGGTCTGGTATTTCCATCTCTTTAAAAATTTTCCACAGTTTGTTGTGATCCACACAGTCAAAGGCTTTGGCATAGTCAATAGAGCAGAAGTAGATGTTTTTCTGAAACTCTCTTGCTTTTTAGATGATCCAGCAGATGTTGGCAATTTGATCTCTGGTTCCTCCGCCTTTTCTAAATCTGGCTTGAACATCTGGAAGTTCATGGTTCAATGAACTTGAATATATGCAAGTTCAGTTACTGTTGAAGGCTGGCTTGGAGAATTTTGAGCATTACTTTGCCAGCGTGTGAGATGAGTGCAATTGTGTGGTAGTTTGAGCATTCTTTGGCATTGGAATGAAAACTGACCTTTTCCAGTCCTGTGGGCACTGCTGAGTTTTCCAAATTTGCTGGCATATTGAGTGCAGCACTTTCACAGCATCATCTTTTAGGATTTGAAATAGCTCAACTAGAATTCCATCACCTCCACTAGCTTTGTTTGTAGTGATGGTTCCTAAGGCCCACTTGACTTCGCATTCCAGGATGTCTGGCTCTAGGTGAGTGATCATACCATCATGGTTATCTGGGTCATGAAGATCTTTTTTGTACAGTTTTCTGTGTATTCTTGCCACTTTTTCTTAATAGCTTCTGTTAGGTCCATACCATTTCTGTCCTTTATTGTTCCCATCTTTGCATGAAACGTTCCCTTGGTATCTCTAATTTTTTTGATGAGATCTCTAGTCTTTCCCATTCTGTTGTTTTCCTCTCTTTCTTTGCACTGATCACTGAGGAAGGCTTTCTTGTCTCTCCTGGCTATTCTCTGGAACTCTGCATTCAAATGAGTATATCTTTCCTTTTTTCCTTTGCCTTTCGCATCTCTTCTTTCCTCAGCTATTTGTAAGACCTCCTCAGACAGCCATGTTTCCTTTTTGCATTTTTTTTCTTGGGGGTGGTCTTGATCACTGCCTCCTGTACAATGTCACAAACCTCTGTCCATAGGTCTTCAGGCACTCTATCAGATCTAATCCCCTGAATCTATTTCTCACTTCCACTGTATAATTATTATGGATTTTATTTAGGTCATACCTGAATGGTCTAGTGGTTTTTCCTCCTTTCTTCAATGTAAGTTTGAATTTAGCAATACGGAATTCATGATCTGAGCCACAGTCAGCTCCTGGTCTTGTTTTTGCTGACTGTATAGAGCTTCTCCATCTTTGGCTGCAAAGAATATAATCAATCTGATTTCAGTATTGACCATCTGGTGATGTCCATCTGTAGAGTCTTCTCTTGTGTTGTTGGAAGAGGGTGTTTGCTATGACCAGTATGTTCTCTTGGCAAAACTCTATTAGCCTTTGCCCTGCTTCATTCTGTACTCCAAGGCCAAATCTACCTGTTACTCCAGGCAAATTATTATGTATTTTTTGACTTCCTACTTTTGCATTCGAGTCCCCTATGCTGAAAAGGACATCTTTTTTGGGTGTCAGTTCTAGGTCTTGTAGGTCTTCATAGAACCATCCAACTTCAGCTTCTTCAGCATTACTGGTTGGGGCACAGACTTAGACTACTGTGATGTTGGATGGTTTGCCTTGGAAACAAACAGAGATCATTCTGTCATTTTTGAGATTACATCTAACTACTGCATTTTGGACTCTTTTGTTGACTATGATGGCTACTCCATTTCTTCTAAGGGATTCTTGCCCACAGTAGTAGATATAATGGTCATCTAAGTTAAATTTACCCATTCCAGTCCATTTTAGTTCACTGATTCCTAAAATGTCGATTTTCACTCTTGCCATCTCCTGTTTGACCACTTCCAATTTGCCTTGATTCATGGACCTAACATTCAAGGTTCCTATGCACTATTGCTCTTTACAGCATCAGACTTTACTTCCATCACCAGTCACATCCACAACTGGGTGTTGTTTTTGCTTTGGCTCCATCTCTTTATTCTTCATGGAGCTATTTTTCCACTGATCTCCAGTAGCATATTGGGCACCTACCAACCTGGGCAGTTCATCTTTCAGGGTTCTATCTTTTGCCTTTTCCTACTGTTCATGGGGTTCTCAAAGCAAGAATACTGAAATGGTTTGCCATTCCCTTCTCCAGTGGACCATGTTTTGTCAGAACTCTCCACCATGACCCATCTTTCTTGGGTGGCCTTACACGGCATGGCTCATAGTTTCATTGAGTTAGACAAGGCTGTGGTCCATGTGATCAGATTGGTTAGTTTTCTGTGATTATGGTTTTCATTCTGTCTGCCCTCTGATGGAGAAGGATAAGAAGCTTATGGAAGCTTCCTGATGGGAGAGAGACGGAGGGGGAAACTGGGTCTTGTTCTGATGGGCGGGCCCGTGCTCAGTAAATCTTTAACCCAATTTTCTGTTGATGGCTGGGGCTCTTTCCCTCCCTGTTATTTACCTGGGGCCAAACTATGGTGGAGATAATGATAATGGCAATCTCCTTCAAAAGGTTCCACGCATGCACTGCTGTACTCAGTGTCCCCAGCTCTGCAGCAGGCCACCACCAACCCACACCTCCACCGGAGTCTCCTGGACACTCCTGGGCAAGTCTGGGTCAGTCTCTTGTGGGGTCACTGCTCCTTTCCCCTGGATCCTGGTGCACACAAGGTTCTGTTTGTGCCCTCCAGGAGTCTGTTTTCCCATCCTGTGTAAGTTCTGGCAGCTCTATGGCGGGGTTAATGGCGACCTCCTCCAAGAGGGCTCATACCCGGAGACCCCAGAGACTGAGACAGAACTGTGGGTGAGTGTCTCCTGTGGAGGTGCCAGTCAGCAGTGGACTGCGCAGGGGCAGGGGCTCTGGGTGCCGCAGCCTTGGGCGTGGCAGGGTTTTAGATTCATCTAATCTCTCAAGGAGGCCTTGTCAACAGGTGGCCAAAACCTTCCTCTGCATAAACATCCACACACGGGAGTGGCTGGGCTTCCTTCCCTTGGGACAGGGGCTCAGAGGGCCAGAGCGGGGCAGCCTGAGGGGCCGTGGAAGGGCTCAGACCACTGGGAGAGGCGGCTGTGACTGAAGCCACTGTGTCACCCGCTAAGGAACCCAAAGGCCCGGCGCTCCGTGCAGGCTTTGGTGCCCCAGCCACAGCCCGAGCGCCTCCCAGCCTGGCAGGTATGGCCAAGGTGGGGCGCGTGGTCCCGTGTGCCTCGCGCACCCCCCAGAGCCCATGGCAGCACAGATCCTCAGGACATCTGTTCTGCCCTGTTGGTTCCACTTATGGCCCAGATGAAAGGACACTGGCAGAGGTGAGCTCCCAGTTCACTGTGTTCTCACCACAGAGCCCACAGCCAGGCTGCTGGGAGGCTGACAGTGATAGTCAAAGTTGCTCAGTCGTGTCCGACTCTTTGTCATGCCATGGACTATACAGTCCATGAGGATTCTCTAGGCCAGAATACTGGAGTGGGTAGCCTTTCCCTTCTCCAGGGATCTTCCCAACCCAGGGATCGAGCCCAGGTCTCCCACACTGCAGGCGGATTCTTCACCAGCTGAGCCACCAGGGAAGCCCTGGTGGGAGGCTGGACTCCAGAAAACAACAGGAGGGACAGCACAAGTCACCTGTGAGACCCCAGCAGCTCACCCCCGCGCAGAAACTGCCAGATCCTCACAACACCTCCTCTGGCCTCGGGTCAGAACTGAGTGCCAGCAAGCAGTGCACCACCCACGAGGCTGTCTAAGCCCCACGGCGGCAGCACACTCTGTCTCCATCTGCCAAGTTCAGCCTCAGCACCGCTTGGATGGCTTCAAGAGCCCAGACTGCCATGCCCCATGCCCCATCTTGCCCTACTTCAATTCCTTCCCAAAATGTTCCTCTAATGGGTCAATCTCATCAGATCTTCCCTGATAAAACCCTCCTTCACTCTCCATTGCTTGCAAAATAAAACCTACTCTGGGCCTTCACTTGTGGCTCAACTGGTAAAGAATCCGCCTGCAATGTGGGAGACCTGGGTTCCATCCCTGGGTGGGGAAGATGCACTGGACAAGGGAAAGGCAACCCACTCCAGTATTCTGACCTGGAGAAGTCCATGGGGTCACAGAGAGTTGGACACGACTGAGCCACTTTCACTTGGCTTACATAACGCTGCATCCAAATTCAACTTACGCCTTCTTTGCATCCCGCTGAAACAAGTAGAAACAGCTCCCACACAAAGCCCACACCTTTCCTGCCTGAAGCTGACTTCCTTGGCTATCTTTAAGTACCACACACATCACCCAAGTTTAACTTGAATTCCTACCTTCTCCACAAATTCTGAAGCACCTGTGGCAGACTGCTCTGTCTTCCGCAGCCTGTGCTACAGTTGCAGAATCAGGCTTCTGGAGGCTGAAGCTTCAACTCTGCAGACCACCTACACTCTGCTCCCCAGCTGTACTCAGCGCAGGCCTCGGAGGACACATTCAAAACTCGGCGTAGCGAACGGTACATATGTTGCTTTCTCGAAATGCTGACATGCAGTTAAAAAATGTTCTGGCTATTTTGTTATGTAGGGATGAAATGAATTAATGTGATGATCATTTATAACAGCATTCTCTAAAAAGCCTACATCTTTAGGAATGTAAATCTGCTGTCATAAGTCATAAACAGTACTTAGTTTACAAAGCTATCAGAAATTTAAGGGACCTTTTTTTTTAAAGTTTTTGTTTTTCAGTATTTACTTGGCCGCACCTGGTCCTAGCTGTGGTGCGCAGGCTCTTCGGCTGGAGCACATGGGCCCAGCTCCCTGCCCAGGACTGAAACCAGGGCCCCGGCGCTGGGAGCAGACAGTCAGAGCCACCGGACCCCAGGGAAGTTCCAAGTAACCGATTTTCAAAAAGTCAACTTGGTCAAGCAGTGTTTTTGTTTATAATCCCCAATTCTAAATAAATGTTTAATTACATATAATAAAATTATAAAAAATAGTTGTGAAGGATTTGTTTGAAAGAAAAAAACCAACAGACCCAGAAAAGGTAGACAGTGGTAGATTTATCAATGTAGTGATTAAAAACATTTAAAAAGAGTGAAAAAGAGAAACAAAAACTCAGAAAAGAAACCTACTCAAAGCATTTATCAGGAAAGGTTGTAGGAGCTTTGAGGACCATTCCCAGACCACGTGCTTCTAAACAACCAGTCCCAGACCACCTGAGCCCATGACACTTGAGTGGCGGAGGTACAGGCGCGCCCCACTTGTGGCTCGGGAGGAGGCCTCGCACATCCCTCTCATCGTGACTTGCATTCAGAGGAGCTGCTTGAGGGTGGCTACAGGACGGTCTTGTCTTCAAGGGGCAGGCAGAGCAGAACTGACAGGAACCATCTCAGCCCCGCTCCTTCCCCACACCTCTGCTGTGGTTGGGAAGCCCTCCTCGGGGCGTCCAGGGCCCTGGGGACGGATTCAGGCCACCACCAGGACTCTGTGGGCCGGGTGAGAAGCTCCCCGCCACCGAGCGCCAGGAAGACTAGGCAGCATGTCCTCTCGGCAGCTCCAGTCCTGTGGCCCTGCCATCCTCCAGCTGACGCCGTGAAGCCGCCGTGGAGATGTCGGCCCCTCCAGCAGCCCGACTCACTCATCACCTGTTGAGGTCCTTTAATGGACCGGAACCTGGTAGTCTGGAGTAGACGATAAGAAAGTAAAAGAGAGAGAGAAACGGAGAGAGAGAGGGAGAAAGAAAGACACAGGGGCCAAAGCTCTGATGCAGCAAAGGTGTTTTATTCAACATTGTGTGTATTTATTTATACTGTCTTACAAGGTAGCTATTTTCAGCCGAGATAAAATCAAAATTTACAAGTTATCAAGGAAACATGAGGTCACCCATATGAAAGAGAGAGGATTGTAAATAATCACTTTTCATAAAAAGGAAGAGGGTCGTAAATAGTTACTTATCACCATATGGAAAAGCTAGAAGGAAATGCATACATTCCTCAGTCCCAGGGAGCAGTTTGCTGCTCCACTTAATTCCTGAATATTCAGGAATTAATAAGGGACAGAGGATTCATGACAGATCCAGAGCAGCACACAGGAAGCCTCCTGTTCAATGCTTCCTGACAGTCACCGTGCCTCCACGGGGGCGCCCACCACCGACCTGCTGTCGGAGCCCGGGGCGGGCTACTCCTGCAGCAGGCTCCTCGAGATCAGCATCCGCATCACTTCGTTGCTGCCTGCGAGAGGGAGAGGGCGGGCTGGGCCTCAGGGTCAGGGACCAGTCTGACCAGGACTGTAAACAGCAGTGCTTTTCATCTCGACAGATGTCAGGAAGAAGGAAAAACTGACTTGTAAAAAACCTCTCCTGATGGCAAAAATGCTTTTATTAGGTAAAAACAGAATAAAACAGCAGAATATACACGTAGTATAATTCTGTTCTTTAAAAGTGTATCTACAAGCACAGAAAAGGTCCAAAAAGAGTACTTCCGGTCTAAAACATAAAAGGAACCCAAAATATTAACTCAGATGTCAAAACCTGAGTGATCTTTTTAAACTTTCCTTGTGTTTTGTAATTTTTCAACAATAAATACACCAACATCGTTGGTAATCAGAAAACTGAATTTTAAAAGAACAAAAACATTTTCCCTGAAAGGGGGTGGAATCAGTTGCTGGGGGAGGAGAGGAGTTGCTTGCTTCATTTTTACATTCTTTCTGATGCAAAAAATGCTCTAGAACCCGGGAGTCACAGCTGCCAAGCCTGTGCACTGGAACCCAGGAGCCATGGCCGCTGAGTCTGCGCCCTAGAACCCGGGAGCCACAGCCACTGATCCTGCACCCTAGAACCCAGGAGCCACAGCAGCTGAGTCGGCGCTGTAGAACCTGGGAGCCATGCCACTGAGCCTGGGCCCTAGAACCCGGAGACACAGCCGCCGAGTCTGCACTCTAGAACCTGGGAGCCACAGCCTCTTAGCCCATGTGCTCCAACGACTGAAACCTGTGCTCTGCAATAAGAGAAGCCACTGCCATGAGAAGCCGGAGCATGGTGAAGAAGAGTAGCCCCTGCTTGCTGCAACTAGAGAAAAGTTATGCAGCAACAAAGACCCAGCACAATCAAAAATAATAAATAAAAAATAAAACTGACATAGGTCAAGAGCAGGGGGAGGGTGACCTCAGAGGGGACAGAGCAGAACTTCCTGATCCCCAGGCCAGTGCCCTCCCCTCCAAAGGGGCCAGGAGGGAGGAGGAAGGCAAGCGGGGCCCAGGCGGCACAGGGACAGATGCCGGGCTGAACACTCCGCCAGGGAGGAAACCATCTTGGGCACGTTTACCTTCAAGGATCTGATGGACCCGGGAGTCCCGCACATACTGCTGGACGGCATAGTCTTTCAGGTAGCCATAGCCACCATGCATTTGTAGGGCCTGGTTGCAGATCTGCAGGGAGATGGGGGTGAGGACCCTCAGGTCCCGGGAAGGCGCTCCTCCCCATGAGCACCCACATGGGCCTCTCCTGAGTAACTGGTGCCTCAAGGAGCACCCCGGGAGTGAACAGAAGGCCCACCACATCCTGGGCATCCAGGAGAGCTAGAGCACCAGCACTCACCGCAAAGCATTCGTCCGTAGCGAAGAGTTTGGCCATGGAGCACAGGACTATCGCGTCCTCTCGCTCCTCCTGCAGAGCTGTGGCCGCAGTGCGGATCATCAGCCGTGAGGCCACCAGCCTGGCCGCCATGTCGGCCAGCTGAAACTGCAGGTACTGCAGCGAGAGGGGAGAGAACCACACACACAGATGGCTCAGCACTGCCGGGGGCCCTGAGAGTCCCCTCCAAGGAAAAGCCTCAGCCACGGGCCCCTGGGCCCCACCCAGAATGTGCCTGGTAAGCTCCAAGTCCTCTCCACTGCCGCACTGCAGTCACCACCTCCTCAAGGAGATGCCCCCTGTCTACCCCTTCAACCTATAGCCAGTAAAACGCCCATAGCTCCACACAGGTGCCTCTGCGCAGCACACCAAGGTGCCCTGGTGGCCCACACCTCTGCACCTCATGGTGGTGGGCTGGGACCTGGAGGAACAGGACCCGAGGACCTGAGACCCCAGACCTTGGCCCCTGGCCTGGCAGCTGAGCCCACAGCAGCGCCCAGGACCCAAGAAGTCAAGACAGGCGAGGCACTCGAGACCCCAGCTCCACCCCTACTCCCCTACCGCAGGTGACCCTGGACAAGGCGGAGGCACCCACTATCCAGGTGCCTCCAGTGGGATACCAGCCACAGCCAGAAGCCTGGGTGCAGGGAGCAGCAGGGAGCCCGGGCAACACTCCAGGGAGAGGCCACACAGGCAAGAGGAATCACAGCCTGGGCTGCTGAACCATCCACTGGAAACCAGAAGAAAAGCCTCCGGCTTCCAGCCTGCAGGGCTGTTAGGATCAGGCAGAAAAAAGCTCTACCTAAGAACAGACTGGCTGCTTCTAACGAGCCAGCTGAAGAGGAGTAACTCACCAGTAACACAGGGTATCACAAAAAAATGACAATTCTCCAGAAACCAAACCAGTCATGGATACTGGCTCTAACTGGTGGAGAATTCAAAAGAGCCATCATGAGGAAATTCAACGAGCTACGAGATAACTCAGGAATAAAAGTAATGCACAGAAGGACTATTTTGCCAAGAACACTGACATTTCAAGAAAGAATCAAACCAAAATCCTGGAGCTGAAGAACTCAATAAACGTGATGGAGAATGCATTAGAAAGCTATGGAAATATAGCAGACCATATAATTAGAGAGCCTGAAGACAGAAACCTGGAAATGATTCGGGTGGAAGAGGAAAGCTAAGATTAAAACACAATCAACCCTACCAGAGCTGTCCCACTCCATCAGAAAGAGCAGTGTAAGGATGGTAAGCATCCCAGAAGGAGAAGACAGCGGATGGGGGTACAGAGCTCATTTACAGAAGATCTGAGAACGTCCCCTGTCTGGGGAAGGAACTGGATATACATGTCCAGCAGGCTAACAGACGACCGCAAGGCAGACAGACCGTCTCCCAGACATATATTAAACCTGTCCAAAGTCAAAGACAAAGATTCTTAAAGTCAGTCAGAAAAAAGACCATAACCTACAAAGGGACCCCAACAAGCTAAGAGCTGAACAGAACTATCCCACGATCCAGCTATTCCACTTATGGTATTTTTCCAAAAAATATGAAAACACTAATTCAAAAAGATACATGTGTCCTTAAGTTCACTGCAGCATTATTTGCAACAGCTAAGACGTGGAAGCAACCTAAGTGTCCAACAAGAGAAAGGACAAAGACGATGGAATGTGTGTACACGAGGGACTACTACTTAGCCATAAAAAGGAAGGAATTCTTCGATTTGTGAAACATGGATGGACCTAGAGTGTTGCGTTAAATGAAGTCAGACAGAAAAAGACAAATAGCACATGACTTCACTCACACGAAGAATCTAAAAAACACACAGTAAATGAAAACACCCAACAACCTCACAGGTACAGAGAACAGACTGGGGGTCACGAGAGGAAGAGGGCAGGACGAAATGTGCAAAGGGGGTCAGCTGAACGTGATGCATGGGATCAGACTTCTGGTGGTGAGCTCGCCATGGTGGGCAAGAAGCCCAGTTATAATGTATGCAGGAAACTTTAATGATGTTGAAAACCAGTGTTACCTCAATAAAGAAAAAAGAATGAAACACAAACAAGCAATCACTCCAATCCCACTCCCCTGAAATAACTACTTTTTGCATTTTCAGAGGTATCTTTGAAAACGTTTTATTAGTGTTTACATGTATCTATTTCATAAACAAAATAGCACATGCTCCTAAAATATCATGTTTCTTTTGCCATGTAATCCATCACGAATCTTCCTGCGACTATAAACAAAAACTATTATAAACGGGACAGAAAAAAGGCACAAGTTCTGGCTGCAGTGAGGGCAGAACCAATAGAGACAGCAGGGCCCCACTGCTCCGGAAGACATTTTGGAGACAAGAGCAAAGGAAGGGACACGCGGGGAGTTACCTGGCTATTGGCCAGAGGCTCTCCAAACTGCTTCCGGACCTTGAGGTAGTCTCGAGCGAGGACGATCGAGGCGTGAGCGGCGCCCAGGGAGCAGGAGGCTGGGAGGGAGGGGATCAAGGCGGCCAGTGAGTTGGGGGCCGTCGCGCCCGCCCCCCGCCCCCAACCCCCGCGGTCCTCACCAACATTGATCCTCCCGCCATTCAGGCCCTTCATGGCGATGAGGAAGCCCTGGCCCTCGTCCCCGATCCTGTTGGCCACCGGGACGGCACAGTCTTCAAAGATCACTGCTTGGGTCGGCTGTGAGTTCCACCCCACCTGGCAAAAATCAGGGGCTGTGTGGCGGCCCGGCAGTCACCACGCAGCGCGATGTCTGCTGTCCACCCGGGCCCGAGATGGGTGCTCCACCGTCCCGGGACTCAGGCTCCCGAGAACTCAGCTGAGGAGAAACAGGAAGGCCACACTTCAGTATGTCAGCTCTGACAGACTTCCCTTTCAGCACAACGTTTAAACATACCGAGGACACCTACTTCCAAGCATCTGCTCACCACACCAACCTGGTGTGGGACGGGCTCCAGAGCGCGGGAGCCACTCACACACCTTGCCCAGCGGGGCTTCCGGCGGCGTCACGCCGGCGACATCACACTGGTGACGTCACGCTGGCGGCCGGAAGTGGGAGTATTCACGCCACAGACGCCGACAAAGGCCGCACAGGAGGAGCTCTTGCTCTCTGCTTTTCCTAGGGAGCTGGTTTAGCAAGACACCCCTCAGTATGTCAGTCTCGAGCCCAGGGACGGTTTTCCACCCCTAGGACGCAGCCCATGCCCTCTAACTAGCCGACGGGCAGCCCGCGTGCCTTCTGGGGCCACGGTGTCCCCAGGGACAGCTTCACTGGGAGGCCGGCTGAGCCCCCTTCCTCACGAAGAGCTGGATTTAGGTGCCCCACAGACATAGACTGGCCTCCTTCCTCTCCGCTCCAGGAGACGCACGCTGTCAGATCCTGCGGGCATGGGGTCGGACGAGCCCTCGGCTCAGGGGCTGGCAGCCCTTCCTGC
This sequence comes from Bos indicus, assembly GCF_029378745.1. Taxonomy (NCBI): domain Eukaryota; kingdom Metazoa; phylum Chordata; class Mammalia; order Artiodactyla; family Bovidae; genus Bos; species Bos indicus. Next base: position 84,051,835 of record NC_091774.1, on the reverse strand, counting down.
ACCGCCCCCTTCAGGGCGCCCTGCCTGGGAAGGGGCCCCACCTATGGCCTTTCCTCTGAAGCCTCTGTCCAACCCTTCCTCAGCCCCTCCTATCCCTCACCTGCGCCCTCTCTCCTATCCCGCCCCCTTCAGGGCTTCTGCTGCCTCTGCCCCTCCCTGGGAACCCCACCCCCACCCCCACCTCCCCGTGGAGCCTCCCAAGGCCCCTCTGGTCAGCAGGGCCGGCCCTGACATCTTGTCTTCCAGACCCCGAGTCTGAACCCTCCCACCCTGGCTGTGGGTCTCCCTGGACACTCACCTCCCGTTCAGGACACACACCCCTGGCTGGGGAAGCTCCGGGGACCTTAACATTGAGTTGTAAGAGAACCACAGACACATGGCCGCCACCTCCCAGCCCCTTCTGGTGAAAAAGTCTCCCTCCTCCCTAGGGCAGAGAAGCCCGCTCCTCACCGCCTAGAGTCCCTGTGAAGCTGCAGCCAGAAAGATATTCCCCAGTCCCAGCCCAGAACAAGGAGTCCCTGCCTGTCCGTCTGTCTTTCATTCCAAAGACCACCTTCCCACTGCCATAGAGGAGTCCTCCCCGCTACCCGTACAAAATCTTTTCACGACTAAATCCAAGCTAAAGCAATTCCACACTCCTTTTCTGTTTCAAGTTCTCAGCTACAGAAGGTGCTCAGTACACCAAGTGGAAGCATGTACTTGTAAGAAAGATGAGCAGGAGAGAAAGCCAGCTGCTCAGGCCACAAGAGCAGCCAGATCAAGCGAGGCGGTCAGCAGGTGACCCCTCACCTGGCCGGCAAGCTCTCCGACCTCACCCCACACGGAGCCCTCTGCTCATGACCCTCCGGCCACACTGAGAAATTCTGGCTTCTTCAAACACACTAACCTTGTTTCCATATCAGGCTCTTTGCAACCACTGCTGCTTCTGCCCAGATCCCTCCTCAGGGGTGGCTGGCAGCCGGCTCCTGACCTGGCAGACTGCATCAAGTGACACCTTATCTTCGGCTGTCCCTACACGAGCAGCTCTCCTCCGCCTGTGTCACACCCGGCTCGCTCCCCTCCCTCGCACTGACCCGCCCGCTGCTCACAGGCAGCCCTACACCCTGGCGCACCGTTCTGGCCGGTCTGGCCTTCCGAATTTCCCATTTGTCGAGAGAGACGCAAAGCACAACTAATAATAAAGAGGAAAACCAAAAAGCAAAAGAAAAAATAATGTATGCTTGCAAGTGAGAGGAGACAGAGCATAAGGAGAAAAAGAGAAACTTTTTGTATAAGGAATTTATTTTACAATTTTTTTCCAAGCCCCAAGCTAGCTAGATTTCGTAATACTGCCAACAGATATCAGAAATACAAATGTGTTGAATCAGCCAACACTAGCTTTATAAGAGCAGAAACACCAGAATCAGTATAACCTGGTTCTATAATACAACGTGTCAGACTCCATGTCAGTCCATCTCAAAACCAGCCTGTCTCCCAAGCCACGTGAACACAGCTCAGCGTGTACAGAGCCAAGAGGGCACGTGTCTTACAAGTGCAGGCAGGCGAGAGCATAAGGCTTTGCACACCCAGTGCTGAGAGGGTCCGGCTTTGCTGCACGAGGGGCACGGAGCCTCTCAGGCCCTGGCAGCTGCAGAGAGTCAGGATCAGGGACGGCACGGAGCAGCCTGGGGGCCTGGGGAGCCAGCAGAGGCGGCGAGAGGCAGACTTGGGGCCATCTCTTCGCGGACTGCTGCCCGGGCCCGACTCTAAGGGCACCTGCTGGAGCTGAGGACTCGCCGGGCCAGCCCACCTGAGCAGACCCTAGCTCAGGGCCAGGGGCAGGGACGTAATCACAGGCCTACGGCTCACAGCCTGGCTGTGGGATCTGTCCATCCTGGAGATGTCTTCTCGAGGCCCAGGGAAACACCCTCCTCTTATGTTACTGAGGGACCCACGGTTACCTCCAGTAAGCTTTGCTGAGCTAAAGAAGAAAAGTGGGCCAAAAGCATTTCACTCCTGAGATCTCTAGTCTCCTGTCAGCATTTCTTCCTGGGTAACAAGTGGGCGCAGAGATAGGAAGTAAGAAATATAGGCCAGAAGTGGCAGCAGGAGCCGGTGGAGAAATCCCTCTGTTGATGTAAGCCACTGGCAGGCGCGGTGCCCTGCCAGCAGCACCACATGATGCAGTGAGGCCTGCCCCCACTCCCCGCTGTCGAAACCCTCAATGAAGCAACAGCCTGCAAAGCCAGGGCGGCAGGGCGGACCACTTGCTGGGGCGGGGTTCCCACCTGAGGCTCCCTGGCGAACCGCACTCACCTTTTTCTCCTTCTTGCCAAAGCTGAGGCCGGGGGTCCCCTTCTCCACCACTACGCAGGAGATGCCTCTGGGGCCTGGCCCTCCTGTGCGGCACATGACTACATAGATGTCAGCTTCGCCGCCACCACTGATGAAGGCCTGTGGGGTTGCAGCAGGAAGACAGCGGGTGCCCCGGTGACGGGGCAGTGGGAGGTGAGGGGCAGCGGGAAGGGGTCCCAGGACGGGCCTAAATGGGCTCAGGCCAGAGGAGAAACAGTGATGGTGAGCACTGGGACGTAGGTCTGAGGTCCTCGCCCCAGACACGGTTCACCTGCAAACATGCGGGCCAGGCCGGGCGGGTGGTGAGGGGAAGGGCTGCCACCCTGCCTGGGAGGGCCGCGGCTGCTGGCCGTGTACCTTGGAGCCATTGAGGATGTAATGATCGTGTTGTCGCACGGCAGAGGTCATGAGGGAGGCAGCGTCGCTCCCACTCCCTAGGGCGGGAGGAAGGGGAGCTGAGAGGTGGGGGTGCTGGGGAGCGGAGGGAGCCCCCGCGAGGTCCCAGCTCCCGAGAGACCGTCCCTAACGACAGACGCCTTCGATCCAGACCTGGAGAAGATCCAGACCTGGAGAAGCGCAACGTGCTCAGGGAGAGCCCCCCGCTCCCCCTCCGCACTCCCGCTCCGGGGAGCCCTGAGCCTTGTGACCTGTGAGCGTGTGAGAATGCTCAGTCGGGATGGAGACACGAGCCGAGCCAGGGCAGGCGGCCGAGGCTCCGCAGGCCCGCGGGCCGCACGCACACCCACCTGGCTCTGTGAGGCAGTAGGAGGCGAACTTCTCCATGGTGCAGAGGGGCGGGCACAGCCGGTGCCGCTGCTCCTCGCTCCCGAAGCGGTCGATAATCCAGACACACATGCTGAGCACACCCAGGAGGCCAGGGCAGAGACCGAAGGGAAAGGCAGCTGAGGGGAGGGCATGCACGCAGGGAGGGGAGCAGAGCACAGGAGCGTGGCGGGGAGAAGCCACAGCTGAGAAGGCTCACGTTTCAAGCAAAGGCCTGGATTAGCACATAGTCCGGGAGCACAGCACCCAGAGGGACCCAGGGCCAAGGTCACCTGGGCGCTGGCTACACTATCTCCGGTTAGGTTAACGGAGCTCCCTGAAAATCAAGCCGTCCTATGTACTCTCCCAAATTAGTGGAGGCTTCATCTCTGGGTTGAGGAAAAGGGAAGTGAGGCCATTTCCTAATGCAGAACTCTTGTCTGGAACCAGGGCAGCTGGCATTTGGGAGAAGGCCAGCATTCTCTAAGCAACACACAAGATGACAGATCCGAGCCAAGAGGTGGCCGCAGACCTCGCGCGAGCTGTTGACACACTGGCTCCTCGGGCGGGGGCAGGCACTACACAGCGAAACCCTCTCCTGTCCACACAGAAGGTGCCCACCGACCAACGCCAGCACACGCTGCGTCCACCGGGCTGGCACTCACTTGTGGATGCTCATGTAGGCCGTGGTGCTGGTGCAGCCTGTGGCCAAGGCTTCAAAGATGATGGAGGTGTCCAGCCGCGAGAGGCCCGCCCCTCCGACATCTGTTTGAACATACACCCCCCCGAAGCCCAGCTGCGCTGCCTTCCGCATCGTGTCCACAGGGAACAGCTCCTGTGGAGAAAAGGGCAGGGTCATCGGAGAGGGACTCACAGGCGGGCTTCTCATCCAGGGGTGTGAGGAGGGGCCCAGACGTGTGCACGCAGGAGGGGACAGAGCCCCTCGACTCAGCGCCGCTTTTGTCGCCCACACAGCGGGCCAGTTAAAATGCATTCTATGTGGACTGCTTTCTGGCACTGAAGTTTCTTTTTATCATTCCAGTACTGCCTGGGTTTTAAGAGTGCCCAAATCTTAATTTTCATCTACGAATTAAAGCGGTGGCATCTGCAGAAGGAGGCCTCGCGCCCCTACAGGACTCGCATTTGCTGTGAGTTTTGCAAGCTGGGTGCTTGGGAGGAGGCAGGCTCTTGGTGGGAGGCACCGTGCAGCTGAACGCCCTCACCTTCTGGTCCCACTCTGCCATGTGCGGCGCCATCTCCCGGGCAGCAAAGTTGAAGGCCACTTTCTGGAACTCTTTCTGCTCTTCACTTAGTCCCATGGAAGCTGTGGGCAAGGCAGCATTTACTCTGAACCAGGTCGGGGCTCAGGGGAGAGGACAGCAGGCCAGAAGCCCCATGCAGCGTGGTGGGCAGACGACTTCGAGAGCACCCCTACATGGAGCTCCGCCGCGCGCCCCCGTGAACCCGCACCTCCCTTCGGCACTCCCGAACACACTAGCCGACTTCTTTCACCCTGTTACTACTCCTTCCATTACTCATCTTTCGCTTTTCCTCCTTGTAAAACCACATTAAAAGAATAATAAACACACAGAGACCCTCACATTATGGTAAAACGTTTTTTTTCCTTTAGGATGCCCTACCTTTTCTGTATCGGAATCTGTGCCTATTTGTCTATATGCATCAACAGAGTCATTCTACAAGCTCAATCAGGAAAGGAAAATAGGTGTACTTTGGCTTACTTTCCAAACTGAGGATAAAGGCCCTGCAGCAAAGCTGTGCATTTGAGAGTCACTGAACATGGACACTGAGTCTTCCAGCGCTGAGAACAAGGCTAAGGGCCTCCTAAATCTGTCTTTACCAAATGCATTCAGAAATTTTAGTGTTTTCTTCCCCGACTATTAGTGCTTTGCGTAATTCCTTCACTTCCAGCTCTAAGCTACTTAAGAGCTAAGGAACTGACTGAGCGATACCATCAGTCCAGTTTCATCAGGATAAGTTTTTCTAGAACCACAAACGTTTTCAAAGAGATGGTACTACTCCAGTATCTCACGACAGGTGACACTCTTTAGAAGAAAGATCCCTGCATCAGCCTGACACACTGACCACCCAGTTCAGTGTCATTACTTTGCAGCTGTTCTCTAAATAGCCAGTTCTCCGAATGACGTGAACACTGTTCTTTTTCTATGTACTTTTTTTTTACCCCCAAACACTGTGTAGAGTGAATGCAGAACAGGAGTGAAACGTCAAACACAGCGACAGGCCCACTGGCCAGTCCTGTGCCTCAAACACTTATCATTTTCCCCACTTTGCAAGGTGACAGACGTTCTGCTCAGGGCAGGCCGGAAGCTAAAAGGAAAGAACCTAAGCACAGCTTGCGTGAGAAGACCACAACCTGTTGGGAATGGTGTAGAGAATGTGCAAAAGACAGGACCATGAATCCTGGGAGCCATGCCACAGAATCGTCAGCAACCTGCACAGGGCGAATCCCATTTATTTCTCCTTTGTTTTCTTGGTGCCCCTTGGAAAGGAGCCCCTGCCTCAGATGTGCTAAGAAGCCTCAAGGAGTGTCTCTTACTGCGGGAGGCACAGTGGTGGCTGTCAAAATGTCGAGGGCAAAGTGGAAGGTGCAGGCTCTTCATGGCCTCCTAAGACTCCATCCTTCCATGTCAGACCAGGTCCTGGGGGCAACGGTACAGAGCACAGGGGGCGTGGAGTCTCAGGGACAACCCCGTCCAGCACCCAACTGCCCTGCAGCCATCCTCTCAGAGAACCTGGCAAGCCCGGGCCTCAGGAGCAGCCGCCTGTGAGCCAGGAGAGAGCTGTGTGTCCCCGCCCGGACTCTCAGTCAGATGGGAGTTGTGAGGATTAAAGGTGGCATTACCTTCAGAAGTCCAAGGCAGAAACGACACTGGGCGGTGTTTTCAGAAATGTGGTTAGGGATAAACAACTCAAGGTTCCCTACTCAGGACTCAGGCCATTTTCCACTCCAGAAGAATTCGGACCGGAGGTCTACCACGGGGCAGTGCTGGGACAGGATGTTGTGAGTGCTAAGGAAACGAACAGCTGAGTGTATATGCGCTACAGAACTTCAGGCTGAGCAACAGCTCAGTACATGTTTTCAGACGCTATTAGTACTGACAGATACAAACAAGTAGTTCAAGGTGTAAAAGGTCTGAGTGCATCTAAACTGCAAGGAGATCCAACCAGTCCATCCTGAAGGATCAGTCCTGGGTGTTCACTGGAAGGACTGACGTTGAAGCTGCAACTCCAGTACTTTGGCCACCTCTTGCGAAGAGCTGACTCATTGGAAAAGACCCTGATGCTGGGAAAGACTGAAGGTGGGAGGAGAAGGGGACGACAGAGGATGACATGGTTGGATGGCATCACTGACTCAATGGACATGAGTTTGAGTAAACTCTGGGAATTGGTGATGGACAGGGAGCCTGGTGTGCTGCAGTCCATGGGGCAGCAAAGAGTTGGACACAACTGAACAATAACAACAACAAAAGGAGAACACTGCTTGGAGTAAACAAGCAAAAAGTCAAGTTAAAAAGTAAATAATACACAAGAAAGTGTGCCCAGTTTCCAGAAAACATGAGCCAGAAAAACACAACAAACCCAGGCCACAGGAAGTTTGCTGGAGCTATTGGCAGAGTTCAAGAAGCCAGTACAGAGACGCCAAGACACACACACACACATGCACACAGAAGTAGTGAAGCTAAAGAGGACAAGAACCCACATCAGAGGAGGAAAACCTTGATTGTACAGTAGTTCAAGGGTGAACAAGAGCCCAAAAAACCGAACACAGGAATCTCTGAATGCATCCAAGCCCACACCTAACCAGATCTCAACAGTTCCGAGAATCCTGGCGCCAAGAGAGCACGTGGGAAGCTGCAGCAAACTGCAATGGACAAGCAAGCAGGCGTCTGCAGGGTCTGCAACTATTAATTACACAGCTTTCAGGAGGGAAGGCTTCTCTCTCAGCCTCAGGTCCCCACTGTAAAATGAGAGGGCTGCACTAGACCCTAAGCAAGTTTCTTCATCTGTAAAATGATATATAAGATATAAGGAAACTCAGAACCCTCTTAAAAATTACTTTTCACATTAAAATGCACCAAGAAACAATGAGAAACGTTTGTTGATCACTTCCATTAACTTGATATTAGAATATGCAGAATGATACACTGAAAGGACAACTTTATTTCACTAAAGTTTCTTTTAAAAAGCTGATAAAGCAATTCATGTGTTGAAGCTACACCTCTAGCCACAGGAAATATTCTTATTTAACCTATTTGCTGCCAACCAACAAAGGTAATCCTGCTTACCAAATCCTAAGTGCAAGGACGGGGCGGGACCCTGTGAAGGTGCTTTAAAACCCTGGGAAGAAAACTGTCCTGTTCCTTAGTGTCCTTCAACTCTAGATATTGAGCTGAGGCACTCGGAAGCTGCTCTATTTGCTTACAAAAGTGTCATTTACTTTAGATTTTTTAAAAGAAAGATTTCAAAAGAAAAAAGTGTTTTTCTTTTTTGACAGCATCACAGGGTCTGGTTACCCCCTAGTCGGCCTAGGTCTCCCCTACTCCGCTGTGGGTGTGTGTCCAGTAGTGTCCGATTCTTTGCAACCCCAAAGACTTTTCTGTCTCCATGGGATTCTCCAGGCAAGAACACTGGAGTGTTACCATTTCTCCCTCCAGGGGACCTTCCGGACCCAGGGAAGCTCTGCTGCGCTGCAGGCGGGCTCTTTACCGCCCGGCCACCAGGGAAGCCCCGCTCGGTGACTCGCATGGAAATTATTTGCTAGGAGACACTCCACTCAGGTCTATAAGCTCTGGTAGTTTCCCACTTGCTACAAGTTACTTTTCTGCAGGAGTTTCAATAACTGTTTTGTAACCATAGATGTTGTTACGTAATTTATTTATATGAGCGAGTCTTGGATCACCGGAGGTTTGTTCACCGATCACAACCACCAGCTGGCTTTGCACGTCCTCACGACCTTTAGGACTTAAGTTTATGATTAACAACAGCAAAGCTCACGAGTCCCTGCGGCGAAGCCCGCCCTTACAGCAAGCAGAGGTTAACAAGGCAGCTCCGAGTGCTGGGAGAGAAGGGAACCGCAGCCCCAGGCCGCCTCGCCAGTCCCCCACCGCAAAGCGCCTGGACGGACCGGCGGCGGCCGCCGAGGGCCCCCGCCCACCAGAGCGCCCCCGGGCTCCGCACGCGCCGACCCGGGGCCGAAGCCTACCCCCGGCGGGACTTACGGTCGATGCAGGAGACCACGCCCCGCCGGGCGCCGTCGGCGGGGCCCCGGGGCCCGCGGCGCAGCCCCCTCAGCCGCGCCCCGACGCGCTGGCAGCCTCCTCGCAGCATCATCGCCGAGCGACCTCTCCCAGCAGCTCCGGCTGCTGTCTGAGCTCCCGCGACCTCGGCCGGCAGACAGGCCGCGGGGTCGCGCCGCACTGTACGTCGGGAGCTGTAGTGCGCGCCGCGGCCCCGAGGGCGTGCTCGGGCGCCTGTGGGAGGAGCCAGGACTACAATTCCCTGAGGCCCGCGGGGCCGCGGCGCGCGTGCCAAGACTGGAGAGCGCCGCGGGCGGGGGCGGGGCTCGCGGGGCCGGGCCTGAGCGTGAGGCGCGGACTGAGAGAGGGGAGCTACGGGGGCTCGTGCCGGGGGCTTCGCGGGGCGCAGAGGCTTCGCGGGACTCCGCGGAGGGGTCCAGTGAGCGCCCGAGGCTGCGGCCGTCCCGACCCGCGGGACAGCATGCCGCGAGCCCGGAGGAGGCCGGCGGGGCCGGGTGAGCGCGCCGGGCCGCTCAGCGCGAACGGGGAGGCCGCGAGGCTGGTTCTGTGATTCGGGGCCCCGAGCCGCCCCCAGGCTTCTGTCCTGGGCCCTTCTCTGCCACTCGTCCGTCCGAGCGCTGACTGTCCGGGGAAGGCGGTGGGACGAGGGCCGGCGCGCGCGGCCCCCACTCCCAAGGGAGCCACACGCCGAAGGGAAAGGGTCGGGGGGCCGGGGGCTTTGAGTCTAGCGTCGAGAATGGGTAGGAAAGCGGGGCGTCTCTCGTGTTCACAGGGTGACTGGCATTCTCAGTGGAAGGGCAGCAGCAGCAGAGCACTCAGAGGCAGAGGAAGTGCTTCCCGGAGACGGGCGAGGGTTTCGGGTTGTTGATTATCAGTGCGCCCGGTGCTTACCGAGTCCCGCTCACTGCCCAAGGGGGCCACCGGCACAGCAGGAGGGGGCCGCGTGTCAGACGGCCGTCAGGAGGGCTCACGTGGGAGCTTCCACTTAGTCCAGAGGCCGTGCAGGAGGGTCAGGCGGGTTCAGGCCAGCGTGGCAGGCTGGCGCAGAATCTGGCGCATACCCTCCAGGTGGATGGTGTGGACTGACTGCTTTAGGTTGAGCGTGACCACGAGCACAGGTAAAAACTCAACAGTTCTTAATTACCAGGTACCCACTCTGCTTCAGGCACATTTCCTTCGCTGGAGGGCAAAAGTCTCATCCATGCCGGCAGACTCCTCAGTGGTGGTTTTATCCATCTTCTCTGAGCACCTTCAAGGAGTGGAAAGGAGGCAGGCTCAGAGCACAGTGAGCAAGGAAGGAGTCTGCGTGACATAGCAGCTCATGTTCCTGAACACTGATGATGACGCCAGGCTTTTGTATTGTGCTTGTGCTCAGTTGCTTCACTCTGTGACCCCATGGACTGTAGCCCGCCAGGCTCCTCTGTCCATGGGGTCCTCCAGGCAAGGATACTCGAGTGGGTTGCCATGCCCTCCTCCAGGGCATCTTCCCAACCCTGGGGACTGAACGCCATAGCTTTAAGTTTCCTATGTTGGCAGGTGGGTTCTTTATCACTAGCACCACCTGGGAAACTCTGACTCCAGAGCAGCTGTTTTTCCTGCATCAGAACTTTCTCAGCAGGTAAGAAAGTTTTCTTTTTGTTTCTCTTGCAGACATGAAGGGGCCAGAAGAAAAACGCACCAAAACTAAGAACCTAGGGAGGGCATCAGCCCAAGTGGAGAACTCCAGCCTCCAGAAGACTCCAGTCTCTGAAGACAGTGGGGAGGCTCTCAGCAGCTACTGGCTGATGAAGTCAGAGCCAGAAAGTCGACTGGAGAAAGGCGTGGACGTGAAGGTGAGGTGCTGCGCCCACCTCCACGGTGCACAGGGGACGCCACAGGGCCCATCACCTACTTCTTGCCTCTGAGGAGCAGGGAGACGGTGGTGTGGAGTAGGACCAGCAGGGTTTATTGCCATCTGCGCTGTGACCCTCCAGCTTTTCTCTAGAGGGCCGGGCGGTCGTGGTCGCAGTGCTGCTGCCGTCACCAGAAGGGGCCACGCAGCGTGCGTGGGAGGGGAGTTTGGGGGAGAACGGGTTCATGTGGTCCTATGGCTGAGTCCCTTCACTGTCCACCTGAAACTCACCACGTTGTCAGTCAGCTATACGCCCGGGCAAGATAACAACAAAAAAAACTGGCCATAGGCCACCTGTCTGTGCTCCAGTGAAACTGTCTGCGAGTCAGGCGTGGGCCAGATGCAGCCCAAAGGCTGGTCCACCAGCCCCATGCCAGGCAGCACTTGGCCTCAGGCTGCCTTTCTCTGGCCACCCACTGTGCCCTTAGGTATCTCCCTGCCAACAGCTGGTAACCAGGGGGTGAGTGTGACTCAGTTCTCACACAGCCCAGAGACAACACAGTTGGAGATGCTATAGAAGGGATATATATTTTAATAATAGAGAAATAGAGATAACGGGATTAGCAGATTAATTACCCACTCCCCTAATCCTCTGGACTGTGAGGAATGACAGGGGGGCACAGGGCTGCCGTCTGCGTGCCTGGCATGCGCAGCTCTGGGGTACTATCCCCAGAGGCTCCTGGGCCCAGATGACAGGGTGGACAGGGCTGCTGTCTGCGTGCGTGGCACGCACGGCTGTGGGGTACTTTCCCAGAGGCTCCTGGGCCCTGCTGCCAGCAGTGCTCACACTAAACGGGGAAGAACATGTCTGCTTCCATACGTCCTGACCTGCTGGCCCAGGAGAGTTCACCAAATGACCTTGTTTCTGGCCCAGTTCAGCATCGAGGATCTCCAGGCACAGCCCAGGCAGACGACGTGCTGGGATGGTGTTCGCAACTACCAGGTAGGTGGGCTGGCAGGACCGTGAGGCTTGGGGGGAGAAGCCTGCTTCCCTCTGACTACTCAGGAGTGAAGCTGTCTCGGCCAAGGCTGCTTTTTCCCTGAACCCAAACCTGAGGATACACAATAAATACCTGAATTTCTCTGGCTGCCTGCAGTTTGAAACTGCCTGTGTTCCAGCCAGTGTCCTGATACACATCTGGGCAAAAGGCAAGGATGGAACTGAAGCGGGGGGTAGGCTGCAGAAAGGAGTCTCAGCTAACAAAGGCAGACTCGATTTCCGCTGGCTGGTGCTTCCCGCCAGTGGGAGGACAGCGCTTGTTCCTTGTCTGCTGCAACAGGCCCGAAACTTCCTGAGGGCCATGAGGCTGGACGAGGAGGCCTTCTTCTACCACAGCAACTGCAGAGAGCCGGGCATCGCGGGCCTTGTGAAGGTCAGGCATCCAGGCTGAGGGCTGATCCGGCTCCCTTCATGTGGGTCTGGGGACACAGCTTAGGTGGGTCATCGACGCCCCCCGACCCTGGTCAGGAGTAGGTGGCAGGCCTACAGCAAGGTGGGCCTGCATCCCAGGCCCCGCAGGCACAGGCTTCTCGTGGTCCTGCGCTCAGGCAGGCCGGCAGCCAGCGGACACGCGACTGTGGGTGGGGAAACCGGTGCCAGCAGCGAGCTCTGCTTGGTTGGGAGCCCACTGTCAGGGTTGCCTCAGACTGCAATATTCCCACACGTCTAAGCCCTCGCTGGCTCTGTGGCAGACAGACGGGGTGAGACCATGTAGGCCAAGAAATGGAAGCTGGACTCGGACTGAAGTCTGGCTGTGGAGCTGACTGGACAAATGACTTGAGACTCGGATCTGATTTCAGATTGTGAAGGAGGCTTACCCAGACCACACACAGTTTGAGAAAAACAATCCCCACTATGATGCATCCAGCAAGGAAGACAACCCCAAGTGGTCCATGGTAAAGTTACTCCTCTCTTTCCCAGCTCACGGATGGACAGAGGGCGGAGGCTCTGGGGTCTCTAGGGCAGGGCACAGAGCCCCGCTTGTCAGTGAGGCCACTCTGCCACTGGGGTGGAGGACGGGCGCGGGCACCCTGCCGCGGGGCCTCCTACACTCAGCTGACGCAGCTGGGTGTGCTTCCTGCCCCGCACGCCGCTGTCCTGTAGGTGGACGTACAGTTTGTGCGGACGATGAAGCGTTTCATTCCCCTGGCCGAGCTCAGAGCCCATCACCAAGCACACAGAGCCTCTGGCGGCCCTTTGAAAAACATGGCTCTCTTCACTCACCAGAGACTGTCCGTCCAGCGCCTGACCCGAGGTGAGGATGGCCCTTGTCTTTGGACCACATGCCAGAACGACCGTGAGTTCTCTCGTACTCGCTGGGGAAGCCTAAGCACAGCGGTTAAGGGCTGTGTCCCCGCCCCTGTAACTCCCACGAGAGGCGCTCCCTGGGCTGCCCAGGGTGCCGTGTGTGGCAGCAGCCAGAGCCCCCTGCCCCGTTCCCGAGGGAGCAGCTGCTGGCCTCGCACCGGAGACGACCTGCTGGACCGCTCCGTTCAGAGTGGAGGCTCCACAGACCATATCCCCCCAGGCTCCTCTGTCCATGGGACTGTCTAGGCAAGAACATAGGCAAAAACACTGGACTGGGCTGCCATGCCCTCCAGGGGATCTTCCCGACCCAGGGATCGAACCCGTGTCTCTTAGGCCTCCTGCATTGGCAGAGGGGTTTGTTACCACTGACGCCACCTGGGAAGCCCATTCAAGGGGTGATACAGACCTAATTCTTCCTCTTCGTGCCCTTTTCGGCAGAGGAGTTTGATTTTATCCTGAGCCTGGAGGAAAAGGAACCGAGTTAATGGAGACGCGGCTGCTGAAATTGACAAGATGTTGCCCCAAAGTCAAGCTACCGCAAGACGAGAGGCAGTGTGGGGAGCACGCCGGTTGTGAGCAGTGGGGCCTGGTCCTTTCTAATAAACACCCATGCTTAAGTTGGAAGCGTTTCTTTCAGTCAGCATCGTGGGTAGAACAGGTTTCACAGCCCCTTGGCCTGATGCAGGGCCCAGTCTGCTGACACGGCTGTCTCTACCCTTCCCTGCCAGCCCCTCAAGCTTCTGGTCCCACGGAGATTAAACCAGCAGTTTCAGGACAAGTTGCCAAGCTGGAATCAATCCGAAATTCCTTTCTCAGCCACGTGCTTGTCTGAAACTGGCATTAACAACGTGGGCATCACTGTTCACCAGGGCCCGCAGGCGTGGGGAGGGCAGGAGTCGTTGGCCGGAGTGGCGCGTGCAGCGGGGCAATAAAGACAGCACAGAGCCTGGTGGGCCATGGGCACGACCCTGGGCCTCCGAGCCCAGGGGCTTGCTTTAATCAGACACACAGCTCACACAGAGCTTGGTTTAAAACACAGCCACTGTAAGACACACATCAAGAAACCTGTGAACGCGCAGCGGCCCAACCGCAGGCCACACTGCCTGTCCGGCCCCTCCGCTCTGCCGGCGTCCCGGCCGCCGCCTCGCACTTGTCTGGCGCAGAGGCAGACAACGGGCAGGCAGAGAATGGAAGCGGCTGCGCTCTGGCTCCCTCAGAGGACGGGCATCGGGTGCAGCTGGCTGGGGGCAGAGGGTGGGCGGGCGGTCCTCACGGTCACGGTGCAGGCTGCCCTGGGGGGCCAGGGCTCAGCTCACGCTCTGGAAAAGCCCAGGGGCGCTGTTCTGCCCTCCGGAACCGTGGTCCACCCGAGGGACCACCTGCCCTTGCCTGGCTCTCCTGCCCCAGTGCCGGCGCTCTTCCCGACGCTGCCGCCCAAACGCCCCTCTCTCCAGTCTAGCTCTGACCCACAAGCCCTGCCCAGTCCGAGGCCCACAGTTGCCCAGATTTCCGAGGAAAAGAGGGGTCCCTCTAAAGACGACACAGAACAAACCTCCCAGAAGACAAAGATCCCAGACCCCCGGGTGCATGGTACCTGCTGACCCCAGGGTCTGCCTAGTCTTTTTAGAAGAGATGAGAGACCAGGACGGACAGCCACACCCTTAACATGACAGGCCCAGGCGTGGTGGGGCCGTGGAAGACCCCCTCAGCGTGGCAAGCACCCACATACACAGAACACCCCTGGTCCCAAGCTGTGGGGGAAGGACAGCTTCCAGGCGTCAGACTAAGCGCTGGTCCCCGGGAATGAGACAGACAGCAGGGACCAAGCACCTCGGCTCCTGGGCGCCCAAGGCCACCGTGCTGCAAACGACCACTGAGTTTTCCCCATTGCCGTCCATGTGCCACACGGACCCTGGTGTCTCTGTGCCCGGGGACGGTGGCCAGAGGCGCCCCACACCCTGTCCAGTCCAGGACCATGCTTGGGAGTCGGAGGAGGACGATGGCGGCCTGTGGAAGCGCCAAAGCACCACGTCCAGACTCCCGCGGCAGCTCCTGGCCTGAGCCCCGTCCGCGGGCCGCGCCCTCTGCAGCCCCACAGACAGCTCTCAGGGTATACCCCTCCTCCCCGCGCCCCCGTTGGGCACAGGGTCCTGGACACCCTGCCTCCCAACCCCAGCCCCTCAGGTTCTTCAGGAAAAAGGTTTACGTCAAAGACATGGTTTGTTTTCAGGCTGCGAGCGCGGGTTAGCAGCGGATCTCCCGCCCCAGCCACTTCCCCGCCCTGGGCCTACTGTCTGTTGCCGCTGTCGGACAGTGGGCCGGGGGTCCGTGCCTCCCCCAGGGGTGTCGTGCCCTCGAAGCGCTGGGAGGCGATGGCTGCCTGGTGCGACATGCTCTTCCGGACGATGTCTCCCTTCCGCCACAGCACCACCTCCTGCGGGGTGGCAGGAACGGCACGTGAGAGGGGCCTGGGGAGTCTTAGGGGGCAGGCGGCACATGGGGAGGGGCACATGAGGGGAGGCCTGGGGAGGGTACCAGGGACTCTTGGGCAAAGGCCTCCCTGGTCTCCCGCCAACGCAGCTGTCCATCCCCTGGGGCCCGGAGGGCGGAGCAGCCACGGGGGCTGGGCCTGACGAGGCCGGCTCTGGTGTCAACTGGGACCCCGTCCCAGCCGCCGGCCGCGGGGCTCGGGGTGAACCAGGCATCACAGACCCTTTCCCCGCCGCTTGGGGTGAACCAAGCAGCACAGACACCCACCAGCTCGCCCCCGGCCCCGCCCCCCAGCGCGCCTCCGCCCGCGGCCCCGCCCCGCCCCCCACGGCCCCACCTGCTGCTTGAAGTAGCGCCGCTCCTCGTCATCGATGAGCACCAGGTTGAGGTAGTAGCGCACCGAGAACTTCTTGTTGATGTCCCGCATGGTGGGCGTGAGCTCGTAGCCCGCCAGGAAGAGGCGGATGGGGATGGACTCTCCTGCAGGGCCGGGAGGGGTCAGAGGGGCAGAGCAGGCGCCCCGCCCGCAGCCCGCTTCTGTGAGGCCTGCCGCCCACTGATGGGCTAGGCCCGCTCCGTCTCCTCCTGGCTGAGCCCGCCAGGACCGGGGTGGCAGAGTGCTAACCACAGGAGGCCAGATGAGCAGCTCTGACTCTTACCAGTGAGAGAGTCCAATGGCTGGGCTGTGAGAGCCAGCTGTCCCACCTTAGCTAGCGCACTGTCTTCCCCAGCGATTCCAGTGTCAGCTCCCCCCCCCAATTGGCACGGCCCACCCCATGCCCCCGGACTGGCGGGCCCCAGCTCTCTCCACTGAACTCTGGTGGGTCTGCTGCTGTCCCTGGACTCTCCTGTTCTTGCGTGGAAAGTGAGGGAATGAGGCTATATGGCATCTCAGATCCCTTCTACCTCTAACACGGTGCCTTCCTCAGCTAAGTAGAACAAACTCAGGACAGAGCTCCACTGAGCAAGCACAAAGACACGGAGCAGCCCAAAGCCATGCACGGAGCCCACGCACGCCACCCTGCATGGCTCACAGGCCCCACGGTGCCCCAGGGAGGGCAAGCCTGGCCCGGCTGCGTGGCTGGGGATACAATGAAGCCAGCGGGCAGGATGGCCCAGTCCTGCCCCGAAGACCCTGCTCGGGAGGCCAAGGACCTGAGAAGCCACGACACCCTCCTCCCGCATGGTGTGGACTGGGGAGAGCTGCGTGAGGCCTGGCGGCACCGAGCGCGTCCACGGGAAAATGTGCATCGTGGGCATCTGCAGCACCGATAAAGAATCAGAACAATCGCTCCTCCCAGGAACCACCAGGGTCCCACCAGCTCACGCTCCACTCATCCTAGAGGTCACGCCAGCACCGTGCACAGCAGCAGGGAGTGTCCACTTGGCCAGGCAGTCCAGAGCCTGGCTTGTCAGCCTGGTGCAGGAACTAGCAGGAAGGACCATTTCGCTCCCCCAGCAGCAAGGACGGTGCAAGTGAAGACAGCACAGGCTCATGGCCACTGACCGCGACAGCGGCCCCGACGCCCCCAGCCTGGCGGGCTCACCTCTCACGGGCGCGCCGTCCATGATCTCGTACTTGGCGATGGTGTCGTTCTCATGGTACACGTTGGGGCCCGTGCCGGTTGTCTCCCGCTTGATGATGTCGATCTCCATGTGCTTGATCTTGATCCGCACCAGCAGGAAGTAGATCTTCCCTACGATGACGTCCTTCAGGTGGTACCTGCAGAGAGGAACCAAGAGGTGCGGCTGCAGACGGAATAGGCCTCCTGGATCCGGGGAGGGTGCCGCCCGCCCGGGGGTGGTGGGCCAGGAGAGCCGAGGCCACACGGGCCCATGTTGCCCCCAGGTCGCCCTGCGGAGCAAATCCCAACGCCCTGCACTGGAACCAGCATCACTCCCACTGCCATCCCACACACGCCGCAGAGAGCAGGTCCCTGTCACCCCTGCCCTTGCTGTCACCAGCATGTACTTTAGAGGCTCTGGGGTGAGAGGCTGACCCACCGGGGGTGGTGACCAGGTCCCACCAGCATGTACTTTAGAGGCTCTGGGGTGAGAGGCTGACCCACCGGGGGTGGTGACCAGGTCCCACCAGCATGTACTTTAGAGGCTCTGGGGTGAGAGGCTGACCCACCGGGGGTGGTGACCAGGTCCCACCAGCATGTACTTTAGAGGCTCTGGGGTGAGAGGCTGGCCCACCGGGAGTGGTGACCAGGTCCGTCTTCCTCCAGCGCCTGGGAGCGAGGCCCTCCCCGGTCGGGGCTGGGCTGCACCCGCTGTGGCCACTGAGAGCAAACGTCCTGAGTGAAGTTCAGGAAGGGGATGGGAGCTGGGGGCGGGGGCTGAGGACGCAGGCCCTGACCACTGGGGAGGACAGACCGCTGACAGAGGCAGGGTGTGCGCCTGGGCCTGGCCCCAGGCTGGGGACTGCCCCCATCCAGCCCCGTCTGCGCCCCCTTCCTGGGGGGGATGGCGAGCACTTAAGTGCAGCCTCCGGGAGGGATGCTGGAGCACACGCTCTCCCGGCTCTCATGGGTCTGCAACCCAGGCGCCCCTCCATGCTCAGTGGACTCTTACCCACAAGAGACACAAAGGAGCTCTTCTGGGGGCCTGGGCTCTTCCTCCTTCCCGGCACCTTTCCACTTACCTGACCCAAGCCCCTCATTTTCGGATGGGACACCCAGGTACAGGAGCTGAAGTGCCGGTAAGCCCAGCCTGAGCCCTTGTGGGCAGAACGGGATGCCGCCGCAGCCACGGGCTCCCCCTGTGGGCAGGACAGCGGGCGCGCGTTCTGGGCGCAGCCTGCTCTGCGGGCAGGGCCCGGTGTGCCCGTCCAGCCTCAGACAGGCCTGTCTCCTGCTCAGCTTGGTCTTCACTGCACTGCTGGCTGGAGGCTGCTTGTCTTTCTACGAGGTGGCTCCTCCTACACCAGGTGGCTGGGGTGCTGGTGGGCAGCACTGTGGGGGCTCCGTCCTGGGAAGGCCTGCGAGCCCCGGACTGCAAGGAGAAGGCAAAGGGCCCCTCCCAGGGGCGGGGCCGCTCCCACAGGTGGGGCCCATGGGGCTGGGCTGGCTCCAGGCCGGTGATGGGGGGAAGTGCAGCTGTCAGTCACCAGTCCTAGGAGGCCGCGTGTCCCCAGTACCTCAGGAGGGCTGCCCAGGCAGCCCCCGCCCTGAGCCTCTGGAGGCCAGCAGGTCTGAGGCGAGGCCGCCGCACCCAGAGACCCTCCTTAGCGAGGCGGGGGCTTTTTTAGTTCTGTGAGTCGAATATACATTTACTTTGCATATTTGATTTTCCAGCATTTTCAGGAATGTACTATATTAAAAAGAAAGATGCTTGTGGTAGTTTTTGAATGGTCAGTAAGTTCTGCAATTTACAAGCCCTGAGGTATTTTGACGCTGTAATAGCTGGCGTCTAAATAGCAATCTAAAGCGCTCTGGCCAGTTAAGATCGCGTCCTGCGCCCTCCCCTCAGGCGCCCGCCCGCCACTCACTTGGACTTGTTGTACTCGAACTCGATGTGCAGGCAGTCCTCGATGCCCACCTCCATCTTGATGGAGGAGTTCAGCTCGGGGTACGTGCTCAGCGTGTGCACCACGATGTCCATCTCCTTGACAACGTCGTTGAGGCGGCGGCTGATGGTGGCCCGGAGGAAGTACCTGTGGGAGGCGGGCGAGCAGTGAAGGGACCTAGGTTTACTCACCCACCGCCGCCCCAAGGACCCCTGGCTGAGTCGGCCTCTGCGGCTTTGATTCTTCTGAGCAGTCGCCTCTGGGCACCCCCTCCCAGCAGAGACGAGACACACTCCTGCCATTATAGCTGCAGGGAGTTCAAAGGCCCTTCCCCAGCTGCTCCCCGAGCCTGGCCCGGGGACCAGGGGGGCTGTACCCCAACAGCAGCCTCAAGGCCACCTGCCAGGCACTGTGTGCCACTTTTATTTCTGCAGCTCCTCCTGGCTCTTCGGACACAGGGACCATGTACTCATAGGTCTGCATGCTATCTGACAGTACTCCATGAGTGAGCATGTTTCAAGTCCCCCACAGTTAAGTGACAGGAAGATGTGATGGAGAAACCAGGTCAGCGAGTCCCCACAGCGTTTATTACCGGACCTAGGATGCAGAGATGGAGTCGCAGGCGACTTGCAGTCCCCCCAACCCCCTGCCCGGGGAGACGACCAATCGACGGGAAACTAGAGCGCTTATAGAGTGTCAGCCAGAAGCGGCAACCTGGTGCTGAGGGGAGAGGGGCCTTCAGGGAGAGCCGGCCTCAGAAGTAGAGCAGCAGAGGAGGAGAGGTCTGAATCTCTCACGCCCAGCGTGGGAGAGAGGAGACACGGCCGTGAAGGGCTGTGCCGGGCCATGGGCCAGCCCTGCAGGGAGGACTCCCCAGCACTGCAGCCCTGGGACATGAGGGCAGGCGGTCAGTCGGTCTACATTTTAGGACGACATTTCGGGACGCCGGGCGGCAGCCTCAGGAGACAGGCCGTTCTGGGTGGCTCTCACCGCTCCCTGCAGGGAGGCCTCCCCGGTGCCCCAGCCCCGGGACATGAGGGCAGGCAGGCAGTCGGTCTGCATGGCATCTTGGGACGCAGAGCAGCAGCCTCGCTGGAAATAGGCCGTCCTGAGCAGCTCTCACGGCTCTCCGCCTGCCCTCCTGCCTCCCGGCACCCGCGCGGCCCCCACTAAGCCCAGGCCCCCAAGCCCCGCCCCTGTGGGCGAGGCCTCAGAGCACCTGTCAGAGGTGGAAGCCAGCAGCCCTTGGCCTCCTCTCTGCCCGCCAGAGGCCGGCGACTCCTGCTCCAGCGTCTGGAGGCGCCCGGGACTCACCCTGGGCATGAAACTGACATGAAACTGCCCTGGAGGAGGACACGGGAACCTGCACTTTTTTTTTTTTTTTAATAATTCCCACCCCGACCAGTGAATCTAACACAGGACCCTTGGTAGAGAACCACTGTCCTGACATCTCGATCCTGCAACTTCCCACCTTTCTCCACACATCCAGTCTTTCTCCTGCTACGCTTTCCTCCTGAGCTTCTAACCAGTCCCGGAGTCGTCAGTACCCAGAGCATGCCCCAGAGACTGCTATTCAGGGGTCCTGCTCGAGCCTGCAGCTTCCTCCCCAGCCCCTGGCCTCGCCTGGACGTCTTCACCACCTCGCAGGAGCTGCCTGTCAAGGGAACACAGGCGCCTTTCCCTGCGAACGAGGTTCTCCAGGCTCTGCCGGGCCGTAGCAGGGGTCAGGGTCTGCGTCCCCTTCGAGGCCCAGCACCACTCCACCACGTGGACACACATGGCGCCCAACCACTCAGCATGGACGCTGGGGTCATGTCCACCCTGGGGCTACTGGGAACGCTGCTGCAAACGTGAGAGCACTTGCATTTGAGTCCTGCTTTCACTGCTTTTGGATTTACACACAGAAGTGGAATTGATGCATCATTTGGTAGTTTTAATATTTTGAGGAACTGCCATACTATTTTCAACATCTTTCTGACATAGGAACATCTATGAGGAATCTACTGCAGAGCATCACATTAAACCACAATAAGACCCCGGCCCAGCTTAACTGACAGTTAACTAGACAGTGCTTGCTGGTGCTGCCTCCTCCGAGAGCAGTCACAGAGCGCTGCTGAATGGGGCACCTTCGGCGCTTGGATGTCCCTGCAAAGGCTGGAATAAAAGAGCCTGCAGTCCGTCTTCTGACGGGAGAGGGGAGACCTCCCCAGAGCCCATGTGGTCCCCCACGCAGGCCCCAGGTAGGTGATGACCACAACTTGGAGCCAGAAGTCCGGGTGACATCACACAGCCCAGAGGCCCTGGGATCACTGCCTGCCTTGGGTTTTCAAGACTGAAACAAGGAAGACAATCCCCTGTACTTAAAAGGTGTGTATTCCTGTTCTAAAGCTTCTCACACTGTGCTACATTTTATCCTCTCCTGTCCCAAAAGATGCAGAGGATGGGTCTGGGATCAGAATCCAAATCTGGGACTGCCCTGGTGGTCCAGTGGTTAACAATCTGCCTGCCACTGCAGGGGATATGGGTTCGATTCCTGGTCCAGGAAGAGTCCACACGCCTCAGGGCAACTAATCCCGTGCGTCACAACAAGAGAAGTCACTGCAATGAGAAGCCCCCGCTCCCCGCAGCTAGAGAAAGCCCGCTGGCAACAGTGAAGCCCTGGCGCAGTCAAACACAAATTTAAAAAAGAATCCAAATCTGTGACCCCCTTCTCACGTGACAGGACGCAGGTCCACGTCCCGGCGTGTGCGGAACCAGAGGAGGAGGAGTCACGTCACTTACCGAAGCTTCACGTTCTGCCCGGTGTAGGACTCGTAGGGCTTCTCCACGTGCGTGAACTCGAAGTCAAAGGCCTGTGACTGCGTGACCTCTCCGGGCCGGGCCAGGTCCTTCACCAGGGACACGAACTCGTGGTGGTTGCCGCGGTCGTAGTAGAGCTCTGCGGGGAGAGCGGAGACCTCCCTACTGGAGCCTGGCCCACGGAGGGCGGCGGGGGCCCGCTGCGGAAGTGGCCCTCCCAGCCGCGGAGCCGCACGGTGGTTAGCGACCCCCTCTTCCCGCCCCGCACGGCAGCCCTGCACCCAAAGACCCTGCGCTCTGTGGAGACCCTGTCCAGGGAAGCACCCAGGGGACACAGCGGGGGGACTGCCATCGAAACACCGCATCTCTTTACACAGTTATAGCAATTCCTAAGTGTGGGAAGCGTGCTCGACTCCGTCACTCAGTCACACCATCCTCACGGCAACCTGAGAGGCTGGGTGGGCCCGTCACGCGTTTAACAGACAAGGAAACTTAGGCGCGGTGGGGCGGGGCGGGGCCGGGCCCAGCGCCCCAGGTTTCCTGCCCGGCCGTGTCTGCTCCTGGGCCCCGGGAGATCAGGGGTGAACACGAGGCAGGAGGCAGGTGAGGACTTGGAGACGGGTCCACGCGGCCCTGCTGACGGAGGGGCTGTCAGGCTACCCCAGTCTAGGCCACAGTCCCCAGACTCGTGTCAGCACCAGGACCTCCGAGGCTGTGCTGAGGCACAGATGGCTGGCACTCCCCCCCCAATATCTCCAATTCTGGGGCCTGGGTGGGACTCAGGATGGACATCCTAACAGACTCCTGCTTGTCCCGAGACCACCCTCTGAGAAGACCTCCTGCACACCCACCCTCCTCTCACACAGTCCTGCTGGCTGTCTGTGCCCACGTCACACTGCTGCTGAAGTGGTGAACTGTGCTCCAGATGGCTGCTGGAGACAAGGCCCCGGACCCCAGCGCCCCCCGTCCCCAGCTGTGCAACGGGGACACTTATTACCGACCAACTCCACGTGGCCCCAGCGCAGTCAAGAACTGCCCACCCCCCACCACAGTGGCTGAGCAGGACAGGACGGGAGCCCTGGGCCCTGGCCCTGACAGACTGGCCTCCGGCGGGAGGACGCGGGAGGCAGCGTGCTCTCACTGCATCTGCTGCTGGCTGCCTGGACAGGGGGGCCGGGACCACCCCCTGCCAGGCCTGGCCCGCACCTCTCGGCTGCCTCTCTCAGGGACAGCCTGAGCATGAGGGGCTGGGCAGACCCCAGACAGCAAAGGCCTGAAGCCCCTGACGATCAAAGCCTTCTTGGAGTCGAGAAGCCAGATCTCCTGCCTCCCAGAGCCAACACAGCAACCAGGCCTGCCACAGGGGCGCTTGGGGGGAAAGCACAGCTTCCAGGGAGCTCTCGGGCCAGCTGCCCTGGGCCCTGACAGACCGGCCCCGGGGAGCCTGTTCTCCCAAGCGGCAGGGCAGCGTCCACGTCACGGGAGCTGCAGTGAGGTCAGGCCCAGCCTGGAGCACTGCTCCCGCACGGAGCGCCCTGTGATCACAGTTTGCTGCTAATCCCCCGTTACACATGGAGCCACCTTAGGTCACCAACAACTCACCTGCCTCCCCAGGCCAGGTGGTGTCAGCAGCAGGCAGCAAGCCCACCACATGGGGGTCAACACAGACCATCAGGGCGCGGCTGCGGGGGCAGGGTGCCCTCTCGGGGGCGGGGGTGGGGGTCGGGAGTACGCACAGGGGCCAAGGGGAGAGGGGCCACCAGCCAGCCCAGACAGGGGCCTGTCCTCTGCCTCGTGCTGGTCCTTGGCTACAGGAGCCTCTGCTGACCGGAACAGGTGGAGCCCTTAACTGGGTACCTGGGTGTCTTGGGTGCCAAGCTCTGAGCTCTGCCGTGGTTTCAGGGGACAGCAGCAGGTGGAGCAAAGCCCAGTGTCTGAGGACCGTAAGTGGGAAATGCTGGGCTGATGGGTTCCGGCTCACCTGGGGGCTTAGATCCTGAGGCTAGCTCTCTACTTTGGAGTGCAATATTCCTTAAAAACATTAAAGACACCAAGGGAACATTTCATGTAAAGATGGACTCAATAAAGGACAGAAACGGTATGGACCCAACAGAGTGAGAAGAGATTAAGAAGAGGTGGCAACAATACACAGAAGAACTAAACAAAAAAGGTCTTCATGACCCAGATAACCACGACAGTGTGATCACTCACCTAGAGCCAGACATCCTGAAGTGTGAAGTCAAGTGGGCCTTTGGAAGCACTGCTACCAGAGAAGCTAGTGCAGGTGATGAAGTTCAGGCTGAACTACTTCAGATCCTAAATGCTGTTGATGATGATGCTGTTAAAGAGCTGCACTCAATATGTCCATAAATTTGGAACACTCAGCAGTGGCCACAGGACTGAAAAAGGTCTGTGTTCATGCCAATCCCAAAGAAGGGCATTCTTCCCAAAGAATGTTCAAACTACTGGACAACTGTGCTCATTTCCCATACTAGTAAAGTTATGCTTAAAATCCTTCAAGCTAGGCTTTAGTGGTACTTGAATTGAAATCTTCCAGATATACAAGATATACAAGGTTTAGAAAAGGTAGAGGAACCAAAGATCAAACTGTCAACATTCACTGGATCATAGAGAAAGCAAAAGAGTTCCAGAAAAACGTCTACTTCTGTTGGGGGCCAGAGTGAGGCACTTGGCCCGTGGCAAAGGTCATGAGGAAGGAGGCTCAACATACGCAAAGGCGGGATCGAGCCTCAGGAGTCCCCCTGGAACTCCTCGAGCATCTACCCCCATAACCAGAGCCTGCCTACTTTACTACTTTGTGCTCTCACCTACACCTCTGACTTTATGGGGGGCTGTCCCCCACAACCTCTTTCGGAGAAGGAGTTAATTTAGAGCTCCAGTTAATAAAAACTCCTGGGCGGGACAAGAGTGTTTTAACCTACAAACTCCTCTGAAGGTTCTCTAGCCTGCCTGACAGGCTCGTCCGGCCACATGTGATTGCTCACAGCCTCCCAACCATGAGAGGCACGAGATGCTTTAAACCTTCTAAAAACAGGTTCCTTAGAAAAGTTAGAAAACCATTAGTATAAGTATAGTGGGCTGATTAGAAATTGTATTGGTGAAGGGTTTTTCATTTGTTGAGCCAATGTTTGTTGCTAAGTCTCCACATCCCCTGCCCTTACACACATTAATGAATATATAGAAGAAATAAGTATTAACCTTTGATATAAATCACATTAGACCTTAGGCTAAGTAAATTCTTTCCTTAACTAAAACCCACTATACCCTCACCCTATAGGAATGTAACTTTATTTGGGTGGCGTCTGTTTTGAGAATAATCACCCCTGGAGAAATAAGTGTCCTGGTTGACTGACCGTTGTCACAAGGAGAGGGTCATAAATTGTCAGCAGGCCCCCTGGCCAGAAGATATGTAACACCCCTAAGACCTCTGTATACATTTGTATGAAGCACCTGACTTTGATAAAAGTCAGGACTGCTGACCCCATGTGACTTTTGCATAACATCTCAGTGTATAAAAGTAGACCATGGAAAATAAAGAATTGGGATCAGTTTCTCGAAATACTGGTCTCCCCATGTTGCACTCTCTTACTCACACTGGCTGCGTCTCCATCTGGAGCGCGGAACCCGCCATGCTTACTAATTATGCCTGGGCTTCTAAGATCCGACCGGGGAGGCCTCAGTGTCTCCTCTCCTTCGGAAGAATGGAAGGACGCCTGTGGCCTACGTAAGTGGTGTAAGCTTCTTGTCTTGAAGTTTTATTGGTCTCCTGCGTAAACCAAGCTACTCAGCCTCTTTTCTCCACTGAATTTTCCTACTGAGCTATCCTCATTCTATTACTCTTTACATCTGTAATTAATATCTAACTGAAGCTATTGTATCCTGGTCCTCGCCGATGCCATCCCTGCTTTGAACTCCCTGGATCAGCCGGGGCTGGACCCCGGCATACTTCTGCTTCACTGACTATGCTAAAGCCTCTGGACCGTGTGGATCACGTGAACTGGAAAAATCTTTGAGAGACAGGAACACCAAACCACCTTACTTGCCTCCTAAGAAACCTGTATGCAGGTCAAGAAACAACAGTAAGAACCAGACATGGAACAACAGACTGGTTCCAAATTGGGAGAGGAGTTGCGTCAAGGCTGTATATTGTCACCCTGCTTATTTAACTTCTATGCAGAGTACATCATGCGAAATGCGAGGCTGGCTGAATCACAAGCTGGAATCAAGACTTCCAGGAGAAATATCAATACCCTCAGATATGCAGATGACATCACCCTTATGGCAGAAAGTGAAGAACTAAAGAGCCTCTTGATGAAAGTGAAAGAGAGTGAAAAAGCTGGCTTAAAGCTCAACTTTCAAAAAACTAAGATCATGGCATCCAGTCCCATCACTTCATGGCAAATAGACGGGGAAACAGTGGAAATAGTGACAGATTTTCTCTTCATGTGCTCCAAAATCACTGCGGATGGTGACTGCAGCCATGAAAACAGAAAACACTTGCTCCTTGGAAGAAAAGTTATGACAGTCCTAGACAGCATATAAAAAAGCAAAGACATCATTTTGCTGACAAAGATTCATCTAGTCAAAGCTATGGTCTTCGCAGTAGTCATGTAGAGATTTGAGAGTCTGACCATAAAGAAAGCTGAGTGCCAAAGAACTGATGCTTTTGAATTGTGATGCTAGAGAAGACTCTTGAGAGTTCCTGGACTGCAAGGAGATCAAACTAATCCATCCTTAAGGAAATCAGTCCTGAATATTCATTGGAAGGACTGATGCTGAAGCTGAAACTCCAATACTTTGGCCACCTGATGTGAACAGCCAACTCATTGGAAAAGACCCTGATGCTGGGAAAGGTAGAAGGCAAGAGGAGAAGGGGACGACAGAGAATGAGATGGTTGCATAGCATCACCGAC
Organism: Bos indicus; assembly: GCF_029378745.1. Classification (NCBI taxonomy): domain Eukaryota; kingdom Metazoa; phylum Chordata; class Mammalia; order Artiodactyla; family Bovidae; genus Bos; species Bos indicus. The sequence continues at coordinate 84,025,509 of NC_091774.1, read as the reverse complement.
TCAATGGAAATGAACTTGGGCAACCTCCAGGAGGTGGTGAAGGACACGGAAGCCTGGCATGCTGTAGTTTATGGGGTCACAAAGAGTTGGACATGACTGAGCGACTGAGTCATAAAAATAAGAGCAAAAATATTTGACGGTCCCTCTTCAGTAAGGTTCTCTCTGTGCAGATCAGAGTGGGGCTCACACTGGACCAGTCCTGGCAGGTGTCAGGGGGACAAGATGCCACAGAACTTCTTGTGTGGTGACAGTGTGAACCCAGCCTCTTGGATGGAAAGTCACGGACTTCCCAACAAAGTGCATCTCAGCCCCACGAACCACAGGGGACACTTATTCACGCCTGTCTTTGCCCCCTCTTCTTCCAGAAGGTGCAGAGTATCGCAGCCATCAGATAGGCACAGTCGACAATGCACACCTGGGTGAAGGGTTAGAGAGACATGTCTGGAGAAAACCAGGGGCAGCTCAGGGAAGAGCTGGAGGGAGTCAAGGAGAAGTTTACAGAAGGGACTGAGAGCGTCAGAACTGCCTTTTAGGAAGTTCGCTCTTACAGAAACTAAACTGAAAGAAAAGGCAAACAGAGGCAGGAAGGCCAGTCAGGAGACTGCTCCACACAGAGGCGTCAGGGGCAGCGGCACTGAGGAGGGTGAGGGAGCACTGAGGCGAGCCGCCCCCCGAGCCACTGGGGGCACCGGGGGAGGCAGGACCGCTCCGGGGCCTCCCCGGTTCCAGAGGCTGAGGCAACCCAGGGGGCGTGCAGAGCAGGGGAGACGGGAGGAGTGGCAGCGCGGGGCTGGGGCAGGGAGAGAGAGGAGCGACCTGGTTCGGATGTGTCCTTGGGCAACCCGCAGAGACCCCGCGGGTGTTCAGCAGGCAGTCAGAGACCCAGGCACGGAACTCTGGGGTGAGCTCAGGCGAGGAGAAAGGCTCGGGAGACGTGAGTCCAAGCAGACAGGGCAGTGGTGGGTGTGCAGACGGGGCTGCCGGAGCGGGCCGCAGCGCAAACAGGCTGGCCTGCCCTGAGGACTGCGGTCTGAACAGGACCCATGCAGCGGCCACCAGAAAGCCGTCCCTGCGAGAACTCGGGCGATGCCTCCCGCTGGGAGGAGACGCAGGGCACACAGCAGGCAAGGCTGGTCTGGCACGGAGACCCCGGGGGCAGTCAGCAAGGCAACCAGAGCTGACTCTTCAAAGGTCCAGCCCCCGGATCCAGTCTAACAGGGGTTATGAGCGTCTGGTTGACAAGTGGCAGAGCCTGCACTTCACACACATCGATGATCTCTAGTCCTCACAAGACCCTAGTGACGTCTGCCCGTTACAGAGCCTTATGTAACCCAAGTAACCCTCTGCTTCAGCCTTGGTCACACACCAGGCTGTCCTACCGAATGCACAGGCAGAATGTACACACTTCCAAACGGGACAATGGTTTACGAGAAGAAAAATTCTGAGTGAAACAAACGAGGAAGGTGGCTGGAGCACAACATCAGCATTCTCACAGGCGGCCAGGGCAGGACCACCACCCGGCATGTCACCGGTACCGCAGACCTCAGAGCCGGAACGAAGCCCCGCCCGCTGCGTGCATCGTCAGGAACGCAAGGAAGCAGAAAGCACACGACCGCGGTGTGGGGACCTCACTCACCAGCCTCGCTCCAGTGCCTGGAGGCTGGGTCACAAAAGTCTCTCGGGTCCAGCACACACCCCACACTGCACAAAGCCTGGGCCCTAGACCCCTCACCGTTCTGCCAAGGGGATTCGGTTGCTGTCCCTGCCTTACAGGTGAGAGCGCCGAGGCCTAGGGAGTGGACAGCTTCCCCAAGGCCACAGGGTGGACTCAGGGGCCCAGGAAGAGCTGTTGATGGAAGTAGAAGAGGCTCTGAGAAATCTGAGAAGGGATGCTGTCCTGGGATGCGAGCAGACAGGAAACCAGGCAGGGCAGCCAACTCCCTTTCAGTCGGGCTGGAGTGAGACCTTGCCAAGCGTCCCTCAACAGCCCATTCCACAACTGCTGGGGCAGGGGGTGCTCTGGTTACCTTTCACAGACGGGGAGGTGTCACCCCCGGGAATGATGGCACGGCTGCTGGCTAGACGTGCCCATCTGCACTCCTAATGCAGAGCCGCGGAATCCAGTGACAACCTTAAAGCTATCATGTGAAAACACTAAATCTAAGGAGGCCTGAACTTCATCACCTTACTCACGCCCAGCACAGAATGCTGTGGGTTCATCCTGTGTCCCCAGGAGCTCTTTGCTAGGAGTGATTTTAGCGTCCACGGATGTAAGACATTTCTGTGGTTCTGGCATCTGGCTGGTAGAGGCTGGGGAGGCTGTGAAATGCACCCCCGACAACAGAGAACGCGCAGGCCCCCTGTGTGGACAGCACTGCTGCTGAGGAGCACTATCTACGCTGGAGGCATGTGAGCAAAGGGTCTGAAACCCACTCTTCGGCTTCAGGCCACGCTTACTCTGGATTTAAAATAACAAGGGATGGGTTCCTATAGGATTAGCCAGCCTTCGGTCTGATTTCCGTTAACTTAAATAGCAGAAGCCAATACTTCAGGCTGGACACTGAAGTGCTGAGCACACAGCCTTTCCCCAGGGCTCCTGTGTTTTCTGTCTCTGCAAAATAGAGAACAGATTCTGTGCTGGGATCTCAGGGAGCAACAGACAGCCTCTGAGGAGCGTTCCCAGGAAACCCCCCACACAGGGCCAGCGCAGGCGGGGGCGGGGCACGATGTCTCTGCTTGATGTCTTTTCAGCCAGCTGTGGCATTCACTGTGACCCTACTCCTGAACTACTGACACAAACTATTTCAGAAACACCTGTGCGTTTTAATAAACAGGAGAGGCCAAACAGAACTGGAGACAGCCCTGTGCTGACTGGCAGCTCCCAAATCTTCTGTATTGCTACTGTCTTTTATTGTCTAGCTGTAGCTGCTAACAATCGTGTTTGAAAACTGTTAGAGCCTTGGGAAATTCTGACCACTTAGTTCTGGGGCTTAGGAGTACCCATTCTTTAAGGAGAAGAGTGCCGCAGACTCTTCTAATCAAGAAGTCTTAGGAATGCAGCTTGTGTGGACACAGGGCTGATGCTGGAGCCCGCGGGGATGCCTTCTCAAACAGCTCCCAGCGAAGGTGCGGTAAGAGGCTGGTGGGTCACAGACACTAGAGAGAAGTGGGCGGGCCACGCGGGGCTCGGAGTGGTTGTCACGACCTGCAGGCTGGCCTAGCCGGCATGGAAGCCGAGGCAGGCCCGCGGAGCTCCGACCCAGGGCGGCTGGCAACAGAACACAGGGCCTGGGGCGGAGTGGGGGACAGAGGGTCTGGAATTGCAGCCGTGAGTGCGGGGGTTAGGGGACAGGGGTTCGGGTCGCGCCAGGAGCTGGAGGAGGGGCAGGGGTCTGGAATTGTAGCAGGGGGTGCGGGGGCTAGGGGGCGGGGACAGGGGTTCGGGTCGCGCCGGGGGTCTGGAGAGGAAGGTCAGAGGCTGGGTCAGGGGTCAAGGGTCGAGGGCGGGAGGGGGGGTGGGCCCGGGCGGGGCGGACCCCGCACTCACCGATCTGCCCGATGAACTCAACCTTGATGCCCTGGTGCTCCAGCCGCTTGTTGGGGTTCTTGAGCGCCAGGCTCACCTTCCCGGACACCGTCTCGCCGTCGTAGAAGAGGAAGTACTTGTCCTTCTTCCCATCCTCGGTCTTGTGCTCGGCCCGCCGCCTGCTATCCGCGTCGTTCAGCAGGATGTCCACATCCACGCTCTGCCCGAAGCCAAAGAAGCTCATGGCCCCGCCGGGCCGGCCGGGCCTGGGGAGGCCGGCGGGCTGGGCACGACGCCGACGCCCGCGTTCGGCGGGCCGGTGCGGTCCCGAGGGCAGGGCAGAGCGGGCGCGAGAGGCACCCGCCGGCCGCGGCCTGCGGAGCCCACCTCAGAGGCAGCGGCCCGGCCCCGGAGCAGCCCGCAGCGCGTCCGCCGCTCAGCCGGACGCGCCGGAGTGGCTGCGCGCATGCGCACGGCCCGCCCCCAGCGCGGCCACCGCCCCCCCCCCCCCCCCCCCACCCCGGGGAGCTCGCACTGCGCCTGCGCGCCGCGAGCACCGCCCCACGCTCGGCAGACAGCGGGGCGGCGGCGGCTCCTTCCGGTCTCCTGCCAGACCTGTCAAACACCAGTCCAGTAAAACTCAGACCTAACGGTATCCTTTCTAAAAAAAAGAGTCCTATCTGACTGCCTTTCCTGCCTTTAACCCGTTGACCGGTAGGCAGCTCCCCAACTCGGACGTGTACGCCTCCGCTTGCTGACTGACGGGTAAACGCGGCCCTTCGACAGGCCGGCGACAGGCCGCCTGACAGGCGGCAGAAGTGACAGTTACAACAGGAAGTGCCCTGCTTCAGCTTCTCTTCAGTGCGTCCGCCACGTAGGGAAAAGGAGCCAGAAGGCAGTATACTTGGCTCGTTTCTTTAGCCCTATATTGAAGCGACAGCTGAAAACCACCCCCAACTTCAGTTGCGTGGGCGGTGCTCTCTCCCTTTGCTCATCCGGCGGAAGGCCCTGCTGATTGGCTGCGGTCCTGCCGGCGGGGCGCGGTGGTTGGTCGGTGCTGACCCTTGACGTCATCGGGGCCTTCTGGGCGCGCGCGCCGGAGCAACTTTGAAAGTGAGGCGAGCGGCCGTCATGGAGGCTTGCGGGAACCTGGCGTGCGCCCTGCAGACCTGGTGCCCACTGGACCTCAGCCAAGGTGAGGAAGCGCCCGGGGTCCGGGTGCTCCGAGGGGTGCTGGGCAAGGGCCGCGTCCTCCTTCCGCTCTGTACTCCTGTTTTTCGGCCTTGTCCCCGGGTCTGCGCGGAAGCCTCGCAGGTGCCGTGGCTTCGGCCGCGCGGCTGTTTGTTGGCCCGAACTGACCTTCTGAACTTGGGTCCCAGGGTGCGGCTGCAGCCTCCGGGTGCCCGTCGTCACTGATCGGCAGTGGGTGTCCCCACCCGCCGCAGTCGCTGCTAGCCGCTGTCTCGAGGCTGCGTGCCCTCCCGAGTCATCTCTGTAGCCGGCAGTCTTTTTTTTTTTTTTTGACTCATATGTTTTTGAGTCATTTCATTTTGTTTGCCTCACCTGTCCCTTTCTACTGTACACTTTATTTGGGTTTATTAGCTAGTGATTTAGACGGTAAAGAATCTGCCTGCCATGTAGAAGACACGGGTTCGATTCCTGAGTAGCCAAGATCCTTTGGAGAAGGGAACGGCAACCCACTCCAGTATTCTTGTCTGGAGAATCCCACAGACAGAGGAGCCTGGCGGGCTACAGTCCGTGGGGTCACAGAGAGTCGGACGCGACTGAGCGACTTCAGCTTGGTTATAAGACTTTCACAAAGGGACAGCTGAGACAGCTTTTTATTATCTCTTCTCTAGCTTGAAATATGCAGAGGCTGGGTCTTCCCCCAAACTGTTAACATCTGTAAAGTGTTTTCCTACTTCATGTTTTTAGAGGATGGCCAACCTAATAGCCAGCTGTCAGTGTAATGAGTAACATTTTTCTAACCCTTTCTGCTTCTCTCTTCATTCTGCCTCACCTGTGTAGTATGACTTGTGCCCAGAAAACTGTTCTCTTCTTGAATGTATTTAGAGTCTAAAGCTAATTGCTACAGAACATTAGTTGACTGTGGTTGCACTTTCCTACTAGAATGGGTGGATGGAGTATGGGAACTGGAATTCACGGAGACCGAGCCTCTGGATGCCAGCATAGAAGCAGAGATTGTGCAGACTGGACTGAGCGCATTCACAGAGCTTTACAGCGCAATGTTACCTTTTGCTACTGAAAAACGTGAAGCTGCTGAGGTAAAAGAGAAAAAAACCAAGCTAGCCCTTTCGTTGTTAGAAGTGTCAGGTAAAAACCCGGTATCATCTAGAGCTTGGTCTCTGGTGTGCAGCGCAGAAGGGAGAGCGGTGTAAAGATTGTGGTTCACTTACTGGGATGGCCTCATAACCATCCTCCCAACTTATTAGTCTGTGATTCCTTTTGTGTCATGAGCATTGTTAACAAGAGCAAATTAAAGGATAAGAGTAAAGGCCAAGGTAAGGATGAAAACCAGTAAGCAAAATAAGAAAAGGTGGCGGAGGACAATGCAGTGACAACTCAGGATGCATTTGCTTTAAGGAATTGGATGTTAATCTGAGAAGTGATTAGTTGAACTAAGAAAGGAAAAAAAGAGTTGCTTTAAATGGAGTTCTACATAGTGTGACTGTTACTCTTTAGGTCATAAACTTCTTTTCAAAAAACTAAAGAACTAGAAAGCAGAACAAAGAATACTTAGGTATTAATATCTCTGAAAGATTTAAATTAACAAAAAATATTTCTGTTATTAGTTTCAGATAGCTGTTCAAAAATTAAATCAATCTGTTAAATACTCGTTAAGCATAATGCTGAGTACCACGTGCAGTACCCAGGAGGGTAACATGGTGAGGGTACGGAGCCTCTCCCTACAGGGGCATGCGGGAGAGGGAGAATGAAGCTCTGGGAGCGTGCACGGTCATTGCTCTGGCCAGAGCCTGTGCAGTGACCACATCCACGGGCGTGAAGAAGCACGGGCCACCAGCTCTATGTGTTAGAAACTGCTGTAGGACACGTTAAATGCCATCTTGGCATGGAGAAGGCATCTTGGCTTGCCTGGAAAAGGCAGCTTGCTGAGGTTGAGGTTGGGAAGGTCCCAGAAAGAAGGTAGCTGGCTGGAGGCACATTTCCACAAACGGCTGGAATGCTGACCAGTAATGAGGATTCTAGGGCAGCCTTGAGAGGGATCCTCACAATGGGGACGCACAGCAAGTCTAAGGGGATGGGGCAGGGTGGGGGCCACAGGACAGCTGTGAATGGGGTCCGTGGTAGGCTTCCAGAGTGAGGTGTTTGCTGTCCACAAGGTTCGGGTCTAAGCGTCATCCCTAGACTAAACCGCTTGTCCTCACATCTGCCTCTCGGAGGAAAGGGTTCTAGTGAGCAGTAGACCCAGGAACGTGAAGAGCGCTGTTTCAGATGGGTGTTCTTAACCAAACACAGACTTAAGGGGGGAGTGCTGTCCCCAGGGAGCTGGGGACATTATGACTGACCCCTGAATCACATGGGTTTTGGCTGCACAGGCCCACTTATACACAGAGTTTTCAGCAGTACCTGCAGGACTGCATGGTCCCGGGTGTTTCAGTCCCTGGATGCAGAACCATAGATGTGAAGGAACTGTGTCTACGGAGGGCCGGCTGTGAATTACATGAGGACTTTCTACTCGCCCCATGTTGTTCAACAGTCAATTGTGTTTTGGTCATTGATTTTTTAAAAAATGTGTGTTGTGGTGTGGTCTGAGTTATGGTTGTGGAAATTGGGGTGGAGGGCTAGAAACTGGGGACTCTTTTTTCAAAAAGAGTTAATAGAGTTTTGTGTACTGGGTCTTTGTCAGGTATGAAATGCTGCTAAGGTGATTGGGTCCCCCAGGGCCACAGTTCCAGGCAGTGGGAGGGGAGCTGAGGTGGCCTTAGAAATGAAAATGTAACTGCTTTCTTCCACAAGTTTCGTGGTGAAGGAAAGAGGTTGTAGAGGTCTAATTTCTTGAACTTTTGTGGGCTTATGTTTTTTTAAGGTGGCCCATAGTAAACCATGTTTCGTTCCTACTGTTTGCTTTATACAAATAACCTATTTTCTTATCATGTCTATAAGAGAAGAAAGCATAGAACAGTGATCAGATTAATGAAATTATGGTGTGTGCTCTAGGATTTACTTCCTCTCCTACCGAGGCTGTTTCTGCAGTCTGTTGAGCGAGACACTTTCAGGTTTTCCTCTTCTGTTCCCATTGCCCACAGAACATTTTGACTTAAAAAAAGTTTCTCTGATTTTTTTAGTTAGTAATTAGAGTAATAAATGGATTGAGGTACATTTAACATAGATGGAGGGGTGACTTGTCCGAGTAATCACTGATACAGGTGTCCCCAGAATCTTAGTGTAGCTTTCAGGTGTAGTAATTTCAGAAATACATATGCTTCAAATTTACCCAAAGTTATTTTGCAAGTTTAATTAAGGTTCTTGTATAGTTTCTTATCTTTGTGACTTTCATTTTATTTTTTCTTTTATTGGCTGAGCCACTCAGCTTGTGGGATCTTAGTTCCCAACCAGTAATGGAACCCAGACTCTCCCCCGTGAAAGCATGGAGTCCTAACCACTGGACCACCAGGAAACTCAACTTTGTAAATTTTGAATAATATGCTTTAAAATTTTCTGTTTTAGTCCCTTTGAAAATGACAGACGTTTATAATTAGGAGGCAGAATGGTCTATTCGTTTTTTTATAGAGCACTAAGCATTCAGAAGAATCAGATACAGCAAGAGGAGACTCACAGTGCTCTAACAACTGGTGCTTACTGTTTGCCCTCCCCTAGAGCATTTGGACCTTCTTCATGGAGAACAGAATTTCCCACAATGCGCTGATGGCCTTGTTTCACCACTTCGTGTATAAGGTCCTTAAGAAAAATGTCAGTGCTCAGCAGCAGGAATTCGGCCTTCACGCTGCCGGGCTGTATTTTCTGCTGTTGGAAGTGCCAGGTATGCACGTTTGGTGTGATGGGGCAGGCCTTCTGTTTGTAATTTGTCTGCTTGGTTTTGAACTGTTGTATCAATGCTTTGTCCTCACTGGGAGATTAGGTGACAGTGAATCCATGAAGCACATGGTCTGTCACAGGTGTTCAGAAAGCTGTCCTGTTTTCCTGTAAATGTGGTTTCGGATGTTACTATGCTAAGTTTATAACCCAGCACACAGTCCCAGAGGGGTAAGGCTGGAGGGGGCGTGCCACGTGCCATCGTGACATCCCTGCCCTCTGACTCCTGTCCAGCCTGAGAACAGTGCCGGTTGGAGGGATGCTGTTGCTTCCGCTGTGTGGCGTGGATGGTCGGTGGACTGCTCTCACCTGCAGGGCTGAGCACAGCTGCTCACAGTGAGGGAGCACAGCGGGGAGTGTGTCTGTGCTGCTGCCCCACCTCCTTCAGGTGGGACCCACCCTGGGCTCAGGGCGGGAGACGGTGTGGCTGAGGAGTCAGCCGCAGCTGTGGGACTGCGAGTTCACTAGGAAGAGAAAATCAAGATCAGTCCACCTGCTGCTTGTCGTTGCTTATGTCAGTGCCTTTGTAGTAAATGTTAGGGACCCACTCCATATGATTTGAGAATTGGAAGAAAAGCTATGACCAACTTAGACAGCATATTAAACAGCAGAGACATTACTCTGCTGACAAAGATCCGTCTAGTCATAGCTGTGGTTTTTCCACTGGTCATGTATGGATGTGAGAGTTGGACTATAACGAAAGCTGACCACTGAAGAATTGATGCTGTGCTGCTGGAGAAGACTCTTGAGAGTCCCTTGGACTGTAAGGATATCCAACCAGTCCATCCTAAAGGAAGTCAGTCCTGAATATTCATTGGAAGGACTGATGCTGAAGCTGAAACTCCAGTACTTTGGCCACCTGATGTGAAGAACTGACTCATTGGAAAAGACCCTGATGCTGGGAAAGATTGAAGGTGGGAGGAGAAGGGGATGACAGAGGATGAGATGGTTGGATGGCATCACCGACCCGATGGACATGAGTTTGAGCAAGCTCCAGGAGTTGGTGATGGACAGGGAGGACTGGCGTGCTGCAGTCCATGGGGTCGCAAAGAGTCGGACACAACTGAGTGACTGAACTGAACTGACTGCTCATTGCCTCGGGTGGAAGTTGAATGAAACTTTTTTGCTAAAGGTTGCTGTTAGTTAAGGAAAAGCCTGTGTTTGTTTTTTAATATTTCATTGTTGTAGCAGATATATTTCAAAGCAGTTAAACCTACCTTGCTTACTCTTCATTCTTTACGAATAGGCAGCGTAGTCAATCAAGTTTTCCATCCAGTGATATTTGATAAATGCATTCAGATTCTAAAGAAGTGCTGGCCTCAGGAATCCAGCTCGAATCAGAAAAGAAAGAAAGAGCAACCAAAGAACACTCAGGGCAGCTCACAGGAGAGCAGTAAGAGAGCAAGGCCCCACAGGAGAGAGGAAGTGGAGGTAAGAAGGGGTGTGGTCATAAGGCGTGTCTGATTCGTGTAAGAATTTATATCAAGTTAGGGTGTCGGGGGTCATGATTATGCCAAAGCCCTAGCGTGCCGTCCGCCTTCCCTCCCCTAGGAGTGGCCTCGTGGCCTGCTGAGCCTCTGTTCCCCATGCCGTCTCCCCAGCCTCCCTGTCACCTCCCTCCAGTCTGTTCCCAGGGGTGCCTTGCCGCAGGCCAGCAGGTGTTACCTTATTTTCATTAGAGACCATGGTTGAAGTGTCCAGAGGACTCATGTCCACAAGAACATCATAGAATAACATTAATTCCAAATTCTCGTGTGACTGGGGTAGAGGTTCATTGACACCAGAACCGGTAAGAAACCCAGGCAGTCTCCCTGACGTGCAAATCCAGACCCAGAAGCTGTGGTAGCCTTCATCTGGTCCAGACTGAGCTTGCAGCTATGGGGCCCAGCGTGGCCACCTAGAGTTCCACTGGCCTTCTCGGGGACATTGCAACCTTGGGACAAGCTACAAGGCGGTGCCGCACAGTCAGCTGTGTATTTCTCCATAATCTAGATGGATGAAATTACTCAAGAAGAAGAGGATGAAGAGAATATTTTTTTTTCTTCTGAAGATCGTCGTCAAATTCGAAATGTCATCTTTCAAGTTTTGAAGAACTTTATAAGGCTTCTCTCTAAATTCTCCTTAAAAGAAAAGCCAGAGTGTATACAGAATTGTGTGGAGGTAAGTGAGAATGCCAGAGACCTTGGGCAAGTTCAAAGAGTGAGGACAATGGCCAAGATTTAAAGAGTGAAAAAAACCAGGCCTTTTTTTGGTATCTGTTTTCCAGGTCTTTGTTGCGTTAACTAGTTCTGAACCAGTTCGTTATGAATTCCAGGCTACGCAAGCCCGGTGAGCAATTAAATCTTCCAGTGCTAACATTTAATTAGGGTATGATGTTTTGCTCAAGCAGAGGTGTAAATGTCATTTTATTCTAATTGGCACACAGGTAGAATTTATTCATTTAAATATGGCTGATAGGGTTAGGAGTTTATCCTAGTGAAATCACATCCATTAACTAGTCTTTTGCCTTTTTCTTAGAATTCTCAGAGAAATGAAATGTATACCAGAACTGGCCTATCACGGATTGTATTTGCTTTGTTCCCCTCTTCACAGAGAAGGAGACAAGGTAAAGGGGACGGGAGCTGAGTTACAGGGAACTGAAAGCACAGGGTCGTGCGACTAGAAACGCTGGAAGGACTCAGCGAGACGCGGTGTGAACTTGCTGGGCCGTTGGTGTCTGTGACGAGAAGCGCCCGTCAGCACGTGGCGGCCACTGCTCGCTCCAGGCTCACATCCAGGCCCCTGGTGCCGCAGGACGCTCCTGTTGAGCTCAGGTGTAAAGCAGGCTCCAGTGGGGCCTGTAGAGGAGCAGGAAAGCTGCTGAGCAGTGCTGTCACTCGAGTGCTCACCAGAGGCCTCTGGGGGAGGGTAGACAGCCACGGGGCCTTGCAGCTCCCTCGCAGGCGCCTGTGCCCCTGTGTTCCTGTTAGCGTCTGTGCCTTAGTGGATAATTCTGCTGACACTTCTGGTCAGCATTCATATCTAGATTTGCCCGCTGCTGCTACTAAGTCACTTCAGTTGTGTCCGACTCTGCGACCCCATAGACGGCAGCCCACCAGGCTCCGATGTCCCTGGGATTCTCCAGGCAAGGATACTGGAGTGGATTGCCATTTCCTTCTCCAATGTGTGAAAGAGAAAAGTGAAAGTGAAGTCTCTCAGTCGTGTCTTAGTCTTGGCGACCCCATGGACTGCAGCCTACCAGGCTCCTCCATCCATGGATTTTCCAGGCAAGAGTACTGGAGTGGGGTGCCATTGCCTTCTCCAAGATTTGCCTGCAGTGACCTTCAAAGCCACACAGCCCTAGACACTGGGGTTAGGGCTTTTTAAGCCCTAAGGTGTTACTCAACCTGAATGTCGTTAGTGCAGCAGGAGTTTGCAGAAAACATGGCAGACCAAGGCCCTTGCCTTCAGTGCCTGCAGTGCCCTGGTTTCCAGGGGCAGCGGGGTGAGGAGGCCCTGGGCACTTGGGCTCTGCACTTGGGTCCTACCCCTCGCTGCTGTGTGTCTCCCTTTGAAAAGAAAAGAAATTATTACTTATTTTTGGCTGTGCTGGGTCTTTGTGGCTGCGAGCAGGCTTTCTCTCAGTTGCTGCAAGTGGGGGGTACTCGCTGATTATGGTGCAGGGGCTTCTCGTTGTGGAGCACGGGCTTAGTTGCTCTGAGGCACGTGGGATCCTCCCGGACCAGGGCTTGAACTGGTGTCCCCTGCATTGGCAGAGGGATTCCTTACCACCGAGCCACGGGAGAAGCCCTGTGTGTCCTCCATGAGTCCTTGGTGTCCTCACCTGGACAAGGAGGATGAGGGGCTTCCCTTCCTGTGGATTTCTCAGGAGGACTGCAGGGAAGAGTGCCTTGGCGTAATGCCTGCTGTTTAGAAAACACCCCATATTTCTCTAATATTTGATGTCGTTATCTCTTCCCTGTGTTTGGAATATGTGATAACATTCACATTAAGATTTTTAATTTCTGTGCCCTTTTTAACATTGTAGAAAGTGCAGAGGATGGGAAATTACCCTTTCAGGCAGCAGCGTCTCTAAGGACAGGGTGTTTTTCATTGCAAAAGTGTTGGCCTGATGTTGGGTGACGGGTTGTAGCCTGACCTTTGATTACTTGACTCGGGACTACTCATTTTCAAAGTCTTTTATTAAGTATAAAGTGGAGATAATAATAGTATCAAGTATAAAATGGAAATGTCTTGCTGACCTCATTGAGTTGAGAGATTTCAGAGTAAGTATGGTCAAATCTCGTAATACAGAGACATGCTTAATGCAGTACCTGCCACATCCTTGGTTTCCAGTAAATTATTTTATTCACTGGATGCATGAGTTAACTTCTTGAGTAGATTATGTGAGATGATATATGGGAAGGTGTTCTCTAAGCTTCAGGTGTAATATAGGTAGAGAATCATCACCTTCCTCTTTCCTCTGAGGGGTAATCCGTTGCATTCTTTGCCCTTGCTCAGTTGCGGCTGATTCTCTGAGCCCTGATTTCTGGGCTGGAGTATAAGGCAAGCAGAGAAACTGGGTGGAATCCGGCTCATCAATCTGTAGGCAGCACCTCCACACTGTTCATTTTGTGCGGGTATGACACCTGGTCATCAACCAAAACCTGTGTCAACCTCCTTTACCTGCTGGCACTTGAAATAGCTCACTGTGGTCTGCCTCAGTTTCCAAGGCCCTGGGATTCTCTGTCATGCCTTAAGTTGCATTTCCTTTCCTCTTCCAGGTTCTCAGATACGTTTTGCATCAAATGCTCTGCATAATACTGATGGTAGAAGTGGGTAAAGGCTCCCATCACACCCCCCTTGCCATCACGCCTCCGGTTGTCAGCAGTAGGAAGCTGGCTGTCCAGTTTGTAAGGTAAAGTGCACACAGCTCAGGTCTCTCTCTCTGTCACTCACCCTCAGTCGCCTGGGCCCTGTGCTAGCCAGGACCTCTGACCCCTGTGGAACTGACACATGTCTGGGCTGTGTGTGGTTTGTGGTTCAGAATAAAGCGTATAGCAGCTCGTCTGGCTTGTGTGGTAGGGGTGGTGTTGGGAGCGGTGAGGAGTGCACGGTCCGTGGGCCCGCCTTTGAGGCCAGCTCTGAGTCCCAACTGCGGTCTCAGTGTCTGCTGCTCCAAGTCTGTCTCTGCCTTTTTGACTCTCCTCTGAGTCTCTTTCGTTAGGTTCCTTGCCACTTTTTTTTTTAACTTCTTTATCAATAATTGATAGACTAATCTTCCCCTCATGAGTCAGTAGGCTTTGCCTACAGAGTCCCACGTCTGGGCTTTACTGGAAAGATGCTGCTGCATCACAAGCTGTTCTGTCTTCAGTTTTGTCTGTCTGACAGCAGCACGGGGGTGGTGGGGACAGTGGAGAGCGTGCTCGTGAGCAGATGCGGTGCCTGGGCAGGTGCAGGTGTGGGTGTGGGCACGGGGTGCGGGTGCAGGTGTGGGGTAAGGGCGCGGGGTGTGGGTGCGGGGTGTGGGTGCGGGTGTGGGTGTGGGCACGGGGTGTGGGTGCAGGTTGCGGGTGCGGGTGCTGGCATCCAGGTACAGGCACTGTCTGACCCCTGAGCGAGCCTTTCTCCTTAAGGATTTTTTTTTAAACAGCAGATAAGAGGTTTTAAGTAGAAGCACTTGTTTTAAATTTTCCACGTATTCATGATGTCAGCAGTTGTAGTACTGTTTCTATAATGGCGTAAATAAACTTGAAAATGGGTTGAATCTGGGCACTTGAATAGCTTCCTTGAGGGTTGACTTTGGAGAAGTACTGTTAGATACTCATTTTGCTGACCTACCACAGGGTGGTACCATGTCTCAGTCTGTCATTTACTTCAAAAGGCTATATTGGAGCCTTTTTTTAAAAAGTATTATCAAGCTCTTCACAGAGAAAGTTGCCAATTTTTTTTTTAAGTTATTCATTTATTTATGGCTGTTCTGGGTCTTAACTGCTGCACGGGCCTCTCTCTAGCTGTGATGACTGGGGGCTACTCTGATCGCAGTGTGCAGGTGTCTTGCTGCCGAGCGTGGACTCGAGGGCTCCCAGGCTTCAGGGGTTGAGGCACATGGGCTCAGGAGGTGTGGCTCACGGGCTTACTTGCGCCTCTGCCTGTGGGTTCTTCCTGGATCTGGGATTGAATCTGCATTTACTGCATTGGGAGGTGGATTCTTTACCACTGAGCCACCAGGGAAGCCTTATTTCAGCCTTGATAAGAACCATGGTAAGCAGTCCAAGGATCTTGGAAGGTCTGGGCCCTGCCCCTCCCTGACTGGCTGCTGGAAGCAGTTTGGAGACCACCCGGGCTTGGGGAACGGTGTCCACTGTGACGCTCTTTTCACACTCCACACACTCAGACCTTGCTGCCAGCACAGGCAGATTGTTCTTAGTAGTTACGGTTTCTAAAATGTAGAAATGTCACTATTTTTGAGAATAGGTTCAGGGAAAGTTGTTGTTTTACTTTTATTATAGGTATAAACAGTGACTGTTTCTTTTCTTTTTAAAGTTTGCTGGTGGATGAGCTTAAAGAAAGCATGTACCCAGTCCTTCGTACTCTACTGCAGCACATCTGTGTCAAGGTACTGTTTGCTGTATTATCAAGAGTATGAAAAACATGTGAAAGTAAATGCCTGTGTGTGTTCTTAGAAATGAGTCTATATCATTACCAAGCACTGTATTTTTTATTTAGTATGTTCACTGTTCTTTTTGAGTATTTGGGGAGGGTAAAACGACTTTTTTTCCTTCTTTAGAAAACTTCAAATATATAAAGATACAGAACAGAGTAATGAACAGAATGTTAAGTGATTTTGTATAAGGAGAAACTCTACCAGCACGTAGGCACACTGGATTTTCTTAGGAAGCAGATTTCATCATATCTCTTCAGACATAAATATTGCATGCGTCTCTACAGCATAAGAACTCTTTAAAAACATATCCACAAAATATTAACACACCTAAAAAACTCACAGTAATGCCTTAATATCATCCAATGTCCGGTTAGTATTCAAAATTCTGTGAATATCTCTTAAAACTTTTAACAGTTTGGACAGATGATGCTTCACTTGAACTCTGTGGATCCTAGAGATCTGTAAACTCTGAAATTGGGCTTGGAGATCTCTTCTAGACTAGTCCCCAGTAGGTCTGAGACGTAGAACTGGGTAGTCATTTCTGTAACATGTAGACAGTTGGCACTGTTGCCAAGCTGGGTGCACTCAGTGCTTGTCTGCTTGCACCAATGCATGTGTCTCTGTCGTTGTGCGTGGGGCCTGGCGGGGCAGCTTCTCAGGGTCTGTGTTTCAGGTGGTCGACAAATCTGAGTACCGGACTTATGCAGCTCAGTCCCTGGTCCAGCTGCTCAACAAGCTTCCCTGTGCAGAATATGCCTCTTTCATGGCCTGGCTTTATGGATTAACACGCAATGCCAAGGTAGGCACTACGCCTGCGTGAGCTCCTGGCTCGAGGCTCTGCAGCTCTGTGCCTGCAGGCTGCAGCTACAGCGGCACTGTGCCTGCTTCCTCTGTGATGGGGACGTGTGCGGCTCTGCTTCACCAGGTCTCCCACCGGGTCTTCACTCTTGATGTGGCCTTGGCCCTCCTGGAGCTGCCTGAACGAGAGGTGGATGGCCCGCTGGCCCCGGAGCATGAGAAGTTCCTAAAGCATAAGTTCTTGGTTCAGGAAATCCTGGTTGCCCGCTGTAAAGACAAGGCCCCGACGGTGCGCAGCAAGGCGCTCTCCAGTTTTGCACTCTGCCTGGAGTCCTCTGCCACAGCCCCATCGGACAGCATCCAGGAGCTCCTGCATAACAGTGAGTGCGCTGAGCACCCGAGCCTGGCCTCACTCCTGCTGGTCCAGACTGGGTGGCAGAAATAATCGGAGTGCTGCGATAACTGCGGCCCCCAGTCCCCTTCAGCTGGGGGTGCTGCGGAGTAGCTCTTACGTGAGTGGTCTCACAGGCCTGTCCTTGGGTTGAGGTTGTTGGCTACAGTCGTTACTGCTTCGTGTCGTTGGGTAGTGGATGCGTGGGGCCTGTGTAATGCACACAGTGAATTGTCAGTATTTAGAGTCTGTCTCATCTTCAGGCCTGATTATCTCGAAATGGGTTCTTCTGTAAATATTTACATATGGTTTTCATACTGTGACTTTTCTCCTCTGACCTGTCTGCTTACTTATAGCTCCTGCAGTTCCAGGAGTACAGAGCCACCGACAGAGTCCATCAACAAATTCATCAGGTAAGAAAATGGGTCAATATACTGTCAGATATTGAATAATTGTGCGTTTAATTAAAGGACTTACTGAATATCTGTAATGTTTTCTGTCTGCATATTACCTGATTTAGTATTGCACTTTTTTCTTCAAAGAAGTTAAAATTTATTTCAGTAATGATTCATAGTAACTTAAATGTGTAATATGCTATGATTATGTTAATGAAAAGTATAACAATTTTTTAGTGTATTGACAGAGCCTTTTTAAAATTTATTTTTAAGCTTTTTCCTATCAGAGGCAGATACTTAACCCTTCTGCAGGTTCAGAGGTGATCCACACAGACAGCAGTGGTGAAGGAGCCAGATCTATGGGTATGTCAGATCTTATCCCTTATTGATGAGCAGTAACCAGGAGATTTCAGACAATTGTAGGTAGGGCCTCAAAACGTGGGGATTTTTTTTCAAACTCACCCTTGCTATTGGAAGATCTTTTGTTTTCCCTTAAAAGTAATTTCCATCTTATTTCCTTAATTGATGTCCTTGCACTATTCTGTATTTCATTTCAAGGTAAAGAATAAGATACGTTTCACTTGTCATGTATTTCTGTATTTCACATATTTCTGTCACACTTCAGAGAATGTTCCAAGTATTTTATTTGCTCACTGAAGTCAGTTGTTATGAACACTTGGGCTTGCTGACCAGAAAGGACCAGTTACTAGGGAAGGTGCTGCTGCTGCTGCTGCTAAGTCTCCTCAGTCGTGTCTGACTCTGCGAGATCCCATACACGGCAGCCCACCAGGCTCCCCCGTCCCTGGGATTCTCCAGGCAAGAACACTGGAGTGGGGTGCCAATTTCCTTCTCCAATGTGTGAAAGTGAAAAGTGAAAGTGAAGTTGCTCAGTCGTGTCCGACTCTTCATGATTCCATAGACTGCAGCCTACCAGGCTCCTCCGTCCATGGGATTTTCCAGGCAAGAGTACTGGAGTGGGGTGCCATTGCCTTCTCCATGGGAAGGTGCAGTAGAATTAAATTTAGTTTAGAGAAAAGTCATCACAGAAGAGGGGAAAAAAATGCACAATACTGTGGCCCTTGTTTATCTTTTATTCCTTATTACTTTTTCACGTGGCATCTTGACTGTGCTCATGCCACCCCAGAATCCACTTCTAATACATGGTAGGGAACTGTGAGTCCTGGCTTCCATGGGAAAGTGCAGAATCTGGGTTATAGTTTCTCTATACCAGTAATGCTAAAGCTGAAACTCCAGTACTTTGGCCACCTCATGCGAAGAGTTGACTCATTGGAAAGACTCTGATGCTGGGAGGGATTGGGAGCAGGAGGAGAAGGGGACGACAGAGGATGAGATGGCTGGATGGCATCACTGACTCGATGGACGTGAGTCAGAGTGAACTCCGGGAGTTGGTGATGGACAGGGAGGCCTGGCGTGCTGCGATTCATGGGGTCGCAAAGAATCGGACACGACTGAGCAACTGATCTCATCTGATCTGATCTGATACCAGTAATATAAACTGTCTTTTAACGGGTCACACATACCGTGTGGAGATTCTGGGATCCTTTCTCCCACGAACCCTGTACTTGATTCTAAACACAAGTGATGTTTGTTCTCTTTCAGTGACTTACTGAATCAGAATAATCTGGGATGGTAAAGTGTCAATGTGATTCAGGAGAGCAGAAACACACCTGGCTAGGTGGTAGAAAGACCTGGAGCTACTCTCAGGTTCTGTGTCTGTCTAGCTGTATGGTCTGTGAAAGTCACTTTTATGGGCTCTTCCTTCACCTGTATGATGACATGGCATCCTGTAGTAGAGAAAAACTACATTAGAAATGAGAGGCAGTCTGAATACCCAGGCCAGTTGTGTTACTAAAGAGCTGGATGATCCAAGACGTGGGAGTCAGCAGACCTCCCTGACTGCTTGTCACTTCTGATCCTGTAACCTTGTCTGTCCTTCACAGAGGGCTTTTGTCAGGTCTGCAGAGATCATATTTAGAGAAGTGACTTTAAAAGATAGAAGAGAGAACATGTGCAGAGAATAACTGATATAATGAGATCTATCAGTTTATTTGATAAACATGGATATCATTCCTTCCAATCTGTGCAAGGCACTGCAGGTACGAACCCTAACAAAAATAGTTCCACGTCTTAAGGAGCAGGGGGAGAGGCAGGTATGCATGTACCTAAAATCATAATGCTGCCAGATGGGTGCTGAGGTGCAGTAAAGTGCCGTGAGAATCAGTACTTATCATTGCAGTCTGAAATACCACATTTAAATGACTAGATATTAGCCTATGTTACTCAAATTCAGAGTAGTAACTCAGGATGTACTAACAGATCCCTAAAATAACTGAAGAAATTTAATGTGGAAAAATGTTGAATGTTTGCGTTAACTCCAGTCTGAGCACGTTACAGACTCACTGTTGTGCATTATCATTCAGTTGCTCAGTCGTGTGCAACTCGTTGAGACCCCATGGACTGCAGCACACCAGGCTTCCTTGTCCACACCATCTCTCAGAGCTTGCTTAAACTCAGGTCTGTTGAGTCAGTAATGTCATCCAACCATCTTGTCTTTTTTGTATAGTTCTTCTGTGTATTCTTGCCACCTCTTCTTAATATCTTAATATCTTCTGCTCCTCCTAAGTCCATCCCGTTTCTGTCCTTTATTGTGCCCATCTTTGCATGAAATGTTCCCTTGATATATCTAATTTTCTTGAAGAGATATCTAGTCTTTCCCATTCTGTTGTTTTTCTCTATTTCTTTGCATTGTTCACTTAGGAAAGCTTTCTTATCTCTTCTTGCTATTCTTTGGAACTCTGCATTCAGATGGGTATATATCTTTCCTTTTTCCTTTGCCTTTGACTTCTCTTCTTTTCTCAGCTATTGGTAAGGCCTCTTCAGACATTGAACAGGAGGCAGTGATCAAAGCTACCCCCAAGAAAAAGAAATGCAAAAAGGCAAAATGGTTGTCTGAGGAGGCCTTACAAATAGGTGAGAAAAGAAGAGAAGCGAAAGACAAAGGGGAAAAGGAAAGATATACTCATTTGAGTGCAGAGTTCCAAAGAATAGCAAGGAGAGTTAAGAAAGCCCTCCTCAGTGATCAGTGCAAAGAAATAAGAGGAAAACAATAGAATGGGAAAGACTAGAGATCTCTTCAAGAAAATTAAAGATACCAAGAGAACATTTCAGGCATAGATGGGCACAGTAAAGGACAGAAATGGTAAGGACCTAACAGAAGCAGAAGAGATTCAGAAGAGGTGGCAGGAATACACAGAAGAACTGTACAAAAAAGATCTTCACGACCCAGATAATCATGATGGTGTGATCACTCACCTAGAGGCAGACATCCTGGGATATGAAGTCAAGTGGGCCTTAGGGAGCATCACTATGAACAAAGCTAGTGCAGATGATGGAATTCCAGTTGAGCTATTTCAAATCCTAAAAGATGGTGCTGTGAAAGTGCTGCATTCAATATGCCAGAAAATTTGGAAAACTCAGCAGTGGCCACAGGACTGGAAAAGGTCAGTTTTCATTCCAATCCTAAAGAAGGGCAATGCCAGAGAATGTTGAGGCTACTGCACAATTGCACTCACTTTATATGCTAGCAAAAATAATACTCAAAATTCTGCAAGCCAGGCTTCAACAGTAAGTGAACTGTGAACTTCCAGATGTTCAAGCTGGATTTAGAAAAGGCAGAGGAACCAGAGATCAAATTGCCAACATCTGTTGGATCATAAAAAGCAGGAGAGTTCCAGAAAAACATCTACTATTGCTTTATTAGCCTTTGACTGTGCGGATCCCAAGGAACTGTGGAAAATTCTTTAAGAGATGAGAATACCAGACTACTTACCTGCCTCTTGAGAAATCTGTATGCAAGTCAAGAAGCAACAGTTAGAACCGGACATGGAACAACAGACTGGGTCCAAATCAGGAAAGGAGTACATCAGGGGTGTATATTGTCTCCCTGCTTATTTAATTTATATGCAGAGTACATCATGTGAAATGCCAAGCGGGATGAAATGCAGGCTGGAATCAAGATTGACCAGAGAAATATCAATAACCTCAGATATGCAGATGACACCACCCTTATGGCAGAAACTGAAGAAGAACTAAAGAGCCTCTTGATGAAAGTGAACGAGGAGAGTGAAAAAGCTGGCTTAAAACTCAACATTCAAAAAACTAAGATCATGGCATCCGGTCCCATCACTCGATGACAAATAGATGGAGAAACAGTGGAAACAGTGACAGACTTTATTTTCTTGGGCTCCAGTCATTGCAGATGGTGACTGCAGTCATGAAAGTAAACGACACTTGCTCCTTGGAAGAAAAGCTATGACCAACCTAGACACCATATTAAAAAGCAGAGACATTACTTTGCTGACAAAGGTCCATCTAGTCAAGGCTATGATTTTTCCAGTGGTCATGTATGGATGTGAGAGTTGGACTATAACGAAAGCTGAGTGCTGAAGAATTGATGCTTTTGAACTGTGGTTTTTGAGAAGACTCTTGAGAGTCCCTTGGACTGCAGGGAGATCCAACCAGTCCATCCTAAAGGAAATCAGTCCTGAATAGTCATTGGAAGGACTGATGCTGAAGGTGAAGCTCCAATACTTTGACCACCTGATGCAAAGAGCCGACTCATTGGAAAAGACCCTGGTGCTGGGAAAGATTGAGGGCAGGAGGAGAAGGGACGACAGAGGATGAGATGGTTGCATGGCATCACCGACTCAATGGACATGAGTTTGAGCAAGCTCTGGGAGTTGATGATGGATAGGAAAGCCTGGTGTGCTGCTGTCCAAGGGGTCACAAAGGGTCAGACGCAACTGAGTGACTGATCTGAACTGAATTGGACTCCTGTACCATGTATTAACCTCCATCCATCGTTTCTCAGGCACGCTGTCTCTCAGATCTTATCCCTTGAATCTATTTCTCACTTCCACTGTGTAGTCGTCAGGGATGTGATTTAGGTCATACCTGAATGGCCTTGTGGTTTTCCCTACCTTCTTCAATTTAAGTCTGAATTTGGCAGTAAGCAATTTGTGATCTGAGCCACAGTCAGTTCCTGGTCTTGTTTTTTGCTGACCATATAGAGCTTCTCCATACTCCTGTGCAAAGAATATAATCAATTTGATTTTGATATTGACCATCTGGTGACGTCCATGTGTAGAGTCGTCTCCTGTGTTATTGGAAGAGGCTGTGTGTTTGCTATGACCAGTGCATTCTCTTGGCAAAAGTCTGTTAGCCTTTGCCCTGCTTCATTCCGTACTCCAAGGCCCAATTTGCCCGTTACTCCAGGTGTTTCTTGACTTCCTACTTTTGCATTCCAGTCCCCTGTAATGAAAAGGACATCTTTTTTGGGTGTTAGTTCTAAAAGGTCTTGTAGGTCTTAACAGAACCGTTCAACTTCAGCTTCTTCAGCATTACTGGTCGGGGCATAGACTTGGATTACCGTGGTGTTGAATGGTTTGCCTTGGAAACAAACAGAGGTCATTCTGTTGTTTTTGAGATTGCATCCAAGTACTGCATTTTGGACTCTTTTGTTGACTGTGACGGCTACTCCATTTCTCCTAAGGGATTCCTGCCCACAATAGTAGATATAATGGTCATCTGAGTTAAATTCACCCATTCCAGCCCATTTTAGTTCACTGATTCCTAAAATGTTGATGTTCACTCTTGCCGTCTCCTGTTTTACCACTTCTAATTTGCCTTGATTCATGGGCCTAACATTCCAGGTTCCTGTGCAATATTTTTCTTAACACTATCGGACTTTACTTCCATCATCAGGCATATCCACAATTGGGTGTTGTTTCTGCTTTGCCTCAGCCTCTTCATTCCTCCTGGAGCTATTTCTCCACTGATCTCCAGTAGCATATTGGGTACCTACAGACCTGGGGAGTTCATCTTTTAGTGTCGTATCTTTTTGCCTTTTCATGCTGTTCGTGGGGTTCTCAAGGCGAGAATATTGAACTGGTTTGCCATTCTCTTCTCCAGTGGACCACATTTTGTCAGAACTCTCCACCATGACCCGTCTGTCTTGGGTGGCCCTACATGGCATGGCTCAGTTTCATTGAGTTAGACAAGGCTGTGATCAGTTTGACTAGTTTAATTTTCTGTGATTGTGGTTTTCATTCTGTCTGCCCTGTGATAGATGAGGATAAGAGGCTTACGGAACCTTCCTGATGGGATGACTGACTGTGGGATAAATCGAGTCTGGCTCTGGTTGGGGGGCCGTGCTCAATAAATCTTTAATCCAGTTTTCTGCTGTTGTGTGGGTCTGTGTTCCTATCCTGTAGTTTGTGAAAGTTGCTCAGTCCTGTCTGACTCTTTGTGACCCCATGGACAGTCCATGGAGTTCTCCAGTCCAGAATACTGGAGTGGGTAGCTTGTCCTTTCTCCAGGACATCTTCCCAACCCAGGAATCAAACCAGGGTCTCTGCACTGCAGGCGGATTCTTTACTAACTGAGCTATCAGGGAAGCCCCCTGTAGTTTGGCTTTGGCTAAGGTCAAACTGTGGTGGGGTTAATGGTGGTGATGACGACCTCCTTCAAAAGGACTTATGCCAGCATGCCTCGGCTCCTAGGACTGTTGTATTCAGTGCCCCTGACCCCGTGGCAGGCCACTATCGAGCCATGCTTCCACTGGAGACTTCTGGACGCTCACAGGCAAGTCTGGCTCAGTCTCCTGTGGGGTCACTGCTCCTTCCTTCTGGGTCCTGGTGGGCACAAGGTTTTGTTCGTGCCCTCAGAGAGTCTGTTTCCTGTCCTGTGGAAGTTTGGTAATCAAATCCCACTGGCCTCCAAAGTCAGATTCCCTGGGGAGTCTCAGTCCCTTTGCTGGATCCCCAGGTTGGGAAGTCTGTTGTGGGCCCTAGAACTTTTGCAACAGTGTGAGAACTTCTTTGGTATAATTGTTCTCCAGTCTGTGCGTCCTCCACCTGGTGGCTCTGTGGTGGGGCTAATGGTGACCTTCTCCAAGAGGACTTTGGCCAGATGCCACGCCCCCCAGCCTGCTGCAGCCAGAGCTCCGTCCAGGGCAGGCCCCTGCTGACCTGTGCCTCCGCAGGAGACACTTGGACACTCTCAGCCGGTCTGACTGAGTCTCTTGTGGGGGTCACCGCTCCTTTTCCTGGGTCCTGGTGCAGACAGGGTTCTGTTTGCACCCTCTGAGTGACTCTGGTGGGTATGAGGTTTGATTCTAAACGCAGTTTCGCCCCTCCTGCCATCCTGTTAGGGCTTCTCCTTTGCCCTGGGACGTGGGGGTATCTTTTTTTGGTGAGATCCAACATTCTCCTGTCGATGGTTGTTCAGCAACTAGTCGCAATTTTGGTGTTCTTGGAGGAGTAGAAGAGCACAAGTCTTTCTCCTCCACCTCAGAATCCAACAATGGATTCTCACTGTTGTACAGATGCTTCCAAACACTACTGTATTGCTTTAATTATGCTTCTAAATGATAAGAGCTTGACAGATGTAAAGAGCCCATGTTCCCACCTTATTTTTGATAAACTAAAATGACTTGTGTTGTTGGCATTAACTGTACATTAAAACATTTGTATAGTTACTACACGCCAGATACTGTGCTAATAAGTACCGGTGTTGGTGTGTTTTCTTTTGAGAGATGATTCATAAAAGTCACCGTTTAAAAGTATGTTGAATCCAGTGGTTGTTAGTGGTTCATAAATTTGTGTAATCAACTTCCAGAAGCTTCTCATTAACTGAGTGGGAAACCTCATCCCCACGAGCAGTCAGCCCCTGTGCTCCCCCTGTCTGTGGATCCTCCTGTTCTGGACAGTTCACACAAGTGCAACCCTAGAACATGCAGCCTTGTGCAGACAACTGCTTTGCCATCTGTTTTCAAGGTTCATCCACGGTGAGGCGTGTAGTACTGTATCAGTACTCTGTTCCTCTTTATGGCTGAATATAGTCCCTTGTATGGATGGACCACATTTTGTGTGTTCGTTCATTCTGGCATTTCCTCAAAATGTTAGACGTAGAGTCACCACATGACCCAGAAGTTCCACTCCTTAGTGTGCAACCACAAGGGAAGAAAAGAGTGAATCCATACACACACTCATACACAACATCCGCACTCACGCACCACATGGTATGAGGATGTTTGTAGAAGCATCCTTCACAGTAGCCAAAACATGGAAACAACCCATGTCCATTTATCTTTTGATTTTTGAGGTAAAAGTTCATATTTTCTACATCCAGATCCTTTTCGGATATGATTTGCACACCTGTTTTTCTCATTCTTAGGGTTATCTTTTCACTTTCTTGATGGTGTTCTAAGAGTTTTATAGTTTGAGCTCTTAACATTTTGGTCTTGGTTCAATTTTGAGTTAATTTTTGCTTATGATGTGAGTTAGGGATCCATCTTTCAATGTAAATATCAAATTGTCCAACTCTTTTCTGACCTATTGGACTATACAGTCCGTGGAATTCTCCAGGCCAGAACACTGGAGTGCGTAGCCTTTCCTTTCTCCAGGAATCTTCCCAACCCAGGGATCGAACTCAGGTCTCCCACATTGCAGGCAGATTCTTTACCAGCTGAGCCACAAGGGCAGCCCAAGAATACTGGAGTGGGTCACCTTTCCCTTCTCCAGGGGATCTTCTCGACCCAGGAATCAAACCGGGGTCTCCTGCATTGCAGGCGGATTCTTTACCAGCTGAGCTACCAGGGAATGCCACTGTGGGATATAGTGCCACTGTAAAAATACCTAAGCCTTCCAGCCCATGAACAAGGGATGCCTTTCTATATTTAGGTCTCCTCTAATTCGTTTCAGTGATGTTTTATAGTTTTCAGTGTGTAACTCTTGCTGTTTACACTTATTCCTAAGTATTTTATTCTCTTTATTTTAAGTGAAATTGCTTTCTTAATTTCATTTTGATTGCTTATTGATAGTTTATACAACTGATTTTAATGATGGATCTTGTATCCTGCAATGTTGGTAAATCAGTTACCAGCCTTAAAAGGTTTTGTGTGTGTGTGTGTGAGATTCCTTAAGATTTTCTACCTATCAGATCATGCCATCTGTGAGAACAGTTACTTCTTTTTTCTAATCTGAATGCCTTTGTTTCTTTTTCTTGCCTGTTTTCCCCGCTGGGACTGCTAGTGGAGTTGAAGTAGGGAAAGTAGACACCCATGTCTTCCGTTTGTCTTTCCCGTTGAGTGTGGTGCTAGCTCTGCGTTGCTTCAGGATGACCTTTATCACTGTGAGGAAGTTTTCTGTTTTCTGACTTTGTTGACTGCTTTTATCGTGAACGGGTGTAGGATTTTGCACGCACCACTTCTGCATCTATGGAGATGATCATGTGGCCTTGGTCCTCTGTTCTGTGATGGCATATCACAGTGAATGATCTTCCCATGTCCTCGGATAAATCCCAAGCATGGAGTATAATCCCTTTTGTATTTTGCTGGGTTAATTTAATTTGCTAATATTTTGCTGAGGATTTTTTTTTTTAATTTTTAATTTTTTGGCCCTACCACGGGGCATATGGCTTCTCGACCAGGGAACAAACCTGTGTCCCCTGCCTGGGAAGCTTGGAGTCTGCACTGCTGGACCCAAGGGAAGGCCCTTGCTGAGGATTTTATGTCTGTATTCACAAGAGATTTTGGTCTGTTGTTTTCTTGAGCTATTTTGTCTTGTTTTGCTTTCAGGATAATACTGGCTTCATAGAAGGAGGTGGAAAGTGATATAGGGATTCTAGTTTTTTGAAAGAGTTTAGGAAGCATTGTTACTAATTTTTGTTAATTGGTGTTTTTGTTAATAGTTGACAGATTCCAGTAGAGCCATCTGGTCCTGACCCTTTGTGCATGTGTGTGAAATATTTTGCTTACTAGTTCAGTCCCTTTACTTGTTACTGTGTATTCAGTCTTTGTCTCTCCTTGAGTTAGTTTTCCTAATGTATGTCTTTAATAATATGTAGATATTTAATCCAGGTTACTTAAATGTGTTAGCATAAAACTGTTCATAGTATTCATAACCTTGTCCCTCCTTCATTCCTGATTTTAGCAGTTAGACTCATCTGTTATTTTCTGTCTAGGAAAATATTAGTTTGGTTGATCTTAAATAACCTACTTTGATTTCATTGACTTTCTTTATCGTTTTCCATATTGTTTTATTTTCTACTGTTCTTTCTTGTGCATCAGCATTTCTCAAGTGTGGTTTGGGGTCCCTAAGCCTCCTTCAGTGGGCCCTTGAAGTTAGTACAGTTTTCATAGTAATATTAAGACATCAGTTACCTTTTACTCTCTGGTTTTCTCAAAAGTGTACTTTGGAGTTTTGCAGACAGAGGTCCCAGACAGGCAAAAGCAGATAGAAGCAGAGATGACAACCCAGCTGTCGTTTAAGTCTGACATTAAAGAGTTTGCAAAATGTAAATCAGTGCCATTCTCTTCACTACTTTATTTTTCAGTTAAAGTGTATGCCATTTATTTGGTATCTTAAGATGAATTATTAAATCTTTTTATAATTCTCATTTTAAGTTTCTAATTCATGTTAAAAGCTATCATCCACATTTATTTGGGAAAAAAAAAAAAACCTCTTATGAGTCTTCAGTAATATCTAATGGTGTAAAGGGACTCTTGATGAGAGGGTTTTAAAACTCCTGTTCTGTATTGTCTTACTTAGTCTTTAAAACACCCAATGGTTTACATCTTCCCATTTGTAGTAAATAGAATGAAAAAATCTAAATAAATTCATTCAGAATTTTAGTCTTAGGAGCCCAGTTTAAAGCTTAATTTTCCAGAATTTATACTCTTTTGAAATGTTACTACTCTGCCTACTACTACTTCTGCGTTATTGTACCTATCAAATAATAGGTAATTATGTGAATTTTCTTCTTTTTCTACATGATTTCATGCTGTGGTTTCTTATGATTTAAAACCAGCAAACTGGCCAGTTTTGGATTGGTGCATGCTCTCAGGAGTGTGTGCTGAGAGGCTGGGGCTCTGCTGGCCTCAGGCTGTAATGACTTCTTGGTGTTTCCTCAGCAGAAATGGGTTTCCTGGTGTCACTGAGGAATAGGGTCGGCGACGAGAAGACCAGCGTCAGGAAGTCTGCGGTCCAGGTGTGTTTTTCTGGACATTCTTTTCATACCCTCTTTTGAAGCACTAACAGCTTGAAGGTGCAAGAGACTGTTTTAAAAACTTCTGTCATGCTCAGTACTCACATTTCACTTGAGGCTAGTTCACCTTGTCCCTGGTAAACGGGAATTACGCAGATGAACTGAAGGATCCTCTGTTCTTAAGTGGCCTGCTGGATTGCTGGCTTCCTAGGAACCACAATTTTAGATCCTTAATTTGTTTTTTTAGAGTAGGGATTCTTAACCTGGGGACCACAGATGGATTTTGATAGGGTTCATGAAACCCCTGAAATGGTTTCTGAGTACATGTTGATGTAAACTATATGTCAGATTTTCTCCAGAGAGGTCTTAAATTTCCTCAGATTCTAAGAGGTGGGATGTTACTGGGAGGAGTGACAGATCTGTGATCTCAAAAATGAGAGAGTCAGGAACTTGAAGGAATTGTTCGTGTGCAGCCTGTGCTGACCAGTGCCTGTGTCGCCCCGCGGTGTGACCCGCGTACCTTCTAGGTCCTGGTGAACCTCCTAAAGCACTGCGACGTCGAGGGTCTGCAGGACGAGCTCAGCATCCTGCAGGATCGCTGCCGGGACGTCGCGGTGTCTGTCCGCAAGCAGGCCCTGCAGTCTCTCACCGAGCTGCTCCTGGTGAGGCCGGCCGCAGTGTATCTGAGGTGCCCTTCTCCGTCAGGATAACCCAGCCTAATGATGGCGCGCCCGTTAGAAACCCTCCCTAGCTGCCGTGGCCCCAGCAGTGTACAGAGAGGAGTCTCTCCACTGCTTGTGCTGGATCGCATTTCCTGTTAATGTGTCATGTGTCATGTGTCATGTGGACTAGTGCTGGAAAACGCTAGTAGTCAGCATGCATCTCACACAGAAGTGTGAAGTTTAAAATCTGTTTGGTTAGGCCAGAGGCCGACATCACTTTTTGTCCATTGAAACCTGTATAGGTGATACTGCCAAAGGAGCAGATCCACTGATCCTACGTGCAGTTTACTTCCGCCAGCTAGCTAGTTTTGAAGAATTTTTAAAGTATTTTTTCTTATTTCGCAGTAGAAGACTTTAAGCAATGCCTGGTTTGACTTTCTTCATTAGCATCTTTTCTGATTCTTCCTTGAGGTAGATATTTTTTCTCTAGATCTTGAATTATTCCAAAAAAGTACTGCTTTACTACCAGTGATAGATAATCACTTTAAGTCTAAAATGTCAGTATGCTCTGCTTTATAGTAACTGGAGCTTGACCTTGGTTTTCACTTGTATCTGGAGGGTTGGCATTTTTCCACTGTTAGGATTTGTTTGTCATTGTGTTGGAACTACTAATAACACGTCCTAAAACAGGGCTCACAGCTGCCCCGACCTGTGCTCGCACCCTTATGACTTGCTGACTTGGACTCCTCAGGCCCAGCCGCAGTGTGTGCAGATACAGAAGGCCTGGCTGGGGGGCGTGGTCCCAGCCGTGACGGACGACGAGAGCAGCGTGCAGGACAAGGCCCTGGAGTGCCTGGACCGGCTCCTGCTGCAGAGCATCCAGCACCACAGCGAGGGCCACGATGCAGACAGCGGCCAGGCGCTCGCCTGGGCGCTGCTGACGCTGCTGGACACGGACAGCCGGAAGCTGGGGTACGCTTTTCCTGGGCAGCTGCGTGTCCTCGTGGATGGGCCTTGATTTTCAGTTCCTGGGTTGATACTGGAAAATCAGCTCTCCAAATTGCTTGATATACAAAGGCTCAATCTTAGTCTCTTTCTCTTGACCTAGTTCAAGTCTCTTAGCTTTTGTGGTGACAGTTTTTGTGAAGCCTTCCTTTGCCTTTCTGAGTGTTCCCCAGCTTCGAATTGATGTCTTAATATGTAGTAGAAAGCATTGATGGATTTACTGTATCGACATTAACTTTCCACAGTACCGGTTGTGATAGATGACTTCCTAATTAGGACACATTAGACTTTTTCTGACATTTTGTTGGATTGATGACTTAATCACACCACAGTGTTCTTTCCGTTGGATATTTGTTGGTGTTCGCTGTGCAGGGAGCAGTGCAGTGACGAGGTGGCACTGCACTGATCGGTGTTAGTTTACTGCAGGAATGGCCTTTGTGCTCCTTTGCCTGTGTTCTCCTTTCTTTGCTTTACTGTGCAAGAAGTACCTCCCTACTTGTTTCTGTGCGGGTGTAGAGGAATCAGCATCCAGTGGGAAGAGTAACAGGGTCAGTGTCATAATGTTGTTGTTCAGTCACTACGTCATGCCTGACTCTCAGCAAACACACGGATGGCAGTGCACAAGGCCTCCCCGGCCTTCACCCTCTCCCGGAGCTCACTCAGACTCACGTCCATCAAGTTGTGATGCCATCCAGCCATCTCGTCTTCTGTCGTCCCCTTCTCCTCCTGCCTTCAATCTTTTCCAGGTTCACGGTCTTTTCTAGTGAGTCCATTCTTTGCATTGGGTGGCCAGAGTATTGGACCTTCAGCTTCAGCATCAGTCCTTCCAATGAATATTCAGGGTTGATTTCCTTTAGGATTGACTGGTTGGATCTCCTTGCAGTCCAAGGGACTCTCAAGAGTCTTCTCTAGCAGCACGGTTCAAAAGCATCAATTCTTTGGTGCTCAGCCTTCTTTATGGCCCAACTCTCACAATCATACATGACTATGGAGAAACCATAGCTTTGATTATATGGACCTTTTTCAGCAAAATGATTTCTTTGTTTTTTTTTTTTTTTTTGATTTCTTTGGTTTTTAATGCACTGTCTAGGTTTATCATAGCTTTCCTTCCAAGGAGCAAGGGTCTTTTAACCTCATGGCTGAAGTCACCATCTGCATTGATTTTGGAGCCAAGAAAATAAAGTCTGTCACTGCTGCCTCTTTTCCCCCTTCTGTTTACCATGAAGCGTTGGGACCAGATACCATGATCTTAGTTTTTTGAATGTTGAATTTCAAGCCAGCTTTTTCAGTGTCCTCTTTCACCTTCATCAAGAGGCTCTTCTTTAGTTCTTCTTCATCTTCTGCCATTAGAGTGGTACCATCTACATATCTGAGGTTGTTGATATTTCTCCCGGCAGGCTTGATTCCAGCTTGGGATTCATCCAGCCCAGCGTTTTCGCATGATGTGCTCTGCATAGCAGTTAAATAAGCAGGGTGACAATACACAGCCTTGTCGTACTCTTTTTCCCAGTTTAGAACCATTTGTTTTTTCCATGTAAGGTTCTAAGTGTTGCTTTTTAACTTGTATACATGTTTCTCAGGAGACAGGTAAGGTGGTCTGCTGTTCCCATCTCTTTAAGAATTTTCCACAGTTTGTTGTGATCCACACAGTGAAAGGCTTTTGCAGTGTCAGTGACGCAGAAGTAGATGTTTTTTTGGGATTCCTAGCTTTTTTCTCTGTGATCCAACAAATGCTGACAATTTGATCTCTGGTTCCTCTGCCTTTTCTAAACCCAACTTGTACATCTGTAAGTTCTTGGTTCACGTACTGCTGAAGCCTAGCTTGAAGCATTTTGAGCATTACCTTGCTAGCATGTGAAGTGAGCACAATTGTGCGGTAGTTTGAACATTCTTTGGTGTCGCCCTTCTCTGGGATTGGAATGAACACTGGCCTTTTCCAGTCCTGTGGCCACTGCTGAGTTCTCCAAGCTGGCTGGCGTAGAGTGCAGCACTTTCAGAACATCATCTTTTAGGATTTGAAATAGCTCAGCTGGAATTTCATCACCTTCACTAGGTTTGTTTGTAGTGATGCTTCCTAAGACCCAGTTGACTTTGTACTCCAGGATGTCTGGCTCTAAGGAGAGTGACCACACCTCTGTGGTTATCTGGATCATTAAGACCTTTTTTGTATAGTTCTTCTGTGTATTCTTGCCACCTTTTCTTAATCTTTTCTGCTCCCATTAGGTCCTTATCGTTTCTGCCCTTTATTGTCCCCATCTTTGCATGAAATAGTTCCTTCATATCTCCAGTTTTTTGAAGAGATGTCTAGTCTCTCCCATTCTGTTTTTTTCCTCTCTTTCTTTGCATTGTTCAATTAAGAAGACTTTCTTATCTCTCCTTGATAGTCTCTGGAACTCTGCATTCAATTGGGTATATCTTTCCCTTTCTCCTGAGAGGGTAACAGGCAGGAAGGCCAGGGGTCTCCAAATGGAGGAAATAGGCTGCAAGTGTCAGACATTGTTTTATCTCTCTCTTAAGCTACAGGAGGAAACAAACTATCGATATTTTTTTTCCTTCTCTGTACAGATTTAAAAAGAGGTTTCCCTTAAAATACTGGGTTGCCATAATGACACCTGGTTCCATCTGAACTTAACTTTTCTCAAACCTTGAGTTAACCAATGCATTTTTTTTATGGAAACGTTTATCTTAAGCTATGCTAACGTACTATGCATTTACCCCAGACTCTGTCTTCAAGTTAGGAGAAGGCAATGCCACCCCACTCCAGTACTCTTGCCTGGAAAATCCCATGGACGGAGGAGCCTGGTGGGCTGCAGTCCATGGGGTCACTAAGAGTCATGTCACTTTCCCTTTTCCCTTTCATGCATTGGAGAAGGAAATGGCAACCCACTCTAGTGTTCTTGCCTGGAGAATTCCCAGGTACGGGGGAGCCTGGTGGGCTGCCGTCTCTGGGGTTGCACAGAGTCGGACACA
Organism: Bos indicus; assembly: GCF_029378745.1. Taxonomy (NCBI): domain Eukaryota; kingdom Metazoa; phylum Chordata; class Mammalia; order Artiodactyla; family Bovidae; genus Bos; species Bos indicus. The sequence goes on along the minus strand of NC_091774.1, from coordinate 83,992,973 downwards.
ACTGAAGCGACTTAGCAGCAGCAGCAGTCACTATATAACATCCGGCTAAAAACTAGCAGGAGGGTATTCTTTCTGCCCCATTCTGATGTCTATGTCAGAAGCTTTCTCTGTCTCCTTTATACTTTAGTAAAACTTGATTGCACAAAAGCTCTGAGCACTCAAGCCTCGTCCCTGGCCGGAAGCTGAGAGCCCTGGCGTGTGTCGTGGCTCAGCCACAGCCTTCCACTCCCTCGCCTTCCACGCCTACTCTTTTTGGCTCAGTGGGTAAAGAAGCTGCTGCAGCACAGAAGATGCGGCCTGTGTGGGTGTGCCCCTGGGTCCAGAGGCAGAGCCTTGCTCGGCCGGGGAGCACCCGCCCTCTCCCTCCGGTGTTCTCCGTCTCGCCTCAGAGGCGGTGCCGCTGACTCCAGCACCAGGTGTGGTTTCCTCTTCCCACGAGCGGATCATGTGGTCTCTGCTCTTTGTGGGTCTGACTCCTTCCACTCAAAGAAGTGCCAGGCCCACTCAGGTGGCTGTGCAGCTGTAGCTCATCCACTGCCATTGTTGCCTGTGTGTCGCACATGAAGAAGCCACAGTTGATGTATCCTGTCGACTGCTGGCTGATGATGGATCGTTTCCGGTTTTCCATCGTGAGGGGAAATGCTGGGACTCTTCTGGGCATGTCTTTGGTGCACATCTCTGTTGCGCGTGTCCCCAGGAGCAGTGCTGTTGGGCGTGCTCTTGTCCTCCCTTAAGTCGCCGCAGACAGCGCTCCAGAGTGGTGGTGCCGGGCTAGAAGCACTTCTGAGAGCTGCAGTTGCTCCCTGTCTTTGTGCCCTCGGTCTTTCTTTTTAGTCATTTTGGTGGCCAGTGCTTGTATTTCCTGGTGGTCTTAATTTGCACTGCCATGGTGACTGATGCAGTTGAGCCCCTTTCATAGCTGGATTAGCATCTAGATATTCACATGTGTATTACCTGCCCAGATATCGTGCCCGGGTTTTTAATCAGGCTGTCTGTTGCTCTTTTGCTTGTTCACCCAAAAGCGTTCAAATGTGTAGAAACACTGTTGTGTGCATCACAGATTCCTCTCCTCCAGCCCAGTGTTTGTGTCTTTAGTCTCTTAATGGTGTCTTTTGATGAGTTCGGTTTGTTAGTGGTTTTCTTTATGGTTAATGGATTTTTTAAGAATTTTTTCCGGGGACCGGCTGGCACTGCACCCTCTTGCTGCAGGATGGTGGGCGGTGGCGCGAAGCATAGACTCTGCGGAGAGGGGCCGCAGTGTGAAAAACTGGTCAATGTGAAGAAGAGTAAGTCCTATGAAGCTGACGTGCCCAGTGACCTTCGAAAAGAGGTGGAAAGCCATTACAGGCTTCTTCTGCCTGAAGATTTCTACCACTTCTGGAGGTTCTGCAAAGGACTTGACCCTGAACAGCCAGCTGATTCACTATCTGCAAGCCTTGGACTTCGATTAGTGGGTCCTTATGATATCCTTGCCGGAAAACATAAAATAAAGAAAAAATCAGCAAGCTTGAATTTTAATCTTCACTGGAGATTTTACTATGATCCTCCTGAGTTCCAGACCATTATTATTGGAGACAGTAAAACTCAATTCCACATGGGGTATTTCAGGGATTCTCCTGATGAACTTCCTGTATTTGTCGGTACAAACGAAGCAAAGAAAAATTGTATAATTGTTCAAAGTGGAGATAATGTGTTTGCTGCAGTCAAATCATTTTTGATGAAAAACTTACAGAAGATAAGAAGAAAACTAGTCTCTTGAAAACCATAGATGAGAAACTCACAGAAGCAGCCAGAGAACTGGGGTTCTCCCTGGAGCAGAGAACTGTGAGGATGAAGCAGAGAGACAAGAAAGTGGTGACAAAGACCTTTCATGGGGCAGGCTTGGTTGTCCCAGTGGATAAAAATGATGTTGGATACAGAGAGCTCCCTGAAACGGATGCCAGCCTCAGGAGAATCTGCGGGACAATTGTGGAGGCCCCGAGCAACGCCGACAGACTGCAGGCCTTTGCCCCCGTCCAGGAGATAATGACCTATGTGCAGCTTGCTAACGATGAGTGCGACTATGGGATGGGGCTGGAGCTGGGGCTGGACCTCTTCTGCCATGGCTCCCACTATTTTCATAAAGTTGCTGGCCAGCTTTTACCTCTGGCATATAATCTGCTGAAGAGGAATCTCTTTGCAGAAATTAATGAAGCTCATCTAGCAAACAGGAGCCAAGAGGACGTGGACCAGCTCGCAGCATGAGTGGGGCTGCCTCTCTGGTGTACAGGATTGCAGAGCTTTAGTGTGAAACATGTTCTTCTGTTTTTAAGGACTACAGGAAATAAATGGATGGCAACTTTGCCTTATGATCCAGCAATCCCACTGCTGGGCATACACACTGAGGAAACCAGAAGGGAAAGAGACACGTGTACCCCAGTGTTCATCGCAGCACTGTTTATAATAGCCAGGACATGGAAGCAACCTAGATGTCCATTGGCAGATGAATGGATAAGAAAGCTGTGGTACATATACACAATGGAGTATTACTCAGCCATTAAAAAGAATACATTTGAATCAGTTCTAATGAGGTGGATGAAACTGGAGCCTATTATACAGAGTGAAGTAAGCCAGAAAGAAAAACACCAATACAGTATACTAACGCATATATATGGAATTTAGAAAGATGCTAACAATAACCCTGTATACGAGACAGCAAAAGAGACACTGATGTATAGAACAGTCTTATGGACTCTGTGGGAGAGGGAGAGCGTGGGAAGATTTGGGAAAACGGCATTGAAACATGTATAATATCATGTATGAAACAAGTCGCCAGTCCAGGTTCGATGCACGATACTGGATGCTTGGGGCTAGTGCACTGGGACGACCCAGAGGGATGGTATGGAGAGGGAGGAGGGAGGAGGGTTCAGGATGGGGAACACATGTATACCTGTGGCGGATTCATTTTGATATTTGGCAAAACTAATACAATTTGTAAAGTTTAAAAATAAAATAAAATTAAAAAAAAAAAAAAGAATTTTTTCCTATAGATGTTATATAGGTTTTTCCTATAGATCTTTTCCTATAGATATCCTGTAGGCTATGTAGATGTTTTCCCAGATAATTCCTAGAAGTTTCTTTTCTGTTTTTTTCTTTCCCCTATATGGTTTCTATCTCCTTTTCTTTGTCTGGCTTAGAGTGGCTTCCTGTTGATGGTGGCATGACTGCAGTCATCTCTGGAGGTGGAAAGAGTTGAGATGAGCTAGACCGGCCTGATGGTGAGGGTCTCCAGGCAGGAAATGGCAGCACAAAGACTGAGGCCTGACCCTCTCGGATCCTAAATGACAGGGCTGCTGGGGGATTTCTGGCCCGGCAAGCAGAGTTGGGGCCAGCCAGGGCAGGGGAGTGCTGTGCCTGGAGCCCTGCTTTAAATGCCTGCTCTTGGCACTTCTGGTGGTGGAGGGAGTCACCAGGCTCGGCTGTAGGTTGGAGCAGAGGATGTGGAACAGAGCTTCTCAGCGTCAGCATCTGGCGTGATAGACGCACAGGAATTAGTGTACCGGTGAGACAGTGGACTGCAGTGTAAGGGAGAGGGGCCCCGAGGGTGCATTGGGTGGGTCTCAGGCTAGCAGCCAGCTGTGCTTTTCAGGAAGCCCAGGTGGTGTTTGCTGAGCTGCATTCTTGTGACTGCAGTGGGTTGATACTGACTGGGTCCAGTCAGGGGGCCTTTGGGGACAGCTCAGCGCTGGTGGAGGGTGTGTGTGACCACCCTCCAGAGGAGCTGGATTTGAGCTCTTGAAACTCTTAAGTTCAGAGGACACTTCTTCCCATTCTGTTGGCTTCTTGTAGTAAATGTCATTTAATATTCTGTGTGATTCTTGTAGATAAATTTTAAAAATATTTGTCAATTCACTGTATCTTGGTTTTGGACAACAGTCAGGTTTGAATCATGTTAGTCATTTGCAGTAAAACTCTAGATAGATTTTTTAGATAAAAGCTAATTTATAAATGCAAACCATTCATTTATATGCATATGCTTACTGTGTATGGGTGTGTTTATTTCTTGTAGTCACCCTCTGCACGCTTTGAGAATTGTTTTTTTTCATTTAATGAAAAAGTTTTGCTAATCTGAGTGTGTGTGTGTTTGTGTGTGTGCATGTGCGTGCACGCGTGCGTTCCTAGCAGTAGAAGAAATTACTTGCGGAAGGAATGTATTTGTTTTTCCACTTAAATATAAAATGTTACATTGGTCTCATGAGTCATGTCACTCACTGCTATGGGAAAAAATAAAGCAAGAAATGGTCTAAAAGCAGCAGTGACACACACAGACACTTTAACATATCAGAAGAGTTTTTTGTTTTCTTTTAGAAGACTTTGAAATATGTAATTCTGCGTGGTTTTGACAGGTCATAGCAAAGTTGAGCTCCTTTAATACCACCATATTTCACCTCTGGGATGTTATTTCTCTCCAGTCCTTCCATTGAAAAAGGGCATTGTGTACGTGTTTTGTCACTAAAACCTCATAAGCTCTGGGTGTATGTATTATTGGCATCCTACCACATATGTGTACATACAAGTTTTAGAGGGTCTCATGTGTATTCTTCCCTGGTGGCTCAGAGGTTAAAGCGTCTGCCTGGAATGCGGGAGACCCGAGTTTGATCCCTGGGTCAGGAAGATCCCCTGGAGAAGGAAATGGCAACCCACTCCAGTACTCTTGCCTGGAGAATCCCATGGAGGGAGGAGCCAGGTAGGCTACAGTCCTCGGGGTCACAAAGAGTCGCACACGACTAAGCAGCTTCACTTTCACGTGTATTCTGAAACTTTATTCTTCCCTTTAAAAGTAAAAACTTTGGGGAGGAGGTGGGCTAATATACCTTACTTGGTGTCGTAGCATTTGGAAGGACACCTCGGTTGGTATCAGACGTGCCCCTGGGCAGGAACCCCTGTGTGGCTGCTGTACTGGAGGAGAGGCTGCTGCAGAAGCCCATACCCTGGACTGTGGGGTGGTCGGAGGCTGGTGTACTCACAGTCACAATCCTGCTTTCTGTCTCTTTTCCAGCTGCTATTTAAACAAGGCTTTTCATATCTGGTCCCGGAAAGATAGATTCTCCCCCACTTTTGTAAACAACGTGCTCTCCCACACGGAAAAGGAGCACTCTGCGCCCGCCTGGATGCTGCTCGCCAAGGTGGCTGGCGCGTCGCCCATGCCGGACTACTCCACTGTCATCGAGGCCTGGGAGAGGATGAGCAGGTTCGCACGCTTGTCACGGAGCTGCCACCAGACGTGAGGGAGTCCTGGACACAGGGCTTGTGTCTTGAGGAAGTGGGCCCTCTCATAGCTGTGTACATGTGTCTTTCCTTTAAATTCTGGTGTAAAAACCAAGAGGGAAAATGGAATCACTGTTAAGCTTTGATTGTCCAAGTACAGTAGGTGCCATCGCGTTCCCCCACTTGGCTTGTGGACCAGGCCCCCCCTCCCTCCATAATCCTGAAGAAGAGTGCTGTGTGGGCAGCAGCGCCTCCCGGGCTTCTGCGCTGACTCTTCTCCGCCCTCTCCCCAGCCAGCAGAGCCCCAGTGAAGACACCTTGGGGCACATCCTGTGTGTCATCCGGCACATCGCCAAGCACCTTCCTCAGAGCACCCGGGACATGGTGGCAGGTGAGTGTCTGCCGGGGAGTCGTGAAAAGGCTTGCCTCTCACTTTATTTTGAGAGTTAAAAACCTGGAGGGAATTGACTCTTTTTAGATGTTCTCAAGAAAAAGCTGAATGGATTCTGCTGGTCGACAATGTTGATCTCCCCAGCTGTTGACACTTTACAAAGCCTGTGCCGGGCAACTGCAGGGACACCAGCGGAGGAGCAGGTACACTACAGACTCGTGTGCGGCTGTCGCTCGTCCACGTGGAGACAGAGCGCTCTGCCCTGAGGCTGGGGCGTGCTCCTCAGCCAGCCTGGAAGGGCAGTTAGGTCTCTAAGGAAGCACCCATCTGACAAGCAGTTGACATTTCCCAAGGAGACCTTGGCTGCTAAAGACACAGCACCTTCAGGAGGTCACCTCCTTGGTTCTGGGCACCACTGTCTTCTAGGAAGCATGCATCCTGGGCACTTCAGTCACTGGTTCGTGTCCGACTCTTTGCGACCCCATGGACTGCAGCACGCCAGGCTTCCCTGTCCTTCACCAGCTCCTGGAGCTTGCTCAAAGTCATGTCCATTGAGTCGATGATGCCATCCAACCATTGATCCTCTGTCGTCCCCTCTCCTCCCATCTTCAATCTTTCCCAGCATCAGGGTCTTTTCAAATGAGTCAGCTCTTCACATCAGGTGGCCAAAGTATTGGAGTTTCAGCCTCAACATCAGTCCTTCCAATGAATATTCTGGGCTGATCTCCTTTAGGATAGACTGATTGGAGCTCCTTGCAGTCCAAGGGGCTCTCAAGAGTCTTCTCCAACACCACAGTTCAAAAGCATCAATTCTTTGGCTCTCAGCTTTCTTTATAGTCCAACTCTCACATCCCTACATGACCACTGGAAAAACCATGGCTTTGACTATACGGACCATTGGTGGGCAAAGTAATGTCTCTGCTCTTTGGTATGCTGTCTAGGTTTGTCATAGCTTTTCTTCCAAGGAGCAAGCGTCTTTTAATTTCATGACTGCAGTCACCATTTGCAGTGATTTTGGAGCTTAAGAAAATAAAGTCGGTTACTGTTGCCATTGTTTCCCTGTCTGTTTGCCCATGAAGTGATGGGACCAAATGCCATGATCTTAGTTTTCTGAATGTTGAGTTACTTTTTCACTCTCCTCTTTCACCTTCATCAAGAGGCTCTTTAGATCATCTTCAGTTTCTGCCATAAGGGTGGTGTCATCTGCATATCTGAGGTTATTGATATTTCTCCTGGCAATCTTGATTCCAGCTTGTGCTTCATCCAGCCCAGCATTTGGCATGGTGTGCTCTGCATATAAATTAAATAAGCCGGGTGGCAATACACAGCCTTGGAATATACTCCTTTCCCAATTTGGAACCAGTCTGTTGTTCCATGTCCGATTCTAACTGTTGCCTTTTGACCTGTATACAGGTTTCTCAGGAGGCAGGTCAGGAAGTCTGGTAGCCCCATCTCTTTAAGAGTTTTCCACAGTTTGTTGTGATCCATACAGTCAAAGGCTTTAGCGTAATCAATAAAGCATGAGTGAGTGAAGTTGCTCAGTCATGTCTGACTCTTTGCAACCCTGTGGGCTGTAGCCTACCAGTCTCCTCTGTCCATGGGAATCTCCAGGCAAAAATACTGAGTGGGTTGCCATTTCCTTCTCTTGTAAGCATAAGTAGATGTTTTTCTGGAATTCTCTTGCTTTTTCTATGATTCAGGAGATGTTGACAATTTGATCTCCAGCTTGAATATCTGGAAGTTCTTGGTTCACATACTGTTGAAGCCTAGCTTGGAGAATTTTGAGCATTACTTTGCTAGCGTGTGTGATGAGTGCAATTGTACAACAGTTTGAGCATTCTTTGGCATTGCCTTTCTTAGGGATTGGAATGAAAACTGACCTTTTCCAGTCCTGTGGCCACTGCTGAGTTTTCCAAATTTGCTGGCATATTGAGTGCAGCACTTTCACAGCATCATCTTTTAGAATTTGAATAGCTCAGCCCAAATTCCATCGTCTCCACTAGCTTGCTTTGTAGTAATGCTTCCTCAGGCCCACTTGACTTGCATTCCAGGCTGTCCGACTCTGGGTGAGTGGTGATACGATCATTGTCATTGGAGTCATTAAGATCTTTCTTGTACGGTTCTTCCGTGTGTTCTAGGAGGCGCGCTTGCTGGGCCCCTGGTCCCAAGATGGAAGCTGCAAGGCTGTCTCTTCATCCTCTCAGGCTGGGTGCTCGCAGTAGCCTGGTGGCCCCTCCTGCCTCAATTCCCCCCTCCCTCCCAGGGTGTGTAAGCGCCCTCCTCCTGGTCGGGGCTCCCCCCCCAGGCCAGAAGGTTTTGGTAGATCTCTGTGTTATTTCCCCCTAATGTCTCTGGTACCAGCGCTTCCTGCTGACAGGCCCTCTGGAAGCTCCCTCACAGACCAGTGTTCTGTGGGAGACGGGGGATTAGGTTAACTTCTTTTTTTTTTTAAATACATGAATATGCTTTAAGACAGAGTACATGGAGTAAAACTGCCTAATTTTTACATGTAAGCAAAATAAATATTATTATCCATGCTAATGCTGAATAATATAATTTTTAAATGAGATTAATTTGCTCCTATTCAAATTGACTATAAGCCTCAAAGACATGAGATGATATCAAGCTTTCTGTCTCAAAACTTTTCAAAAGAGCATAAGTATGGAACTGGAATATGGAACATTTTCTTATGAGAAAATGTCAACAGATTCACTTATTCAGAGTATCTGCTTTTAACACAGCAGAGTACTTTATCTCTGTGGTGCAAGTCTCTGGCCCCCTCAGTATGACATATGCTACTCTCCTCTGCCTGACACCCAGGATACCTCCTTGTCAGCGCTTGGGAAGCAGGAAAGAAACTGCAGACGCCTCCAAATAAACAAGGTCAGAGAAAACCTCCAAGGTTTACTTCTCACCGACACTGGCAGCTAATCTCAGCCATCATTCACTAGCTCTGCAGTGTCGGAAGAGGTTAACTTCTGAGTGCTCTCCATTTCAGTATCTCTAATGAGTCATCTTATTACCATATATTCAGTTTTTGTCATGAAATATACTCCTGAAAGTGAAGAAAGTGAAAGTGTTAGTTGCTCAGTCACGTCCGACTCACTGCAATCCCGAGGACTGTAGCCCGCCAGGCTTCTCTGTCCATGGAATTCTCTGTAAAAATACTGGAGTGGGCAGCCATTCCCTCTCCAGGTGATCTTCCTAACCCAGGGATCGTGCCCGGGTCTCCCACTTTTTAGGTAGATTCTCTACCGTCTGAGCCACCAGGTATGCCTGGATTACACTTCCAAACAGTGCTAATCATGATGAAGCAGTATAGGACTGGGGGTTATTAATAATGATTTTAGATAATTATGAATTATCTAAATAATGAAATTAGATAATTGCCGAAATATTGAGTTGGCCAGAAAGTTTGCTCTTGTTTTTATGTAACATCTTATGGAAAAACCCAAATGAACTTTATGGCCAACCAATATATTTACATTTCCTAGAATAAAAACATTATTGCTTCATCTGAGCTACCTGCCACCTTCCTATGCTTCCTTTTCTTGTATAAGCTCCTTTTAAAAAGTCCTTCCCTCATAAGTTAACAGGTATAGTAAGGCAGCATAGTGTAACTTTTTTGCTTAGGGTATGAGCAGGTTGAAATTTACTTAATTTTAAAAATGCCCAGCTCTTTCTGTGTCTGGGATTTTCCTTACTAAACTTTTTGACACTTCTTGGTGAAAAGAAATACTTCTTTTATTTTATTTCTAACCATTTATCTCTGATCCAAGAAAGTGTGTGAAAACCTTTTAAATAAGGAACATTCCCTAAGTAGGCAGCATGTGTGAATAACAGAAAACAGGTAAAAACAAAACAAAAAGATGATAATGAGGGAAGAGTGCCACAGGGAAAGCAGGGCGTGTGTGACCAGCGCTGAGGGTGCCATCCTGCTGGCGTCCGAGGCGCCTTGCTTGTTGTGGCCAGTGCTGAGGGTGCCATCCTGCTGGCGTCCGAGGCGCCTTGCTTGTTGGTGTGGAGCCAGGCCTGTGGCTCAGACCCCGGGTCCCCAGCCCTGGCTGGAGGAGGGTCTGCCCTGGGCGGAGCCGGGCTGAGAGGACGTGCTGTCTGCCCGCCACAGGCCCCGGTGCTCAGAACAGTAAGCTGGGTCCTTGTTCGTCTGTGGGGAAGGCTGAGTTCTCTTCTCATGTAGAAATGAGACTGGAAGAGTGTGGAGCTCACTGCTGTGTTAGGAGAAGGCAGGGTTTTGGCTCTGCCCCCACAGCATGGTGGACAAGGGACTGAGGCCCGATACGTCCCAGCAGCTGGGGGTGATTTCCATCCAGGTGACCAGAGCCATACCTCTGTTTCTTCTTCGTCTATAAATGAATATCCTGTGTTTTATGGAGAAAAACAGGTACCAAACACACGACCACCGAGCCAGAGGCCAGGACTGTGGGCGTGGCTGCTCTGTCGGCGGCCGTGAGCTGACGGTGCTGTGGAGCCGCAGTCAGCAGTGGGCGCAGGCGTGGACGCTGTGAGTGGCCCTGGGTTTGCAGCAGAGGTGTGGTCTTGCTGTCTGCACTGGGTGAGTCTGAGACCAGTGCCCCGTCCTCTGTCTCAGGACAGCCATCAGAGCAGGGTGGGTGAGACCCGGTGAGCGGCAGTGAGGGGTCAGAGCAGGCTAGCCGGGGCTGCTGAGGGGCCTGGCGTGTGCAGCTGGAGGAGGAAGCGTGTGGCAGCAGTCGGCCTGGCTGCATGCACATGCGACCGGAGACCCAGACGACAGTCAGAGTGACTCGGTCACTTAGGACCGGTTTGGACCAGTAGGTGGAAATTGCAAGAAGACAGACTTTGGGAAACTGAAGAAAAAGCGTTCTGAGGTCTGCCTAGACCAGACAGACTCGCCTCTGGACACGGCTCTGATCAGCGGGAGTGCTCAGGGCAGAGCTGGAGGCAGGGCGGGAGCGCCTGTGGGGACAGAGCCCGAGGCGGGCAGGTGGGCGGGCTGACCGGCAGCTCACCAGCCTCTGAAGTCTTCCTCTCAGTAGCACCCGGGGCCTGGGGACCCAGATGACTGGGACACAGCACGTGCATTCCAGAAGCTCCAGGTTGTGCTATTGATCTGTAGAGCGCAGCAGGAGCATGCACACGCATCAGGCCACGTCAGCTGCAGAAGTCTGGGTTGTGATGGTGATTTGCCAGCAGTTTGGCAAACTTTGAGTACCGCCTTGTGGTTGAGCTGCTGGGCGCTACCTGGGGTGATGGTCAGACTGCCCATTCCTAAGGCCCCTGCCGCGCAGTGGGGGAGACCCACATGTTAACAGGTAATTCCGTGGTAGAGTAAGTCCTGAAACAGAAGTGAGTATCCTTCTGATTTTTTATTGTCAGTGTATAGGAGTGTAAGAGATTTGTGTATTAATTTTGTGTTCTGCGACTTTACTGTGTTCATTGATTAGTGCTAGTAATTTTGTGGTGGCATCTTTAGGGTTTTTTATGTAAAGAATCATGTCATCTGTAAAGTTTTTACTTTTCCAATCTGGATTCCTTTTATTTATTTCTTTTTTTTCTCTGACTGCTGTGGCTAGGACTTCCAAAAGTATGTTGACTAATAGCGGCAGAGTGGGCACCCTTGTCTTGTTCCTGATTCTAGATGAAATGCTTTTTTTTTCATCATTGAGAATAGTATTTTCTATGGGTTTATCATATCTGGCCTTTATTATGTTGATGTATGTTCCATCTGTGCTTACTTTTGGGCTTCCCTTGTAGCTCAGTTGGTAAAGAATCTGCCTGCAGATGCAGGAGACCCAGGTTTGATTCCTGGGTTGGGAAGATCCCCTGGAGAAGGAAATGGCAACCCATTCCAGTATTCTGGCCTGGAGAACCCCATGGACAGAGGAGCCTGGTGGGCTACAGTCCATGGGATCTCAAGAGTCAGACACAACTGAGCCACCACCACCATGCTTTCTCGAGAGTTTTTATCATAAATGGGTGGTGAATTTTGTCAACAGCTTTCTCTGAATCTATTGAGATGATCATTTGGTTTTTATCTTTAAATCTGTTAATATTTTGTATCACATTGATTTGCATGTATTGAAGAATCCTGGAGTCCCTGGGATAAAGTCCACTTGATCATGGTATATGATCCTTTTAATGTTCTGTTGGATTCTGTTAGTTACAATTTTGTTGAGGATTTTTGCATCTATGTTCATTAGTGATACTGGCCTATAACTTTGTTTTTTTGTGGTATATTTGTCTGATTTTGATACCATAGAGTGAGTTTGGGAGTTTTCCTTCCTCTGCAATTTTCTGGAAGAGTTTGAGCCGGATAGGTGCTAGCTCTTCTCTAAATTTTGGTAGAATTCACCTGTGAGGCCATCTGGTCCTGGTCTTTTATTTATTGGAAGATTTTTTTACTACAGTTTTGATTTCCATGTTTGTAATTGGTCTGTTCATATTTTCTGTTTCTTCCTGGTTCCATTTTGGACGGTTATACTTTTCTAAGAGTTTGTCCATTTCTTTCAGATTCTCCATGTTATTGGCATGTAGTTGCTCATAGTAGTCTCTTAGAATCTTTTGTATTTCTGTTGTCTGTTGTAACTTTTTCATTTCTAATTTTATTCATTTGCGTCTTCTCCCTTTTTTTCTTGATGAGCCTTGGTGTTTGTCAATTTTGTTTATCTTCTCAAAGCACCAGCTTTTAGTTTTATTCATCTTTGCTATAGTCTCCTGTATGTCTTTTTCATTTCTTTCTGCTCTGATCTTTATGATGTCTTTCTTCTACTAACTTTGGGGGTTTTTTTTGTTCTCTTTGTAGTTGCTGTAGGTGTAAGGTTAGGTTACTTGCTTGATGTATCTCTTGTTTCTTGGGGTGGGCTTGTGCTGCTATAAACTGCCTTCCCACCCCTGCTTTTGCTGCCTCCCACAGGTTTGAGTCATCGTGTTTTCATGTCATCTGTTTCTAAGCATATTTTGATTTCCTTTTTGATTATTTTAGTGATCTGTTGGTTATTTAGAAGCATAGTTTAACCTCCATGTGTTTGTATTTTTTATAGTTTTTTCCCCTCTGTTATTGATATCTAATCTCAGAGCATTGTCAGGAAAGATGCTTGAAATGATTTCACTTTTTAAAAATTTACTAATGTTTGATTTATGGCCCAGGATGTGATCTCTCCTGGAGAATGTTCTGTGTGCACTTGAGAAAAAAAGTAAAATCTAGGAAGATGGTACTGATGATGCCATTTACAGGGCAGCAAAGGAGACGCAGACATACGACCCTGAGAGAGGGAGAGGGTGGGAGGGCGTGAGAGTGCGGCGCTGAGCGTGGAGACCACCGTGTGTGGAATGGACAGCAGGGGGAGCTGCTCTGTGGTGCAGAGAGCCCAGAGCGTGTGCTTGTGGCCGCCTGGAGGGGTGGGAGGGGAGGGGGGTGCACGGGAGGTCTCAGAGGGAGGGGACACATGTGAGCCTGTGGCCGGTTCACGTGGGTACATGGCACACACCATCACAGTGCTGTAAAGTAATCGTCCTCCCGTTAAAAGTAAACTGAAGATATAAAAGACAGCGACTGTCTGACAGTGTGGTGGCCGTCACACTGTGGAGCCGCTCGGCTCGGCCTGGGTGTTAGTGACACCCAGGTCATAGGGAGCAGCTGAGACCCTCTGCAGCCAGTTGTGGGCGGTGAGGTGTGTGGGCTGGAGATGGGACCCCTGGAAGTCACTTTCACTAACAAGAGACTCTGAAAACTTGTCTTGAATGAATACATTCCAGGAGGATAACAACTATTTTTTTTTTTTTTTTTTAGTCTGTTTATTTAAAATACACTCTTTAGTACAGCAGTTAATTCACTGTCTACATATGCCGGAAGAATTGCAATGTGTTTGTCATTGGAGGAACATTGCTGTTACAGATCTCTTAGAAATTCGGGCTCTAGACCTTCCTGAGTAGATGTCTTTCCCTCTTATAGAGCAAACGTAGAAAGAAAGACTTTACATATGCAAAAGACTTTTATATATAAAATATGTATACGTATACAAAATGTAGTATGTAGAGTGTATTTGAAAGAGTATACATATTCTTTGTGAATTCCACTTAACCAGTTCGTATTGCCAGGTCGCTAAAAGAAAGAGCAAAGATGCAAAACCATGATGGCTCGGATTTTTCATGGCTTCCAGTTTATGCATTTGGAGGCCATAGCATTTCTTCTGTGCGAGTTGTATGCCATGGGCAGTCTGCTGGATGCCTGGCGCCCCTCAGAGGTGACCTTTGACTTGCCACAGGAGTTACTGGTGCAGGCGTCTGAGGATGTGCTTGCCACCTGCGTGCGCCACCTTTCCGACATCATCCTGAAGGAGGACGGGCCGGGCCGGATGAGAGAAGACCTGATGGTGAGTGGCTGCCGTCCCCCCACCCTCCTCCTCCCGCGCCGGCAGGGCTGTGAGTGCCTCTGTGGTGTGTGTGCAGCACCGTGAACAGGAGAAGGTGTTCCTAGCCTGGTGCTTACTCTTCTTTTCTAGAATTTTTTACTGGTGACCTATTCATTTTCTTCTCACTTACTACCTGGGGGAAATGATGGCAAATGCTTCTCCCAGTTGGGTCCTGTGAGATTCCTGATCCAATAGGGAGAACACAGTGTGTGTTGTGAGCTCAGAAGTAACAGGTGAGAAGAGAGTACTCTTGCTTCTTTGGGCTTGAGTTTGATGTTTTTTAAGATTGTCTACTGTGTCTGCTGAGTGGTTTGAACATCAGACTATAGAACAGTTCCCAGGTCACATGTGAAACAAGAAGAGATGTTTGAAAGCTGGAGAAATTCCTGCCCCAGGAGCAGTGAGAGTGTGTGACATGCACCCGCTTTAGAAATTGTATCTTGAAGAGGTGCCTTTGAGTCTTTGCACACGGGGCCTATTTTCTCATCCAAGTGGCTGGCTGTCAGCAAAACATTGGTGATTCTGGTTCTGGCATCTGACGCTGTCCAGTAAGGGCCTTTCAGGCTAGGTTATCACTCAGCTGAAACTGGCCATTTTCCTCATCTGTTTGTGCAGCTCCTGTTCCCCCTGTTCAGTTCAGTTCCCCCTCGCACTTGAAGCTGGGGGTCGATGGTTATGTTTGGATATTTTGGAGGAGAAGAACCTTTGTGCTGAGACATCAATACGCTCCCAGTTCAGTAATTAGAATTATCCTAATCAATAGGAACCCTGGTGTTTTGGGTCAGAGGCCACAGTGTGTAGAGTGGCCGAGACCCAGGGCTTCTCTGGAGGGTCTTTCTCTGTTGATAAGTCTGGGATTCCCTACCCAGTCTAAGAAAAACGTGTAATATGACCAGGGAGTTTGCCTTAGTAAGACTTTTTTTCCTGTTCAATATGTCACCAAAATCTACCCTTCAGTCAAAATATATGGAGAAGTTTCCCGTATATATATTATTTACTTCACTCTTATTTAAATATAATTCAAATATTCCATCAGTCCACTGAGATACAGTATGTTCAGGTCTCTCTAAGCACACATATCATTATTAGCTTTCTTACTCTAAAAGGTCTTTATTTAACATTTTACTGTTTAGTTAATATCACCCTTGTATTTTTATGATTGAATAATTAAAACAGTGTTGCTTAAGTATTACGCTGAACATCCTCAATAAAGACACAGTAATGGTGCCTTGAGGTTTTAGTGAGTTCCAGGAGGAATCTTACTAGTAAGCTAACCAGGAGGACGATTTGAAAGTGCATTTAAAGTGTGTAGCAGGCTCTATGCTCCCTCGTCCTGCACGACCCTTCTGAGGAGGCAGAGCGCTGTCCCAGGGTGCAGGGCTGTGCGTCGGAGACGATGCAGACAGCAAAGGATTCGGTCACGTAGACACATGGTGATAGCGTGGTAAGCTTTGACGACATTCTTGATTTTTAGCATACTTTTGTGTATTTGTCAAACATATTTGTTGTCTACATTGACATGAAAGAATGCCTGATGTTGAAATTTAGAACTGCGACCTTCAACCTAGTGTGATTGGTAAGTGTGGGAGAAACGCAAGCATGAAGCCCTGTGACCATAACAATACTTGGAAAAGAAAGTCATCCAGAAAAACAAGGATGGTGTCTTGTGGGTGGCGGGATTGTGAGTCGGCTGCTCCGTGTTCCTGTTTGCTCGGGAGCACCGAGCTCATCCCTGTTATCACAGTGTACCTGCTGGCCAGCGCCCCTTTGACTTGCAGGAGTATCTGGAGGGAGATGATACAACTATGTGGTCACCCTAGTTTAGGCAGTGGCTGAGTTTTTCCAATGGCCGTGTCTTGTTTCGGAGGAAAAAGACAATTGTTTAATTAACAGGACAAAAAGAGAACTCCGCTGACACCGCCTTCATCCCGCTCGAGTTCGTTTTCCTTTGCCGCACTCTTACTGCAGAACCCATTCTCTTTGCAGGTGAAGTATGTTTTCACCTTAGGAGACGTCGCCCAGCTCTGTCCAGCCAGAGTGGACCAGAGGACCACCCTCCTGATTCTGTCTATCCTGGCCGCGTCTCCCAGCAGAGAGCCTCGTAAGGCCCTTGACGCGCCCCATGCCCTCTGCCCAGGGCCGGCCTGGCCCTGAGTGGTGCAGTAAGCCCCCCACCCCCTCGCCAGGGCCGGCCTCGCCTTGAGTGGTACAGAAAGCCCACCTCCCCTCCCTCCCCAGGGCCGGCCTGGCCCTGAGCGGTGCAGTAAGCACCCCTCACCTTCCCTCCCCAGGGCCTCGTCCTGAGCAGTGGTGCAGTAAGCCCCCCACCCCCTCCCCAGGGCTGGCCTCGCCCTGAGCGGTACAGTAAGCCCACCTCCCCTCCCTCCTGCAGGGCCCCAGGCACCCCCGGGCAGCAGTGTGGCCCCGGCCTCCCAGCCCCTCTCCCAGGTCCAGGGCGTGGTCATGCCCTCGGTGGTCAGAGCACATGCCGTCATCACCCTGGGTGAGTGAGGAGTCTTACTGGAGTCCCCAGTAAGCCAGTGATCTGAACCTGGCGGGCGCAGCCCTGCAGGGCCCTCACCGTCAGTACACGGGGGCTCCCGTGGTGCTTTTACACTGTCTGTCCATCAGATTTTTCTAAAATCTCAGAACTAAATAAGAGCAAAGTGTTCTCCAGGCCAAAAAAAAAAAGGTGCAGACACAAAACTCAGCAGCATCCTTTCCTCTCCTGACTGAACGAGAAGTGAAGGGAAGGACACAATCATGTTTGCCTAGCTCAGGTTTCAAGTTCATTACGAAACTTTTTACTTATATTGATTATGTGTATAATCAAAAATAAGTATCACCAGTTACATTTTATTGGTTATTTTCCAGGTAAGTCGAAAACTCTAAAATTCATATGTTGACCTTAGAAGAAGGCATTTGTACTGCCATAGATGAGTATCTCAGTGTGTCTGTCTCGTGTAACCTGGGGGTGGGGAGTGTATGAATTTTGAGCATCTTAATATTTAGTATGGGTCTGTCTGCCTTTGGCTTCTTTGTTTGTGATTGTTGATGTGATGTTTTAACTGTAACTAAATAAAATCCCTGGAAAGATCTAGCTGGAGAACCTGTGAGGCAGTGAATGAGAGTAGAGTTGGGGTCTGTCTCTCGGGGACAGGGAAGCTGTGCTTACAGCACGACGACCTCGCAAAGGAGAGCGTCCCCGTCCTGGTGCGGGAGCTGGAGGTAGGCATAGACGGGAACGTCCTCAACAACATTGTCATCGTCCTGTGTGACCTCTGCGTCCGCTACACGGCCCTGGTGGACAAATACATCCCCACCATCTGCACGTGTCTGAAGGACCCGAACCCGTTCGTCCGGAAGCAGGCGCTGCTCCTGCTCACGGGCCTCCTGCAGGTGTGCGTCGGGGCGGCCTGCCAGCGGCGGCCCCTGGTTGGGGTGGGGGGGGCGGGGGCGGGGTCTGAGCAGCGGAATAAGTGTGCGTCCTCCTCCTCTCTGCAGGAGGACTTTGTGAGGTGGAAGGGCTGCCTGTTCTTCCGTTTCGTCATCACGGTCGTGGACCCGAACCCAGAGGTCGCCAGGTGAGCCTCCTGCCTCGAACCAGGCAGCCGAGCGATAGGCCTAGTTTCTGGAAAGTTCTCTTTAAAATTGCTTTGGATTTGTGTCGTGTGGGATTTAGTGAGGTTTTGGCAGTTGCTAGATAATCAGTCAACTCTTAAAGTACTGAACTGCACAACAAAGCTTTAGTTTTCATGTAAGTTTAAGAACAAAAGCACCGTGGTCCTGGTGGCCTCAGGAGAAGCCCAGCCCCAAGCATACCTGCTGACGCTGCCCGTCCCAAGCAGAGGCATGAGAGCAGGGCGAGCCGTGGCCACGCCAGCTGCTGGAGCAGAAGCTGTGCCCACAGCGTGACTTACAGTCGACTTCTAGTCCAGTAGCATAGGCTTCAGACTTTCCTCTAAGTGCAGAAACTAAGGAGGGCGTTCTAGGAGTTAAGAAAGAATTGCTCAGTGTGGAATGAGAGTGTACAGTTCACAGGGCTCCTTGGAGATGGGTATTTCCTGAGTATTAGAAGGAAAGAGAGTTGCCTTGCCACTTGTTCATTCTTGTCCTTTTGGAATTTTCTTAAAGATTTCTTTTCAAGGGGTTGAGGAATGATCTCACAGAATTTGCTAACCTCAGTTGTGTTACATGAATAATGCTGTTTAAAGCAAGTCTGTAATTGGAAAATAGAGTGTTGAATGAATGGCAGGGCCTCCCACAGTTCAAAAGCGGTCTTTACAAATTCATTAACTCTAAATAGCATATAATAATGGGTCCCTCTGGTTCTAAATGGTCTTCCCTGGTTGCTCAGACAGTAAAGTATCAGCCTGAAATGCAGGAGACCCAGTTTGATGCCTGGGTCAGGAAGATCCCCTGGAGAAGTGAATGGCTACTCACTCCAGTATTTTTGC
Organism: Bos indicus; assembly: GCF_029378745.1. Classification (NCBI taxonomy): domain Eukaryota; kingdom Metazoa; phylum Chordata; class Mammalia; order Artiodactyla; family Bovidae; genus Bos; species Bos indicus. The sequence continues at coordinate 83,974,467 of NC_091774.1, read as the reverse complement.
CTGGAGGATCCCATGGACAGAGGAGCCTGGCGGACTACAGTCCATGGGGTCATAAAGAGTTGGACAGGACTGAGCAACTAACACTTTCACTTTTACTTGTTCTAAATATCGTCACCAGTGGTTTACTCTGGGCTCCATGGAAGAATTTCTGTTCGGTCTCCTTTGCGTATGTTTCTGCAAGGAGGAGCATTTACCTGACAAGCTAGGAGAAGGCTGGCATGCTGATCAGCATGTCTAGAGCCATGTCGGAGGCTGAGGCTCCTGCGCTTCCTTTCTCTCTGCGTAAGTGGGGAAGGTGTTGGGCCGCTGCGCGGTGCCCTCTCACCTTCTCCGGCCAGGCCAGCCCCAGGCCCCGTGTGCCGTGGGGGCCCAGGAGCAGAGAGGGGCGCAGAGCACCGGCCCCTCCCATGTGCATTACAGCCTCGATGGCTGTGCGGAGCATGCAGTGATGAAGTCACAAGCCAGAGGGACACTAGAGGACAGGCAGGTGTCTCTGCAGAGTGCCTCTCGCCCGTTTTAGCCCTGCCTTCTGAGTTGGTTTGAACCACGGCAAAATGTGGAGCGTGATTTGAAGAGCTTTGAAAAGCTAAATTAACCTGTCCATCTACTTTTAGGCCAAAGGTCAGGCCTATCTGCTTCCTTTATACATGTTAATTTTTCCATATGTGTCTGCTAGGACAGATCTTCACAAGAGACTGTAGCGGCAGAACCCTGTGAATTTACTTTTGGTCTAGGTGGATTTCCTGACGATTCCAGCATTAGCAAAATTGTATGACTGTTTTTTAAATCAGTTTTTATTGGAGTATGGTTGATTGACAGTGTTGTGTTTCTGCTGTACAGCAAAGCGACTCCGTTGATTGTACGTGTGTCCACTCTCTTTTAGACTCTTTCCCACACAGGCCATTAAAGAGCACGCAGCGTGTTCCCCGCGCTACCAGCAGGCCCTTGTTTTGTACATAGTGGTGTGTGTGTCAGTCCCGGTTCAGTTCAGTCGCTCGGGCGTGTCCGACTCTTTGCGACCCCATGGACTGCAGCACGCCAGGCATCCCCCTCCATCACCAGCTCCCGGAGTTTACTCAAACTCATGTCCACTGAGTTGGTGATGCCATCCAACCGTCTCATTCTCTGTCATGCCCTTCTCCTCCCGCCTTCAGTCTTTTCCTGATCCAGCATCAGGGTCTTTTCCAATGTCAATCCCAACCTCCCGATTTATCCCTCCCCTCCTTTCCCCCTTGGTAGCCATAAGTTTGTTTTCTCCATCTGTGGCTCTTCTTTTTGTAAATCAGTTCATTTGTAGCACTTTTTAGACTCCACCTGTGAGTGGTATCGTGGTGTTTGTCTTTGTGTCTGGCTCCCTCACTGGTGTGACAATCTCCGGGTCCGTCCATGTTGTTGCACGTGGCATTATTCCCTCCTTCTGGCTGAGTAATATTCCGTAGTATACATGCACCGCGTTATCTGTAATATTCCATAGTATATATGCACCGCATTACCTTTATCTGTTCCTCTGCTGATGGGCATTTAAGTCACTTCCGTGTCCCGGCTGCTGTGCCCAGTACTACAGTGAACACTGGGGTGCATGTGTCTTTTCAGATTGTGGTTTCCTTGCGTGACATTTTGGATTGGTCCTAAAATATAAACCCCCAGTGTGGAGGCTACAAGCTTGTATGAGATGTACCCTGTCTGCCCACCAGGTGAGCCCTGCAGACAGCAGTCAGGATGATGGCCAGGCAACAGGTCGGCTTTCTCAGGGGGCAGGGCAGATGCTGCAGCTCTGCAGGAAGGCAGGGCTGGAAGGGGACTGCAGTGATGGGCCGGTGACGTAGAAAAGAAAGAAAAGCAGTGATTGCTCGATTTGGGAGAAAAGTGCACCACTGAGGATCCGGAGGGCTCCGTGCAGGACAGGTGAAGGGACGAGGGATTCAGAGAGCTGTCGGAACAATGGGCGGCTCGTCGACCTCAGCGGAGGCTCCAGTGTTGTCACGGTGTCTGGGTCCCTGGAGTCGATGAAGCCGGGAGGACAGGAGGCTGTGTGGAACTGAAGGTGCTCTGAGAGACTGTCACAGGCTGGCCAGGCTCCTGGAGCAAGCCCCACAGCCTGGGCAGCTGATGAGCAGCAGATCCTGCCCCCTCCCTGCTTGGAGGTGGGAAGTCTGAGGTGGGCACCAGGAAAGCAGTTTCTAGGGAGCCAGACCCCCCCCCCCCCCCCGTCTACATGGCCCGTGTCCTCACGAGGAGGGAGGGAGGGAGGAGGGACTCCAGGACTTTGTTTATAAGATACTCACCCCGTTCGCGAGAGCCTGGCCTTTGTGGGCCAGTCTCCTCCCAGATGTTCACCTCCTGATAGCACCCCCTTGAGGGCCTGGTTTCCAGCGCAGGAATTTGGGGAACACATACTGGTATGCATGCCCTAGCAGTGATGTTGGGGCTTGGAGTGGAGAAAATCAGGAAGCACTTAGCAAGCAGGTGAGGGTGAAACAGATACGTTCAGGAGTGGCCAGAGGAAAGGCTGAACCTGGTGACCCTAGGGGAGGACATGGGTTCTCCCCAGCAGCTGGCCCCCTCCCTTTCCCCCACGCCCTCCCAGCCACCTTTTGCTTCAGATCACTTTTGTCAACACATTCTGTGTGGTTTTGATAACATCTGCCCACCTGATGCGACACAGGCATCCTGGAGTCGGGGGTGTTCTTGTTTACTGGCATCCTTCCTGTCTCAGACGGCCTGAGGCCAAGGAGACACTCAGGGGACACTGGATGAGTCAGTGAGTGAAAATGATTGAGGCGGAGGGTGGGCCTCATTCCCTGGGTCCTTGAAGGACAGCCCGCTTGCTGAGAAGAGGAGGGACGGAATGGGGAGCGGTCAGCATGTTGTGGGAGCAGGACCACAGCGCACATGACAAGATACAGGCGGCAAAGCAGACCTGGGACGTGAGCTCAGGTGACAGCAGGGAGGGCTGAGAGGCAGGGCCGTGGGTCCCGCTCACGGCCGTGGTCAGCATGGGCGGGGGTCAGCGCTGGGCGGCGGTCAGCGCGGGGGCAGGGCTCCATCCCCATCATGGCGGTGGTCAGCGCGGGGCGGCAGCCAGTGCGGGGCAGGGGTCCAACCCCATCACGGCCACGGTCAGCGCAGGGAGGAGATTCATCCCTATCTTGGCCGCGGTCAGCGCGGGGCAGGGGTCCATCCCCATCTGCTCACAGTGGCGGTCAGCGCGGGGCTGGGGTCCATCCCCATCTGCTCACGGTGGTGGTCAGTGCGGTGCGAGGGTCCATCCCGCTCACGGCCGCAGTCAGCGAGGGGCGGGGGTCCATCCCCATCTGCTCATGGTGGCGGTCAGCGCGGGGCTGGGGTCCATCCCCATCTGCTCACAGTGGTGGTCAGTGCAGGGCGAAGGTCCATCCCGCTCACGGCCGAGGTCAGCACGGGGCAGGGCTCCATCCCCATCTGCTCACAGTGGCGGTCAGTGCAGGGCGGGGGTCAGTGCGGGCCAGGGGTCCATCCCCGTCCCAGCCCAAGGGCGTCCAGGTCAGGACTCTGAGTCATCCATGTGGCCTCCACCAAGCGGATACCAGCTTCAGAGTACCATGTGTGTAGGAAGACATCTGAAAGAAGAGGGACGTGTGTGTTTTCTGCTTGATCTAAGAAGGAAGTGACCACGCTGCTTGCCCCTTGAGCCTGTCGGGCTGATGAAGCGGAGATTTGGATTCTTAGTTCTCCTCGGGATGACTGCCCTTTGCTCTCTTTTTCACATGAGGTGGTTCTGATGTGTGACGTCTGCAGTGTCCCTGACTTGGTGGTGTGTTGTGTGTGGTCCCAGTTCAGGGTCCTGGGGGTGAGAAGGGCAGGAGAAGGGGCCGGCCCCCATGGGCACCATGGAGGACGCTGGTTTCGTGTGACTTTTCAGCTGACAGATGCCACACAGCCCCTCTTGGCGAGTCGGTCAGGCTGGCGGGCTGTGTGTGTCCTCGTGCGCTCAAGGCGAGTCTCTCCCTGTGGGCCTGTCTGTGCGGCTGGGCGTCCTCTCTGCTCTGGACCTGCCCTCCGCCTGTGTCCAGACCCCGAGTGTCGTTTACATTCCTGTGGAGTTGACTCGTTCAGCTGGTTAAGCCGGTGATTCCCCAGGGTGCTTGCCCGTGTGTCCCTGCCTGTACCTACTCTTGACCTAAAGCAAATGCACCAGCATCTGACGTTGAACATCTGAAAGTCCAAGTCGCTCAGTCTTGTCCTGCTCTGTGTGACCCCGTGGACTGCAGTCCGTCAGGCTCCTCTGTCCATGGGATTCTCCAGGCCAGAATACTGGAGTGGGTTGCCATGCCCTTCTCCAGGGGATCTTCCCGACCCAGGGATCTGACTCGAATTGGCAGGCCTCCTCCCCGGGGATTCCCCTGAGCAGATGGCGCTTTAGCAGTTGTGTGCTCGAGGGTGCATCCGGTGAACAGTCCGAGGTCGCCGTTGGCAGCAGGTCACTGCCCTGTTGAGGTCTCTGAGTGGCCATCTCTGACTGGCTGCGGTGTGAGCTCTGAGCAGACTGACCACGTCCTGAGCCTGGAGGAGAGCTGCCGGGAGGGCTGTCGGGGGTCTTGTGCATCCCACGGCCAAGAGCAGCGCGTTCAGACTTGTCTCCCGTCCTTCCCCTGGGGGACGGGCTCCTGGCAGCCGGAGATTGCAGTCAGCTCAAGGTGTGAGGAAATGTGGGTCTGGTGGGGCACTGAGTCAGAGCCAGCCCACGCCCGGGTTGGCCCGGCCTGGACGCCCGCCCTGTCCTCGAGCATCTGCTCGGGGGGCTGTGGGTGCTGCCCTGTGGCCCCTTGCCGCCTGGCTTGAGCGGTGGCCGCCTGTGGACGGTCCTGTCTGCCCACTCGTGGGTTTCGTGTTGGCCCTCAGGAGAGCTCAGGCTGAGGCAGGAGGCCTCGGGTGATCATGGCCGGCAGGTCCACCTGAAGGGGCAGCTTAGGGGGCTCCTGCGTGACAGGTGTGGCTGACTGACGGTGGGTGGTGAGCTTGCAAGCACAGCTGGGGAGCCTGGGTTCACAGGGCAGGCCCGGCCCCGGAGCCGCGTGTGCCGGAGAGCCGGTGCCCCCCATCGTGGCCTCTGCGGGAAGGCTCCTGGGGGCCTGCGAGGCGTCCGCGGCGTCACCCGGCCCCGTCCCTTCTCCGCAGCACCGGGGAGGTCTGCCTGGTGCATCTGCTCCTGAAGAGGAACCCGACCATATTCTACCAGCACTTCATTGAATGCATCTTCCATTTCACCGGCTATGAGAAGCACGAAAGTTTCAATAGGTTCCCCCAGTCAGACAGGTCAGTGCCGAGGCGGGGGTGGTGCGGAGGGCCCGGGGGCAGCATCACCACCAGGCACGGCGGCCCCTGGCGGGTGGCCCAGGGGAGAGAGGGCGTCCAGCCTCGCCGAGGGGCTGTGCTGAGACGGTCCTGCTCTGTCCCAGAGAGAAGCGGCTCTTCTCCCTGAAGGGGGGTAAGAACAGGGAGAGAAGGATGAGGATATACAAGTTCCTCTTGGAACACTTCACGGACGAGCAGCGGTTCAACATCACTTCCAGAATCTTTGAAAACGTCCTGGGTAGGACCGGGCAGAGGGGGGATAAAGCGTGTGGAGGGAACTGCTGAGTAGCTGGGGGCCCAGCCGCCCTGCAGCCCAGGGGCCCCGGTGTCCTCGGCCGTCGGCCCGACGTCCCGACCCCGAAGCCTTCGGCCGTTGGCCTGACGTCCTGACCCTGGCACCCTCTGCCGTCCGCCTGACGTCCCAATCCCGACGTCCCGACCCTGACACCCTCAGCCATCAGCATGACGTCCTGACCCCGACGCCCTCGGCCCGACGTCCTGATCCCCACGCCCTCCGCCGTTGGCCCGATGTCCTGACCCTGGTGTCCTAGGCCATCGGCCCGATGTCCTGACCTGGACGTCCTAACCCCAATGCCCTCGGCTGTCGACCCGACATCCTGACCCCGACGCCCTCAGCCATCGGTCTGACGTCCTGACCCGGACGTCCTGACCCCGACGCCCTCGGCTGTCAACCCAACATCCTGATCCCGATGCCCTCCGCCGTTGGCCTGATGTCCTGACCCTGGTGTCCTAGGCCATCGGCCCGACATCCTAACCCTGGCGCCCTTTGCCATCCGCCTGACGTCCCAATCCTAACGTCCTGACCCCGTCGCCCTCAGCCATCAGCCCTGCCCTCAGGCCGGCAGGCCACTGCCCCCAATCCATGCCCAGCACCACCCGCCCTGACTGTGGGCAGCAGTTCTCAGGGTCCGCCTCTGCTTCCTCCAGCCTGCTTCGCTGACGGCGACCTGCCCCTGGACATGGAAGCCAGCGAGCTGCTCTCGGACACGTTTGAAGTGCTCAGCTCGAAGGAGATCAGGCTGCAGGTGCTCAGGGCCAGAGCAGACAGGGACCAGCTGGGGGAGGAGGAGGAGCTGGCCCCTGCCAGAGCGGCCCTGCAGGAGTCGCAGAAGAAGCTCCTGTCGCAGGTGAGTGTGTTGCTCCCAGAGGGCCGGATGCCCTGTCCCGGGCTCTCCTGAGGCCCCCTCCAGCCTCACCTGAACACCCACCCTGCTCGGGGCTCTTCTCTGCCTGCGCCTGTGGCTCCGGTGGCTCGCGTGTGCCTGGCCCTGGTGTTGTGTCTGTGCACGTTACACCCACTGACGATATCTTTAGTAAGTGGGTGGGAGGTGTCCTGTCACCTTCTGGGTAAATTCTAGATGCCCATGTGCGCCCTGGCCCACAGCCCCCCACCCTGCAGCCCACTGGCTCTGGTCTCCGAGGGGCCACGCCTCCACCTGCGGGGCCTTTCCCCACCCAGCCTTCCCTGTGCTGCCTGCCCAACCAGAGTCCCCCAGACACACACCCTGCCCTGCCCCTTCACTCCCGGGCACTCCCACGGCCCTCACACCTTGCCAGTCTCATGTTGTGACACACAGCCTGTCTGGAAGTAGCTGGAGGCGTGAGCTCTTGGCCCCGTTTCTGTCGCCTGGGAGGTTAGCCTGGTGCCAGTGCAGAGAAGGTATTGGATGGTGTTTGTGGAGTGAATGCGTTTAAGCCACTTTTTAAGGCTCTCCCTAACTTAGCCTCTACTCAGACTCATCTTTATTAAATTATTTTAGTCTTGGTCCTCCTGTTTCAAGAACTCTGGTAAGTCTTTAGAAATGAGTGGATTACAAGTAAATAACATATACCGCTGCTGCTGCTGCTAAGTCGCTTCAGTCGTGTCCGACTCTGTGTGACCCCGTACACGGCAGCCCACCAGGCTCCCCCGTCCCTGGGATTCTCCAGGCAAGAGTACTGGCGTGGGGTGCCATTGTCTTCATATATACTAGTGACTTTAAATGAGAAAAGAATGATCTTCAGGTTCTGAAGGACAGTCTGGCGTGCGTGGGCCAGTGCAGTGCGTTGTGTCTACTTCTCAGAGATTTGCCGCAGACATCTGTGCTTGGCGCTCATTCTTGGTAAAGGCAGTATGTGACTACCCGGCAGATCTTCCCCTGTGTGCAGAGATTCAGAGAGGGACCCACACCCTCTCCAGGCCCAGCCCCTCCCGTGCCACCCCACATGCAGGGACACGGGTGTGCTCGTGCGGCAGGGCCGAGCCCCCTCTCATCTCGTGGAGGAGCCCGGGGTGCAGCCGGGCTGTGTGATGGGCTCGTGGGAAGGCTGGGAGCTCGTTTTCAGTCCTTCATTCAGTTGACCCTTGAGCAGGCAGGGGGTGGGGGTGCCAGCTCCTTCCTTCCCACACAGGTGAGGCTCTGTACTTACAGACGGGGCTGGTCAAGGCTCTACTGTATTTCTAGTTCTTTCTTCTTGTTTAGGAATAAGACTAGTACGTGTCTGCCTCCTGCTTTACACCATTTTGCAGTGATGGTTTCCTAGTCTCCCCAGCTGAGGTAACTTCCTCTCCAGTCTTCAGAATGACACCAAAAATAAAAAGTAAACTTGACATCATGCTCGAGATGGGCCATGCAAGAACTAGGTGAAGGGAACACGTTTGTCTTTCAGAACTTCATGCATCTGAAACAGCCTTCTTTTGTTACCACAGGTTCAAAAGAGGAATTTAATAGAAATGATTATTCCAATTATCGCCTCCCTGAAGTCTGCCCTAGAAAAGAACAAGATCCCAGCTCTGCGAGAACTCATGCTCTACCTCAGGGTAAGAGGCCTCAGGCTGTGTGATTGCCCCCCGCCCCCCAGCCCCCACTGGTCACTCAGGACCCCACAGTCCTGACCATGGGTCCAGTGTGGCTTGGAGCAGGGCCCCAGGCTGGCCTTTGACTGGGAGAGAAGACCTCTGGTCCCCCAGAAGCTCTCTCTGCCTTTCCCGGGGAGTTGGGTCTGTGTCCTGACTGACCGTTAGGTTCAGGTTTGAAGTTTCTCAGCTGCGGCCACAAACAGGCCCCCGTCTTGGTTCAGTCTGCATGGGGTGAAGTGGAGGTGCTCATCACTGACGGGAGCTCGCCCCGGCTCTGTGTCTGGGTTCCAGTCGGGGGTGAAGTGGAGGTGCTCGTCGCTGACGGGAGCTCGCCCCGGCTCTGTGTCTGGGTTCCAGTCGGGGGTGAAGTGGAGGTGCTCGTCGCTGACGGGAGCTCGCCCCGGCTCTGTGTCTGGGTTCCAGTCGGGGGTGAAGTTGAGGTGCTCGTTGCTGACGGGAGCTTGCCCCAGCTCTGTGTCTGGGTTCCGGTTGGGGGTGCTGCTCAGAGCAGCAGCCTTTCTGCCTCCTGGCCCTGGGCTCCCGAGGGGACACATGCAGACCAAGAGTGCACAGAAATGAGGTCTCAGACCTTCCTATAGAGTCTTTCAGTCATGCAGAAACACAGCATTTCCCCTTTTCGTTTATGCTGCTGTTTCCTTCTTCAAAAAATGCTCAGATTCCTTATTTCCCAAGAAGGGCTGTGGCAGGATTACATCGAATACAGTTTTCAAATACATCTTCATCCTACAGAAGTGAAGGTGGGAAAGGCTGAATGTGGAGAAAATGAGGAGTTTAGGTCACTCACACTGTCCTTGCCCCGGTGAACCTCAGAAAGGAATAAAATCTTGGGTAGCCCCCTGAAACACACGCAGACAGGGAGACCTAGCGTCTGGGCACGCTCGAGCAGGGCTGTGCGCCCGGCTTTGTGTGGACCCTGTCGGAGCAGCCCCCGCGGTTCTCGCCTGCACCTGGGAGCCCCCTGGTTGCCCGAGGCCTGGGAGGGCTCCTCCCTAGTGGTTGGGCCAGGTAGATCTTCCCTGCCTCCAGTAGTTAGGAAAAGTGGCTTCTTCCTCACGGCACAGAGGCTGGGTCCCCACCTTCGACGTTAGCCCTGGTGTGCTCACAGCCTCTGTCACTTCATGAGGAGACGCACAGATGGCCCCAAGCCTCAGCTGCATCCTGAGAAAGCCGGTGTGGACAGCTCCCCGTGCCCAGTCTAGCCAGGATGCCATGTGCTGCCCGCCTGCCAGCCTCCCGCTGGGATTCCTGAGACAGGTCCCACAGCCCTGCAGCCGCAGACAGTTCTGAGCCCTGATGGGGGCTGCTTCCAGCCAGAGTTCTAGGGGTCCATGGTACCTCGCAAGTGTTCAGGAAGCTTCCAGGAGATCAGGCTCCTGTGGTCAGCACAGGTGCAGTTGGCACTTCCTGGGGGAGAGGCGTCAGGTTCGCTGGTGGGTCAGTGGAGCGGAAACCGTCTGCTCTGAGCATGCGTCCTGCCATGTTCTAGTCGTGATCAGCTTGTGGGGAAGAGCCTGTGCACCGGCTCAGGGCGCTCAGGGATGCCGCGGTCCATTCTAGGAGGTGATGCAGGATTACGGAGATGAAGTCCAGGACTTCTTCACAGTTGACAAGCAGCTGGCCGCAGAACTCGAGTACGACATGAGGCGCTACCAGGAGCAGCTGGCTGAGCAGCAGCAGCCGGTGAGGCGGGCGGCCCCGGGAGCCGCGGGGCACAGAGCGGCCGGTGGGAGGCGGCCCTGCCCCCATCTGCCCAGTGTCACCCCGCACCCACCTTGGTGGCCTCCTGTCTCAGGGGGCACCGTCAGCGAGGGCCTTCCCTGTCACCCCTACCCTGCTGGAAAGTCACTGCGTCCCAGTGGGGGAGGGAGGTGTGCCTCTTCCCAGACAGCGCTGACCCTGATGGGGTCCTGGCTCCTTTGGTGGCAGAGAGCGCAGTCTCCCCGAGCCCCTCCTTGGGGTGGCTGCTCCCCCGGAAGCCTGGACAGCCCCATGGGCTCTGTGCGAGGCAGTGCTGGGAGCCCGGGTCTGACATGGTTTTGAAGTGAGTTCCTCTGGGCCTCCGAAGTGCTGGGAGATGTGCTCTTTAATTCTTTTCTGTGACAGGTTCTGAGCTTGGAAACAATTCCAGCTCCTGCTTGCCGAGAAAAAGACCCTGTGGCTGCCGCCGCGGACCAGCCGTTCACGCCCAGGCCCCACGCTGCGCACACGGCCGCACCCCTGTCTCTGGTGCCCAAGGACAGGTGTGTGGCGCCGGCTCAGCTCGTTGCAGGGGCGGCCCCGGCACCCATGGGCGGGGACCAAGGAGCAGGAGGGCGCGTCCGCCTCCGTGCCTCACGGTGTCTTTGCGCCAACAGGCCCGTGTCGGCGAGCACCATGGACATCCTGAGTTCCGTCAAGAAGGTCGTCGAATCGCGCCGCTGGCACAGTAGCCGGACCACGGGTCCGCTGCCCTCGGACAGTCGTCCTGAGAGCCCTGGTGAGCCCCGTGTGCGCCCACTGGCGGCCCCGGAGCTCAGGAGACCTGGGCCCTCCCCTGTCCCCGTCAGGCACTTCTGTCTGTCGTCTAAACGAGCCACTGGGACAGGCCCGGGGTCGGAGGGTGTCCAGCAGCCCTGCTCACAGTGGACGGTCTGGAGGGCAGGGTGAGGCCAACGCAGCCGGCAGCGAGGGGCGTGAGGAGGGGGGCGTGCGCGCGGCTGGCAGCGAGGGGCGAGAGGAGGGCGGCGTGAGCGCGGCTGGCAGCGAGGGGCGAGAGGAGGGGGGCGTGAGCGCGGCTGGCAGCGAGGGGCGAGAGGAGGGCGGCGTGAGTGCGGCTGGCAGCGAGAGGCGAGAGGAGGGGGGCGTGCGCACGGCTGGCAGCGAGGGGCAAGAGGGCGGCGTGAGCGAGGCTGGCAGCGAGGGGCGTGAGGAGGAGGGTGTGAGCGCGGCTGGCAGCGAGGGGCGAGAGGAGTGGGGCATGAGCGCGGCTGGCAGCGAGGGGCGTGTGGAGGGGGGCGTGCGCGCGGCCCAGCAAGGGGCGAGAGGAGGACGGCGTGAGCGTGAGGAGGAGGGTGTGAGCGCGGCTGGCAGCGAGGGGCAGGCGAGAGGAGGGCGGGCGCGCCGCCAGCAGCGAGGGGCAGGAGGAGGGGGGAGGAGGGCATGCGTGCGGCCCAGGGAGGGGAGCGAGGAGGAGGGGGGCATGCGCGCGGCCGTCCCGGGTCTCCGCGCTGGGCAGGGAGGGGCCGGGGGCTCTCGTCGGCCTCGCTCGGGCCTTGGTGGCCATGGAGCAGGGCTAACCTGCCTGTCCCTGAAAACGTAGGTATTTTTCACCTTTCCGAAACCAATCATGTCACAGTGAACATTGGAATGTAGTCTTGTATGTGTATGATCTTCAAGATTAATTCCCACGAGTATTTTTTAAACTTTTGATGGTGTAAGACCGTGGTTTCTTGTTCCTTTCACGAGAATTCCCACCTTGGCCCACGAGAGTCCACATCCTACAGAGAACCGGGTTCATAACATATCCCATTTTCTCTGCTGAGCTGTAGGCCAAAAATTTTAATTTCATTTGTTTGAATCCTAGTGAGAAAGGCCATGGTTTCTCATGCTCATCATTTGTGTGTATCTTTCTGATTACCTCTTTATAAAAACTTTATTTGGGACATTGAGTGTACTGTGTATCTTGCAAATGTTTTTTCTCCTTGGCATGTTTTGTTTCTGGGGCTGTTTGGGTTTTTGGAGAGGTAATGCTGTCCCCTTTCCTCCCAGTGCCCGTGCGGGTCTTGGAGCTGGAGTCCAGTGGAGCTGACTCGGAGTCCAGTGGAGCTGTTGACCTCGAAACAAAACGAGGGATCAGCACCCCTGAGCGTAAGTAGTCTGCGGGCACGAGCAAGTCTCCTGACTCTGCAGCGGGTACTGCGTGTGCAGGGGTCCCAGCACAGTTCCCTCATGCATGCCATGGGGCGTGTGGTCACACTGAATGCCCCTGAGTGACTGTGATGGTGCTGCTGACTGGGCACAGCTGACCGAGGCTCCTTCCAAGTGCTGCCAGTGGATGTGAGGGATTTTCAGCGCTAGATTTAATTGAACAAGGGGCAGTGGGATAGCAGGTCCCTCCTTGGTGGTGAGTCAGCTGCAGAGGCGCCGCCACCTGGCCATGCTGGGCTGTGCGAAGGGCTCCGAGCCCTGTCCGCAGTCCACACAGCAGCGGTGAGGGGCGGGAGGGGCTCCCAGGCCTGTGGCACTGCGGATGCACCAGCAGACCTGACCCCCGGCCAGGAAGGTCTCCCCAGACCTCAGTGGTCGCAGCACAGGGAGCACATTGAGCCTGGCCGTCTGGAGGGTGTGGTGAGAGCACAGCTAATTGGGACGGGACAGGCGGGGCGTCCCCGGGCAGTAGCACCCGCTCTCAGGTGTGGCCCAGGCCGAGGAGCGCACAGGGCTCTGGACACAGACGGCCCTGGGCGGGGAGGGAGCCCCACCAGCGTACGACAGCGGGGGCTCCGTGTCCTCAGCACTCAGATTGTCCTGACCGAGCACCGAGTGAGGGCTTATCCCCAGTGACCTGCTTTAAACCCGGCAACTCCCCTGAGGGCGGTACCTATCTCCCCTCTAGAGAAAGAGGTTCTCACTTTAGCTCGCGCTGGGATGCAAAGCCCAAGTTGGCCCAGGTGGGAGGGTGGGTGGCAGTGAGCAGGGGGCAGCCAGCAGGGCGGCATCTTCCGGGTGCCCAGGAGGAGCGGCAGGAGCAGGGGTCTTGAGGGGCTCTGAGTGCAGTGGGGCCTCGGGGGGCCGGGGAGGAGCCGTGAGCGGCAGCACTCAGAAGGCCGTCAGGGCTGGGAACCCAGGGAGGGAGGCAGGCCCTGGCCCCACCGTGCGCCTGCTCTTGTTCAGCTTCTCCCCTGAAGGCCTTTGTTACCCTTCCACTGAACATTCCCCCTTCCAGAGACCATCCCAAATGTCACTTTTGGCTCGGAAATCAGCTACATCGTGTCACCGGGCCAGTCGCTTCCCCTCCAGAGCAGGAGCAGGAGGCGCGCCCCAGGAAGCCGGCGGGGCTCAAGAGCTGCAGGCCAGGGGGACAACGTTCTGTGTCTGTCACTGCCCGACATGCCGTAAGTCCCCAGTCCCTGCCCAGAACGGTCCCATCTGAGGGCTGGGGCCCCACGTGACGTGTGCACTCCCCCACAGGCCCCCGCAGACTTCCCAGTGGAACGTGAAATCTCCCTCCAGAAGCGAGGACCGCAGCGCCTCCAGGAGGCCACGCCGCCAGGCCTCCAAGAAGAGGGCCAAGTGACCACCTCTCCCGGGAGTTCTCACCTGGAGCCCCGGGACCACCCACCTGTTCACCTCTGTGGCTGGTCAATACCTGGTTAAGAACTGTAACACGCCAGGGAAATGCCTTACGTATTTAATACGGACTTAAATATCCAAAAACATCCAGCTCATTCTAATAAACTCTATTCTGGTCCCAATCCAGAACGTTGTCTCTTAGAAGTCCTGCTTCTGTTAGCTGTTTTCCAGTTCCTTATAGTAAGGACACTGCTTCCTGTATCTGTTATCCAGACTGTAATATTTTTTCTATTGTTATTAAATTGCAAACTTTTTAAAGCTTCTTCCAATGCACAAAGGTTAAGCATGAGTCCAAGCTCCGAGTGTTTTTAGCACAGTGTTTTTATTGGTAGTCATTTAACTGACAAAGTGTTGGAGGAGAATAAAACCAGATCTCTCCTGTTAGGGAAAAGGGACCCACACCTTTAAGTTTCAGGCCGTCTGCCTCCTCACAGCAGCGGTCTTGGCATAGACTGCAGTCCCTGCTAGGAGAACTCTGTTTCTTACCAGAGTGACAGGAGCAGTGCTTTATGTCCAGTCCCGGGGGTGTCCCTGCGGCACAGGGGCCTTAGGTTCCGGGCCCACTTAACACTGGTGGGCGTGCGCTCTGTCCAGGAGCGAGCAGAGAGAAACAGGGTCGGCCCAGGGTTCATCCTGGATCTGCAGAAGCAAAAGCACAGGGTTTCTGTCCATGCTGCACGGGGAGTGCTGGTAGGTTGAGAGCGTCGAGGCTGTCCTAACCCCGGCTTCCCTGCTCATCTGTGTGAGCAGTTGTGTGTGCACATGTCTTCACAGCACACTCTGCATGTGTGCACGGCGGGGTCAGAGGGCAGCCCCCGAGGGATGCCCTCGCCCCCGTCCGGCGCTTCAGACCCAGGGCACACCTGACACGACGCAAGGAGGAGGCAAGTGAAGAGGCCCTGCTCCCACTTGTGTTTGTAAAGCTTTCACAAATGAGGTTTAACAGACACCGAGTGCAGGTGTGTTAGCACGAGTCTGCGGCACCCGGCTCAACTGCAGCCAAGGCCACAGCAGCGGGTGTGCCGGCCTCCAAGCTCCAGCCACGTCTACATCGTAAAGTCTCACGAGGCTTCTTTTCTGTCTGCAGCGACCTCCCCGACGCATGTCACTGCCCTCTCCTCTGTCAGAGCTGGGGCACAGGCCAGAGGCTTTAGGGTCCATGAAGTCCACCTCATCACGGAGCTGCCCCCAAGACAGAGGGCACCTCTGTCCCCACCGAGCAGAGCTGAGGGGGAAGGGCCGTCTCAGGCTGTGCTTTCGAGTCACACACTCGGAGAAGACGTTCCCCCAGCACCACGAGGAGCTGCCCTCTGCTGCTGCCAGTCCTCGTGGCAGAGTGCCCACACGCTCAGGAAAGAAAGGTCAGCGTTGTCTCGAGTGCTGAACTAAACACCAAAGCATACGAGGTGGCGACACTGAACGTAATGATGGCTGTGTCCTTCCCTGTGAGAGCCAGTGACACAGGCGTGAGGGCGCCTTCTGTGAAGCCGGGTGTGAGCACAGCAGCGCATCTGAGGCCAGGAGCGCCTGCTTGCAAGGAACAAAGGCCTCTGCAAGGCGTCCCTGATGCCCCTCGAAGCAGGCAGCATGTCGGGTGGCGAGAACTTCGTCAGTGTCAGGAAACTGCCCTGGACTTGGGCTCACGCTTCACCCCCGTCAGCTGGGCCACCGCCCAAGCCCCTCCTGCCACAGAGCAGCCTGCCGGGAGGTGAGGCGGAGCCTGCCCTGTCTCACTGCAGAGAGGGAACGGGGGTCACTGTCCTTAAGCAGATGGAAACGGGGTTGGCAGATTCGATTCAGAACTGCCTTTGCCCCTGGACGGTCTGATGAACCACATGAGAAAGTAGAGGGCGTTTAGAGGCCAGAGAGCAGGCTGCTGTGTTTTCTGAGTCAGAGCCACAGAGCTCGGAACTGGGGAAGCCAGGCTGAGGGGCCACACAGAGGACCTTTCCCCTCCCAGCCCCCTTGGCACTACCCAGGCGGACCCACGTGGTGTGTGAACCACACGGGCAGGGCTGGTCCGCCCTTGCCAGCGTTGGGCATCAGGTGGGCCGGGGCGGGCCAGCTGACCTGGGCACTCGGGAGCCCGCCACTCTGAGTGGGCCTTAGAAGGCAGCCGATGACTGCAGGGCCTGGTGGGCAGGAGGGAGCCTGACACCACCCACTCCGCGCAGCGTGCTCGCTCGCTCGGGAATGGCAGCGAGACCTGCGGACCAGATCCCTCTGGAGCACGCACATCTCTCTCCTGGGACCCGCTGGGTTTTTGGGGGACATCACCTTCCCTGCTGGTGACAGAGGTCTCCAGGCCTCCTCTCCTCCTCACCTGTCCTGACGTCATTAACTGTCCAGCTCCCCTGGGTTCTTGCAGCTGAAGCCAAGCAGCAGAGCCGAGTGAGGCCCGACAGTCCCCAGCAGTGCCCGGGGCACACTGCTCATGCCTGACAGGCCCGGCATTCCCCGCTCTGATCGTGGCTGACGAAGTAGCCCCGTGTGTAGGCACAGCGGATGCCCCTGTGATAAGGGTCAGGACGGCCAGGACCCCGACGGTGCTGCCAGTGTTGGGGTCAGCTGGAGAAGGGGAGGGGTGAGAAGACGCTGTCCCCCACCCTCCCCAGGCCTGGAGCGGCTCTGCCTGGCGGCGGTGACGCCCACCAGCTGCAGCACCCACCTGCGGGCACCGCCTGCGCTGACCAGCCTCTGGGCACATCTGGCAGCTTTCTTACTGGGAAATGGTTCCCCACAGAGATAGAACTAGGAGCCAGAGCCCCAGGGAAGAAAACCCCTGAATCTCTAGGGCGTGCCTCAGATTATTTAGTTTCAAGCGGATTAAAAGGGCAAATAGGAGGTGAGAACGTGGCCTTGCAGCCCCCAGCCGACCCTCAGGAGACCCTCAGCTGCGTTCTCATGCTTCAGGGTGGGCGCGGGGCTGCCCTGTGTGCAGATGAAAGTGCTGGAAAGCACGCAGGGGTGTAGTGACCCACGCTGGCCAGCCTGGGAGCTGCTGCTGTCCTCCCTTCTCGGGTGCAGGGTTGACTGTGAGCACACCGTTCCTTAAAGGTGCACGTGAATGCTGATTTCATAACTTCAGTTCCCAAGCTCCGTCTCTTGAGTCAGGAACTCCAGGGCACGGCCCAGGAATCGTCCTCCTGCCCCAGAGCACCTCTCCGGATCTGACAGCAGCTGGGGAGTGCCCAGGAGCAGACTAAACAGGTGGGGTGGGCCCTGCACCCGCCCCCATCCTGCCTCAGCCTCCACTGAGCCCTGACACCCAGAGGAGGAAGCACCCCAACAGCGTAAATTACTGGGGTGAGCCCTAGTTTCTGCTTCCTGCAAGATGGTCAGAGTGGATAAATTCCTGGAGACCTTATACAATTACGTTTCCAGGATTCCGTCAGTTATCAAAGTAATGGAGCTCATGATTCTTCATTAAAAGTTTCAGGATGAGGAGAGAACCTGTGGTCCGTCCTTCAGAGGGTCCTCCTGCCAGACCCGGTGGACTCCAGGGGGCAGCCGGCACCGAGGGCGCTGAGGTCCAGGGCACCAGGAGGCGTTGCTGGCCCGGGGTGCGGCTCGGTGGATTCATGCTCGCGTGTCCTGTTCTCGCAGCAGGCTGAGCCCGTGGCGTCGGGGGCGGGGCAGCAGTTCCAGCCTGAGTCCTCCTCGTGGACGGTGCTGAACCCTGGCTGGGGTTTGAGGGCGGACGGGGACCCGGCGACAGGGCTCCGGTGCCGCCCGCCTCCCCCGGGCTATATACCGAGTGCCTGTGGTTCAGTCCTGCCCACAACCCACCGGGGCCCCGAGGGCACCAGCAGTGCCTCAGCATCCCTGCGGGGCCGGCAGTCAGTCCCTGCGCCCAGACGGAATGCCCCCCAGACTCTCCTGTGCACAGAGTGAAGGGTCCCGACGTGAGGTCTGAGGCTCCTGCCTCACGAAGGTCGCTGTCTGCCCACTGGCACAGCGCCCGCAGCAGGGACGCCGGCACCCACCCTCTTCCCAGGGCTTTCACCAGAGGGCCAGCCTCAGTTTCCCACGAGGGTGAAAATCTGGGACGAAACGTAATATTAAAAAAGTAAGATCATGGCTAACGGTCCCATCACTTCATGGCAAATCAAAGAGGAAAAAGCGGAAGCCCCGACAGACTTTATTTTCTTGGGCCCCAAAATCACATGGACGGCAACTGCAGACACTGAAATTAAAAGATGCTTGCTCCGTGGAAGGTAAGCTATGGCAAACCTAGACAGCTTATTAAAAAGCAGAGACATTATTGTGCCGACAAAGGTCTGTATAGTCAAAGCTATGGTTTTTTCCAGTAGTTCCAGACATGAGAGTTGGACCATAAAGAAGGCTGAGTGCCAAAGGATTGATTCTCTCAAACTGTGGTGTTGGAGAAGCCTCTTGACAGTCCCTTGGACTGCACAAGAGATCAAACCAGTTCATCCTAAAGGAAGTCAACGTTGAATATTCACTATACTTTGAAGAGCTGACTCATTGGGAAAGACCCTGATGCTGGGAAAACTTGAAGGCAAAAAGAGAAGGGGGCGGCAGAGGAAAAGACAGCATCACCAACAGAGTGGACATGAATCTGAGCAAACTCCGGGAGATTGTGTAGGACAGAGGAGCCTGGCATGCTGTAGTCCGTGGGGTTGCAAAGAGACACAGTGACTGAACAACAGACTTTCATAAAAAATGAAAACCTTTTGTGCTTCAAAGGACACAGGCAAGTGAGAAGACAGTTCATTGACTGGAAGAAAGTCATACATCTCTGACAAAGGTCTAGGATACAAAATGTATGAAAACTTGCAATTCAGTGAATTGACAAATAAAATGGACAAAGAATTTGAATAGACATTTCTCTGAAAAGATACACAGTTAGCCGATTGAGTTGAGGAGGAGAAGGGGACGACAGAGGATGAGGTGGTTGAATGGCATCACCGACTCAATGGACGTGGGTTTGGGTGGACTCTGGGAGTTGGTGATGGACAGGGAGGCATGGCATGCTGCATTTCATGGGGCTGCAAAGAGTCGGACACGACTGAGCAACTGAACTGAACTGAACTGAACATGAAAAGATGCTCAACGACATTAGTTGTCAGAGAAATGCAAATCAAAACCACAGTGAGAATCCACACCACATCCCTGAGGAAGACTGGAATGAAAACGATGGATAATCACGCGTGTTAGTGAGGATCTGGGGAAACGCGCGGCCAAGGAGAAGTAAAATTGCACAGCCAGCGTGGGAAACACTTTGGTGGTTTCTTAAAAAGCTAACCTGTGACATCATCAGTTCAGTTGACGTACTCCTTTCCCGATTTGGAACCCATCTGTTGTTCCAGGTCCGGTTCTGAGTGTTTCTTCTTAACCTGTATGCAGATTTCTCAGGAGGCAGGTCAGGTGGTCTGGTTTTCCTGTATCTTTAAGATTTTCCACAGTTGCTTGTGATCCACACACTCAAAGGCTTTAGTGTAGTCAATGAAGCAGAAGTAGCTATTTTTATGGGACTCTCTTGCTTTTCTGATGATCCAGTGGATGTTGGCAATTTGCTCTCTGGTCCCTCTGCCTTTTCTAAATAGAGATTGAACATCTGGGAGTTCTCAGTCCATATGCTATTGGAGCCTAGGAGCTAATTGTCTACCTGGAGTTTTACACTCCATGATAAGCTGAACAGCAGTTAATGATTGTACTGGGTCTGAATGTTTTATGACCCTCCAGACCAGGGAGGCATTCTTCTGAATGCCTGGAAACTGGAACAAACACAGCTTTAGGCTAGTGGAGCCAAAAACGTTTATGTGAGAGAATTACAATGGGAACTAGAAAAAAGAACCAAGGCTCTGACTTCTACACTGACTGCCTAACAGTCTTTCCCTCACCGGGGCAGTGTAGGGGTAAGCGAGACCCTCACAGTGCTTTGTCTGCCTTGGGGGAGTTAGCCCTAATGGCCCGGGAGCGGGGAGAAGGAAGACAGAGCTGGAAAGCTGGTGCAAAGGGCTAGGAGGCCTGTAGCCTCTTCTGGACCGAGGTGCAGAGTCCGCTCAGTCCAGCTTTTGTTCCTGATTGCAGACTATGAGCCTGTCTCAGATCTTGTCTTTCTTAAGACACCTGCCGTGTTAATCACCTCCTCCTAAGTGTCAGGGCCAGATCTGTGTTTACCCAGGCCCTTCCCTTCTGGGCTGGAACAGTCAGCAGGCAGCGCTCACGCCTGGCGTCGACCCGGTGTTCCAAGGTCCGTGCTTCCCTGACCCCAGTCACACTCCCTTCCGGGTCTGGCCTTGGGGTTTGTAACAAGGAGATTTTTTCTTAATACATGCTGTTTTTCCAGGTGCTATTTCTGTGGGATTTCTCAAGGCTGTGAAAGTCCATTATTAGGAATTCCCACTGCAGGCTATGCTGTTGTTAACAGAGGATTTGATGTTAACCCGGAGGGCACTGTCTCTTGCGGTCTTAACTTGATAAAGACTGAAACATGCTTTCTCCCTGAAGGCAAGCTAAGCGACTTCCCACACGTTCCCTGAGGAATGACCACTCAGAAACCCGTTTAGTACTATCGTCGACCCCAAAAAGACTGCTCAAGACTATGGGGGTCTTACAGTTTCGCTTATTTTACCGTTAGCAATGAAATAATGATTTCGAGTCAGGATTTAAATTTTATCCCATCAACATTGTGCTTCCTCCCTGTCTCCATCTTGTTATTATTATGCCTATTTTGAACTTGTCCCTCTCCCTGGGGCCTTTTTCCCCTTTCATTCTTTCTTTTTCCCATGTGGCAATCAAGCGTATTTTATATACTACCCCATAGCCAGGCAAGCCTCAGCGCAGCGATCCCTCTGAGTTGGAAGAGCTCTGCTTCTTTACAACTTATTTCTGGCAAACAGAATCAGGGACTGCGGGCTCTAAGCTCTCCCTCTGACCGGTGCTTGCAGCAGCCACTGTGTGTGAGCCATCAGAGCATTCAGGGACTGCGGGCTCTAAGCCATCAGAGCATTAAGGTTGTTGCCACTGTCTTTGCAGGCTGAAGAAAGTCTTTTTCAAGAGTCTGTGGCTAAACTGGTGCTTTGTTGCCAGTCCACCTGGTCATGAGTGTGTGTGACACTTGGGATCATTAGTGGATCTCCGAATCCTGAGTATTCAATAAAACACAGACTTGGGACTGTTTTCCTCCCCAGAGCAACCCACAAGGGAAAATGAATTCCTGCTCCCCACACAGATTTTCATAACACAGAACAAGAGGAATACTACTTAGAAGGCTCTCTTCCCGTTGGGAGATCAATGTATCTCTAAGCCTTGACTCATCTGTATCACGGTTTAAGCACAAATTCTCCACAGCTCAGATTTGCAACATCTAAAACACAGTTTTGTTAGTTGATTCTTTGCCTTCAGGGATATGAGGTTTTGCCTCCTGGTTTGGGGAAGGTGTAGGGCAAGAACCATCTGACAGCTAACAATGCGTATCAGGCTAAGAACACTGGGAGGAGTTACTAAGCTAGATGCCTAGCAAGCATGAAATTCACATCAGTGTTAAGTATGAACATGCTCAGTATTATCCTGAGGGAATGACTTCAAGGTGGAAGTTTCTGTTATGTTTATTTTTCTCCAAATTTGTAACGTTTTTCTGTCATGCTACGAAAAGTCTTCATTTCCCTTTTCCCAATATTGAGGTTCAAGAAGCTAGCTCTCAGTCATAGACTAATGTGGATTTAGTTTCCTATGTAAGTATTTATATTAGTTTTCCTCAGGGATGTACATATGTGTATAAAATCCTCATCTTACCACTCGACAATACCGCTTTGACCATGCTTTCACATGTGTTCCTTGGTCAAGGTCACTTGCCAGAGCAAGCTGGGTTTCTGCAGTCTCGTCTGGTGGGTGAAGGATCCACTGAGGGCGGCTCAGGAGTTTCCCCCCTGTATTGTGATCCACGGGACCTCAGGTCTGGAAACAGGGAAGCTCTGATGTCCCCGACTAGCCCCAAGGGTCACGGGGATCTTCACCAGTTGCGTTCCCCCTTCCTGGTCTTGCCAGGGTTTGCTCCTCAAAGATGTCCACTCACTTTCTCCTCCTTCCTTTGGAATCCGGTGGTGTCTTCTAAGTGTATGACTTTCAGATAGGTTTGCTTCTTTTTGCTCTGGGATCTCTGCTGGGGAAGGAAGGTCCAGGCTGTGGGTTACTGGGTTTTCCTGGATTAAAGAACTCTTTAACTCAAGATGACCAGATCCAAACTGAGAAAACTACATTCAACATCCCCCACAGAGAATACAAACCGAGTCACCCATTTTACAGGATGGGGAAAAAGAAACAATGGGACAAACTTGATGTTCTTCATTCGCCATTAAACTTTTTCACTCTGGACCGAGGCCCTGATGGTTCTGTTCTTTAGTATGTAATGAAAGGAACTTCTTGTATCAAGGACCTGATAAGCAAAGTGTTAGTGGATTGATTGTTAATACATTTTAAGAAATGGTCTTAATCTAAGTCATTGAATTTTCCTACTAAATAACTTCTCAAGTTCTTCCCAGTTAAATACCTTGTATGGTGATTCAGAGACACGGCATGCGGGGGACCCACAGGGAGGACTCAGTCATGTCAAGTAAATCTAACTCATCTCTGTTCTTCTTGGCTTGTTCTTGACTAAAAACGGCAGTTCTCACTTGGACTCTCAGAGACTCGAAGCCTCTTCCTGAGTCATCTCGTCTCTGAACAGATAGGCTCACATCTGAAAAATGGATTAGAGAGGACTGTCTATGTAGGACTACAGGATTTTGGAGGTCATCCTGGAAGGGATGTGGATGGGAGTTGCACCGTTGAAGGTTTCTCCCCTCAGGAATCAACACATTTTGCTTTTGATGTTTTCCTTTTCTTTTAGGTTCAAAACCAGTGACCATGCTTTATAAACACTAAACCTCTACACCAGACACACAAGGATGTTTATTTTTTCTGGTCAGACAAATCAAATTTAAAGTATTAAGAACTTAATGCTACGCTTCATGGTTACTACGCAATAAAAGGATTTAGAATGGATGGAAAGCGCTTGACCGCTTCCCTGTAGTCAGCACAAAGCCGCACCTGTTCCACTGGCATCTGTTGTGGTGGAAGCGTAAACGGTCACAAAACGTACTTTTCCATTCGGAATTTTCTTGATGACTCTCCCTTGTTCCTCACATTCCACGGTCTGTTGGTTCTCTCCTTCCCATAAACCAGCTCTCCGAAAGAGGGTCAAGACCTAGGGACCCAGGGACTGAAATCAGCTCGCAAACTTTGGCCCGGCGCACTGAATACGACAACAGTATTACATCCTAATCGTCAAACTTATGAAGAGACTAGATCTTACTTACGCCGATCACAAAGAGAAATGATAATTACGTGGCACGATAGAGGTGCTAACAGTCACCATAATGGCGATCATATGACAACACACAAGTGTTTCAAACCCACATGTCGTGCAGTGTGATCTTATACAAGGCTGTATGGTGAAACATTTTCACTTAAAGAAAAATGGAGCACCTCCCATCACCCGTTTGATTGCATGGGTGAGAGAGGATTCTTGTGTTACTGTCTCAGCATCTCTCACTCCTGTCTTCCTCTTCTCCACGCCCCACGATTCCAGCTTCAGCCAGCATCACTCACAGCCTGAGGACCTGGGACCCAGCCCAGCAGCAGCTGCTGGGTCCATGCCTCTCACCCCTTCTCTCCAATACTGCATTTCAGCCTCACCAAGCTCCCCGCCCTGGTTAGGTTTTTCTTCTCCTTATGAAGGTTTTCAAAATTAAATAATTTCCATTCTGAACTAACCTGATACACTAGGTAAATGTGTGCAGGGAACTGAAACGATCAGATGTCGGCATTTGTTTTCTTGGGTAGGGGCTCAGCTATTTCCTTCTTCTCCTTCCTGTTCTGAGGCTGTATCTTTATTACTACGGCCCCAGATATATTTTATCTCAGCATGTGGACTGAATTTCATCCCCCAAAATACAGAGCTTAGAGGTCTTGGTCTCTTGGTCAGTTCAGTTCAGTTCAGTCCCTCAGTCGTGTCCAGCTCAACTCCCGGAGTTCACTCAGACGCATGTCCATCAAGTCAGTGACGCCATCCAGCCATCTCATCCTCTGTCGTCCCCTTCTCCTCCTGCCCTCAATCTTTCCCAGCATCAGGGTCTTTTCCAGTGAGTCAGTTCTTTCCATCAGGTGGCCAAAGTATTGAAGTTTCAGCTTCAACATCAGTCCTTCCAATGAACACCCAGGACTGACCTCCTTTAAGATGGACTGGTTGGATGTCCTTGCAGTCCAAGGGACTCTCAAGAGTCTTCTCCAACACCACAGTTCAAAAGCATCAATTCTTTCACACTCAGCCTTCTCTATAGTCCAACTCTCACATCCACACATGACTACTGGAAAAACCATAGCTTTGACTAGATGGACTTTTGTTGGCAAAGTAATGTCTCTGCTTTTTAATATGCTGTCTAGGTTGTCACAGCTTTTCTTGCAAGGAGCAAGCATCTTTTAATTTCATGGCTGCAGTCACCATCTGCAGTGATTTTGGAGCCCCCCAAAATAAAGTCTGACACTGTTTCCATTTTTTCCCCATCTATTTGCCATGAAGTGATGGGACCAGATGCCATGATCTTAGTTTTCTGAATGTTGAGTTTTAAGCCAACTTCTTCACTCTTCTCTTTCACTTTCATCAAGAGGCTCTTTACTTCTTCACTTTCTGCCATAAGGGTGGTGTCATCTGCATATCTGAGGTTATTGATATTTCTCCTGGCAATCTTGATTCCAGCTTGTGCTTCATCCAGCCCAGCATTTCAGATGATGTACTCTGCATATAAGATAAATAAGCAGGGTGACAATATACCGCCTTGATGCACTCTTTTCCTGATTTGGAACCAGTCTGTTGTTCCATGTCCAGGTTTCTTGGTAGCTGATGCCTTTAAAATGTTACCTAAATCTTTAGCCTCACTATTGGTAGGTATCCAGCCATATGCTAGATATCCTTCTGAGAGGCTTTCCTTTATTTAGGGTTATTTTAAAATGCATCATGCAAATCCCAACTGTCCCGTCAGAGCAGAGCTTTGTGAATGTTGACCAGCCAGGGCTTGCAGCTTTCCCAGCTGCCAGTCCACAGCTCTGACCTGAGGTTGTCTTGCTCTACCCTCAGGTAATTTGAGCTCATTATTTCCATTCCTTCTCTCCTATCGAAGGCTGACATACTTTCTGTGAGTTGTGAATGAGTCTGAATGCCAAGGCTGCTGTTGGCCGATCCCCAGGAGATACTGGAGCAGACAGATGAATAATCTGGTATCATTATTTTCCCAGGACCTGCTGTGTTTGATAAAGGGACCTGTTACTGCCTACTTCTCCCCTCGTATCTTCCTTCTGCTCTGAGGTGCCCGCCTCTCAGGGATCTAAACTTTACTTGATAATTAGAGGTCACACAGCCAGCGGATCACTGTCCTTAGGATTATACTTCAAATAAAACAGACTCCAGGCAGAAAAGGATGCATCTCCTACTCTACTTTCTCATGAAGATACAGACACATACACCCCAATCCTAAAATTTTATCTGAAGAGAACTGTTCATCTTCATTGCTCTATAGACATATGGAATCCAGAAAGCTGCAGCTCATATTCACTATTCAGAGACAACACGAAGTCAAACAATTCCTGCTGAAACCTTAATCCCCTTGATGGGTTCATAACAGAAGCCAGTACTTCCTAATTCACCAGATAAATGAAATACTTACGTGTTACATATCTGTGACGATAAAACGCTTCATTCCCCCATTTGATCACTTTCCTTGCTATGATCAATTCCATGATGGAGAATATCCACAAATACACAGAAAGAATCATTGCAGTTTTCTAAATACAAAAAATAACTCTATGTTCCTCACAGACCTTTACATTTGTAAAATGTTTCACATCATCAAGGTAAGACAAAATTGTAAAATGTTTACAAAATAGAAAACTTTCCCTGTAATATTCCACCATCTTAATACAATTATGATGGTTTTGACCTGTTTACATGATAACGATTGTAACAGACTTTTTGTTTTGAGTACTTACTGTATGGCTAGACATTTATGCTATGCTTTTTATATGCATTACTGCTGAGTTCACTCAACAACCTTTTGTGATTGGAAGCATTAGTCTCATCTTAGAGAAGAGTGTGACTTGAAGGGGTTAAAATGGCACAGCCCGTAGCCTGAAGGGTGGAGGGACTGAGCGCTTGCTTCCAGGTCCCCTTCTCTCCTCCCCCCACCCTTGCCTTGGGGTGTCTCCCACCCTAGTTCTCTGATGGCTCCCAGAATCCCAGGTTCAAGATTTCTGTACCTCATTTCTGTGTTTCCATAACACAGGTGTAGTTGTAAATGGTATATTATCCCATTTGTTCCATTTAATATCATGCCCTAAACATTATTTTCATTTATATAAAACCTTTATGATTTAGATACTTAGTATCTATATAATGTTTATAATATTTAAGAATATATTCCAATATCAACCAGCAAAGTTCAATGTTAAACCGTAATTACTTTTGTAACAAGCTAATACATAGAAATATGATTTATTCAAGTTTGCTACACAGTTTTGGCTCATAGCACTCTTTTCATCTTTTGAGTGATTAAAATGGATTTCAAGAAAGCTGGCTCAAGGTAAACACCACCAGACTATTCTCCGCGCGTCTCTCCACCCTGCCCTGTCAGCGGCAGCCTGCAAGACTACTCAGGCCTCTGTTCACGCTTTGCAGACTGGAACAAACTGCATTATACTGCATGTATTTATCACAAATGGTGATCTTTGTGAATATGACAGGATCGGGATGAGCAGAAATCGATTTTCTGACAGGTAATGAAGATCTGATGATCAGTGGCATAAAGTGGTCTAGGTATGGTCTCGCTTAGGTTTGAAATGATATTCTAATAATTGGAATGCCTTTTGGAAGATATGTAGGCATACTTTACATGGAGCAGAGGACAGGTGTTCCCCTAAATGCTAAAGACGTTGTTTAATTGCCACGAAGCAGGAGTGGTCCACACTGATACCTGGTCGCCCGAATGATCACCACTGAGAATATTGGATATCAATTGTTTTTAAAAAATGGTTAATTTGGGTAAATGTCCCTCAATTTCACTGTCTCACCTAACAATTTCATACAATTCCTGTGTCCACTTTATTATTTTTTAACATTATGCGTTATAACTCTTTAGTTATTTTTGATTAATTTTACCGCTAATTTTCCCAGTGAGATGACTAGGAAGTTACGATCCTTGAATCTATTTTTTAAAATAGTGTTATTGTTTCCTTACGCCTGACTTGAGTGATGTAATCCTCCCCTCCAAATTTCAGTTAAAATATTTTTGCACATGATTTATGGTGTAAAATATTTGAAACTTCATTTATATGCTGGAATGTGGGCTTAAAAAAAGCCTCAGCTATAACTATAAATATTTCAGAGTTAATCAAGGCTTGCCATTTATCTATATGAAAACATTGCTCTTCAAATTCCATTTAAAAACATAAAACTTACTACCATCTTTTCTAATTTTTACAACTTTCAGGCCCTTACGAGTGTCTTCATGTTTGAGTTATTCCAGAATAGCATATACCTGAGAATGGCCTAACAACCAATTCTTATCAGTGATCCAAGATTTATTATGAAATACTCGGAGTACATAATCTCATTAATGCTCCAGCTCTCCAGGCTTTATCTTCTGATCGAACTAGACCACTGAGAAGCAGCATTGTTGGCTCACAGTTTCTTGGCACTTGATGCAAAAGTTTTAAGAGAGTTAACACTCGGGTAGGAAGACCAGGGGTCCCCAAGCGGCAGGAAGAATAACCTTCAAGGGGCAGCCGTTCGCTTTCTTTACTCCAGATTAAAGGAGGCGCCGCTAACCCTGTGTTGCCATGACAACACCCAGCCAGAACTTCACTTTGAGAAGCTAATGGCTCACTAAACTAATGCGTTTTTCTTATGGAAATGTTTTTCCTAAACTATGTTAATGAAACTATGTATTTGCTTTGGAATCTGCTTTTCCTCAAAATCTATTCTGCCTAAAACTAACCTTTTCTCAAACCTTGAGCTGATAATGGCTCAGCAAACCAGTATGCTTACTCATGGAAATGTTTTTCTTAAACTATGTTAATGAAACTTTGTATTTGCTTGAAAATCTGCCTTTCTTCAAGATTCAAATCAATTGTTTTATGGCCAGAGAAGACTCCCCTTGCCATTCTATCTCAAAATGCACGTTTTGGGAGTGGGCTCTGGTGCAACTCTTTCAGTCTTGGGGCATTTAAGCCTCATTAGCAGCTTGCTAACAGTTATATAACGCCTTGCGACCCCGTGGACTGTAGCTGCTGGCTCCTCTGTCCATGGATTTCCCAGGCAAGAATAGTGGAGTGGG
This sequence comes from Bos indicus, assembly GCF_029378745.1. Classification (NCBI taxonomy): domain Eukaryota; kingdom Metazoa; phylum Chordata; class Mammalia; order Artiodactyla; family Bovidae; genus Bos; species Bos indicus. Next base: position 83,946,528 of record NC_091774.1, on the reverse strand, counting down.
TTGCCATTTCCTTTTCCAGGGGGTCTTCCCAACCCAGGGGTCATTACCTGCTCCTCCTGCTGGGCAGGAGGATTCTTTACTGCTAAGGCACCTGAGCCCATTTTCATGGACAGAGAGGGTGGGCTGGCTGTAATGACTGAATTTCGTTTTCACTTTCCCTACCAGGGAGCTTATAGCAATGGTGACTCAAATTTGAAAATTCATAGGATCCTAAAACCTACATATTTACAAGATTATTTTCCTAATGATTTCATAAGGAACATACTTCAAACCGCATATGTTGGAATAATTTAATATGTAGGATTGAACCACCCTGAATTAATATCTTTTGTAGATAAGAAATGGTCTAGTATCAGCAATTTTCTTTCAAACTAATATATAAAACCATACTATATACTTGTGACAATGGAAGCTAATAAACATTTCCTTAATACTTGCTCACTTTAAATTAATTTCAATTGTGTTATAATTAATTTATAGATATTTAACCTCTTTCAAACTTATGTGGAATAAGATACAATATTAAAAAATAATTGATTTATAATTTATTACATCTTATAATATGTATACATGTGTCTTTCGTCAACATTTATCATGAAAACAGATTTAGTATAAAAATACGTAGCTGAGTGCCAATGGAGAAAACAAGAACTGTTTTTATCAAGAAGTTGCTACATTTCTTTGCCTGGAAAGATTCAGAAAGCTACTTGGGCAGATCTTTTCTGACTCTCTCTTGAACACTTATGAGCTTCCCTGGTGGCTCAGTGGGTAAAAAATCCGCCTGCAATGCAGGAGACCGTGGTTCGATTCCTGGGTCAGGAAGATCTGCTGGAGAAGGGATAGGCTACCCTCTCCAGTATTCTTGGGCTTCCCTAGTGGCTCAGCTGGTAAAGAATCCACCTGCAATGCGGGAGACCTGGGTTTCATTCCTGGGTTGGGAAGACCCCATGGAGAAGGGAGAGGCTTCCCAGTCCAGTATTCTGGCCTGGAGAATTCCAAGGACTGTGTAGTCCATGGGGTCGCAAAGAGTCAGACATGACTGAGCGACTTTCACTAAGAAGAACAGGTACTGAGAGCCTGAACAAAGATGCTCCTTTTGGTAAACAAAACTGGTTTTTGACAGAACTGGTTGTTGGGGATCATGTGGGCAAATTTTCACAGAGAAGCCTCCTGGGAGGAAAGAAGCTGAGACCCTGTAATTTCCAAATTGGTATACCATGAAGAAGAGGCTGTAGTGACAAGCTCCTAGTCTTAGAACTTGCTGTGTCTGATACACGAGCCCTGAACAACATGTTCACAGAACTTCAGAGCTTCGGCATCTGGGAATGAACCTGTTATGCACAAATGGTGACGCTAGCAACTGAGAACTGACTCATCGGAAAAGACCTTGATGCTGGGAAAGACTGAAGGCAGGAGGGGAAGGGGACGACAGAGGATGGGATGGCTGGATGCATCATCGACTCAATGGACATGAGTTTGAGCAAACCCTGGGAGTTGGTGATGGACAGGGAGGCCTGGCGTGCTGCAGTCCATGGGGTTGCACAGAGTCGGGCATGACTGAGCGACTGAACGACAACAACACATGTGTAGGATACGTGTGTCATACATGTGTTGTCTGCTGTGTTAGTTATCTCATGTGAGGCCCTTATTGAGGCCTTGCAGTTTTGGCTGCCTCAGCTTTCAGGATCTGCTCAGTCATTTGGAGCCACTGTTTGCGGCCATGCCAAATGGGCATTAACAGTCTCCATCACTTCCACATCAGGGCAGCACCAAAACCCTCTCAGCTTATTTTCAAATTTAAAGTCGCTAGTTGTAAAAGAAAAAAAATATATATAGATAACATGTACTTACTTCTTGCCAAAAAATCGTTTCTCTTTTAAATAAAAAGAGTGTAATTTCAAATCCGATTAGAATTAGACCAAGCACTGCAAGGAAAAAACTGCTCATGTTCATCCTTATGGCACACTTCAACTGGAACAGACACGAAATGTCAACTAGTCACATGTAAAAGAAACAAGCCGGGACGAAGTTCTCACTTTCCCTTCCTGGCATACATGTTAAAGTGGATGATTTGTTTAATATCCGACGTTTCCAGAACCAAAGTTACTCTATGGGTTCCCCAACCTCCAAATTCACCCGGATCCAAACAGCTCTCTCTGGCTTCTGCTTTGGATGTTGCATATATGCACTTCACTTACTCCTTTAACAAAAAATTCTTAAATGCTGAAGCATAATAGTGACTGATACTTTAATATCTGCCCAGACAATGCAGAGACCTTAGACCACCTAACTCTCTCTCTCTATTTCAGCCTTCATACTATTGTCGAGTATTTTGGCTTCTTCATATATTCTGAAAATTGCAAAGTATTATCTCATGGAGTCAATATTCATCTATATTTACCTACATATCTACCAATTCCTTTGATTTTTCATTGTTGAAGACATGCCATTCTGAAAACATTAAAGCCATAAACATAAAAAGAAATTTTAGGAATCCTGTAACAATTTCCAGTGGCAGTGAGGTGAATTTTGGCCTTAAAAATTGTACAGTGGGTATACAATTCTTTTCACGCAAGTGTAATTAAAATACACGTGTAATACAATGCGTACTGATTGCTCTCCTTTCGGCTCCCCTCGCTCAGCACTGTCAGACCCACGCTGACTGTCACTCCTCACGTTAGCTTTCTCCTTTCCATGCTCCACAGCAGACTGGTATTTATATGCCACAGTTTAGTAAGTCATAAACATGCTTCCCTCGGGGAAGGAAGGAGGATAAGTTCAGTTCAGTCGCTCAGTCGTGTCCGACTCTTTGCGACCCCATGAATCGCAGCACACCAGGCCTCCCTGTCCATCGCCAACTCCTGGAGTTTACTCAAACTCACGTGCATTGAGTCGGTGATGCCATCCAACCATCTCATCCTCTGTCGTCCCCTTCTCCTCCTGCCTTCAGCCTTTCCTAGCATCAGGGTCTTTTCCAATGAGTGAATTCTTCACATCAGGTGACCAAAGTATTGGAGCTTCAGCTTCAGCATCAGTCCTTCCAATGAATATTCAGGACTGATCTCCTTTAGGATGGACTGGTTGGATCTCCCTGCAGTCCAAGGGAGTCTCAAGAGTCTTCTCCAACACCACAGTTCAAAAGCATCAATTCTTCGGTGCTCAGCTTCTTTATGGTCCAACTCTCACATCCATACATGACTACTGAAAAAACCATGGCCTTAACTAGATGGACCTTTGTCAGCAAAGTAATGTCTCTACTGTTTAATATGCTGTCCAGGTTGGTCATAGCTTGTCTTTCAAGGAGCAAGCATCTTTTAATTTCATGGCTGCAGTCACCATCTGCACTGGTTCTGGAGCCCCCCAAAATAAATTCTGTCACTGTTTCCACTGTTTCCCCATCTATTTGACATGAAGTGATGGGTATGGATGCCATAATCTTGGTTTTCTGAATGTTGAGTTTTAAGCCAGCTTTTTCACTCTCCTCTTTCACTTGTATCAAGAGGCTCTTTAGTTCTTCTTTGCTTTTTGCAATGAGGGTGGTGTCATCTGCATATCTGAGGTTATTGATATTTTTCCCAGCAATCTTGATTCCAGCTTGTGCTTCATCCATTCTGGCATTTCACATGATGTATTCTGCATATAAGTTAAATAAGCAAGGTGATAATATATAGCCTTGACGTACTCCTTTCCCAGTTTCTTTTTGCTTTGGCTCAGCCTCTTCATTCTTTCTGGAGCTGTTTCTCCACTCTTCTCCAGTAGCATATTTGGCTCCTACCAACCTGGGGCATTCATCTTTCAGTGTCCTATCTTTTTGCCTTTTCACACTGTTCATGGGGTTCTCAAGACAAAAATACTGAAGTGGTTGCCACTGCCTTCTCCAGTGGACCACATTCTGTCAGACCTCTCCACCATGACCCTTCTGTCTTGGGTGGCCCTACATGGCATGGCTCATAATTTCATTGAGTTAGACAAGGCTGTGATCCAAGTGATCAGTTTGATTAGATTTGAAGACTGGCAGCACTTAATTGTGGCAGCTTCACAGGACTGCGGAAAATAAAGACTTCACTGTAAAGAACCTCACATGCACCAGGATCCATGGCAAAAGCAGGAATTTGCTAGGAGCCTAGGCCAGATCTATCTCTGGTCTTGCAGAGTCTCCTGGAGAGGCAGGGGGCGGCTGCAGCGCATTCTCATGACACAGACACTGGTGTCACACACACCGGGGAACATTCAACTGTGCAGATGCTGCTGCTGGTGGCTGCCGCATTGGCTCCTTAGTGCCAAGAACAGCCTGTAGGCTCCAGCGCTGAGAAGCCTAAGGCCAAACAACAAGCAGAGTCAGGACACAGTCATACCCATCAACAGAAGGGCTGCCTAAAGACTAAAAAGCTCACAGTTCAGTTCAGTTCAGTGGTTCGGTTGTGTCCAACTCTTGACATTTCTCCTGGCAATCTTGATTCCAGTTGGTGCTTCATCCAGCCCAGCGTTTCTCATGATGTACTCTGCATATAAGTTAAATAAGCAGGGTGACAATATATAGCCTGAACGTACTCCTTTCCTGATTTGGAACCAGTCTGTTGTTCCATGTTCAGTTCTAACTGTTGCTTCCTGACCCACATACAGATTTCTCAGGAGGCAGGTCAGTTGATCTGGTAATCCCATCTCTTTAAGGATTTTCCACAGTTTGTTGTGATCCGTGCAGTCAAAGGCTTTAGTGTAGTCAATGAGGCAGAAGATGATGTTTTTCTGGAATTCCCTTGCTTTCTCTATGATCCAATGAATGTGGGCAATTTGATCTCTGATTCCTCTGACTTTTCTAAAACCAGCTTGAGCATCTGGAAGTTCTGGGTTCACAGACTGCTGAAGCCTAGCTTGAAGGATTTTGAGCATAATCTTGCTAGCATATGAAATGAGCTCAACTGTATGGTAGTTTGAACATTCTTTGGCGTTTCCCTTCTTTGGGATTGGAATGAAAACTGACTTTCTCCAGTCGTGGGACCACTGCTAAGTTTTCCAAACTTGCTGACAAATTGAGTGCAACACTTTAACAGTAACATGTTTTAGGATTTGAAATAGATCAGCTGAAATTCCATCACCTCCACTAGCTTTGTTCATAGTGATGCTTCCTAAGGCCACTTGACTTCACATTTAGGATAACTGGCTCTAGATGAGTGACCACACCATCATGATTATCTGGTTCATTAAGATCTTTTTTGTATAGTTCTTCTGTGTATTCTTGCCACCTCTTCTTAATCTCTTCTGCTTCTGTTAGGTCCATACCATTTCTGTCCTTTATCATGCCCATCCTTGCATGAAATGTTGATATCTCCAATTTTCTTGAAGAGATCTCTAATCTTTCCCATTCTATTGTTTTCTTCTTTCTTTGCATTGATCATGTACAAAGGCCTTCTTAGCTCTCTGTGAATCTCTGGAACTCTACATTCAGTTGGGGATATCTTTACCTTTCTCCCTTGCCTTTCACTCCTCTTTCCTTGGCTATTTGTAAGGCGTCCTCAGACAATGGCTTTGCCTTCTCGTATCTCTTTTTCTTTGGGATGGTTTTCAACATTGTCTCTTACGCAGCATTACAAACCTTGGTCCGTAGTTCTTCAGGCACTCTGTCTATCAGGCCTAACTCCTTAAACCTATCTGTCACCACCACTGTATATTCATAGCAGTAGGGGCAGTCACTCTGTCATGTCTGACTCTTTGCAACTCCCTGCACCTTAGTCCACCAGGCTCTCTGTCCATGGGATTTTCCAGGAAAGAATACTGCAGTAGGTTGCCATTCCCTTCTCCAGGGATCTTCCTGACCCTGGGATTGAACCAGGGTCTCCTGCATTGCAGGCAGATTCTTTACTGTCTGAGCTACTAGATCATACCTGAATAGCCTAGAGTTTTCCCCTACTTTCTTCAGTTTAAGTCTGAATTTGGCAATAAGGAGTTCAGGATCTGAGCCACAGTCAGCTCCAAGTCTTGTTTTTGCTGACTGTATAGAGCTTCTCCATTTTTGGCAACAAAGAACATATCAATCTGGTTTCACTATTGACCATCTGGTGATGTCCATGTGTAGAGTCTTCTCCTGTTTTTTTGAAAGAGGGTGTTTGCTATGACCACTGTGTTCTCTTGGCAGAACTCTGTTAGCCTTTTCCCGCCTTCATTTTGTACTCCAAGGCCAAACCTGCCTGTTTTTCCAGTTTTATCTTGACTTCCTACTTTTGCATTCCAGTCCCCTTCAATGAAAAGGACAACCTTTTTTGGTGCCAGCGTTAGAGTGTCCTGTAGGTCTTCACAGAACCAGTCAACTTCAGCTTCCTCAGCATTAGTAGCTGGGCACAGACTTGGATTACTGTGGTACTGAATGGTCTGCCTTGGAAAGGGACTGCGGTCATTCTGTCGTTTCTGAGGCTGTGCCCAAGTACTGCATTTCAGACTCTTCTGTTGACTGTGAGGGCTACTGCATTTCTTCAAAGGGAATCTTGCCCACAGTGGTAGATACAATGGTCATCTGAGTTAAATTCGCCCTTTCCGGTCCATTTTAGTTCCAATGATTGCTAAGATGTAGATGCTCACTCTTGCCATCTGCTTGACCCCGTCCAATTTACTCTGATTCATGGACCTCACATTCCAGGTTCCTATGCAATACTGTCTACACCATCGGACTTGACTTTCACCACCACACATATCCACAACTGAGTGTATTTCTGCTTTGTCCCAGCTGCTTCATTCTTTCTGGAGCTATCAGTCATTGCCCTCTGCTCTTCCTCCACAGCATATCTAACACCTCCTGGTATGGGGGATTCGTATTCTGGGTCGTGTCTTTTTGCCCTTTCATACTGTTTAGGGGGTTCTCACAGCAAGAACGCTGCGGTGCTTCATCACCGCCTCCGCCGGGGGGCCACGTTTCGTCAGCACTCTCCATGATCTGTCTTGGGTGGCCCTGCACGCATGGCTCATGCTTCATTGAGAACACAAGCCCCTTTGCCATGACAAGGCTGTGATCCATGAAGCGGAAATCGACTCTATCTCAATTAAAAAACAAATAAAATGGGTGTATAATATTACCCACTCTGCTAGCGCATGTGTGTGAGAGAGATAATGTGCAAAAACTCGTCCTGAGGCGTCCAGCACATAGACACTATTCAATAAACCCTAACTCAATTTGCCATTATGCTCTTCACACGTACGCCTCCTCCCACGGCTTCCTGTGCCCGTGTACACGCTGCTACTGTAGTTGATATGTCAACTTGAAAGGATGACATACCTTCTTTAAAATTTCACATCTGATTCTCTGGTTTGTTTCATGCAGTCTACATTTTAATATTTTGTGAAATTAGCAAAGAATTCTGTTGGATTACATCTATTAAAAATAATTGTAAATATTATAAAACAATATTTTGCATTTTAGTATTTTGGATAGATATCTACTGTTTAAGATGCAGTGGTATCTCCTCTTTATGATACTCTTGCTTTTGACAAATTAAATAAAAAAAAATTCCTTCAATTATTTTGACTCACCGAATTTGGGGAACGCTTCTTCTCTGTTTGTATTGTTAAAACTCCTGATATGATAAACTGAGGATGAAAAGAGGCAGACATAAGTATTTTTTCATTATCATCCAAAGAATTCTTCTCACAACTTCAATAACACCCCTTTTTAGAAAAAGTAATAAGTTTACTGAAAAGTCAGTAAAATATAGCATAATATCAACTTCATTAATTGCTAAATGAAGAATCCATAACAATTTTATTACATTTGAAAATAGTTTATAAGTTTTTATTTTCACTCAGTGAGGCTGTCCTCATTTCAAACACCAGCTACAAGCTCAGGGAATTCCAGACAACCTGTACTTCCAACCAAGTGGCTACAAATATCTTGTTCAGTTGCTAAGTCACGTCCAATTCTTTGTGATCCCATGGACTGTAGTCCGCCAGGCTCCTCTGTCCATGGGATTCTCCTGGCAAGAATACTGGAGTGGGTTACTATTTCCTTCTCAGGGGATCTTCCCAGACCAAGGATCGAACCTGAGTCTCCTGCATTGGCAAGCTCCTTACCACTGAGCCACCAGGGGAGCCCTCAACAAATATGTAGTTCCCATTCTCCATCTCAGATTTGATGATTTCATTCAGAGAACTCAGGAAAGTAGTATACTTTTGATTATAATTTTATCACAAAGGATACAAATCCGGACCAGCTAAACGAGGAGGTGCATCGGATGGCCCCTGGGATGGTCCTGTGCATAAAACTTCTGTGTCCTCAGCATGCAACACCCTTGTGGCACATCAACGTGTATCATCAGCCAGGAAACTCACCTGTTCAGTTTCATTATGGGGTTCCATTATATATTCAAAGTTTGTCTTTCTGGCATGGCCAGCCCCCCAAAACTCAGGTATCATATGAGAGGCCCACTGTGAATAACAAAGATATTCTGATCACTTGGGGAATTCCAAGGAATTTAGAGGCTATCTCCAGAAACCAGGGAGTCAAGTTCTTTATTATATATCAGAAAGCTACATATGTCTTACTCACTGAAATAAGTTAGGGCTTTCTTTCTTGTATCACAATTATTTTTCTGGGTTCCCCAAAAGAGTAACCCAACTTTTAATACCTTTTGAAGTTCTCTCTCGAGCAATTTGAACTAATTTCTTTTCTTTTTTGAAGTTTCTTCAAAGGGTAACAGAAGTTTGAGAGGAATTTGCATGAAATACCAAAATTCCTATTGTAGTTCTATAATGGCCCCTGGAAAAATTATCTAGTATTAATAACAAACCCCAGGGTTTTCTTTTACAGAGCTGGAGAGCACCATTACTGGATTTATGTTAACTGGTGTTTTGGATGGAATATTTTTAACATGACTCTGTGGCATGGAGGGTAAATAAAATTGTATTAGTTTCATTTAATAACTTCTTATTGAATCTACCAGCTTTATCACTAGAAAATACAGAGATATGATTTAGTGAGTCTTTTCAATGAGTATTCAATATGCTATTGAAAACAATTTATGAACAGAAAATAGTATTTAAAAACATCTAATCTGCAGTTTAGTTTTTGAAAAGTAAGAATCACACATTGACTTGCAAAGGAACTTATCCTAAATATTTTATTATTTTCTGAAATTAGTTAAAGACATTTGTTTTTGGTGCATCAAAATAGATAGCCACCAGGAATTTGCTGTGTGGCTCAGGAAACTCAAACAGGGGCTCTGTATCAACCTAGAGGGGTGGGATGGTGAGGGAGACAGGAGGGAGGTTCAAAAGGGAGGGGATATTTGTGTACCTTTGGATGATTCATGTTGAGTTTGACAGAAAACAGCAGAGCTCTGTAAAGCAATTATCCTTCAGTAAAGAGCTGATGTTTTTTCCATTGGTAAAAACTGCACGTATGACATTAAAAAAAAAAGACTGTCCACAGAGCAGGAGCCCCAGACACATGGGGCCTCCACATATTAAGGCTCCGTGTCATATTAAGGTATGAAGAAATCAGAAAGGTAAGATATGATAGAGGGTACCATGCGGGGAATTTTAAGAGGTTTTCAAAAAGGTCTCTCTGAGAAGGTGCCGTTTAAGCTGAGATCTGCATGATAAGCATTTACTTAGTGAGTGAGCCCTCTGGGAGAGGAAATTGCTACTGCAAAGGATCGAATTAGACCAGCCGAAAGCAGCACTGGAAGAAAAGTGTCCAGAATTAGTCAACAGAAGATGCTCAGTCTCTCATCAGGATACTGCAACACCACGTTTCTCTGACGACCGGGCAGAAACTGTTACAGCTTGGCTGCGAAGCTCTGTTGCACCTGCTGTACTCACCTGGCACTGCACCTTCGAATGCCCATTTATTTCGGTCTCTACAAGATTCTTTTCATGGGAAAAAATTCAGTTCTTTGGAAGACTGCAAAAGACACCTGGAACAATTCTTTTCTCAAAAAGATAGAAAGGTTTTGGGAAGATGGAATCATGAAGTTGCTTAAAAAATGGCAGAAGGTAGTGGAAGAAGACGGTGAAAACACTGCTCAACCAAGTTCTTGGTGAAAGTGAAAAATGTGTCTTTTATTTTTATTTAAAAACATGAAGGAACTTTTTGGCCAGCCCAGTACCTCCTCTCATACAACTAACTGGTCTCCTCTCAGCTACCCTCTCACGTAGACCCGGCCTCCTCTCTACCGGTCCTCTCTTAGCTAGTTTGCCCTGACCACACCAGCCTCCCTGGTGTCCAGTGAGCCCTACAGGGCGGCTGCCAGTCCAGGCCCTGCTCCCCTTGCTCGCTCTGCCCCTGGATATCCCTGGGACTCACCGGGTCCACTCCTCCTCCAGGTCTTTGCTCAAATGTCTCTTCCTAATGAAGCTTGAATATTCTGTAAAAAACTGCAACCCGCACTCAGCTCATACGTCCTTACCTTCCCCTACCTTCCATCCAGCCCCCGCCAGTCCTTTGGATCTAAGGTGAGGACCTAGGCGTGTGTAGTAACTGAGGCCCTTAGAACGGAGCCGGGCCCACATTAGGTATTTGGTAGGTATTTGCCACGCCAGTGGCCTGACAATATTTCTGTGAGATAGGGAGATACTATTGAGAGATCTGGGGGACGGTCAAGAAGATGGACTATTTTACTCTGCTGTAAGACAATGTGTGAGTAATGCCGGAGGTGTGGGTTCGATCCCTGGGTTGGGAAGATCCCCTGGAGAAGGAAATGGCAGACCACTCCAGGATTTTGTCCTCGGAGGCCAGAGGAGCCCAGCGGGCTACAGCCCAAGGGGTCGCAGAGCTGGACACGACTTAGTGAGCAACAAGGCGACAACACCAAGTCTTAGCCATCCCCGTGGAATCCTTCCGCGTCTCTTACGCCAGGAACACCCTGCTTTCTCGTCTTTGCTCTTTTGATGAACTACTTTTAAAAGTCCCTTCTGTTGCCTGAGCAGTTAAGCTCTGGCTGTTAGCGTGCCTATTTCATCTGCAAACATGAGCCTTGTAGGGAAGCCCAGCAGTCGCCAGCCATTGCCTTCTTGACTAACATGCTCTTTATGAAACTTACCATTCCTTGGGCTCAACACTCACTTAATTAAATAGAATATTTGTATGGAAGAATTTTATATATAAATGTATCGTTTAAAAATGACTCCAACAGACACAAGAAGAATCGACAGCAGGGACTATATGTCTCCACTGATGGTATCTCTCTCGTATTGCCTGGCCACAGAAGCAGTCACTGAGTATCTTCAAGAAATGAATGAATGCTCACCAGTGAGATTATTTACTTACAAACAAGAATGTCCAAAATGGGTATCCTGATAGCAAGGCTATAGGCTTATACTCTACGGAAAGTTCTTCAAATTGTCTGGTATAAAAAAGTAGCCAGATACGTCCCAGAGCACCGTTGATCAGGCCAATCATTACTTGGACAGCCTACAAGAAAAGAATATCACAAGCAAGTACCCAGACATAAAATGCCAAGAAAGTTACAATTTGGGTGCTAGGAAGGGCTTGGGGAGGTGTAGTTGCCCTGTTTCTGAATCATAGGGCTCTCCACTACTATTCTTACTTGGCCTTAGAAATTATCAAATACTGGGGAGGATCCAAGGGGGTGGAGGAAGGTGGCAGCCGTCAAAGCACTTGGAATCTCTGTCTGCAGCTCAGGGGTCAATCACGAGAGTTGTTAGTGATATGTACGAGTGTGGTTGTTTTCAGGCAAATGAAGGTGTCAAGGGACTTATTCACAGCCCACATCAGAAGGACGCTGGCCGGAGGCCCTCGGGCCCTGAGAGAAGAGCTGAGGCTCCTAGGCCCTCCTGCCTCTCCTTCCTCTTGCCTGTTTGATGTTGCATGCACCATTCTCAGTTCCAGTTCTTTCCTCTGATATGTTTCTACCATCCCCACGCCCTTCAGCCAGTTAATGGGACAATGCTTTCCTTCTGGTAGCAGTTCTGACTTGCACTATGCCGGGGTGTGGGGGCCCACTCAAAACCAGACCTGCTGAATCTTAAGATCCCAGCCCCAGTGATCTTAGACGCTTTCCTGAGGTGTGATGTATCATCTTACAGCCCTGGTTTCTGATCTGACTCAAGGCCCCAGCAATTAGGGGGTGTGATGAAGAAAGACAGAGCATGCTAGGTTCTGTTGGGACAAAGGAGTGGACAGAGTGGCCTAGAAATTCATCTTCCCCGAAATGAATGTACAAGGAGTATGTCAAGAACACAGAGCTGTGAGGCGATCTGTGTCCACAAAGCCCTGTGGTCCAGCTTATCTCTTGACTATAACCCCTGACCTCATCATCTCCTCTAGGACCCACAGTCTCAGATTTACTTCAAACTCTTTATAAGCACACATAGATAGATAGACAAGAGAAAATCAGAGGTATGATTGCTGCAACTCATTCCATCAACTCACTTCCATTGGGTAGCTGAGACAGAGGAGTCACTGTCTCTTTTTAAAAATAGTTGGAACTTGCAACATCACGATCATTTATCCACTCAAGTAGCATTTAGTCCTTACCCCCAACATTCTGGTTTCTTTTTTCAACACAAGGTGGTCTGGTGGCATCTTATCCAAAACGTAACATAGGCGTTAGAGAGAATGAATGAAATCTAATTCTAGAAGAAAATGTAAAAAAAAATAACAATAATTATTTTCTCGTATAAGCCACTTTAAAGTCACTGAGAAATTTATTCTTGCTTTCTCTAATTTTTCACAATTAAATAACTCCCTGAGATAATAACTAAAAATCAACTTATTAATATGCTCTCTTGGACAAAGCTAAAAAGTTTTAATTGTCCTGTTAGACTTTATCCACTTTTCACCAACCTTAAAGACACTTTAAGAGTCCTTAGGATTCTTAGATGCAGACAACAGAATTTAATCTGACTGGCTTAAGCAAGATAGGGTATTAGGCACTAGTGAGCTCAGAAGATCATCGGGAGGATAAAGTAGTAGAGCAGGGCCCAAAGCCAAAGCACCAACCTAGACCAAGGAGACTAATACCCTCGTTAAACCTCTCCGCAGGACTCTGCTGCAGAGTCAGATCTTCCCTGCTCCCTGGGCCATCATCTGTGCAAGCGGAACTGGTGCCCAGTGTAGAGCAGCTTTTGTTTTTCTCTTCCAAATTAGGTTTCAGGGCATGAGAGGTGATTGGAAGAACCTCAGTCACATGCCTTGACTCTCACTACAGGGGAGGCAGCGGGACTGATTTATTTACTTTTTCGATTCAGCTTTCGGAAAGACAGCTTTCACAATGTAGCAACCAATAAAAAAGAAAAGATGTTCAAAAGTGGTGGCAGCCACGAATGACTGACGCCTTTGGGGGTATATGGTCCACTCACCACAGGTTCATCCTCCACATCTGCAGGAACTGTTCCCTGATCACATCTGATTGGAGGGGGCGGCGGAATCTGCCTCCAATCGCATCCACCAGTGCCTCTTTCCCAGGAATTGTATATTTAGAACAAAGTTAGTTTGTTCTAAACATACAATTTAATCTGGGATTGTCTCTTGATAAGAATATATAAACTCTTAGAGAGCACTGACATGTTCTACTATATGGGCTGAAAGGATATCCAGAAGAATCAGAAATGAGGAAAAAGAACAAGAAAACTGATGACTTTCAACTTGTTAATTCCAACCCTTTCCTGAAACTTAGAGGCCTGTTTGCTCTTGGGTGCTGGATGACATATACATGGCCTTAAAATACAGTTTGCTTTGCTTTGCTTAAGCTAACATGGGTGTTTTCTGTCACTTGCAATCAAAGTAACTTTGATCTGTGCTTTGTCTTTCCTATGGCTATCATCCTATGACTTTGAGAACTCATCTGTGCTTTGTCTTTCCTATGGCTATCATCCTATGACTTTGAGAACTCATCTGTGCTTTGTCTTTCCTATAGCTATCATCCTATGACTTTGAGAATTCACTTTTTGGTTATCCAAAATCTGATGGATCTTCATTCTCTCCCTGGTTTAGATTTTTTTCCTCAATCTTTTGTCAGTAGCTAACTCGATACCTAGGTTCTTGATTTCAAAATCTTTACTTACATTTATTTCTCTTCCAATTTACATCACCCATCAATTCTCAAGGATGAATTATTAAATAGATGCACCAAAGGCGTGAGAAACAGAGAAAACGGAACATATCATTGTGGGACAAGCAACAGGTGTTTGGCTCGGATCTCGCTCATGGCAGCCACGGTGCTCAGGGCTCAGCTTCGTCCAACTCTTCGCGATCCCATGGATTGTAGCCTGCCAGGCTCCTCTGTCCACACAATTTTCCAGGTAAGAGTACTGGAGTGGCTTGCTATTTGAATAGTAGTGGGATCCCCTACTCAAAGGGATTGTCTCAACCCCGGGATTGAACCCGTGTCCCCTGTATTGGCAGGCCGATTCTTTACCACTGAGCCAGCCGGGAAGCCCTTATGTCAATTACTAATTGACCCAAATCCTACTCAAATATTTCTGAGAATTCGTTTTCTGATCCCACAGAGTTGGTTTGAGAGGCAAATACTAGGAACTGGCACATACTTGAAAATCAAAATGAATTCATAGTTAAGTGTTCTTTCCTATTTCCCTTCAACCTTCCTCCGGTTACTAGAGTGTGAGAGCCCACTCCCCTGTTACAGTTTGGGATACTTTTTTCGATATCTGTTCTCTATCTTGTTAGGAACAAGTTCATTGATTATTTCATGTAATTATTTAAAATCATTCCCTTGAATTCAGTATCTGCCATCATGAATTTACCCCCAGGTTACCACAGCAGCAACCCCAGTGCGCGCCCACAGTCATCAAGTCACGGAAAGCTGTCTGTGGACCATACACCCAGCGCGACAGCGGCGCTGCCACGCTTGTGACCCCACGAGGCCGGGAGCCGGAGGCCCCCGCCCGCGTCTGCCCTACGACTCCAGCAAGGTGCTTCGTTGCAACAGCGCAGCTTCACGACCCCCAACTGTCTGATGGCCCAAACTGGGTACACCCCCAGTTACAACTCACTGAAGAAGAGGAAAATACAAAACAATAACCCAGCGACCGCAGGGGAGAAACCTAAAGCCTTAAATCCAGTCTCTGGCCTATGACCACAATGACGTTTCTAAACTGGGGATCAAATGTGGAAATCGCTCACTTAAGATCAGTGGGTCCTGGCTCCCTCAGGCTGGGGGCTCTTTCCGCTGTGGAGGGCAGGGTACGACCTGACCTCCGCTGTCTTCTCCCTGCGCGGCACCCCGTCCGTTCCTGACCGTGGACATTTTCACTACCAAATATTATTACACTCACATCTTTAAGCATCTTCCTGTATACATCTTTGCTGCTGCGAAGCTTCACACAGGCTGCAGTGTCTGGCTTTAGCAATGTATTTGTAAATTGTTGGAATTTGATAATTGCTTGGTAAATCAACCTGACAAAATAAAATTCTGTCTGTTAATCCGTTACCACAAGTAGATAGATTTGTTTACGCCAGTCATGTAACCTATGTTTGGGAAGGTCACCCTTACAGTGTAGTTTCTCTGGCATTTATTGAATTAAGTTTGGGCGTCCCAGGAGATTACCACAAAGACAAGTACAGCCATTCTCTGGAGCAAGTGGATTCAAGAAAAAAAGAACAGGCTGACTAGGACATACAGCATGTACCAAGAGCCTGGGGCAGAGGAAACAAACTTTGGTTTTTATATCTAGTGTCAAACTGAACGTCTATGGGCAGGTCAGCTGATTTGCAATAAGTAATTTCCAGAAGAACCACGTTTCAATTCTCTGTGGCCCATTTACATAGCTAGTGGGAAGCTGCTGTATAACATAGGAAGCCCAGCCTGGTGCTCTGTGACCACCTACAGGGGTGGGTGTGGGTGGGGTGGGGCGGCTCAGGAGCGGGGGGATATATACGTACGTGTATATATATGTGTGTATATATATACACACACTTGTATCTGATTCCCGTTTTCAGCAGAAACAAACATTGTAAAGCAATTATCCTCCAATTAAAAAAAACAAAAAGGATCCTCCCAAACAAGGCTTATGAACTCAGCTAAGAGAGAGCACAGTCAGAGAGCACTCTTACCTTGCTGTGTTTGGAAATCAACCATTCCTATCCTCAAGAATATGAGTTTCTGTTCATGTATTTTTGATTGCAAAACCGAACACCCATCTCCTAAAACCACAGAAAACATGGGAGTGCGGTCGAAAGGTGGGAAGCAAGAGTCACTGTTGCCACTCCTTGCTCCGTGACCCTGGGATCCCCAGGTCACGAGACTGTATTCTGTACAGTAGCCAACTTGCCTGTATCTTTGAGGATGCTGTGTGTGTAAAATGGTTGAGTTACCGAAAACACGCTTTGAAGAGGGGATATTGAAAGGAATAAACAAAAAGCAGCAAATGAATACTTGGGTTCTTCCCAACTGTACGTGGTTTGGGAAGCACTCTGGCCGTGGGGTTACTGGGAACATCCTGGCCCGCCCCACCCCGACCCCCACCCCCGACCCCCACCCCCGACCCCCACCCCCATCCTCCACCCCCACCCCCATCCTCCACCCCCCCACCCCCATCCTCCACCCCCCACCCCCACCCCCGACCCCCACCCCCGACCCCCACCCCCATCCTCCACCCCCACCCCCATCCTCCACCCCCCACCCCCATCCTCCACCCCCCACCCCCATCCCCCATCCCGACCCCCACCCCATCCCACCCCACCCCATCCCCCAGCCGTGTAAGTTTATTCCCAGCATCAGCCACCCACCGACCAAGGGTCCCGAAACTCCCACGCAGGCCCACAGCGGCGCGACGCTGCAGGCTGTGCCCGCGGGCCTGGCAGCCGGTACCCGGGGGCGCAGCTTCCCCATCCCCCTCCCGGCCCAGCTCTGCGGTTGCGGCCCCGCTGCGCCCGGCTGCGGGGGGCGCCGCGCGAGGGCCGCCGCGGACTCCAGCGGGCCCGGGCTCCAGGCCGAGGCTGCGGCGGCGGGCGGGCAGCCTCACGGACCGGGGCACGCGCGGAGGGCACGGGCCGCGTGCTCACACCGTCGCCAACGGCCCGGCCCGCGCGCGCGCCCCGCACCTGAGGGTCGGCGGCGCGGGGCTGTGGCGCCCGGGAGTGCCTGCCCGAGGCCGCGCGTTTGGCATGATTCGAATGAGGTCCGCTGACGGCGGTCGGTCCTGTTGATTCTTTTGTGGGGCGGAGACGACAGCAGTGCTGAAACCGCACTGGCCCACGCGACAGAGCTTTGAAGAGGGAAGGTTTTACATATTCCACCGCCTTTATACAGTCAGGTACGCGCGCGCGCGCACATGTAAACGGGCAGGCAGGAAGGTCGTTCCTCCGGAGGGCTTTTGATCCAAGACCCGGAGCGTCTGGGCACAGGATCTCGCCGGCCGCGGGAGGAGGCGCCAGCGCCAGGCGAGGCAGGGCGTCTGCGGGGCGCAGGAGCAGGCGAGGCTGGAGCAGGGAGCGAGGAGCCGCGGCGGGTCACACGGGCCTTCCTGGGCTTAGGCTTTACCTGTGAGTGGGATGAGGTGCATTTGAAAGTTTTATGTTTAACATTTTATCGTGGACCATTTCACACATGCAGGAAAAGGACTGTGGATCCCATGGAGTCATCCCTCAGCCTCAACGATGACCCTTGGCGGCCTTGTTCTATCAATCGTCCCCTTCTTCATATTTTTCTGGACTGGGCAATACATCATTTCACCTTTAAATAGTTCAGTATGTGTTCTGAAACACACTGTAAAGAGTTCTTGTTTCTTTTAAACAGTATCATTATTAAACCTAATAAAACAGTAGTTTCTTAAAGACTACCTCCTTCCTGGTAGCCTTTGAAACCACTGCCTCAGGAGAACGGTAGCTGTGAAAACCAGCAGCCTAGCTCGCTCGTCACTGGAGGGGGGAAAACAGAGTTAAACTCCCCCAAAGCCTTTCTGCCAGAGAACTGTCACTGTTTCACCAGCATGGCAGCTCCTTGGAAAAGCCCTAACCACAGGGATTATCTTAATGTGGTTCTACTCAGACCGCGTTCAGTGACAAAGCCCTAATCCAAGGTATCTGTGGAATACCAGTAGGAGGCTTTTTAAGAATACCAGCTGCCAGGTTACTGAGGAAGCAATACCAGTAGCAATATTAACAAAAATGATGCTGGACAAAAAATCTACAGTGAAAATTTAGGGAATCATGTGTTCACAAGTGCCCTGTAGAGTTCTGACGTATCCCTTGAAATCAGTCAGCCTCACACACGTTCAGGGTGTGTGTGTGCCAAGGAAAGAGCTGGGAAAGCCCTAATTTCTGGCTGACCCTGAGGCTCTGTGTGAGCAGAAAGTGCAGGCTAAGGCAGAGTTTTAAACTCTCAAAATCTTGAAGGAATGAACCGGCACACTTACACATCCCTTCAGCAATGGGTGGAAAACTTGTAGGTTCAAGCCACTTAAGTATGTCTCATTCCAGCCATTAGCTGACCGCCAAGGTAATCAGGCAGGGACATCAGTGTTGTCACATGAGGAAGGGTACAGACTTTACAACTAGCCCAGGCAAGCCAGTAAACAAACAGAGACAAGAAATTTTAGAGATCTAGTGAAAACTCTCAGGATCTGGCTTTCAAAGTTGCCTTATTATTCAGAATGTTCAATTTTAAACAACAAAA
Organism: Bos indicus; assembly: GCF_029378745.1. Classification (NCBI taxonomy): domain Eukaryota; kingdom Metazoa; phylum Chordata; class Mammalia; order Artiodactyla; family Bovidae; genus Bos; species Bos indicus. The sequence goes on along the minus strand of NC_091774.1, from coordinate 83,927,947 downwards.
AAATTATGAGACATACAACAAATTAGGAAAATATAGCCCATACATAGGAAAAAAGGCATTAGCCAAAAGTATTCCTGAGGAAGTTCAGACAACAAGTCTAACAAAGACTTTAAATCAGCTATTAGGGATATATTCAAAGAGCCAAAAAAAGAAGAAGAATAAAAGGAAATGTACAAGAAGTAGAGAAGAATGTCAGTAGGAGACTAAAATTATAAAAATAGAACCAAATAGAAACTCTGGAGTTGAAAAGTACAATGACTGCAATGAAAAATTCACAAGAGGGGGCTCAATAGCAGATCTGACCTGCTGGAAGAAAGAATTAGAAATCTTCAAGCTAGGCTAACTGAGAGGATATAGGGTGGTGAAGAGAAATAAAAAGAATGAAGAATGAGCAGCATCTCGGTGCTCTTCGGGGCACCGCCCGGAACACCAGTACAAGCACAGGGGGGAAGTGAGAAGGCAGAGAGAGAGGGGCATGCAGAAGAGCTGGGAAGACGGTAGCCAAAGTCTCCAAACTGTGATGAAAAACATTAAGCCAAGAATCTCAACAAATTCCAAGTACAGTAACTCAAGGAGATTCATATCTAGACACATCAGATTCAACATAGCGAAAGTCATCTACATCAAAGAAAGAATCTAGAAAACAGGAAGAGAAAAGCAAGTTGTGTGCAAGAGATCCAAAATGAGATTAAATAGCTGCTCTCATCACAAACTGTGGGGATCAGAAGATAATGGAATAATATCTTCAAAGTGCTGAAGGAAAGGGAATATAAAAATGAATTTTATATCCAGCAAAAGTAAAAACAGCCCTTAGAAACTGGGGAAATTAGACATTCCTACACACATAAAAACAGAATTTATTGCTAGCAGATCTGCCTTAGAATAAAAATTAGAGAGAGTACTTCGTGCAGAAAAAAAATTCTAGACATGAAATTAACTCCATTTGAGGAAATAAAAATCATTTATAAAGGTTATTAGATAAATAAAGTCAGTATAAATATATTTTTGTTCATAACTTCTTCTCTTATATGATTTTAAAGATAATTTTGTAAAGCAATAATTAAGAGGGAGAATATTCCTAGAGTAATGAAAATAAAGATAAAAATAAATAAAATGACTACACTTAGAAGCTTTTGCACAGCAAAGGAAACCATAAACAAAGTGAAAAGATAACCCACAGAATGGGAGAGAATATTTGCAAGTAAAGAAACCAACAAGGGATTAACCTCCAAAATATACAAACAGCTCATGCAATTCATCTATTGATATATACATTTAAAAAACCCAATCAAAAATAGGCAGAAGATCTAAATAGGGATTTCTCCAAAGCAGAAATACAGGTGGTCAAAAATCACACGACGTGTGTACACGTATGACTGAGTCACTTTGCCGCACACCTGATGCTAACACAACATGAAGATCAACCAAGTCCCGATGGAAGACTTTAAGGAGAGTCCCTGGGGGGCGGTCACGGCTCATTCAGAGTGTACCTGGGGGGACGATCACAGCTCATTCGGAGTGTACCTGGGGGGGCTATCACAGCTCATTCGGAGTGTAACTGGGGGGGATGGTCACAGCTCATTCAGAGTGTACCTGGGGGGACAATCACAGCTCATTCCAAGTGTACCTCGGGGTGGGGGCGGTCACAGCTCATTCGGAGTGTACCTGGGGGGGGGCGGTCACAGCTCATTCGGAGTGTACCTGGGAGGGGGGGCGATCACAGCTCATTCGGAGTGTACCTGCGGGGAAGATCACAGCTCATTCGGAGTGTACCTGGGGGGCGGTCACAGCTCATTCGGAGTGTACCTGGGGGGGGGCGATCACAGCTCATTCGGAGTGTACCTGCGGGGAAGATCACAGCTCATTCGGAGTGTCCCTGGGGGGCGGTCACAGCTCATTCGGAGTGTACCTGGGGGGGGCGGTCACAGCTCATTCGGAGTGTACCTGGGGGGGATGGTCACAGCTCATTCAGAGTGTACCTGGGGGGACAATCACAGCTCATTCAAAGTGTAACTGGGGGGGGGCGATCACAGCTCATTCGGAGTGTACCTGGGGGGGTGGCGATCACAGCTCATTTGGAGTGTACCTGGGGGGGGGGTGGTGGCGATCACAGCTCATTCGGAGTGTACCTGCGGGGAAGATCACAGCTCATTCGGAGTGTAACTGGGGGGGGCGGTCACAGCTCATTCAGAGTGTACCTGGGGGGACAATCACAGCTCATTCGAAGTGTAACTGGGGGGGGGGCGATCACAGCTCATTCGGAGTGTACCTGGGGGGGGCGATCACAGCTCATTCGGAGTGTACCTCGGGGTGGGGGCGATCACAGCTCATTTGGAGTGTAACTGGGGGGGGTGGTCACAGCTCATTCGGAGTGTAACTGGGGGGGATGGTCACAGCTCATTCAGAGTGTACCTGGGGGGGATGGTCACAGCTCATTCGGAGTGTACCTGGGGGGACGATCACAGCTCATTCGGAGTGTAACTGGGGGGGGCGGTCACAGCTCATTCGGAGTGTAACTGGGGGGGATGGTCACAGCTCATTCAGAGTGTACCTGGGGGGGATGGTCACAGCTCATTCGGAGTGTACCTGGGGGGACAATCACAGCTCATTCGGAGTGTACCTGGGGGGACAATCACAGCTCATTCGGAGTGTACCTGGGGGGGGTGGTCACAGGTACCTGGTACCTGGAGGGTCACAGGTCACAGGTACCTGGAGGGGGACGATCACAGCTCATTCGGAGTGTAACTGGGTGGGGGGCGATCACAGCTCATTCTATGGGTTTTGACAAGGCTACTTAGGCAACTCAATAGGGAAAGGAGAGGCTTTTCAAAAAATGGTGCTGGGGTAGCCGAACATTTACATGCAAAGAATGAATTTAGATCCCTACCTCACAACACATGAAAAGTTAACACAGAATCGGTTAAGGACATAAATGAAGAGTTGAAATTCCAAAATGCCAAAAAAATGTTAAGATTCATGACCCTGAATTGATCAACAACTTATTAGATATGATACCAAACTCAGAAGTGACAAAAGAAAAATATAAATTGGACTTCATCCAATTAAAAACTTTTTGTGTAGCAAAGGAAACCAGCAGGAAAGTGAAACGATAACTCACATAACAGAAGAAAATATCTGCAAATCATACATCGAATAGCACAAGCTCCCCTGGTGGCTCAGACAGTGAAGAATCTGCCTGCAATGTCGAAGACTGGGGTTCGACCCCTGGGTTGGGAAGATCCCCTGGAGAAGGGAATGGCTTCCCACTCCTGTGTTCTTGGCTGGAGAATTCCATGGACAGAGAGGCCTGGAGGGCTGCTTTCCATGGGGTCACAAAGAGCCGGACGAGACTGAGAGACTAACACGCTCAGATCCAATAAGGGACTTGTATTGGGAATATGTAAAGAATTCTTAAATGGAACAATAAAAAGCCCCCAAAATCTAATTAAAAGCTTGGTAAAGGCACATTAAAAGCGGCTCAACATCACTGATCATCAGGGAAATAAAGCCTGATAATAATCAAAACCATAATGAGCTATCATTCACACCTGTTAGAATGGCTGTTACCAAAAATGACCACAAGTGTTTCGTGCACTGTTGGTGGGAATGTCAGAGAAGGCAATGGCACCCACTCCAGTACTCTCGCCTGGAAAATCCCATGGATGGAGGAGCCTGGTAGGCTGCAGTCCACGGGGTCGCTGAGGGTCAGACACGACTGAGCGACTTCACTTTCACTTTTCACTTTCATGCACTGGAGAAGGAAATGGCACCCCACTCCAGTACTCTCGCCTGGAAAATCCCATGGAAGGAGAAGTCTGGTGGGCTGCAGCCCATGGGGTCGCTAAGAGTCTGACACGACTGAGCGATTTCACTTTCACTTTTCACTTTCATGCACTGGAGAAGGAAATGGCACCCCACTCCAGTACTCTCGCCTGGAGAATCCCAGGGATGGGGGAGCCTGGTGGGCTGCCATCTATGGGGTCGCACAGAGTCGGATACGACTGAAGCGACTTAGCACTCCAGTACTCTCGCCTGGAGAATCCCAGGGATGGGGGAGCCTGGTGGGCTGCCATCTATGGGGTCGCACAGAGTCGGATACGACTGAAGCGACTTAGCAGGCGGGAATGTAGGCTGCTGCGGCAACTGTGAAAAGCGGTATGGAAGGTCCACGTGACCCAGCAATTCTGCTCCTGAGTAAACAGCCAAAGAGTACCAGATAATTATGTGAAAAACAGCCAAGACTTGGGTTGTCTGAGTGTCCAACGACAGATGAACGGATTAAAAAATGTGCTACCCAGCACCTCTCCACACAGAAAAAACAGCCACACTTACCAGTTTAAGCTTTTATTAATGGGGGAAAGGAAATACTGAGATGAATTTAATTAAAATGTATTTTCCCACCAGCCTCTTGAATAAAATGAAGTTCTTCATTCGCCACTACATTTCCCTCCTCGACTGAGGTCATGATGGCTCTTTAATGTGTAGGTAAAGGGTCCTCTCTGCCGTGCACCTGAGGCAAGTTAGGTGTTAGTAAATTGATAGTTAATATACTCTAAAATAAAGAACTACAGAATTGGGGGTAGAAATTTGGAAAGCGCGCTAACTGGAATACTCTCAACACTGAGATTTTAAAAGAATGCCATATTTTTTGGTTTCCTTCCTTCCCTCCCTCCCTCTCTTCCTTTCCTTCCTTCCCTTTTGCATCTCTAGGCTGAAAGCCAAAGACCATGCAGTGCAGAGAGACAGATTCCAAAATACAGATTGATCCTATAAGAACATATATTTTTCTTTTTTAAAATTATGAATGTTCTTAAATTTTAAAATGTTTTTCATTATTTTTCAAATTCTTTTCCCACTTAGGTTACTGAAGAATACTGAGCAAGTTTTCCTGTGCTGTGCAGTGGGTCCATGTTGGTTGTCTGTTTTAAATACAGCCGTGTGGATATATCAATCCAAACTCCTGGTCTGTCCCTTCTACCCACACCCGCTCCTGGAACCATAAATTCACCCTCTGAGGCTATGGGTCTGTCTCTGTTTCATAGACCAGTTCATTTGTATCCATTGCTTAGATCCCATGCGTAAGTGATATATTTTTCTTTCTCTGTCTGACTTACTTCATGTAGTATGATAATCTCTAGGCCCGTCCATGTTACTACAAATGGCACTGTTTCATTTTGCATGGCTGAATAATATTTCGCTGTATGCGTGGACCACGTTTTCTTTACCCATTTCTCTGCTGACGGACATCTAGGTTGCTTCCACGTCTTGCTATTGTAAGCAGTGCTGCAGCGATCGCTGGGTGGCACGCACACTCGGTTTTCTGTGGCTGTATGCCCGAGCGTGGCGGTGCTGCGCCTTACGCAGCTCTAGTTGTAGTTTTTGAGGAGCCTGCACATTGCTCTCCACGGTGGCTGAGCCAGTTACGTTCCCACCAGCAGCGCAGTGGGGCTCTCATTTCTCCACACCCTCTCCAGCACTTACTGTTCGTAGATTTTTTGATGGTGGCCATTCTGACTGGTGGGAAGTGGTATCTCATTGTAGTTTTGATTTGCATTTCTCTAAAAACTAGTGGTTTTGAACATCTTTTCGTGTGCTTCTTGGCTACCTGTTCGTCTTCTTTGGAGAAATGTCTATTTAGGGCTTCTTCCCACGTTTCGACTGTGTTGTTTGTATGGTATTGAGCCACGTGAGCTGTTTGTAAATTTTGGAGACTAAGCCTCTGTCGTTCACATCATTTGCAAATATTAAGAACATAATTTGTCTACTCAGACTAGATTACATTACTATTTAGCACAGTGTTGCTTATGTATCACTTTATCTATTTGAGTAGAAAACTATACTTCTCACATGTTCATGTTTTTTTTTTCTCTTTTCACGAGACCCTGATCATATAGCACAACATTTATTTCTGAAATAATTCAGCCCAATCTAACTTCTTGACCCCCATTTCCCACCACTCACCGCCACAGAGATTGTATTTTAGCTTCACGAATGCACTTACCATTCCATGATGTTCTGTGTACAATCTTAATCTGCAGATTGCCTTGCTTAAATAATCTTTATTTTGAATCAGTCTGATAAAATTAACTAGAAGTAGAGAAGGAATCATCAGAAAAAAATTTTGCCTTGGATTTTACAGTTTCTCTTGATACTCAAGGGCTGCATCTCCACTTGTACTGCAAAAGGCATTTCCTTTTAAGCATATGTGAGTTGGGTGTTGCTCCAGAGAAATTCAGGTTTTGAAAGCCTAATACCTCTTGATCACTGGCTGCCTTTCAGTAAATTTTATATAAAATTTTCCTTCTGATTGCTAGTTTTTGAGATCCTCAAAAGGACGTCATTTGGGGAAGTTTCCCCATATTCTTACATTCTATAATTTCTACCATTGTACTTACCATACAGTGACACTTTTGCTTGAGAAAAAAAAATCAATAGTGTTGGGTATAACTTTTAGCTTGGAGATTTACCTCTGTTATTCCCACTGCTTCATAGCTTAGACCTAAGGTTTCCTTGGCTTTTCCTTCATTTCTTCACATTATTTGGGCATTTTGTTCTCCTTTCCATTATCCTATCAGAACAGTGGCTGACTTGATCTCAGATATTTGTGCTTCCGTATTTAGTTAGCAATGTCTATTCTCAACTGATGCTTGAAGTAGAGGAAAGTATTAACTAGGTATCAGTGTTCTCACCCGAGTATCCATGATGTCCTAGAACCAGAAATATTTGAGACTAGGATCTGCTTTCCTCTTTTTTTTCTCAACTCTCTTGTTCCTTCTTTCAACTCCAAGATTCCAGGTCCTAGCCATTCAATTCTTTCTTGTTATTTCCTAAATCTCTCTATGTCTCTGTTGTAGAACACATGGACGAATTGCTGTGTTTTTAATGTTAACTTTGTACTTCTGAGTTGTTCTTAGGATTCCGTTGATCCTTGAGCCTGGACCTGTGCTATGGCCACTGGGAGGAAAGGGCAGATGCATCTTCCATGAAAGTTCTCTGATTCTGTGATGGTGATGTCAACTGGAGGTAAAGTTTGCCCTTTAGATGTAAAGTAGTAGGTATGGAAGAAGTAAGAACATAGCTTTATTTAAGAGTTTTATTATCTTTTCCAACTTCCCAGTTAACACCCCCAAATCTTGTTTTCTGAACCACTGAAAATACTAAAGGTCCTGAGCTTTAAGATTCAACTGCTCTAAAATTTTGAGAAGTAAAGTTACGAGCTTCAGCATTTGAATATCCCTATGCCTGATAACAATCTTTATAAAGTTTTTTTTTGTTGTTGTTGTTTTTCAGAGGACTATCTATTGAATTAAACAGACCTGAGCCAGAAAATCATGTATCTTTTATCTTATTCTTTTATGAGATGTGAATATTAAAATATCCTGTAATATAAAACACCTTTGCTACAGAAGGTTATCTATATTTGCATAGAAACCCATGTAGTAAACAGCAGTTAGGGCCGAGTGTATTCAGTTACCTATAATTGCAGCTTAGAGATGACACCGTTTACAGTTAATTCTGATCAAAACCTTAGTTCTTCAAACAGGATTCACAGCAGAAGACAACACTTTCTGATTCACCAGGGGAGAAATGAGATGCCTACCACGTCTTCGTCATCTGCTGTATTTCGCTTTGTACAACCAGTTGATCAAGGTCGATGTCACACACAGCTCCAAAAGGGTGAATAGGAACAAATAGTTTGAAAGGATTTTACCAGCTCTCTGTTTTCAAAAAGAAAATGTCATTCTTAGATTTCTTTACATGTTAGCACTTAAAAAAATAAAAGTATAATAAAATTTCAGGAAGATGAAAAAGAGAAAGAAAAACTGTTCATTATATTCTCGCACCCTCAACCACTATGGTTTTATATATATATATATAAAATTACATATAATTATATATGGTTACATATACATACGGATACATATATATACCATACTATGGTTACTAGTTAATTAACTAGTTCCACAGCATATATTAGCTTCCACTTTGATGAATTTTTCTTATTTCTATAATGAAAATGATTTTACAGTAATTGGGATATACAGTATACCACGTATACCACATCAATACATGGTTACATGTACACACGTCTAGTCACGGCTATGGTTTTCCCAGTGGTCATGTATGGATGTGAGAGTTGGACTATAAAGAAAGCTGAGTGCAGAAGAATTGATGCTTTTGAACTGTGGTGTTGGAGAAGACTCTTGAGAGTCCCTTGGACTGTAAGGAGATCCAACCAGTCCATCCTAAAGGAAATCAGTCCTGGGTGTTCACTGGAAGGACTGATGTTGAAGCTGAAACCCCAATACTTTGGCCACCTGATGCAAAGAGCTGACTCACTAGAAAAGACCCTGATGCTGGAAAAGATTGAAGGTGGGAGGAGAAGGACACGACAGAGGATGAGATGGTTGGACGGCATCACCGACTCAATGGACATGAGTTTGGGCAGGCTCTGGGAGTTGGTGATGGACAGGGAGGCCTGGCGTGCTGCAGTCCATGGGGTGCGGGGGTTGCAGAGTCGGACACGACCGAGCAGCTGAACTGAACATATATACATATATATTGATGATAACTGATAACTATTGAGGGTGATTTTAAGGTGACAGATTTCACCAAATGAATAATAAGAATCATTGTGTTTTCCTCTGTTATTGGGTATATTATCAGTACATTTTCATTGAGGCTAATGGACTTCTGAAGAAGATGGAATTGAGACATTTGGGTTCAGTGTTACAGAATTTATTTAATGGAGAGATGTTTAAAATCAGGCCTGTCGTTAGAAAAGGGTCATAAGAAGGAAGTGACAGTGAAGGAAGAGGAGGTTTGGATTGGTGACTTAGGCTCAACACAAGGACTTAGGTGTTGGGGGTAGGCGGAACAGACCCATATCCTTGCAAGGTATTTGGGTTGGAAACAAGAATACAGAATCTGTAATTCTGAAAACCAAAACCTGAAGGACCCTTGTGACAAGGCCACCATGGGTTATGGGGATGAGTTTTCAATACTGACACCATTTAATAGTATCTGAACCCATGACTTCAGATGAAGGTAAATTGGAAGTGGTCAAACAGAAGATGGCAAGAGTGAACACTGACATTCTAGGAATCAGCGAACTCAAACGGACCAGAACGGGCGAATTTACTCAGATGACCATTATATCCACTACTGTGGGCCAGAATCCCTTAGAAGAAATGGAGTAGCCCTCACAGTCAACAAAAGAGTCCAAAATGCAGTACTTGGGTGCAATCTCAAAAATGACAGAATGATCTCTGTTTGTTTCCAAGGCAAACCATTCAATATCACAATAATCCAAGCCTATGCCCCAACCAGTAAAGCTGAAGAAGCTGAAGTTGAACAGTTCTATGAAGACCTACAAGATCTTCTAGAACTATAACCAAGAAAAGATGTCATTTTCATCATAGGGGACTGGAATGCAAAACTAGGAAGTCAAGAGATCCCTGGAGTAACAGGCAAGTTTGACCTTGGAGAACAAAATGAAGCAGGGCAAAGACTAAGAGAGTTTTGCCAACACAACACACTGGTCTCAGCAAACACCATCGTCCAACAACACAAGACAAGACTCTGCACATGGACATCACCAGATGGGCGATACGGAAATCAGAGTGATTATATTCTCTGCAGTCGAAGATGGAGAAGCTCTATACAGTCAGCAAAAACAAGACCGGGAGCTGACTGTGGCTCAGATCATGAACTCCTTATTGCCAAATTCAGACTTCAGTTGAAGAAGGTAGCGAAAACCACTAGATCATTCAGGTATGACCTAAATCAAATCCCTTACAATTATACAGTGGAAGTGAGAAATAGATTCAAGGGATTAGATCTGATAGAGTGCCTGAAGAACTATGGACAGAGGTTTGTGACATTGTACAGGAGACAGAGATCAAGGCCACCCCCAAGAAAAAGAAATATAGTATAAAAGGCAAAATGGCTGTCTGAGGAGGCCTTACAAATAGCTGAGGAAAGAAGAGATGTGAAAAGGAAAGGGGAAAAGGAAAGATATACCCATTTGAATGCAGAGTTCTAAAGAATAGCAAGGAGAGATAAGAAAGCTTCCCTCAGTGATCAGTGCAAAGAAATAGAGGAAAACGATAGAATGGGAAAGACTAGATATCTTTTCAAGAAAGAGATACCAAGGAACATTTCATGCAAAGATGGGCACAATAAAGAACAGAAATGGTATGGACCTAACAGAAGCAGAAGAGATTAAGAAGAGCTGGCAAGAATACACAGAAGAACCGTACAAAACAGATCTTCATGACACAGATAACCACGATGGTGTGATCACTCACCTAGAGCCAGACATCCTGGAATGTGAAGTCAAGCAGACCTTAGGAAACATCACTACAAAGTGAGTGGAGGTGATGGAATTCCAGCTGAGCTCTTTCATATCTTGAAAGAGGATGCTGTGAAAATGCTGCACTCAATATGCCAGCAAATTTGGAAAACTCAGCAGTGGCCACAGGACTGGAAAACGTCAGTTTTCATTCCAATCCCAAAGAAAGGCAATGCCAAAAACTGTTCAAACTACTGCACAACTGCACTCATCTCACACACTAGCAAAGTAATGCTCAACATTCTCAAAACTAGGTTTCTACAGTACGTGAACTGAGGACTTCCAGATGTTCAACCTGGATTTAGAAAAGGCAGAGGAATCAGAGGTCAAATTGCCAACATCTGTTGGATCATAGAAAAAGCAAGAGAGTTCCAGAAGAACATCTACTTCTTCTTCATTGACTATGCTAAAGCCTTTGACTCTGTGGATCACAACAAACTGTGGAAAATCCTTGAAGAGATGGGAATACCAGACCACCTTACCTGCCTCCTGAGAAATCTGTAGGCAGGTCAAGATGCAACAGTTAGAACCAGACGTGGGACAACAAACTGGTTCCAAATCAGGAAAGGACAATATTCAAGGCTGATATTGTCACCCTCCTTATTTAACTTATATTCAGAATACATCATGCGAAATGCTGGGCTGGATGAAGCACAAGCTGGAATCAAGATTGCTAGGAGAAATATTAATAACCTCAGATATGCAGATAACACCATCCTTATAGCAGAAAGTGAAGAAGAACTAAAGGGCATCTTGATGAAAGTGAAAGAGGAGAGTGAAAAAGCTGGCTTAAAACTCAACATTCAAAAAACTAAGACTCACGGCTTCTGGTCCCATCACTTCATGGCAAACAGATGGGGAAATAATGGAAACAGTGACAGATTTCATTTTCTTGGGCTCTAAAATCACTGCAGTTGGTGACTGCAACCATGAAATTTAAAGACACTTGCTCCTAGGAAGAAAACCTATGACAAACTAGACAGCATATTGAAAAGCAGAGACATTACTTTATTGATAAAGGTCCATATAGTCGAAGGTATGGCTTTTCCAGTAGTCGTGTATGGATGTGAGAGTTGGACTATAAAGAAAGCTGAGTGCTGAAGAACTGTGGTGTTGGAGAAGACTCTTAAGAGTTCCTTGGACAGCAAGGAGATCCAACCAGTTGATCCTAAAGCAAATCAGTCCTGAATGGTCATTGGAAGCACTGATGTTGAAGCTGAAGCTATAATATTTTGGCTACTTGATGTGAAGAGCTGACTCATTGGAAAAGTCCCTGATGGTGGGAAAGATTGAAGGCAGGAGGAGAAGGGGATGACAGAGGATGAGATGGCTGGATGGCATCACCGACTCGATGGACATGAGTTTGAGCAAGCTCCGGGAGTTGATGATGGACAGGGAAGCCTGGCGTGCTTCAGTCCATGGAGCTGCAAAGAGTCGGACACAACTGAGTGACTGAACTGAACTGAAGCCATGACAGTGGAAATTACAGGTATGCTGGGGGACTCCTAAGATGTTCCAGGATGTATCAACTAGAGGTATAGAGTCAGTATTGAACTTAAGGCTCCCAATGTTCTTGAATAAATTGAGAGAATAAACTGGGATTGGACCTCAACAAGATCTCAGATTTATTGCTAATATGAACAATGGAGGGTCAAGAGATGAATTTGAAAAATGAAACAGTTAAGGTTGTGATTGTATTCCAATCCAGTAAAATGAACATTCTTATTATGTAAAAATAATCTGAAGCAATATGCAGAGGTTTACATTTATTTACAATTTCACTTTAAGTTTTCCTTCAGGGTAAGCATCATAAAATATTAACATCCTGTACACCAATAAGACAGTTCTTTGATGTGCCATTTAATTGATTTCTCTTAAGGGTCAGTTTCGTGTAGTAAAATAATTTGGAATTTAAGCCACCCTGATTAGTTCATCAGGATGGCCATCCTGACAAGTTCAGCAAGGGACCAGCCCTGTGGCCCTTAGCAAGTAGTTTAACATTTCTTAGAGTTGTTTCTTAAAGTGAATCAGACATAAACCATTCCCTGAAGAAGTCTGCTATCCCAATTACTGTAGCCATTTTCATTACGTAGAAATAAGAAAAATTCAGCAAAACGCAAACTAACATAAGTTTTGGAACTAGTTAATTACTCAACAGTTTGGGATTTTGAAGTAAGGAGCTGCTACTGCTAAGTCACTTCAGTCGTGTCCGACTCTGTGCGACCCCACAGACAGAAGCCCACTAGGCTCCCCCGTTCCTGGGATTCTCCAGGCAAGAACACTGGAGTGGGGTGCCATTTCCTCCTCCAGTGTGTGAAAGTGAAAAGTGAAAGTGAAGTCGCTCAGTCATGTCCGACTCTTAGCGACCCCATGGACTGCAGCCTACCAGGCTCCTCCGTCTATGGGATTTTCCAGGCAAGAGTACTGGAGTGGGGTGCCAGAGCATGCTGAAAAAACAGGCAATATCCAATGGGCTCTATTCAGAAAAGTTGGTTTCTAGGTCTTGGTTGAAGGCCCCGCTGTTTCAGCCTCTGTCAAGGCCTGGGTAGATGGGATAGAGCAGAAGAGGGAACCTACAGAGAAGGCTTCAGTTCCTACACAACTTGCTTAGGACTGACTTCCATCTTCTTTCCCCTCTTAGTTTCTCCTCTGTGTAGCAACAAACCTATACAGATAAGAGCATGTATGTCTGCCCAGCGTCCCACATGCATCGAAACGGACATACACGGATACTGAACTGCAAACACAAACATACTTAAACAGACTCACAGAGACCTGCTGACAGACAGACACGGAGCAGGCAATGCAAGAATGTCCACAGCCATGTGCACAGAGGGCCGAGTACACCTGTGTTCCAGGCTGCTTGCATCCACAGGGCTTAGCTTTATTCTGTCGACAGACTATATTGACAAAATATATACAGCCCGATAGTGAACGTAAATTCTCGGATATTACAAGTACATAGGATATTATTTCCTTCACTCAAGATCAAATCTTGCTATAATCACCTTGATCTTCTAAGGCCTGAGAAAGTTGGCCTCAGAGATGCAGGTAACTGAGAGGAACTGACCTACCTATCATAAAACTATCTTGGTTACAAGGTGGGGCTGGAATTCAATATAATGGTAAGTCACTCGAAATATATCTATTAACGTTTATGAGACATTCCATGTGGTCACTCGTGGTTTTGGGGCATCTGAGGTTTAGGAATGTGGTATATCCTGGTGGCGAGTGGTAAATTATCTACTCGCCAGTTCAGGAGATGCAGGTTCAATCCCTGGATTGGGATGATCCCCTGGAGAAGAAAATGGCAACCCACTCAAGTATTCTTGCCTGGGGAATCCCACGGACAGAGCAGCACGGCGAGGCTACCGTCCACAGGGCACAAGAGAGTCAGGCACGACTCAGTGACTAATGGCAACAGCAGGTGCAGGAATACAGGCCACAGTCCGAGCTGTGCTGAGAGCAGGTGCATGCGCAGAAAAGTGCGCTACTGACGAAGGCCGGTGCATGCGCAGAAGAGTGCGCTACTGACGAAGGCCACCTCCACATCTTGCAAAGTGCATACTCTGGTAAATCACTAAAGGATTTAGAATGTAATTGTAAATTTGTGATGAAATTCTCATAGAAACCCGGTACTTACATGTGGCCAAACAGATTTTTTAGCTAAACCAAAGATTAAAAATTCAAGACATAGTAAAAGCAGACCGATCACTGCGCTGCAGGCACTCAAGACATTCAATACTATAGAACAGGTCATCTGAAACAGATAAGAAGAGTCACCAGGTCATTGGAAGTTAAGTATATTCAAGTAGAAGATTTATATAAATTCTGATCTTTCCAGAATGGTAAGGTCATTAAAAGGACAGTCAAAACTGCAGATTTTTCAGAATATCAGTAAGACTGAACTTTTGATGTGAAAGTGAAAGTCACTCAGTCCTGTCTGACTCTTTGCAGCCCCATGGACTAGAGCCCGCCAGGCTCCTCTGTCCATGTAAGTCTCCAGGCAAGAAAACTGGAGAGGGTAGCCCTTCCCTTCTCCAGGGGATCTTCCCAACCCAGGGATCAAATCCAGGCCTCCCGCATTGCAGGCAGATTCTTTTACTGTCTGAGCCACCAGGGGAGCCCAAGAAAACTGGAGTGGGTAGCCCTTCCCTTCTCCAGGGGATCTTCCCAAGCCAGGAATCGAACCAGGGGCTCCTGCATTGCAGGCAGATTTTGTAGTATTTATATATTTATTCCTTCAAGGACAATAACTATTGAATGTCTTATCTGTACCATGCAAACAGTGCTCTTTGTGAATAAAGAGATAGAAAAGACATGGTCTCTGAACTCAAGGAGCTTTCAGACTAATGAGTAAGACAAACAAGTGCATGTTAAATGTGAATAGAATATTAGAAAGAGGTTAACTCTATAAGCAAAACCAGAGTGCCTCCACGGGTCAGATAACAAGGGAGTTAATATTCCAGGAGTTTGCCATGGTTCATTTTATAGTGCAAAAAAGGGGAGCTGAGGGAAACTGTTAGAGAGACAGATGCTATCTAGATAGAGATTTAGGGTTTTATCTTGAAAAATCGTGGGAAGTTACATTGCTGGGCCGGCCTACTCTGGTTTCAGGCCATATTCTTTTCAGACTATGTACTCAAGACAATATCTATGGAAAATGCTGCTGCATAATGACATTTTGTTCGTGTATGATGTCAGAGAGGTGCTAAGATGTGATACTGCTATAGGAGACATTATCGTATCCTTATTTTATTGTCCTAATTTGCATCAGTAGGATTTACTTTTATCTTACATAAATTAGATAATGGGCAGGATAAAGTAATGGATTCTGGAACTTATTTCACCAGATAGATTATAGTTTATTGCTGTCCATGGTTGTACAGTGATCTCAGCTTATTCTTTTGGAAAAAAAAAATCTGCTTTTAAAAAGACAATCACAATGAAATAATCATTATTTCATTCTTATAATCTAGATGTTCAAAATCATTGCTTAGTAAATTATAGTACAGAAATATAATTCAATCTTGATTTTTAAAAATTGGACTGTATTTGCTTTACGATGTGTTAGTTTCTGCTGCACAACCACGAGACTCGGCTGCGTGTATACGCTATCCCCTCCCTCTGAGGCCTCTGCCCAGCGCCCACCCCAGCCCTCTCTGGCACCGCAGAGCGCTGAGCGGAGCTCCCTGGGCTGCGCAGCAGGCTCCCAGCAGCGATTCCGCGCCCGGTCGAGAATGTCTGTCAATGCTCCTCTCTCAGCCCGTCCTGTCCTCCTTCCTCCACTGTCCCGACTTCTGTCCTCTAGGTGTGTGAGTCTGTTCCTGTCCTGCAGTAATTCATCAGTGCCATTTATTTTTAGGTTCCATGGATATGCATTAACGTACAATATTGTTTTTCTCTGACTTACTTCACTCTGGGTGACAGACTCTAGGCTCATCTGCATCACGACAAATGACCCAACTTTGCTCTTTTTATGGCTGAGTAACATTCCACTGTATGTATGTTCCGCATCTTCCTTATCCAGTCATCTGTCAGTGGGCATTTAGGTCGCTTCCATGTCTTGGCCATTGTAAACAATGCTGCAATGAACACTGAGGTACATGTGGTCTTTTGAATTATGGTTTTCTCAAGGTATATGCCCAGTGGTGGGACTTCTGGGTCATATGACCATTTTATTTATTTTTTTTAAAGAACCCCCATACTGCTCTCCACAGTGGCTGTATCAATTTACCTTCCCAAGAGGAATTTACATTTACAAGAGGGTTCCCTTTTCTTCATATCTTCTCCAGCATGTACTGTCTGTAGACTTTTTGATGAGGCCATTCTGACCGGCGTGAGGTGGTACCTCACTGTAGTTTTGATTTCCATTTCTCTCATAATGAGCAATGTTGAGCATCTTTTCCGTGTTTGTTGGCTATCTGTATGTCTTCTTTGAAGAAATATCTGTTTAGGTCTTCCGCCCATTTTTTTTTTTTTTTTTTGACTAGGATGTTTGTTATTTTTTGCTATTGAACTACATGAACTAACTGCTTGTATAGTTTGGAGATTAATCCTTTGTTTGGAAATATCTTCTCCCATTCCGAGCATTGTCTTTTAAGTCATGTTTATGGTTTTCTTGGCTGTGTAAAGCCTGTTAAGTTTAATTAGTGCCTCTTAGTTCATTTTTGTTTTTATTTTCATTACTCCAGGAGGTGGGTCAAAAAGGACCTTGCTGGGATTTATGTCAAAGAGTGTTCTGCCTGTAAAGCATAGGCAGCATAAAACTCTCTAAGGGTTTTAGAGTGTCTGGTCTTACATTTAGGTCTTTAATCCATTTTGAGTTATGTTTGTGTATGGTGTTAGGTAGTGTTCTAATTTCATTTCTTACATGTAGCTGTGTGGTTTTCCCAGCACTTCGTATTGAAGAGGCTGTCTTTTCTCCGTTGTATATTCTTGACTCCCTTGTCATAGATTAGCTGGCTGTGTGTGGGTTTATCACTGGGCATGCTGTCCTGTTACACTGATCTGTATTTCTGTTTTTGTGCCAGTGCCTGCTGCTGCTGCTAAGTCGCTTCAGTTGTGTCCGACTCTGCGACCCCACAGACGGCAGCCCACCAGGCTCCCCCGTCCCTGGGATTCTCCAGGCAAGAACGCTGGAGTGGGTTGCCATTTCCTTCTCCAATGCAGGAAAGTGAAAAGTGAAAGCGAAGTCACTCAGTCGTGTCCAACTCTTTGCGACCCCATGCACTGCAGCCTACCAGGCTCCTCCATCCATGGGATTTTCCAGGTAAGAACACTGGAGTGGGGTGCCATCGCCTTCTCCGATGCCAGTGCCATACTGTCTTGATTACTGTAGCTTTGTAGTATAGCCTGAAGTCAGGGAGCCTAAATTCTCCAGCTCTTTTTATCTTTATCAACATTACTTTGGCTACTTTAGTTTTTGTTTCCACACAAACTAAACTTTTTTGTTCTAATTCTGTGAAAAGTGCCAGTGGTTATTTTTTTTATATAATTTATTTATTTTATAATTGAAGGATAATTGCTTTACAGAATTTTGTTGTTTTCTGTCAAACTTCAACATGAATCAGCCATAGGTAAACATATATCCCCTCCCTTCTGAACCTCTCTCCCATCTCCCTCCCCATCCCACCCCTTTAGGTTGATACAGAGCTCCTGTTTGAGTTTCCTGAGCCATAGAAAATAGACTTATGGACATCAGGAGAGGGGAGGAGAGGGTGAGATGTATGCAGAGAGTAATGTGGAAACTTATGTTACCATATGAAAATAGCCAATGGGAATTTCTGTATAGCCACTGGTTATTTGATAGAGACACGACTGAGCGACTTCCCTTTCACTTTTCACTTTCATGCACTGGAGAAGGAAATGGCAACCCACTCCAGTGTTCTTGCCTGGAGAATCCCAGGGACGGGGGAGCCTGGTGGGCTGCCATCTGTGGGGTCACACAGAGTCGGACATGACTGAAGTGACTTAGCAGCAGCAGCACTTAATTTGTAGATTGCTTTGGGTAGTATAGTCATTTTTATAATAATGATGTTTCCAATCCAAGAACATGATATAATCTCTCCATCCTTTTGTTTCATATTTGATTTCCTTCATCATCATCTTATAGTTTTCTGAGTATGAGTCTTTTGCCTTCTTAGGTAGGTCTAATCACAGTCATTTTATTCTTCTTGTCACAGTGGTAAATGGGATTGTCTTCCTAATTTCTCTTTCTGATATTTTGTTTCCAGTGTATAGGAATGCAAGAGGTTTCTGTGTGTTAATTTTATATCCCGCAGAGTCACTAAACTTTAACTTTACTAAATTCACTGATTGGCTCTAGTACTTTTCTGGTGGCCTCCTTAGGGTTTTCTATATATAGCATCATGTCCTCTGCAGAGAGTGACCGTTTTACTTCTTTTCCAATTGGATTACTTTTCTTTTTCTTCTCTGACTGCCATAGCCAGGACTTCCAAAACTATGTTGAATAACAGTGCCAAGAGTGGACTGACACCCTTGTCTTATTTCTGATCTTACAGGAAATGCTCTCAGTTTTTCGCCATAGAGAATGATGCTTGCCATGGGTTTGTCATAGTTGGTCTTGATTATGTCAAGGTAGGTTCCCTCTTTGCCCACTTTTCTGGAGAGTTTTTATCATAAGTGGGTACTGAATTGTGTCGAAAGCTTTTTCTGCATCTATTGAGATGATCATATGGTTTTTATTTTTCAACTTGTTAATGTGGTGTATCACACTGATTGCTCTACGTATCTTGAAAATCCTTGCACTCCTTAGGATAAATCCCACTTGATGGTGTTAATCCTTTTAATGTGCTGTTGGATTCAGTTTCTAGTGCTTTGTTGAGTGTTTTTGCATCTGTGTTCCTCAATGGTATTACCCTGTAATTTTCTTTTTTGTGTGATATCTTTGGTTTTGGTAGCCGGCTGATGGAGGCTTCGTAGAATGAATTTGGGAGTGTTCTTCTCTCTGTAATCTTTTTGAAGAGTTCGAGAAGGATAGGTGTAAGCTTTTCTGTAAATGTTTGATAGAATTTGCCTGTGAACCCAGGTGGTCCTGGACTTTTGTTTGTTGGAAGATTTTTAGGCACAGTTTCAATTCCATTGCTTGTGATTGGTCTGCTCTTATCTTCTTTTTCTTCCTGATTCAGTCTTTAGAAGGTTGTACTTTTCTAAGAATTTGTCCATTTCTCCCAGGTTATCCATTTAGTGGGCATACAGTTGCTTGCAGAGTCTCCTATGATCCTTTATATTTCTGTGGTATCAGCTGTTAAACTTCTCCTTTTTCCTTTCTAATTTTATTGATTTGGGCCCTCTCCACTTTTTTCTTGCATCTGGCTAAATGCTTATCAATGTTGTTTATCTTTTCAA
This sequence comes from Bos indicus, assembly GCF_029378745.1. Taxonomy (NCBI): domain Eukaryota; kingdom Metazoa; phylum Chordata; class Mammalia; order Artiodactyla; family Bovidae; genus Bos; species Bos indicus. The sequence continues at coordinate 83,908,722 of NC_091774.1, read as the reverse complement.
AGAACCAGCTTTTCATTTCATTGATCTTTTCCATTGTTTTCTTAGTCTCTATTTCATTTATTTTTGCTCTGATGTTTATGATTTCCATCTGCATTGAAATGCAATGCAGTATCTTTTTCCATTCCCTCATTTTCACTCTGTATGTGTCCCTAGGCCTGAAGTGGGTCTCTTGTAGACAGCACATAAATGGGTCTTATTCTTGTTTCCACTGCATCAATCTGTCTTTTGGTTGGAACATTTAATCTATTTAAGGTAATTGTCAATATGCATGTTCCTATTAGACTTTTCTGAATTGTTTTGGGTTTCTTCTCGTAGGTCTTTTCCTTCTCTCGTGTTTCCCACCTAGAAAAGTTCCTTTAGCATTTGTTGGAAAGCTGGGTTGGTGGTGTTGAATTCTCTTAGCTTTTGCTTATCTGTAAAACTTTTGCTTTCTCCATTGAATATGAATAAGATCCTTGCTGGGTAATCTTGGTTGTGGATTTTCCCCTTTCATCGCTTTAAATATATCATGCCATCCCCTCTGGTCTGCTGAGTTTCTGCTGAAAAATCAGCTGATAACTCATGGGGAGTCCCTTGTATATTTGTTGCTTTTCTGTGGCTGCTTTAATATTTTTCATTGTATTTAATTTTTGTTTGATTAATATTTGCCTTGACATGTTTCTCCTTGGGTTTATCCTATATGGGACTCTCTGCACTTCCAGGACTTGGGTTGACTATTTCCTTTCCCATGTTAGGGAAGTTTTTGGCTGTAACCACTTCAAGTGTTTTCTCAGACCATTTCTCTTCCTCTTCTCCTTCTGGGACCCCTATGATTCTATTGTTGGTGCAGTTGATGTTGTCCCAGGGTCTCCGACACTGTCCTCATTTCTGTTCGTTTTATTCTGCTTCACCATTACGTCCTGCAGCTCACTTATCCATATTTTTTCCTAAGCTATTCTGCTGTTGGCTTCCTCTCGTGCAGTTTTCATTTCAGTTATTGTGCTGTGCATCACTCTCTGTTTGTTCTTTAGTTCTTCCAGGTCCTTGTTAACATTTCTTGTATCATCTCAATCTGTGCCTCCATTGTGTTTCTGAGGTCTTGGATCATCTTTACTAATATTACTCTGAATTCTTTTTCAGGTAGATTGCCTATTTCCTCTTCATTTATTTGCTCTTGTGGGTTTTTACCTTGCAACTCCATCTGCAACATATTTCTCTGTCCTCTCATTTTGTCTAAATTACTGTCTGTGGTCACAGTTCCTCTTGCTCCTGTTGTCTGTTCCCTCTTGGGTAAGCTTGGTCCAGGAGCTTGTGTAGTCTTCCGAGTGGGAGGGGCTGGTGCCTGCAGCCTGGTGGGTGGTGCTGAGTCTTTTCCCTCTGATAGGCGGGGCCACAACAGGTGTGTGTTTTCAGGTGTCTGTGAGCTTCGCACGGCTTTAGGCAGCCTGTCTGCTGACAGGCGGGGCTATATTCCTGTCTTGCTGTTTGGTGTGAGGTGTCCAGCTCTGGAGCCTGAAGCAGTGGGTGGAGCCAGGTCTGGGCATCACGATGGCTACTCGCTCACGACAGGTTTGGGTACAGTGGCCACGGCTCAGGTGTGTGTGTGAAGTGCCTGCGGTGCCAGAGACCAGCAAGAAGTGGCAACAAACTCTTCTCTTGTCTAATATTATTGATCCACAATATTCTTTGCATGTGTAAATTGTCTCCAGGAAGATGACCTCTCTCAATTTCGCATTAATACATTGGAGACTTCAGGAAACAAAGAGGAGGCGGCGGGGTCAGAGGTTCCAAAAGTCAGTCCTCTGAAGTGGTCCTGGATTTGTCCTCAGGGACACCATCCAGAAGGCAGGCAGTGGGAAGGCCTGGGGATCTTTATGAAAGGTCAGAAGCTCTCACCTAAAGGCAAGCAACTCAGAAGCGCCGTCGTCCTGCAAGAGCTCAGGAATCTTCAAGGTCTCCTTTCTTTGCTGCAGACTCATGTTAACCGCCCCCCCACCAAATTATGGTGAGCATCCCCCTGAATGTCAGTGAAAAGACTGAGAAAGGAAGAGATGAAGGGAGAAGAGGTGGTGGTAGAAAGCTACTCTCTCCTTTAGTTTTGAAGGACAGTTTGCCTGGATAAAGATTTTCTGACAGTCCCCCCACTCCCCCAAGCATTGAAAATGTCATCCTACTGCCTCAGTGTTCTGTGACTTCTGATAAAGCCAGCTATAATATTATCTAGGGTCTCTTGTACACTATAAATCATTTTTTCATTTGCTGCTTTTGAGATTTTTCTCTATTCTTGACTTTCAATCATTTCAATTTTGGTAAGACTATATGTGGATTTTTTCAAGCTTATTCCATTTGGAATCTATTGATCATCTTTAACATTTAGATTATTATTTTTTCATCAAGTTGGAAAATTTTCTGCCAGTATTTCTTCAGATATGCTTTCTGTCCCTTTTACTTTCTCTTCTGTTTGGGGGATCTCTATTATACACATACATTCGTATGCTTGATACTGAGCTTCCCGGGTGTCTCAGTGGTAAAGCATTCACTTGCCAATGCAGGAGATGCGGGTTTGATTCCTGGGTCGGGAAGATCCCTTGGAGTAGGAAATGGCAACCCACCTCAGTATTCTTGCCAGGAGAATTCTATGGACAGAGGAGCTGGTGGGTACAGTCCATGAGGTCACAGAGAGCTGGACGTGACAGAGCAGCTGAGCACACACGTGGCTGATGGTGGCTGGTGGTTTTGAGTCCGTGTTCATTTTTCTTCATTTTTCCATCTTATGCCCCTCTTATTAAATAATCTCTACTGACCTATCTTCACGCTTTCTGATTCTTTTTTCTGCCAACTCTAGTCTGTTCTTTATTTCCTTTAGTGAATTCTTCGTTTATTTAGTGCTTGCCCTTTTTAATTAGAGTATCTGTTTTTTTTTTTTTTAACAGTTTCTGTCTCATTATTGGTATCTATTTGGTGAGACATCACTTTTATCCTTTTACTTCTTTAAACATCATTTTCTTTAGTTCTTTGAACATGTTTTTAACAGACGATTTACTGTCATGGACTATAAGGTCCAAAGTCTGTGCCTCATCAGGGACACTGTCTGTTGGCTGCTTTTTTCCCCCTCGAATATGTGAAATATATTTCAGAGTCTTTGCATGCTTTCTATTTTAAATGGACATTTAACATCATATGTTGTAACAAATTTTCCATTAGATTCCTCCTTTCCCATCCAGAATTCATGATTTTTGCTGTATTTTTGGTTGTTGTTTTCTTGTTCTTGCTTATTTGTTTAGTGACTTTCCTAAATTCATTTCCTACAGTTTTGATCTGGGGTCTCTGAATTCTCTTTTTGGAAGAAGTTCCTTTAAAAACTCCTTCTTTATGTATATGTATAATCGATTCACTTTACCGTACACCTGAAATGAACACGACATTGTAAATCAACTATACTGCAAAACGAGACAGAACAAGCGGCTTCCCAGGGGTTACCGCTGGGCCAGTAGAATTTAATGCCTTTACCAAGGGGAACCTGTGTGAAAACACACACTTTAGAATTTCAGTAAGTTTAGAACACAGTCTTAGCTTCCACTTTTTGCTTGCCCAGGGTTTCAGAGCCAGCCAGGATGGGTGTTTCTCCTTCCCCAAGTCTTTCCTCTTAGACGTGGATAGTCTTCCACATGTACACAGTATTTTTGATCTCTAAGAATATGCTGAGGCTTCTCAAAGCTCCCTGTGAATAGTTTAAGGTGTATAGCATAATGATTAGACTTACATACATCATGAAATTATTATTGCAATGAGTTTAATAAACACCCATTGTCTCATATACATAGAAAGTTAAGGAAATAGAAAAAAAATACTTTTCCTTGTGATGAGAACTCTCAGGATTTATTCTCTTAACGACTTTCATATATGGCATAGACCAGTGTTAATTATATGTATTTACATATATGTCAATTATACTTCAATAAAACTGGAAGAAAAAGTTTAAATTAAAACTTTAAAAATGAAAAAAAAAAGCTCCCTGTGGTTTTCTAGTTATCAAAGATTTTCTTTTAAATTTCTGACCAAGCTTTGGTTCATTGCAACTGAACTCACAGCTTTATGCAGCTGCGCTGTAGTCAGTACACTGATATTATTTCAGTACTTTCCTTGTGATAGGACTTTGTTTTCACTTTGTATCTACACAAATAGCCGCAACAGCCTGGGGACAGAGATTTTCAGATTGCTGTAAGTTAAGAAAATATCGACTGTGCCCAGAGAACAATGATTTTAAGAGAGCATCAGAGGATGTCAGTCCTCTCAGCTGACTGCAAGACTAGGCTTTTCCTGGCTACTGTGCCAATGAGCTGGGGATTGAGGTGGAACTGGGAATATCTCCAGGTTAAAACATCACAGATCTCTGTTTCTTGACACTCAGTAGTGTCACCTGGATAGACAATTTTCAGTTTTTACTTTGAGTTTGGTTAATGTCCACTGCATTTTAGTTAATGTCCATGGCATGATGTCCATCCCATCACTTCATGGGAAATAGATGGGGAAAGAGTGGAAACAGTGTCAGACTTTATTTTTTTGGGCTCCAAAATCACTGCAGATAGTGACTGCAGCCATGAAATTAAAAGACGCTTACTCCTTAGAAGGAAAGTTATGACCAACCTAGATAGCATATTCAAAAGCAGAGACGTTACTTTGCCAACAAAGGTTCGTCTAGTCAAGGCTATGGTTTTTCCAGTGGTCATGTAGGGTGTGAGAGTTGGACTGTGAAGAAAGCTGAATGCTAAAGAATTGATGCTTTTGAACTGTGGCGTTGGAGAAGACTCTTGAAAGTCCCTTGGACTGCAAGGAGATCCAACCAGTCCATTCTGAAGGAGATCAGCCCTGGGATTTCTTTGGAAGGAATGATGCTAAAGCTGAAACTCCAGTACTTTGGCTACCTCATGCGAAGAGTTGACTCATTGGAAAAGACTCTGATGCTGGGAGGGATTGGGGACAGGAGGAGAAGGGGACGACAGAGGATGAGATGGCTGAATGGTATCACTGACTCGATGGACATGAGTCTGAGTGAACTCCGGGAGTTGGTGATGGACAGGGAGGCCTGGCGTGCTGCGATTCATGGGTCACAAAGAGTTGGACACGACTGAGCGACTGAACTGAACTGAACTGAATGCCCACCCCAGGTGGCACTAGTGGTAAAGAACCCGCCTGCCAATGCAGGAGATATAAGAGACCCTGGTTTGATCCCTGGATTGGGAAGAGTCCCTGGAGGAGGGCATGGCAACCCACTCCAGGACTCTTGCCTGGAGAATCCCATGGACAGAGGAGCTAGGTAGGCTCAGTCCATAGGGTCACAAAGAGTCGGACACAACTGAAGTGACTTTGCAGGCACATGCATGCACTTTGAAACTATTAATTTTAGGGTCTTTCTTTTTTTTTGCTGACATTTTCCTTGTTTTGAGGGAGACTCAGGGACCTTAACTTGGAGGCATGTGGTTCCAGGTGGGAGAGTGAAAGCTGAGCCGTGGTTCAGACCACAGCCCATGACTGGGGGTGGGGGGAGGTGGGGGGAGGGCAGAATGGAAGAATGACATCGTAAAGTTGCTTGTGCTACCATCCCAGAAATCAACCTGCCAGCAGCAATATTTATAGTTACTCCAATTTCTTATCTTTCCATTTTACTATCCATGGACATAAAACTAAACACTATAGGAAATCAACACATTCCAGACTCTTTACAATATCTCAAACATATTTCCCATCATACAATCAAACCTTCCTAGAAATATGAAAAAGAAGAAAGAAACAGGTAATAACAGACACTGGATCATTTCAAGAAATCCAAGTTCAAGTGTGATAATCAACGTTTTAATTTACATTAAATGATTTATCATAATAGAAATTTAATTCCATGATTAACTTCATACATCTTGAATTATTTTTATGGCTAATGAAATGTAACAAAGATTTCAGTAATTGGAGTATATCTTTTTCCTTTTGATAAAGATTCAGTAGAAAATTAAAGTTCTTATATCTTAACAATCTATCCTTCAAAAATTTGGGTAGGTTTCTAGTGATTCAGAGTCAATGCTACTTCCTTATGGACTCTCATTTTGTCAAGTAAAATCATTTTTAGAGTTGCTACCAACATTCTGACTTACCAAAGACCTTGAACGCCTCCTCTCAAACAGTACTGTAAAGATTCCTGACAGCAAAAACTGGAAACAAAAATCACATTTATTAATACCCTGTCATTACATCTCCATGTAATAAACTTAAAAAGCAAGAGAATTCTGGAATGCCATAACATGAAGAGTATCATATTCAGCCTTTTGTGGGACCATTGAGAATATCATGGACCCCTTAAGGTGAATTTATGTGGCAAAAAGACTGTCAAATTTAGTTAGTTTTTTTCAATCACAATTTATTGAGCCCATGAATTACAAGAAAATGCATCTAGTTGATGAACTTACTGCTAAACATGCTAACCTTGGTGATATCACACGCAAGTACTTTAAATATAATGCTGAAATCTTTTATTAATAGAAAACATCACATTTACGAAGTATTTGATTCACTATATATATTCAAATGCAAGAATTCCATAATGTCTTCAATGAGTAGCTTGTTCTGTGACTTTCCATCGATCCTAAAACTTGTTAGAAAGATGGCAGTTATGGTGCATCAGAAATGTATTTTTTCCACTCGTGCAACTTTAATGTATGCATGGAAACTTTCAACAGCATTTAAAGAATAACTATTCAGTTAGTAGTGAAGGAAAAGGAATATTCCTCCCCCCAAATGGCACCACTAACATGCCAGTGCACGCGTGCACTCACTGCACACGCTTGCACTCACTGCACACGCGTGCACTCAGTCTGACGCAGTCGGGTCTGACCACGCACTCTAGTCTGCCTGGCTCCTCCGTCCACGGAATTCTCCAGCAATAACACTGGAGGGGGTTGCCAGCTCCTACTCCATGGGATCTTCCTGCCCCCGGGATCCAATCCACACCGCCCGTGTCTCCTGCGTTGGCAGATGGATTCTCTACCAGTGAGCCACCTGGGAAGCCCAACATGTCAGTACCAAGAGCATTCTGGGGTCAGAAGGGTATGCGTTTGAGTTCTTGGAACTGTGCTTTCTATGACACTCAAGAGAAGTTATGTGGCTTGTCATTAAGTCTTTCCTTTTTCATTGGTAAAGTGAGAATAGTGTTTTCTAAGTCGTGTTACTAAGCGGTTATTGTAGCAGTTATATATGAAGTAATATGCTGAATTATTTGTAGTCAACTTGGTCCTACAGTATCCACCTATGACTCAGAACTACATTTTCCAGAATTAATTTCTGTTATTTCCAGTTACAATAGTGTAAGAGAAAATCTCAAGAAATATTTGGAGGGTATAGAAAGGAAGCAGAAACTGTAAGTTTCAGAAGATCATAGTGATCAGACATGGAAGCCATGGCCTCTTTTTCTCTCCCTCTCCTCTGTTATATTTTCATGTTATCTTTCAGAGAAAGCAATTTCTAGATGGATCCATGATCTTCCCTTTGCAACCCCATTCTGGTTCAAGGTTTAATTACAGAGCTTCCAGATTTAATTACATACAATCTGCCTGCAATGCAAGAGACCCTGGCTCAATTCCTGGGTGGGGAAGATCTGCTGGAGAAGGGATAGGCTACCCACTCCAGTATTCTTAGGCTTCCCTGGTGGCTCAGATGGTAGAGAATCCACCTGCAATGTGGGAGATCTGGGTTCAGTCCCGGAGCTGGGAAGATCCCGTGGAGAAGGGAATGGCTACCCACTCCAGTATTCTGACCTGGAGAGTTCCATGGACTATACAGTCCAAGGGGTCGCAAAGTGTCGGACACACCTGAGCGACTTTCACTTTCAACTTGTCCATTCATGCTGGCGCCTTGTGAAAGTGAGTGCCAGTTGCTCAGTCGTGTCTGACTCTGTGACCCCATGGACTGTGGCCCACCAGGCTCCTCTGTGCATGGAATTCTCCAGGCAAGAATACTGGAGTGGGTTGCCATTTCCTTCTCCAGGGGATCTTCTCAACTAGGGATCAAACCCAGGTCTTCTACATTGCAGGAAGATTCTTTACTGTCTGAGCCACCAGAGGAGCTGGTGCCCTAGGCAGGAGCAGTTAGTGATCTTTTTTTTATGATCCTCTAACCTTTCTTTCCACATCTCTTCCTACATTTACAAAGGTTCCAATTCTTATTCTAGTTTCTATATTCCCATAAATATTATGGTAGCCCATTTCTCTTTACAAAACCCTGCACTTAAATAAGTACCTTATCATAAGCCCCCACATTTGGACCAATGGTAGATAGTATTAATTTTTATTTCTGTTACATTTGTAAATCCACATACCTTCCTCAGGATTCTTTCTAGTATTTTGAAATGGGTGCTACCTTTGTCTTCCAGCTACTCATCTTAGCCATTCTACATACAGCAAGAGAACACTCTGTTCTCAGCATCCTGGGCTTCCTCCATTTGAGGTGCTCATTCCAAAGTGTCTCCCAGAAAATCAACAAAGTCTTGAAAAAAGAAAACAACCACTAGAGCAGTGTTTTCTTTTTAAATCTCTGGCAAAATCAGACTCATAAAGGAAATTATTGTAGCTATTTATCACATGTTGCCGAGGCTGCTTCTGAAGGACTGAAGCACGTATGCACATTCTCTCTTGTAGCTCTATTTCTGATTGATGAGAAATTAAGACATCGAAAGGGTATATGAGCAATAGTGAATGCCAACTGATTTATAGGTAGATAATCAACTGCTTCAAAGGTGTTGATTCCCAGTTTAGTGGGGCTCTGAAGGAGGGCTTATGGCATGGAGACCAGTTAATGGGATGCGGTATGGCAACAGGAAAACCTTGATCTTAAGGGACATAACTGACTTATGGCATTTCTGTCTCCTCTGTTAGTACATTTGTCAGGTAAGGACTAGTGATATGGTGACATGTAGAATAGCTGGGGGACACCTTAAACACACGGGCTTAAGAAGGTCTCGAAAGACAGACGTCAGCGCTGAGATGACAGTAACCTGAAGTCCTGAAGACTAGAGGAGATTTCCAGGGAGAGGAATACAAACACTTACAGAGGAGAAATCTTTACTGGTTTAAGGAAGAGAACAAAGACCAGCACGCCTGGAACATAAAGGGGATCATCACTCCTATCAGACTGCTCTAGGATCAACTGTTAATCTTGCAGAAGTATGCTGTTTATTTTCTTTCTAACGCTAACATTTAGAGATTTTAAACTAATTGCTTTCTTGTTAACTTTTGTCTCCTCAACTGAGAGAGTGAGATCTATGAAAGTGTTGTTGTTGGTTTTTTGCCAAGTCATGACCAACTCTTTGTGACCCCATGAAATACAGCACACCAGACTCCTCTGTCTTTCACCATCTCCCAGAGTTTGCTCAAGCTCATGTCCATCAAGTCAGTGATACCATCCAACCATCTCATCCTCTGTCATCCCCTTCTCCTCCCGCCTTCAATCTTTCCCAGCATCAGGGTATTTCCCAATGAGTCATCTCTTCACATCAGGTGGCCAAAGTATTGGAGCTTTAGCCTCAGCATCAGTCCTTCCAGTGAATATTCAGAGTTGATTTCCTTTAGGATTGAGTGGTTTAATCTCCTTGTAGTCCAAGGAACTCTCAAGAGTCTTCTCCAGGACCACAGTTCAAAAGCATCAATTCTTTGGCACTCTGCCTTCTTTATGGTCCAACTCTCACATCCATACATGACTACTGGAAAAACCATAGCTTTGAGTATATGGACCTTTGTCAGCAAAGTGATATCTGTGCTTTTTGTATGCTGCCTAGGTTTGTCATAGCTTTCTTTTCAAGGAGCAAGCATCTTTTAATTTCATGGCTGCAGTCATCGTCTGCAGTGATTTTGGAGCCCAAGAAAATAAAATCTGCCACTGTTTCCACTTTTTCCCCATCTATTTGCCATGAAGTGATGGGACTAGATGCCATGATCTTAGTATTTTGAGTGTTGAGTTTCCAGCCAGCTTTTTCACTCTCCTCTTTCGTCATCCTCAAGAGGCTTTTTAGTTCCTCTTCACTTTCTGCCATTAGGATGGTATCCTTGATAGCTCAGTTGGTAAAGAATCCGCCTGCAATGCAGGACACCCTGGTTTGATTCCTGGGTTGGGAAGATCCCCTGGAGAAGGGATAGGCTACCCACTCCAGTATTCTTGGGCTTCCCCTGTGGCTCAGCTGGTAAAAAATCCCCCTGCAATGCAGGAGATCTGGGTTCAATCCGTGGGTTGGGAAGATCTCCTGGAGAAGGGAAAGGCTACCCATTCCAGTATTCTGGCCTGGAGAATTCCATGGGCTGTATATAGCCCATGGGGTCTCAAAGAGTCGGACACAACTGAGCAACTTTCACTTTCGCTTTTCATCTATGAAATTAGAGGTACTTTTTATCTTACTTCAACTTAGGTGTGTGTCTTGTTCATTGTTTTATTCAAGTCCCTAGAACAGTTCTTACAAATCGTGGCTGTCCAGTATGTTTCTTTACTGAATGAATGAAAATATAATTTAAACAATGTAATTCATTTTAAAAATGAAGTAAACAATCAAGTGAAAGCACTTTGAATAGATGCCATGTCTTCTGATTCAGAGTTCATCTTCAGCTAGCTCCCAGATGATAGACACCGTGACACACAACATCCTGTGAAACACCAATCAAGATCCCTTCAGGTTCATTTGGTGTGTGTGTAGATTACAACCTGATTCCAAAATTTATATGGTCAGGTGATACAAGGATAGCCAAGATAATCCTGAAGAAGAACAAGATGACCTATACTGATATTAAAACTTATTTAAAGACAGTGTAGTGAAGACACTGTGATATCATCATAATTACAGAAAAATAGGTTCAGAAATGGATTCAGCCCTATGTGGACATTTGATTTATAGAAGCAAAAGAATCTTCTTCCCAATAAGTGAAACTTTTGAAAATCCATATTCTCTAAAAATAAAATTTTATCCCTAATGTATATCATAAACAAAAATAAATTCAAGGTAAACTGGAAATCCAAATGTAAAAAGGTAAAACAGTTTAGATAAAAATAACTTCCGAATCTAAAAGCAGAAAAAATTGATTAAATTAGGTATAAAAAGTACTACCTACAGAGGGAAAATTATCATAGTGGGTAACACTGAAATTAATAAATTACTTAATTGAAAGACATCCTTGAGCCACAGAGTGGAAATGACGATTAGAATACATAAACTGATAAAGAGTTTGTGTCCAGAATATATAAAGAATTACAGCAAAGAAGTACAAGACAGAGAGAAAACCCAATTAAAAAATGTGAAGAAACTTGTATAGGTACTTTTAAAAGAGGATGTCAAAATAGACAATAAAACACTTCTCTACCTCATTAGTTAGCAATGCAAGCTAAAACTACAAGTTTAAAAGCACTAACCAGAAAGGATAAAGTGAGGAAAACCGAAATACAAAGCACCGCTGAGGCCGCGTGCGCTTGTGTGCTCAGCAGCTCAGTCGCGTCCCCTCAGTGCGACCCTGTGGACTGCGGCCTGCCAGGTGCCTCTGTCCACGGAAATTTCCAGGCAAGGATCCTGGAGTGGGTTGCCGTTTCCTCCTCCAGGGGAGATTCTCTACCACGGAGTCATGGCGGGAAGCCCTGAGACTCTTTGAGGAAGCCCACGGAGGATACAGAATGACAGTAATTTACTGCCTGCTGAAGAGGATGTAAATTGGTAAAACTACCTGGGAAAAGTTCAGCATTCAATACCAACGTTGAGTGTGTGTGTAGACCTAAGACGCTGCAATGCTGCTTTTGTGTATATACCTAAAAGTGATGCCTGCACACGTGCAGCTAGAGGCGTGTGCAAGGAAGTCACTAACAGCCCGCACTGGGAGTTCTGTAATACTTCAAACTGGAAGCGACCCAAATGTCCATTCATTAGATTATATAAGCCACAGGAGATGAATGCAATGAAATATTAATCAGCAATCATAATGAATGAACTGCAGCTATATCACAGCTACATCAATAACAAGGCTGGATCTCACAATCATAAGTTAAGCAAAGCGGCCAAATACAAAATAATACACACTGTCTGATTCTACTTACATAAAGTTTAAAAGCGCATAAGAGTGATGTATGATATTAGAAGTCAGGTTAATGGTTAAGATAGGAGGGAGAGGTTATTGATCGGAAGGGACATGAGAGGAATTTCTAAAGTGCTGGAATTTTTTTTATCTGACTTGGGTGTGAAAGTGAAAAGTGAAGTGAGTAAAGCTATAGAACTAAAAAGAAAGAAAGAAAGAAGCTGGGTAGGGTGAGACAAAATGGAATTTCCGGTACCAAAGGGAAATGGGTTATTGTTTTAAACCGAATGGTTCAGGTAGGCCTCATTGAAAAAGTTATTGCTGATAATCGATTATTATAGTGGGTTGGCCAAAAAGTTCATTTGGGTTTTTCCATAAGACCTGATAAACGTTTGTTTCACCCTACCCAACATTTTCTTTCTTTCCTTCTATAGCTTCATTATCTTCTAACGTTCGACTCCTGGCTAGAATAAAGCTCTGAAAGGGCTGGGATCTTTGCTTTGTTTACTGATGTATTTCATACACCTAGAACAGATGCATGATACATAGTATTAGTATGTATCAGTTGAATGACCACATTTCAAATGCATTATTATTATCACTCAGCATTTTGTGGGGATAATAGCATATCACTCACCATACTATCAGACATAATAAAATCTACTTTAGAAACTTCTGTTCAAGTCTACCAAAGGCTTCTTGGACAGTAAAACAAAAGATTTCATTTTCATTTCCCAGTACAAATTCTATATATTCCACTATTTCCATGGCAATAATGTTCTCTCACCTTGCTGGCCCCACTGGAAAAAATAAATGCCCTGTAAACAGTGGAACAATCACTACCATTTCCTGTTTCCCAAAATGTCCCTTGTTCAGCTTGCCACTATTTCCCCCATCCAAGAGCATGTAAAAAGCGGATCTTTAACAAAACAGACTCTCATTATAGAAGAATTTTACTGGTATGATCTAAGTTTTTTTTTTCCATATTGATATATGCTTTCCCACTAGATATAAGAATAAATCCCTTGAAAACAGATTGTGCATTTTTAGTGTAGCTGTCTCTGATATGCGACACAGCTCAGAAACAATCATCAAACGAATACATTAATAAAGAACGATAAAGGAGTAGATTATTTACTCACAAAAGCTGCTGCCCAAAACGGGAATCCTGACAGTACTGCAACAGGAAGATATACTTTTTGAAATGCTAGAATTTGTGTGACTAACAGATATGTCCAGAGCACTCCCAGGGTGTGAACAAACAGACCAGTCATTATCTGCAAGGCCTGAGGGAGAAGAACACCATTACTTACTTCTATTCCAGTCCAACCTTTCAAAGAACACACATCAAGAAAACGCCCAGGTGGAGAGGGAGAGTGACAACCTAACATAATTTTAGGATTTTCAACGTTTAACTCAGATGAGGAGGGTTTGTTAATATTTCAGAGCAGTTTGCAGATACAGTTACTATATGCATGTCCAATAAAATTGTACTAAGAGCTCGTTTATCTGCTGCATTCGAGGGGCTGTAGGGCACGAGCCCTGGAGCCCTGAACGTGCTGATCTCAACACTCCTCAGTCCCTGAATGTGGTCAGCGATCCTCACCTGCAGAGGCAGCTCGTCGGTTTTACAGACCAGAGTTGGACACGACTAAAGCGACTTGACCTGGCATTGCTGACCTTACCTGCCTTTCGCTCATGGTCCCAAAATTGGGACTTGGACTTTGATTCCTTCTGTTTTGCCCACCCATCATGCCTGCTTTTGATGGTGGTTGTCAGAGTCCTGGGTCCTGTATAAAGAAGAGCTAAAGAAAGAGCAAACCCTTGAGTTACCTGGTTTTCTACAGCTCTTCCAGGGGCCTGTTACCTGGTGTGGGGATTGTGGATGATTTCTGCCCACTGAAGTCAGGCTAAGTATGACAGCTTCAGAGCCACAGGAGAAGGGAAAATCTAAGCTTGCTATGTAGAGCCCCCTAACATCTCGCTGGAGGGCCTTTCAGCTGGTTTTCAGACAGATGTTTCTCAGCTGTGCTGCTTCTACCACAGCTGAATAAGCCACCCCTCCCTGCTCCTGTTCATCCACCAAACATAGGAATTTAGCTTGGAAAAAAAACAAACTAAAGGAGTTATACTGGCATTCAGAACCTAAAATCTCTTGCCTTACTATATCTCATATTTTTTTAAATAATTTAATTTCTTTCTCTTTTTTTGGCCACACCTGTGTGGCATGAAGAATCTCAGTTCTGCAACCAGGGACAGACCTGCGCCTCCTGCAGTGGAGGAGCACAGAGGCTTAAACGCTAGATCGCCAGGAGTCTGTGCAACTCATGTTTCCAGAATGTCCGGGTAAACCGATGTCCTTTTCCTCAAAAAACATATCCTTTTAAGCAGGATAACTTCAGCTTGAAGTCTGCAGCAGGCGTCTGTTCTGGTCATGTGATGATGAGCAGACCTAAGAAGCGGCTAGTTGGTGCGATACTCCCCTCACCTGGAGAGTAGTACTCTGACAGCTCCCCGAGACGAAGCTATGCATTTAGCGGCACTTCCGGCAGGCTGCAGCAGAAGAGGCAAGGGGACACTGCATTCGACAGGACTTTTCCCACTACTGCAGTGGCCAAGAGTTTTAGCTCCTTGCTGAAGCTGGAATACACTGTTTTCTAAAGTCTGAGTTTAGAAGATCGAAGGATTTAAAAAAAAACAAACAAAAAACTTTCATTTCCAACTAATTATAGATTGCAAAAAAGTACAGAGGTCCTGTGTGTGCTGAACCTGGAGGCTCCCGATGGTTGCGTCACTGCCTTACAGACCAGAATGCGGAGATGGCTTGGCTCGGTGTGTGCTTATGTGCTGCGCCAAGGTGTCACGTATGCTTTTCTGTCTCCCACCACCATAATCACGAAACAGAACTTTTAAATTACTACAAAGGTATCCTTCATCCCACACCCCTATAACCACTCTCCTTCCAACTTCCTTAACGTCTGGAAGTCACTAGTACGTTTTCCATCTCTACACTTGTCTCATTCTGAGAATGTTACATAAATTGAATAATTCAGCATGTATCTTTCAAGACTGACTTTTTCCATTCAGCTCAACGCCCTTGCAATCCATCTAAGTTGTTGTGGGTCTCAATGCATTTTCTTTCCTCCATGATATGGATGACTATAGTTTATTCAGTTATTCACCTACTGAGGTGATTTCCACTTCGATAATCTCCACACTGGGGGCTCCTACAGATAAAACCATTGTCTTCTTCTTCTGTACTGTCTTTGGTTGTCACATCAGAGTCATACTGGCCTCTTCAAGTAATTCATGAAGTGCTCCCTCCTCTTCTGTTTTCTGAAAAAGATTATGAAGAACCAAGAAGCATTCCCTCCTCTTCTGTTTTCTGAAAAAGATTATGAAGAACTGGTGTTAAGCATTCTTAAAATATTTGGCAGAATTCTTTGGTGAAATATCCAGGCCTGGCAATTTCTTTTTTAAGAGTTTTAAAATTACAAATTCAAGAGCATTTTATAACTTTCTATTTCTCTGTATCATTTTCAATTTCTTTTATCAACATTTATCAACATAATTTTCAGAGTATAGGTCTTTCACCTTCTTGGTTAAGTTTATTCCTAGATATTCTTTTTGATGTAATTTTCTTCCTTTCTTTTTTTGATTGTTCATTATTAATGCACAAAAAAGAATTAGATTTATGTATATTAATCTTGTATCCTGCAACTTTACTGAAATCATTTAGTATTTTTAATAGTTTTTGGGCACAGATTTAGGGTTTTCTCTGTATAGCATCATGCCATCTGCAAATAGTGAGTTTTACTTCTTCCTTTCCAACTTGGGTGCATTTTCTTTCTTTTTCTTAACTGATTTCTGTGGCTAGGATCTCCAATACCATGTTAAATAGAAGTGGTAAAAATGGATATCCTTGTCTTATTCCTGATTTTAGACGATAAGCTTTTAGCTTTTCACCATCACATATGATGTTAGCTGTGGCTTTGTCAAAAATGGCCATTATGTTCAGTTATGTTCCCTTTATACCCATTTTGATAAATTTTTATCATGAACTGGTGTTAAATGTTGTTAAATGCTTCTTCTATGTATATTGAAATATCATGTGATTTTTATCCTTTTTAAAATTGCAGTGTATCGTATTGGTTGACTTGCAGATATTGAACCATCCTTGCCTCCCTGGAGTACGTCCTATCTCATCCCAGGGTATGATCCCCCCACAACTGCACTCTCTCCTTGGCAGCAGCAGCCTCTGCCTTAGCGTGGAGCAGTGCAAGAGGGGTCAGAGTGGGGTGCTTGGCTTAGATCCGCATGTACACTGGGGCAGCTGTGGGATGCCAGTCAGGGTCCCAGGCAGCTTCAGCATGTTTGGTCTGCCCTGTTCTGTGATTAAGTAAGCATGTGAACACCCTTTACGAGCAGAGTGGAGGTTTTTCTCGGCTCTACTGCCAGTCTGGAGCTGGTTTTCAAACGTGCTAAGGGAACTTGCCCTCCCTGGGCTGGCTCCCGGTTTGGAGTGCCCGACTCGTGGTTTCAGTTGCTCATTTCCAGAGAGGGTCTCTGAGCCTGTGTGACCCCTCTCTCTCGGTGCCGGCCTCCTAGAGACGTGGATCCTGACCTGCCCTCTTCTCCTCCCTTCAAACCTGACGTTGTGTGCTTCTCCCTATAGCCTTGGCTATATAGGAGTTTTTCTGCCAGTTCCAGTTTGCTTTTGGTGAGAAGTACTCTACATGTAGATGTATTTTTGGTGTGGTTGTTGGGGGCCAAGAGCTGCATTGCTTCTGCTCTGCCATCTGGATCTCCTCTCACACGGAATAATTTTTATTGTTATACTTAAAGTTTATTGATTCTTTTCTCTGCCCTGTCCATACACCCGTTGAACTCATCCAGTGAGTTTTTTTCCAGTTATTGCATTTTTCAGTTATAAAATTTCCATTTGGTTTTCTTTCTTCTATTTCTTTTCTTTGAATTTTTATCTATAAACTTGCTTTTAAGTATGTTCATAATTGCTTGTTGTTACATTTTTCTAACAGCTACTTAAAAACTCTTATCAGATAATTCTAACAACAGTGTAATTCTGATATTTGCATCTATTCATTGTCTCTTCTCATGCAGGTTGAGATTTTCCTGGTTATTTTTTGGATGAGTGATTTTCAGTTGTACCGTGGACACCACTTTGCAAATAAAGGTCTATACAGTCAAAGTTATGGTTTTTCTAGTAGTCATGTACAGATGGGAGTTGGACCATAAAGAAGACTGAGCACTGAAGAATTGACGCTTTTGAATTGTTGTGTTGGAGAAGACTCTTGAAAGTCCCTTGGACTGCAAGGAGATCAAACCATTCAATCTTAAAGGAAATCACCCCTGAATATTCATTGGAAGGACTGATGCTGAAGCTGAAGGTCCAATACTCTGGCCACCTGATGTGAAGAGATGACTAAATGGAAAAGACCCTGATGCTGGGAAAGACTGAAGCAAAAGAAGGGAGTAGCAGAGGATGAGATGATTAGATGGCATCACTGACTCAATGGACATGGATTTGAGCAAACTCTGGGAGACAGTGGAGGACAGTGGAGCCTGGCGTGCTGCCTTCCATGGGGTTGCAAACAGTCAGACACAGCTGCTGCTGCTGCTGCTGAGTCGCTTCAGTCGTGTCCAACTCTGTGCGACCCCATAGACGGCAGCCCACCAGGCTCCCCCGTCCCTGGGACTCTCCAGGCAAGAACACTGAAGTGGGCGCCATTGCCTTCTCCAGCAGACACATCTTAGCAACTGAACAACAACCCGGCTGAGAAAATAGGCTCTCCTTGTTTTTGTTGTTTATTTTTTTGTCTGTGCTTAATGGTGTTTTTGGGTTACAGGCTTCTTGAGCACCCAGTTCTGGAGATTTGAAGAAAAACAAACAAATAAAATGCCCCAGGAAACTCACCACCATGTCATTCTTTGGGTTTCAAGGTCCCTAGCTCTTCTGCCTCCTGTGAATCTTTCAGTCTTCTTTGTCCCGAGTTTTAGCCGTAACTAGCGGCGGGAACAGAGAAAAGTCTATCTACTCCACCTTGTCCGAAGCTGGAAAGTAGAATTAAATGCGATCCAAACTCTTAGGTAATGGTAGCTCTCATTAGCAGGACAGTAACGTGACCAGGAACAGATGCATTCTCAGAAACACTTTATTCCTTCTCAATAACCATATCAGATCACAGAAAAGGGGGTTAGGGATCTAGACCTTTACATCATAAAACTGGGACTGAGGAGTGGAAACTTGGGTTCATTGTCTGCTTTATGCAATGCTCTTAGTACAATTCTTGTTGAGGTCAGGTAGATCTTCAATAAGGGAAGGCAATAATAGAATTGAGGTGTCAGAAACATTCCTGGACCAAGCTTTAATCCTGTTGGTTTAACTCCTAGTCTGGTTCCACAATCCAAAAATGTGGGTGGCTAATGAAAAAGGATGTAACCTGCTAGATTTGATGAGCTGATTGAGATAACAGCGCTATGTCTGTAGGATGATTTCGAGAACATAGTGCCGTCATGATCACTGTCCACAATGCTGGACGGTCTGCAGATTTTCCTGAATACTGTTTCCACAATCTGACCATTTCATTTGGGACCACTGTCATCACCAGCTCAGCTTAAAATAATTTATAGATGCCAAAAAGGGATTTTTATACCTAGTTCCAGACTCAGAGTATTTTTCTTGGGAGTATGACTAGCTTGCAGTGGTTTCGGGTTATTTAAATACAGTTGATAGACTCATAATTTTTGCTTTATTTAACTTTAATATAGTTGAAACTTTCTGGTGGCATGTGGAGAATGCAGATATTATCACATAATCATTTCAGGACACTCTCATTACCTCTCTTTCACTTGGGGAGTTCATAATGGAGGTGCTTAGAGTCCTCTCCTTTTATATTTAGATTCATGCTGCTGCTTGACAGAAAACAACAAATTCTATAAAGCAATTATCCTTCAATTAAAAAATAAATAAAATTTAAAAAGAAATTGCAACATTTTAGTCATTTGCTTAAGTAGCCTTTAGTTCTTACCCCCAACATTCTTGCTTCCTGTCTTATCCACAAATGATTTCCTGGCATTTTTCACTAGGATACAAGAGAGAAATGAGAAGATAAATGCTTCTTTTCTATAGGAAAATACAGAGACAAATAAGTACTAATTATGTCCTTGAGTAAGATGCTTAAAATTGAGGGAAATTTAATCCTACAGCTGCTCATTTTTCACTGTTTCATAATTTCCTGAGAGATGTTTTTCATCAAACCGCCAGTATCACCATCTTGAAAAATCCAATAATTAGTTCTCAAATACTTTTGTTCATTTAACAACCTTCAATAGGACTGAGTGTGTGTGTGTTAGTTGTTAAGTTGTGTCCAACTCTTTGCAACCCTATGGACTATGGCCCACCAGGCTCCTCTGTCCACGGAATTCTCCAGGCAAGAATACTGGAGTGAGCTGCCATTCCCTTCTCCAGGGGATCTTGCCAACCCAGGGATTGAACCCACGTCTCCTGCGTTGCTGGCAGATTCTTTACAGTGTGAGCCACCAGGGAAACCCAAGTAGGATTGTAAAAAACAGTTTATGGTGGTTGCTCCAACCCGTCAGTCTCTCTAGATATTACCCATGTCCCCACATTTACAAGGTCAAAAAAGTTGGATTTTTTGTCTTGCTGAGTTTCTCATGGCACCTGGTTCACTTCTTGCCTTTAGGTTATGTAATCATATCTGTTCATACAATACAATAAACGAACACATGTACCTTCGTTTTGCTAATGCTAGTAAGATTTTTTTTTCTTGCAACCAAATTGTCTTTTTTTAAAAATCACCTTGTTCTCTAATTTTTCTCACATGGCAATCTACTCTCACAATCTAATCTCCCGAATCTCCAACATCTGGCACCTTTTCTCCCCTTTCAACCTCTTTATTTTATAGCCATATCAGAAATACAAGACTTTGTCTTTAAATTCTTCACTAATAAACTTTTCCTTCCATTTACATGAACTCTTAAGGTTTGAGTTCTCTTAGCTGGCCTGCTGAAGCCTGAAACCGAGACGAGGTAGAAAAGTACAGCAGAAAGAGCCAAAGTTGAGTTCAAATTGTCCTTACCAATATCCTTTCTTCTTTCACGGGGGGATTCCTCAGCAGCAAAACCCCTCTAGGATTGTGCAGGGGGTCAAATAAGACTGGTACGAAACGGACACTCAAGAAGACCTTGGGTCGGGAATGCCCGCCCTGGGCATGGTCTGCACCAACCGTGGGTCCCTGCTCACTGCATCACAGGGCGAGCCACGGGGCGCGATCTCGGAGGCGGAGCCCTTCGTTCCGGACCTAGGAGCCCGGGCGGCAGCACTGGCCGAGCGGGTCCTGCCTCCTCGGCCGGCCCCGCATCCCCCTCGCGCGGCTCCAACGCAGCAGTTGTGGCCGAGAGGGCGGCTTCCGGCGGCTGCGCGAGGGGCCCACGGAGACGCGTGCGCGGTGCGGCCTCGCCGGGGTGCAGAGTCTGCGGGTGCCCGGGCCAGGATGAGGATGAGACGGAGGGGCAGAGGAGAAGGGAATGGCAGCCCACTCCAGACCTCTTGCCTGGAGAATCCCATGGACGGAGAAGCCTGGCGGGCCATGGTCCATGGGGTCGCAGAGAGTCGGACACCACTGAAGTGACTACGCACGCACGTAGGCGCTAACAGAGACAAAGCCTTTGCTGCCTGTGCCGGCATCACGCTCTGCGTTTGTGAGCATCGCAGTCCGGGCCACGCCTGATTATTCCCTGGCTGCTTCAACAGAGACGTCTCCATCAAACACACGTCTCCTCTCCCTCTTCTGCTAGGTTTGTATTGACAACAGTCTTTCTGCTTTTAATCTTCACAAGCTGTACCGGGAAGAGAACTGCTCAGCAAAGCTGGGTTCTAGGTTTTATTAGACGCATGGGTGCTTCAGCAAAATATTTATTTTTCCTGTTCCTTCGGTTGTTTTTCTGTACAATGAGATAATATATTTTCTGTGTACCTCCCGTGCTCACACTAAGTTACTCTGAGAACTGAAATAGGGTTATACAAGTTTAAAATATGCTGTAAACAGGTCCCAACAACTAATATATTAGAATCCTAGCTTGAGAGCCATCTCCATGATGCCATGAAACTGGGTACCATCAGTTCAGTTCAGTCGCTCAGTCGTGTCTGACTCTTTGTCACCCCATGGACTGCGGGCCTCTCTGTGTATCACCAATTCCTGGAGCTTGCTCAAACTCATGTCCATTGAGTCTGTGTTGCCACCCAACCATCTCATCCTCTGTCATCCCCTTCTCCTCTTACCTTCAGTCTTTCCCAGCATCAGGGTATTTCCCAATGAGTCACCTCTTTGCATCAGGTGGCCAAAGTATTGGAGTTTCAGCTTCAGCATCAGTCCTTCCAGTGAATATTCAGAACTGATTTCCATTAGGATTGACTGTTTTGATCTCCTTGGAGTCCAAGGAACTCTCAAGAGTCTTCTCTAACACCACAGTTCAAAAGCATCGATTCTTTGGTGCTCAGCTTTCTTTATAGTCCAACTCTCACATCCATACATGACTACTGGAAAAACCATAGCTTTGACTACATGGACCTTTGTTGGCAAAGTAATGTCTCTGCTTTTTAATATGCTACGTTGGTCATAACTTTTCTACCAACAAGATGGTACCATGGAGAACTTTAAAAAAAAAAAAACAAAAAACTCAGCACTCTGTAAAGGCCATAGTAGAAATGAATAAATGAACCAAAATGTTTTCTATTCAAACTCCCTCAGTTTATGTTGAGCTCCAGCTTAAGAATATAAATGATTTGCTTTGATGGCTAACTAAAGATAACATTATGGTAGGGAATGTAATTAACATTTGTTGAGGCTTTAGGTGCTTGATATTTTATATATTATATAATTTATTAAACAAATTATGAATACCTGTTAAGCATCAATAAATGTTAGGTACTATCCTACATATTGGGGATAAAAGCAGTGAAAAAAAATATATTCCTGCACCTTATGGGGCTTACCTTGTGAGACAGTTCAGGGTGAAGGGAAGTGATGAATGTTAGTGTTAGGAAGTCATGGAGGTGAACTGGATCCAGCGTAGGAGGTGAAGAGTGACCAGAAAGGTACCTGAAGAGCCCTGTAATCTAAGAGAAGAAAATGTAAAATTATGCTAAGAGCCTCCTGGACAGTCAATTGATGAGGATTGAGCATCGCTCATTAGACTTTGCAGTATGGAGGTCACTGCTGTCCTTGCCAATAGTTTTAGGGGCAAGTTCAGTTCAGTTCACTTCAGTTCAGTCCTCAGTCGTGTCCAACTCTTTGCAACCCCATGAACCGTAGCACACCAGGCCTCCCTGTCCATCACCAACTCCCGGAGTCCACCCAAACCCATGTCCATTGAGTCAGTGATGCCATCCAGCCATCTCATCCTCTGTCGTCCCCTTCTCCTCCTGCCCCCAATCCCTCCCAGTATCAGAGTCTTTTCCATTGAGTCAATTCTTTGCATGAGGTGGCCAAAAGTACTGGAGTTTCAGCTTTAGCATCATTCCTTCCAAAGAAATCCCAGGGCTGATCTCCTTTAGGATGGGCTGGTTGGATCTCCTTGCAGTCCAAGGGACTCTCAAGAGTCTTCTTCAACACCACAGTTCAAAAGCATCAATTCTTTGGCACTCAGCTTTCTTCACAGTCCAACTCTCACATCCATACATGACCACTGGAAAATCCATAGCCTTGACTAGACAGACAGACCTTTTTTGGCAAAGTAATGTCTTTGTAACATTTCATACCTGGTTTCTTGTGGACATTTGATTGCTGAATCTGGGCTTTCTTGATTAGAAATGCCATTTGCATATATGGAGTGCACCATAATCCTATAAATAGCTTCCAAAGCTGAATTACCATTTTAGAATTCTCTACTGAATTCCTAGTCTCATATTTCCAAATTCCTAATAAATGCTTCTACATAGATTTTCCAAAAGCACTTTGGATAAAAAACAGTCCAATCTAAATGCATCATCTGCTGTGATAAACCTTTTCTTTCCCATCTATTCCAGCTAACTCCCAAGCCTCAGCACTGCTATCACTTGCAAATATAACCAATCTCCAAATTCTTTTGATATTTTCTTTCATATACGTCACAAACTTTTTGCTCCTTGTCTTCATCTCCCATATTCTAGTTGTAATATGCATCATCTCTCCAGTAGAAAATTGTAGTAATTGTCTAACCTAGATATCCCATTTTTAGTACAACAGCCACCTCAGTTACATTCTTCACATTCCCACTGCAAGAACTAACCAAAAGTCTGTTTGCACAGTACTCCATCACGGACCAGCTGGAATTCAGTGCCTTAGCATGTCGTTCAAATCATATTTTATTTTCCCCTTGTTGACTGTGCAGCCTCACTTCCCACCTTCTCTCCACAGACACCGTGGTTCATTATCAGACCACTTTCCGTTCTACAAATAGGCCATGCCTGCTTCCTTTGGTCCGAGCAGGTCAAGCAGCCATTGAATATGAGCTCATTTTGACCGAATCTCTATTTTTGAATGAATTTGGTTAAGTCTGGTCAGTAGGGAGATGCCATCATCAGACATTAGAACTCGTGTATGTGTGTGTGTAGCATTATTTTCCTTTTTCACTCAATTTCAGGGTCTGGCTCATAATTTTTAATGACTGAAAGCATTTTGTTTTCTTAAAATGTGTGTGCTTAATGCCAGTTCAGATAGTTTGAGTTCTTAAACATTTGGTTGATTAATAAACTGAGGTATTATGGTCAAATTTTCTGTGTGTTTTCTTTTCCTTTATTGGTTTCTTGTATAGAATTGTCTCTCTGGGAAGTTTTTTCATATTCCAGATACTATCATCTTTATTGATGCCTATCCCTGTTACCTGACACATTTGTTATGAGTAAAACTGAAGTCTTAGGCCTAACTTGGTGAGTGTGATATCCTATTCTTCTAGACTAAAACTCATAATTTTATTTCTTCACAAAATGTGAACTGTTTTTACATCCTATCTTCTATCAATCACTGTGCTTTGAAGTGAAAGTGAAAGTCACTCAGTCGTGTCCGACTTTTTGCAACCCCATGGACTACACAGTCCATGGAATTCTCCAGGCCAGAATACTGGAGTGGGTAGCCTTTCCCTTCTCCAGTGGATCTTCACAACCCAGGGATCAAACCCAGGTCTCCCACATTGAAGGCAGATTCTTTACCAGCTGAGCCACAAGGGAAGCCCAAGAATACTAGAATGGATAGCCTAGTATTGTTTATTTGTGCTTTTATATGAATGAATTTCAGAATTGGGACTGCTATTAGTCTATTCCCGTGAGAACCTAGGGTTAGAAATAATGACTGTCTGGGGAACTGTGGTTTGATCCAGACGTGCATGCTCTACCTAAAAGTAGGCCTGTTTTCTCATCTGGTTAATCTCATCCTAATCCCCTCTGCTGCCCAAAGGCCCAACCCTCAGCCCTTCCTTCAGTTCCAGTGTTCCCAGGTGCCAGAACTTTTCTCGTAAGTTCCTAACCGCCATACTCCTTTGAAGAAAAGATGTGCTCTCGCTGCTGGATCCTGGCATTGCCTTTGGACTGTCCGTTAAGTGTGAGTCTGTGACACGAGCCTTAAAAACAGTTGACATGGAAACTAACTGTTGGATAGCAGTAGTAGCGTTACTCACTCAGTCGTGTCCAGCTCTTTGCGACCCCATGGACTGTGGCCCGCCAGGCCCCTCTGTCCATGGGATTCTCCAGGCCAGAATACTGGAGTGGGTTGGCATGCCCTTCTCCAGAGGATCTTTCCGACCCAGGTATTGAACCTGGGTCTCCTGCATTGCAGGCAGATTCTTTACCATCTGAGATACAGGGTAGAGTTCATCAATGAAGCTATCTGGTCCTGAGATTTTGTTTTTTGGGAGATTTTCGATTACTGATTCAACATCCTTGCCTGTTACTGGTCTGCTCAGATTTTCTATTACTTCATGATTCAGTCTTAGTAATCTGCAGGTTTCTGGGACTTTATCCATTTCTTCTAAGCTATCTGATTTGTTGGCATGTGATTGTTCATAGTATTCTCTTATAATCTTTTATAATTGGTATTAGCTGTAATGTCTTTTTATAATTTTATTAATTTGAAGCATCTATTTTTTTCTTAGTTTAGCTAGGACTAAGAAAAATTGTCAGTTTCTTCAAAAATCTTAGTCTTGTTCATCTTTTCTACTGTCTTTCTAGCCTCTTATTTATTTCTGCTTTAATCTTTACTATATTCTTTTTATTGACTTTGGGTTTAGTTTGTTCTTTTTCTGTCCTTGAGTTGTAAAATCAGATGTGTACTTGAGACCTTTTTAATGCAGGCATTCATTTCTATGAACTTGCCTCTTACAATGGCTTTCACTGCATCCATTTTAACATGTTGCATTTACACTTCTATTTCTCTCAAAATATTTTTTGATTTCTTCTGATTTCTTGACACTTTGTTTGCTCAGAAGCATTTTTTCATCTTGTGTAAAATTTCCAGCTTTCCTCAATTTCTTTGTAGTTTTATACCATTGTGATTAGAAAAGATATTTGGTATGTTTCAATATTCTTAAGTTTGTGAAGACTAGTTTTTTTGACCCAGAATATGATCTATCCTGGAAAATGCTCTATGCCCCCTTGAGATTGTATTCTGCTGCTGTTGGATATGATCTTCTGTATATATATGTTAGGCTCAATTGTTCTAAAGTATAGTTCAAGTGCATTATTTCCTTATGGACTTTCTGTCTGGATAATCCATTATTGCTATTAATTTCATTGCTGTCTGTTTTTGCCTTGAGATCTGTTAATGATGTTTAATAGATTCAGGAACTTCAAAGTCACACTTCAGAGGAGCATGCAAATGGGGATGTGAAGGATTTGTGATCATTGTGCAGCGTACCACTTACCAGTTCTCTCTATATTCTTTCTCTCGGCCTGTATGAAAACTTAACTTTCCCCTAACCTAAGAGCATAAATCATATATTAGCATATGCTCTAGTGTCTACATTTTCATATCCTGTTAAGTATTTTTAACTTCCTGCAATTTGGCCCAAGATATGAGTACTGAGACTTTATTATTTGCCATTTCCATTACTGACTTATTTGACTAACTTGAATCCCTATCTTGGAACTCCCTTGGTTTCATGATACTATAATTCCTTAATTTTCTTTTTTTCCCCTATGACCACTTCCCAGATTCTGCTGCATCTTCCTTCTGGTCATGATTTTAAAGCTAGTTTTTTTCAGAGCTCTTCCCTTCGTATTCTTAACTATTCACTCAATACTTCCATCCTCTTTGGTTTCATCCATCCTCATACTTTTAAAAACAACTGAAATTGTTAGTCGCTCAGACATGTCCAACTCTTTGAGACCCCATGGACTGCAGCCCGCTGGGCTCCTTTGTCCATAGAATTCTCCGGCAACAATACTGGAGTGGGTTGCCACTTCCTTCTTCAGGGGATCTTCCCAACCGAAGGATCAAACTCGGGTCTCCTGCATTGCAGGCAGAGTCTTTACTGTCTGAGTCACCAGGGAAGCCCTTAAAAATAATTGGGCTGAATTAAATATCCCAGAGGCTATCCATATCAAGTATACAGTTAGATGAATTAAGCAAACTGAAAGTCCACGTGGCCTTCACGCAGTTTAATAAAGAAGACATACTGTCTCTTGAGAATCGCTCACTGGCTCTGTGGCATCACAACCCATGTCTTTTCTGTCTTTAACTTCTGTAAGGCTTATAGTGCAGAGAGGTCCCAGGAGTCTTCACCAGTATCCCAGGGGTTACGTCGTATGCAGTACAGCAGTGTTCAAACTGGGCACTTCACGCTGGCCCTGTGTGTGTGGTCCTCTGCCCTTTTACCAGGTATGCACAGATTTCCTCTGCCACCTGAAGGCAGAGTGTTCCAATGAAACCGTTTGCAGCTGAAACAGCGTCAAGTGAAGACTCAGTTACCTTAGGATACATCTTACTAACAGATTCACAAAATAAATCTAGGTAAAGCACAGATGCTCAGAGACACAATTCAAAGCCATGGTGACTTGATGCTGAGATGCTGAGTGTAGCTCTGGAGAGGGAGCTTGGCAGCACCTCTCTTGCTGCTTGAAGCGCTTGCTGCCTCTATAAGAGCTTGCTGCAAACTAAACGCTGGAGGCTATTTTCGCTTTCTGCCTTTTTTTTTTTTTTCATAAAATTGAAAACTCTTCAGATTTCTTTCAATTAGGTGAAAACAGGTTCTAATGTAAGTCTTTCATAAACGTGAACATAAAGTGAACTTTTAAAAAGCGGGGGATGCCTGCAGAGTCGTGTGACGTCTAAAGCGATCAGATACAGAACTATTCCTTACCACAAAGATGGCCCTCAAGCTGCTCCTTTGCAGCCACACCCAGCCTACCACCCTTAAAGCAGTAATCTATTTCCCGCTATCTCCGTGTTTGTCACTCAAGAATATTTAGACAGTAGACCCTTGAGCAACATCAGGGATTGGTTTCGAGACCCACCAGGGCCCGCCAGGCTCCTCTGTCCATGGGGATTCTCCAGGCAAGAATACTGGAGCGGGTTGCCATGCCCTCCTCCAGGGGCCATCCCAACCCAGGGATCAAACCCAGGTCTTCCGCGTTGCAAGCCAATTCTTTACCGTCTGAGCCACCAGGGAAGTCCAAAAACAAAAAAAATGTGGAATGATACAATACGTGACCTTTTTTGGCTTTCACTCAGAGTAATGCTCTTGGGATCCATTCAAGTCATTGTATTTGCTAATGGCATTTTGTTAAGAATTGTGTTTTTTTTTCGCATTCTCATGAAGGCTATGGTCTGCAATTCCCTCCTTTTGGTTTTGCTTTCTTACTGTTTCACCATCATGGCGACAGTGTTTTGCCTGTCCTATTTCCAGGAAGAGATGATGTAGAATTGGTATTACTTTTTCTTAAAATACTCCATAGAATTCTCCAGTGGAACCACATAGGCTTGGAAAATTATTTGCAGGTAGTTTTAAAGTATAAATCAGATTGAAAAATATCTATAGGAATATTCAAAAGTTCTATTTCATTTTAGCAAGTTGTGGCAGCTTGCACTTGTCAAGGAATTGATCCATCTCAAGTAAATTGTCAAATTTATGCATAGAGTTGTGTGTAGTGTTCCCTTGGCATCCTTTCCCCTCACCACAGGTGGAAAATGCTTTGTATTTCCCTTGAACTGATGATAGTCTACACACGGTGGAAACTATGTTAGGGTATGAGTAAAGGATCCCAAATGAGAGACCAGCCCCCAGGAGCACTACAGCTTCAAAATACATCACCATGTGACGAAGAAACATGTCACCTGTTTGATTTTACAGAAAAAATGGGGGATTTTCAAGTCTGTATAGGAGGACAGCTGCAATACCATTCGTCTCTGTGTCAAGGAGTGCAGGGCTTTCATGAGTCCACACACCGGAGCCAACAGTCCACGGAGCTGGAGCTCACGGCGGCGGGGCGGCCATGGAGCGGTCATGGGCCATGACCAGGAAAGGTTTGCCCAAATCTGCAAAGTGTAGGTGAACATGTACCTGTTGCCGCAGCCATCACGGGTTGAGTTTGCTTTCTTTGGGACCCCTTACCGTCCTTTTGGTGTCTGTAGGCTTTTTATGACATCTGTCATTTCGTACCTTATGTCAGCAATGTGTTTCTTCTTTTCCTTAGTCTTCCTAAGTCAGTTTCATCAGTTTCATCACTTAGTTTCATCATCAATCTTTTCAAAAATTAGTTTTTTTTTCTGATTTTGATTTTTCTAGTTTTCTGTTTTCAGTTTTATTGATTTATTTTTCTGTTTCTTTCTGCTTGCTTTTGGTTCCTTTTTTTTAAAGTTTCTTGAGTTCAAAGGTTAGATTGATTTAAGGCGTTTCCTATTTTCTAATGTAAACATTAAATGCGATAAATTTCATTGTTTTAGCTGTATCGCAATAAATTTGGTATGTTGCATTTTTATTATCATGTTGCTTGCATGCATGCTAAGTCACTTCAGTCGTGTCTGACTCCTTGTGGCCCACCACCTGCTATGCTCCTCTGTCCATAGGATTCTCCAGGAAAGAATACTGGAGTGGGTTGCTGTGAAACATTTTTAAAAATTTCCTTAAGACATCCTCTTTAACCTGGGAATTATTTAGAATTATGTTGTTTAATTTCCATCTTTTCTTCTGAAAAGTTACCACAATCTTGACTTCCAATAGGTATTTTGTTGGTTTTTAATCATCAAACAAATTGAATCATAAAGTATGTAATACTTCATGCTTGATACTTTTGCTCAACACTAAATATATTTAGTGAAATTATTCTACCACTGATAAGCATTTGGATTTGGAATTTTAGATTTTTTTTCCAATTGGGGTTTGGAATACAGATTCTAGGACTATTCTATGAATATTCTTGTCTTTTGTTAAGAGCATATATACTAACTTTTACACTTTGAATCTAGGAATGAAGTTTCCATATTGGATATTCTCAAATTGGTATCCAAAGTGGTTTAAGCAATTTATATGTCTACCAGCAGGGTATGTAAATTACAGATTCTATACATGATTCCAAAGACTTGGTATTATCACTGCTAAATTTTTTTGCCATTCAGGTGTGTGAGTAGTGTTATGTTTTATTAAAATCTTCAACATTTTAATGATTTTTGTCTGCTTATTCCATCAATTATTGAGAAAAGTTGCTAAAATTTTTCCAGTATAATTATTACTTTAGTTCTTTCAACTTGTTTTATGTATTTTAATATTATTCACATACAAATATAGAATTATATCTTCCTAACAGAGTGACACTTTTGATTGAATTTCCTTTACATCTTGGTTTTTCTTGCTTTAATATTTTCTCTAAAAATACTTTGTTTACCTCTCTTCTGTTTCTTTTCTTGCCTTCTTTTGAATTTTTCACATATTTTTATTTCATTTTATTTAGTTATTATAGTCTTTTATTATTCTTTCAGTGTTTGGCTTAGAGGTTATAACATGCAACCTCAATTTATCAAGGGCTGTTGTAAATTAGTTCTTCACTGCTTCACAGACAAGGCAAAACCTCAGAACACCTTAACGACATGTATCACCCACCTTGGGCAACTGCACTCTCTTTAAAGACGTTTCAGCGTGCCTAGCAAGGACCGTGTGTATGGTCACTGTATTTACTCAGACCTTCATCCTGTGAAGTGGCCAGAAGGAAAAACATAAATGCAGTATACTAACGCATATACATGGAATTTAGAAAGATGCTAACAATAACCCTGTGTACGAGACAGCAAAAGAGACACTGATGTATAGAACAGTCTTATGGACTCTGTGGGAGAGGGAGAGGGTGGGAAGATTTGGGAGAATGGCAGTGAAACATGTAAAATATCATGTAAGAAACGAGTTGCCAGTCCAGGTTCGATGCACAATACTGGATGCTTGGGGCTAGTGCACTGGGACGACCCAGAGGGATGGTATGGGGAGGGAGGAGGGAGGAGGGTTCAGGATGGGGAACACATGTATACCTGAGGCGGATTCATTTCGATATTTGGCAAAACTAATACAATTTTGTAAGGTTTAAAAATAAAATAAAATAAAATAAATAATAAAAAAATAAAAAATAAAAACATACATAAAAAAAAAATTTGTGCATCTTTTCCTTTTCTGCTTCTTCAGGTTTCCATCTGAGATCATTGCCCATTTGTCTAAAGAACACTTACTGAAAGTTTAATTCAACCTTGAAGGCTTTTGGCTTTTATTGGTTTTGGTTAACAAGCCAGACATCATTCTTATCATTGTTCTTTGAAGGTAAAAAGTTTTTTTACCTTGTCTACGTTTATGACTTCTCCTTGTGGCTGGTTTTAGGCAGTTTTACTATATTGTACTTAGATGTGGGTTTCTTTATATTTACTTAGCTTAGGATTGTAACTCTTCTTGAATCTATAGCAAGTCATTTTTAAAAATAAATGGGAAAATTCCAAGATATAATTTCGTTAGATATTACTGTTTTCTCTTATCTCTACTCTCCTTCTGAACTTCCAGATACATGGTCTTGGACTCTTCACCAGCATCAGGCCTCTTACCTTGTCCATTATTGCATTTTCCAGCATCTTATCAATGCTTCAGTTTTATTTTTCCTTTTGCTTTTTCTTCCAGCTTACTAGTTTCTTGTCAGTTATGTCTGCTTGCTGTTACATTCATATATTTATATATTAATTTCAGTTGTAGTGCTATTTCTCATTTCTTTTTTTTTTTTTTTACAATTTTCACTTCTCTGCTGAAATCATGTCATTTAAGGTTTTATAGTTCTGATATTCGATCTATTGTGGGTCTGTATTTTTTTTATTGGATTTCAATTAATTCTTGTTTTACTTTGAATTCCAGACATTGGGTATGAAAAACTGTAGTGATAACTTGATGCTTTGGATAATGCTATCTTCCTCTTGAAATGATTTATATTTGCTTTGGGGAAGCTCATTTTCATACAATCTGCAATTGAACTGAGCATCAGTCTATGAGAGGGATGGCTCATTTCTGTTCACCTTTACTGTTAGGATATAGTTTTTTTTTCTGTAAATTTAACTTGTTTTTTTAAATTGGAGAACAATTGCTTTATGATGTGGTGATCTCTGCCGTACATCACTGAGAATCAGTCTAATTATATAGATGTCCCCCTCTTGAGTCCCCCCTCCCCCACCGTCCCTCCCTCTTATATAGATGTCCCCCCACCTTGAGTCTCCCCCTCCCCCATCGTCCCTCCCTCTTATATAGATGTCCCCCCCGAGTCTCCCCCTCCCCCGCCGTCCCTCCCTCTTATATAGATGTCCCCCCCCTTGAGTCTCCCGCTCCCCCACCATCCTTCCCCTAAGTCATCACAGAGCGCCGGGCCGGGCCGCCTGTCCCACACAGCAGCTCCCTGCCGGCTCTCCATCCTACGCATGGTGGTGCCTACGTCAACGCCACTTTCTCAATTTGTCCTGCCTTCCTCCGCTGTGTCCATCAGGCAGTTCTCTACATCTGAGTCTCCGTTTCTTCCCTGTAAATAGGTTTATCAGTACTATTCTTCTAGATTCCATATATATGAGCTAATATACAATGGAATATTACTCAGCCATAAATAGGATATAGCTTTCGTAAGGATCATAATAGGAAGTCCTGGGTGTCTATGAGCTTCTGGCAGGCGGGAATTCCAATTATTGCCTTCATAATTCTTTAAGAATATGAGGAGCTTTTAAGTTTCTTAACACTTATCTGTTGCTTGCAATTCAGAAAATACATCTGCAGGAAAAGCTATGCTAAAAGTCCGTATCATCTCTTGGTTTCAATTCTGGAATCTGGGTTCCTTAAATCCCAGCTCCCTTAAGTCCTCAATTTCCAGTACCTTCAAACAGATAATGTTTTAAAATTTTGGCTTGCTTCTGTTTATTCTTTTTAGGATGCTTGGACTTCAAGAACTTAGTTTTTAACTGCTGGAAATGGAAACCCTCCTACTTCCATATTTCCATCAAAATCATTCTCTTTCTATATAGCTAACCTTTTCCCCAGCCTCCAATTGTGTATTTTCAACTGCACAAGAGACATCACCACTTTAATATATCAATCTCAAACTCAACTATCCAAAATGGAACTCATCACTTTATCCAATCCTGCTGTGTCTTCTGTGTTTTGTATGCAAAAACTGAGGGTCATTTTAGATTATTTTTCCCCTCAATACCTTATTTTTAATCAGTCAACAAAACTAAAGCTTGTCCTTTTTTCTCTGCTTGAGTCATTGCAGTAATTATCCATTACTCTTACCCACAGTCTACTTGATCTTATCAAAATTTTCCTTTTTAATGCATTTCCCTCTATTTATTACTTTTTTCTCAGGTGTAATTACAAGCTTATTATTTCCTCCTTAAAAGCTCTTCAGTGGTTTTGCACAATCTGCAAGACATATTTCAACACTTTAGTCATAAATCTTTGATAATTTGACTCTATCATCTGGTCTCTTCCTACTTTTCAAACTTTTACTCTTGACCTGTTTCTCCCTGTCATCATGTTTTAATGATACATATTTATTTTAGCTATTAGGATATGCTGTGATCTTTTTCGCATTTTTTTTTTTTTTTGCATGAACTAATCTTTTCATTTCAAATGTCTGTCACCTTCCAATCTGCTCGGTAAACTATGATCAGTCCTCTCAGAGGTCACAGTCTTCAACTTTATTCCTTCCTATTTCCCAATAAAGGAATCATTATCTTTTTTCTTATGTTTTTCTCACACTTATGTTAATAATGTGTCACACTACAGTACTGGTTTTTTAACTGTTTGTTTCCTTCCTTAAAAATTCTTTGTGATGAGGTACCTCATTAATTTTTGATACTACAAAGTTTAATATATTTGTTGGTACATTGTAGTCACTCAATGTGTGTAAGATAAGCACTAAAATTCTTAGAACAACAAAATCTTCATTTGTGTTCTTAGATAACAATTGATGAAACTTCTTGAGAGACAAGGTAGAAGACGGACAAATAAAAACCAGCAGCACTTAAAAGGGAGCTACATACACACACTGGCGTGATCGATACTGCTGAGCAAGGCTTTCTGAAATTCGTTTCCGTATTTGAAGGAAGGATGACTGAAGTCACAACAGATCCTTGGGAAATATTTCTTAGTATGGAAGAGCAGCCTGTTACTTTGAAGAGCAATTGAACAGGTGATCCGAGCAATGAAAAGAATAAGAAGCGAGGGGGAACAAAAGGGAAGAAAGACAGCAGACACTTTTAGGGCAGAAAGGAATTTTAATGAGGAGAGGAGCAGTCAGTGAAGCGGCTGAATTGGATGCCTTTTGATTTATACTTTGTTCAGGTAGCTAGCTAGCTCAGGTAGAAGAACTCAGACTGAAATGTACCCTTTACTCATAGAATCAGAATCTTAAGTTATCTAAAATTTCCGTGAGAGTTATACCTTATCATGGTCCAAGTCTGAGACAATCGCAAATCTTTTAAATGGTCTCTTACAAGAGCTCCATTAGGAAGAGTTGACAGCTATTTATGTAACCTAGAGAATAAATTTTTCCTTGTGATAGTATTATATTTAATTGGGGAAAAAGCTTTCCAATTGGAGCCTACAAAAATATGTGCAAAGAATTTTCTTGAGTACTGAAAAGGAAAACTCAACTTGTTTCATATTTTCTTTTGCACAAAATCTGTGGACTTTGTAGCAGCTTTGTTACACAGATATATCATTAGGGCCCACATCAGGTAAGAGCACCAGGAAAATTCTCACATTTCTAAGGTTTCTAAAAAGCATCCTCAACTTCCTCTGTGTCAGCTGTACGAGCATCTTCTTTTTTGCGACACTGAAAAAAAATTAGCATTGAAAATCACATTATGATTCCTAAAATCATACATGTAGTAAATACTTAGTTTTTAAAAATACAAGCAATCGTGATGTTTATAGAACAAAATGTTAAAATGCCATTTGTCCTCTTTTGGTTTCATCTCTATCTCAACCCACTCTCTTAATTGCTACTGAATCACAAATAACTTTTGGTATACTCCCAGACTTTTAAAATAAAATATTCGTGGTCTTCTACAACATCAACAAATGCCAGCACTCCAGAAGTCACCCTGTCGTGACATTCCCAATTATTCCTTTCCTTTCCTCTGAAAGTAATGCCCTTTTCACTTACAGGTAATCCATCCTTTCTTTTCTTTCTAATTTTACCAATAGCTTCCAGCCCTCCTGCTAAACATTACAGTTTAGATTTAGTTTTGCCCAATTTCAAATATTCTGTGAGTAGAATAAAAAAGTATGCATTCTTTTGCATTTACCTTTTAATAGTCAAGATTATTATATGAGGTTGATCTGTGTTGTTAAGTGTAGTTATTCCTCATTTTAATTAACATGTAGAATTTTATTCTCAATATATTCACCACGCACTGAATGCATCTGCACTTCTTGACCATTATGAATAATACTGATATACATGTTTATTTTTTTCCCCTAGACGTTTATCTTGCTACATGTGTACACACACTTCTGTTGAGTACATAGTAAGTTACTGATAGGGTATGCATATCTTAACCTTCAGTAAATAATGCCCCAAAGATTTTCAAAGTTGTTGCAGTAATTTATACTCCAACTAGGAGTGCGAAATTGCATTTATACGGTCATTACCATCACTTAAATCTGTCCTCTGAAATTCAGTCATTCTGTTAGGTAGTTAGTATCTCCTTGTAGTCTTATTTTAATGTTGTAACTGAAGGGGCCGCATTTATGCCTGACTGCTTGCTGTGTGTTTTCTATATGTGTCATGTGTTGTATAATCCTCCTTTACTTGTTTTTTGAAATAAAATACTTTCTATGTATTATTTTAATTTCGTTGTTAATTTTATTTTACTACAATTTTGGGAATTTTCTTAGTCACTGGTCAGGGGTTACAGTGTGCATTTTACCTTATCACAATCTGCTTCAGATGAATGCTAATTTAATTCCAGTAAAATACAGAAGCTTTGTTCTAATGTGGCTATATTCCTTCCCCTTCCTTTGTGCTATTATTGCCACACGTATTACATCTACACATGTGACATGGAGAAGGAAATGACAAGCCGCTTCAGTATTCCTGCCTGGAGAATGCCATGGGTAGACAAGCCTGGAGGGCTACAGTCCCTGGGCCGCAAAGTGTCAGACGTGAGCGCATGTTGTGTAACCAATGATACAGTGTTAGAATCCTTGCTTTTATAATCTTATCTCTTTTAAAATTTCATATAAAGAAAGAAAATATATTTACAGACCAACAGTTGGCAAACTACAGCACATGAACCAAATCTGACCCATTATCTGTTTTATAAAGTTTGATCGAAACAGAGCCATATCTGTTCCTTTAAACACTGTCCATGGCTGCTTTCATGTTATTAAGTAAAACTGAGTAGCTGGGACAAATGGAATTAATGTTGATAATAAACGTTAACTTAAAATAAGGACATTATCTTGGATTAATTGGGTGAGCTCAATGTGATTTATGCAATTGTCTTTTAAGTTAGTTAACAAAGAACAAATGACATATTTAGACTATTTTTAAAATACTTATCTGCATAATCACCTTTACTGATGCTATTTCTTCATGTGTATTTGAGTTCCACCTGGTATTATTTCCTTTCAGTCTAAAGAGCTTCCTGTGATGTTTCTTGTAAGGAAGTTCTGCCAGCCACACATTAACAGTCATTGTTCATCTGCATGTCTTTATTTCACAGTCATTTTTGAAGGATAGTTTTAAAGGATACAGAATTCATGCTTGACTGTTTTTTTCTTCCAGCACTGTAATATGCTTTCCTACCACTTTAAGGCCTCCATTGTTTTTGATGAGTTAGCGGTTAATCTTATTATGGGTTACACTTAAACTGCACATGAAGTCACTTTTTCTTGCTGCTTCCAAGACTTTCTTTTATTAGTTTATTTCTGAATAATCTAAGAGTGCATCTCTTTGTGTTTATTCTGAGACCACTGAGCCTCTTAGATGGATGCATGCTAAGTTGCTTCAGTTGTGTCTGACTCTGTAATCCTAGGACCTAGAGCCCCCCAGGCTTCTCTGTCCATGGGGTTCTCCAGGCAAGAATATTGGAATGGATTGCCATTTCCTTCTCCAGGGGATCTTCCCAACCCAGGGATTGAACCTGTGTCTTAGATGGACAGAATAATGTTTTTCCTCAAATGTGGGGAACTCTGGGCCATTATTTTTCATTTTTTTTCCCTCATTCCCTCCTTTCTGGTATTCTTATTATGCATATGTGAGTGCAGTAGATGGGGTCCCCCACAAATCTCTAAGGCTGTTTATTTTTCTTTTTCAGTTCTTCAGACTGGATGATCTATACTGTTCTATCGTGTTTGCAGATTTTGTTTTCTGTTGACTCAGATTTGCCCTTGGGTTTTTCATTTCAGAAAGATGTCAGTCCTGAATATTCATTGGAAGGACTGATGCTGAAGCCGAAACTTCAATACTTTGGCCACCTGATGCAAAGAACTGACTCATTTGAAAAGATCCTGATGCTGGGAAAGATTGAAGGTGGGAAGAGAAGGGGATGGCAGAGGATGAGATGGTTGAATAGCATCACTGACTCAATGGACATGAGTTTGAGTAAACTCTGGAAGCTGATGATGGATAGGCAGGCCTGGCATGCTGCAGTCCATGGGGTCTCAAAGAGTCGGACACGACTGAGCAACTGAACTGAAGTGTGCATCTTCAGGTCTGGCTGGTTGTCAATTTCTTGCCCCAATAGTGTTGTAATCTTAGTTAGGCCAGGCATTAGATTGGCTTTTCCAGACTGTTTGCAACTGAGATCACCATTGTTTTAATAATACCCTTAGTCATAAAAATTCCTTTGCTCTACTCCAAATAAAACCAGGCCAATGCAGCAGTGGTCCTCACAGTCTGACTCACCCAGATAAATTTCTGCAAAATGGAACCTGGAGTTGAGGGGACAAGTTGGAAGGAATTAGAGCAGCCCCAAGTTAAACTGTCACAGACATCCGCTGCTCTTACCCAAGGTTTAGTAAGTTTTAAAAAATAAACGCTTCTCCATTTGTTGTGTTGTTGTTTAGTCGCTAAGTTGTGTCTGACTTTTTGTGACCCCATGGACTGCAGCATGCCAGACTCCCTGTCCTCGACCACCGTTGCTCAAACTCACGTCCACCGAGTTAGTGCTGCCCTCCAACCAGCTCCTCCTCTGTTACCCTCTTCTCTTCCTGCCCTCGATCTTTCCTAGCATCAGGAATAATGTCACCTCTTTGCATCAGGTGGCCAGACTACTGGAGCTTCAGATTCAGCATCAGTCCTTCCAATGAGTATTCAGAACTGATTTCCTTTAGGACTGACTGGTTTGATCTTGTTTTATTTTTATTTTAATATTGTTTCATGTATTATTTTTCTAATTTTATAAACAGAAAAAAATAGAAAGTGAAATTATATTTTTATTAGTACCAAACATATCAGAACACTTTATCTCCTCATAAAGTGTACTTACTAGAAATTACATGTCTAGTTTTGCCAGTGAGTTAGATAAAACACTTACCAAACCAACACAGCCGAAGATTGAGTACGTGAGTGCCATCGACACTTCCAATGGGTAGAAGCTCAGTAAAACACGTGAAATTTGTCTCCCAAGTTTCTGAAATCAGAAAATAGACATTTTGCATTATTATCTTTTTAAAAACTTAGAAAAATTTTGATTGAAGTGTAGTTAATTCACAATGTTGTGGTAGTTTCAGGTGTACAGCAGTGACTCAATTATACACACATATGTACGTATATATGTACACACATATGTATGTATATATGTACACACATATGTATATACGTATATATGTACATGTGTGTGCTCAGAGGTGTCCGACTCTATGCAGCTCCATGGACTGTAGCCTGCCAAGCTTCTCTGTCCATGGAATTTTCCAGGCAAGTATACTGGAGCCAGTTGCCATTTCCTACTCTAGGGGCTCTTCCTGACCTGGGGGTTGAACCTATGTCTTGCATCTCCTGCACTGGCAGGCAGATTCTTTACCACCAGCACCATCTGGGAAGTGGTGTACATATATACATATTATTTTTCAGATTCTTTTCCCGTATAGATTATTACAAACATTGAGTACAGGTACCCATTCTACACAGTAGGTCCCTGTTGCCTACTTCATATGTAGTAGTGAATATACGTCAGTCCCGAACTCCCGATTCACCCTGCACTCCTCCTGCCTTTGGTACTCTGGCACTCTAAGTCTGTTTTTAATGTCTGTAAGTCTATTTTTGTTTTACTCTTCACTTTTTAAATGTACTGTCTCACTGATTGATTTGCAGATATTCAAAAATCCTTGCGTCCCTGGGACAAATTCCACTTGATCGTGTGTATGATCTGCTTAATGTATTGTTGGATTTGCTTTGCTAGTTGTTAGTCTGTTGGGGATTTTTGCATCTATTTTCATCAGTCATACTGGCCTGTAATTTTTTCTTCTGTGGTATCTTTGTCTGGTTTTGGTATCAGGGTGATGATGGTCTCATAGAATGAGTTTGAAAGTGTTCCTTCCCCTGAAATTTTTGTAATAGTTTCAGAGGACTAGGTGTTAACTCTTCTCTAAATGTTAGAATTCACCTGTGAAGTCGTCTGGTCTTGGACTTGTTTATTGGAAGTTTTTAAATCACAGCATCAATTTCAGTTCTTTTAACTGGTCTGTTCATATTTTCTATTTTTCTTTCAGTCTTGGGGGGTTATGCCTTGCTAAGAATTTGTCCATTTCTTCTTGGTTGTCCATTTTATTGGCATATAGTTGCTTGTAGTAGTCTCTTATGGGCCTCTGTATGTCTGTGGTATCAGTTGTAACTTCTCTTTTTTGCTAATTTTGTTGATTTGGGCCCTCTCCCTTTTTTTCTTGTTGTGTCTGGCTAAAGTTTTATCAATTATTTTGCTTATTTTTCAGAGAACTAGCTTTGCATTTCATGGATCTTTTCTATTGCTTTCTTAGTCTCTACTTCATTTATTTCTGCTCTGATGTTTATGATTTCCTCCCTTCTACTACCTTGGGTTTTTATTTGTTCTTCTTTCTCTAGTTGCTTTAGGCATAAGGTTAGTTGTTTGAGATTTTTCTCATTTCCTGAGGCAATTTTGTATCACTATGAGCTTCCCTCTTTAACTACTTTTGCTTTGTTCCATAGGTTTTTTGGATTATCATGATTTTGTTTTCATTTGTCTCTTAGGTATTTTTATTTCTTCAGTGATCTATTGGCTGTTCAACAGAATATTGTTTAGCTGCCACGTCTGTGTTTTTCGAAGTTTTTTTCTTGCTGTTGTTCAATCTCTAAGTCGTGTCTGACTCTCTGTGACCCCGGGGACTGCAGCATGCCACGCCCCCTATACCATGCTTACTATCTCCCAGTTTGCTCAAATTTACGTTCACTGAGTCCTATGATGCCATCTAACCATCTCATCCTCTGACATCCCCTTTTCCTTGTGCCTTCTATCTTTCCCAGCCACAAGGTCCCTTCCCAAAGAGCTGGCTCTTTGCATCAGGTGGCCAAAGTATTGGATCTTCACCTTTAGCATCAGTCCTTCCAATGAATATTCAGGGATGATTTCTTTTAGGATTGACTGGTTGGATTGCCGTGCAGTCCAACGGACTCTCAAGTTCTTTATGGTCCAACTCGCACATCTGTACCTGACTACTGGAAAACCCAGAGCTTTAACTATACAGATCTCTGTCAGCAAAGTGATGTCTCTGCTTTTTAATATACTGCCTAGGTTTGTGATAGTTTTCCTTCCCAAGAGCAAGTGTCTTTTAATTTCATAGCTGCATTCACCATCTGCAATGATTTTGGAGACCAAGAAAATCAAGTCTGTCACTGCTTCCACTTTTCCCCCTTCTATTTGCCATGAAATGATGGGGGCTGGATGCCACGATCTTAGTTTTTTGAATGTTGAGTTTTGAGCCAGCTTTTTCACTCTTCCTCTTTCACCCTCATCAGGAGGCTCTTTAGTTTCTCTCCACTTGCTGCCATTAGAGTGGTAACATCTGCATATCAGTTTCCTTGCTTCTGGTGTCTGCCCTTTGGTGGGTTAAGCTGGTTTACAGGCTCATGCAGCCTTCCTGGCAGGATGCATTGGTATCTACCCACTGGTTGGTGGAGCTAAGTTTTGGCTGTCTGTGTAGGACTGTGTCAAAGGGCTATGGGCTCAGAATGTCTTTAGGAAGCCTGGGGTTGTGTGTCAGCCTACTTAGCTGTTTGGCTGGAGGTGGGCCAACACTGGAGCCTACAGGCTGTTCAGCAGGGCCAGGTCTTGGTGCTAAAGACCCAAGCAAGATGTCTGCCTCAAGGAGAGTTCATACAGATGAATACTCTGAGATGTCTGCCACCCACTCTTATGACCTCAGAGGGAACAGCTACTCCTTGCTTCCCTAGGAGACCTTCTAAGACCAGCAGGTAGGTCTGCCCCAGGTCTCTATGAAGTCATTGCTTTCCTTCCGGGTCCTGGTGCTTGCAAGGCCTTGCATGTTCCCCCCAAGGGTGGAGTATGTTTTCCCCAGTCCTGTGAAGCTCCTGAAAGCACCCCTGCTGGGCTTGAAAGCCAAACACTCGGAGGGCTCCTCCTCCTGATGCAACCCCTAGGCTGGTTAGCCTGATGTGAGGCTTAGAGCTCTGACTCCTATGAAGAACTTGTGATACTTTCTCCAGTCTGTGGGCTGCTCACCTTGGAGGTGTGAGATCTGATTACATTGTGAGTATGCCCCTCCTACTGTCTAGTTGAGGTTTTTTCTGTATGTCTTTGGATGCAGAG
Organism: Bos indicus; assembly: GCF_029378745.1. NCBI lineage: Eukaryota > Metazoa > Chordata > Mammalia > Artiodactyla > Bovidae > Bos > Bos indicus. The sequence continues at coordinate 83,867,357 of NC_091774.1, read as the reverse complement.
TATACTGAGCGACTTCACTTTCACTTTTCACTTTCACGCACTGGAGAAGGAAATGGCAGCCCACTCCAGTCTTCTTGCCTGGAGAATCCCAGGGACGCGGAGCCTGGCGGGCTGCCGTCTGTGGGGCTGCATGGAGTCGGACACGACTGAAGCGACTCAGCAGCAGCAGCCTGTTTTTTGCCCATAGTTGTGCAGCTGTAATTTTGTGATTTTGGTGTGCTTTTGAGAGGAGGTGAGCTCAAGTTGCTTCTCTTCTGCCATCTTGTCTCCTTCAAGTTTAAAGTTTTAAGACACCTGAAAGATCTTGAAAACTATGTTTAAATGTGTAGGGATGGCAGAGATCTGCAGTGAGAACCAGTCTTGAGCCAGATCACAGCACCAGAAAAGTGCTCAGTCCTTATGTAGTTCTCTTAGCTAAGAATCTGGGCAAACCTGAAGAAGCAGACAGGAAGCACAAGAAGATTGGTGCTTTGCTCAAGTCACAGAAAAGTCTAGTGGATGCAGTGACGTTACTAGTATTATTATCTTTAGTAAGTGCAGAGATGTTCTTAGAAAGAGCTCCTAATATGACAGTCAAGGAAAAGGAGGGAAACAAGAATAAATAAGCTTCCTTCACTATTTGATTCCCCAGGCATTCCTACTCCTGTAGCCTCCACTTCACTTTTCTAGCTTTCACCCCCCGCCCCCCAGTTAGTTATCTACAGCTTTAAGTCTTGATCTTCGTCACTCAGCAGTCTCGTCTCAATTCTTGCAACTCTTCACTCTCATTCTGTTCACTACAGTCTCTGGTATAGCTCACTATCCAAACTCATCAGTCAACAAGATTTGGCTCATGTCTCCAATGATAAAAAGACTACCGAGAGATTTTATTGACCATCAAGCAATTCTCATCATTAAAACAGCTATTATTACAAACACTAAATTTACATGTGTAAAAATCTCACATAGAAATTGCTAGAGTATCCAACAGAAGAATCAGTTCAGTTCAGCTATTCAGTCGTGTCTGACTCTGCGACCCCATGGACTGCAGCATGCCAGGCTTCCCTGTCCATCAACAATTCCCAGACCTTGCTCAAACTCATGTCCATCGAGTCAGTGATGCCATCCAACCATCTCATCCTCTGTCATCCCCTTCTCCTCCTGCCTTCAGTCTTTCCCATAGATAGAAGAATGAGTAAATTCAAAAAAAAAAAAAACACTTCACTTAGAAGTATAAGGTGATTGTGATTTCTGAGATAAATACAGCAGATCCCTTTTGTTGCTACTGGAAAGATACTTTCAACTACATATGAGGATGAATGATTTCGTACTAAGCCTGAAAATAAACGTAGTGCTTGTGCTGGCTGTGAAAAGATAAGAATGAAATACTGATCTAGATAAAATAACATCACAATTCTCTCTCCTTCAATTCCTTCACCTTTCCCCTTCTCTTTTTCTGGGTTTATTTAATACCTTTTATATGCAAGAAGTTATTGGTTGGTAGCCATTAGATGGTAAGAATGAAATGACAAAGTTCCTGATTTCTCAGCTTATATTCCAGCAGAAAATACAGAAGGATAATATAAGGTTATATATGATAAGGTTAAAGATGTCAAATGGATTAAAAATTTGATCAGTAATTACAGGGGATAGGAGACTCATCTTAAAGTCATCCACATCTAGGAAGGCTTCATAGAGAGGTAGGACATTTGAAATAAGGACTAAGAAAACTGAAGGAGGAAAGCAATAGTCCAGGCAGCTTTACTTGTTTCTCTGTAACCTATTTTGTTTAACATAAATTGGGACAAAAATAATTAAGAAATGGAGACATTAAAAAATAAACCCAAACTATATATCATATGGCCTACAGTTTGATAATGTGAGCAAAAAACTGAATGCAAGAATGAACATAACATTTTTCGAGAAAATTATAAAACAAGTTTAACAGAAGTAAAGTGTTCATTCAAGATGATATTAACAGGAAAATAAAGAAAAGGTTGTAGTGGGTTTGAAATAGCAAGGTAAAGAATTCTCATTTAATTTTATTGACAGAAACATAGTCATAGCATTTTAGCTGGAAAGTACTTGTGACCTTTTAGCTGGCAAGACTATAGAAAGTAATTTTGCCCTCACTCCTTAATTTCAGACAAAGTCTTCTCCTAAAAGTGGAAAGTTGTGTATCTGAGAAAAACAACAGGAAGCATGACTTGAGTTCTCAGCATATGATTTAAGCCTCTAAATTCAGCTTAAGTCAGTAAGTGCCCCTTTTCTGGAAGTCAATTTGGGTTGTATTTCTTGTCTCAACCAAGTGATCCTTAATTAGTAAAAATTTAACTAAATGATACACAGTAGTTGGTAACTGGGAAGACAGTGTAAAGCTAAGGGTGAGGTTTAGTTCAAGGTTTTGAGACTAGGATATCGAAATAAGGGAGTCTTACAATACAGTATTTTTTCAGAGGCAAATATTTTCTATTTTATGTATGCAGAGTTTGAGATGATGGCAACAGAAACAAATTCAACTAGAAAAGTCATTAGAATGTTAGAACAACAGGCATGGTATCTGGGGGAGACAGAGCACTTAACTAACAGATATGTGATAGCACTTTCTCCACTTACACATTTGGAACAGGGAAGTTAAACTTGTTCAAGGGGTTACATACAGTAAGTATGAAAGGTAGTGTCTAAATAAAGGCAGTTTATTGGTTTTGGATTTATTGTATGAGAAGTATTTTTCAGAGACATGAACTTTTGGGGACAGCTGAACCTACATGAGAACACTGATGACTTGTTGAGTTTGTGAATTTAGTCAAGCCACTGATTTATGTTAGAAAAGCTGGCATTTAGAAAATCTTGTGAAATATTGGCTGCCTTAGAAACTGTTCAGTTCAGTGGCTCAGTCGTGTCCGACTCACTGAAACTCCATGAACCACAGCACGCCAGGCCTCCCTGTCCATCACTGACTTCCGGAGTCTACCCAAACCCATGTCCATTGAGTTGGTGACGCCATCCAACCATCTCATGCTCTGTCGTCCCCTTCTCCTCTGGCCCTTAATCTTTCCCAGCATCAGGGTCTTTTCAAATGAGTCAGCTCTTTGCATCAGGTGGCCAAAGTATTGGAGTTTCAGCTTCAGCATCAGTTCTTCCAATGAACACCCAGGACTGATTTCCTTTAGGATGGACTGGTTGGATCTCCTTGCAGTCCAAGGGACTCTCAAGAGTCTTCTCCCACACCACAGTTCAAAAGCATCAATTCTTTGGCACTCAGCTTTCTTCACAGTCCAACTCTCACATCCATTTATGACCACTGGAAAAACCATAGCCTTGACTAGATGAACCTTTGTTGGCAAAGTAATGTCTCTGCTTTTTAATATGCTGTCTAGGTAGGTCATAACTTTCCTTCCAAGGAGTAAGCGTCTTCTAATTTCATGGCTGCAGTCACCATCTGCAGTGATTTTGGAGCCCCCCAAAATAAAGTCAGCCACTGTTTCCCCATCTATTTGCCATGAAGTGATGGGACTGGATGCCATGATCTTTGTGTTCTGAATGTTGAGCTTTAAGCCAACTTTTTCACTCTCCTCTTTCACTTTCATCAAGAGGCTCTTTAGTTCTTCTTCACTTTCTGCATAAGGGTGGTGTCATCTGCATATTTGAGGTTACTGATATTTCTCCCCACAATCCTGATTCCAGCTTGTGCTTCCTCCAGCCCAGCGTTTCCCATGATGTACTCTGCATATAAGTTAAATAAGCAGGGTGACAGTGTACAGCCTTGACATACTCTTTTTCCTATTTGAAAACAGTCTGTTGTCCCATGTCCAGTTCTAACTGTTGCTTCCTGACCTGCATACAGATTTCTCAAGAGACAGGTCAGGTGGTCTGGTATTCCGATTTCTTTCAGAATCTTCCACAGTTTATTGTGATCCACACAGTCAAAGGCTTTGGCATAGTCAATAAAGCAGAAACAGATGTTTTTTTCTGGAACTCTCTTGCTTTTTCAATGATCCAGTGGATGTTGGCAATTTGATCTCTGGTTCCTCTGCCTTTTCTAAACCAGCTTGAACATCTGGAAGTTCACGGTTCACATATTGCTGAGGCCTGGCTTGCAGAATTTTAAGCATCACTTTACTAGCATGTGAAATGAGTGCAATTGTGCAGTAGTTTGAGCATTCTTTGGCATTGCTTTCTTTGGGACTGGAATGAAGACTGACCTTTTCCAGTCCTGTGGCCACTGCTGAGTTTTCCAAATTTTCTGGCATATTGAGTGCAGCACATTCAGGGCATCATCTTTTAGGATTTGAAATAGCTCAACTGGAATTCCATCACCTCCACTAGCTTTGTTCATAGTGATGCTTCCTAAGGCCCACTTGACTTCACAGTCCAGGATGTCTGGCTCTAGGTGAGTGTGAGTGATCACACCATCGTGATTATCTGGGTTGTGAAGATCTTTTTTGTATAGTTCTGTGTATTCTTGCCACCTCTTCTTAATCTCTTATGCTTCTGTTAGGTCCATACTATTTCTGTCCTTTATTGAGACCATCTTTGCATGAAATTTTCCCTTGGTATCTCTAATTTTCTTGAAGCGATCTCTAGTCTTTCCCATTGTATTGTTTTCCTCTATTTCTTTGCATTGATCCCCGAGGAAGGCTTTCTTATCTCTCCTTGCTATTCTTTGGAAGTCTGCATTCAGATGTTTATATCTTTCCTTTTCTCCTTTGCTTTTCGCTTTCCTTCTTTTCACAGCTATTTGTAAGGCCTCCTCAGACAGCCATTTTGCTTTTTCACATTGCTTTTTCTGGGGGATGGTCTTGATTCCTGTCTCCTGTACAATGTCACGAACCTCCATCCATAGTTCAACAGGTACTCTGTCTATCAGATCTAGTCCCTTAAATCTATTTCTCACTTCCACTGTATAGTCATAAGGGATTTGATTTAGGTCATACCTGAATGGTCTAGTGGTTTTCCCTACTTTCTTCAATTTAAGTCTGAATTTGGCAATAAGGAGTTCATGGTCTGAGCCACAGTCAGCTCCTGGTCTTGTTTTTGCTGACTGTATAGAGCTTCTCCATCTTTGGCTGCAAAGAATATAATCAATCTGATTTCGGTGTTGACCATCTGGTGATGTCCATGTGTAGAGTCTTCTCTTGTGTTGTTGGAAGAGGGTGTTTGCTATGATCAGTGCGTTCTTTTGGCAAAACTCTATTAGCCTTTGCCCTGCTTCACTCTGTACTCCAAGGCCGAATTTGCCTGTTACTCCAGGTGTTTTCTTGACTTCCTACTTTTGCATTCCAGTCCCCTATAATGAAAAGGACATCTTTTTTGGGTGTTAGTTCTAAAAGGTCTTGTAGGTCTTCAGAAAACCGTTCAACTCAGCTTCTTCAGAGTTACTGGTTGGGGCATAGACTTGGATTACCGTGATACTGAATGGTTTTCCTTGGAAATGAACAGAGATCATTCTGCTGTTTTTGAGATTGCATCCAAGTACTGCATTTCGGACTCTTTCATTGACTATGATGGCTACTCCATTTCTTCTAAGGGATTCCTGCCCACAGTAGTAGATATAATGGTCATCTGAGTTAAGTTCACCCATTCCAGTCCATCTTAGTTTGCTGATTCCTAGAATGTCGATGTTCACTCTTGCCATCTCCTGTTTGACCACTTTCAATTTGCCTTGATTTGTGGACCTAACATTCCAGGTTCCTATGCTCTTTACAGCATCGGAACTTGCTTCTATCACCAGTCCCATCCACAACTGGGTGTTGTGGATCGGCGGCTGTGACGGTGCAGGAGCGGCCGACAGAAGCTACTTCACATCCAAGGTCAGGGGTGGCAGCTGAGAGGAGTTACCCCCACCCCAAGGTAAGGAGCAGTGGCTGGGCTTTGCTGGAGCAGCCTTGAAGAGATACCCCACATCCAAGGTAAGAGAAGCCCAAGTAAGACGGCAGGCGCTGAGAGAGGGATCAGAGGGCAGACAGACTGAAACCACAATCACAGACAACTAGCCAATCTGATCACAGAAACCACAGCCTTGTCTAACTCAATGAAACTAAGCCATGCCATGTGGGGCCACCCAGGACGGGCGGGTCATGGTGGAGAGTTCTGACACAATGTGGTCTACTGGAGAAGGGAATGGCAAACCACTTCAGTATTCTTGCCTTGAGAACCCCATGAACAGTATGAAAAGGCAAAAAAAGATAGAAAATGTAGGTATATAATTCTATAATGCCTCTAGGAAAAGATACTGTGTTTAAGTTCATTTTGTGTAATTACAGCAAATAAAATTGAAATTTTTATGTTTGGGAGATTGTGAAACTGATCATTAGTATTGAGTTCATGTCAGATAAAGTCAATATACAACAGTTTGTAATACTGTTTGCAAAAGGTAGTGAGTGAGTTAGTCAGTGAAAGTTGCTTAGTTGTGTCCGACTCTTTTCAACCCAATGGACTATACAGTCCATGGAATTCTCCAGGCCAGAATACTGGAGTGGGTAGCCGTTCCCTTCTCTAGGGAATCTTCCCAACCCAGGGATCGAACCCAGGTCTCCAGTATAGAAGGTGGATTCTCTAAGTCTTGGCAACTATGCCGTATCTTAAACTAAGATTATAAGCTTATGAGTAAGAGGGGTAAGTTGAAATAACCTGTAACAATTCCATACTTACTAATTCTATTCCTCCCCAATCTCTGCCCCTGAAGTTAGAATGGAAGATTTATAGATTTGGATTTCCAGGGCCAATGGAAATTTTCTTATAGTTTACAGGGGAAATCTAATGCATGCTTATTTAAATCAATACATCATTCATGACTGACAATCTATTTGGAGTTATTACTGTGTCTCCTCTCACTATCTTATTGTCTTCTAGACTTTTGTATTCCATGTTTGGATTCTTTCATCTGATTCCTCCATTCTTACTTTATGATATACTGCAGGTATGGAGAGAGGGTATACAGGGGAGGAGGAAGTTTATCCCTTATCTGTAATGACCCTTCTACTCAGATTATCTTAAATTAAAGTTTCCAAATTGTTATTTGTTTTGTTCCGTTGTTAAGTAACAAAGAGGAGCTCCACTCCAATCTGTTCTCATTTTAAATGGAATATTGCTATAATTATTACTAAAGTCTTTTGCAGCACTAATACTCTGTGCTTCTGAATCTAAAGTCAACACAACTGAAATAAATCTATTATAGTATCAGTAAAGATATTCATATTTATTGGAGAATGTTACTATCTTAGAAATACGGTTATTTCTCTAGTACAAAGTATGTGATTAGACAGTTAATTAAATGGAAACAATGCAGATTCATGCACATTTGGCATTTGAGGGCCTAAAGTAAAATTCATGTGAGATACAAAAAACAGGCTATAAATGAAAATATCTACATTAAACTAGAAATGAGTAGCTTTATACAATTCCAACCATATGCATCAATAGCAGAATTCTTTTGCTGATTTTGGGAAAGGTTTTAAGTCTTGGATTATACTTCTCTTTCTTTAAGAGAATCATCCTAACGTGTGTGTGTGTGTGTGTGTGTCACTTAAGTCTTACAATTTTTACTGAATTTTCATTGGGTATGTCAGGAATTCAAACATCCTATTAGTATGTACAAAAAATTATGTTAAGAGTAACTTTTTAATTAAAACTTTCAGTCGAGAGCTTACTACTAAATCAAAGAATTTCATGGATATGAATTAAAGCTTTATTTTACCTCCTAAGGTTTTAAAACCTCTGAAAAGAATAATTTTGAAATTAAGATGTTCCCACAGAATTGGTCACTTACCGCTTGTCCATAATTCCTGTATGACACAGACTTAAAAGTAGACAACTCAACTATTGTTAGAATCATTGAAATAATTGCGAGAATCATGCATAAGATGTTCACAAGCATAGCACAGGTAAGCTAAAAAGAAGACATAGAGTAAATTTATTATACTCAGAATAAATGATATTGTTAAATAGTTTGTATTACTGAAAAAAGCAATCTAGTTAAAACTTTAATCTCGCTTCTAAATCTTTAGAAGTGTTGGTACGCTTGCCATTAGCGTGAAACCCTTCTCTGGTTTATATGAAACCTGATTAATTTGGAGTAAATATCAAAACATCTTCATACCAATAAGCATAAATCTTCCATTTGGGCTCAAAAATATTATATTTTACAATTTTCTGAGTCATTTGGAAGAAAGCCTTATAATATATTATTTGAACAAAAGGAGTTCCACATCAAAAAGAGAAAAAAGATGGAAAATGACTGCTTGGAGAAACAGGCCAAATAGATTCAATTAATTTTAATCCAGGGTTTTAATTCTTTAGGGAAATCCATCAACATCTTTGGATATTAGTTTTTTATCTCTACAATCACAAGAGTAGACTAATTCACCTCTAAGGTATCTTTTAGCTCTGAGATTCTAAGATTATTTTCCTTCCCAATATCTTTCTACCTATAATATAGATGGATCTTTATTTTGAACAGATTTTCTATTTTGTTACAAGGTTCAGTTGTGTTTCCAAATTAGAGTTAGGAAAATGAAGTTTTACAACAGTATTATGTCTATTTATAAACTCGTTGAGTTCTATTAAATTTTTTGCTAACAGTAAAATTCATATAAGGTTAAAAAAAGGTATAACACCAAACCAAAAAAACAAAAGAGCTCTATACTTAACCTTAGAAACCTTTATATAGTATGACTCTAATACAGCACATCTGTCTACATTAAACTACATGCTCCTAGGTTTTCATTTAACTCCTTCCTTTATTTTACAGACAGGGCAGATTCCTTTATTGTTTAGATGCCCACTATGTTTTCACTAAAACCTACTTAGCTTTGTGACAAGTGGTTTCTAGGGTACACTGAACATTTTAACTTACCTGGCGTTGAGACGGATACCATGTTGCTCTTATTATGGAGATTCCTGAAATGATAAACTGAATATAAAAACATATATTTATAAATACTCATTGATAATGCTCATCACCTTAAAATATATTTTAAACAATTCCCTCTTCTAAGTCAATTATTTTTAGACTAGTCAGAGTAGAATAATATAAAGAAGTTTCAGTAGAAGGGGTTAGGACAGGTTTACATCTATAGTAATGAAGATAACAGTAGGATCACTAACAATAGAAACATATAGGGGACAGTGTGTATAATTCAGACAGTGGATGCAGAATATGCCAAGGATGACTTAGACGCAGTCCTGAATCAGGGACCAAATTTGCTTGTACCTGCACATGCTCTCTAAACTCATTCAATCCTCACTTCTAATGCTGTACTTCTGGCTGACATGCTACTACTGATTCTTACTTCTAATTCTTACTTCTAATGCTATACTTCTGGCTGAAATGCTACTACTGATTATGATTACTGTGTATACATCCAGATGTGGAAAAGCAGTCCATGAACCTATATTCCAACTAGTATTTGTACAAAATATCTCTCTTAACTGAGACTGTAGCCATTATTAAGGTAACAGATGTTATTCCTATTTTTGCCTTTATTTTATAAAAAGAAGTTCCATTATTTCATACCAGGCTACTTTGTCTCTTTCCCAGAAGTGTAAAGCTATGCCATATTGTTTGAAAGTGGGCTACACAATCCCTTTGAAATATTCCTTTTGTCTTTTCTGTTTTAATGGCTTTGACAAAGATCTAAGTTAAAGGCTAATTTGTAGGGAAAAAGTATTCATACTACACCCCATATACAGGAAGGCCACACTTGAGGTTTACTAACTACTGGAGGATCTCTTAAGTGTACATACTCAGCACTTCATTCTGTAGCAAAATTGAGATTTCCAAGAAGACAAAGTACAGGTAACAACTAGTTCAGAATACAAAGTGAAAACACCTTGAGAATTTTAAACTAGTGCTAACTGGATTACCAAACTATGAGCTTTACAAAAGGCCTTTCAAAGTTTATGACCTAAATGAGAAATTTAGAATTAAACTATACTTAATTGAAATTTTAGATAACTTAATGTAAGTGATAACTATGATATTTTTATAACATGATTAGAAACACTGAAGGACAGCAATCATTTATCTGGATTTTACCCGCAAATGCACTATTTTTCTCCTACTGTTTTCCAAGGCAATGCTTGGACATCTGTAAGCCAACATACAAGAGCAGAGGCTCCTAAAGGCGTCTTGCTCCTTTACAGCCCTAGCAAATGGTGGCGTCTGATCTCCTACTGCCCGCTACCACTGGTTCTAAGCACGGTAAGTGGTTCCCTTGTTCCTTGTTCCTTCCAACCATACTCTCTCCTCCAGCTTTGAATCAGATGTCATCAGATGCTATCACCCACTGTCCCTTCTGGTTGAAGTCATCTACTGATCCCCTACCTTGGTCACTCTTTGGGCGTGCTTAGTCACTCAGTTGTGTCCAGCTCTTTGCGACCCCATGGACTGCAGTCCACTAGGCTCCTTTGTCCATAGGGATTCTCCAGGAGAATCCAAGAATACTGGAGTGAGTTGCCATGCCCTCCTCCAGGGGATCTTCCCAACCCAGTGATCCAACCCACATCTCTTACATTGGCAGGTGGATTCTTTACCACTAGCGCCACCTGGGAATAGTAACACCTTTCAAATCTCCATGTTAATTATCCCACTTTGTCCACCAACTCATGACCTGCAGTTTTACAATTCTACTAATCCACTGACCCCATGTGGATCTGTAATCTGAGCCCCTTACTTCTTTGTTATATTCTCTCCTTTACCAGTTTAAATTCTATGACCAGCTATTAAAAACGCTCACTTTTTTACATTCTCAACTCCTCTGCACCTTTCTTTTCACAGTTGTATGGATAGGCCAGAATCTTGATTAAACACAGTTCTCCTTCTTATTACATGCCTGCACCCATGCGCTGAACATGACCTGAGACAGATGTACATAACCATCTTGATGCATCTCACTGTGTAATCATGTTCCAAAAGCTTGAGTCTTTAATGCTTCATCAAAGTCACACTACTTTTCCACAATCCATGCACATTCTCATTTTTCCTAGGTGACCATTTCCTCATTCTTTTCTCTCACATCAAGCAACCAACCCATTCTCCATTCACACTCTCAGAGCATGATCCTACTTTCTAATTCACTGAAACAGTTGAGGCCATCAGAAGGACAGTTCTACAAGCTCCCAATACCCAATGGCCTGAAAGTTGTCCATTTTCTCTGTTCCTCTACCTTCCTTCCTGTTGCCTGCCTTGAAACTATTTGCATTAAAGGTGGATAATCCTTTGTTGGGGGCTGTCCTTTGCATTATAGGATGTTCAGCAGCATCCTTGATTTGCCCACTGGATGTATACCCCTTAGCTATGAAAACTAAAAATGTTACCACAAAATGTCCTCTGAGGGGAAACATCACCTCTAGCTGAGAACCGCTACTAGAGGAGAAGTATCCATGCTCCTATTTGTGTATTAAAAGGCATTCATTTCTTGCGTCTAAGTCCATGATTCTAATAATCTCCCCCATCACTTATCTCATGTATCCTCACTTTCTTCTGGTTCAGTGCCTTCAACAAAAGACGTGGAACAACGTACTGAAACAAATAAGCTCACCCTCTCCTGACTCAAGGTTCCCTCGACAGCCGCATCACTCTACACCACATGACACCAAAACCCTTAGACAAACTGTCTGTATTTACTGTCTCTAATTCCTCTCCTTTCATTATTCTTTACACCAGTTCCAGTTAGGCTTTTGCCCCACCTTCCACTGCAACTATTTGTCAAGCTTACCATTGGCCTTCGTATCGCTAAATCCAATGGTCAGTTCTCAGCCCTTCTCTGATTTGACAACATAACAGAGTTAATACATTTGGTCTTTTGCTATTCTTTGTTTACTTGACTTCCAGGATGTCACGCTCTCCAGACTTTCCTCTTACTTTATGGCTATAGGAAACCACAGAAGAGTGCAGGTGAGGACAGATTTTAAAAATGTGTGAATATAGACTCATTGCGTGAGGACCCTAAGGCAAGGACCCAACATGGAAAGTAGCCATAAATGGAGACTATGCTTACAATTCTGTAATTGTATGGATATGTGAACATATCCAAGGACAATCCAGCCTACGGTTGTCATTGTGCATTCAGTCCTATATCAATGTCTCTTTTAACAGCACTGGTAAGTTAAAGGTGCTCAATAAATATTTGTTTAAAAAAAAGGGATCTGACTTTGAATTATCAATATGGGATTTAGTTACTTAACTCTCCTGAAAACTTCAGAAACTCTTCCTATGTTCTACTAGTGGCATGAACATTATTTACTGAACGATTAAATAAAAAAATGTATTCTACTCACAAAAATTCCCCATAAAGAACATCCTGTTTTGTAAGTTATTGGTTCATATGTCCCAAAGACTCCTTTAATTTGTCCCATATACAAAATCAATAGGAGATACCACATGAAAATACAAAAGATGCCAGTCATAATCTGGACAGCCTATGGGAAGAGAATGCTATTAGTATTGAAACCATGTAATTTATAACAATTCCAATAAGTGTTAACTATAAAAAAAATTCAAAGTTTTTACAAAAGATGGTAGTAAAATATAAATGCACGTAACCATGAAATTCCTGGATTGGTTAGTCTAAAAAGAGGGCCCTAACCAGGAAGTACTGAGGTTTACCCAAGAGGAATGAGCCATACTTGGAGCATCAGGCTGTTCAGTAGGCATTCTGGTGAATTCTCCCATAAGAAAGTTGGCAATCTGACTCTACTGCTGGCTATCCTCTCTATCAAGTAATGACATGTCAGGAGAATACTGAGGGGACTTCTTTTCATTCAAGGCACACTTGATATGGATCTTTTTCACAAGATGCTGAGATGAGGTAGAGTCAACACAGACATACAAAGATACCCAAAGTAGACTAACTTGCCCGAGGTCTTTCTGTTGGATAGGGGACAGGTTAGGGTCGGGGAGAATTATTACTCAACTTCAGTTTGTAAAAAGGCAATTATAATCCCAGGAAATATGTACCAGTAAATTTCTGAATTTATATGTAAACTTAATATTTCAAATACTAAATCACATTTTTAATCACTCTTTAAAAATGTCAGAGGATACATTATTTTCACTTTCATTTTCATATAAACTTTAATAGGAAGCTATTTAATGTTTTAAGTTTGGTAGTTTCAGTTCTTTGCAAAGCACGTGATCTATGAAACACATATGCAACTGATTAATATTAAAGAAAGCTAATATTCCTAATATTAATAGGAAGCTATTTAATGTTTTAAGTTGAATAGTTTCAGCTCTTTTGTTTCTTTGTAAAGCAAGTGATCTATGAAGTAATTAAATGCAACTGATTAATATTAAAGCTGTGTTTTAGAGAAAAATTTTTTCATAGAAAACCCACTTTTGGGGGATAACAATCTTATGCATTTAGATTCAGACTTCAAGGTTTCCTCTGCATCAGATTTGGAAGAACAACATCATTTTCAAAGATTCTTTGGATTTGACTGGGAGAAAATCCTCTGCTAGATCTCAAAATCCTTGAGATTTTGGTCTTCTGTATTACAGGCAGATTCTTTACCATTACTAAATAGAAATAGTGCATGATCTTGAATTTAGTTAAAGTAAGTCTTACTTACCGCTATAACAAGAGAATCTGCTTCAGAGACTTTTGAACAACACGTACATATAGCCATACTACCAGCATCTCCTCTAGATGATTGTGTCTCTAATCTCTGGTGATATCTCTATTAGCAAACTTCTACAAAACAGTACAAAACACAAACACAAGCTTTGCTCAAAAGAAAACACTTAAGGTCACTTCTTTTCTTACTGTTTTGCAATTACTTTCCCACACTCTGAAGCAATCACTTTCTTCTCTCCTTGCTTTTTTAGAAGGAATTTGCATTCACCTGTTTTGAGTTAGGTCTCCAGAACTGAAAAGCTTCCCTTTGACTAAAAAATGTTGATATATACAATATTACACATATTTTCTCTGAGTAGTGAACAGCTTCTCTGGGTTATGAAGTATAAAGAAAACCTAGGGAATAGGACTGGAGAACGCAATGGCTGCCCACTCCAGTACTCTTGCCTGGACAAACCCATGGACGGAGGAGCCTGGTAGGCTACAGTCCATGGGGTCGCTGAGAGTCTGACATGACTGAGCGACTTCACTTTCACTTCTTACTTTCATGCACTGGAGAAGGAAATGGCACCCCACTCCAGTGTTCTTGCCTGGAGAATCCCAGGGACGGGGGAGCCTGGTGGGCTGCGGTCTATGGGGTCACACAGAGTTGGACACGACTGAAGCGACTTAGCAGCAGCAACAGCAGGAAATAGGACCAGTACTACAGCATCTTAGTCAAGCTTTTAATAGCTCATTTGCAATTCATAATCAATTCAATGTAACTCATAATGCCATGTTTGCATTTTTAAAGCCAAATTCTTGGACTTAAATTCATCATGGGCTTGTGACTTTTTTTTCCTTGACATATATTTGCTACCTAGTTCTTATTTCTATAAGATGGATTTTTCTTCCATCAGACAACTTATTAAAGTTGTTTCCACAATCCTAAATGCTCTGTTATTCCTGCAGCTTCCCCTTGTGCTTAAATCACTTTCTTACTTATATGAACATTAAAAACCTAGCTAAATGCATCTCCTTCTGAGATTTCACCCACTTGAGGATCTGGAATAACACTGCTTAATATCTTCTAACATGGCATACTTATGTCAAAAACATGAGTTATGTCACTTAGCCACTCAGGTGATCACCTAACAGATGATCTCAAAACTTTCCTTGGACCTTCCAGAAATGAGAGAAGAGTCTGACTAAATGATCTGTCATTCCCTGCACCCTTAAAATCTCATGAATTGATTATTTTAATGAAACTCCGGTTTCTAAATTTGATTTCCTGAATGTCTCTTAATTCTATAAAGTACAAAAACAGAAAAAGCCAGGTAAGAATACAAGAACTGTGAGAGCAAATAGAGAAAATAGTATTTTAATAGCTGAATTATAGCCACTAAGCTTTATATATTAAAACATCACTTTTGAGAAATGTTAAAGAGTATAAGCCTATAGGCAATGAAGATCAATTACTCTATCATGCTTAAATTAAAGACAGAATTATAGAATTCATGTATAGAGTAATGAAGAAAAGTCATATCTAGACTGCTATTATTTGCCACGTTTTAGATAAAAGAAAGATAATAAAAATAGTAAGCCTTTTTCTATGTATAGAAAAAAGTCTTTTCACAGTTTATAGTGGAAGCACCATGAGTGACTTGGGAAGTAGAACATTTAGCATCATTATAACTGCCATCGGGCCCCTACCAAAACCACTCCAAATGAAGTATTCATTAAAATACCAAGAAAAAAATCATGTGTGTTAAAAATCCTCAGCTTAACTGACTGAAGGAAGAGAGTAAGAAATGCTGCAATGTACTCCTGTAATACATGAAGGTTAGAAATTAAAGACAAAATTCTACATGTGGTTAAAAACTAAAAGTAGAATATAAAAAGAAAACTAATGATTTATTTATTTTTATCTTCTGGTGATCCATCACTAAGCCAAAAAGCAGCTACAGGAAAGCCCCTAGCCATTATCCTCAACCCCGTCCTCACCCCTTAAATTTGTGCTACACAGAACTTCGGGAACAATCACAGAGAGCTCATGTGGAGAAACCATTTCTCCATCTCCAGTGCCTTTAGCAGGGCCGCAACTCCTAACGGTCTTCAGAATAAAGTTCAAATTCTTTGGCAGGGCTCATAAAGGCCTGCATGAATTGCTCTCTGCTCACCTTCTCAGCCTCATCATGGCCACTCCCTTAGTTTGAGCCCTAACAGTGGTGGCAGCAATATTCTCTGGGAAGCCTCTGCTTCATGAGTCTGTTAAGATATCCCTCTCCTTGATTCCCTAACATTCTGTGCATACTTCCTATCACCATGTAGTCTTAACTTCTGATCTTCAGGACTGGTTCCCAAGGTCAGTGTGAGCTCCCAGAAGTCCAGGAATTAATTTCTGTCTGTCCAGGGCCAGTCCTGCACTGTGATCAAGAGACTCAGACTTTATTAAATAAGCTACAATGAGATATTAATCACCTCCTTCCAGTCAGAATGACTATCATCAAAAAATCTACAAATAACAAATGTTGGAGAGGGTGTGGAGAAACCCAGTTCCAGAGGGAGCCCTGTTACACTGTTGGTGGAAATGTAAACTGGTACAG
Organism: Bos indicus; assembly: GCF_029378745.1. Lineage (NCBI taxonomy): Eukaryota > Metazoa > Chordata > Mammalia > Artiodactyla > Bovidae > Bos > Bos indicus. The sequence continues at coordinate 83,851,213 of NC_091774.1, read as the reverse complement.
CCACTATGGAGAACAGTCTGAACTTCCCTTAAAAAACTAAAAACAAGATATCATATGATCCAGCAATCCCATTCCTTGGCATATATCTGGAGAAAAAACTAATTCATAAGGATGTTCATAGCAGCACTATATACAGTAGCCAAGACATGGAAACAATCTAAGTGTTCATCAACAAAGATATGGATAAAGAAGATGTTATACACACGTATATATACATAAATATGTATATATATATATATATATATATATATGCGCAAGGGAATATTCAGTTCAGTTCAGTCGCTCAGTCGTGTCCAACTCTTTGCGACCCCATGAATTGCAGCACACCAGGACTCAGCCATAAAAAATAATAATACATCTTCAGCAACATGGAAGCCCTAGAGATTATTGGTCTAAGTTAAGCAAGTCAGATATTGAAAGACATATATATCCCTTCTCAGGGGAATCTTAAAAAAATAGTACAAATCAACTTATTTACAAAACAAACTCACAGACATGGGGGAAGGGGGAAACTCATGGTTACCAGAGGGGGAAAGGAGCAAGAAGGTTGTGAGGAGTGCAGAATTCCAGACAGATGACACTATACACAAAATAGATAAACGAAGATTCACTTTTCAGCAAAGGGATGGAAGTGCAGTATCTTGTTCACGTGAAACTCAACACAATATTATAAACCAACTACAGTTAAAAGGAAAAAAAAGAGACTGGTTCTGCGGGTGGCAGAGCGGGGGTGAGTCCCAGCCTCTGCAGGCAACGGGAAGGAGACAAGAATAGGGGGTGGGCATGGCGAGGCACTGAATTCTGTCTCCGTCCTTCCTTAGGGCTTTTAACACTTAACAAAGCTCAAAGGCAAAGCGACATCATTACCCCTCATTTTACTTGCTCACGGTCCTTTCGCCCTCCCTGGCCCAGGCCCTGGCTAAGGCGGGGGTCTCGGCGCCGGCAGGTCACCCTGCTTCGGAGCGGTTGTCCAGACTGGGTCCTCCCGCCAGTGTCCTGGCCCGGCTCTGGGGGCGGGTCTCTGCTAGCTGCGCCCTCAGGGCCAGGTCCCCAGACCCCGCCAAGCCGGCATTCTGGAAAGATCAAGGGGCCCGGGATCCAGCCGGCCCTCAGGCTCCTCAGGCAGCGCAGGCTCCAACGGCAGCCTCGTTGATCACGCGATCCTGGACCCTCCTGCGCCTGCGCGAGAGCGGGGCGCGGGAGAGAGGGACAGCGCATGCGCAGCCTCCTGGCGCCTGGCCGGCCATGTGCTGTCTTGGGAACTGCCTCTCTGTGTCTCTAGTGAGGGCTTCTCCTCCGGTGAGGGCTTCTCCACACCTCCGTTTGTTATCTTCTCCCTCCTGGGGTGTTTTTCATATGTACATCCACTGCAAAGCAGCTAGAATCTCTGAGGAAAAGCCCGTCTTTCACCTGCTGTCTTCTCAAAGAATAATTTTGGCCACAAACATACTGAAAAAGGTGAGTAGCTGAGTCATTGACTCATGAGAAACGTAAGTAGCTAAAGAAGGAAATTAAATTGAGAGAATATTTAGCGACACACTGGAATGACTTTTTGATTGACCGGCTGAGGTGAGTTTAGCTTTCAGGTTATTCCTGGCATCAGCTCTCTATTACGTGTGGGCTAAAGCAGTGTTTTAGTTAAAACAGTGTTTATGAAGAGACACATAAAGAAGTTGGAGAAGGCAATGGTGACCCACTCCAGTATTCTTGTCTGGGGAATCCCATGGACAGAGGAGCCTGGCAGACTACAGTCCATGGGGTCGCAAGAGTTGGACATGACTGAGCGACTAACCACCACCACGTAAAGAAGTAGGAGGTACCAGCTCGAAAATAGAGAAGTTCTGGAAAGGTGGATGAGGAAGTGGAAAGAAAAAGAGCAGTCATCTTGAATTAACTGACAAGTACAAATAACCTTGTTAAGCAACCATTAGGACTTACAGAGGCATTAAAATACCTGGAGAGCAGATGGCCTGCAACTCCTGAATGTTATGACTGTGATATAATCCAGGAAAGTTTATCTTGGCATTTTGGAAGTTAAAATTCAGGTTTGGGGTATAAATATTTACTGAAAGATACAGCCAGTGAGCAAAACATTCAGAAAGAGAAACTGACTTTTCTTTTACACAGAAATTGCCTAAGTGCCACTAGTACTCTTTGCCAAACCTCAAAAGGTATGTCTTAAAGGTGCTAAGATCTTTTATGATTATTGTAAAGCCTGAAAATGGATTATAAACTCAGTAACTTTGCCTTTAGCCCCATGGCCAGCTTTCTTACATTGTGACTCTAAAGTCTCCTCATTCAAAAGAAAAACATATTGCAGGCTTTCCCAAAACTTTTACATTTTCCTTTGGTCGATATGTCATTTAGGGTATTTTCAGTTCAGTTCAGTCGCCTAGTCATGTCCGACTCTTTTCGACCCCACGTCAGGCCTCCTTGTCCATCACTAACTCCCGGAGTCCACCCACACCCATGTCCATTGAGTCGGTGATGCCATCCAACAATCTCATGCTCTGTCGTCCCCTTCTCCTCCTGCCCTCAATCTTTCCCAGCAGCAGAGTCTTTTCAAATGAGTCAGCTCTTTGCATCAGGTGGCCAAAGTATTGGAGTTTCAGCTTCAACATCAGTCCTTTCAATGAACAGCCAGGACTGATGTCCTTTAGGATGGACTGGTTGGATCTCCTTGCAGTCCAAGGGACTCTCAAGAGTCTTCTCCAACACCACAGTTCAGAAGCATCAATTTTTCGGTGCTCAGCTTTCTTTATAGTCCAACTCTCACATCCATACATGACCACTGGAAAAACCATGGCCTTGACTAGATGGACCTTTGTTGACAAAGTAATGTCTCTGCTTTTTAATATGCTGTCTAGGTAGGTCATAACTTTCCTTCCAAGGAGTAAGCGTCTTAATTTCATGGCTGCAATCACCATCTGCAGTGATTTTGGAGCCCCCCAAAATAAAGTCAGCCACTGTTTCCACTGTTTGCCCATCTATTTGCCATGAAGTGATGGGACCAGATGCCATGATCTTCGTTTTCTGAATGTTGAGCTTTTTAAGCCAACTTTTTCCTCTTTCACTTTCAGCAAGAGGCTCTTTAGTTCCTCTTCACTTTCTGCCATAAGGGTGGTGTCATCTGCATATCTGAAGTTACTGATGTTTCTCCCAGCAATTTTGATTCCAAGCTTGTGCTTCTTCCATCCCAGTGTTTCTCATGATGTACTCTGCATATAAGTTAAATAAGCAGGGTGACAATGTACACCCTTGACGTACTCTTTTTCCTATTTGGAACCAGTCTGTTGGTCCATGTTCAGTTCTAACTGTTGCTTCCTGACTTGCATATAGATTTCTCAAGAGGCAGGTCAGGTGGTGTGGTATTCCCATCTCTTTCAGAATTTTCCACAGTTTGTTGTGATCCACATAGTCAAAGGCTTTGGCATAGTCAATAAAGGAGAAATAGCTGTTTTTCTGGAACTCTTGCTTTTTCAATGATCCAGCAGATGTCGGCAATTTGATCTCTGGTTCTTCTGCCTTTTCTAAAACCAGCTTGAACATCTGGAAGTTCACAGTTCACTGAAGCCTGGCTTGGAGAATTTCAAGCATCACTTTACTAGCGTGTGAGATGAGTGCAATTGTGCGGTAGTTTGAGTATTCTTTGGCACTACCTTTCTTTGGGATTGGAATGAAAACTGATCTTTTCCAGTCCTGTGGCCACTGCTGAGTTTTCCAAATTTGCTGACATATTGAGTGCAGTACTTTCACAGCATCATCTTTCAGAATTTGAAATAGCTCAACTGGAACTCCATCATCTCCACTAGCTTTGTTTGTAGTGATGCTTCCTAAGGCCCACTTGACTTCACATTCCAGGACGTCTGGCTCTAGGTGAGTGATCACACCATTGTGATTATCTGACTGGTGATAGAAGCAAGGTTTGATGCTGTAAAGAGCAATATTGCATAGGAACCTGGAATGTTAGGTCCATGAATCAAAGCAAATTGGATGTGGTCAAACGGAGGATGACAAGAGTGAACATCGACATTCTAGGAATCAGTGAACTAAGATGGACTGGAATGGATGAATTTAACTCCGACGACCATTATGTCTACTACTGTGGGCAGGAATCCCTTAGAAGAAATGGAATAGCCATCATTGTCAACGAAAGAGTCTGAAATGCAGTACTTGGATGCAATCTCAAAAACGACAGAATGATCTCTATTCGTTTCCAAGGAAAACCATTCAATACCATGGTAGTCCAAGTCTATGCCCCGACCAGTAACTCAGAAGAAGCTGAAGTTGAACAGTTCTATGAAGACCTACAAGACCTTCTAGAACTAACACCTAAAAAAGATGTCCTTTTCATTATAGGGGACTGGAATGCAAAAGTAGGAAGTCAAGAAACACCTGGAGTAACAGGCCTTGGAGTACAGAATGAAGCAGGGCAAAAGCTAATAGAGTTTTGCCAAGAAAATGCACTGATCATAACAAACACCCTCTTCCAACAACACAAGAGAAGACTCTACACATGGACATCACCAGATGGTCAACACCGAAATCAGATTGATTATATTCTTTGCAGCCAAAGATGGAGAAGCTCTGTACAGTCAGCAAAAACAAGACTGGGAGTGGACTATGGCTCAGATCATGAACTCCTTATTGCCAGATTCAGACTGAAATTGAGGAAAGTGGAGAAAACCACTAGACCATTCAGGTATGACCTAAATCAAATCCCTTATGACTGTACAGTGGAAGTGAGAAATAGATTTAAGGGACTAGATCTGATAGACAGAGTACCTGATGAACTATGGATGGAGGTTTGTGAAATTGTACAGGAGACATGAATCAACACCATCCCCAAGAAAAAGAAATGCAGAAAAGCAAAATGGCTGTCTGAGGAAGCCTTACAAATAGCTGTGAAAAGAAGGGAAGTGAAAAGCAAAGAAGAAAAGGAAAGATATACCCATTTGAATACAGAGTTCCAAAGAATAGCAAGGAGAGATAAGAAAGTCTTCCTCAGTGATCAATGCAAAGAAATAGAGGAAAACAATAGAATGGGAAAGACTAAAGATCTCTTCAAGAAAATTAAAGATTCCAAGGGAACATTTTATGCAAAGATGAGGGTATTTTATTCTTATGTAATGAGGCACTTTGTTTTCTAACATTTGTATTTTCTTTTGCACTTTACCTGTTGTGAGAAGAGAGGGTTCTGACAACACTAAGCATTCAGTTCAGTTCAGTCGCTCAGTCGTGTCCGACTCTTTGCGACCCCATGAATCGCAGCACACCAGGCCTCCCTGTCCATCACCAACTCCCAGAGTTCACTCAGACTCACGTCCATCGAGTCAGTGATTCCATCCAGCCATCTCATTCTCTGTCGTCCCCTTCTCCTCCTGCCCCCAATCCCTCCCAGCATCAGTCTTTTCTAATGAGTCAACTCTTTGCATGAGGTGGCCAAAATACTGGAGTTTGAGCTTTAGCATCGTTCCTTCCAAAGAAATCCCAGGGCTGATCTCTTTCAGAATGGACTGGTTGGATCTCCTTGCAGTCCAAGGGACTCTCAAGAGTCTTCTCCAACACCACAGTTCAAAAGCATCAATTCTTCAGCACTCAGCCTTCTTCACAGTCCAACTCTTACATCCATACGTGACCACAGGAAAAACCATAGCCTTGACTAGACGGACCTTTGTTGGCAAAATAATGTCTCTGCTTTTGAATATGCTATCTAGGTTGGTCACAACTTTTCTTCCAAGGAGTAAGCGTCTTTTAGTTTCATGGCTGCAATCACCATCTACAGTGATTTTGGAGCCCCAAAAAATAAAGTCTGACACTGTTTCCACTGTTTCCCCATCTATTTGCCATGAAGTGATGGGACCAGAAGCCATGATCTTAGTTTTCTGAATGTTGAGCTTTTTAAGCCAACTTTTTCACTCTCCACTTTCACTTTCATCAAGAGGCTTTTTAGTTCCTCTTCACTTTCTGCCATAAGGGTGGTATCATCTGCATATCTGAGGTTATTGATATTTCTCCCGGCAATCTTGATTCCAGCTTGTGCTTCTTCCAGTCCAGCGTTTCTCATGGTGTACTCTGCATATAAGTTAAATAAGCAGGGTGACAATATACAGCCTTGACGTACTCCTTTTCCTATTTGGAACCAGTCTGTTGTTCCATGTCCAGTTCTAACTGTTGCTTCCTGACCTGCATATAGGTTTCTCAAGAGGCAGGTCAGGTGGTGTGATATTCCCATCTCTTTCAGAATTTCCCACAGTTTATTGTGATCCACACAGTCAAAGGCTTTGGCATAGTCAATAAAGCAGAAATAGATGCCTTTCTGGAACTCTCTTGCTTTTTCCATGATCCAGCAGATGTTGGCAATTTGATCTCTGGTTCCTCTGCCTTTTCTAAAACCAGCTTGAACATCAGGAAGTTCACGGTTCGCATATTGCTGAAGCCTGGCTTGGAGAATTTTGAGCATGACTTTACTAGCGTGTGAGATGAGTGCAATTGTGCGGTAGTTTGAGCATTCTTTGGCATTGCCTTTCTTTGGGATTGGAATGAAAAGTGACCTTTTCCAGTCCTGTGGCCACTGCTGAGTTTTCCAAATTTGCTGGCATATTTTTGTGTATATATAGAACATCTTTATTCATTCATCTGTTGATGGATGCTTTGGTTATTTCCATATGTTGGCAGTTGTAAATAATCTTGCTGTGAACATCTGGATGCGTATATCTTTTCAAATTGATGTTTGTTTGTTTGCTTTCTGTTTATATACCCAGGAGTGGACTTGCTGGATCATATGGTAGTTCTAGTTTACTTTTTTGAGAAGCCTCCATATGGCTTTCCACCATGGCTGCACCAATTTACATTCCTGCCAACAGTGTCGAAGGTTCCCTTTTCTCTACACCCTCACCAACATTTATAATTTGTATACTCTTTGATGATAACCATTCTGACAAATGTGAGGTGATATCTCACTGTGGTTTTGATTTGTATTTCCCTGAAGGTTTGTGACCATCTTTTCATGTGTAGAAGTATTTTCCATGTGTTTGGGGTGAGAGGTGAGCTCCATGTCCTCCTACTCCACCACCTTGAACAACCTGCATGCCGTATTTTAAAGTGTTGCTAAATATTCGGGGGAGTGAAAGGAGTTGTGAAAAATAAAGTTGTGAGTCAGGCTTAAACTGGATGGAGAGCATATGTGGAGAGAGAGATTAGTGAAGCTGGCTGAGTGCTTCTGCGATGATGGAATTGAGTGAAGAGCTGTCCATCTTTAGAGTTAAGTCAGGGTCCTGAGACTTCCCCAGGTGGCTCAGTGGTAGAGAATTTGCCTGCCAAGCTGGAGACATGGGTTCTACCCCTGGGTCCAGAAGGTCCCCTGGAGAAGAAAGTGGCAACTCACTCCAGTATTCTTGCCTGGAGAATTCCATGGACAGGAGTCTGGCAGGCTGCAGTCCATGGGGTTGCAAAACAGTCAGACATGTCTGAGCAATTAAACAGCAGTGAACGACAGGATCCTGAGACATTGAGAAAAGGTGAATTTGTGGAGAGGAATTTCATGTAGGAACAGTCTGCATAGAGTTGTAGAGAACACTCTGCACAGAGGAAGGCTTTCTTTTCTTTACAACGTGATGGGCAGTTTTAGGGAAACACTGACGTCTGAGTCCTCTCCAGCCTGTGGGAACTAGGACACCCTGGCAATGTGGCCACACTAGCCTGGCTTGCACCCCTGCCTGCCCAGGCAAGGGCTTCCCTGGTGGCTCAGGTACTGAAGAATCTGCATGCAATGTGGGAGACCCAGGTTTGATCCTTGGGTTGGGAAGATCCCCTGGAGAAGGGAAAAGCTACCCACTCCAGCATTCTTACCTGGAGAATCCCATGGACAGAGGAATCTAAAGGGCTACAGTCCATGGTTTTCCAAAAAGTTGGATACAAGTAAGCAGCGAACACACACATTCAGTTCAGTCTCTCAGTCCTGTCCGACTCTTTCAGACCCCATGACTACAGCATTCCAAGCTCCTCTGTCCATCACCAACTCCCAGAGTTCCACAAACTCGTGTCCATCGAGTCGGTGATGCAATCCAATCATCTCACATTCTGCCATCCTCTTCTCCTCCTGCCTTCAATGTTTCCCACCGTAAGGGTCTTTTCTAATGAGTCAGTTCTTCACATCAGGTGGCCAAAGTATTGGACCATCAGTCTCAGCATCAGTCCTCCCAATGAATATTCAGTACTGATTTCCTCTAGGATGGACTGGTTGGATCTCCTTGCATGAAGTTAAAGGGACTCTCAATTCTTCAGCAGTCAGCTTTCTTTATGTTCCAACTCTCACATCCATACATGACTATTGCAAAACCAAAGCTTTAACTCAGTTCAGTTCAGTTCAGTTCAGTCACTCAGTCGTGTCCATCTCTTTGCGACCCCATGGACTGCAGCACGCCAGGCCTCCCTGTCCATCACCAACTCCCAGAGTTTACTCAAACTCATGTCCATTGAGTCAATGATGCCATCCAACCATCTCATCCTCTGTCATCCCCTTCTCCTCCTGCCTTCAGTCTTTCCCAGCATCAGGGTCTTTTCAAATGAGTCAGTTCTTTGCATCAGGTGGCCAAAGGATTGGAGTTTCAGCTTCAACATCAGTCTTTCCAATGAATATTCAGGACTGATTTCCTTTAGGATGGACTGGTTGTGAGAGGGTAACAGACAGGAAGGCCCGGGGTCTCCAAATGGAGGAAATAGGCTGCAAGTGTCAGACATTGTTTTATCTCTCTCTTAAGCGGCAGGAGGAAACAAACTAGCGATATTTTTCCCCTTCTCTGTACAAATTTAAAAAGAGGTTTCTCTTAAAATACTGTGTTGCCAAAATGACACCTGGTTTCACCTGAAGTTAACTATTCTCAAACCTTGAGTTAACCAATGCATTTTTCTTATGGAAATGTTTGTCTTAAGCTACGTTAACGTACTATGCACTTACCCCAGACTCTGTCTTCAAGTTGGTTCCACCTAATGGCTCAGAATCGACTTGACAAACCAGTATGTTATACTCAGATATTGTTCCCCTAATCTATGTAAGCGAGACTATTTGTATGGTAATCTGCCCTTCTACAAGATTCAAGTCAATCGTTTTATGGACTAGGATGAATCATCTGGTGCCAAGATTATCCCAAGATGCATCTTATGGGGCCTGGTGCCATTCTGAGTTTTAAGACATTCCTTTCTTTCATTAACAGACTGCTAGTGACTATATAACATCCAGCTAAAGACTAACAGGGGGGCACTCTTTCTGCCCCCTTCTGATGCCTATGTCAGAAGCTTTCTCTATCTCCTTTATACTTTAGTAAAACTTTATTACACAAAAGCTCTGAGCGATCAAGCCTCATCTCTGGCCCCGGATTGAATTCTTCTCCTCCGGAGGCCAAGAATCCCAGTGTCTTTTCGTTCGGCAACAACCTTTCAGTTGGATCTCCTTGCAGTCCAAGGGACTCTCAAGAGTCTTCTCCAACACCACAGTTCAAAAGCATCAATTCTTCGGTGCTCAGCTTTCTTCACAGTCCAACTCTCACATCCATATATGACCACTGGAAAAACCATAACCTTGACTAGACGGACCTTTGTTAGCACAGTAATGTCTCTGCTTTTTAATATGCTGTCTAGGTTGGTCATATGTTTTCTTCCAGGGATCCAGTGTCTTTTAATTTCATGGCTGAACTCACCATCTGCAGTGATTTTTTGGAGCCCAGAAAAATAAAGTCTCTCACTGTTTCCATTATTTCCCCGTCTACTTGCCATGAAGTGATGGGACCGGATGCCATGATCTTAGTTTTCTGAATGTTGAGCTTTAAGCCAACGTTTTCATGCTCCTCTTTCACTTTCATCAAGAGGCTCTTTGTTTCTACTTTGCTTTCTGCAATAAAGCAGGTGTCATCTGCATATCTCAGATTATTGATATTTCTCCTGGCAATCTTGATTCCAGCTTATGCTTCCACTCGTCCAGTGTTTCTCATGATGTACCCTGCATATAAGTTAAATAAGCAGGGTGACAGTATACAGCCTTGACGTACTCCTTTCCCTACTTGGAACCAGTCTCTTGTTCCATGTCCAGTTCTAACTATTGCTTCCTGACCTGTTTACAGATTTCTCAAGAGGCAGGTCACGTGGTCTGATATTTCAGTCTCTTTCAGAATTTTCCACAGTTTGTTTTGATCCACATAGTCAAAGGCTTTGGAATAGTTAATAAAGCAGAAATAGATTTTTTTTCTGGAACTCTCTTGCTTTTTCTGTGGTCCAACGGATGTTGACTATTTGATCTCTGGTTCCTCTGCCTTTTATAAATCCAGCTGAACATCTGGAAGTTTATGGTTCATGTACTGTTGAAGCCTGGCTTGGAGAATTTTCAACATTATTTTGCTACCATGTGAGATGAGTGCAATTGTACGGTAGTTTGAGCATTCTTTGGCATTGCCTTTCTTTGGGATTGGAATGAAAACTGACCTTTTCCAGTCCTGTGGCCACTGCTGAGTTTTCCAAATTTGCTGGCATATTGAGTATAGTACTTTCACACAGCATCATCTTTTAGAATTTGGAATAGCTCAACTGGAATTCCATCACCTCCACTAGCTTTGTTTGTAGTGATGCTTGCTAAGGCCCACTTGACTTCCCATTCCAGGATGTCTGGCATTAGGTTGGTGATCACACCATCGTGGTTATCTGATTTCGGAATTGACCATCTGGTGATGTCCCTGTGTAGAGTCTTCTCTTGTGTTTTTGGAAGAGGGTGTTTGCTATGAGCAGTTTGTTCTCTGGTCTGGAGGAACAGGCAGATTTGGCCTTGGAGTACAAAATGAAGCAGGACAAGGCTAGCAGAGTTTTGCTAAGAGAACGTACTGGTCACAGTGAGCTGACGCACACCCACACAGTCCTATTGAAGGCTGTCAGATGAACGAAGCTGCCAGATACACCTCAGCTCTTTGCACATCGCCACTTGCAAAGTATTTCTGGGAGTCCCCAGAATTTCCACATTGTTCTCTAGCTTATCAGGCCTCTGCTGAGCCGCTGCTGCATGTGTGGGGCACCCACGTTCTGTCCATGTCTTAGACTGCTCTGCTTCCATAATATTTTTCACATATAAATTCAGCTGACAGCTGAGTAAATTCCCATATAAATTCAGCTGACAGCTGAGTGAATTTATATTGGGAAAATATTATGGAAGCATATGATTTGTTCTTTTAGGCAATGAATTTTTACTGTGTGTATAAACTTACTAATACTCTGTTGTACAGCCATCAGATCTGTTATTACAATTCAAATACAATGAAAATACTTCTCTAGTTAACTTTCCTGAGAAGGAAATCATTCTTTTAGAAAGTTTCAAATCTGGGGAAATTGGCCTAACTGTGCAGCCGGATTCCTAAGAAACAAATCAAGAGTCCAGATTTCAGGTAGCATCCCAAGAGGTGTGGTCCATGAGCTTGCTGTCTGCAGGTGTGAGGCAGCTTGCCTGGTTCAACACCGAGTCCTGTATCAGGATCACCGGCCTCCAGCCCTGTGATTCACAGGCTGTCGGTGAAGAAAGGCCGTTAAAAATCTTACGAGTCCTTTGTGGGCCAATGCTTTTGTAAAATATGAAAAAAATAACGTACTGGGAAAATAAAATTAAAAAGACAACAATTCAAGTCCAGTTCTTTTGTTAGAGTTAGTAGGCATGAAATTTGGTTTGTTCTTCCTTTGTAATTTTTTGTTTCTCTACAGTTTTGAGAGGACGTAAAGTTGTGTGTAATATAATTATATTAATTTCCTATTAGTCAGCATTTTAAAATTTGTGATTGTTTTCTATTTTCCCAAGTTATATTTGTTTAAATTATATTTATAATAACCTAAAGTTACAAAGGAAGACGATTCCATGTTAAAAGCCTATCTCACACTTGGAATGAACATTGTGTATGCCACTCTATAAAGTTTCACATTTTGATGACCTTTTTTTCCCCTTTTGCTTAACGTGTTTCATTTAAATTGAATTAAGGGCAGTGCTGTGTGCACATTTGTGTTCTTGGGGAAACACAAACAGTTTACTCCTTGTTTCAGATATTCTCAACAGAATTTTCTCATTGAATAGTAAGTTATAAATAATGCTTGAAAATGATAAAGAAGTGAAAGTGTTAGTTGCTCAGCTGTGTCCAGCTCTTAGTGACCCATGGACCCTAGCCCACCAGGTTCCTCTGCCCATGGAATTTTCTGGGCATGAATACTAGAGTGGGTAGCCATTCCCTTCTCCATGGGATCTTCCTGACCCAGAGATTGAACCCAGATCCCCTACATTGCAGGCATATTCTTTACCATCTGAGCCACCAGGGAAACCTTACATTTTAATGCTTACGTTTTCTCAGATTTTCATATTTTGGGGGGAGGAGGGGTTGCAGCTGATAAACCAACCTTCACACATCACACGTTGTAATGTTGGACCTGCAGGGCACGATCCACGTGGCCACACCACATGCAGCTACATACACAGGTTTCAAAATAACCAGACGGGCCTGTCCCTTATCCAGTGAGGCGAGAATCACTAAGTGCTTTACCGTTTGGTTTTTTCCTGTATTTATCTTCTCGCTGATTTTTGTTTGTTTTTTAAAGAGGGTTTCAGCACCGGTGTGCCTTCTGTGGTTTGAGGGGCACCAGCCTATTCAGGCACGGTGGCTCCATGTTTGCCAGGCAGACTCCATCTTGTAACCAGAGGTGCAGGGAGCCAGATCCAGTTTCCTGGGAAGGGATGTGGTGAGGGATTGGTCTCTTGGGGCTGGAGGTCTCAGTAAAGAAACCAAGGCCCAGTGATATAAACTGGCTAAGAATAAGGGGAGGAGGAGGCAAGAGATGCCTAGGGCTCCTAGAAAGTATGTGGAATGAAGGCAGATTCTAAACCTCAGTCTCTAGTGGTCAAAGGACTGTAGTATATTTGATACTAGAGGAGGGAATGGCCACCCTCTCCAGTATTCCTGCCTGAAGGATCCCATGGACAGAGGAACCTGGTGGGCTACAGTCGATGGGGTCACAAAAAGCCAGACGTCCCTGAACGACTCCACACACACACACATGAATTAGTTTAGAAATAACGTCACATGCTGTTTATCGGACACTATTTGGTCTTACATTCACCTCTGTTATTTATTCTCATGAAAACCCTGTGATAAGTTTAACTGCCGCTTTGAACAGGGGGACAGTGCATCGTAGCATGGTAAGCAGTCTGACTGAGGTCACAGTTAGGGACTATGTGTCAGGGCTCTGGGCTCTGTGTCCACCGGTGCCAGGCTCTGTCTTGAAGTGGGGCACCTGCCAGGAGCTGCGTCTCACCGGGTCTGCAGGCTCCCACGAGCCAAGGGAATAGTGGCGTCAGACGGAGGCAGAGGACACTCCAGAATAAATGAAGGCTCTGGGCTTCCCTGGTGGAGCTTTCCCCAAGACAGGGATTCTGCGTGGCAGCCACGGCTGAGTCATGCCCTCTAGTGGCCTGTGTGGTCCCGAGACGCAGCCTTGACAGGACGGTGACAGATTTCACCACCAGATGTCCTTCATGGTTAATCTTTGCCTCTTTTTTTGCTTTATACCCCTTTAACTTTCTTGCCTGTTTTGAGCAAGGACGCTTTTAATTCTTTTTACGAGGCACCAAGAAGTTACCTTGGATCTTGGAGAGGCCAGGGAAAATGTGCGCCTTTTCTGCTCCCGGGCACTGTGCAACTCTAGAAAGTGACAGAGAGTTGGGGATCTTATAATGTTGCTTGGACAGTATGTGTCTGTGGGTCAAGTGACTTGAACCTAAAGAAAATGTTTGTCAAATATTTAATGTCTAGGCAGAGGAAGATGAAGCTGGGAGACAGGATAGAGTTAGCAGCAAAAGAGAGACAACGAGAAGGGTGCGCTGCTGGGGAAGTTGAGGAGGAAGCATTTGAAAGCAACTCGATACAGCGAGGGTGTGACTTCTACCCAAACTGACAGAAAGTTTAATAAAATTCCTACCAAAACCCCAACGAGGTTTTTGTTAAACAGGCACAGACTTACTCTAAAATTTCTGTGGAATGGCACAGGATAAAGAACACCTGAAACAATCCTAGAAAAGAATAAAGTAGAAGGATGCTCTCTGTGCAGTGTTAAGGTTCACTATGCAGCTACAGGAAGTCCTGAATGTTCATTGGAAGGACTGATGCTGAAGCTGAAGCTCCAATACTTTGGCCACCTGATGCGAAGAACTGACTTATTAGAAAAGACCCTGATGCTGGGAAAGATTGAAGGCAGGAGGAGAAGGGGCCGACAGAGGATGAGATGGTTGGATGGCATCACTGACTTGATGGACATGAGCTTGAGCAAGCCCCGGGAGTTGGTGATGGACAGGGAGGCCTGGCCTGCTGCAGTTCATGGAGTCGCAAAGAGTTGGACACGACTGAGTGACTGATCTGAACTGGTGTAGCTACAGGACTTCCCTGGTGGCTCAGATGGTGAAGAATCTGCCTGCGATGCAGGAGACACAGTTTGATCCCTGGATCAGAGAGGTCCCCTTGGATAAGGGAATGGCCACCCACTCCGGTGTTCTTTCTTGGAGAATTCCATGAACAGAGGAGCCTGACAGGCTACAGTACATGGAGTCACAAAGAGTTGGACATAACAGAGCGACTTCACTTTTCTCATGCAGGTACAATGATTGAGACAATGTGGTATTGGAGAGGGACACGTAGATCAGTGGAATAGAATAGAGAACCCAGACGCAGAAGCACACAAATATGCCTAAGTTTTCATGAAGGTGCAAGAGCGACTCAGCGGAGGAAAGGTAACCTTTTAAACAGAAGGTGCTGCAGCAAGTGGCACCGTGAAAGTGAAAGTAAAAGTCTTAGTTGTTCAGTCGTATCTGACTCTGCAACTCGTGGACCGCAGCCCACCAGGCTCCTCTGTCCATGAGGTTTCCCAGGCAAGAATACTGGAGTGGGTTGCCATTTCCTCCTCCAGGGGATCTTCGCAACCAAGGAATCGAACTCAGGTCTCCCACATTGCAGGCAGATTCCTTACTGTCTCAGCCACCAGGGAAGTCTAGTGGCACCATAAAAAAAGGAAGGACTCAAACCTAAGTCTCACACCTTATATAAAAATTTAACTGAAAATTAGTCAGGCTGTAATGTAAAACTGTACATGTGTACAATATATTACTATGAAAATAAATTTACTGTAAATTTATGCTTTCAAAAGATAGGCACAGACCTTAAGAATCTAGAGTTAGTGGAGAATTCTCAGATTACACACCAAAAGCACAATTCATAAAAGGAGAAAAAAAAAAGGTTTGTTTCCTGAAGACCTTGAATTAAGGACTAACTGGTTTTGTACCCTAGTCAGTACAAGGAAAGTACCAAAGAGCGGAGCGCATTTTAAAATCCACCAAACATTTACGGAGGCCCACCCTGGTGTTAAGTGCTGTCCTCGGCTGTGACGCGAGACCGAGACGGAAGGTGCTCATCGCAGCCCGAGGTTCTGTGTTCTTTAGGTGCTTCTCTTTCTGCCGTTGTGTGTGAAAGCCTCAACTGAGCAGGCAAGCCAAGTCTTCCAAGATAAGGTCTTGTCATCAGTCTACCAAGTTCATGGACGGGCAGAAGACCTGACATTAGTTCAGCACATAAGGCTAAAGGCTACATACATTGTCAGATACTTACATCCTATACGTGCAAGGGTAGAGGATGTTCCTAAAATGTTAATACATTCCATGTCACCAGTGGGTAACACTTCAATATGACCATGCTAGGTAATAAGCCACTCACTTTCAAGACAAATTCTGACGTTTATTCTCATTAGCCAAGGCTCTGATACTAATTGCCTCTGGAGAATGGTTTATAATTAGAAGACCAGTTAACCGTCACCATTCCTAATTTAAATGGTCGCTACACCAGTTGTGTATGGATGTGAGAGTTGGACTATAAAGAAAGCTGAGCACTGAAGGATTGATGCTTTTGAACTATGGTGTTGGAGAAGACTCCTGAGAGTCCCTTGGACTGCAAGGAGATCCAACCAGTCCATCCTAAAGGAAATCAGTCCTGAATATTCATTGGAAGGACTGATGTTGAAGCTGATACTCCAATACTTTGGCCACCTGATGTGAAGAACTGACTCATTGGGAAAGACCTTGATGGTGGGAAAGACTGAAGGTGGGAGGAGAAGGGGATTAACAGAGGATGAGATGGTTGGATGGCATCACCGACTCAGTGGACATGAGTTTGAGTAAACTCCGAGAGTTGGTGATGGACAGGGAAGCCTGGTGTGCTGTGGTTCATGGGGTTGCAAAGACTACAACACGACTGAGGGACTGAACTGAACTGAACATTGGTTTCAACTTAGTGCAACTAAAAAGTAACCAGAATTGTGCTATGTTGAAGTATTTGAACTTCAACAAATAGATATTTGTTGAAGATATTGTAACCCTAGGCCTTACTCACAGACATGCAGATAGAATGGGTCTTAAATGGGGTCCATAATTCTGCATTTTTAGCAATCATATCCAGTTTAAGAAAGGCCTCCCACCATATTTTGAGAATTACTAGATTATTCGAGTAGAAGCAGAGGAGTCTGGAAAAAAATTATAGTGGTAAGTAGACAAACTATATCGGAGAAAGCAATGGCACCCCACTCCAGTACTCTTACCTGGAAAATCCCATGGATGGAGGAGCCTGGTGGGCTGCAGTCCATGGGGTCTCAAAGAGTCGGACACGATGAGCAACTTCACTTTCACTTTTCACTTTGATGCATTGGAGAAGGAAATGGCAACCTGCTCCATTGTTCTTGCCTGGAGAATCCCAGGGACGGGGAGCCTGGTGGGCTGCCGTCTATGGGGTCGCACAGAGTCGGACACGACTGAAGCGACTTAGCAGCAGCAGCAGCAGACAAACTATATATTCACTAAATGGAATAGTACACAGCAATAGAAGTGACAAACGATTGATACTACAGTGGTGGATCACAAGGATGTTAGGTTGAGTGAAAAAAGCCAATCTCAGGAGGCTACACACTGTACAGTTGTATCTGTTGATTATTCTTTCTTTCTTTTCTTTTCCGTCCTCCTTCCCTCCCGCTTCCATTCCTTTCTCCCGTCCTTCCTTTCTCCACACAGGGTCTTAGTGTGGCACGCAGGATCTTTGGCCGTGGCTTGTGAGATCTAGTTCGCTGATGAGGGACCCCCCTGCACTAGGGTCCCAGAGTCTTAAACACCGGACCACCAGGGATGTCCCTCGGCTGTTCTTAAAGTGGCGAAATACATGACGGAGGTTCCCAGAGGGCAGATACGGGGCTGCCACTGTGAAGGGGTCATCCGAGGGGGTTTCGTTGTGGTTATAGAAGGGTTCTGTGTTATCAAGGGCGTATTTTGGGGGATAGCAGAATTGTGGTTTTGGTAACCGCATTATGATTATGTAAGATAGAGACATCAGGGAAACGGGAAGAAGGGTACCCAGGAGAGTTTGTACTATGCTAACAACTTCTGTGTGAATGTAAAATCATTTCAAAGTAAAAAGCAAACAAACAAACAATAAAACAGCCAACCACAGAACAAACCTAGGCAGATGTGAGGTTGTAAATGTAAGGATCAAAGATGGTGTTTGAAAAAGAGAAAGGGAGGCAGAGCCCGTAGATGGAATCTACACGCTGGTTCAGATTTCCACTCCGTCTCTCACTACACAAGACCCTGGGTGGATTAGTTAACCTCTGTGCTTTAGTCAGCTTGTGTTTGAAATAGGGAAATAGCAGCATCTAGGCAAAAAAAAGGGTTATCGTGAAGGGCATATGCAAATATGTATGTGAAACAGTGTGGTGGCATGTATGGGAAAGACTAAAAAAAACTTTCCTCATTTGCTTAGATGTGGGGAAAGAATCATCACGGCTTGGGTTCCAGGGCATGGGAGAAGGGAGGAACAAGGGCAGATCCCAGAGCGGCAGCAGAATCATTGCAGAGAGCCTCGGGCAGGGGCGCTGTCCTTGGAGAGGTTGTGGGACCTGTGGAAGACACAGTGGGCCTTCCTGGTTGGCCTGGGGACAGGACTCCAGGAGATACAGAGAAGACGGTTTCCTGAAAATGGTGATTGGAACAAAGTTTGGAGCCGACAGAATCAAAGCTGATCTCTGGAATATTTGGAAGAAAGTAGTGTAGAATATAAAGAAACACTTACTTTTGTTCTAACTCATGTACCTCGAGCAGTCAGTGTTGCTGATGGAAACTTTGTCAGAGATGATTTCACTGAGCTCATAAAGAATAAAGTCTGACTTAATTATGTAAATGCTGTATTTTTATCCTTAAACTTTTATTGGAATATAGGTAACTTACAATGTCGTTTCTGCTGTACAGCACGGTGAATAAGTTATACATATATTCACTCTTTTAAAGATTCTTTTCCCACATAGGTCACTACAAAGTATTGAGTAGAGTTCCCTGTGCTACACAGTAGGTCCTTCTTTTGTTGTTACTCAGTCGTTAAGTTATGACCAACTCTCTTGTGACCCCTGCAAGGCTCCTCTGTCCGTGGGGTTTCCCAGGCAAGAATACTGAAGTGAGTTGCATTTCATTCTCCAGGTGACCTTCCTGACCCAGGGATCGAGCCTGCATCTCCTGAATTGTCAGGCAGATTACCAGTGAGCCACCTGGGAGGCCTCCGGTCCTTATTAGTTACCTGTTTTATATGTAGTAGTGTGTATATGTCGATTCCCTCTCCCAGTTTATCCCTCTTTCTCCCCTTTCCCTCACCGGTAACCATAATTTTTTTTTTAATCTGTGGACTCTATTCTGTTTTCTAAATAGGTTAATTTGTACCATTTTTTCAGAGTCCACATAGAAGCAATGTCACATTTTCTCCTCTTCCCTGTGACTGGCTTCACTCAGTGTGGCAGTCTAGGTCCCCCACGCTGCGGCAGACGGCACTGTTTCCTTCTGTTTCGTGGCTGAGCGATATTCTGTGTGTATGTACCACATCTTCTTCATCCATTCATGTCAGTGGCGTTTATTTTGCTTCCATATCCAGGCTATTGTAAACGGTGTTGGTTTGAGCACTGGGTTGCATGGGTCTTTATGAACAATAGTTTTGTGCATGTATATGCCCGGGAATGGAATTGTTGGATCATACAGTGGCTGTATTTTTAGTTTCAGAAACATCCAGACTGTTTTCCATAATGGCTTTACCAATTAAAATAAGTATTAAGTTAGCAGGAAATGGGGATGTTGAGATGAGTAAAAAAAGTGGTTTTTAACCTTCAAAAAGCTCATATCCTGATGAAAGAATCAGTGAATAAAAGTCAAAGAAATACAAATTATGACAGTCCATGAGAGAAGAACTTAAAATGCTGAATGGGGAAAGGCTTCACAGAAGATGCCGTCCTCGAAGCTCCCTTTGAGCAGGACCTCTTCTGAGATAAGAGGACCTGTGGGATCTCTGGGGCTAAGGAGCAAGCTTCAGTTTAAAAGTAGCAGCCTGGATCTCTGTCAAAATACCAATTTTTCACAGAACTAGAACAAATAATTCTAAAATTTGTATCAAAAGACAAAAATACCCTGAATCTTGAGAAAGGAGACCACAGCAGGAGGTATCATGCACCCTGACTTTAAACTATGCTAAAAAGCTACAGTAATCAAGACAGTATGGTATGGTCCATAACCAGACACACAGATCAGTGGGGCAGAAGAGAGAACCCAGAAGGAAACCCACACTTCCACGGTCAATCTGCAATGAAGGAGGTAAGACTGAGCAGTGGGGGAGAAGACGGGCTCTTCAATAAACAGCATTAGGAAGACTGTACAACTGCAAGTAAAAAGATCAGATTATTTTTTCACATCATATATCAAACTAAACTCAAAATAGACTAAAGACTTAAATGTAACACTCGAAACCATGAAACTTGTGCAAGAAAACAAGCACCCTTAACCTATGACACCCTGAGATTTCACAGATGTTATTATGTAAAAAAATAGTGACTCATAGAATTGATATAAGATGGTGTATCTTTAGATGGAAGACAGAAATGTTCCTTTCTAGTCTTAAAAGAGACCATAGGAGGAAGGATGAGGGATTTGTGGTTAGGCTGAAGTTTAATCTCACCCCCTCTCCCTTAGCTTTGTAATTCTGGGAGGTGACAGTCCTTTGCACTCCTTTTTTTTTTTAATCTGTAAAATGGAATCACGCTCACCTCAGCTGGAGGTGAAAAGCAGTTTGTTGCTGTTGTTCGGTTGCCAAGTCGTGTCTGACTCTTCACGACACCATGGACCGCAGCATGCCCAGGCTTCCCTGTCCCTCTGTTGATGGACATTTAGGTCGCTTCCCTGTACCTCACAAACAGTTTACCATCATTAAAAAATCTACAAACAGTAAATGTTGGAGAGCTTGTGGAGAAAAGCATACCGTCTTGCACCCTTGGAGGGAGTGTGAATTGATGCCGCCGCTGTGGGGAAGGGTGTGTGCATGTTGTCAGTTGTGCCCAACTCTTTGCAACCCCATGACCTGTGCTCCTCTGGCCATGGAATTCTCCAGGCAAAAATACTCGTGTGGATGGCCAATTCCTTCTCTCAGGGATCTTCCCAACCCTGGGATCTTCCTAACCTAGGGATTGAACCCAGGTCTCCTGCATTGTAGGCAGATTCTTTACCATCTGAGCCACCAGCAAAGCCCATGGAGAACTGCTGCTGCTGCTGAGTCACGGCAGTCGTGTCCAACTCTGTGCGACCCCATAGACAGCAGCCCACCAGGCTCCCCGGTCCCTGGGATTCTCCAGGCAAGAACACTGGAGTGGGTTGCCATTTCCTTTTCCAATGCATCAAAGTGAAAAGTGAAAGTGAAGTTGCTCAGTCGTGTCCGACTCTTAGTGACCCCATGGACTGCAGCCTACCAGGCTCCTCCATCCATGGGATTTTCCAGTCAAGAGTACTGGAGTGGGGTGCCATTGCCTTCTCCGGAAGAACAGTATAGGTTCCTTAAAAAACGAAAAATAGAAGTACCATATGACCCAGCAATCCCAGTACTGGGCATAATTCAGAACGGTGCCTGCACCTCCGTGTTCATGGCAGCACTGTTTACAATAGCCAGGATATGGAAGCCACCTAAATGGCCACCAGCAGAGGGCTGGATAAAGATGTGGTATCTGTACACAATGGAATATTGCTCAGCCATAAAAGCAATGAAATTGGATCATTTGTAGAGATGTGAATGGACTGGAGACTGTAATACAGAATGAAGTCAGAAGAAACAGTTATCATGTTGATGCATATATATGAAATCTAGAAAAATGGTCTTACTTGCAAAACAGAAATAGACACACAGACTTAGAGAACAAACGTGTGGACTTCATGGGGGGAAACGGGCAGGATGAGTTGGGAGAGTGAGACTGACACACACATGCTGTTGGTCCTCTGTATAAAACACACAACTCATGAGAACCTAGCAAATGCTTTGGTTCCTTTTTAAAGAAACTTATTGGGTGTAATGCTTTTGCCCCAATGCCTGACAGATGGTGTATATTTAACAGAAATTAGTTTCTCTTCCTCTTACTTAAACCAATCTGTTTCTTGTATTAACTTCAATCACTTTCCTGTTGTCTCAGTCTCAGTCCTCTGGTGGGTTCCACGTGGAGATGCCTTGTACTGAGAAGTCTTAGAACAGAGCATGGCTTTCTCACCATATCTGTCTCCCTGGTCTCTGTCCTTGTTCCCACCCTGCTGGTGGAAATGTGGCCTTCAGTGAGTGATTACCCAGACATGTGCAGGATGGGAGTCATTTGCCTCTGGACACCTCATCTAGTCTGTGATTTTGCCTGCTTTTGCCCTGCTGCGTGGCATGGGGGATCTTAGTTCCTCCACCAGGTTCTGAACCTTGCCCCTTGCAGTGGAAGCATCGAGTCTTAACCGCTGGACTGCCACGGAATCCCCCTTTTGCTTCTATCTTCATCTCAGGTTGCCTGTGAAATCTTTTGTGGACTCCCAATTTTATGCTCGATTGAATAGCCATATATGATCACCAGAAAAGCAACTCTCATTTCCTCTAGTATGGAAGGTAGCTTGGCTCAGCAAGGCCCCTCCCTGTATCTGGTGTCTTCCTCCTGCATACTACCATAGACTGTTGTTGATGCTGCCTCTTCATCCTCTAGTTCTTCTCCAGTAATACTCTAACCATATTCTCTGTAACTCATTGTGTCTTCTCTGACTTCATCTAACTTCACTGTTTCTTCACCAACTCTACTTTATGTGTCTTTATGAGATGATCTCTTCAAAGGGATTCAGTTTTTCAGTTCTTCAGAAATTATAGCATCCGCCTCTTTAAAGGTGCTCCCTCCAGAAAACAGAAGCAAAGAAAAGCAGAGAAAGAAAACAAGAAGGAAGGAAGGGAGCAGGAAGGAAGACGACTTTGCTCCAAACTGTCAAGTTTCGTGGTTTGGTGTGTCTTGCATTCTTCCGTGTTCTGACTACTTGATACCATTAAGTTAGTAAAAGTGTCAACAAAGGTAAATCACATGGTGGTGGGCAGAAAATATGAACAGAAAATAAAAAGAAATTCAGTTAGTATATGAGAATGCTGTTCTATTTACTTGCAATAAGAAGTTATCAAGATGGTACAATGTTCTGTTTAATGAATTGAGGAGGGTGTGAAAGAGAGAGTGGTCATTTATTAAAATTAGTCTAAATTTAGTGAATAGGGCACACCTGTCTTTTAAGGGAACTGCATATCTTAACCTAAAACTATTAATATATAGAAAAAATCACCACACGTGAAAAAAAAAATGAGTGGAATCCCTTTGATTCAACATTTCACTGACTTCTAATGTAAACTTTCATAAAGGGATGAAAGAAGAATAAAACTGAATGCTCCTATTTTAATCGATAAATGTAAAGACAGGAAGATACATGGTAGACACACATGGGCTTCCCAGGTGGCCCAGTGGTTAAGAGTCCATCCACCAGTGCAGGAGACCCAGGTTCGATCCCTGGTGGGGAAGATCCCCCGGAGGAGGAAATGGCAACCAATTCCAGTTTTCTTGCCTGGAGAATCCCATGGACATAGGAACCTGGCGAGTCACAGAGAGTTGGATACAACTGAGTGACTGAGCACACTCTCAGGTAGATATATACAGTTAGAATCAACCAGGTAGAGATAGTTCACGAACTAGGTAAATGGATAATTTGGGGCTTTCTCATGATGGACTCTTACGCAGTCATGAAAATGAGAACATGGAGAGCTAAAGCTACATACAGAAAACCCATTATAAAGGTTACGTAGGGAAAAGAATATGTCGGTTGATCAGTTTGATTGCAAGTAGCCATAAACAGAACTGATCTTTAACCATCATCCTTTAACACATGCTGTTTGGGGACCCAGTCTGTGTCACACTCTTTCAGATGCTGCGGTTTCAGTGGTAAGCACAGTAGGCAAGTCCTAGGCCTCAGAAACTTGTCTTCTAGGCAGGAGGAGCAAACACTCAAATAAACGATGAAAGTATCCAGTTGTGATAAGCGAGTGTCAGGCAGAGAACAAAGATGAGCTGGGAGGGAGTGTCGGGAGAATAAGGTGCAATTGGGTGGTTTTATGTTGTTTATTTTTTCCCTGTCATGTCTGCAAAATTCTGAAGTGTTTTTTTCCATATAAAGTATGTTTCAGAAGCTATTGGGTTGGCCCAGAAGTTCATTTGGGTTTTTCTGTAACAACTTAGAGAAAAGCCTGAACAAATTTTTGGGCCAGCCCAATATTTAAGGTGATAACTCGTTACCTATTTTTTTTTTAAATCTTATTTGAATTCCATAGAAATAATTTAAAATAGTGGTCCTCAGATTACTGCACATTAGAATCACATAAAAGTTTAACAGAATTCAAGTTTTCTTAATAAAATGTATGTGGTCTGACTTCTCTGAATCAGTTTTAATAAAGTTTTCTACCATCTCATGACTTGGATTGTTCTGTCTTAAGCATAGGCTCACTGCAGCTGTTTCCTGCAAAATGCAAAAGTGTAACTTTAACAAGTTTCGTTTCCTATACAGATAAAAGCACAGGGCATTGTTGATAGAGCTCTGGGCAGCTCTTCCCCTGCAGAAGCTGATGAAAACTGGTGCCCAATAATTATGCTGTGAGTACTTCTTGACATTTTAGGGGGCCAGTGACTTCTCCCTTCCTTGATCCCCTCGGTCCCTGGAGTAATACCGTGTCTGTCTGACGCTGCAGCCCACAGATTTGTTTTTACTATATTGGCTGTTGTGGTTGTTCCTGTCAAAGCTGAGCAAATACTGTTTTGAAAATCAAAAGCATTGTAACAGTACACCCGATCATCAGTAAGTTACGAGAATGTCAGTGAGTTGGAACTGAAGACCTGAAACCTAGCTCTTCAGTGAAAAGAAACGGGACCGCTGCTGAATGCATATGAAAGATGTCAGTTCCACAGAGGGAGGAATTTTTGTCTGTGTTGTCCACTACTTATGTCCTCATCACTTAGAGATAGTCCCAAGAGCAGTAAATATTTGAATTTGTTAAAGTGCGTGCATGCTAAGTCCCTTCACTTGTGTCCAGCTATTTGTGACCCCATGGACTGTAGCTTGCTAGGCTTCTCTGTCCGTAGGATTCCCCAGGCAGGAATACTGGAGTGAGTTGCCATGCCCTCCTTCAGAGATCTTCCCAACCCAGGAATCGCCCTGTGCCTATCTATGTCTGCAGGTTTTACATCACACACTCTTCTGAATGGGTTGCCCTGGTGGCTCTGGTTAAAAAAAAAAATATGCCTGCCAACGCAGGACATGCAGGAGACTTGGGTTGGATCCCTACGTCGGGAAGATTCCCTGGAGGAGGAAATGGCAGCCCACTCCAGTATTCTTGCCTGGAAAATTTCATGGACAGAGGAGCCTGGTGGGCTACAGTCCACGGGGTCGCAAAGGAGCCAGACACAACGTAGCGACTGAACAAGTGTTCCGAGTGACTCCTTGCCTACTTCTCAGCAAACCATCAGTCACTCTCGCCTTCCTTCTATAACCAGACGTTCCCAAAGCAGAGCTTTATTCTCACAGTTTAAATGTTTTCATGTTGCATTCATTTTTTTTTTCAGTGAATTGCAGTCTTTCCTCTCTCCTTAATGCTTTTCTAAAATTGTTTCCCCTGATACCGCCAGTAACAACCTGCTGGCTAACTCCAATGGGTGGTATCAATCCCCATCCTTCGGGATTTCTCAACCGCATTGCTCTGCTTCCTCCTGGCCCTGTGAGATGCTTGTCTTTCCTTAGCTTCCAGAACAGGACGCTCTTGAGGCCCTCTCTTAATTTCTTCGATGTCCTCAAGTTCATCTTCATTAATTTCACTTTCTCAGCCAAATATGCCCATTCCTTACAAGGTGTCACCTTCCCTTGGAACTCTCATCCATTCCCATAACATCAGATTTAGGTGAACCTGTCACACGATGTCATGTGCGTCCAATCCTGTTCTCTTGTCTGACTTGCCACCTTGCATTTCCAGAGATTTGCAATGCATGTCGTAATGAATCTTCAGTCTATAGTGTCAGCTCACAGAACTGGTCCATTTTGAGCTCCTGATCCAACTCCCATGCTTCTGCTTTGTCAGCTTGCTGTCTCTCTCTAAGCATCACCATCATCTAAAGCCCTTCCCGCTTCCCATCATTCAGACTCGGAGCTGAGAGGTGTCTTTGATTTCTTCCTCTTTCTCACTCTTTATATCTAATAAATTCCTTCACATTTATTAAATCTTTTCTACCCTCAAATATCTCTAAAATATAATCCCCCTTCTTATTTCTAGTTTTTAATTCAGTCTAGTTCCTTGTTTACGCCTACTGTCTCACTTACTTTCTAAACCATTAATTGTAATTTATTTCTTCCCGACTGAGTTCACCTCCAGTGATTCTCTGATGCTTACAGATTAAGGTCCAGATGCCGTGGGCATGTGACACCCTGCGTAGTGTGGCTTCAGCCTCTGTCTGTTACCTTAGGTCTGATCACACCCTGATTTACTGATCACACCTATCTGGGTATCGTTACTGGCTGTGAACACAAGTGTGGTTTCAGCCGTTGTTACCTTAGGTCTGATCACACCCTGATTTACTGTGAACCATCTGGGTTATCATTATTGGCTCTGAACACAATTAGAATGTTTCTGTTTCATCCTGCATAGGTATTTTTCCTGCTACCTGGAATGATTTTTCCTTTTTTATTATATAATTTCTGCTTACTCTCTAGGACTCAACTCAAATGTCTCCTATTTCATGAGGTTTCCTTTTAATATATTAGCCTTCATTGGCTCATTCCTGTAATATTATGGAGCAGTTCTTTTTTGCTAGGTACTAGAGCATTTTACTGTTACTTAGTCCTTCCTAGCTGTCTTAGATCACTTACTTAGGTACTAGAGCATTTTACTGTTACTCAGTCCTTCCTAGCTGTCTTAGATCACTTACTTAGGTACTAGAGCATTTTACTGTTACTCAGTCCTTCCTAGCTGTCTTAGATCACTTACTTAGGTACTAGAGCATTTTACTGTTACTCAGTCCTTCCTAGCTGTCTTAGATCACTTACTACCTCTTTTTATTTTTATTGGAATATAATTCACACATCTTTTATAGATTTTTAAAAATATATTCACAAAATTTTATAACCATCTTTGTACCATTGTATAAGGACTTCCTGTAGCTCAAACGGTAAAGAATTTGCCAGCCAACGCCAAGGACAAGAGTTCAGACCCTGGGTCAGGAAGATCTCCTGCAGGAGGAAACGACAACCCACTCCAGTATTCTTGCCTGAGAAGAATCCCATGGACAGAGGAGCCTGGCAGGCTGCAGTTCGTGGAGTCACAAGAGTCAGAGATGACTGACTGAGCGCACAGAAAGGAAACCTAATTGATTAACACTCATTCCATTTCTCTTGTCCCCTTACCCCCAGCCTCTATCTACTTTTTGTTTTTATGGATTTGCCTTTTATGGGCATTTTATATAAATGGAATCATATAGTGTATGGTTTCTTGTATCTAATTTCTTGTACTTAACATGGAATTTTTAAGGCTCATCTATGTTATAACATGCACCAGTTCCTCATTCCTTTCATGGCTGAATAATGTTTCACTTTATGCATATACCACTTTTTCTTTGCCTGTTTATCAGTTGATAGACGTTTGGCTTGTTTTTCACTTTTTGCTCTTTATGAATTATGCTCCTGTCCACATTTGTATTAAAGTTTCCGTGTCATCCTGTGTTTTCATTTCTCTTAAGTATATACATAGTAGGAGACTACTGCACTGTATCAGTTCAGTTCAGTCACTCAGTTGTGTCCTACTCTTTGCGACCCCATGAACCGCAGCACGCCAGGCTTCCCTGTTCGTCACCAACTCCCGGAGTTTACTCAAATTCATGTCCATCAAGTCAGTGATGCCATCCAACCATCTCATCCTCTGTCATCCCCTTCTTCTCCCACCTTCAATCTTTCCTAGCATTGGGATCTTTTCCAATGAGTCAGCTCTTCGCATCAGGTGGCCAAAGTATTGGAGTTTCAGCTTCAGCATCAGTCCTTCCAATGAATATTCAGGACTCATTTCCTTTAGGATGGACTGGTGGATCTCTTTGCAGTCCAGCGGACTCTCAATGGACCTTCTGCCACACGACAGTTCAAAAGCATCCATTCTTTGGCACTCAGTTTTCTTTATGGTCCAGCTCTCACATCCATACATGACCACTGGAAAAACCGTGGCTTTGACTAGATAGACCTTTGTCAGCAAAGGAGTATCTCTGCTTTTTAATATGGTGTCTAGGTTTGTCATAGCTTTTCTTCCAAGGAGCAAGAGTCTTTTGGCTGTAGTCACCATCTGCACTGATTTTGGAGCCCAAGAAAATAAAGTCTGTCGCTGTTTCCACTGTTTCCCCGTCTATTTGCCATGAAGTGATGGGACCGGATGCCATGATCTTAGTTGGGCCTTAGAGTAACTCATATGTTTAGCTTTTTGAGGAACTGCCAGACAGTTTTTCAAAGCAGCTACACCCTTTTACATTACCACTAGCAGTGTATGAGGGTCTAATTACTCCTGATCCTCACTAAACTCATTACTTTCTTTTTGATTATAGCCATCTGTGTGGGTGTGAAGTCATATCTCATTGTGGTTTTTTGTTTTTTAAAGATGTTTTTGCTGTGGGCCATTTTTAAAGTCTTTATTGAGTTTGTTACAACATTGCTTGTTTTATGTTTTGGTTTTTTGGCAGTATGCCATGTGGGATCCCAGCTGTCCTGCCAGGGATGGAACCCACACGCCCTGCTTAGGAAGGTGAAGTGTTAACCAGGGCACCACCAAGGAAGTTCCTTCATTGTGGTTTTGATTTGCATTTCCCTAGGGACTGGTGAGGAGCATCTTTTCATATGCTTGTTGACTATTTGCATATTTTCTTTGGACAAATATATATTCACATCCTTTGCCCAATTTTTAATTGGGCTCTGTGTCTTTTTTATTGTTGAATTGTAAGCTGTCTTTTCACATTCTGGATACTAGACCCTTATCAGATATATGATTTGCAGATATTCTACCCTCTCCTGTGGGTTGCTTTCATTTTCTGTATAGCGCCCTTGGAAGCACAAAAGTTTTTAATTTTGATGATCTGTTCTTTTTATTTGTTTACGCTTTTAGTGTCTAAGAAACCATTGCCTAATCCAAAGTTA
Source organism: Bos indicus (assembly GCF_029378745.1). Classification (NCBI taxonomy): domain Eukaryota; kingdom Metazoa; phylum Chordata; class Mammalia; order Artiodactyla; family Bovidae; genus Bos; species Bos indicus. The sequence goes on along the minus strand of NC_091774.1, from coordinate 83,822,568 downwards.
TGAATTTATTATCTGTTTTCTTCTAAGAGCTCTATAGTTTTAGCTCTTATGTTTAGGCCTCCGATCCATTTTGAGTTAATTTTTGTGAGTGATATGAGCTAAGTGTCCAGTTTTATTCTTTTTTGTACGTGACTGTCCAATTTATCCACCAACTGGTTGAAGGATTATTCTTCTTCCACTGAATTTTCTTGTATCTGTACTGATTATCTTCTCATGCATATGGTTTTTATCATCTCCAGTTGGGCACTAAAGAGCAGGGGTTTTTCTTATTTTTGAGGGCAGGGAGCTTTGGGGGCGGGGGTTTTTCTGATTTTTGAGGGCAGAGGACTTTTCTTATCTCGAAGTATACCACTCTGTTCTTCACAGGATGTCATACCCATAGTAAGTGCCTCATGAGTATATTACTGATCTCTGTCTAACCAGATAGTAAGCTCTACAAGGAGGGGACTCTGCTTATTTTTGCTTACTGATAGGCTGGCATCAGTAAGTACTTTTGGATAATTAATGATTCCCCAATGATTAGTTCTTGCTTTAGAATGTTTGTTCTCCCTTGCAGCAGAATGCATACTAGGTAAGAGTAACTTTCTTACAGTAAGTCATCAGTGGAAGAGGTGAGCAGGGGGCAAACATAATTCCATGGGAAACTCCTAGCTTAGCTGCAGCTTTGCCACCAAATGATTCTACCATATTCAGTTTATATTGCTTGGTTCTCTTTAGCTGAGAATGTATAACCTCTCAGGTTTACAGACTTATGACGATTTCTGATTGGTGTTGTAGGTTGTGTACCAAGAGTTTAAAAACAAATCAAATCCAAGCTACCTTTTCTGTGTATTGGATTTTTCTCTTCTCAAAGTGTGATAAAAACTAATTCCCTGGCTTTTAACAAGTGCCAGTGCTTCCTGCTGGTGGAATTGACGAGGCCTGACATGTGAAACCACATTTTGAATAATGAGAACAGGAAATATGTTTTTTCTTGCTCATGGTTTCTGCAGCTATAAAAGTGATTTGCAAAAAAACCCAAAAAGACAAGGAAATACCCTAAGTACCCAATTATAGAGGAATGGTTAATTATCCTATATTGATTCAGTGAAGTACTAAGTTGCAACTAAAAATAATACTTAAGAAAATTATATACCAATAAAAAAATTATGTAACAGTATAGAAATATCTACTTTTGCTTCATGGACTATACTAAAGCCTTTGACTGTGTGGATCACAACAAACTGTGGACAATTCTTAAAGAGATGGGAATACCAAACCACCTTACCTGCCTCCTGAGAAACCTGTATGCAGGTGAAGAAGCAACGGTTAGAACTGGAGTGGAGCGACAGACTGGCTCCACATCAAGAAAGGAGCACGTCAAGGCTGTATACTGTCCCCTGCTTATTTAACTCATATGCAGAGTGCACCATGAGAAACGCTGGGCTGGAGGGATCCCAAGCTGGAATCAAGATTGCCAGGACAAATATCAATAACCTTAGACATTCAGATGACACCACCCCAATGGCAGAAAAAGAGGAACTAAAGAGCCTCTTGGTGAAAGTGAAAGAGGAGAGTTGAAAAGCTGGCTTAAAATTCAATATTCAAAAATTGAAGACCTGACATCTGGTCCCATCACGTCACTGCAAATAGATGGGGAAACAATGGAAACAATGACAGGTTTTATTTTCTTAGGCTCTAAAATCACTGCAGACAGTGACTACAGCCATAAAGTTAAAAGATGCTTGCTCCTTGGAAGAAAGGCTATGACAAACCTAGACAGTGTATTGAAAAGTAGAAACATCACTTTGCCAGCAAAGGTCCATGTAGTCAAAACTATGTCTTTTTTCCAGTGGTCATATATGGATGTAAGAGCTGGACCATAAAGAAAGCTGAGCACTGAAGAATTGATGCTTTTGAACTGTGGTGTTGGAGAAGACTCTTGAGCGTCCCTTGAACAGCAAGGAGATCAAGCCAGTCAATCCTAAAGGAAGTCAATCCCGAATATTCGTTGGAAGGACTGAAGCTTCATTGAAGCACCAATACTTCCGCTACCTGATGCAAAGAGCTGACTCATTGGAAAAGACTCTGATGCTGGGAAAGATTGAGGACAGGAGGAGAAGGGGATGACAGAGGATGAGATGGTTGGATGGCATCACCAACTCAATGGACATGAATTTGAGCAAACTCTGGGAGATGATGAAGGACAAGGAAGCCTGGCATGCTGCAGTCCATGGGGTCGCAAAGAGTCAGACACGACTGACTGACTAAACAACAACAACAAAAGAAATATATTTATGATATAAATTTAAGTATAAAATATTATATTATTACGCAGTGATTGCATCTGGGTAAAATCATGTATTGTCTTGAACTAGGGTGATCAACCATTCATCCTGGTTTGCCTCAGACAATCTGGGTTTTAGCACTAAACTTCCTGCATCCCAAGAAATCTCTTAATCCTGAGCAGAGTGGGGTGGTCAGTGAACAAATTGCCAAAGAGATAACTGGAAAGAAAGTCATAACAAGGATTTTCATTTTCTAAGAGTAGACATCAGTGGTGTCTTGCGATAAGGAGTTAATGTAGGCTCAGTAAAAACTATTTGAAAATATAAAAATGAATTGATTTAGTTACTAAGTCAAGTCCGACTCTTGCGACCCCATTGACCGTAGCCTGCCAGGCTCTTCTGTCCATGGAATTCTCCAGGCAAGAATACTGGAGTGGGTTGCCATTTCCTTCTCCCGGGCATTTTCCCAACCCAGGAATTGAACCCAGGTCTCCTGTATTGCAGATAGATTGTTTACCGACTGAGCTACGAGGGAAGCCCTATTTAAAAAAATGAATAAAAGAAACTAAAATACTTAAGGAAGCCATGTGTTTGGAGAAGGATCCTCATATATATTTAAGAAGTTGAGAAAATGAGATAGAAATAAGAACTCCTGTCCTTAATTTTTTTTTTTTTTTTTTGGCCATGCAGCATGGCATGTAGGATCTTAGTTCCCCAATGAAGGATCAAACCCATGCCTCCAGCATTGGAAATGCAGTCTTAACCACTGGACAGCCAGGGAAGTCCCAAGCTCTTGTCTTTTTTGGAGGTTTTCTCACCAGTTTTTGCCTTGAGTTAGTCATAGCCGCACCTCTTCCCTTTCCCCTAGTCCAAGGTGGGGGCTGGTCCTAGTTCACCGCCCCATAGTCCTGGCACATTCTGGGGTGAAGACAGAAAGGAATGTGTTATTAATGACCTACTCCAGGAGAATTTTCCTTGGGAATGTGTGTGTGTGTGTGTGTGTGTTAGAATATATTGACACGAATAGTCAATGTCTTGACATCTCACGGTTCAAACCCAGACTAGGGTTACGTGAATACGAACTTGAGAATGTTGGAGGCTCCTGTGACCAGGATGTTAACAAGAGTAGAGAAGCTTAGAGGAACACCTTGTTTGAATCAGCTGCTGCAGCTGAGCACACATAGTGTTTTATTCATTTAAAGCCATTTTCAAGAACTTTACACAGAGAAATGCCCCACCTACTTTTTTTTCTCTAATCACCACAAATATCTTTTATCCGTGGTCCCTAACAAAGTGGAAGTGTCCCTGAGGGTGCAAATTGCATCATCTATATACCCGTCAGGGTCTGGCAGCATTTACCTGCAGTAAATGCTCAAACATGGTTGATAGATTTTAGTGATATCTTCCTAGGTTAACGCTCTCTCTGTGTAGGGTAGTAACCTCTCTGAACAAGAATCTAGAGGTAGGGTAAACAGTCCCTGAGATCTGGCATTGTAAGTAATTGTGTTATTTTCGAGCATGATCTTTCTCAGAATGTCTCTAGCACTTAGTATCTGCATTTTATAATCTGACAGCGAATTGTATGTTAGTGAGTTTTTGAAGACTGAATGTTTAAGTTTTTTGTCCCCAAGGGGTAAAACATGATTTCTGATTCTTTTGTGTCTTTCTCAACACCTCTTTCATGCTGGTCAGAGAGCAGGTGCTTGATAAACCTGTTGATTCGGCTCTTACGTAGACACTGGATAGGCAATTCTGTGGTTTCAAGCATTACAGTATTTGAATAAGAAGATCTGAGTATGAAATAAGACTCTCAAAATTACTTGCGGTGACTATTGACAAGTTACATTGATTTATTTGCTTACTATGTGAACATTGTAAAACAGAGATAGGAATTTTTTTCCTTGATCATGGAAGATCAATGACAATTATTTGATAAAATGTTTTGTGAACTGGAAAACACTGAAAAATGCAAGCACTGATCATCCTTTGCGACTTGGGCATTCATTACGGCATTTGTTTCTGTCATCCTTTCTTCTCTTGCCTAAAGGGGAAAAGTATGTAGACAGTGCAGCCAAGAGCCTAGAGGAGGAGCTAGGAAAAGTTAAGACGGAAGGAGACAGATCCAGGCATAAGCGGTGCTGTTTGTACAGACAGGGCTGAGGACTGGCCCCTTAGAGCTCCTCCAGTGAGACGCAAAGGCAACAGTGTCAGCCCCAAAGAAAGACAGATGGGATAGGTTCTTTACCGTGCCTCATTATTATTATTTTTTACTTTCCTGAAAACAGTGGTACAAAAGAGATCACACACACACACACACACACAAATGTAGATGTGGAAGAAATCAAAGATAGCTTAAGGATGGCATGGAGCAGTCACTTACATTTTTCATCTGATACAGAGTCTGCCTATTGCAGAGAGAAAAATGAAAAAACAAACTTCTGCTGCTGCTACTGCTGCTGTGACTACTCTGCTACACCTTGTCCAAGAGTCAGGCCAGTGACAAATCACACTCCACAGCCCTTATTCGGACCTCTCTCTTTTCACTGTAAGAAGGCTGCCTAAGCGAGAAGCACGGTGCGACAGTCTGCTGCAGGGGCCTGTGTTCATACTCTGATGAGGATGGGGAGAAGGGAGCTGTCTGTGGTCGCTCCACGCCAAGACCAGAGGAAGACTCGAGGCCACGTGCAGAGCGCCTTCAGAAACGCGGGTGAGTAAGTCTCTGGGAAGCTGTGAACACTAACACTGAAAGAGAAAAGAAAACAGCAAAAGAAAAAAGCAGTTTAAGGGACACTGTCGTTCTCTATTGGCGAGTCTTCCTGATCTTGGGGGGGCTCTGGAAAGTTCATTTCTGCTTCTTCTTCCTCTTCTTCTTGGACTGGAATAATCTCAATGTCTTCTTCATTCTTTGGTAGGGAAGATATTTCAATCTGCTCAGCCACTTCAATCTGCTCAACCACTTCTTCTTTTATTTCGATCGCCTGCTCCTTTTTTTCTTCAGCTGACAGGAGAACAACGTTCTGGAACACAAAATTGAGCAAACTTTTCTCGACTTTGATCACTGGCACATTTCTCAAGAATCTGCACAAATATTGGTATCTCCTGGTTTTTATGCTGTTTTCTAAATGCTTCTGCATACCAGGATTGGTATCCCAGGTGTTCAGATCCTCACCAAACCACTAGTCAAGGCTTATCCTCAAGGCCAGCAAATACTTGCCACCTTACCTGGAATGAACTCACAGTATTCGGGAAAGAACACTGCGATAACAGAGGAATTTATATTTCAGTTTTGATGGGGCTTTATTGGAGATAACCTCAGGAAAGTATTAACTTGCTGTCTCTAGTCCTGTTTTCCTCACTTGCAAAATGAAGGCATTAACACTGATTTCTAAATTCTGTTGCAAAGCTGACATCCTATGGTTCTGAAGCCGTCGACAGTTGATCTGTCACTGGGATATTCATATCTCTCAACCGTAGGGCCTCTTTGAACCTGCTGTTTTGGAAGAGAGATTAGGTAGAAAGAAGAGGGGAGAAGGGAGTACTGCAAAATTGGGTTTGGAAGAACTAGTGGCTGTAATCAGCCTTCAGCCTTCTAGGTATGGAAACCTGAAATCAGGAGGCATGACTGAAGTCCAGCAGAGTCCAAGGTTAGTAAGAGGATGCACGGAGCACAGGACCCTTATACTTCTTTTAACTGCCATGCCCCCGCCCCCTCCCCACCCTGGGAATCCTAGTAGACGTTCAGTGCACAGCTGTTGAGCAAATGAAGTAAGTAGTATTCAGGGTGTGTGACAGTGAAGCAGGATGCCTTGTGGGTACAGGCAGGGAGAGAGCAGGTTGGCCCCTCCAGGTCTGCGCCATCGGGTGGAGACACACAAGTAGTAATGCACCTCTCCTTCCCTGTGGACACAGGCTGCAGTCAGCCCCAGTCAGCCATTTCTCAAATGCGCTGAACATTACTGGTATTTTCTGCTTCCCAGAAATATGCAAGAATCATTTTTCATGATGCTCCAGACTCATCAGATTACGCCCTCCATAGATGATTTTTTGCAGGTGAGACTTTCCTAAGGGAGGTTGTGAGTAGCACAGCTTCTACTTACAGCTTTGGGTCTGGAGCATAGTTTTTTCCATTCATTCTCAACAGTGCCAGCTGTCACAAGTTTCTGGAGGAATGCAAAGATCATCATCACTGCGAAATTGCTCTGAAGAACAGAAAAATGAGGGTAAAAATGTACTAATGAAGATACGAGAATATGGTTAATGCACAGCACATGACCGTTGACTAAAAGTAAATGATTAAAAGGCCAGTTCTGGAGGGAAATGTGACTGACTGTGAGAAATGCTGGCATCTGCATAACCCTAACCCTTAGTGCAGCTCCTGGCACATAACAGAGAGTGTGTGTTGTTGACCGAAAATAAGGCAGTAATAATTAGTTGAAGAATCAATTCCGTGCAGGTAAGAACAGTTTAATGTGAGCTCCACATGAAACTGGATCCAGCTTTAGGTGGTATAGTATTACACCAAGGAAATTTCTCCACACCTGGGAGATGTATTTTTTTTCCTTCAAGTGAAGTGAAGTTTTAGTCATTAAAGTCATGTCCAGCTCTTTTATGACCTCATGGACAGTAACCCGCCAGGCTCCTCTGTCCATGGGATTTTCCAGGCAAGAGTATTGGAGTGGGTTGCCATTTCCTTCTCCAGGGGATCTTCCAGACCCAGGGATCAAAACCACCTCTCCTGCATCGGCAGGTGGATTCTTTACTATTGAGCCACGTGGGAAGCCCTTGAGGCAAATGGCATTTATTACAACTTAGGTTCTTCAATGTTCATCTTAATAATAAAGATTAGTTCCATTAATAGTACTAATAAATGTTAAAGCAAAGGCTTAAATAGCACTTTCTGTGTACCAGACACTGTTCGAAGTGCTTTTCACGTGTTAACTCATCCCTCAGAACAGTTGTATAAATACTGTCACCATCTCCCATTTTACAGAGGAAGAAAATGAGACAGAGTGCGATGTGGCCAGAATTCTGCTCAAAAGCACGTAGGCACTAAGCAACAGGCACAGACAGCCTGGACCCAGAGTTGATGATCGTAAGAGAAATGCCGTGTTTCCTTCCGGAAAGTAAATCCCACTTCATACTCACCAGGAACACAAACCGTATCCTGGCACAATATTCCACGGACTGAGAGTTATTCTCATCAGGGTTAGCTCGCTCACAGTTGTTGATGTTAATATACGGCACCTGAGTCTTAATAAGGTTCAGATTCTCCATTTTAAAAAAGTGGGAAATTGTCATATTAAATATGTCCATGATCAAAAAAATTATTCCAGAAATAGCAGCAAAGAGGCTCAAAGAGTTCATTATTAGTCTTCCTGTAAGCTGAAATAAGAGACACAGATACTTATTAATTGAGTCTAATTTCCAATTGGACAATATGAGCTAGGACAGAGTTCCAGACCTTATTTTCCTGACTCATAAAGGTACTACATCTAAATCCTGCTAAGTCCTGTCTCTCTTGGCTGTTTTAGCGTCTTTGTCACTGTAAAATAAACACCTTCCTGTCTGCACCTTGTCTCGCTCTCGGTCCTCCTCACCTCATTTATGCCACCCATCCAATCAGTTCATTGAGAAAATGTTCTAAAGCGATCCTTGTACTTCCTTTAGCTGCCAGGGCCCACCCCTTCCCCCCTCCCCCCCGCCCCCTGGAATCCTAGTAGACGTTCAGTGCACAGCTGTTGAGCAAATGAAGTAAGTAGTATTCAGGGTGTGTCACAGTGAAGCAGGATGCCTTGTGGGTACAGGCAGGGAGAGAGCAGGTTGGCCCCTCCAGGTCTGCGCCATCGGGTGGAGACACACAAGTAGTAATGCACCTCCTCCTCCCTGTGGACACAGGCTGCAGTCAGCCCCGGTCAGCCAGCCACCTCCCAAAACAAACACACTTAGGGCTGGCATCCTGGGTAGGGCTCGCCACCTTGCAGGGATGACGAAGGGTCAAAACCAGGACGATTCACGCAATAAGCACCACAATGACGTGTGGTTACTGAAGATTATCTTACAACACGGACATTTCATCCCTGGTTGTGTGACCTACAGATCAAGTCAGTACGACGGGCTGTACTTTAAATACAACTTCATCTTCATAAACAGTTGTTTTCCCCACAAAGTGAGTTTGTCAGACCACCTCTAGAGGGGAGCCATCTCAATCTCTCATGGACTTCGGAAGTGACTTAAATTAGGAAGACCTTAGTAAATGTAGAAAAGTTGAAAAAGGAAGCCTGCTGGTAAACTCTTGACCTGTAGAGAGTCAGGGGGTCTACCTGGGTGTGAATGTGTCCTGAGGAGTTCCATGAGCAAGACCCCTCTAGCTCCTTATAGCCCCTGAAGCACCTTCATATACTTTATCCTGCATATACGTTACTCTGTTTTATCCTCAGGACAGTTTCATATGGTAGCAAGGACTGTTATCTCCATCTCTTAGGTGAAAATTTAGAGGTACGTAGGGGGAAGCTGGCTTGCCCAAGGCTACAGCTCAAGGTTAACTAAGACTTGAGTCAACCACGGTCTTGATTAGACCATTTTCCTCAATGCTGATCTGAGAGAACAGACACGACTTTCAAAGAGATCTCAGTCTCTTGCAGCATCTCTCATTCCTGAGACCATAAGCCTGCTCTTCATCGATCTGCCTCTGTTTCCACGAACATCCCGTTTTCACGTTTGTTATGAACCAGTCACAGTAGCATCATAGAGGATCTTTCACTTCTGGGGGTTGAGGGGTAACTGCTACTGTGACTCCAAGGGTCTTCCAGGGTCCTTGTTTCCAGCTGAGAAAGCAGACAGTGCTCTGATGTGCGGGAAAGGAGGGCATGTGTTACTTGCCATGCTCTGTGTGGAGTTCTTCTCCGCTGCTGCCAGCAGTGATCCAGAAATGATGAACTGTAAAAAAGAGAGGTGGTGGGTGGGGAGAGATGGGAGAAGCAGCAGGGAGAGGGGCAGAGAGGAAGATCACCTTTTAATGTGGAGAAGCGATTGTGAAAAAGCTGTCCACCCTTTCAACCACTTTCCCTGCCCTTTTTAATGGACTCATTCATTTTTCAGCACATATTTCTCCACTATTCAGGCTCAACCACATTAAATCCATGCCTTTCATTCAACCAGCTGGGGATCTGTGACTAGGCACTTAGTAAAACCAGAGGCAGAACTCACATTTCCATGTCAATTGGTACTCACACTGTGAATTTAAAAGTTTTATTTTTAGCTTTCCATTTTTTAAAACAATTTGGGGACTTGTTCTTTGGAGTCCACCGTGTTTTCAATGACTGATGGCAATGATGAGTGAACTGACGCAGAAGAGGCACTTGGCCTCACGTAGCAGGCGCATCATTAAAATGTGGGCTGCTACCGGAAGTGATCACTGTTTCTCGTGTTCCCGTTCTACTCTTCAAGCTGTAAAATGGAGGAAACTCTGGCTCTAGTCGATCTCTCCTTGCCCTGAAAATTTCAGTCCTGAACCTGTCTTCAGAGCTCATCTGTGAAAGTGTAATGGGGATAAAGACATCACTGCCTCACACCTCATGCACACAGGGTTGCAGACTTGGAAAGCTGCACGTGGAGCAGCCATGAGGATTACTGCTCCGCTGACAGGCGAGGGGGGTTTACTTGGCATGAGACTGTTTCACCACACGAGACAGGAACTAAAGAGAATCGTCCGGAAGAAGGGCCAGGTGGGAGGAGCTGCAATGCCCCCGCCCACTCTTGCTTTCTGAAACACCAACCCGTACAGTCTAGGACCCACCCAGCTCCACCCCGGCCGTTGAGTTTGGAGAGGTCGTCCTTGGAGCGGTCTTCCCCCGCTGTGGACATCCACGTCGGGCCCCGTTCTCTGAATTCCCAAGAAGTGTGACCAGTGACTCAACCATGAGACTCAAGCTCAACTCAGCCTCTTTTTCCTCTAAATCACTTCAACCAGACAACCTGTTCCCCACTCCTACGCTTTCCTCAACACATAGGTGATCTGGTATATTCCTGTGGAGCTGCTTTGAACTTTTTTGTCTGCATCACTCCCCATTAAGGTTACTAGGTTTTACTCACCATGATGCCTCCCCAGAGAGGGTACCACAAGGTTACACAGATGGGCATGTAGACGTCCATGTGGATCAGCATGAGGCTGCCCAGGGCAATGTGGAACAGCCCGTTCATGATCTGGACAGCCTGCGGGGAGGAGAGGGGCGCTGATGGCGGAACTTCCGCAGGAGGGCGGAAGGGCGGTGTGAGATGTCCAGAGCAAGCGTTCAAGGGCCCAAGACCTTTGTCATCTTCAGATTCATTTTCCCCACCACCCCGGCATTTCCATGGCAGGTATACTGGGATACTGGTGATGAATTGGGATGGAGGCCCCTAACTGTGCAAGTCTCAGGATCGGGGCAGGGGAACATAAACCGCAGTAATCTCTGCATCCCTGGTTTGACCACCTCCACCTCCCCCCCCCCCTGCCCCACAGCCCATGTCAGACATAAAGAACACCTCATGTTGGATCAAATACCTTCTAGTCATGTTGAATCCTGTACCTGGCCTGTAGCAGCTGCTTCCAGAGGCCAGAGAGTCCCTAGGATGTGGAATGCAGGGTGACTGACTTACCCCCAGAGCCTTCGCTTCCCTCATGAAGAAGCTCTGTGTGGGGCCCACCACCACAGGCACCCTCCTGGGAACCACTTTCTGAGCAGCATGCATGGCAATGGGACCTTTCAGAGGCTCTGCTGGGAAGGCTCCAACCATTGAATTCCTGGGTGTCGTCATTTCACCCTCAGACTCCTGAAGATAAGTAATAAAATGAGAGGAAACAGGACTGTTAGCTAACTTCTACCTTGTCGTGAATCTGAATAGTTTCCTCTGTGTTCTCTGCAAGGTGTCACTGAAGACAGTCAGAGCCTCTTCCTACTGGCTTTGGATCTGAGGCAAAGCCTCCTTCCACGTTCTGAGACAGGGTGGGGGAGCATCTCAGACAAGGTATGACAAGTGGAGTATTTCCTGCCTGATCAGTAATTGAGGATGTCAGAGTCATCAGTGATTCTGGCCCTGCAGTGTGAATTTCTGAGCCCTAAGGGCACCCATTAAAAGACGCTTGCTCCTTGGAAGAAAAGCTATGACCAACCTAGACAGCATATTAAAAAGCAGAGACATTACTTTGCCAACAAAAGTCCGTCTAGTCAAGGCTATGGTTTTTCCTGTGGTCATGTATGGATGTGAGAGTTGGTCCATAAAGAAAGCTGAGCACCAAAGAACTGATGCTTTTGAACTGTGGTGTCAGAGAAGACTCTTGAGAGTCCCTTGGACAGCAAGGAGATTCAACCAGTCCATCCTAAAGAAAATGAGTCCTGAATATTCATTGGAAGGGCTGATGCTGAAGCTGAAACTCCAATACTTTGGCCACCTGATTTGAAGAACTGACTCATTGGAAAGACCCTGATGCTGGGAAAGATTGAAGGTGGGAGGAGAAGGGGACGACAGAGGATGAGATGGCTGGATGGCATCACTGACTCGACGGACATGAGTTTGAGCAAGCTCCAGGATATGGTGAAGGACAGGGAGGCCTGGTGTGCTGCAGTCCATGGGATCAGACACGACTGAGCGCCTGAACAACAATATGAAAGGAATGATTTCCGTGAGGCCAGACTCTTACATCTTCCCATACATAGAAAAGCACTGAATTCCCTAACTTGGAAGGTCTGATTTCCTTTAATTAACAGTAACATCTTGATGTTCAGGCTACCTGCCTTTTGTTTCCAAACTTCTGAATGACCTGGCGCCTTCCCTCGGCTCTTCAGGGCAGTTCTCTCAGGATTCCTTGAGATGCTGCTTCCTGGGCTTAAGTCCTAAAAACTTCTGCCAAATAAAAGAACATCCTGGACCTTTAGGTTGAGCCTGTTTTTAGATGTACAGGTGTCTGGCTCAGGGCCCCCTGCCAGCACTCTCGACACCCACACGAGGGTCACGGTTTTTCTTTGTGGAGAAGGTCATGCTCGTTAACTCGTGTGTTCTATGCATCCGTCACCCGTGGCTGCTTCTCTTGTGCTTTAATACAAGAAAATGTACTTTTCACGGGCTTCTCCTTGTCCTCTGTTTATCTGCTTTTGTCCGTGGTGATGGGCCAGAGTCACCGTGGTGGAAGATGGTGAAGACTGTGCCTGTAGTCAGGAGGGGCCAGTACAGTCTGCCCTGCTCCCACTAACTCTGCAATCTTGAGTACGTCACCTCAGGGAGGTTCTTGAAGGTGCTGTGTAAGACGGTGGCCTCCTGAATCATACATCAGACTGCCTAGGTTCAGATCATGATTTCCCTGTTTGCTGTGAAACTTTGGGCAAGTTCTTCAAACTCTGGGCCTCAAGTTCTTCAGCCATAAAACGGGGGCAGTGATAATTCCGGTCTCGTACGGTTGCTTTAAGACTTCAGTGGCCCTATGGCCTGTGTGCCTCAGCCGAGGGCAGCTCAGACCTCAGCATCGCGAAGAAGCCTTCCCCGAGCCCTCAGTCCACAGCGCGGCCTCCCGATGACTCTCCCGCAGCTGCTCCCTTTCTTTGCTTCGTGGTCACTCACTGTGAGTAGCTGCTGTGTTTGCCTACTTCTTTATCGTTTGTCTTTCCCTACTAGAGCATACATCCTTGCGTTTCTTCTTTACTAGTCACAGCACGCCTGGGACTTCCCCAGAGGTCCAGTGGCTAAGACTCCACTCTCCCACTGCAGGGGGCCCGGGTCCCATCCGGGATGAGCCATCTGCCGCAACCAAGAGTTTGCACGATGCCACCAGAGACCCCGCATGCCGCGGTGAAGAGGGAGGGGCCTCGTGCCGCCCCGAGACCCGGGGACAGTCGGCCAAGTAAGCGAGTACGTTTAAAAGTAATGAAAGTGAGCCTGGGTTGCGGAGTGTCCTCGTGAAGGTAACTGAAGAAGTGGATGCAGGTGAAGCACCCATGTCTGAAGCCTTCGCTCCTTTTGTTCTTGCTCCTGTCCTTACCATGATTTCCTTTAGGAGCATTTGTTTCTATTTTTTTTCCCATCTGAAAAATGAGACCGATACACCTTTCACAGACAGGTTGTGATAAATAAGTATGTTAACGTAAGTGAAAATGCCCCGTACATAGGAGAAAGTAAATGTGGTCTGATCTCTGGGTTCTGAACAGAAATGTCCCTTTCCGGTTCTGACACTTTAAGACTGTTCTACCTTCTTCATCGTGTGACCCCCTTCGTAATTCATTTCTTTGGGTCAGTTACTGGCATGAATTCCGCGGAGCCTTTCCTGGGCCCTGGAAGTCTTCCTTTAGGGACACAGAGTTCGTGTTGTCCTCATTGACTGAGTCACGTGAGTGGCCTTGGAGGCCGAGGCTGTGCATCCCGCGTGCTTATCTCTGGGCGCCTGCCGGGGTGCTGAGGACAGGTGTTGGGAGCCTCCCAGGCCCCGTCCTGTGCCCACTTCCCAGTAACACAAACATTCTGGGTCTGGCACCTCATCTGAGCCTCACGGGGGAGACGGGAGGAAGCATTGCCTCGCTTGTGCAGAAACGGCAGCAAGGACACAGAGGCGTGAGTAACTTGTTCAAAGTCACAGCCACCAGGGATTGAAAATGAGGGCTTGGCAGAAGTAGAGGCATCATTACAGAGAACAAACATACGAATCACCAAGCTGGGGAAGGGCGCAGGGATGAGCTGGGAGATTGGGGCTGACGTCTGCACACGCCCAGGCGTGAAGGAGCTGACTAATGCCACTGCTGTGGCACAGGGAGCCCCGCTCAGTGTTCCCTGATGTAAACGGGAAGGAGATCCGAAAACGAGGGGGATGTGTGTTTTTGTAATAGCTGGCTGACTTGGATGGACGGCGCAAACTAACAACAACACTTTAAAGCAACTACACGCCAATAAAAATTTTAGAAAATGAGGGCTAAGACCTACCCAACACAGTATTTATGATACCAGGCTGCTTTGTCTCCCGTGGGGAACAGGAATTTAGCCTTTCCTTTGTGAAGCTTTTCCTTCTAATTCATATAAATGTACGATTTGGGAGATTATAAATCAGTTGAAAGCAGAATAGCTGTCTTATTTGGGAGATTATAAATCAGTTGAAAGCAGAATAGCTGTCTGAGCCGTGGTTGAAGGAACGAGGAGAGGCTATGGGTTTGTCACACCTGATGTTTGCCCCATCTCTAGACTGCCAGATGCCAGGTGGTCTCAGGGACCTGCTTTGCACCACAAACCTCCCCACAAGACCGCCAACAAAAGGCAATATATTAACATAGACCACTAAAGGAGTTTACAAAGTCATTTCTGGTGAGCAGGCGGAGTTTTCAGCGCCAGTCTGAACCTCAGAAACCATTCTGTTTGTTTGACAAATGAGGAAACTGTGGCGCGGGGATGGGACATGCCTTGTTGGAGACCTTGCGCTTGGGATTTCCCTGGTGGTCCAGCGGTTAAGACTTTGTGCCTCCAATTCAGGGGGTGCAGGTTCGATCCCTTGGGGAACTAAGATCCCCCAGGCTGTGTGCAGTGCAGCCAAAAAAAATGTTGACGTACTCCCATAATTACCATGAGTAATAAATGATGGACACGTTTTTTAAAAAAAGACCTTGCATGTAGTGACAGAGCCAAACCCAGGGCCCTGAGGCTGGTGCCTTTCTCTGCACTGCAGGCTGGACCACATGGAGCTGTTCACGGAGCGCCCGCTCCGTGCCAGGGATATTGGGTACCTGGCTCCAGCTCTCCCACACCTTTCCTACTAACTGGGCATTTTGTCTTTCTGCGGGCATGGAAATGGGAGTTCTGAGAACTTAGTTAATTCTCCCACGGTTAAGCATGGAAGGGGCTTCCCTGGTGGCCCAGTGGTAAAGAACCTGCCTTCCAATACAGGAAGTGTGAGTTGGATCCCTGGGTCGGGACGATCCCCTGGAGTAGGAAATGGCAACCCACTCCAGGGTTCTTGCCTGGGGAACCGCATAGACAGAGGAGCCTGGCGGGTCCACGGGGCCACAAAGAGTCAGACATGACTTAGCAACTAAACAAGAATAACAAGTATGGAGTGAGCCGGGGTCTCCTTGCTTCTCTCCAGAGCCAAGGTCATCAGTTATCTGGACAGAAGGCGATGACTGGACTACTGTTGTTTTAATGTCTCCTTATTTCTCAGCTGCTTAAGGTTATATTATTGGTGACATAAACCTTTTATGTGAACAAGTCCTGCCAGGGCTGTGTCAGCAATGACTGATGGCACTAATGACTTTGGAGGGGAATATTTTGTTTCTCTTAGAATGATGTCTCACTCTGACAAGTGTATTTCTACAAAACCTTCAACACATATATTACTGTAAATGGTAATTTATAAACACAGACATACTTGTTTCTCTATGCTACTTCATTTTTTCATGGAAATAACTATATATATACCAGAGAAGCCCATATAAATACATATATATATGTATATATATATATATATATATATTTATAGCAGGTTATTGTAGACTGACTACTGAAAAGATTTTATTCATTTTATTCTCTGGGGATATATGAAACTGGGCCACGCGCTCATCAGAATACTGTAGATTCCTGCAGCCTTACCCTGTGCACTTTTTTCTTTAATTGTTCACTGTGACTTTTTGTCCCTGCCAGTGTCTTTTCCAGCACACGGTTAGGCTCAGAGACCAGTGGGTACACTTGGTAGCGATGACTGATCACATTGGTCAAATGTGGTCATAAGAGGGTTTTATTCTCACTGAACTATACTAAAAGCAGGACTGCGTTGATCAGACCCTGCCCTGTGTTATTAGAGCAACTTCTGCAAATCGTTTGGGGTTTGTGAACAGCGCCCACACGCTTCCCCTGTCCATCTATACTGAAGACCATCCCACAGCCTTTATGGGTTTTGGTTTGAATAATGACTTTTAGGTCCAATAAGCCCATCCTTTACTCAGAAGCTCAAAGCTGCACAGCTCTTGTTACCTCAGCTTCCTCCTTTGCCACTCAAAATAGTTTTCATTTTCCCCTCGTGGCCTCCGGAGTGCCTGTCTCTGAGGAAGCGTGGCCTCACTTCCTCCCTGCTGCCGGTGCCCCTCCGCCCGTCTCCTTTCACTGCGGCCTAATTCTTCAGAGATCTGTCCTCGCGTCTCCGGCTCTTGTTCTGTTCATGGAGTATAAGGCGGAAAGACCTCTGCTGCTTCTAGGCCCCAGCTCTGTTGCTTGCTGCCTTGGTGATCTGATCTCTCCAGTCAGCGTTTTGTTTTGAGAACATGGGATAATTTCAACGTAAGGCGCTCAGAGGATAACTGTCACTGGAACCTGCGGTTTTGTTTTTTAATTTTTAAGTTTTTTTTAGTTGGAGGATAACTGTTTTACAGTGTTGTGCTGGTTTCTGCCACACAGCAGCATGAACCAGCCGTATACAGATGTATATGCCCTCCCTCTGAGCCTCCCTTCCCTGTGCTATGCAGCGGCGTCGCACTAGCTGTCTGCTCTGCTACACGCTCGTGTGTATATGCCAGTGCTACCGCCTCTATTCGTCCCGCCCTCTCCTTCCCCCGCGGTGTCCACAACATTCAGAACAGAACGAAGAACCTTCGTTAGGATTAGCAGGTACTGCAGTGTCCCCCAGCCCCAAAGCCCCTTCCTCTACCCCGGGCCTGCCCCGGCCACTTCCCAGCCCCACCCCAGTCCTGTGCCCACAGCGGCTCAAGCGCTTCCTGTCTCGCTCCACCGCCTCACCACCCACTTACTCCTCGACACTCCGCGGCTAGTTCCTGCCGGAGCCACTCGGCTGAAACCGCTCTTTTCAAGGACAGTGCTGCAGGGATTTCCCTAGAGGCCCAGTGGTTTAAGACCCTGCGCTTCCACCGCAGGGAGCACGGGTTCCATCCCTGGTCTGGGAACCGAGATCCTGCGTGTCACTGTGGTCCTGCATGCCACGAGCTGGGGGCGAGACAGCTCCAAGAGATAAAAAGTGTGCTGTTGAGCCAGGCACCAGCCCTCAGACAGCTTCATGTCCGTATCCCTGCCTCCCTGGCTTGGAAAGCTGGAGCCATATTCCTCTCCAGCTCTTTCATCTCTACGTGGAGCCAGTGGCCAAGTCCTGCCTTTTCTACCTCTGCAAGGGATCCTGGTTTGCAGGTGGACCTTTTTCTTTTTTCTTTTTACTGCCAGTGTCACCCCATGAGTGAGATTCTCGTTTCCTTTCCTGGTCTAGCACAAAAATCTTACTTTTCTGACTTTCATCTCTCTTTCCTAATCCATCCTCTGTGTGGCCACTAGAGCAGGCTCTCTAAATCCCTGCTGAAGTTATACTTTTTCCTGCACTTGAACTCATCTCTGATCCATCATCGCCTGCTGGAGAAACCCTCCACCTGGCTGCTCACAGACTCTACATGACTTTTTTTTTTTTTTTTTTTTTTACAGTTTCAGACTTTGCTTTATTCTAAGAGTTTAGGCTTAAGAAGCATTGCCCATCTCTTGGTTTTCAGAAACACTGGTGGTCTCAACATGGTTTCTTAAACTCACATCCGTACACTGCCCACAAAGCCACTGGTCTGGACACATCTCCTGCCTCCCAGGCAGCACTACTGGTAAAGAACCCGCCTGCCAATGCAGGAGACACAAGAGACGTGGGTTCAATCCATGGGTCAGGGAGATCCCCTGGAGGAGGGCATGGCAACTCACTCTAGTGTTCTTGCCTGGAGAATCCCATGGACAGAAGAGCCTGGTGGGCTACAGCCCAGGGGGCCGCAAAAGAGTCAGACAGACTGAGCACACACACATGGAAGGCTCTTCCTGGGCAGAAATTCTTCAAACCCCCAGCTCTTTGCATTCCTTCAGTTCAGTTCAGTTCAGTCGCTCAGTCATGTCTGACTCTGTGCGACCCCATAGACCGCAGCCCACCAGGCTCCCCCATCCCTGGGATTCTCCAGGCAAGAACACTGGAGTGGGTTGCCATTTCCTTCTCCAATGCATGAAAGTGAAAAGTGAAAGTGAAGTCACTCAGTCGTGTCCAACTCTTAGCGACCCCATGGACTGCGGCCCACCAGGCTCCTCCATCCAGGGGATTTTCCAGGCAAGAGTGCAAGAGTGGAGTGCCATTGCCTTCTCCCTTTTCTACACACTGTGAGCTAATAAATAAGAAACTGAATCGCTTTCCTGGGCAGCTTTGCACACACTCAGGTGTCAGACCAAAAGGCAGCCATTTCCCCTCACCTGTCGATCAGTGAGCTGAGACCGTCCCCTCACCTGTCGATCAGTGAGCTGAGACCGTCCCCTCACCTGTCGATCAGTGAGCTGAGGCCGTTTTACGGGAGTGTTACTGGTTTCAGGAAAGAGCCATGACAGGGTTAGGCCATCTCTATCAGCCTTCACTAGATCCTTCTCGCACCGCCACCCACCCCACCAGCAGCGGCTGGGATGGATTTGAGGCAGGGTTTTGTGTTCAGTTTGCTGTCCACCAAGCCCGTCCAGAAACTTCTAGCCCGAGAGGCTTACCAACACCTACGGCTATTCACATTTAGTGCGATATCTCTGGAGACAAAAGCATTTAAAGCGAGAGGCGTGTTGTTTTCATAATAGCCGTGCCTGATTATTTTCTCACTTGGTACAGGGCCATTCTAGGAGCGTCGGGACTTTAGCTCGTTTATTCTTCATAGTGCAGGGGTATTACTGCTGCCCCCGTTTTACAGATAAGGAAACCGAGGAATATTGAGGTTCAGTAACTTGGTGGTGGTGGAGCTCAGGTTGGAGCCCAGCAGGTAGTAAGCATGCTTTAATCTACATATTGCAGTCTGCTGCTTTTGTAGAATGACCCAGAGTTGACTGGCCCAGGCCATTCTTGAGAGAGAGAGCAGTTACGATGGTAGGTGGACCGCACGTCTTGGTTTTGCCCTCCTCAGATGAAGACACTGCCAGAAAACCCGACCAGGGAAGCCCTAGGATCAAAGCTGAGACTGTTGTCTCGTGAACCGTCCTGTGTCTTATCCATCACTGCCTCACAGTCACGTAAACAGAGCAAATGGATTCCTTACCTGAGTCTCCGAGGTCTCAAGGCTCAAGGGCTGATGTGTGGGTTCTGGCCGCCGAGTTCACCTCACCAGCTCGTTTCCCCAGGACACGGGGGCCAGAGTGAGTGGGGCCAGGCCTGGGAGCGCCGAGGGATACCAGGTGACAGGAAGTCAGGGGCTTCTGCTGCCTTGGGCTCTGCGCTGATGGCTTGGGTTTAATACACAGCTATGAGAGCCGGAGGATATACAAAGAAGTTCCGCCATACCAGGAGGTTTCACTTCTTGAAAAAGACCCCAGGGACTGCCAGGCGTACTTCACGCTGCCTTAATTAGGACTGTGTACCCCCGCCCTGCAAGCAGGTGTGGATGGTCCCCAAGGGCAAGAAGGGCTGTAGAAATTCTCCCAAAGAGGGCCGTTGGGACTCTCCCTTTTTCCATTTGCTGTGGGAGGAGGCATCCGCGCAGAGCCATGCGGGCTCACCTAGCCCTTCCAGTGGAAGGGGTGTGTGCCCTCTGCACCCTCATTGGCCCATACGTAGAGTTCTAGTGGGACCATGAGCGTCTCATGTTGAATTTAGTAGAGATGGCCTAAAAATATTGTTCGGTGCTATAGAACGAGCCCCCGGAAGCCTTAGGTGAGAGCTCCACATTTGGGGTGTCACTGAAATAGCACCTTTACCTCCATGCTCGCCGTTTCCCTCCGCCTGTCTAGTCCCTGTGTCCTCTCTGCAGCAGGGGCTGGAGCCATGTGACTCCGGAGCCCAGAGCCGGATCAGAGGGGGTGGAGGAGGATGATGGCCGGGAGAGTGAGATGGAAGATGGATCAGATCAAATCAGTATGGAGCAGGAAGCAAAGAGAGCTCTGTCCAAAGATGCTGTGCCCCTTGCCCTACAGTATACAACCTTTTTGTTCATAGTTTGGATTCTCCCAGACTTTTACATTTTCATATCTGTTAATTTATCTCATCAGAGACCCAGGGCTACAGTTGGGCAGTCGTTTGCCGAGTCTAAAGGGCCGAAACACGGCAGCTCTGCGGCTGAACCTGACGTCAGTTCACACCCTCTCTCTTGCTCTCTCTCTCTTCTCTATTTCTCCCTCTTTTCTTTAAGGTGATCTGGAATCAGATGATTAACACCAAGTAAAAGTCGTTCTGGAGAGGCTGATTTGGGGCAACGTAGAAAAAGTGCCATCTCCCCACCGCTGGGGCAGCTCCTCAGGGGGATAGGCTGGCGTTTGAACAGGGAACTTGCTGCGGTGGAGCACGCACAGGTAGAAGCCACGCGGCCGCCTCTCACTGACGTCGCAGAGTGGAGAGGTGGACACGTGAGACCCCCGTCCGTTTAAGGTTCCGGCTGCGGGTCTGCGCGTATCTGCTGAGGCGCTTCGATAGCCGGCAACGTCCCAGGGTCTGAGTCGTGGAGGACTGTGAGGCCTGAGGCCTTCCAGGCCTTCCCTGGTGGCTCTGCGATGAAAGAATCCACCTGCAGTGCGGGATATGCAGGAGACAGGATTCGCTCTCTGGGTCAGCGAGATCCATCCCCCGGAGAAGGAAAGGGCAACCCACTCCAATACACTTGCCTGGGAAATCCCATGGACAGAGGAGCCTGGTGGGCTACAGTCCACGGGGTTGCAAAGAGTCAGACACAACTAAGTGACTAACACTTTGGCTTTTTTTTGCTCTTGCATCAGCAGGTGGATTCTTTACCACTGAGCTACCAGGAAAGCCCCTTCCTTCTGCTTTGAGGGACTACTTTATATTAAAAAAAAAAAACATTACTTGCATATCTGCTTATATGCCAAACACTGTCCATGTAACACCTATGGCATTGATTCCGTTTTATTAACTGTGGGAACCAAAGTCCAGAGGAAATGGGGGAAACGGACTCTGAGGCACAGAGTAAGTGATAGTGATGTTTGGGAAGCAAGATAACTGCAGTCATACGTTTCAAAGAAAGCCCGCCATTTTCTGAGCGATTTTTACATTCCAAGCAGTCATAGAATGCACTCACATTTCATTTAAGGCTCCCAGTAAACACGTTAGGTAGGTAGTGTCATTACATTTTAGTGTAGGAATTTAAAGCTCACAAAGGTTAAATGTGTTCAAGTCACTTTGCTTTAAAGGTCAAAACCAACGCCTGACTTAAAAGCCTTGGTATTAGATGACAGGCCCCTCCTCCTCCAATATATCTTAAACCCTACTCATCAGAACCCTACCCATTGGCTACCATCTACTTTTCCTCAGAACCCCACTCCCCCGCCCTCTGCCCTCAATTATGCCTTTTCCTTCCAGCTTAGAGCAGAAATGAAAACCTGCTTGCTTGTTCTTGAGGCATGCTGTTTTCCCCATGCCTAAAGAAGCAGAGGATAACAGGATTTAATGTTAGGGATTTTGATTCAAATCCTGAACTAAATCATGCTCCCTTTTGTGGTCTGAGAGTTAGCCACTCGGAGCCTCAGTCTGCGATGTGTGCTAGTTACACCTCTTTCAGGGTGTCAGTGACAAGCGAGTGATGACAGAGGTGAGACCCCAACTCTTCCCAGGCAGCTGCCATCAAAGGGCGGCCTGGGAATCTCTGGGAGTTTCTTGAGACCCTGGTAGGAGGCCTGTGACCTCAGAACAATTTTCATCATAATACTAAGGCCTTATTTCCCCTCTTCATGGATGTACAGCAGCATTCTCCACAGGCTGCAGGACGTGAGGCGCTGCAACAGGTCGAATGCAGGAGCAGCGAGAGAATCTAACTGTCTCCGTCAAGAGCGAAGCAGTGGTTTCCAAGTTTTGCTCTGCATTGCAATTACCTGGGAACCTTCAAAAAATACTGGTGTCCGACTCTTACCACATTCTGATTTAATTGGTACGAGGTGGTATGTGGTGCATTGGGGTTTCTGAAAGTTCCCCTTGAATGTGCAGTCAAATTAAATGGGGATTTGTTTTTCAATGGATATAAAGTTACACAATATGAGTAAGTTTTAGAGATCTGCTGTCCAGCAGAGTATTTATAGTTAATAATATGGTATTGTGCACTTGAAAATAGGCTAAAAGGATAGACCTAATATTAAGCATTGTCACTAAAATCTAAAACTAAAACCAAAACCCACAAAGGACAGAAGGACCACTTTGGAAGTGACGGGTAGGCTGAGCGGCTTGGTGATGGTACCGGGCATATGTGCATACAAATGTGTGCAGTTTTTTGGTGAATAAACTGTAACTCAATAAAGCTAAAAATAAAAGAATCTCACGTAACCCTAAAAAAAAGATTTACAAAACTATATCAATGTTACTGTCCACACTAATTCTTATTTTTTAAAATAGAGTTATTTTAGTAAAAATATTACCTGTATTAATGTGTAATGATCAGTTAAATATTTTTTCAGAGTGTCAAGAGGTTCTGAGACCAAGGATCTAAAAGATGTCAGTGTGTGGGCCTAGAGAGTAAGACTTTGGGCTCTGGAGCTGGATTATCTGTTGAGACATGACTTTGCCATTGCAAACTTTGTGCCCTTGGGTACTTGACTTACCCTCTGTATGCTTCAGCTTCACTGGGGCCACAAAATGAGTATAATAATAAGGCCTGCCTTTTAGATTTGTGTGTGTGTGAGGTTGAATAAGCAATGCCCCTGAAGCAGGTGGCGTGGTGCCTGAACGCTGCAGTGCCTGCTGCCGTCACCTGCCAGTGGTTATAAATGGCTGACGTCGGTCAGTGTGCCCTGTGGGCCTAGCCGTCCTTGCGGCCAGCCCATCTTCCCACACGAGTGGAGCAGGAGCCCCGAGGCTCAGTCTCTCGAAGTCAGCGGGAGGCACCGCAGGCCCAGCTCACCCTGGCTCTGGCTCATTTCTCAACCAGCCCCGCACTGTGCATCCTTCAGTTCAGTGAACGGACCGCTAACAAACGACGTGACACCACGCGACTGTGTGATGTGGGGGGAGGAGGAGATGGTCTTGCAAAGAGGCAGGGTGTGTTTTGTCAGCCAGAAGTTCCCAGACCCCCTCCCCTGCCCGCACTACCCTCCCCCACCGCCCACCAAGCAACTCTCTGAGTCACTGCCCTTTGCTTCCAGGAATTACCGGCCTTAAGAGTCTGTGTTCCTGCTGGCTTTTCCTCCAAGCATAATTCGCCTCTCAGTCACATTGTATATCAAGCCTTTATTCTCAGAGTTCTGCTCCATCCCATTCCTCACAGTCACCACACTCAGTGGGTCCCCTCATAACGGAGAAAGACAGGGAAATGAGAAATTCAATGATGCTGAAGGCCATCAACATAATCAAAATTCCCTATAACAGAAGAAAAACATATGAAGGGTTACGGT
Source organism: Bos indicus (assembly GCF_029378745.1). Classification (NCBI taxonomy): domain Eukaryota; kingdom Metazoa; phylum Chordata; class Mammalia; order Artiodactyla; family Bovidae; genus Bos; species Bos indicus. The sequence goes on along the minus strand of NC_091774.1, from coordinate 83,798,983 downwards.
ATTGGCACAGTAATGCTCATGTAATAGAGATTTCCGACGCTGATGGGGCAGCAGTGGTAGGACGGGAAATGAGACCTCCATGTCTCGAGTGTGTCTAATGCTTAGGAAGCGAGCTGCTGGAGGGCTGTGAGGAAGTGTGGGCGTTTTCACACAGCAGGCACAGCAGAGCCCCGTACAGAACAGCGTCATTGTTCTCCTGGAGGAAGTTATGCAAGAGGTAGTTATGCATCTGCTTTCTAAATTATATGCTAAATTATGTGACTGCACTTCATAAACATGCAATACAGAGAGATATTTTAAAAGCGGCCTGTTGAAAGAGAAAGAAGGTTAAGAAACAAAAAAGGAGCAAAAATAGAAAAGGAAAGAAAAGGGGGGGAAAAAACCTACAGGCTAAGAAAAAGAGGAACATGCAGAAAAAGACACTTTTAATGTGACGCTAATAGTAACTTCTTGTGTTCTTTTTGTTACCACTGAGGACCTTTAAAATATTTTGTATTCTGGCCACTAAGAGTGCCTGTGGGGACACACGCCTGTGAGTAGCTGGGCACAACCTGTGTTTCGATGGTGAAGGTCTGTAAAGATCAGCGCGGTTGACACTCTGTGCTACAAGTGTCTGTGTCTGCATGCTTTGACTAGAGGTTGAAAAATTGTTCTCAGGTCACACATAGCAAGCCACTCCGGTATTCTCGCCTGGAAAATCCCATGGACAGTGGAGCCTGGCAGGTTACAATCCATGGGGTTGCCAAGAGTCTGACATGACTAAGCACAGTATCTCTTGGCGTAGTCATGATTCTGTTATTCTTTAGTGACTGGAAATAGTTTATTTCTTCTTTCTCCTGTTCTTTTCTGCTTTTTGTTTGTTTTTTGTCTTTTTCCTTGTGTTTACCATTCTGAAAAATGCTGCAATAAACACCCTTGCCCACATGTCCTTATGTGCAGGGGACTCAGTGCTGTGGGGACTGCCTTCTGGGTTAAGGTGCGTGCATCTTTCATATAAGTGAATGTCTCCTTGCTTTCCAGAGTCTTAGGAACATTTCATATTTCTGCTGCTTAAGCACACAAAAGCATCCGTTTCACCATTTCCTTGCCAGTCATAACTTTTGTAACTCTGATTTTTGCCAGTCGAGTGTGTATAAATGCTGCTGCTGCTGCTAAGTCGCTTCAGTCGTGTCCGACCCCATAGACGGCCTCCTACCAGGCTCCTCCGTCCCTGGGATTCTCCCATTGCTAATTTGCTTGGCATTTCCCGCCAGTGGACGTGAGTATCCCTCTGAGTGTCGTTGGCTGCTACATTCACATGTTTGGTCCTTACTCATAAACTTTTGTCTATTTTTTCCCTTGTGTTCTTGACTTTCTGGTCACTTTTATTTTCTCTCTGTGTATAAAAACCTTAAAACTTCGCTGTTACCTGCTTTAAAAACATTCTTCCATTTCTTTTACCGTTGCAGAGTTTTAACATAAATGTGTTTTCTTTGCCCTTCTGCGATTTCTAGATCAGAACCATACACTTCATCATGCAGTAAGTTCTCTAGTGTCCTTTGCTAGTCAATTCCCCTACCCCCTCCAGAGGAAACCACTCTTCTGATTTCTAGCACAGCTGGGTAAATTCACCTGCTAATTTTGTATCTGAGTGTGTTCAGCAGATGGATTGCATCTCAGCCGTGTTGCTGCGGGCATCAGTGTCCCGTTGTGCGAATAGTCACTGTTGGTTGGGCCTCTCTGTTGCCGATAGACATTTGAATTGTTTCAAGTTTTTAATTGCTATGAATAGATTTCCCAAGAACATTGTTGGGTATATTGCTGATATATAAATAGGTCTATGCTTAATTTTGTTAAAAACTGCCAAGTGGTTTTCCAAGGTGGTTGAATTCGAGTTTCTTCATATTCTGGCCAGCACTCAATTTTGCCAGTTCTTTTAATTCAAGCCATTCTGGTGTATGTGCAGTGGTATCTTACTTGTGATTTTAATTTGCATTTTTTTGGTAATTAACAGTGTTGAACAGATACATGCTCCCTCGTTATTGGTATGCCTTTCTTTGTGAGCTGCTTGTGCAGGCCTTACTTTTATGTTTTGGTCTTTTTATTGCTGATTTTCAGGAATGCTTATGTATTCTGGATGTGGGTCCTCTATCAGTTACATGTATTGAGGAGGTTATCTCCCATTCTGTGCCTGGCATTTTCACTTACTTTTTAAAAAAATTGAGATATGTGACATATAACACTGTATAACTTGAAGGTGTACACATGTTGATGTAACACATTATATATTATGGTGGAATTACCACCATAATGTTCATCAGTCAACACTTGTATCACGTCATGTAATCATCCTTTCTTCTTTATGATGAGAACATTTACAACCTAATCTCCTAGTGACACTGCAGTACGTGATCCAGTGGTGTTAACAGTAACACTATGCCACGCGTTAGGTCTTCAAAACGTATTCATCTTGTAAATGGAAGTTTAAACCCTTTGACTAACGTCTCCTCAAACCACCCACTGCCCAGCCCCTGGTAACCACCATTCTATTCTGTTCCTATAAATTTGGATTTTTTAGATTCCATGTATAAGTGATATCATACAACATTTATCTTTCAATATCTGACTTATGTCCCTTAGCATAATTTCTTCAAGGTCTATCCATTTTGTTGAGAATGGTAAGGTTTCTTTTCTATAACTGAATACTGTTCCTGTGTATGTATGTGTGTATGTGTATCTCATATTTTCTTTATCATTCATCCATCAGTGGACAGTTGTTCCCATGTCTTGGCAATTGTAAATCTTACTGCAGTGAACATGGGGGGGTGCACATATTTCGAGTTAGCGTTGCAGTTTGCTTTGGATTAAATGCCAGAGTGGATTTTCTAGATCATATTATAGTTCCATTTTAAAACTTTTTAGCAGCCTCCATACTGTTTTCCATAGTGATGGCACTAATTTACTTTTCTACTGAGAGTTTACAAGGGTTCCCTTTTCTTTACATTCTAGCCAACATTTGTTATTTCTTGCCTTTTGGATAATAACCATCTCACAGGTGTGAGATGATATTTCATTGTGGTTTTGATTTGCATTTTCCTAATGATTCATGATGTTGAGCATCTTTTCTTGTATCTATTGGCCTTTTGTATCCTTCATAAAAATTTCTATTCAGACCCTCTGCCCATTTTTTAATTTGCTTTATTTTGCTGTTGATTTGTATGGTTTTTAAACTTTATTTTGGATATTAGACTCATATCAGATATATTATTTGCAAATATTTTCTCCTGTTCTATAGGTTGACTTTTTATCTTCTTGATGGTTTCTTTTGCCATACAGAAGTTTCTAGGTTGATATTAGTAGTTCCACTTGTTTATTTTTGTTTTTTTTCACCTTCGCTTTTGGTGTCAAATTCAAAAAATCATTGCCAAGACCAATGTCAAGGAGCTTACTTCCTGTGTCTTCCTCTAGGAGTTTCAGGTCTCACATTCATGTCTTTAATCCATTTGAGTTTATTTTTGTGTATGGTGTAAAAGATAGTGGCCCAGTTTTATTCTTTTGCATGTGACTACCTGGTTTTTCCCAACACCATTTATTGGAGAGATTGTCCTTTCCTCATTTTATATTCTTGGCTCCTTTGTCATAAATTGACTGACCATGTATGTGTGGCTTTATTTCTGGGCTCTCTATTGATCTGGGGTTTATTTCTGGGCTCTCTATTCTGTCCCACTGATGCATCTTTCTGTTTTTAGGCCAATACTGTACTTTTTTGATGACTGTAGCTTTGTAATATGCTTTGAAATCAGGAAGTGCGATATCTTCTGCTTTTTATTTCTCAAGATTACTTTAGCTATTTGTGGTGTATCGTGGTTCCATACAAATTTTAGCGTTTTTTTTTTTTTCCCTTCTATATTTGTGAAAAATGCCAGGGAGTTTTGGTAGGGATTGATTGGCTGTTGATTGCTTTGGGTAGTATGGACATTTTAACAACATTAATTCCTTTAATCCATGAGCAGAGGGTATCTTTCCATTTCTTTGTGTCTTCTTTATTTTCTTTATTCAATATCATATTTTTCAGTATGCCAATCTTTCACTTCCTTGGTTAAATTTATTCCTGTATATTTTATCTTTTTTGATGTAATTTCAAATGGGATTGTTTCATTAATTTTTCTTTCTGATAGTTTGTTATTAGTGTTTAGAATGCACTTAACTTTTGCTTATTGATAAATAATCCACCAAAAATTATTAAAACTAATAAACAAAAATTCCGTGAAGTTGCAAGATACAAAATCGATAAACAGGCACAAGCTTGCTCTGCAATCTCTGTGGAACGGCGCAGGGTATAGGACAGCTGAGACAGGCCTAGAAAGGAATAAAGCTTGCTCTGCAATCTCTGTGGAATGGCGCGGGGTATAGGACGGCTGACCCAGGCCTAGAAAGGAATAAGTAGAAGGAGCCCCTCTCTGCAATATTAAGGGCCCCCTGTGTAGCTGCAGGGCCCCCTGGTGGCTCAGAAGGGAAAGAACCCGCCTGCGATGCAGGGGACCTGGTTTGATCCCTGGTGGGGAAGATCCTTTGGAGAAGAGAGTGGCTGCCCACTGCAGTATTCTTGCCTGGAGAATTCCACGGACAGAGAAGCCTGGCAGGCTACAGTCCGTGGGGTGATAGAGACGGACAGTCGAACTGAGTGACTAACACTTTCACTTTCAAGCATTAAAACAGACCAAAGTCTCAAGTTCTTCAAACCTTTACCCTCGTCTCTGGTAAAGCTCAAGTGTTAGTTGCTCAGTCGTGTCTGACTGCGACCCGATGAACTGTAGCCCACCAGACTCCTCTGTCCATGGAATTCTCCAGGCACGAATACTGGAGTGGGTTGCCATTCCCTTTTCCAGGGGATCTTCCCCACCCAGGGACTGAACCCTGGTCTCCTGCACTGCAGGCAGATTCTTTACTGTCTGAGCCACCAGGGAAGCCTGTAAAACTAAAGCCTGCAGCAGACGCAGCAGCGGAAGTGCCACCGCTCCCCATTTCTGCGCATATGTTGATGCTGCCTGGTATTCTAAGTGCTTGATTTTAGTTCCAGTGTGTATTATTAGTGTTCTTACTGCATTATGCAAGCAGTATTCACCTGTGTGTGTCCACGTGTTTATTCTGTCCTTTGACCTTTTTTTTTCTGGTACCTCATTTGCTATCATTTTCCTTCTATTTGGAATTCATCCTTCATTATTCCTTTAGTGGGGGTGTACAGGAGGCAAAATCAATTTTTGTATCTCTAAAACTTCTTTATTTCACCTTCATGTAAGATATTCTAATGGATAATGATAGATTATAGGTTGGCAGTTATTTTATTCAGCATATTGAAGATGTTGTTCTGTTTTCTTCTTTTATTGATGCTTTTGGAAAGTTAGCTGTCCATTCAGTTGCTTCTACTTTTTCCTTTTTTGTAATTATCAGAATCCTTATTTTTATTTTTTAGTTTTAGTTATGATTGCTGAGAATTGAGAAGTGAAAAGAAAATAACTCAGCAAATAGTTAAAGTGTGCCACAGTCTGATGAGAAAGACTACCGCCTAAATTCAAGCTTTTAACATAAGGCTTTTCAGAGCCTCATTATTTTATTCAAGATAAACCCACGGAGAACTGTTTTAATGGTAACTTTATGTTAATTCGTATTTTCCGAAAATAAGATTGTCATCTGTCCCTGCAACTCTTCTGCTTTGCAAGTCTAACTGTTTCCTGTCCTGTCCCTGAAACCACCCCACGACTGACTCCAGCTGATGAAACCCTGGGGCTGCTGTTGCTGCTGAGTCGCTTCAGTCGTGTCCGACTCTGCGAGACTCCATAGACGGCAGCCCACCAGGCTCCGCCGTCCCTGGGATTCTCCAGGCAAGAACACTGGCTCGGGTTGCCATTTCCTTTTCCAATGCATGAAAGTGAAAAGTGAAAGGGAAGTTAAGTTGCTCTTGGCGCCCTTTTCTGTTCTTGCCTGTTGGGCCTGAGAAGCTGTGCTCTCCTCTGCTTAACAAATGTAACAAATTAAGCTTTTAACTGTCGTAGATTTTGCTAGTAATCTTGGAAGGTGCCCGGCCAGACCCCTCACCATTACGGTCCTGTGACTCATCTGGTGGCTCGTCCCTGGATCCCGTGAGCTTCCCTGCCCAGGGTTTGACTGTCCTTGCTGGTGAGGTGACTGTAGCCCTTTTCATCGAGCAGGGTTTATTTATTTGTCCAGGACGCTGGTCTCCCAGAGTCCTTTTGCATTATCTCTCCAGATTTGTTCTTGTGTTCTTTTTTCTCGGTGAAGGCCTGCCCAAGCTTTGCCACTAGCCATCCTGTCTGCCCATCTGCCTCCTATCTGTGTTTCTCTGCGTGTGTAAGAATAGGTCACAGGGCAGGAGTCATTTCAGGTTTTGTCATCCTTACCCAGCCACAGAGACTAATGTGTAAAAGGTCTCTTTGAGCAATATCCCTTCTAGAAACAACTATCTTGGATTCCTCCTTAAAATATCAGATTTTTTTTTAGTTTTATTTATGTGTAAGAAATTTGCTGTGGGATAGATTCTTTTTGACAAATTCCACCTGTCAGAGGCAGCTGATTCCTTTTGTCAGCAGGGAGGGGTGGATTTTCCAAGGCTGTCACTATTCCTCAAACTTCTTACTTCCCAGTTAATCATTGTGAGTCCTTAGAAATTAATTCTGTGTTATATTTCAATCAGTATTTCAATGGATTTGACTCCCATCCTGAGAACATGGATGATATAATAAATTTGTCAGTTTTCCCCTCTGATACAGACTACTTTCCTTTGACAGCTATTTATCATTCTTTGCCAACTTAGGCAGGAGCTTGGGTATTTCAGAAACTTCATCAGAGAAAGAATACACTTGAGCCTTGTTCAGTAAGACCTTGCTAACCACCACCACTACCCCACACACCTTTCCTGACCTTAAGCTCTACTCTTCTAGCATTTCTCCAGAAGTAAATGGTCCAAAAGACAGGACAGCTCGCAGACAGGGGGTGCAAGTGCCTCAGAATTACCAAGTAAACTGCTTCCACTCAAGATGATTGAAACAAAGCTCCCCCCACCCCCGCCTGGCTCAGAGTGACAGACACTGCTGATGGCGATGTGCTCTTCGTCTTGGCCCTTTCCTCCCCTCGCTGCTAGTTCAGAGTTCTCGATTATTGGTAGACGGTCCTACACACGTAGGACCGCCAAGGTCATCTTTGGAAATTGTTACTGGCGTATTCTGCATTCACTAATGCCAACAGAGAGACACACTCCTAAAAAGACACAAACTACTGACATTAACCCAAGAAGAGAGAGAACATTTGAGTATATCTATAACAAGTAATTATATAACTTCTACAGAGAAAAGCCCAAGGCCAGGAGACTTTGTTGGTGAATTCTTCCAAATGTTTACTGACAATACCATTGCTTCACAAATTCCCCCAAAAATATAAGAGCAGAGAATACTTCCCAGCTCATTCTGTAAGGCCAGTTTTAACCAGACACAGAATCAAAGGCATCACACAAAAAGGACAACTATAGATCAAGTTCTTTTATAAATACAGATGCAGAAATCTTTTAACAAGATACTAGGAAGCTGAATCCAACAACACTTAAAAAGGATTCTGCACGATGACCACGTGGGGTTTATCTCAAGAACCTAAGGTTTATTTAGGGTAAAAAAATCAATGCAATATACCATATCAATAGAATAAAGGACAAAACCACATGATCGTCTCAATAGGTAAGCTGAGAAAAAGCATGTAACTAATTTATCACCATTACAAAAACATTCAACACAGTAGGAAGAGGAGAGAATGTCCTCAACCAGAAACAAGTTCTCAGACAACGTTCTACTTAAGGGTGAAAGACTAGATGTTTTCTCCCAAAGTAGAGGAGAGAAATAAGGACGTCTGTCTGCTCCTGCAGCTTCAGTCCAACATTGTGCTGGATGTTCCAGCCAGGGCAGTTGAACAGAAAAAGAAAGGAAAGCATCCATATTGGAAGAGAAGGAAAGCTATCTGAATTTGCATACGATGACACCACCCTTATGGCAGAAAGTGAAGAAGAACTAAAGAGCCTCTTGATGAAAGTGAAAGAGGAAAGTGGAAAAGTTGGCTTAAAGCTCAACGTTCAGAAAACTAAGATCATGGCAGCCGGTCCCATCACTTCATGGGAAATAGATGGGGAAACAGTGGAAATACTGTCAGACTTTATTTTTCTGGGCTCCAAAATCATTGCAGATGGTGATTGCAGCCATGAAATTAAAAGACGCTTACTCCTTGGAAGGAAAGTTATGACCAACCTAGACAGCATATTAAGAAAGAGAGACATTACTTTGCCAACAAAGGTCCATCTAGTCAAGGCTATGGTTTTTCCACTGGTCATGTATGGATGTGACAGTTGAACTATAAAGAAAGCTGAGCACTGAAGAATTGATGCTTTTAAACTGTGGTATTGGAGAAGACTTGAGAGTCCCTTGGACTGCAAGGAGATCCAACCAGTCCATCCTAAAGGAAATCAGTCCTGGGTGTTCATTGGAAGGACTAATGTTGAAGCTGAAACTCCAATACTTTGGCCACCTAATGTGAAGAGCTGACTCATTGGAAAAGACTCATTGGAAAAGATTGAAGGTAGGAGGAGAAAGGGACAACAGAGGATGAGATGGGTGGATGGCATCACCGGCTCAATGGACATGGGTTTGGGTGAACTCCGGGAGTTGGTGATGGACAGGGAGGCCTGGTGTGTTGAGGTTCATGGGTTCTCAAAGAGTTGGACACGACTGAGCGACTGCGCTGAACTGATGTTCTTGTATATAAAATAGCCTAAGGAATCCTCTAATAAGTATTACAAATAATAAGTTAGAGTGAGAGTATATAGTCTATTAATATAAAGATCAACTGTATTTCCACACAGTAGCAATGAATATTGCAAAAATAGAATTTAGAAAGCAATTCCATTTGTGCATGTATGTGTGCTAAATCACTTCAGTTGCGTCCAACTCTTTGTGACCCCATGGGCTATAACCTTCCAGGCTCCTCTGCCCATGGAATTCTCCAGGCAAGAATATGAGAGTGGGTTGCCATGCCCTCCTCCAGGGGACCTTCCTGACCCAGAGGTTGAACTCATGTCTCTTAAGTCTCCTGGATTGGCAGGTGGGTTGTGCCACCTGGGAAACCTTAACTTTGTAATAGCATAAAAAAAGAATAAGGAATAAATTTAACAAAAGAAGTACAGGCTTGTATACTGAAAGTCATTGACAAAGAAATTAAAGAACTAATCAAATGAAGAGGTTCATGGATCAAACAACTGTGTATATTACGGCGTCAATAATGGTCTACAGATTCAATGTAATACCTATAAAAATTCCAATTGGCTTTTCTTTTCCCCAAATTGACTGGATGAGCCTAAATTCATGTGGAAGAGGGCCCATAGCAGTTAGAACAATTCGGAAAAAGAAAAACGAGCTTGAGAACTTGCACTTCCCCTTTTCAGACTTATTACAAAACTGCCATAATCAAGACGCAGTGGTTTTCTTTTGGTGAGAATGTAAATTGTTGCATCCACTACGGAAAACAGTATGAAGATTCCTTAAGATACTGAAACCAGCGTCACCACGTGATCCAGGGGTCCCAGTCCCGGGATATTAACAGACAAAACTGAAGTTCAAAAAGATGCTGCTCCCCAGCGTTCACCGCAGCACTGTTTCCAACGGGCAGGCCATGGAGGCAACTGAAACGGCCACAAACAGGTGCATGCATAAAGACGTTTTATATATATATAAGCACGTGCGTGCTCAGTTGTGCCTGACTCTTCGGGATCCCATGGACTGCAACCCTCCAGGCTCCTCTATTCATGGGATTTTTCAGGCAGGAATACTGGAGTGGGTTGCTATTTCCTCCTCCAGAGGTCAAACCCACATCTCCTGCATTGGCAGGCGCCTGCCAATGCAGGGGATGTAGGAGATGTGGGTCTGACTCCTGGGTTAGGAAGATCCCTGGAGAAGGAAATAATGACCCACTCCAGTATTCTTGCCTGGGAAGTCACATGGACAGAGGAGCCTGACAGGCTACAGCCCATGGGGTCACAAAAGAGTTGTACATTACTTGGTGATTAAACAACAAATAATTATATATATAAATGTGTGTGTGTGTGTGTGTGTGTGTGTGTGTGTGTGTGTATTGGAGAAGGCAATGGCACCCCACTCCAGTACTCTTGCCTGGAAAATCCCATGGATGGAGGAGCCTGGTGGGCTGCAGTCCATGGGGTCGCTAAGAGTCGGATACAACTGAGCAACTTCACTTTCACTTTTCACTTTCATGCATTGGGAGAAGGAAATGGCAACCCACTCCAGTGTTCTTGCCTGGAGAATCCCAGGGACGGGGGAGCCTAGTGGGCTGCCGTCTATGGGGTCGCACAGAGTCGGACACGACTGAAGTGTGTGTGTATACATATATACATATTCAAAATCCTAAAAGATGATGCTCTTTAAGTGCTGCATTTAATATGCCAGCAAATTTGGAAAACTCAGCAGTTGTCAAAAGACTGGAAAAGGTCAGTTTTCATTCCAATCCCAAAGAATGTTCAAATTCCCACACAATTGCTCTCATTACACATACTAGCAAGGTAGAGTTCAAAATCCTTCATGCTCGGCTTCAACAGTATGTGAACCGAGAACTTCCATATGTACATCAGAAAAGAAAGAGAACCAGAGGTCAGAGTGCCAGCATCTGTTGAATCATAGAAAAAGCAAGGGAATTACAGCAAAACATCTACTTCTGCTTCTCTGACGAGTGAGGGGAGAAAGCAAATTAGCCAAGAAGACTGTCTCACCCCATGTTTTGTAAATAATAGTTATGTAACAGCTGAGATCACTGACAGTCTTGCCCACACGAGCCATGAGGGACTCGCTTGGCCGCGAGCTGGTTTGTGCTGTAGGGATGCATGGGCTCCACCTGCAAGGTGGCAGCATCATGGCTGCGTCACGGCTGCGTCCGTCGGTCAGCCACGAGAGGAGAGCTACAGAGTATGTCGTTATGGCTGCTGTGTCAGCCAGGAGAGGATAAATGTGTCTGCAATTCCTAAGGCCCCTGGAGTCTTCCTCCAGCCTCTTAGCTCACGCTTTGCCTACCCTGGGTTCAGCAAACAGTGCAGACAGCGTGAACAGCAAGGCTTTGGTGTCACGAACAGGATCAGCAGTACAACTGTACTAAAGCCTTTGACTGTGTGGATCACAGCAAACTGGAAAATTCTTAAAGATATGGGACTATCAGACCACCTTACCTGCCTCCTGAGAAACCTGTATGCAGGTCAAGAAACAGTAGTTAGAACTGGACATAGAACAATGGACTGGTTCAAAATGAAGAGAGGAGTTCATCCAGGCTGTATATTGTCACCCTGCTTATTTAACGTACTTGCATGAGAAATGCTGGGCTGGGTGAATCCCAAGCTGGAATCAAGATTGCTGGGAGAAATATCAACAACCTCAGACATGCAGATGATACCACTTAATGGCAGAAAGCAAAGAGGGACTAACGAGCCTCTTGATGAAGGTGAAAAACGAAAGTGAAAAAGGCGGCTTAAAACTCAACATTCATAAAATGAAGATCATGACATCTGGCCCCAGCACTTCATGGCAAATAAATGAGGGGAAAATGGAAACAGTGACAGATTTTATTTTTCTTGGGCTCCAGAATCACTCTGGGCAGTGACTGTAGCCATGAAGTTAGATGTTTGCTTCTTGGAAGAAGAGCTATGACCAACCTAGACAGCATATTAAAAAGCAGAGACATCACTTTGCAGACAAGGTCCATATAGTCAAAACTCTGGTTTTCCTAGTAGTCATGTACGAATGTGAGAGTTGGACCATAAAGAAAGCTGAGCACCAAAGAATTGATGCTTTTGAACTGTGGTGTTGGAGAAGACTCTTGAGAGTCCCTTGGACAGCAGGGCGATCCAACCAGTCCATCCTAAAGAAAATCAACCCTGAATATTCATTGGAAGGACTGATGCTGAAGCTGAAGTTCCAATACTTTGGCCACCTGATGTGAAGAGCCGACTGCTTGGAAAAGCAACATGCCTTGAGTACAGTAGACAGTGCTCTATGAACACTGTGGTGTAGGTACCTTTCTGAGCCATAGTTCCTCCCAGGTGCAAGCCTAGAGTGGGAGTGCTGCTTCATATGGAAACTCTACTTTCAGTTTTTCAGGAGCCTCCACACTGTTTTCCATAGTTGTCGGTGTTTAGTCACCAAGTCGTGTCTCTTGTAGCCCCTCAGGCTCCTCCGTCCATGGGACTCTCCAGGCAAGAACACTGGAGTGGGTTGCCATTTCCTTCTCCAGGGGATCTTCCTGACCCAGGGATGGAACCTGCGCCTCTGTGCCTCCTGCCCTGGAGGCGGGCTCTTTACCTTTGAGCCGCCAGGTTCCCCATAGTGGCCACACCAGTTTGCATTCCCAGCAACAGTGCAGGGGTCACCCAGTTTGTTTTAACCAAAGGTTCACGTCCTGGTCGGGGTGCAGGGTGGGAGGAGGTTGTCAGGGGATCTGGTATAGGGTCACAGTTTCTCAAGGAGATTCCTTTCTTTCTTTATTCTGTTCAGTAAGTTCTCTCTGCTGTTATGGGGCAGAGGAGTTTGTATGTCTTTTTGCCCTTACCTGAAGGGTACAGTAATCTATCAAGGACCCAGATCTTTATTCTCAATGTGGAGATCTTTTCTAAGTCTTCATACTTGGAGTGGACTCTGGGCTGTGGCCTCTTTCTCCTGCCCTACGTTTAGGCTGGGAATCAGATTCCAGCTAGACAACATTGGCCTTGTTGTGTTGCACAGAAGCGCAGATATGCTTTTGACCAAGTGCTTTTATTTCCTTTGGGTATATTCCTAGAGGTGGAAAAGGCCTTGAGGACAAGCAGCTGTGTTGGTCTTTGGCATCTCATTGATAGATTTTTAGATGAGGCTTTTGTGTAAAAATTGATCTAGGAGCTTCAGTTGACTCTTCAGCTCTTCTGTGTTTTTGAAGTGGTTTTTTTAATGTAGCATTTTTCTTTGTTTTCAGAGAAGGTTTGATTCAAATAGCTCCGTTAACAATTACCAGAACCAGCCTCTATTTCCTTCTCTTCTGCCTTGCTTTCTGTAGTCCTCGTACATACAGACACTCAGTGTTTCTTAGAATGTGCCATATGAAGTTTTTTTCTTTTATTAGGATCTCCCTTTTCTAGCTTTCTCAGCAATTTGGGAGTCTCACTATTTTTTTCTCCATGTAGATTCATATTTTTTTCCATTTCCTCACACTAACTTCAGTGGTATTTTGGAAAGAGAAGAAATAAATGCCTGTTTTCTATCTACCATGTTTTATCAGAAGTCCAGTCTAAGTATTAAAACCAGTACCATAAAAATATTCCATATGTGACTATATGTACATCTAGGAGTGAACTATTACCATATTGCTATATGCACACTTTTCTTTTAATATATCACTTTATCTTGTGGATTATATTTACTGGTATGCTTCTTTTATCTCTTTATTTGTGAATTTCTAAAAGTGGGGGTTATGATGCCTTCATTCTCTATTTTACAGTGCCTGACATAACAGTCTATCAGATACTGTGATTTCAGTAAGATGTTTGTGAATAAAAGACAATACCCATGTTTGCAGTGTTTTTTAGCTGATGCCAATCGGGTGCTAATAAACCCTCCTGAGTAGACCCATTTCTCCTCGCCCTAAAAGTGCAGCACACTTACAATGAATAGGGTGGTAACCGCGTGGCACTCACTAACTTCTCCAGAATAGCCGCACAAGAAGTCTCGATCTATAAGGAAACCAATGATGAGGAGGATGATTCCAGCTGCCGCTGCCACGGCGCTCAGCGAGTTCATTATTCGGCTCAGCGTCACCTGAAAGAGAGTGAGGCCGGGATGCGGTGACAGCCCAGTGCAGCGCACGGACAGAGCCACGGACACGCAGAACAGGCTGTTCTCACAGCCTTGAGATGCCCCAGAGCGGCCTGTGACCTCAGGCGCCTTCACATGACCTCTGTGGGCTTCAGGTCCTCGTCCACAGAAAGGAGGGGATCCAGAGAACTGGGCATAACCCTTCCATCCCCCCAAAGCCGTACCTAAGTTGCCCCCCTTTTAATCGCCGGAAGCAGCACACAGCAGACAAAAGAGGAGTTAACAGTTAGGGGGCAGCCACATCACCTTGCCTTTGAAGCTCTAGTAAAAGTCGTGGCCTGTCGACATTTTCATTTTATGATTGTTTAATGAAACCTTGTATTTCTTTGCAATTTTTATTTTCTTCTAGAACTACAAGCCCCCAGGTGATGTCCTTTGCTGAAAATAATTGATTGGCCTATGAATTAGTATCGCATGGCTTTGCTTCTTTGGGAAAAGTGAAAATACTCTATAACTTACTTGTAAATTAGAAGTTCGCATTCATTAACATGGTTATTTATTTTGAGATTCTGCTTACAAGGTTGAATTACAGAAAATGGATGAGGAAGTTACCAGAACATTGAAGCCCGTCCTCCCCATATGACTGAGTAACGTGGGCAAGTCATTTATTAAGCCTCAGAGTCTAAGAACTCAACTAGGTGCCCTGAAAATGGCACTGGTGTTCTGTGATTCTGTGAAAAAGGGGGTAAACGCCATTGACCGGTGTCAGGACTTGGCAGTTTGTGGAGTTATAGTGGCTTAATGATTTTCCAAATTCGTTTTCAAGGCTGGAATGATTTGTTTAACGTTAAAATTCTTTAGAAAAGGGGATGTATAACTCACCAGAGTTTCTGTGGTTTTTCTTTCCAGTGCAACTAGAAAGGCTCCAGAATTAACAAACTGTTAAAAAGAATACGTATCTTAGTGACGGACACGTTGAACCGACTTAAAGAATTCTCATGGTTAACAGACCGCTGTCCCTTTCCTTTGCATCCCTCCTTCCTAGTTCACACAGTCCCCAAAGCAGTGAGAGGCGCTGATGCCTTAATGATTGTCCTAAGTGTATAGTGGGGGAAATCCGGGACTAGAAGTTTGCTTTGGTCCTGCCTATTTGAACACGAGAAGTTTTCAACCTTACTGGGCTCTTTTGTTTTCTCATCTGTCTTCCGTTCATAGCTGTTGTGGACTCAGCTCTGACGCCACGAGAGCCTGGTGTCCCATCGGTTTACAGCCAGTGAGACTGGACTCCACCATTCTTACAAGAAGCCTCCTTCAGAACCGTTTGCAGTCCAGTGTGTTCTCTTGGATGAGAACATAGATGGAGGTGCAGCTAATATGCTGGAAATTCTGGAAAAATCCTGGCAGTTTCCATGGAGGTGAGCCATGCTGTGTATTGTTATCCTCTGGTGGAAACTTCCAGTCTGATTACAATGTATCTGTTTTAAATTTCTAGTCATGTGGACTGGAGTCTTCAGCTCCATCCTGCCACTCTTGCTGTCTGGGCTGGACTGGGTTCTCAGAAGAGAAGATGTCCTCCCGTACCTTAAGCCTTTGCCTGTGACTCTCCCTTGGTATGCGGCAAGGCAGCACGGCCTCTAACGCCCGACCGCCCCCCACTCCTTTCCTTCCCGCCAGGTGAACCACTCATCCTTTGACTGTCAGTCAAGCTGCAGATGTCTCTGGAGAACCTGCCC
Organism: Bos indicus; assembly: GCF_029378745.1. Classification (NCBI taxonomy): domain Eukaryota; kingdom Metazoa; phylum Chordata; class Mammalia; order Artiodactyla; family Bovidae; genus Bos; species Bos indicus. Next base: position 83,783,379 of record NC_091774.1, on the reverse strand, counting down.
TCTGTTCTGCAGAGTCAGCTTGTGTGTGGAGAAGGCAATGGCACCCCACTCCAGTACTCTTGCCTGGAAAATCCCATGGGCGGAGGAGCCTGGTAGGCTGCAGTCCATGGGGTCGCTAAGAGTCGGACACGACTGAGCGACTTCACTTTCACTTTTCACTTTCCTGCACTGGAGAAGGAAATGGCAACCCACTCCAGTGTCCTTGCCTGGAGAATCCCAGGGACCGGGGAGCCTGGTGGGCTGCCGTCTGTGGGGTCGCACAGAGTCGGATACAACTGAGCGACTTCACTTTCACTTTTCACTTTCCTGCATTGGAGAAGGAAATGGCAACCCGCTCCAGTGTTCTTGCCTGGAGAATCCCAGGGACCGGGGAGCCTGGTGGGCTGCCGTCTGTGGGGTGGCACAGGGTTGGACGTGACTGAAGCAACTCAGCAGCAGCACAGCAGCACCTTGTGTGTCCTTTATCATCACCCATCACACCAGACGATAATTCTCCGACACTTGACTCAGCTGCCTGCCAAGGCAGGAGACGCAGGAGACCCAGGTTCAATTCCTGGGCAGGGACGATTCCCTGGAGAAGGAAATGGCAGCCCCACTCCAGTGTTCTAACCTGGCAAGCTAGAGTCCATGGCGTCGCAAAGAGCTGGACACGTCTGAGCGACTGACACTCACTACTCAGCTGAGACCTTGAGACCAGGGACTGCCATTTCTCAGAATCCCCAGACACTGCCAGTTTTCTGGTACTAGAATAGGTGCTAAAACAATGCTTATTGAATGTGATTAAATGCTTCTGTGCAGCTCAAAGGCACATCTGAGAAACCCTAGCTGCTTCTCCACTTCTCTAAAGAGGAAATTGATCTTTCCTCTCTGCTTACATAAGCACTTTTTGTGGCTCTGTGATATCTATCGACCAGTTTGAAATGACCTGTTTGCATGTTTTCTCTCTTGCTGGATGTGAGAGCCCTCTGAGGAAAGGGCTCACGCATTATTCTTTTTCTTTGCCCCTCTCCCCCACTCAGATGTATTGAGATATAATGGAAGTATAGCACTGCATCAGTTTAGGTTATCCAACTTAATGATTTGACTTACGTGTATCATGAGATTACCCCATACATTTAGTTACCATCCACTCATAGTCTCGTATAAGTATCAAATAAAGGAAAAGAGAAAGGAAAAAGTTTCCTTGTGATGAGAACTCCTAGGATCCACCCTCTTAAAGTTTTTTCCATGTATCACATGGTGGTGTTAACTGTGGTCATAATGTTGTGCACTGCATTTCTGGCAGTTACGTATCTCACACTGGAAGTGTGTGCCTTTAGAGCAGATTCACTCAGCTCCCTGCTCACCTCTGCCCATCCCCCTGGCCTCTTTCCTGGAGTCCACATGTAAGCAAGACCATCTGGTACTTGTGTTTCTCTGTCTGACGTTTCAGTTGGCATAATGCCCTCGAAGTCCATTCGTGTTGTCACAGGTGGCAGAATATCCTCATTTTCTTACGAACAAGACTGAGTGGTGTTTCGCTGTGTGTGGTGTGCCACCGCCTCTTCATTCGTCCGTTGCTGGACGTCTAGGTTGCACCATGCCTTGCCTATTGTAATCATTGCTGTGAACACAGAAGTGCAGAGATGCTTCTGACCAAGTGCTGTTACTCCCTTCGGGTATATTCCCAGAGGTGGAACTTCAGGGTCATAAATCTATTTTTAATAACTTTTTGTGAAACCTCTATGCTGTTTTCCTTAGTGAAACTGAAGTTGCTTAGTTGTGCCCAACTTTTTGTGACCCTATGGACTGTAGCCCTCCAGGCTCCTCCGTCCATGGGATTTTCCAGGCAAGAATACTGAAATGGGTTGCCATTTCCTACACCAGGGTCTTCCATATCTGACTTGTAATAGTAATTCATTTTGAATGGATGAGTGGACGAATGGTGTCAAGACCCAAGCAAATACTCCCAAAGGAACCTCAAGACCAATGATGGAATACGAGTAACTGACGAGTTAATGGGGAAATCATTTCAACAGAGTTAAATTTGATTTTGATTTTTCAAACCATATCATACAACTCAGCATAGTTCATTTCATTACTAAGAACTCCTTAAAATCCCCGTTGACATGACTTCAAATTGAATCTGACTGACTTGTACTCACCAAAATGGAGCTCCAGAATGGATATCCTGAAATAAATATAAAGGGAAACCTTGGGTATGGATCTTCCAAGGTGAAAAGGAGAACAGTTCCAAAAGAAAAGTTCATCACTCCAAACAGGATCTGGACAGCCTGCAAGTAGAGGAGAACGTCCTGGTGAGAAGAGACCAGAGTGGCGGGCTTCCTGTGAGAATTTAGGAGATCTCCTTCTGCTTAAAAGGAAATTACCCCCGTTTTTAAATGAAGGAAGTATGGTAGGCGCTTCTTTATGATGACGGTAGAAGCTTCTACAGATATTTTCTTGATCCCTCTGTCCAGTGATTGATGAGAGGTAAAATGATCGAATTCCCTGCTCCTGAAAATGTAGTCCGTGGATTGGGAACATTAGGATCACCTGGGAATTAGAAATGCAGACTCTCAGGTCATATCCTGTACTTACTAAAAAGACTCTCCAGGTGAGGCTGAGAAGTCTGTCTTAAACTCTCCAAGCATCAGGGAAATGCAAATAAAGACCACAAATAGATATCACTTCACACCTATTAGGATGGCAGTCATAAAAGAGACAAGGGAGCAAACGCTAGAGCGGATGTTGAGAAGAGAGAGCCCTTGTGCACTCCTGGTGCGGCTGTGTCACTGCGCAGACAGTGTGGGGATTCCTCAAACAGTGAGAAATAGTACTGGTATGTGATCCGGCAACTCCACTCCTGGGTATATGTCCAGAGTCACTATCTCGAAGAGCTGTCTATACTCTCAAGTTAATTGCAGCATTATTCACAGTAGGCAAGACAGAGAAACACCCTAAAGGTTCACTGGCAGATGCGTGGATAAAGACACACACACACAGGAATATTATTCAATCACAAAAAGAAATCCTGCTCTACAACAACATTGATCGATCTTGTGGGCATTGTGCTAAGTGAAGTAAGTCAAAAGAAAAGGCAAATACCACGTTATGTCCTTTATATGCTGAATCTAAAACCTTCAGACTCGGGGTTTCCCTGGTGGCTCAGTGGTAAAGAATTCGCCTGCCAACGAAGGAGACATGGGTCCGATCCCAGGTCCAGGAAGATCCCACATGCCGAGGACGAAGTGAGCCCATGCACCACAACTATTGATCCTGTGCTGTAGAGCTGGGAAACCACAGCTACTGAGCCACAGCTGCTGAACCCTGCTCACCACGACCACAGAGCGGCCCCGCTCACCGCAGCTGGAGAAAAGCCCACACAGCAGTGAAGACCCAGCACAGCCAAAAATAAATGAAATTATTTTAAAAAAACATCAAACTCACAGGAACGGAGAGTAGTATGGTGATTGCTAGGTACTGGGGGGCAGGGAAATGGGGAGATGTTTGTCAAAGGGAACAGATGTTTGGTTTTATGTTCTGGGCATCCAGAGTCCAGCGTAGTGACCGCAGTTAGCAAGACAGCATTGTGGACCTAAAAGCTGCTGTGAGAGCCAAGCTTTAATGTTCTCGCCACCACTCCCACAATAAAAACAGTAATTGTTTGAGGCGAAGGAGTGATAACTAACCTTACTGTATAAACATTTTGCAATACGTATGTGTATCAAATCATCACATTGTACACCTTAAATTTACACAATGTTATATGTCAATTATGTCTCAGTAAAGCTGGGGGAGAAACCTCAAAGGCTTTGTCATATAAGTGATAGAGTCTGAAAAACACCTAATTCTAAATCACCATAGCACAGGGAGCTTAGCTGCTTGGTGATGACCTAGGTGAGTGGAAAAGGAGGAAGACTCAAGAGGGAGGGATAAACGGATACATATGGCTGATTCACGACCGCAGGAATTAACACATCCTTGTAAAGCAGTTATGCGTGTGTGCTTAGTCGCCGAGTCGTGTCCCACTATTTGTGACGTCTGCCTACAGTGCAGGAGACCTGGGTTCAATCCCTCGATAGGGACGGTCCCCTGGAGAAGGGAATGGCAACCCACTCCAGTACTCTTGCCTGGAAAATCCCATGGACTGAGAAGCCTGGCAGGCTACAGTCCACGGGGTCGCAAAGAGTCAGACACGACTGAGCGACTGCACTTCCACTTTCATTTGTGACCCATGGACTGCAGCCTGCCAGGTTCCTCTGTCCATGGGATTTTCCAGGCAAGAACACGAGTAAAATGCCATTTCTGCTCCAGGAGGTCAACCCCACCCCCCATGTCTCCTGCATTGGCAGGCGGATTCTTTACCACTGAGTCACCTGGGAAGCTAACTATACTCCAATAAAAAAATAATAAATCACCATACCAGCCTGGCCTCAAGTAGTGGACAGTCAGAAAACCCATCTGCTGATGACCAGTCCTCTGAGCCTGTGGAGGTACCGTCATCTTCCAGGGCCCAGAGCACCCCCATCTTTTCTACATTTTTCTATTTTTTTTCTCTCTGTGCCACATTTGTGATGCCCTACAACACCAAGTACTGTTTTGGTTGGTGAGAATGATGCAGTGATTAGAAGGTGTAATATATGAGTCTGCGTCTTCTGTCTTCATGTATTCCCAGTCCACCTTCTCAGACACTAAGCTCCCCTACTTCCATCAGTTCAGTTAAGTTCAGTCACTCAGTCATGTCCGACTCTTTGCGACCCCATGAATCGCAGCACACCAGGCCTCCCTGTCCATCACCAACTCCCAGAGTTCACTCAGACTCACATCCATCAAGTCAGTGATGCTGTCCAACCATCTCATCCTCTGTCATCCCCTTCTCCTCCTGCCCCCAATCCCTCCCAGCATCAGAGTCTTTTCCAATGAGTCAACTCTTCGCATGAGGTGGCCAAAGTACTGGAGTTTCAGCTTTAGCATCATTCCTTCCAAAGAAATCCCAGGGCTGATCTCCTTCAGAATGGACTGGTTGGATCTCCTTGCAGTCCAAGGGACTCTCAAGAGTCTTCTCCAACACCACAGTTCAAAAGCATCAATTCTTCAGCACGCAGCCTTCTTCACAGTCCAACTCTCACATCCATACATGACCACAGGAAAAACCATAGCCTTGACTAGATGGACCTTTGTTGGCAAAGTAATGTCTCTGCTTTTGAACATGCTATCTAGGTTGGTCATAACTTTCCTTCCAAGGAGTAAGCGTCTTTTAATTTCATGGCTGCAGTCACCATCTGCAGTGATTTTGGAGCCCAGAAAAATAAAGTCTGACACTGTTTCCACTGTTTCCCCATCTATTTCCCATGAAGTGATGGGACCAGATGCCATGATCTTCGTTTTCTGAATGTTCAGCTTTAAGCCAACTTTTTCACTGTCCTCTTTCACTTTCATCAAGAGGCTTTTTAGTTCCTCTTCACTTTCTGCCATAAGGGTGGTGTCATCTGCATATCTGAGGTTATTGATATTTCTCCTGGCAATCTTGATTCCAGCTTGTGCTTCTTCCAGCCCAGCATTTCTCATGATGTACTCTGCATATAAGTCAAATAAGCAGGGTGACAATATACAGCCTTGATGTACTCCTTTTCCTATTTGGAACCAGTCTGTTTTTCCATGTCCAGTTCTAACTTGCTTCCTGACCTGCATACAGATTTCTCAAGAGGCAGATCAGGTGGTCTGCGATTCCCATCTCTTTCAGAATTTTCCACAGTTTATTGTGATCCACACAGTCAAAGGCTTTGGCATAGTCAATAAAGCAGAAATAGATGTTTTTCTGGAACTCTCTTGCTTTTTCCATGATCCAGCAGATGTTGGCAATTTGATCTCTGGTTCCTCTGCCTTTTTTAAAACCAGCTTGAACATCTGGAATTTCACGGTTCACGTATTGCTGAAGCCTGGCTTGGAAAATTTTGAGCATTACTTTACTAGCATGTGCTGCTGTTGCTAAGTCGTTTCAGTCGTGTCCGACTCTGTGCGATGCCATAGACAGCAGCCCACCAGGCTCCCCCGTCCCTGGGATTCTCCATGCAAGAACACTGGAGTGGGTTGCCATTTCCTTGTCCAATGCATGAAAGTGAAAAAATAAAGTGAAGTCGTTCAGTCGTGTCCAACTCCTAGCGACTCCATGGACTGCAGTCCACCAGGCCCCTCCGTCCATGGGATTTTCCAGGCAAGAGTCCTGGAGTGGGTTGCCATTGCCTTCTCCATACTAGCATGTGAAATGAGTGCAATTGTGCAGTAGTTTGAGCATTCTTTGGCATTGCCTTTCTTTGGGACTGGAATGAAAACTGACCTTTTCCAGTCCTGTGGCCACTGCTGAGTTTTCCAAATTTGCTGGCATATTGAGTGCAGCACTTTCACAACATCATCTTTCAGAATTTGAAATAGCTCAACTGGAATTCCATCACCTCCACTAGCTTTGTTTGTAGTGATGTTTTCTAAGGCCCACTTGAGTTCACATTCCAGGATGTCTGGTTCTAGGTCAGTGATCACACCATCGTGATTATCTGGGTTGTGAAGATCTTTTTTTACAGTTCTTCTGTGTATTCTTGCCACCTCTTCTTAATATCTTCTGCTTCTGTTAGGTCCATACCATTTCTGTCCTTTATCGAGCCCATCTTTGCATGAAATGTTCCCTTTGGTATCTCTAATTTTCTTGAAGAGATCTCTAGTCTTTCCCATTCTGTTGTTTTCCTCTGTTTCTTTGCACTGATCGCTGAGGAAGGCTGTCTTATCTCTCCTTGCTACTCTTTGGAATTCTGCATTCAGATGCTTATATCTTTCCTTTTCTCCTTTGCTTTTCGCTTCTCTTCTTTTCACAGCTATTTGTAAGGCCTCCTCAGACAGCCATTTTGCTTCTGTGCATTTCTTTCCCACGGGGATGGTCCTGATCCCTGTCTCCTGTACAATGTCACTACTTCCATAGCAAGTACTGTTTATAAAGGTCCATTGTAAACGGTGCCGTCTTCCTCACCTCCACACTCACGAGTTGAGCTCTCGTCAAACACCACCGCTTGAGTCTCCCACTGCCACCTTGCGTTCCATATGCCAGAACCAAGTTCCCTTTTCTCCCTTTGAGCCTTGTCTTCTTTCTGCCCTCTCTTTCTTTGTTTTTAGCATCATCTTTTTCTGAGGCTTAAAGTCATCTTCTGCTCTTCGAATGTCCCTTGACCTCCTGCAATCAGAAAGTAACCAAGCTTTCCTCTTCCCTCTGTTTTCAAAATGATAAATATTTGGCCTTGCTCTTTTCTGTTTTTCTGTCGTCACCAGTGTCGGGGCACCTGTTTCATGCACCCCAAGCCCTTCCCATGTGTCAGTGCGTGAGTGCGAATATTCTCAGCTTTTCTCCATCTGTGGTTGGGAAGTTGATCCCCTTCTCTCTTCCTTCCTTGCCGGGAGGTCTTCCAGCAGGCACACATCGTCTTCTGCTTCTCAAGGCCTAAATGTTCTCGGGCAGTCACTGCTCCTGCAGTGGGAAAGCTTGATATCTGGGGAGTAAGTTCAGCTCAGTGGCTGCTACTGTTCATCTAAACGATTTAAATTGTTTTCTCACTGGCCTTTCTGTACGAGCATCCATTTTCCCTGTTTGACAGTGTAAAAGAGAAGCCCAATCCCATTACTTTTCTCAGTATTGTTTGAAACACAGCGGTCATCAAATTCATTCAGAGAAGTGTTGAAAATGGTCTCCGGCCCCCATCCCCTCAAAATTGTAATTAGGTAGTTCTAGAACAAGGTCTGGAGATTTGGTGTGTATTTTATAAAGCTCCTTAGATAATTTTATTGATTTTACAGACTGGAAAATATTAATACTTATCTATGTTATAAAATCTGAGTAAGGATGGTTTACAGGGTTCCTGGAAATTAGGTCTCCAAATTGCTTTCCTGGTTACTTCTCCTCACCACTTAGTATCTATTTTTTTGTACTTGTTAACACCATGGTAAAATGTACATATAAAATTTACCATATTTACCATCTTATTTAAAATAGTAAGCTTTATTTTTAAAAGTAGTTTTAGAGTCACAGAAACATTGAGTGGAAAATGGAGAGAGTTTCCATATATCGCCCTATCCCCTTCCTTCGCCTCCTACCCGAACATGAACATCTCCCACCGGATGGTGCTTTGTTAACACTGATGAGCCAACTTCGACACACGACTGTCCGCCAGAGATCATAGTTTACACTTGCAGTCTCTGTGTTGTGTTCCAGGGCTTTGGGGAAATGTGCAACGTCACGTACCCATCCTTTACTATGGTACACAATAGTTTTTCCTGCCCTAAAAGTCCCCCACCTCCACCGCTCATCCTGCCCTCCCCTCCTCGCCTCCTGGCAGCCGCTGATGGCTTCGTCTCTGTAGTTTTGCTTTTCCGGGATGTCGTATAGTTGGCATCATGTGATGGTTGGTGGCCTCTGCAAGCCGGCTTCCTTCGCTCAGCAGTGTGTGCTTTAGGGCCTCCTTGTCCCTTCGTGGACTGATGGCTCGTTGCTTTTTACTGCTGAATAATATTCCATTGTGTGGCTATACCACACTTTACTTATCCATCCTGGTTGTTTCTTATTTTGTCCTTTTTCAGTCCTCTCACATCTTTCAAGCCCAGCTTTTTTCTCCCAGCTCTCCTTTGCCATTCATGATAGCTGTGCCACTGTGAACTTTTGTCCATTATGCTTTCTTCATCTAGAATATTCTACCTCCCTCCTCTCTGCTTTCTAAAATTGCATCACTTCTTCAGTGTTCAGATTTGCCATGATGTTGTCTCATCCCCTCTGGGTTCTTCTGCCCCACCACCAACACCATTTATGAGTTTTAGTAAATGCTACATTGAAATGCAGTTATTAACATTTTCATTCTATTAGTTTTAAATTATTTATTTTCTCTCTTCAGTGAGAGAAACTAGATTGTATTTGTTTTTATAGGCCCCATAATGTTAAACATAGTTTCCTGCATGTAGTTTAATAATGTGTATTTCAAAAATAATTTTCACTCTTCAGCAGAAGTTTGGATGTCATTATATTTGAACAGGTGCTAATGCCGTTTAGACTGATGGCCCCATTCCTCATGTCAGTGGACCATATTTATGTACTAATCTCTTTATTTTTCCTGAAAAAAAATATTGATTTATTTCTATTCTTAGAGGTCTGGGTATTGAAAGGATATTTTCTAAGATTTGGGCGATATTATAGCTTCAAACGGCTTCCCTAGTGGTTCAGACAGTAAAGAATCTGCCTGCAGTGCAGGAGACCTGGGTTAAATCCCTGGATAGGGAAGATCTCCTGAAGAAGGGAATGGCCACTCCAGTACTCCTTCCCAGAGAATTCCATGGACAGAGGAGGCTGGTGGGCCATAGTCTATGGAGTCGCAAAGAGTCGGACACAACTGAGCTACTAACACTTTCACTTTCATAGCCTCAAACATATCTGAATCCCCACATTGTCTGAAAAGAAGATTGCTAAATAATTGATAATTAATGTTGATGAAGTGGATAGATGGATGGATAGATGAAGACTTACAGTATTAGAGAGATTTTCTGCAAAAGTTTCCACATACATGAATACCATATCATTGTTGTCAGACTGAATTTTGACTTTTCATTGGGAAAATATGAAACTGTAGAACTGAACAACCTGGGATATAGAATTTAGTGTGTTGACTTCTATTCAATTTCCTCCTTCCTTTCTTTTTTCTGAACTTGACTGGAAAAAAATCGTACAGGTAGTCAGTTTGGGGATTTTTACTATGTGACTTTTAAGAGTCCAGGGATCTTGGCTTATTCGTTTAATGTTTTCCTTTCCATAGCATCTTACACAGGATTGATATAGAAGTGGTAACATCTCCTGAATTTACGAGCATAAACTTTGGAGCTGGCTCCTACCTTGAAACATGGTGTCACCAACCATAAAGAAAACAAAAAGACAGCCCAGAGAACGGGAGAAAATATTTGCAAATGATGCAGCTAACAAAGGCTTAATTTTCAAAACATACAAATAGCCCACACAACTCAACAAAAAAACAAACAGCCCAATCAAAAAATGTATAGACTATAAATAGGTATTTCTCCAAAGAAGACATACAGATGGTCAACAGGCACATGAAAAGATGCTCAACATTACTAATTATTAAGACGTGAAAAGCTACAAGGCGGTGCCACCTCACACTGGTCACAATGAGCATCACTAAAAATATATACGAAAATAAATGCTGGAGAGGCTGTGGATACAAGGAAACCTTCCTACACTGTTGATGGGAGTGGAAAACTGGAGGTTCCTTAAAAAGCTAAAAATGGTATTGTCATATGATCCAGAAATCTAATTCGTGAGCATATATCCATACAAAACTATAATCCAAAAAGATACATGCACTGCAATGTTCATGAAAAGTGAAAGGTGCTCAGTCATGTCTGACTCTTTTCAACTCCATGGACTATACACTCCGTGGGATTCTCCAGGCCAGAAGACTGGAGTGGGTAGCCATTCCCTTCTCCAGGGGATCTTCCCAACCCAGGGATTGAACCCAGGTCTCCCACATTGCAGGCGGATTCTTTACCAGCTGAGCCATAAGGGAAGCCCAAGAACACTGGAATGAGTAGCCTATCCCTTTTCTAGTGGAGCTTCCCAACTCAGGAATCGGACTGGGATCTCCTGCATTGCAGGCAGATTCTTTACCAGCTGAGATACGAGGGAAGCCCTTGCAATGTTCATAGCAGACTGTTTTCAGTAGGCAAGACAGAAGCAACCTAAATGTTTTATCAACAGATAAATAGAGAAGATATAGGTCTTCCCTTGTAACTCAGTAGCACAACTTTGTAAATAAACTACACTTCAATAAAATAAATTTAATAAACATCATTCTACCGTATATATATATATATATATATATATTTTTTTTTTCCCCCCTTCTCTTCTTACCCACTGTCTTAGTTCAGGCTTCTTTAACAAAGTACCATGGACTGAGTGGCTTACAAACAGCAGAAATGTATTTCTCATAGTTCTGAAGACCCAAAGTCTGAGGTCAGATTCCCGGCATGGTTGGGTTCTGAAGGAGGTCCTCTGCCAGGTTGCAGAGTGCTGTTGTTGAAAGAAAGCTAGCTAGCTTTCTGGCCTCTCCTTACAAGGGCTCTAATCCCCCATTCATGCAGGCTCCACCATCGGAAACATATGACCTCCCAAAAACCCCATCTCCAAATACCATCACATTAAGCTTAGGATTTCAGATACAAATTGGGGGCTAACAAACATTAAGCCTCTAACATACCCTCTGTAGGATTTACATGGGGGAAAATCTTACTCACCCCTAAGATTTTCATTCTTGTAGCAAGTAATTTTGGAAAGGGCATGCTAGAGTCATAGGTTGTGCCTGTAATATCCCCTGACTGAAATTCAGGCATAGTGATGTCTGGAGGAAATACTAGAAACACAGGACTGTGTGCAGCTCTTGAATCCATGATGGTGTAGTTGAGATTTTGAAGTGAAACAAAGAAAATGGTTCAGTTGATGCTTCAGCCTAGATCATGTTCTTCTGTACCAAGGCTGTCTGGAGCACTGCCATTGTGCTTTGTCTTGGAATTATAGAACCGCTGAGTCATAGTCATGGAATCTCAGGACTGGTCACGATCTCAAGAAAGTTAGTGAGTAAAAGGCCCAGATCTGGGTTCAGAGGATCTGACCAGTAGACCCGATTCAGTCAGGAGCTTGCTGTGATCTTGGGCAAGTCATAGCCCCCTCCTGGTTTAAGCCTCCTTATCTGTGCACCTATTAGGTTGGACTAAATGGTCTATAAAGACATTTCAGTTCTCAAATAAATGAGTTTTATGGCCATTTATTCTAGTTCTCTATCTTCAGACAGGCAGAAAACAAAGCCTCTCAGGCCACAGAATTAATTGGCTGCATCCTGAAGCAGACGTTGTGTCTGTCTAGCCTGTCACTCTTGTTTTTTGCCAGCTGACTTTATTAGCTTCAGTTCAGTTCAGTTCAGTTGCTCAGTTTCGTCTGACTCATTGGGACCCCATAGACTGCAACACACCAGGCTTCCTTGTCTATCACTAACTCCCAGAGCTTGCTCAAACTCCTGTCCATCAAGTCAGTGATGCCATCCAACCATCTCATCCTCTGTTGTCCCCTTCTCCTCCTGCGCTCAATCTTTCCCAGCATCAGGGTCTTTTCCAATGAGTCAGTTATTCCCATCAGGTGGCCAAAGTATTGGAGTTTCAGCTTCATCATCAGTCCTTCCAATGAATAGTCAGGATTGATTTCCTTTAGGATTGACTGCTTTGATCTCTCTGCAGTCCAAGAGACTGTCAAGAGTCTTCTCCAACACCACAGTTCAAAAGCATCAGTTCTTCGGCACTCAGCTCTCTTTATGGTCCAACTCTTGGCATCTGTACATGACTACTGGAAAAACCATAGCTTTGACTAGACAGACCTTTATTAGCTTCGCTGTGAACAACCCGCTTTAAGACTCAGTGGCTTCAAACAGCAATTTGATATTGCTCACAGTTCTTTGGGTTCTGTTGGGTGAGTCTACTGGTCTGGTCCAGCTCAGCTCTTCTCTATCAGGCTTTCTCATGCATCTGTGGTTAGCTAGTGGAGAGACCATCGCTAGATGATTTAGTATGACTTCCGTCACATATCTGGGCTTCCCAGGTGGCTCTTGTGGTAAGGAACCCACCTGCCAATTCAGGAAACAAAAGAGATGCTGCTTCAATTCCTGGGTTGGCAAGGTCCCCTGGAGGAGGGCATGACAATCCACTCCAGTATTCTTGCCTGGAGAATCCCTTGGACAGAGAAGCCTGGCAGACTACGGTCCATGGGGTCACGAAGAGTCAGACACAACTGAAGCGACTTAGCGCACATGCGCGAGTCCCATATCTGGCAGTTGGTGGACTCTTGCGTCTCAAATGGTTTTCGAAAGTCTCCTGAATCACGTGTGCTAGTGTCCCATTGATCACTGGCATGGGCAAACCAGATTCCAGGGACAGAAAAACGGACGCCCGTATCTTCAGAGAAGGAGCTGCTCTCAGCGCATGGATGGAGGGGAGGGAAGAGCTGTGTTTTGTACATTCTGTGTTGGCATCCTCTGTTTATATCAGGTCTGCCTACTTTGAAAATGCTGCTATGGCAGTGTCTAGCCATTTGCCAGTTAGAACTCCTTAAAATTCCTTTCTCTGAATTTACCTTTTTTCATTCAATTTTCTGTGGACATAGAATCCTAATGGAGATCTTCCTCTATGAAAATCCTTTGATGCTGAGTTAGTGTTCTCGAAAGTAAGCAAACTCTATTCCAGATACTTTATAATGTACCATTTCATCCTCATCACTCAAGTTTTAGCTTTCCTCTGGACCTTTTCCAGTTTCTCTTTCTCCCCTACCTGCTTCTCTAAGCATGATGATTGGAACATTGTAGTAATAGCTATCTAAATTGCCGAAGCTGAGTTTTAGTATGCTTTAATTCATGCAAGTTAATTCTGGAGATATATTGAGTGGAAAACTCAATCCTTAGAGCATAGAAATTTAGAATTAATTCCAGGCCCTTTTATTTACTAGTTATGGAGTCTTGGCCAAGTGATATTAACTTACATATTCATATTAACTCACATGTTCATTAAAATATTTCATTCCTTGTTAAAAATGGGAATACTAATTGTTGCCTTGATAGCTCAGCTGGTAAACAATCTGCCTGCAATGCAGGAGACCCTGATTCGATATTAAGTGGCTGGTGGCTCAGACAGTAAAGAATCTGCCCGCAGTGCAGGAGACCTGGGTTTTATCCCTGGGTTGGGAAGATCCCCTGGAGAAGGGAAAGGCTCCCCACTCCAGTATTCTGCCCTGGAGAATTCCATCGACTGTAGAGTCCATGGGGTCGCAAAAAGTCAGACACAACTGAGCGACTTTCACTCTCAGGATAATAGAGAATGAATTATAAAGTATCTGGCATGCAGTGGGTGTTATATAAATTGTAATAAAAACAATAGCAGTAAATGTTGTTTCTGTTATTATTACCACTTTACTCATGGTGGCCAGATGCTTGATTTTATGTTACATTTGCTTTCTTTCCAAAGTTAAGTCTGCTTTATTCATCAGCCAAATGTCCTATGTGTTTTTATAAGAACATTGGATTTGTCACACGGAATTAGTCCAGAAGTGGCTTTTTTTTTTTTTTTTTCTAGTTTAGAAGTTACTTTTCTGAATGTTTAAAGCTTGATTATCTTCTCACTTCCAGTATTGCTACTGTAAAGTGCTTTAAAATAACTCTTCTGTTGGTTTCAATATCTGGGTTGTTTGTAGATTGGCTTGTAGATTGGCTTCTGTGAGGCAGGGCCAGGTTAGGCAGGGGTTGGACAGAGAGCAAGAGAGCAGCTGTCTTATGAGATCTGACCATTCAGGAATTAACATAGATAAAAATTATTGATGAGTTTGCAGAGAGTTCCAGACTCTAATCCATCCTACTTGATAATAGCTTGGATAGCCTCTTCTTGCAGACAAGGCACTGGCACCCCACTCCAGTACTCTTGCCTGGAAAATCCCATGGATGGAGGAGCCTGGTAGGCTGTAGTCCATGGGGTCGCTAAGAGTTGGACACGACTGAATGACTTCACTTTCACTTTTCACTTTCATGCATTGGAGAAGGAAATGGCAACCCACTCCAGTGTTCTTGCCTGGAGAATCCCAGGGACCAGGGAGCCTGGTGGGCTGCTGTCTATGGGGTAGCATGGAATCGGACACGACTGAAGTGACTCAGCAGCAGCAGCAGTCTCTTCTTGACCAGGTAATTTCTTTCCCTTAAGCTGGCCTGTTCTTTTTGCCCCTGCGCCTAGTCTTAGGATTTGCCTCCAAGAATTGCTGTTACTGGCTATTCAAAAAGGAAGTAGAGAATAAATATTGATAGATCTCTTGAAAATAGAAATGAAAGTCAGAAAGAAAACCTCAGTAGACAGTTTTGATAAGAAGTAGAGAAAATTAACCATAATGCAGAAAAGAAGAGCAATAAAACAGAAAATAGAAGAAAGAATAGGATAAGGAGGAAAGTAGGATAATAATAAGTCTAATTCAGGAGTTTCAATAGCAGTTACAGAAACAGAAAAAGAGAAACCAGAGGTATAAAATAATTTAAAAATTTACATTTGAATACCCAGAAAAATTGATGAAAATAGACCCACATAACTAAATTTCAGAACAGTTGCTACAAATGAAACATCCTTGAAGATTCCAAGAGGAAAGAAAAGTCAAGTCACATATAAAAGACTAGAAATATTAGTATTTGGATTTTTCAGTAGCAATACTGGAAATGAGAAGACAATCAGCCTTTAAAAATTCAGAAGAGTAATTGTTCTAAACTAGAATTTTACATGCCAACCAAACCATCCAACTATTGAGAGCATATAAATTACAACATTTTCAGACAGGCACAGTCCCAAATTTTATCACCCATGTGCTGTTTCTGAAAAGGCAGCGGGTGAAATGAAAGCATGTTCATTAGTTATTAAGGAAAAGGTAAATTAAACCTACAGTGAGATATAACTGCAAATTTAGCGGAATGGTTAAAAGAGAAAAGTGATAATACCAAATACTTGTGACGATTGCAGAGAAATAGGACCTCTCCTACACTGCTGGGGGGATGTAAAATGTAAAGCCACTCTCGAAAAGAGTTTGGAAGGGTCTCACAAAACTTCACACACACTTACCATGCAACCCAGAAACTGCACTCCTGTGCATTTACCCCAGAGAAATGAAACTGTTTTCACACAGAAACCGGCACGTGGATGTTTCTCACAGCTTTCTGCATAAGAGAAAACTATATTAAACACCCAAATGTCCTTCAGCAGACGAATGGTTAAACGAAATCTGGTACAAGCATACAACCATACATAGAATGCTGCCCAGCAATGAAAGAGAATGAACTATGAACAAAGCTAGTGGAGGTGAAGGAGTTCACGCTGAGCTATTTCAAATCCTGAAAGATGATGCTGTGAGAGTGCTGCACTCAATATGCCAGCAAATTTGGAAAACTCAGCAGTGGCCACAGGACTGGAAAAGGCCAGTTTTCATTCCAATCCCAAGGAAGGACAATGCCAAAGAATGCTCAAACTCCCACACAGTTGTACTCATTTCACACGCTAGCAAGGTAATGCTCAAAATCCTGCAAGCGAGGCTTCAACAGTACATGAATCGAAAATTGCCAGATGCACAAGCTGGATTTAGAAGGGGCAAAGGAACCAGAGATCAAATTGCCAACAAATGTTGGATCATAGAAAAATCAAGAGAATTCCAGAAAAACATCTACCTCATCTTCATTGACTATGCTATAAAGACTTTGACTGTGTGGATCACAACAAACTGTGGAAACTTCTTCAAGAGATGGGAATACCAGACCATCTGACCTGCCTCCTGAGAACACTGTATCCAGGTCAAGAAGCAACAGTTAGAACCAGACATAGAACAACAGACTGGCTGAAAATTGGGAAAGGAGTACTTCAAGGCTGTGTATTGTCACCCTGCTTATTTAACCTATCTGCAGAGTACATCAAGGGAAATGCCAGGCTGGATGA
Source organism: Bos indicus (assembly GCF_029378745.1). Taxonomy (NCBI): domain Eukaryota; kingdom Metazoa; phylum Chordata; class Mammalia; order Artiodactyla; family Bovidae; genus Bos; species Bos indicus. The sequence continues at coordinate 83,766,816 of NC_091774.1, read as the reverse complement.
AGCACAGCTGGAATCAAGATTGCTGGGAGAAATACAATAACCTCAGATATGCAGATGATACCATCCTAGTGGCAGAAAGCAAAGAGAAACTAAAGAGCCTCTTGATGAAGATGAAAGAGAAGAAATGGCTTAAAATTCAGCATTCAAAAAACTAAGGTCATGGCATCCAGTCCCATAACTTCATGGCAAATAGATGAGAAATAATGGAAACAGTGAGAGATTTTATTTTCTTGGGCTCCAAAATCACTGCAGATGGTGACTGCAGCCATGAAATGAAAAGAAGCTTGCTCCTTGGAAGAAAAGCTATGACCAACCTAGACAGCATATTAAAAAGCAGAGACATTACTTTGCCAACAAAGGTCCATCTAGTCAAAGCTATGGTTTTTCCAGTAGTCATGTGTAGATGTGAGAGTTGGACTATAAAGAAAGCTGAGCACAGAATTGATGCTTTTGAACTGTGGTGTTGGAGAAGACTCCTGAGAGCTCCTTGGAGTGCAAGGAGATCCAACCACTCCATCCTAAAGGAGATCAGTCCTGAATATTCGTTGGAAGGACTGATGCTGAAGCTGAAGCTCCTATACTTTAGCCACCTGATGTGAAGAACTGACTCGTTGGAAAAGCCCCTGATGCTGGGGAAGATTGAAGGTGGGAGGAGAAGGGGAGGACAGAAGATGAGATGGTTGGATGGCATCACCTACATGATGGACATGAGTTTGAGTAAGCTCTGGGAGTTGGTGATGGACAGGGAGGCCTGGCGTGCTGCAGTCCATGGGGTCGCAAAGAGTCGGACACGACTGAGCAACTGAACTGAACTGAACTACAACTCAACACTCCCACACACACGGGTGAGTGCGGGATAAAAGATGACAAGAACTGAGTAGTTCAAGTAAGCGCAGTGAACCAGTGTCGGCTTCCTGGGTTTGATCTCGCGTCTCATCACCGAAGATGCAACCGAGTGGGTGTACAAGTGGGCGGCACGTCACACTCTTGTCTTTGCAGCTTCAAAGACTTTTGAATGAGTCTGTAATTACTTTAAAATGTAAAAAAAGAAAAACATCGCAGAGCTTGAATTGTAAAAAATGCATACTGAAGTATGAAATGTACTAAAGTATGTGTGTGTATTCATTTTTGTTTCTGTGTTACAAAGTCATCCAGAAAAAAATGTTGTCATAACAGGAAAATCAATAAATATGTTATATATGGAGAAAGGGGGGGAAAGTTACTGGAATATGTGATTTTGTTTCTTGTTTTTGCTTTCTTAACAAAGGAGGACAGCAAGAGAGAGAAAGAAATGAGATATGAAGTGAAAGAGGGTCATGGAAAAAATCCCAGGACAGTGACAAAGCAATCCTGAGATGACAGCTGGGTGCCAGCGACGGAGCGTGAGCGGCCCGAACATCCCCAGTAGAAATGTCTTCAAAATGATGAAACTGATACAATTTGTAATATGAATCATTGTGTTAAGAGGACTTAGAAAAACTAGTGGAGAGTTTTGGGTTGAAAAGCAAGAAGAAAAAGAAAAACCATAATTCCAGGGGAAAAAAATCACTGTTCAAATTTAAAAAATAGTAAATAGTTCAGCTCTGATGGCATGTATTGTCATAAAGATGTAAACAGTATGTCTCTCTGACCAAAACCACGAGCTTTTTAGAGAGCCCGGGGGGTGGAGATGTTCATGTACATATTGGTTGGGGTTTGGAAAAAAGTTAAATCTTGATCTTCCATTGTGAGAAGACCAGTGTTTCTCCACTTTTTCACATCAAGGTATTCATAGAACATGATATTTTTCTGGTTCAGGCTGAAGAATCCCAGGGACGGGGGAGCCTGATGGGCTGCCATCTATGGGGTCGCACAGAGTCGGACACGACTGAAGTGACTTAGCAGCAGTAGCAGCAGCATGAATGCAATAAAATATCACACTCATGAATATGTTACCTTAAGTGACAGAAGGAACTTCACAGACAGTTACTGAGCTTACTTTACAACAGGGAGGTTGTCTTGGATTATTTGAATGGGTTCAGTGTGATCACAGGACATCTTAAAAGCAGAAGTAGAAATTTGAGAAGGACTTCACAAGGTGGGGTGCCATTGCCTTCTCCGTTATTGTATTCATAGTCCTGGAAATTAGGCCGTGGGATTTTCTTGGGGGCCATAATTCTATCATACCCTTGACGGGTGATAAGGGGAGAAGGACTTTGACTTCAAACCGCTGCTGGCCTGAAGGTGGACGGAACCACATGGGAAGAAATGCAAGTGGCTTTTAGGAGCAGAGAGTGGCCCCTGGAGGACAGACAGCAAGGACACAGGGACTCACACCCACAGCTGCGAGTCACTGGTTTCTTCCAGTGATAAACGAGCTTGGAAGAAAATCCCAAGCCTCAGAACCATGGATCTGGCCAGTGCCCTGATTGTAGCTGCCGGAGACCCTGAGCAAGTGTTGTTCTTCAGCCCCTAGGTTGTGCCCGACTCTTTGCCACCCCGTGGACAGCAGCATGCCGGGCTCCTCTGTCCTTCTCCATCTCCCAGAATTTGCTCCGATTCATATTGATAGAGCCGATAATGCTATCTGATCTGATCCTCTGCTGCCGCCTCCCCTCCCGCCTTCAGTCTTTCCCATCAGAGTCTTTTCGGCTCTTCGCAGCAGGTGGCCCAAGTATGGCAGTAGGTAACATAACCCAACTTCTGACCAGTGGAAACTGGGAGAATGAATTTGTATTGTTTCAGACAGCTGTGTCTGTGGTAATTTGTTACATGTGCTGCGCTTTGCTTAGTCCCTCAGTCGGGTCTGACTCTTTGTGACCCCATGGACCGTAGCCAAGCATCTCTGTCCAGGTAGGAATACTGGAGTGGGTTGCCATGCCCTCCTCCAGTGAGTCTTCCCAACCCAGGGATGGGACCCAGGTCTCCTGCATTGCAGGCGGATTCTTTACCATCTGAGCTACCAGGGAAGCCCAAGAATACGGGACTGGGTAGCCTCTCCCTTCTCCAGGGAGAGGTAATACAAGGGGACAGCAGTTAGAGTTTTTTCCATTTTGAGCAAGATTCGAAGTATGTTGTTTTTTGTTGTTGTTGTTGCCTGAGCAACTCTTATTCAGAATAATTTCTGTGACCAATAATTCCATCTTTCCTCAGCCTAGTACCATAAAAGGTTTCCCTCTTAGGTCACAGTCCAGCTGAATGTTTAGCAATGGGTTTAATCTGTGCAGCTACTTATGGACAATGCTCAGTTCTCTGCAGAGCTCAGCCTCTTCTGGGCCCTGGCTTCTCTCCATCTGACCAGGACAAGAGAGAAAGAAGAGATCGTGAGAATAATACAGGCCATTTGGAGTCAAGCCTGGAAGTGGAAGCGTCACCTCATCAGCACTCCACCGGTGATGGCCACCTTCCCACCTACTAGCTCTGGGATGTTCAGTCGAGCAAATTAAAGTGCACTTGTGAACAACCAGCTCGTTTTTCCCCAGGTTTCTGGGCAACTGTGGGTATAAGGTAGTAGCATCAGAAAATCGGGTCTTCCCAATATTACCGCCCCCCCAAAAAAAACCACAATAACGATTCTAGGAGAAACATATGTTTAAAATAGGTAGTAAGAAAACCCTTGGATTGCCTTTAAGCAAATCATAAATGCTCTGGTTCCCTCCCTCCTTCCGCACCTTGTCTTTATAAACAGCTGCTTCACACAGCAACACTCCTTTATTGGCTCCTATACGCACTGGTTCTGTCAACAGCACACCCAGATTCACTGCTGGGCTGGTGTCAGTATCTCAGAAAGGGGAAGCAAGGGGAGCATTTGGCCTCTCCAGCAGCTGGCAGAGGGGGAGCATGCCCTTTCCCAGGTGGATTTTCATCTTGCTTTTACCCTGAGATTCTTCAGCAGCAGCCCAGCCTGCCCAGTCCCCAGTGGGTTGGCAGGGAGAGGAAGAGCTGGCATTTCTCTGGGTGACCAATGGCAACTCTCCACCCTCCACCTGCCCAAGGACTGGGTTGAATTAGAAAAATTCCAGGTTTTTTTTTTTTTGTATCGATGTAGAAACTCTGTTTTCTCCCTAAGACACTATTTTTGCAGCTGTTTGAAGTTCGTATATTTTTCTCTACTGCAGAGCTTACACAAAATTAAAGAAGAATGTTAATGTTCAATTTTTATTATCCTGTATTTAAAGTTTTGTGTTTTTTTTTTTTTGCAGATCTATTTGCTAATGGACCAAAAAAAATTAGTATTCCCAACCAAAAAAAAGCACACAGCCAGTCTCTCCAGCTCTGTGTATCACTGCCCTACTGCATGTAATTTCACTCGCCTCTCGGTAAAGGCTCCAAGCTCATGTTTATGTTTTTACACATAATTTATTGAATCCCTACTAGAAGGATCCTTTGTGCAGAGTCCTGTAGAAGACATAGATACAGCGCAATCTTGGGGTATTCATAAGAATACGAGAGAACTATGAGAGTGTCTGTGATTTCAAAAAAGAAGGAAGTTGAAGAGATACTCCTGAAATACTATTTAAACTTCTTGAAATAGAAAAAGGAAAAAAAATGCAGACATCAACAAGGGTGATGTCTTAATTTTTCCCGCTAATAAATATTAGCGGGAAAAATGCTGGTGAATAACCCCAAATGTATCAAACACAGTTTAAGGAGAAAGAAGATTGCAAATGTAATCAGGCTTGGAGGATGGAGGGCAACTGATGGCTTGTGATCACAGTTTCCTTTGACCACTGAGGGTGACACTGTATGTCATGAGTTTATTAAATTAGAAGGGGCGAGCAGAGCCATATGACGGGCAGTAGAGCTTCACGCAATTCATGAGTCTGTCATAATTTCTACTGTGACTTCTGCATCTCTTCCCTTCCCTGCCTCTTACTTCCCTGTCTCTAGGTATGTTTTATTCTCTCTCTCGCTCTCCACCACATTCTGTACTCACTGCCACATCCTACCTCATTAATTGAACAAAGTCCATATCCTCAACATATATTTAGATTTGGAGCAGGGAGTAAGTTGGGTGATTGGAAACAGCAAAACAGGGTCATGGTGGGATTGATTTTTATTCCTTGCCAACTCTTTCGGTCCTTGAGCCCTTAGGGAGCTGTGTAGACTTCTTCCTGGTTGACTTACTGAGCTCCTGTAATACACAAAGGTGAAGGCAAAACATGTTAGCACCATAGAAGAGTAACTCCATTAAATATTAAGCTGTAAAAAGAATTAGTGATCATAAACTGAGACACTAACCTTGATAACAGAGTTTAAATGTGAATTATTTCTTCACCCCCAGAAAGTTCTGATATAGTATTAATATTGTCATTTTATTATAATTAAGGACATGTCCTTTGAGTGTTTTGCTTGCCCTTTGTTTTCTGGTGAGTAAATAAGGTAGTAACCACACCTGCACACAGACGTTGGAGATTGCTTTTCCCTAATTTGGTTCCAAAATCAGGAGTGGTGCAGTGTGTGGGAGAGTCTGCACATTAGCCCAAGTCTTCAGATTGCTGTCTTTCTTTTGAGCCACAGGAGGTGGAAGCTAAAGACTGGCCTTCTTTGCATACAGCGGAGCAAGTTGATGTGTCTTGTTTCACATCTTGCTCTGAATTTTTATTGGACATATAGGCGTGATATGTGTCTTGTACTGAGCTTTGGTAGGAAGAACAGTTAGAATCTGGTTTTATGTCTTCTAATTGCAGGTCAGTTGGGCTTTGACTTTTTCCGCAACTCGTGTCCTCTGACTTGATGTCCCTTGTTTGCACAGCATCTGTTTCCATATCTTGTTTTCGACTTCCTGTGGATTGAAGTTCTTGTACTGAGCTTTGGTAGGAGAAACAGTTAAAATCTGACTTCGCGTCTTCTGATTGCAAGTCACTTGGAGTCTGGCTTTTTCCACAACTCATATCCTCTGATTTGATGTCCCTTGTTTGCACAGCATCTGTTTCCATAACTTCTTTTTGGATTCCTGCAGATTGAAGGTCTTGTTGGTCTTTATTTTGGTGCTGACTGTCTTGTAGAACATCTTGGGACTGTTCATCTAGGTCAGCTGGAATAGTGGCGTGCAGAGTCTGGGTTTCCTGGAATAGAGACCTCTGCTTTCGGGATTCTTTCACTTGTAGATCTTGGGTTTGCCAGGCCTGGAAGTCCCAATTTTGGGAATGCTGCATTTCAAGTTGCCGTTCTCGTTTCTCCCATTCTTTGCTTTTCCAGTCCTGAGTTCTCCATTCTTGGGATTGTTGTCCTAAAGATTGCCAGGTTTGGACTCTCCTGTCTGGAGACTGCCAGTCATGGTACTCCTGGATTTGCATATCCTGGTAGAGCTGCCTCGGGGGTTTCTCCTCTTGGATTCGCAGGTTCTCAGCTTGCTGGTCTGGGAGTTGCAGTATGGTTTGACTAACTTGGATTTCCTTATCTATGAATTGCTTTTTTGGAGAGAGCCAGCTTTTGATGTGCTTGTCTAGGGATTTCCTCCTTGGGTGTGGTTGGTCTTGAATGTACACGTCAAGGGCTTTCTGTTTTGCACACGGACAGCCTTTGCTTTGCTGCAGTTGGGAATGCTGCTTTGATGGTCTCCTGCTCTGAAGTTCCTCCTCAGGTTTCCATTCTTCGGTCATTAACATGACTTCCGATTTAATGTCTTGATACAATAAATGCACAGCTCTCTGTTCTTGAGATTGGATGTTGTGTAGTTGAAAATCCAGAGACCGTCGATCTAAGTGTTGCATATTAGAGGACTGCACAGAAAGTAACGACGTGGCTCCAAATGGTATGGCTTGTAATGGCAGGGCTTGTCTTTGGAAAGCAAGGTCTTGGGCAGGCATGTCTGGGGATGGTAGGTAGTCAGATAGCATGTCGTGGGATTGTGTATTTTGCAGTGGTATGCCCTGGGATTCCTTGTCTTGGGATGTAATTCCATGAGACTCTGTGACATGAGATGTTGACACTTCAGATAGCAAGTCTTGTTCTGGCGAAGTTTCGGCTCTCGGAGCTTGGTATGGCAAGTCTTGGGGTGGTAAATCGTGGACACTTTTTACAGAATAAGATGGAAAAAGTTGGAGTTTTGAGGCTTGGTCCTGCAACAGTGGAGGTTTCTCTTCTGGGGATTGTGTGATAGCAGCTTGTAGGTCTTCATCTTTAAGTGGTTCAGTATTCATCATGATTTCTGAGGACTTTTGCTCTAGAATGGGAGGCGAATGTTTCACCTCCACTTCTTCTCCATAAAGGCTTAAAGTTTGAGGGACATATTTCTGTCGTTCATCTTCCATAAACAGAGAAGATGTGTTGAAACTATTACTGCCTCTCCTGCCTGCATGTTGGAAGGTAAACTGATTTTTTGTGACTCTTAACTTGAAGAATGAATAGCCTCCAAAGAAAACAGGTTTTATGTTTGTCGTTGAATCAGCACTAGTAGACTCTTCTTGTAGCTCAAATTGTATGACGGCATTTTCGTCAGGAACAGATAGTTCACTCTCTTGAGTAACATCCGAAGGCAAGAAAAACACAATCTATAAAACCAAAGGGTGAGGGAAACAATAGAACAGAATCATCTTTGACATTATTTTCTTCTTGTAGTCCCAAATTATTTTTCCTCTCTCCCTTAAGATAGTATACAGGAAGCAAAATCTACAGGAGGAATCAGAAAACAAACCCAAGACTGCTTTTACCATCAACTCATTAGTTTTGCTTATTTATATTTACTTTTTGTAAATTTGTTTTTTGGCCACGCCACACGGCATATATGTGGTCTTAGCTCCCCGACCACGGATAGAATTCATGCCTCCTGAAGTGAAGCTTAAACACTGGACCACCAGGGCAGTCCCAACTCACTAGTTTTTTTTTTGTTGTTTGTTTTATGGACAAGTCTTCAGCCTCTATTGTCTCATCTATTGAAGAGGGGAGTTTATTGAGATTGTCTGGGATTAGTCTTCCCATACTTAGGATTTGGCTCAGATGGTAAAGAATCTGCCTGTGGTGCAGGAGACCAGGGTTCGATCCCTGGGTCAGGAAGATCCCCTGGAGATGGGAATGGCTACCCACTCCAGTATTCTTGCCTGGAGAATCCCATGGGCAGAGGAGCCTGGTGGGCTATAGTCCATGGGGCCGCAAAGAAGTGGGACCTGACTGAGGGACTAACACTTTCACTTTCTAAGATATTTTAAGTTATCTACTCAATATTCATATATTCAGGTTTATAATGATTATTGCCAAATTCAGACTTAAATTGAAGAAAGTAGGGAAAACCACTAGACCATTCATGTATGACCTAAATCAAATCCTTTATGATTATACAGTGGAAGTGAGAAATAGATTTAAGGGCCTAGATCTGATAGATAGAGTGCCTGAAGAACTATGGAATGAGGTTCGTGACATTGTACAGGAGACAGGGATCAAGACCATTCCCATAGAAAAGAAATGCAAAAAAGCAAAATGGCTGTCTGGGGAGGCCTTACAAATAGCTGTGAAAAGAAGAGAAGTGAAAAGCAAAGGAGAAAAGGAAAGATATAAACATCTGAATGCAGAGTTCCAAAAAATAGCAAGAAGAGATAAGAAAGCCTTCTTCAGCGATCAATGCAAAGAAATAGAGGAAAACAACAGAATGGGAAAGACTAGGGATCTCTTCAAGAAAATCAGAGATACCAAAGGAACATTTCATGCAAAGATGGGCTCGATAAAGGACAGAAATGATATGGACCTAAGAGAAGCAGAAGATATTAAGAAGAGATGGCAAGAATACACAGAAGAACTGTACAAAAAAGATCTTCACGACCCAGATAATCACGATGGTGTGATCACTGACCTAGAGCCAGACATCCTGCAATGTGAAGTCAAGTGGGCCCTAGAAAGCATCACTATGAACAAAGCTAGTGGAGGTGATGGAATTCCAGTTGAGCTATTCCAAATCTTGAAAGATGATGCTGTGAAAGTGCTACACTCAATATGCCAGCAAATTTGGAAAACTCAGCAGTGGCCACAGGACTGGAAAAGTCAGTTTTCATTCCAATCCTGAAGAAAGGCAATGCCAAAGAATGCTCAAACTACCGCACAATTGCACTCATCTCACACGCTAGTAAAGTCATGCTCAAAATTCTCCAAGCCAGGCTTCAGCAATATGTGAACCATGAACTTCCAGATGTTCAAGCTGGTTTTAGAAAAGGCAGAGGAACCAGAGATCAAATTGCCAACATCCGCTGGATCATAGAAAAAGCAAGAGAGTTCCAGAAAAACATCTATTTCTGCTTTATTGACTATGCCAAAGCCTTTGACTGTGTGGATCACAATCAACTGTGGAAAATTCTGAAAGAGATGGGAATTGCAGACCACCTGATCTGCCTCTTGAGAAATCTGTATGCAGGTCAGGAAGCAACAGTTAGAACTGGACATGGAACAACAGACTGGTTCCAAATAAGAAAAGGAGTTCGTCAGGGCTGTATATTGTCACCCTGTTTATTTAACTTATATGCAGAGTACATCATGAGAAATGCTGGACTGGAAGAAACACAAACTGGAATCAAGATTGCCAGGAGAAATATCAATAACCTCAGATATGCAGATGACACCACCCTTATGGCAGAAAGTGAAGAGGAACTAAAAAGCCTCTTGATGAAAGTGAAAGTGGAGAGTGAAAAAGTTGGCTTAAAGCTCAACATTCAGAAAACGAAGATCATGGCATCTGGTCCCATCACTTCATGGGAGGTAGATGGGGAAACAGTGGAAACAGTGTCAGACTTTATTTTTCTGGGCTCCAAAATCACTGCAGATGGTGACTGCAGCCATGAAATTAAAAGACGCTTACTCCTTGGAAGGAAAGTTATGACCAACCTAGATAGCATGTTCAAAAGCAGAGACATTACTTTGCCAACAAAGGTTCATCTAGTCAAGGCTATGGTTTTTCCTGTGGTCATGTATGGATGTGAGAGTTGGACTGTGAAGAAGGCTAAGCACCGAAGAATTGATGTTTTTGAACTGTGGTGTTGGAGAAGACTCTTGAGAGTCCCTTGGACTGCAAGGAGATCCAACCAGTCCATTCTGAAGGAGATCAGCCCTGGGATTTCTTTGGAAGGAATGATGCTAAAGCTGAAACTCCAGTACTTTGGCCACCTCATGTGAAGAGTTGACTCATTGGAAAAGACTCTGCTGCTGGGAGGGATTGGGGGCAGGAGGAGAAGGGGACGACAGAGGATGAGATGGCTGGATGGCATCACTGACTTGATGGACGTGAGTCTGAGTGAACTCCGGGAGTTGGTGATGGACAGGGAGGCCTGGCGTGCTGCGATTCATGGGGTCGCAAAGAGTCGGACGTGACTGATCTGATCTGATCTACTAGATGAACTGGACGCTCAAGATCATAGTCAAATGTGGGTTTTTCCCTATAATTGTGCTCAGAATTATAGATAGGTCAAGATATAAATGGATAACAACACAGTCTATCAAATGCTATTACAGAACTAGGTACTATGTGCTTCACGAGAATGTACAAGATGAGCTAATTCTGAGAGCTGGCAAAGGGTTCACTGAAGAAGAGACATTGGTCTGTGTCCTGATGGATGAACAGAGATTCCTTGGGTATAAAGTAAGATGAAGGAAGAAAGGAACCAAAGTCCAGGGAGCGGGAAGAGTGGATACAAGAACATAAGGCTGGGGTGTAGCGAGTGTGATGGCCGGTGGCGCGCAGTTAGATACTGTCAGATGGTGTGTAGGTCCTGAGAACCGAATGTGAACATAAGGCGGGGGTGTAGCGAGGGTGACGGCCGGTGGCCAGCAGTTAGATACTGTCAGATGGTGTGTAGGTCCCGGGAGCCGAACGTGTCCTTTCAGAGCCGCGTGTTGAAACCTCATTGCCCGTGTGTGGGGTTGAGAGTTAGAATCTGGCAGGTGATTGGGCCATGACTGTGAAGCCCTCGTCAGTGAGATCTGTGCCTGGTGAAAGAGCCCTGTGATTTGTCCTTTCTTCCATGAGAAGCCTGCCGTCCATGGACCAAGAAGCGGGTCCTCACTAGACCCGGAACCTGCTAGCACCCTGATCTTGGCCTTCCCAGCTCCCAGAACCATGGAAATACATTTTTATCCTTTAAACTACCCAGTATTTAGTACGGGGATTCACAAGTGCTCAGTGGTAAAGAATCCACCTGCCAAAGCAGGAGCCACACAAGACGCAGGTTTGATCTCTGGGATGGGAAGATCCCCTGGAGGAGGAAATGGCAACTTGGCCCAGAATTCTTGCCTGGAAAGTTCCATGGACAGAGGAGCCTGGTGGGCTGCAGTCCATAGAATCACAGAGTCAGACATGGAACGAGTGTGGAGCACACGTGAGTTCACACACATCTTTACCACAGCATCCCAGCTAGGTCAGGACAAAATCTGTTACCAAGAAATGGGATTGCTGCTGTAACCAATACCCAAAGATGCAGAAGCAGATTTGGAACTGGGTAATGAGTAGAAGCGGGAAAAGCTTTGAGGGGCATGCTAGAAAAGGCTTATATTATTGTGAATGAACTGTTAGGGACAATTTCCGTGAGAGCCCAGGAAGAAAAAAGGAGAGCTGCGGAGAAAACTTCTGTCTTAGAGAACACCTTAGTAATCTTGAATGAAGTGCTGGTGGAAATATGGATGATAAAAGTCACTGATGAGGTCTCAGACAGAAATGAGGAAAATGTCATTGGAAACCAGAAGGCGGTGATCTTGGTATAAAGTGGCTAGGAACATGGCTGAACTGTGTTTATGTTCTAGTATTCTGTGGAAGATAGAACTTGTAAGCAATGAAGTTTAACTGAAGCTATGTCTAGGTGAAGTGTTGAAGGTGAGGCTTGACTTCTACAGACAGCTTATACTATAATGTGAGAAGATAAAAATGATGTAAGGATGGAATTATTAAGCCAAAAGGAAGTGGGACTCTATGGTGTGGAAAATTCTCAGTCCATTTGTATTACAAAAAAAATGAGAACATTTAAGAGTAGATCAAGTGGGGACTTCCCCTGTGGTCCAGTGGTTAGGAGCCCACCTTCCAATGCCGAGGACACAGGTTTGATCCCCGGTCAGGGAACTAAGGTCCCGTGTGCCACAGAGCAGCTGGGCCTGTGTGCTCTGAAGCCCACATGCCACATCTAGAGAGCCCACACCCTGCAGCTGAAGAAGCCCATGAGCTGCAACAAAGACCCAGCCAGCCACCAAAAACAGGAGAGTGGGCCAAGTGACTGCTTTGATAAGGAAAGTATTGCGGATCCGCGATCTCACCAGCAGCCAGAAGCGATTCTCCAAGACAATGGAAGAATGACCCCCAGAGGTGTCCGAGATCACCAGGGCTGCACTCCCACTACAGACCCTGAGTGCAAGGGCCCCTGAAGAATGGTTTCAAAGGATGGGACCAACTCCCAGGCTCAGGCAGAGTCAAGATGCCCTCACCCCGTGCTGTGAGGTGGGGTCGAGGCCGAGGGCTGCTGCAGGCACTGTGCCCAGCAGACCCGCGGGGACATGGCCACCGCACCCTCGGTTTCAAAACACACAGCCGCAGGCGCAGGACCCCAGGCCGGCAGCCACAGCGCCCCGGGGGGGAGTGGCCGCGGGGCCTTCCTGCTCAGCGGGGCTGAGGTCCTCCCAGTGTGCTTGGAAGACGGAGCATCAGGCCCAAGAGGACCATTCTTTCACCTTAAGCCTTAAATGGTTTATGCTGTCAGGTCTGAGGTTTACTTGAGACCTATTTGTCCTTCTTTCCCGTTTCTCCCTTAGGGAGTGGGAATGTGTATCCCATGCCCATTCCTTTGCTGTAGTTTGGAAGTTTGGTTTCATAACACGTTTGGTTTCACAGGTTTGCAGCTGGAGGGAATTTGCCTCCGGTTAAGCCATATCTTAACTCTCACCCATATTTAATTAAGATGATGTTTTAGCTGAGACTTCGGACTTAGACTTTGAAGTTGATGCTGTAACAATAAGGAACTTTTGGGGGCCACTAGGATAGAAAGGATGTGTTTTTCATATGAAAAGGACATGAATTTGGAAGGGAGCAAGGATGGAAATTACTGACAAATAGATGGGGAAACAGTGGAAACAGTGAGACTTTATTTTCTTGGGCTCCAAAATCACTGCAGATGGTAACTGCAGCGATGAAATTAAAAGACGCTTGCTCTTTGGAAGAAAAGTTATGACCAACCTAGACATCATATTAAAAAGCAGACACAGTAGTACTTTGCCAACAGAGGTCCGTCTAATCAAAGCTACAGCTTTTCCAGTAGTCATGTATGGATAGTTGGACTATCAAGAAACCTGAGCACCAAAGAATTGATGCTTTTGAACTGTAGTGTTGGAGAAGACTCTTGAGAGTCCTTGGACTGTAAGGAGATCCAACCAGTCCATCCTAAAGGAAATCAGTCCTGGGTGTTCATTGGAAGGACTGATGTTGAAGCTGAAACTCCAATACTTTGGCCACCTGATGCGAAGAGCTGACCCATTTGAAAAGACCCTGATGCTGGGGAAGACTGAAGGCAGGAGGAGAGGGGACGACAGAGGATGATGCTCACTGACAATGAGCTTGAGCAAGCTCCGGGAGTTGGTGATGGACGGGGAAGCCTGGAGTGCTGCGGTCCACGGGGTCACAAAGAGTCAGACACGGCCGAGCGACTCAATTGAAGGGTGGAAATTAATTAATTTTCGTATATTGAAAATTAATCAACAACGTGATTACATTTGGAGGTGTGGCCTTCGGGTGATAAATTATGTCATGAGAACCATGCCATCATGAATGGGGTTAGCGATCTTATAAAAGAGACTTCAGAGGCCTCCCTGGCTCCTTCTGCCATATAAAGACACAGCGAGATATAAACCAGGACGTGGGCTCAACCTCCTGGAACCTTGATCTTGGACTCAGCAGCCTGCAGAGCTCCCAGAAATAAAACTCTGCTGTTTAAGTCACCCAGTCTGTCGTTGTTGTTGTTTTTAATAGAAGCCTAAATGGATTAAGACACTAGGCTAGGAAATTTGGACTTTTCCTTATAGGCTTCCCCGGGACTCAGATGGTAAAGAATCTGCCTGCAATGAAGGGGACTCAGGTTTGATACCTGGGTTGGGAAGATCCCCTGGAGAAGGGAATGGTAACCCACTCCTGTTCTTGCCTGGAGAATTCCAGGGATGGGGGAGCCTGGTGGGCTACAGTGCACATGATCGCAAAGAGTCAGACACGACTGAGTGACTAACCCTTTCAGTTTCATTACAAACAAGTAAGATGTAGCCAGTGCTTCCCATTCCTTACAACTTATTTGTATTTGAGAGGAGTTGTCATTACAGACCAGTCTTCTGGGTTTTGTCAGCCTGTGTCCTTGTCTGAGGTCATCTATAGAGTCAGAAGAGACTACTGCTTCTATCTGATGAAGCAATTGGACCTCTAGGTGATTAAATGATCTCGCTGTGGTCACCCAGTGGCTAGATGACAGGCTAAAGCTGTGGCTGTCCACATTCTCACATTATCGTTCCCCACTCTTCCAATTTGTTTCCACACCTACATGTCATCCTTGTTGGAGGGCATTTATGTGAAGACAAATGGTACTTTAAGGGAGATGTCTGAATTTTTACTTATTCCCAAACTTCCATTTCGTTTGAATTATAATTCATTCATTTGTTAAAAGAGCAGTTTGGAGCCATGAATTATAGTTTATCTAGCTTTATTTAAGTGCGATGATTTTAATAAGTTTACTCATCCCTAATGTGGAGAAGGCAATGGCGACCCACTCCAGTACTCTTGCCTGGAAAATCCCATGGACAGAGGAGCCTGGTAGGCTCCAGTCCTTGGGGTCACGAAGAGTCAGACACGACTGAGCGACTTCACTTTCACTTTTCACTTTCCTGCATTGGAGAAGGAAATGGCAACCCACTCCAGTGTTCTTGCCTGGAGAATCCCCGGGACAGCGAAGCCTGGTGGGCTGCCGTCTATAGTGTCGCACAGAGTCAGACAAGACTGACGCGACTTAGCAGCAGCAGCAGCGTCCCTAATAATAACTGAGATTACCAGGTGCTAAGCAAGGCTCCAAAGTCATGTCAGCTAGTTGTTATGACATCTGTATGAGGTTGTCATCCTTGTTTTATGACTTAAAGAGCTAGACTCAGAGAGAGATTTTAAGTGATCCAACTAGTGTCAAGAGCTGTTAACTTGTGAACTTGGATTCATACGCTGAAGTAGAATTATAGGTCCTGTGCTTTCCTATACCTCTGCTTCCTCGTAAGAGCTACTTCACTTATGCCTTACTTCAGAGTGGGTACGACCAAAGACTATAAGAAGTCATGCTTTTAGGCACCGTGGTGGGCACTGTGGTGGGCACAGGAAACATTCAGAGTCCACTTCCTTTTCCTCTTGAGATCAGGGTGCATATTGCATCATAGCTTTAAATCTTCTATTGTAGCTTGCATATTGCAGAGCAATTACAAAGCTCTGTTCGTAGAATTAAATTGGATAGTTATTCAGTGTGAGCAGTTTGCTCCTAGAGTGTTCTGCAGAGCTTTATAACCTTCTGTACTCGTATCAGGAAAAGAGCGATGAATCAGGCATTTGGGCTCAGATAATAAAAGTGTTACATATGAGTTTAAACTTTACATTTATACTCATTTATAATAAAAGATTCTCTGCAAACTAGGGTAAATTTAGTCCATGAAAACCCTATAGGGTAACATCATATTTAAGGGTAAACTGTAACATTTTTTTACCCTAAGATTGGGAACAAAGAATGGTTGTGTATGTTCAGCATTCAAAATACGAAAAAATGTCCAGGAGGCTCTACACAGTTCAGTAAATCAAGAAAAATAAGGAATAAAATTTGTAAATAAAAGTGTCTTTACTGGGAAAATAGATGTCTATCTAGAAAATTCTAGGAAATCAATAATAAAGCTACTAGAGTTAGTAAGTTTTATAAAGTCATAGCATACCAATATATAAAAATAACTGCATTTCTCTTTCTAGGAATGGACATCTGGCAAGTAAAAATTTTAAATGCCATGTACAATAGCAAGAAAAAACATGAAATACTCAGGGGTGAATTTAACAAAATATGCATAAGATTTATACACTGAAAACTACAAACTATTGCTCAGAGAAATGAAAGGAAATATAAGAAAATGTAAACATATCACAGACATTTATAAGAAGGCTAAATATTATGAGTAAGCAGTTTTCTCCAGATCATTTATAAGTTCAATAGAGCTCCAATCAAAATCCAAGGAAGATTTTTGTAGGAACTGATAGTTTCTAAATCAAATCTGGAAATCCTGAACACCTAGAACAGCCAAAAAGTGTTTTGAAAAAGAACAAAGGAGATGTACACTGCTTGGTTTTAAGAATCACTCTTGAGAAGTCACAGGGAAGAAGGCAGAATAGGAAACTCCTGGAACCTGCCTATTCATCTGCGCAATAATCATACTGGCAGAAACTGAAGTAACTATTTTGAAATTCTGGAGTCTGTTTGAACACTTGAAGCTTCCAAAGGACCTCTTGGCTGCTAAACTGGCAAGTTATGTCAGCCAGTTTCAGCCTTCAGAACAGCAGTGAGCACTCATCTCTCACTCCCAGCCCCTGGCAGGAAGCTGGGAGACGACAACGCATGTCCCTAGTGTGACCTGCTGGAGTGGGATGGGCAGTAAGGACCTTGTCTCCCAAATATCAGGTTTCCTGTTTTAATTGTAGGTCAGTGCTTCTCATCACTGAGGTGCAAGTGCAGAGGCTGGATGCCATTGTTTCAATCCATATTGGCTGAGGCAGCTTTGAGGGAAGCTACCCCTATCTTCAACTATTTTTGTTTTGATTTGATGTTCAGAAACAATTATGTATATGTGAAAATGTAGAAGCCCACCATACAGACCTGGAAAAGATGCATGCTGAGAAAAGTCCTGAGAAGCTCTTAAGCTTTCATCTCAGGCTGTTCTCTGGCACTGAGATGCTCAGCTGCTGCTGCTAAGTCACATCAGTCGTGTCCGACTCTGTGCAACCCCATAGACGGCAGCCCAACAGACTCCTCTGTCCCTGGGATTCTCCAGGCAAGAATACTGGACTGGGTTGCCATTGCCTTCTCCAATGCATGAAAGTGAAAAAAGGGAAGTCGCTCAGTCATGTCCTACTCTTAGCGACCCCATGGACTGCAGCCTACCAGGCTCCTCCATCCATGGAATTTTCCAGGCAACGGTACTGGAGTAGGGTGCCATTGCCTTTTCCGCAGAGATGCTCTATGGCAATAAAAACAAACAAGCCCTCTCCCTGAGAAAACCCAAAGGAAAAGGGAGAGTCTGATTTCGAGAGTTCATGCATTATAAGATTCAGATGTCCGGTTTCCAACAAAATAAATCTCAGGGTCTACAAAGAAACAGAAAAATGCGGTTTGTTCAGGGGTGGTGGTTGTTTATTCACTAAGTCATGTCCGACTCTTGCAACCCTGTGGACTGTAGCCCGCCATGCTCCTCTGCCTGTGGAATTCTCCAGGCAAGAATACTGGAGTGGGTTGCCAGTTCCTTCTGCAGGGAATCTTCCCAACCCAGGGATCAAACCCCGGTATCCTGCACTGCAGGTGGATGGACTCCTTACTGACTGAGCCAACAAAATAAATGAGCAGAAATTGCACCTGAGGAACCCCATAATTCAGATATACTAGACAAAGACTTTAAAACAACTCAAAGATCCTAGAAGAGCTGAAGAAAATCATGTGCAAACATAGCAAAATGATATATGAACAAAATGAAGATATAAATAAGATATAAATTATAAAACAGAACCAAAATAATTTCTAGAGCTGAGAAATTTAATAAAAATGCACACCAGAGGGGTTCAGAAGTTGATCTGAGCAGGCAGAAGAAATAATAAATGAACTTGAAGATAGAACAATTGAAATCATTGGGTCTGAGGAACAGAAAGAAGAAATAGTTAAGAGAAGTGAACACAGCCTACGGGACCTGTGAGCTATGAGCGAGCAGACCAACACACGCACGCTGAGATCTCAGAAGAAAAAGAAAAAGAGGAAAAAATAATATTTAGAGAAATAATGACTGAAAATTTACCAAATCTGGTGAAGAATATTCATCTACAAATCTAAGAAGCTCAGTGAACTTCAAACAGGATAAATCCAAAGGGATGCACACCAAAGCACATTTTAATTAAACTGTTGAAGCCAAAGACAGGGAATCTTTTAAACAGCAAAAGTGCCTCATCACATATGAGGAATCCTCAATTAGATTATTAATTTCTTTCATATGTAAAATAAAGATGCTTTAATAATTAAGATTAAGTTGTGTTAGGTGATTATAACAATAACTAACATAGTGAACATTCGATAAATGTGGAGCTACAGTGATTATTATAAATACTATTGGTATCACGAGGGCCTCCCTGGTGGCTTAGAGGGTAAAGCATCTGCTTGCAATGCAGGAGACCCAGGTTCGATCCCTGGGTCAGGAAGATCCCCTGGAGAAGGAAATGGCACCCCACTCCAGTACTCTTGCCTGGAAAATTCCATGGACGGAGGAGCCTGGTAGGCTACAGTCCATGGGGTCACGAAGAGTTGGACACAACTGAGTGAGGACACATTACATTGGTATCACTTGAATAGTTTTCTTCCTCTCTGTTGAGGGGGTTGTTTCAGAGCTTTATGGCCTAGGTATAAGCACCTCATGTTACAATAATATGAATCCCCATTTAGTCTTGTTTTCCATATATTTTGACAGGGAGATAAGGAGTTATGTCTGAACAGAGATGACTATGTACAGCAGAGGAATAAAAAGCAACATGGTTTGTCTCCGAGCGTCGAGTGAACCATCAGTTTTAAGTTTGTCCCTCCTTGATCTTCCTAAACTTAGAAATTGTAATTCAGCCCCTGAGAATACAGCTCTGCTGACTTAATAGGCTAGAGGTCCCCTTGACGTGTCCCAGTAGGAATCCATACTCACAAACGTCATTGAACGCACCTCGTTTGAATTTGCCCAGCAGTTGCTTCTGAAGGAGGCGATGGTCACAGCGATGCTGAGCTCTGCTATGCTGATGATCAGTAAGACCGACAAAATTCCCTGTAAATAATGAAGATAAGTCTACGGCATTTGGAATGAAAGCTGTACCATTTCAAAGATATAAACCAAGGACCAGCACACGGTGTGACCAAGCACGGGAAAGCCCGCGTTTCAGATGCCTCTAGAACCGCAGTGACTGAACTGTTTTCATCCCATGTACGTCTTTCTGATGGGCCGGGACAGTGAACTCCAGTGCCTGTAGAGGCCCCTGACAGCTGTCTCAGACAGGTGAAACAGGGCGGAGAAAGGCCAGAAGGGATATATCCCTCAGTGTCCATCACTCAGTCCCGGGCAACAGTTCCATGTGGGAACATGGGAACCTTGATGCCTCGTGTTCTCTCCTTTCCTAAGGCAGCTGTATCTACACACTGTTAATGTGAGACTTTCCAGGTATTTGTTCACTTCTGTGAACCAAATGGAACAGCCTTTGGGTCTGGCGTAGCCTATAATTGCCATTTTGCACACTCTGCTGTAAGGTGGTGTTTAGTTGCCTTAAAGCACGGAGAAGTGGCAGGGAATAGCATGGTGTCCAAAAAGTTTAGCCTTTGGGAACAAGAAGAGCTGACTGCAGTTGGGTCCAATGTTACACTTAACCTTGGACAAGAGTCTGTCTAAATTTTGATTTCCTTGCAACACAGCCAAAAGTTTGAATATTCTCCTTTTGCTTTTTTTTTTTTTAAGAAAACCACAATGTATGCAGTGGAAAGGCTACCCACTCCAGGGTTCTGGCCTGGAGAATTCCATGGACTGTATAGTCCATGGGGCCACAAAGAGCTGGGCACAACTGACTTTAACTTTCACTGTGAATTTACCAGCTTCAGCTGGTGAACAAGATGGGCTGACCTTGGTCTTTGTGGGACTTCCATCATTGTAAGGGAGGCAGACAGTGACAAATAATTAGGCAATTATTTACTTCACTAAATTATGGTAAGTGCTATGAAAAAACACTGGGGGCTACTATTAATATAAGGGGAGACCTACCCTGGGTGGGCGGAGGTGTGATCAGGAAGGACCCCCTTAAAGAGAATGAGGAGGAGTTCAGCGGGTGGGTGGGAAAAGATAGGTGTTGGGCTGGAGAACATTTGAAGAAAGAAAACGTGGTCTAGAAAACTTAAAGAATTCTAGAAGGTGGAGAGGGCAGCATGCAGTGAGGATAAAGGCCTGGAATAATGCTAGAAGGTTAGGCCAGATAGATGTGTTAGAGTCTTATAAACCTAATAAAATTGGGTCTAAATTCTGTGTTTGACAGGAAGGCACTGCGTGATTCTGATCAGGTGTGTGTTTTTAAGTGACGACTAGCTGCAGTGTAGACGATGGATTGGTGTTCAGGGCAGAAGTCAGTCCAAGAGATGTGTAAAGCCCACTGTTCCTGGGTCTTTTTAGTTTGTTTTTGACCTTTGGGTTGTGCTCAGCAAGGAATTGTGGAGTGATATACGTAGGAGGTCTGGGAACAGAGTCCCCTGGATTCTGAATGCAGGAGCTACTAATCCTCCAGTGCACATCCGTGCCGGGCAGGAGCGGAGTCCGCTGAATGCAGGAGCTACTAATCCTCCAGCGCACATCCGTGCCGGGCAGGAGCGGAGTCCGCTGAATGCAGGAGCTACTAATCCTCCAGTGCACATCCGTGCCGGGCAGGAGCAGAGTCCGCTGAATGCAGGAGCTACTAATCCTCCAGTGCACATCCGTGCCGGGCAGGAGCAGAGTCCGCTGAACGCAGGAGCTACTAATCCTCCAACGCACATCCGTGCTGGGCAGGAGCAGAGTCCGCTGAATGCAGGAGCTACTAATCCTCCAGTGCACATCCGTGCCGGGCAGGAGCGGAGTCCGCTGAATGCAGGAGCTACTAATCCTCCAACGCACATCTGTGCCGGGCAGGAGCAGATTCTGAAAGCAGGAGCTACTAATCCTCCAGTGCACATCCGTGCCGGGCAGGAGCAGAGTCCGCTGAATGCAGGAGCTATTAATCCTCCAATGCACATCCGTGCCGGGCAGGAGCAGATTCTGAAAGCAGGAGCTACTAATCCTCCAACGCACATCCGTGCCAGGCAGGAGCAGAGTCCGTTCATCTGCGCACTTAACCTCAGAAGACAATTTCTTCCTGGTATTGCTAATGTAATGCACGGTGGTGGCCTCCTGGGAAAAGGGATAAGGCTAATAGGGGAGCGTCACGTTCTTGGTCCAGTTAGGATTTTGTCTCTTACACTGTTTTCTGACTTTCCTTAGTAACCTTTTATGAGTCTAATTCTGTAATTTATTTCAGAACGCATCCGAGTGTATCAGGCTCACTTTAACGGGTAAACATGAGGATTAAACAAGACCTCACATTCAGTCACTGATGGCTGTTTTCCTTCTTTATCAGAGGAGACAATTTCCCATGTTCCCACTTCACTTCTCTCCACCCAAGTCAAACCTCATTAGCATTTAAGGACAAAAGCCTTCAATATTTGACTGATTGGGATTGAATGAAAGCCGAAATTTGCTTAGCAATTGCTGACATGCATAAAAATAATGTCATTAAATACTTATTAGATTAATACTTAAAATAATCCCTATATTTTCTGGTAAAGATACGGTTCATCTCTTGTAATGTGTAAAACTCTGTATATAATGATTTGTGCTCTAAAATTATTTTAAAAAACACTTTGTTAAGTGCCTTAGACACTTTCTCCAACTATATTTAGCATTAACTGAGCAAACTTTTTCATGCAAAGATGGGCTCGATAAAGGACAGAAATGGTATGGACCTAACAGAAGCAGGAGATGTTAAGAAGAGGTGGCAAGAATACACAGAAGAACTGTACAAAAAAGATCTTCATGACCCAGATAATCATGATGGTGTGATCACTCACCTAGAGCCAGACATCCTGGAATGTGAAGTCAAGTAGGCCATCACTATGAACAAAGCTAGTGGAGGTGATGGGATTCCAGTTGAGCTATTTCAAATCCTGAAAGATGATGCTCTGAAAGTGCTGCACTCAATATGCCATCAAATTTGGAAAACTCAGCAGTGGCCACAGGACTAGAAAAGGTCAGTTTTCATTCCAATCCCAAAGAAACGCAATGCCAAAGAATGCTCAAACTACTGCACAATTGCACTCATCTCACACGCTAGTAAAGTCATGCTCAAAATTCTCCAAGCCAGGCTTCAGCAATATGTGAACCGTGAACTTCCAGATGTTCAAGCTGGTTTTAGAAAAGGCAGAGGAACCAGAGATCAAATTGCCAACATCCGCTGGATCATAGAAAAAGCAAGAGAGTTCCAGAAAGACATCTATTTCTGCTTTATTGACTATGCCAAAGCCTTTGACTGTGTGGATCACAATCAACTGTGGAAAATTCTGAAAGAGATGGGAATACCACACCACCTGCCTCTTGAGAAACTTATATGCAGGTCAGGAGGTAACAGAACTGGACATGGAACAACAGACTGGTTCCAAATAGGACAAGGAGTACGTCAAGGCTGTATATTGTCACCCTGCTTATTTAACTTATATGCAGAGTACATCATGAGAAATGCTGGGCTGGAAGAAGCACAAGCTGGAATCAAGATTGCTGGGAGAAATATCAATAACCTCAGATATGCAGATGATACCACCCTTATGGCAAAAAGGGAAGAGGAACTAAAAAGCCTCTTGATAAAAGTGAAAGAGGAGAGTGAAAAAGTTGGCTTAAAGCTCAACGTTCAGAAAACGAAGATCATGGCATCCGGTCCCATCACTTCATGGGAAATAGATGGGGAAACAGTGGAAACAGTGTCAGACTTTATTTTTTTGGGCTCCAAAATCACTGCAGATGGTGATTGCAGCCATAAAATTAAAAGACGCTTACTCCTTGGAAGGAAAGTTATGACCAACCTAAATAGCATATTCAAAAGCAGAGACATTACTTTGCCAACAAAGGTCCGTCTAGTCAAGGCTATGGTTTTTCCAGTGGTCATGTATGGATGTGAAAGTTGGACTGTGAAGAAGGCTGAGCACCGAAGAATTGATGCTTTTGAACTGTGGTGTTGGAGAAGACTCTTGAGACTCCCTTGAGATCCAACCAGTCCATTCTGAAGGAGATCAGCCCTGGGATTTCTTTGGAGGGAATGATGCTGAAGCTGAAACTCCAGTACTTTGGCCACCTCATGCGAAGAGTTGACTCATTGGAAAAGACTCTGATGCTGGGAGGGATTGGGGGCAGGAGGAGAAGGGGGCGACAGAGGATGAAATGGCTGGATGGCATCACAGTCTCAATGGAAATGAGTTTGGGTGAACTCCAGGAGTTGGTGATGGACAGGGAGGCCTGGCATGCTGCAATTCATGGGTTCAAAAAGAGTCGGACACGACTGAATGGCTGAACTGAACTGAGCAAACTTTTTAGATCATTCTATTCCTTAATAAGACCAATAAGGTAAAATCAAATCCAATCCCTGTCAGTACTAATAGGAAGAGCTAAATCCTATTGGCCCTTACACCGCGCCGAGTCACGCTCTGGTGTATGTGATCGTCATAATACACCAGTGGGCTATCTTATTGTCTTCATTTTTCAAATGAGGAAAATGGAGGCTTGGAGAAGATGAAATACTAGGCTAAGGTCACAAGCTTATAAGTGACAAAACCAGAAGTCAAGTCCAGACTCTATGGCTCTTGAGTCACACTGGCTCTTCTCAACAGTGAGCTCAAATGCTGAGGCAACCTCGATCACAGGCGTCTAAATGAATGAGTCGATGCACCATGAACATGGTTCACACAAGATGATAGAGACTCACTGCCCAGAACGAAACCACTTACACTGTAAAGGACTCGACCTATCACGCATATTCCTTCAAGGGAAGGCCCGTGGCAGTACTTGTGTTGGTATCTGTAGCTGATGATGGTGAGAATGATTCCAGCCACTGCGACCACAGAACTGATAACATTCAGGCCCGTGACACCTTGTCCCTGGAAAATAGTTTAAAAAATATCAACAAAATAAATAAACACTTTGAAAGAATTTCCTTGTGCTTTTATCTTTCCCCGTAACCCTCAGGGAGGAGTTGCTCCATCAGTATCCTGAATTCATCAAAGTCATAGGCCAGGCCAAGTTTTAGAATGAGCCAGGGAGCTAAGGAAGCAATCCGGGAAGGCAGGGGTGCTCTGTAGTTGGGTGCGTATTCAGCTGGGTCCGACTCTTTGCAACCCCATGGACTGTAGCCCACCAGACTCCTCTGTCCATGGGATTTTTCCAGGCAAGGTTACCGGCATGAGTTGCTATTTCCTATTCCAGGGCATCTCCCTGACCCAGGGATCGAACCTGCATCTCTTGTGTCTCTTACAGTGGCAGGCGGATTCTTCACCACTGCACCATCTAGGAAGCCCCTGGGGTGCTCTGTGGTTAATGCTAAAGAAAACGTCCTTTCTATCCTAATGTGTCATCTTTCATAATCTATAAGCAGAATTGTGTGCTAGAGAGTATCTTGGCCTTGTAATTAGAACTGATTTTTCAGTCCGAGGGCAATGGCACCCCACTCCAGTACTCTTGCCTGGAAAATCCCATGGATGGAGGAGCCTGGTGGGCTGTAGTCCATGGGGTCACTAAGAGTCGGGCACGACTGAGCGACTTCACTTTCACTTTTCACTTTCATGCATTGGAGAAGGAAATGGCAACCCACTCCAGTGTTCTTGCCTGGAGAATCCCAGGGACGGGGGAGCCTGGTGGGCTGCCGTCTCTGGGGTCACACAGAGTCGGACACGACTGAAGCGACTTAGCAGCAGCAGCAGCAGCAGCAGCGAACTAGGACCCTATACACACCAACAGATCTCTTGGAGTTTCCATTTCTGCTTTTACAAGTGAGAGTGGAGTCACCCAACTTTAGGGCATATCTGCTTATTTTAATAGATATTTCATGTAGGTCAGCTGTGTGTCAGGTGCCGCATTAAGCCCGTGATTCACGAAGGTAAACACGAAAGATGAGGTCTTGCCTTCATGTGGCTTACCTCACCCCCTAGAGGATTCAAACCGTAAGCAACCAAATCAGTAACATCTTACAGATGGCAATGAATTTGGACTGAGATTTAATGGTTTCCTTCCTTTGGCTCTCACTTTTCAAACCTCCAAGCTATTAACAGTTCAGATAGCCCCACCAATTTCCTATTCCCTTTACTTCCTATTTTTTTTTAAATTTTGTTTCGTTTTGTTATATAACTCTTGAGTTCCTTTGAAGGAAGAGAGGTGTCATTCATTACCTAATCCCAGCATGGATACTGCTCTTTTAAAAGAGAAACAGAAAAGTCTCCCATCTCAGTTCCGCCGGATGGTTACTATACTCGACTTTGTTACATCTGTTGGAAGTGCAGTGATACATTTATGCATTTACACACCCTGTCCTATCCGGCAGGACGTGTGACTCTCTGTGGTGTAACTTGGAAGTACACCTATGATTTTAATGTTTGCCCCAAACGCAGATCTTTCTCTGCCCATGGGGATTTTGGCAGAAAATGCCCAGGGTCACACGGATATGCCGTCTCGCTCAGTCCTAAGTCTTTTGGTTCCTTCAAGGCTCTGTTCTGGCTCCCAGAGGACATTTCATGGACTAACATCTCTAGCTCAACACCCCCTCAGGTGTATTCTGCTTTACAGTTTACAAAGAGCGTGCACAGCTTAGTCTCCTCTCATCCTCATGACAGTTTTATGATGTCGGCAAACCCCCTTTTATCCCCACGTCACAGGTCAGTAGGATTCTGGGGTCACGTGATTGTGAATTCGGAGGAAGAGCTCTGATGGAGCCAGGTCTTACACCGCCCAGGTTAGCACTGCTGTCCCCGTGACGTAACGGTCTGCCTCCAGCTCAGTGAGTCGTGGGCAGGTCTGCCTTATCCTCGGTCTATCCCTCAGGTCCAAAAGGAAGTCAGTGCAAGAGAAGAATGAAAGTTGAGGCTTCGTCTGCATTGTCCGTATCTATCTCCACAGGTAGAGAGAGATGGAGGCCTTCGTCCCCGCTAGAAGCCCCTGAGGTTTGTAGCTGTCTCTGGCGGATATTGGCAGAGGACCATAAAGAAAGAGGTAAAATGGCTTTGAGAGAAGGTCTACTTCTCCAGGGCCTTAAAAAAATCAGACTGGTTAGGCATGTAAACATTTAAGTATCATTTTGTCTTATATGTGGTATCTTATTAAATCCTCAAAATAATCCTTCAGATTTGACACAGCGATGAGTGGTGGCCTGGATTCAGCCCTAGAACAATCAGCATCAATGCCAGACTCTTTCCTGCAGACTTTGGGCAGACCCCAAGGAGAAGACTCTGTCGTTGTTGGGGTGTGTGTGTGTGTGTGTGTGTGTGTGTGTGTGTGCAGTCACTCAGTTATGTCTGACTCTTGTGACCCTATGGACTGCCCTCGAGGTTCCTCTGTCCATGGGATTCTCCAGGCAAGAACACTGGAGTGGGTTGCCATTTCCTTCCCCAGGGGATCTTCCTGACCCAGGGCTCTAACCCACATTCCCTGCACTGGCAAGCGATTCTTTACCACTGCGCCACCTGGGGAGCCCATTGTTGGGGTGAGGGTGTAACAACTGGGACCCTGGGATTGAATTTGCTTACAGTAGGGTTTATACACCTTGACACAATAAGTATTTGGAGCCAGATACAGTTTTTTTTTTTCTTTTACTATCTTTTGTATTTTAAAATGTTTAGAAACATCTCCAGCCTCTACCCACTAGATGACAACAGCCCTCCTCACCCTACCACCCCTGGCTGTGATGATCAAAATGTCCTCAGCGTGGGGCTTCCCTGGCGGTCCAGTGGTTAAGCCTGTGGCTTCCACTGCAGGGGCCGTGGGTTCCATGCCTGGTCAGGAACTAAAATCCTGCGCTCTGAGCTTGGCAGCCAGGAAAAAAAAAAGTGCCTTCAGGCTTTGTCTAATATTCCTGGGGGTGGAGCTGGAGGAGGCACAAAATTACTCCCAGTTAAGCACTGTTGAGTCAGGAGTGTAAAATGGTCTTTAATAAGGAGCTCCTTTGGTTGATTTGACCAAGGCAGTGGCACCCAGGGGAAGGCTGCAGGGCTCATGCTGCTGCCAAACAGCAGGGGCCTCGACTGCACACTTGATGCGCAAAGACTTCCCTGGAGGGTCCTTTATTACCCAAGGCTTTCTGCCCAAAGATGCTCTAAGAGAAGTACAGTTTCAAACTGCCCAGAAGTCACAAGGCGACTTACCACACACTTGTCATTGCTGTTGGTTCCTGTGAGGTACCCTGTGACAGTGAACTGTGGGGAAGGAAAGAGAAAAGTTACCAGCGATGGAGCGCTTGACTGCCCTACGGTATAACCTCCTTCGGAGACTATATCGTAACCGACATGTCTGTGACCCTCCCAGACCCTTCCGTAACTGGCCTCTTCCATCAGGGAAGGACGGTGGGCCCTGACGTAAGAAAAAAATCCTGTGCTGGCCATGCTTGTCACTCAACAAGGGCTCTTTGCCCGCGTAAGGTCCAAAAGGTACCACCCTGCTGGGCTCCAAAAGAAAGACGTCCTGGGCTCTGGGCCTGGAATAATGAAGGTGAGCTCTGTGTGCTCTGAGTAAGTGCGGGGCCTGGAATCTAGTCTTATCTTACCCACTTATTTATATGAGACACAAAGAGCCTGGCTGTTGTTTAGTCGCTCTTTGTGACTCCATGGACGGTAGCCCGCCAGGCTCCTCTCTTCATGGGATTCTCCAGGCCAGAATATTGGGTGGGTTGCCATTTCCTTCTCCAGGGGATCTTCCCAACCCAGGGATTGAACCCACGTCTCCTGGAGAAGAAGGCATCAGAGGATGAGATGGCTGGATGGCATCACTGATGCAATGGATATGAAGGAGATCATGAGGGACAGGGAGGCCTGGCATGCTTCAGTCCATGGGGTCGCAAAGAGTCGGACACGACTGGGCGACTGAACAACAGCAACTTCTGCACTGCAGGTGGATCCTTTACCACTGAGCTCCCGGGAAGCGCAGAGAGCTTAGAACCGCACAGAAGAAATGAGACCGGTGTTCCCCAGGGTGGGGTCCATATTTTTTTTTAATGTTCCAATAATGAGAACCTCTGCCATGGGAATTGGTTTTCCACTTTGGGGATATTGGGCCTTGGAGTCAAGGACCTTGAGAAGACATGTAGGGATCAGAATGTTACCTCTGATGCCTCCTTCAGCTTCACCTCCCAGCTTGGGTCACCGATCAGGCTAGCTCTACTTCCAGGTCATTCTCGAAGCCGTCCGCCTTTATCTTTGCTGCCGCCCAGAGAGTTCAAGGTACCACCTCTCCATTTCTGGAATCCTGCAGCCTCCCCGCAGCTGGTTCTCCCAGATCTGCTCTTATCATGCTTGGGCTCATTACCCTCTCAGGGGACATAACATTTTAGAGATAACAAGTCTTCCGATCTTACTAACCTTGCTCTCGTATTAAAGCACCACATTCTTTTTACGACCATAAGGATCGGCATGACCTGGTTCCAGCCTACATTTTTGGCCTCCTTTTATGCCACTGCAATAGACTCATTGGTCTTCTTTCTGTTGCTCTCGCCCACATCAAGCCCTCAGCTCATGCTTCACTGTTGCCGGGAGCGAGCTTTCCCTCTACTTTGTGCGGTGAACACCCACGTGCAGAGCGCCTCCCTGGCCTCCCAGCACAGGTGAGTCCCCATTAAATGTTCACCTGACGCCTGGAACTCCTCCGAGGGCGCAGCAGGATGTGGTGACGTGCCTGTGGAGCTGCTTGCACTTTCGCTTATAGCCTAGCCACCAGATGCCTAACCCTGTCTATTTCTAAGCGCAGCTCGTCACTTCTCCCAAAGAGGGCCTTGTCCACCAGGGCCCTGGCACCTAGGACCCTCCTGCAGATGTAGGATGGGTGCTCAGTAAATACCTCTTCAGTGAAGAGTGGAGTTTTAAAAAGTAATGTGCCAGACCCTCATTGTCGTTCACGCGTGCCGATCACACAGTATCACGCTGGGAACGTCCTCTCGTGACGTGGGGAAGCGAGGAGCTGGTCTGCCTGCTTTCTGTGTGTGCGCTGTGAAAGTCACGCTGTCTCACGCCATTGACGTTTGGGAAATGGAAGCTAGCAGCACTGCTGGTGTCTCAGGAAAGGTTCGGGGTGTTTGTGCTCATCAAGAGAGGCAGGGCGTTAACAGAGACAGTGTCTCATTTCTTCATTAGTTCACCCATGTGTTCACAGAGCGATTCATTCACGCCTGCTATGCAGCAAGCATGACTCTGAGGTCTGAGAATGTAACGACAACTCTAACAGACAACACTCATGCCCTTTTGGGACTCTAGGTTTTAATAGCGGAAGCTCTACAGAGTCTAGCCTTAAATATGATGGCATAAGATTAGGAACCAAGGCTGTGGGGATTGGACAGATATAGGTCTGTACTAGGAATTATGTTTACGATTCTTTCATTAGCTGGATGAATGACATTCATAAACTGTCTCTGGGCATAATGAAGCAGTTGAGCCATAATAATGTGTTAAAATTCTCCTTAAGCTTTGAGAGGCTGTGATTGTGAGTGTTAGCCAGGCAGGTTTAAATTGCTACCTACTCCCAAATTCCATTTTTTTTATTTGCAAAGGGAAAAGTAGGATATATGCCCATCTAATCTCCCAGATTGGTAGTAAGGAGCAAATGACTTACTATACACACGAGGGCTGGAAAACTTTTCAACACTGTACACGTAAGAATGGTTATCACCATGAGGATGGTGGTACTGCCATGACCCAGATGGAATCACTTCTTTTCCCGGGGAGGGGATTGGCTATCTGGTCTCCTTGGGGACCACCTGCGTGGGATTCATTGTCTCAGGACTGGAGTCAATTCAAACCAGTCTTTTGGTAATTCCTCCAAAGCTCCTAACAGTACTCACAATAAATGCTCCCCAGAATGGATATCCTGTCAAGAAAACCAGGGGGAATCTTTGGGCGAAGTTGAAGTAATTCAATGCAAATATAGCTCCGATGCCGGCAATGATCAGGGCAAGCAGGACCTGGGAAGCCTGTGAAGAGAAGAATGGGCCGGTGAGGCCACGCGTGCCCGGGCTCTCTGGAGCCTCCCAGGCGAGTGGGCATCGCCACTAGAATGTCGCCCCCTCCGCCTGCGTGCCTTCCCCTCCTGTTTACCCACCACTCAGGCTTTCAGGAGGCCCGGCGGCCTTCCTCCCCTCACTCCCCTGTGTCCGTGTCCGAATCCTTCATGCTCACCCTTCCCTGCTGACAGTGTCTCTGGGGTTATCAGTCCGTCTTGCATCTCACGGGTTTGAGCATGTGTCTGACTCTCCCTCTAAATTTGCGGTCCTCGGCTTTCGGCACCAGGGACCAGTTTCGCGGAAGACAGTTCTTCCACAGCCGGGGGGTGGGGTGTGGGCGCTGGGGAGTATGGTTTGGGGATGGTTCTGGAAAGAGGCGTGAACCTCGATCCCCCACAGGCGCGGTTCACAGTCGCCTTCACACTCTGATGAGACTCTAGAGCTGCTGCTGATCTGACAGGTGATGCCGTGAGCAGCTGGGGCTGCTGGAAACCCAGATGAAGCTTCGCCCCCCGCCCGCCTGGGGCTCACCGCCTGCTCTGCGGCCCGTTTCTCACAGACCATGGGCTGCCACGGAGCCCTGCCCTAGACGGCAAGCTTCTCAGGACGCCGATCCCAAACTACTCACCTTGACATTCTTTCCCCTTCTGTAGAACCAGCCTCCTGTTACCATCCTCACCCCAACACACACACACACATTTTCCACATTAAATATAGCCTTTGAGAATTATGGTAACCGCTCCAGTACTCTTGCCTGGAAAATCCCATGGACGGAGGAGCCTGGTGGGCTACAGTCCATGGGGTCGCAGTCAGACACGACTGAGCGACTTCACTTTCACTTTCTTTTCTTTCTTTTTTGAGAATTGTAGCCTCAGTCCAGTGCTCTGAAAGTGTATGAAGTTCCCTGAGCTGGAGCAGAGAAGTTGGGGGGAGGTTATGCCTCACCTCTTGATGCGAAGGCCTGTCCAGAGCCAAGAGTGACCCCGTGGGCCCCTCAGCCCATTAGGGGTCACAGGGAGAGGGGAGCGTGGTGGTTCCTGGGGGTCCGCGGCTTTCCTCAGCGCAGAGCGTCTCTGCGTCCGCTCAGGCGTCTGGGTTCCCCCAGGCCACACGTCTATGGCCCTGGGTCACAACTGTCCCGGTAGTGTTCTGATTCTTGTACTAAGGATGGGGGCTGTGCACACAGCTTTGCTCTAGTCTATTTATGACAGATTGTGTGTGTATCAACACTGCAGCTCACTATGAGCTTTGAGGGTGGTTTTCAAAGAGCTCCCAATGCCTGTAACAACACAAAGGCGATGTTTAACTTCACCTCCAAAGGCTTTTAGCTCCGAGAGAGGTGCTCCCACAGCCCAAGCTCACTCCTTTAATAAGATATTTAGGAAAGTGGCCCTGGTTTCCTCCATCCCCCCTGCTGGGATTCAAAGATGATCACTAGCTCCTCCTGAAACAGGCCAGGGATTTCCTCAGAGTTAGTGGTCTTATTCGTGACAGTTGAGCTTTCTATTTCTTAGAGTTAAATAAGCCCTCAGAAGCATTGCTGAGAAATGAGCAAACCCTGCATGTTTCTAAACAGAACTTTAATTCCCTTGTTGATCAAAACATAGGGACGTTTTGTGACAACCTAGAGGAGTGGGAGGGGGTTTCAGGAGGGAGGGGACACGTGCGAGAAAGGCTGATCCGTGTTGACGTCCGGCAGTGAAAGTGAAAGCCGCGCAGTCGCGTCCGGCTCTTTCCATCCCATAGACTGTACACTCCATGGGATTCTCCAGGCCAGAACACTGGAGCGGGGAGCCTCTCCCTTCTCCAGGCGGACCTTCCCAACCCAGGGATCAAACTCAGGTCTTCTGCATTGCAGGATGTATGGCAGAGGCTGGCACAATATTGCAAAGCAATTATCCTTCAATTAAAAATAAATAAATACTTTGTCAACAAAGGTCCATCTAGTCAAGGCTATGGTTTTTCCAGTGGTCATGTATGGATGTGAGAGTTGGACTATAAAGAAAGCTGAGTGCAGAAGAATTGATGGTTCTGAACTGTGGTGTTGGAGAAGACTCTTGAGAGTCCCTTGGACTGCAAGGAGACCCAACCAGTCCATCCTAAAGGAAATCAGTCCTGAATATTCATTGGAAGGACTGGTACTGAAGCTGAAGCTCCAATACTTTGGCCACCTGATGCGAAGAGCTGACTCATTTGAAAAGACCCTGACGCTGGGAAAGATTGAAGGTGGGAGGAGAAGGGGACAACAGAGGATGAGATGGTTGGATGGCATCACTGACTCAATGGACATGGGTTTGGGTGGACTCCAGGAGTTGGTGATGGACAGGGAGGCCTGGTGTGCTGCAGTCCATGGGGTCGCAAAGAGTCGGACATGACTGGGCTACTGAACTGAATTGAAATAATTTGTAAAATGTAGGGAAGTGGTCTTGTAGGCTACATGTTAGCTCTTCTACTGAATATCCAATTATGTGTACATGCTCATGACTTAGAAGGCTGCAGGGACTTCCCTGGCCGTTCAGTGGTTAAGAATCTGCCTTGCAGTGCAGGGGATGCAGGTCCATCCCCTGGTCAGGGAGTTAAGGTCCCACATGCCGAGGAGCAACTGAGCCCACATGCCACAACTACTGAACCCACGAGGCACAACTAAGAGTCCATGCGCCACAAAAAGATCCCACCTCCTGAAACTAAGGCCCAAGGCAGCAAATAGTAACAGATAAATGAATAAATAGACAGGCTATCTCTTTTTAAAAGAGTATAAGAAAGAAGGATGTATTTTAGATGACAGATGAGGGGAAACTGAGGGGATCAATGTCTTTTCTGAAAAGCATCTCTGCAAACATACTTGGAGAAATAACATGGTCTCCTTTCCAAGAAGACCCATGAGTGGGCGAGACTTACCCCCAGGACTTTCGGCTCTCCCTTCAGGAATTCCAGCAGAGAACTGTGAGGGCCATAGGGAAGTGCAGTCAGTACAGTTTCGTTTGGTTGTACACTGATGACGTGGGTTGATCTTTTGACCTCAGATGATGATTCCATGATTCAATGGCAAAACTCTATGAAAAAAAATGGGTGAGTAACCATTGCAGCCAAAATCATGGTCTGCCATCAGTCTCACATGGAGTCCTTGGCAATGAGCCCTTAGCAATTACCCAGCACTAGAACCACAGAATCACAGTCATTGAGTCACAGAGTCCTAGAATTCTAGAGCATCTTCTTCTGTCTTCCTGGTGAAGGATCCGGTTATCTGGAAGACTTGCTTTATTGTCCACTTATTTGTAAACAGATGGTCAACACAAAATAAACAGGTGGTGTACCAACAAATCCCAGGGCCTGTGTTCATGGGCTAGAAAGGAACTAAATGAGGAAACACCCACGGTGTTCCTGGCACTGCGGAAGGGGTTCTGTTTTAACATGTATTCACATTGATTCTTTTAACATTTCTACCATCCTGAAAATGAGGTACAGAAGGTTAAACTGTTCGAGGCCACGTACCGAGCGGCGGGGAAGGAGTCAGACCCTGCCCGCCTGCCTCCAAACTCTGCGTCAGCCGGGCTGCCACCCTCTTTCGAAAGGCGTTTCCCACTCGTGGTTGACTGATTGTCTCAGTACTGATTAACCATCTTTCTTTCCAGCGTGAAAATCAGTACATGCAGGTATTGGACCAGATGTAGTTGCCACTTCCATAGGGTGTAACTCTAGCTTTCAAAAAGACAGGTAAGATGAAGTCAAGTGAGAGTCTTCCTGGTTAGAGCTATGCAAATGCAACTCAAACAATGTAAAACTCTGTATGGAATTTTGCTTTCCGTGTTTGTGTGTGCGTGTGTGAAAGTCACTCAGTTATGTCTGACTCTTTGCAACCCCATGGACTGTAGCCTTCCAGGCGCCTCTGTCCGTGGAATTCTCCAGGCCAGAATACTGGAATGGGTAGCCATTCCCTTCTCCAGGGGATCTTCCCAACCCGGGGATCGAAGCCAGGATCGAATCCGCATTGCAGGTGGATTCTTTACCATCTGAGCCACCAGGGCAGCCCAACATAGGGCTGTAGTGAGAATTAAATGAGATAATCTGCATAGCACACTTTTGTAAGTGCTGGTGTTATCACCACTGTAGTGAAGAGCAGATGGATGGTAGGAGAGAAAGGGTGTCTGAGTCTAGTGCTGTGCTTAGTCGCTCAGTCCTGTCTGACTCTTTGTGACCCCAGGGACTGTAGCCCGCCAGGGTCCTCTGTCCACGTGGATTCTCCCCGAAAGGATACTGGAGTGGGTTGCCATGCCCTCCACCAGGGGATCTTCCCAACCCAGGGATCGAACCCAGGTTTCCCACATTGCAGGCAGATTCTTTACCATCTGAGCCACCAGGGAAGCCCCTTTTTGTAATTTTTAAAAAACGTTTATTCATTTACTTACTTTATTTTGGCTGTGCTGGGTCTTTTCTCTGTAGCAGTGAATGGGAGTTCTCTCTAGTTGCGGTGAATGGGCTTCTCACTGCGATGCTTCTCTTCTTGTGGAGCACCAGCTCTCGGGCGAACAGGCTTCAGTAGTTGCAGCACATGGGCTCAGTGGTTGTGGCTCCCAGGCCCTGGAGCATGGGCTTGGTGGTTGCAGCTCCCGGGCCCTGGAGCACGGGCTCAATGGTTGCGGCTCCCGGGCCCTGGAGCTCGGACTCGGTGGTTTCGGCTCCTGGGCCCTGGAGCTCGGGCTCAGTGGTTGTGGAGCATGGGCTTAGTTGTTCCATGTGGCCTGTGGGATCTTCCTGGATCGGGGATTGAACTCTTGTCTCCTGCTTTGGCAGGTGGATTCTTTACCACTGAGCCACCAGGGAAGCCCCGTTTTCCATGTTACTCCTTGCTATTCTTACATTTGTTATGATTTTAACAATTAAACCATAAAGCAAATAGTTTCACAAAACCTCCCATAATGTTCAAATATTACCTTGAGTATTTCCTAGTTATAGCAGGGTTTCTTAACCTTGACATGGCTGGCATGTGGGGCCTGAAGATTCTTTGCCACCATAGAAAGTTGTTCTGTGCATTGTAGCATCTCCCAGGGCTGGAGATTAGAGGATGCCTTCAGCTCCTTGCCTACTCAGTGAGGCTGCTAACTCACTTCAGCAAGGAGACTCTCACTGGAGTTGGCTAAGATCAGAAGGATCAGAGAGTTTGTGATAAGGATCTGAGTATGTGTGACTCAGCCAGTGATTCTGGGTTAAGTTTCTGAGGAAGATGCATTTTTAGAAAATCAGGGCTGAGAACTTGGACTTCTAATATGTATGATAAATGTCTGCAGTGTCTTCTTGGGCTTGGTTGAAACTTTTCACACCTTTTCTTGCTACAAGTTTCTTAGATCTTCCTGTTAGTGATTCTTGCTAATTGATTTCCCAAACTGAATGTGGTTATGAAGCAAAAAGTAAGGAGCCAAGACAGACTCCCAAATTTCTGACTTTAGAACTGAGCAGATGGTCACTCCAATTTTGACAGACAACCAGGCTAGGGGTAAGGGTTTGGATGAGAGGTTAGAAATGAAAGGTGAAATGTCCTTACCAATCCTCCCATCAGTTTGCAATATTAACCTAGATAATGCTGAATACAATCCTCTAGATATTCTGAAGAAACTTTCTATTAACAGTAGAAAGTAAATAAGAAATAGCTCTTGGATAACATACAATTTTATTGCATTGCTTGGCTTATTGGGTAAAAAGAAATCTCAAAGTTTCTCCAGCCCCAGTGTAAAATATTCACACACACACACACACACACACACACACACACTTGAAAACATTCTAGTGCACTCTAGAGCACTAGTATCCAGATCAAGAAAAACTGTCTCCAGGAACCCGTGGGCCCTCTGGGTCCCCTTCCAATCATCACCTGCAAAGGTAACCACTATCCTGACCCTCTCAGTTAGATTCCACGTGTACACGTGGAATCATACACTGTGGGAGTCGTCCATGTGGCATATAATTGCTGTTTGTCCACTTGCGTTGGTATATCACACGCCATTGTTTGTGTGTGTTAGTCGCTCAGCTGTACCTTTTGTGACCCCCAGGACTGAAGCCCGCCAGGCTCCTCTGTCCATGGAGTTCTCCAGGCAAGAATACTGGAGTGGGCTGCCATGCCCTTCTCCAGGGGATCTTCCTGACGCAGGACCTGAAGCTGGGTCTCCTGCGTTGCAGGGAGACTCTTTACCGTCCGAGCCACCTGGGAAGCCCATCCATTGTCCGACTACACCACGGTTTTATTTGTCTCTCCTACTCTTTGGCATTTGGAGAGTTTCCTGTAGGGGCTCTGGTGTGTATCACTTTGGCATTTGGAGAGTTTCCTGTGGGGCTCTTGTGTGTATCACTTTGGCATTTGGAGTTTCCTGTGGGGCTCTGGTGTGTATCACTTTGGCATTTGGAGTTTCCTGTAGGGGCTCTGGTGTGTATCACTTTGGCATTTGGAGAGTTTCCTGTAGGGGCTCTGGTGTGTATCACTTTGGCATTTGGAGTTTCCTGTAGGGGCTCTGGTGTGTATCACTTTGTGCCCATCTTTGTACGTGTCACTCGGAAGGCATGCTGTGGATTTCTGTCGCACGTTCCCTCTAGGATAGGCCTCAGCCTAGACCAGGGGAGACAGTAGGAGCCTCTTTATTGGGCAGTTCTATTCACTCCAGTACAGTAACAAGTTAATTATATTTCTATGTGTCTAATTTCTTGTTTGGTCTAGGACTTAGATGGGAGAGAGCGTTCTGGTTAAATTCGATCTTTGAGTTTAGATATTTAAGAATAAGGTTGTTAAATGAGACAGAGAACAGAGGCATATTCAACTGACAGAAATAGAGCCGTATTATTGTAGAAGTATTTTTTAATTGAAGTGTTCTTGGAATCCATGATGTTTAAAATTTAAGCAATGTGAGTATGAAAGCGCTACAGAAGCAGGGCCTATAAACCACACGACTCGCCAGCTCACACCAGCGCAAGACCACACATCCTCTCGTCTTTTTGTTTTTCCTGGGGTTTAGCTGCTTTGCCGAATCGTGTTAGTCTCGTGAGTCTGCCGTCCATGCACACGCGCTCCCTCTTTGCCAGCCCAGAGCGCTGAGAAAAGGCCCTGTGCTATGCGGCAGGTTCTTATTAGTTATCTCATCCGTCGTGATGTGCGTATGTCGGCTCCGGTCCCCCAGTTCTTCTTATTCGTGACTGAATGAACGCAGGGCTGTCACAGTCGACCGTTTCCACCAAAAGACAGAAGCGTATGCAGCTGCTAAGAGC
This sequence comes from Bos indicus, assembly GCF_029378745.1. NCBI lineage: Eukaryota > Metazoa > Chordata > Mammalia > Artiodactyla > Bovidae > Bos > Bos indicus. The sequence goes on along the minus strand of NC_091774.1, from coordinate 83,729,567 downwards.
TCCAGCACCGTGAAGTTGAGCATCACCAGCAGGACACCCTGTAAGTCAACACAGGGATGGTTGGTGCCCGACTCGTTCAGGAGACAAGACTGCGAGTGAAGACTCTAACAGTGGAGAGAGGAAGGGGCGGTGAGGACCACGTCATCCTCTTTCCTGCTTTTCCTTTCGGATCTCTGAACCAAAGCAGGGAAATGAATAGCAAGGGTTTCCACTCAAGACCTCGGTATTCCACACTCAGAGATGAGAGTCAGCCTTCATTCACCTGTGTGTGTGTGAAAGCTGCTCAGTCGTGTTCGACTCCTGGCGACCCCATACAGTCCATGGGATTCTCCAGGCCAGAACACTGGAGTGGGGAGCCGTTCCCTTCTCCAGGGGATCTTCCCAACCTAGGGATCGAACCCAGGTCTCCCGCGTTGCAGGCAGATTCTTTACCAGCTGAGCCACCAGGGAGGTCGCTCACTTACCTATAGGCGCTCCTATTATTTTCTCTTTTTTCTTGAGTGTCTTTGGTTGCCATGCTGTTTCTAGGTGTGGGCTTTTTATTCATCCTGCAACAATCTCAGTGCAGTCCTTCAGTCTGAACTCCCATATCTTTCTTAAATTCTGCCAAGTTCTTGCTTATTTCTATTGCATCCTCCCTGTCTACCACGCTGTCCCACTGGAGCTCATATGAGATGTGTTGAACCTTCTCCCTTCACTGTGTCCTCAGTGTCTTTTAACTTCTCATTGATATTTTCTAAATTTTTATCTTAGTGTATTGTGTTCTATGTGGTTTAATCAGACCTATATGTTGTATCTCCTATTTAACTGATGCTAAGTTCTTAATTTCAAATATTTTAATTTTCATTTATAATCATACTATTTGGCTCTTTTTCAGATCCACTTGTTTTTTTGTTCATTGCCATATTCTTTCATTTGGTTTTAATTCCTTTTTAAATATCTTTAATCGTTTAAAATGCAGTTTCATTATAGCATTTTTTCAAATTATGATGTAATCTCTAACTCTCAGGTAACTACATTTCATGTTTGTCCTATTTTCTGCTATCCCTCATTTTTTCCCTTAATGTTTTTCAAAATATTTTCATTCTTAGATAACTTCAGTGTGTGGGCGATGATGGTTGGAGAGTTCATGGTAGGTAGGAGACGCATAATTTGGACTTACAGACATCTCTGTTGATGGAGAAGACTCTTGAGAGTCCTTTAGATTGCAAAGAGTCCATCCTAAAGGAAATGAAGCTTGAACATTCATTGGAAGGACTGATGCTGAAGCTAAAGCTCCAATAGTTTGGCCACCTGATACAAAGACCTGACTCACTGGAAAAGACCCTGAAGCTGGGAAAGATAGACAGCACAAGGAGAAGGGGACACAGAGGACGAGGCGGTTAGAGAGCATCACTGACTCAGTGGACAAGAACCTGAGCGAACTCCAGGACACAGTGGACAACAGAGGAGCCTGGAGTGCTGCGGTCTATGAGGCTGCAAAGGGTGGGACACGCATTAGTGACGGAACAACAGTAACTCTTGATGGGAGTTGGGTTTGATTCTGATAGTACCTTGGGAGTTTCACAGATCCGGGGACAATTTTAAGTTAGTCATTTTAGTCAAGGTTCCTCTATTTTATATGTAATTTCGGATTTGGGTACCCTATCTGCACAAGGCTTGGGGAGATGATTTCATCCTATAAACCTTTATGGAAGAGTTTCTGGAAGCTTCTTGAGATGCAGGACAGAGTGTTCTCCTTGTCTTATTTCTTAAATAGGCTAAATATTTAGTCTCAGCTCCTAACATTTTGCAGAGCACTCGGTGCGAGCTTCCTACATCCAGCGTGCCTGAAGAGCCTCAGATCCTATCATGGGAATTAAACTTCCATGAGCCCACCTCCAACATCTATGTTCCTTCCAGGCCGCCATGGTCTTCTGACCTCTGCTCTGGCTTTAATATCCTTCTTAGTTTTCTAGGATGTAAGATGACCTTCCTGCCACCCTCCCTTCTTTCTGTCTTCCATCTCTTGATATGTATTTTTAACTTTAACTTTGTTACTTTCCCCAGGTAATCTTTACGTTAATAAAGAGAGTGGGCTTTGAATTCTGCCCGGTCTGCCGAGTCGCAGCTCCTCTGATGTTGCAGGAAGTTCTCTTTGGCTCTAGTTACCTGAGCGGGGGAGGCAGTTTGAGATGCGTTTTTGCTGAATTAAGGTCTGATTACCCACGGCGGGAGAGCGCCTCTCCCATTCTCCTTGCTTTGCCTGACCTCTCCCGTGCACCAGCGTTGTTCTGTCTGCTGGGCTTCCTCAAGCTGAGTTCCAGCCAGATGAGTCTCTGTACCCTTCCACTTCCTCAAGCTCCTGGATCAAAGCAGATGCTTTTGGCAACCTCTGGGTCCCACAGGCAACCTCAGAGAAGGCTGTGAGTTCAGAAACGCACACACAGTCTCTGTGATTCAAGAGACAGATCCAAGGGGATGACACAGATTGCCTTTGTCTCCCCAGCTCAGACGAAGAGGAGTCACAAGGGGAGTAACCCTTCTCCTAAAAGGGCCAGAGTTTATGGTTTCCAAACTCTGAGCCTGCATATAGAGGACTGACCAAGCCAAGATGGTCATAATCAACAGGTGATGACCATCAGGTTTGGGGGAAGTGTGGCAAGAAGATGGTGCCAAGGGATGCTGGCATTCCTGCTAAGAGTCATCCCTGGGTAGACCATCTCTCATTGTCTGCAGCCCTGCCTGGCCAGTCTAGTAGTTCTGTGCTTGGGCTTAAGGCTCAAGTTCCATACCAGCTTACCATATGATGCATTAATCCCAAATCAAATCGAAAGGAAATGTTTCTGTCTGTGCTGTGGGCGGTGGGAATGCCTGTTCAATGAAGGGGGCACTTTGAGGGCTAAAGCTACTGAGAATGGGGTATTTATCATTTAAGAAGGATGACCAAACAGGCCATCACGCACAGCCCTTCTTGATTCCCTGTTTTGATCTCGCACAGTGCTTCGCCCGTATTATGCAGCCTGCTGACCAACCTCTTTCAACCATAATTTTTTGTCTTTCCTATTTGCTTCCAGATGTTCAAACCAACAGGGCTGGAGACTGCTGAAAAGGCAGAAAAGTCTGCGAAGCAGGGACACTGAGGTATCACATGACAGGAAGTGCAGTCTACTTACTGTTAGATCGACAATGGTCAGGAGACAGTCCTTGACGTCATATATCGAGTAATAGTACGTCGAATAAGGCAGCAAGGATAGGTAATCCCTTCCGGAGTCACACTGCTGGGAGGCCGTCCTCAGGGCTACCAGGCTGCCAGCGAGGAGGATGAGGCCCACTCCAGCAGCCACAGAGCTCACTGCACTGAAGATGAGGCTGTTTATGGCCTGGAAGAAAAATTCTGCACTGGGACCTCATCACGGATGCAGCACGTGAGGCTGTTCACCCTCCATCCACTCTCTGCAATGGGGCTTCCCTGCGTCTGTTCTCCTCCAACCCGTGTGCTCCTTGGGGACACAGACTGTGTTTTATTTACTCTGTAGGCCCTTCTCACTACCTGGTTTGTCACCTGATATAATCAGTAAAAGGTTGTTGAATGAGAAAATGTATGAACGGTTCTTTCTTAGGGGAAGAGGTCTGGCTCCTTGACTCTGCAGGGCCACCAAGATGGAGAAGGAGCTTCCCGGGAACCTGCCAGGGCCTCCTTGACTTCCTCAGCAGCTTTAGCATCATTCTTTTGCTCTAAGGGCTCTGGAATATGGCCTTTGGTCCCTCCTGTGAGGACCATTCTCTGACTCTCTTCCCATCAAGAAGCAGCTTCAGAGAAAAGGCTGAAACCAGCTGGAGAAGTTGGACTACCCATCTGGAGACGAATCAGACCAATGAGAACCACATCTGTCACACTCTCTCCTGGGGTGTATTCTACATCTTGGGGAAAAGAGCTTCCACAGGATATGATTCCTCCACAAAAATGAGCCAGGCTTGGTGTCAGGCTCCCAGCGCACGCTCTTTTCTGTTTTAACATCACAGTGGGATACCGGCTGTTGGGGAGGATGGTTGCTCTGTCCTCTTATCTCTTGGCCCCATAGCTTCAGGGCTTTGTGTGCTGAATCCCTGAAGGAACAGCAGCCTGAACAGGCAGAGTCTTTGCCCAGAGTTGCCAAGTGTAGGCAGTGGAGCCCACGTACTGTCTTGGGTCCCACATGTGAGCCCCCGTGTCATCTTGGGTCCCACATGCAAGTCACATCGCGTTAGGTCATCCTGGTTGTGGCTTGCCTTTTCAGTGAATTCAGGGCACTTGGGAAAACCAGCTCTGAGAGCCACATGTTTCTCTTCTGCATTTTGTAGATGAGAAAACCAGGGGCTGGAGAAGGAAGGAACTTTTTGAAGCACACAGAAGTGTCAGCGACAGAGCTCTGACCCCATCCGAGGCTGTGAACTCTTCATTTTTCTGTCCACTGGTTGTGGGGTTAAGACGTTCAGCTTCAAGCATCAGGAGCTTATACTGGCCTCTACACCGTCTCTCATACACCATCTGATGTGCCCTCATCCATCGCTAACCAGACTGTGGATCTTCCTGAGTCGGGATGTGGCTTCTCCTGAGGTCATGTTTGTGGGTGTGTGGCTGTGCGAAGGGGAGCTTGCTATGGAGAGGATCAAAGACCTCAGCGCCTGCTCCCCTCGCCCCCTCCTGACCTTGTCAGCAAAATGGCTGCAGTCTGACGGCTGTTTCTAAGCAGGTGGAGGAGATGGCAACAGGACCTACGCCCACACACTTCTGCCTCTAGAAAAGGATCTCCCTATCCTAGAAAGGACCTCTAGGCTCTAGCAAGATGGGCGTCTGTCCCCTTCAGGGCCAAGATAGCAAGTCGTAAGGAGCCCGTGGTATATTCAAAAATTTCTACCATTTAAGCAAATGAGGTAAACCTCCTCCACGCTTAGAATATGATGCTAGAGGCCTCTTTGTAGGGCAAAGAGCACTAGTCTAGGAGGGAAGAGCCCAAATCCCCCCCAAAGAGTTAACTCTGAAGTTCCTTTTATTCCAGTCAGCTAAGAATCAATGGTTCTCATACTTACAAAAGGCTTATTTGATTTTTTTCCAGAGATAATTGAGACGGTTCCGGTAATGGCAAACTGCTCAGAAAAGAGAGAAATGATCAGTTCAGTTGACTTACAGAAATGTGACCACCATGTTCCTCTCAGGCAATCAATGTGCGTGTGTGTGTGTGTGCACACGCGCACGTGCTGAGTTCCTCAGTCGTGTCCAACTCCTTGCGACCCCATGGACTGTAACCCGCCAGGCTCATCTTCCCATGGAACTTCCCAAGCAAGAATACTGGAGAGAGTTGCCATTTCCTACTCTGGGGGATCTTCCTGACCAGGAATCAAGCCCACGTCCCTTGTATCTCCTGCACTGGCAGGAAGATTCTTTACCACTGAGCCACCCGGGAAGCCCCAGCTCAATCAATACATCATGTCAATTCATTGGGATCCGTATGGATAGAGACCCCTGATATTCACCCCCAGGATGCCTCCATTGACTTTGAAGAATCCGCAGGATGCACAGAGGAGCTGAATTTATGTTAGTGAAATCACTAGGAGCTGAGGAGGTTTGGGAAGGAGCTACACATGGAGGGAGGCGAGTGTTGCTAGACGACGAGGTGGAAAGAGAGGAGACCGAGAAAGACCGTGACTTGAGGGCTCAGAAGGGCAGGAGCAGCCACCTAAAGCACGTAGCAGACAGGCTCCAATGGCGCAAAGTGCAGAAACACATGCGCATCGAGCCGTTGGTGTCAGTAACCTGAGCTAGGCTGGGAGTTGAGGAAAATGGGAAGGGTCAGATGTGAAAGTCTTATACGTGAAGAGTCTTTTAAAGCCCTTCAAGTCTGCATTTGATCCCAGTGGTATTAAGAGTCCAGTTGGTGGAGGGATAATGTTCTGAGAATCTGAAACATGGGTTAAGCTTGTGGTTTAAACGTGGGATCGGGTGGTTGCAGACAAAGCTGGTCAAGCGTGAGTCACTTCTAGCTTTCGTTAGAAAATGCAGGAGCCCAGACTGTGGGTGAGATAGAGGAGTCAGGACAAGCAGCTCTCTGGGGGCGGAAGCAGGGCTCCCCCTGCCTCAATGCACGGTTTGCCCACACGAGGACGGTGTCCATACAGAGGAGGCACCGTGGCAAAAGTCTGTCTGCCCAGAACATGCCTTTTTCTCCTCTGCCGGAATGCTGCATGGAGAAGTGGCCTTTTGTGGGAGATGTGGGGAGGTCCTGGCTAATCTCCAAGGCAAAGGATCTGCTGGGCCCTTTGCCGTGAGCCACTATGTGGAAGGCCTCAAAAAAACTTTATGCAGCAAGAGTGTCCCTGGTCCATGAGTCTTGCCACTGTGAGTTAATCCTCTGCAGATCTGTGGCATCTACCAGCAGCGCTCATTTTATTTAAGAAAAAACCAGCTTTTCACTTTCTGCTGACAGGTGGATTACTCTTAAACTGGAGGGATTCCAATGGCCTCACCAAAGGGCCAAAGAAGGATAGGAAAAACCTTCTGCTTTCTGGAAGTATGTCATGAAGCCAGGTAAGAAATGCTGCACTGGCATGCCCACTGTGTGACCATACTGCCTCCTGCCCCAGCCAGCCACTCCCTGGGAGGCTCACGCAGGATGGACTGTCCTTCTGCCGCTTTTCCTGAACTAGAGACACGCGATGTGCAATAGTAATACAGGGAAGGTGGCGGAACTCAGTCTTCTCCTGCTTCTTGGGATTGAGTCATTCCATGACTTAGCACCCAGCTGGCACTTATAAAGCATATCCCCTCTTGGAGACCCCACTCTACTCACACACAGAGCTCCTAAAAATGGGTACCCAGTCATCAGAATGCTGGAAATTGCTGGGCTGAGCTGGGAAGAATTGGGAACAGAAACCAAGATGACCCCCAAACTTGAAATCACCAGGAAACACAGTATCTGGATGATCTGAAAGAAATAAGAGGGAAAACTGTAAAATATTCCAGAGAACGCTGTAAACAGATGAGAGCTGTCATTGCACGCACACGGTGAATTCTGAAGAGTGCAGAGTACACGCCATCATCTGTCACTAGAAGGAGCGGGGGAGTGTTACAAGGTGCCAATAGGCATTCTATTAGAGAGTCATATACAACTAACCTCTTTATTTCTGATAGAATTATTAACCTAGCAAATCAGGAAGTGATAGATGCATTTTTAACTTTATTTTGCAAAAGGTAGTTTACAGGTCTTTGTTTGGTTTGGTTTGGTCTAGGGCAAATAGATAGGGAAAAATTTTCTAGACAGTGGTCCAGTTAGATGGCTATAGAAAGCAAATTTATCATGGGAATGTTAATAAAAGGCTCAATTTCAATTGAAGTAGAGCAGAAAGTCTTTAGTGCCATAGTTCATCTTATTCATCATCGGATTTTAATAATTATTCATACTTTTTAATGACACCAATGGTGGTGACAGTCGTCTATGTTTGTTGAACACTTTCTGCGTTTTAGCTATTCATCTCGTCTCACGCATGGATAAGAAAAATGAGGCACCAGAGTCAAAATAACTTGTAAAAACCCATGCCAGTGGCCAAATGGAAGAACCAGGTTTCCAGCCCTATTCATCTGATATGGAGCTTTACTCACTTTACTCACTGTTTAATACTTATTAAACACTGTTTTAAAACTCACTGTTTTAATATTTATTGACTATCCCAGACATCAGGGGAATAAAGCGAGTGAAAAAGCACTGTCACCAGACGTGTGTTATGTCCTTTCCTGATGAATTCCTTGGAGATCAAAATGAGTTAAGAGCAAAGTATTAGGAACTGAGCCCTCAGAAGTACTAAGGGTGTGATGCAAACTATGTATGGCATTGCAGGCTCTTTTTACCGACTTTGCCCGTCATTCTCAGTAAAAAGGCAAGCCCACTGGACGCCTTTGAGCAAGGATAGTACATGATCTAATTCACGTTTTTAAAAGATCGTCGTGTCTGCTGAGTTGAGAGTAGATCGTAAGGAGACAGAGCAGGGGCATGAATAGAGAAGGCATTTCCGTAATTCACATGTGAGATGGCGCCAGCCTGGAGGAAGATGTGGATAACAGAGGCGGTTCTAGATGCGCTGTGGAGAGTAAAACTATCGGACTTACTAATGGTGTGAATGTGGATTATGAGAAAGGGATGAAGTGTGCCTCCAAGGGGCTCGGCTTGAGTATCTGAAGTGATGGAGTCAACACTGATTTAAACTTGGCATTACTGTATGGGGACTGGGCTTGGGGTGGAAGATCGGGATTTCAGCCCGGGGTAGACTAGGGAGAGGTGTCGAGTAGACGCCCAAGTGGAGATGGACATAGGCTTTTGCATATGTGAGTCTTAAGTTGGGAGATCCTGGCAACAGATACAGCCTTTTTGTTCCAAGTTGTAAGTGAAGATAATATTTAAATCCCTATTACCAGATGAGTTCTTCATTGTAACAGATATGGAAAGAGAATGGAGTCAAGGACTGAGCTGTGGAGAATCCCAAATTTAGGATCAGAAAAATAGAAACATAAAAAGCAAGACCCAGAAGGAAGGAGGAAAACCAGAAGGACTGATGTCCAAGAATAGAAAGAAAGTGAAAGTCGCTCAGTCATGTCTGACCCTTTGTGACCCCATGGACTATACAGTCCATGGAATTCTCCAGGCCGGAATACTGGAGTGGGTAGCCTTTCCCTTCTCCAAGGGATCTTCCGGACCCAGGGATCGAACCTAGGTCTCCCACATTGCAGGTGGATTCTTTACCAGCTGAGCCACATGGGAAACCCAACAGGACTGGAGTGGGTATCCTATCCCTTCTCCAGCTGATCTTCCCAACCCAGGAAACAAACTGGGGTTTCCTGCATTGCTGGCAAATTCTTTACCAACTGAGCTATCAGGGAAGCCCATCCAAGAATATAGTATTTCAAGTAGGAGAGAGTGATCAGCTGCATCAAACCTTTCTATTATCTTGAGAAAATCAACACCAAAGGCCTGGAAACTGGGTTAGCAGCGTGGAGCAAAGGGGACAGATACCACCAGATATGGCTCAAGAGAGAGTATCATCCAAGAATAATTAGAGACACTGACTTCCCCCATTAGGAAGTGCTCCTGGGAATGCAAGGGGAGAAGGGGGCATCAGCTGGAGGGTGTGTGAAGTCAAAAGTATTTGCTTTTGCTTTTTGTTTATTTGTTTTCAAGATGGGGAGAAATTGCAATAAGATTCTGCCCTCATGGAATTGATTAAGAAAATTTTCAGAGAATTACTGGAGCAAGTGAAAAGGGTTGGGATCTACTGCCCCCAGGGAAGAATATCTTAATTAGAAGGTGGGCATTTATTTTATTTTCAGCAATGGGGAGGAGATAAAGAATACATGAGCATAGATGTGGGTAATTATAGATGTGTAGCAGCTTTCAGACTTTCTCACCAGATAGGCTCAACTTTCTTAGCCTTTTAGGAAGCAAGGTGATCAATGGAAAAGGAAGACTCTAGAGGTTTTGGGGGCGGGGGAGGGAAAGAATGTATGAAGTGGTTTTCTGGGGTCATAGGAAAGTGAACAGATGAAACAAATACCATGCACATTTCAGGCAGCTTTGACAGTCCGTTTGGGCTTATGGTCGTAAATAAGAAGTGATGTGTATGTGTGCATGTGAGTGTGGGCATGTTTTCAGGCATGGTTAGTTGCGTGAATTCAAGTACAGATTAGGCAAATGGGCAGCGTTAGAGTTAAATCAATGTCATAGGTTTTTTCCTGGAGAGTGTGCTCTAAGGATGCGAGGATGAGGTTGTTGAAGGCATCACAAGAGAGTGGCCCCTGGGGGTCGTGGCTGGGAGAGGAAGGCTCTGTGAGGAAGGGTTATTATTAGTAAGTTTCAGCAAGGTTAAACAAAGAGTCAATGGAAGTCAGAGGGAACGACCTTGAGAGATTAGAATTTGTGGCTGTAGTATGAGATTCTTGAAAAATAGATAATGATTGCAAAAGGTTGTTGCTGAGCCATGGAAGATGCCGGGATTCTTGGCCTCCAGAGGAGAGAAATTCAATCCGGGCCCAGAGATGAGGCTTGATTGCTCAGAGCTTTTGTGTGATAAAGATTTATTAAAGCATAAATGTGGTAGAGAAAGCTTCCAACATAGACATCAGAAGGGGACAGAAAGAGTGCCCCATGCTAGTTTTTAGCAAGAAGTTATACACCTATTAGTAGGTTGCTAATTAGAGAAAGGAAATGTCTCAAAACTCAGAGAGTGGCACTGGGCTGCTCACCCACAACATGCATTCTGAGACAACACTGGCACCAGGGGAGTCATCCCAGGCCATAAGACAATTGACATGAATCTTGAAGAAAGGCAGGTTTCCAAGCAAATATATAGTCTCATAGCTTAAGAGAACATTTCCGTGAGTAAAACATACTGGTTTGTTGAGCCCTGATCCGTTCTGAGTCTTAGGAAGAATGGACTTGAAGAAAGACAGAATCTAAGGAAAATACTTAGTTCATTAACAAAGCTTAAGAAAAGCATTTCCATAAGGAAAGCCGCATTGGCTAGCTCAAGGTTTGAGAAAACTGAAGTTCAGGTGGAACCAGGTGTCGTCATGGCAACACAGAATTTTAAAAGAAACCTTTTAAATTTGTATAGAGAAGGGAAAAATCTTACATTTGTAGTTTGTTTTCTTCTGCTGCTTAAGAGAGAGATGAAAAATCGTCTGATGCTTGCTGCCTATTTCCTCCATGTGGGGGCCCGGAGGTTTCCTGCCTGTTACCTTCTCAACTGGGTTCCTGCTCTTAGTACTGATAAGGTACAGGGTATGACCCAGGGAATGTTTGTCTAAGGAAGGCTGGACAAGATCCTTGGGGAGAAGAGGTCAAGGAGCGAAGAGGGCATGGCGCTGGGAAAGATCACAAACACCAATTTTGAAATAGCAATGGCTTATGGTGGAAACTCTACTGTATGGAGGGACAGTGACTCAACAGTCAAAATCAGAATGGGAAAGAGTGAATTACCTGGGAGAGTGAACGAAGGGGGAACTCACTGGAATGTGTCTCTCCAATTCCTTCAAGGAATATGGGAATGGGGCTTAAAAAAAAAAAAAAAAAAACAGCTCTGAAGTGTATAGTTCACTGATTAACTCCAGTGTGTAAAACAGTAGCTGGCACACGGCACGTGCTCGATAAATGACAGGTGAATGTATGAATGAAAACTTATCTCTTATTGATATCTCTTATTGATTGCTGAAGCAAATGGTGAAATGTGTTTGTGATTCTAGGCTAACTGTAGGCTAGATTATAGGCTGCATGGGCCAAACGAGGAGAAAGGCAAGTCAGCTCAGAACCAGCTATTTAAAAGAAGTAAATTAAGAGAGTGACTACTGGTAAATGATAGTAGAATAATAAGCAGTAGTTGGTTTTATTTCCAAGCAACGTATTCATCGGATGGTTATCCTAAAGATGATCATGTTTCAAACTTTTCAGTATATCATTTACTGTTATTTTCTAAAACACTGATTATTCTTAGGTTTTTTAAACCAAACTCAATCTTCCTAAAATTTTATTCTATCAATTCTTAATTATTCCTAATACTAGAATTACCTTTAACAAATACCTTTTGAAGTTTATGACTGTCTACAATTGCTTGAAATAATTGTTCTCTTCCATTGTTCAAAACACAATTAAGATTTCAAAAATATCTTTTTCAGGTGAGAGACTGAAATTAGGATTTTTCAAGTAATAAATGAAAAGGACAGTTGCACTGTCCTTTGTTAAAAGTTGGAGTGAATAACCTACCAGGATGACAGGAGATTCTAGAAGTTTCTAGAAATGAGAGGAAAAGATTGATCTGGAAGTCTCCAAGAGAAGCTAGGAAGATACTGCCTTCATTTCTATGCCTAGCAGTGAGTGTGTCAGTGAAAACTGTACCCTTGGGAACAAGATTTCTGTTTGCACAAGCCCTCAGAAGAGGCTTTGAGAAAAGAAAATGAGGGATAAAGAATATGATGCTGCTGTGCTGTGTGTGAGTTGTGAGTGCTCAGTCACTTGGTCTGTCTGACTCTTTTGCAACCCCATGGATGTAGCCCACCAGGCTCCTCTGTCCATGGGATTTTCTAGGCAAGAATACTGGAGTGGGCGGCCATTTCCTTCTCCAGAGAATCTTCCCGCCCCAGGGGCTGACCCTGCGTGTCTTGCATCTCCTGAAGTGGCAGGTGTATTTTTTACCATGAGCGCCACCTGCGAAGCGCCATCGTGCTGTTAACTAGCCCTGAATTCTGACTTTTGGCAGATTTCCAAATCTGGGGATGCATGGGAGTTAGGTCTCTAAAGGCGACATTAAGGAGCACGTGGGAATTCAGTGCTGAATATGAAGGGTGGTGACCTAGGACGCCTGGGCGTCTCACAGTTCCTCCCGTGAACGGGAGGAAATGGCAGCGAGACGACTCCAGATTGTCTCATTTCAAAATGTTTGAGAAATATGCTCAAAATAAAATCAAGTTGAAACATACTGAGTAAAATCAAATGGTTAAATCCTAAGTCTACTATAGTAAAGATAAATTATAAGAGGATTTATTGTGTAGATTTCTGGTGGAAAAGATCTAATGGTTTCAGTTAGTTTACAGGAGGGTCTTCCTATAAAGCTCCATTTCATGTCCCAATAAGCCTGGAGTCAGGAGGGTAAAAACAGAGATTCTCCCAGGTCCATTGTAGATTGTGGTCTGGATACATTCATAATATTTTCCCCAGGGCTCCCCTTGTAAGGAGATGGACTTACTCCGAGAACTGTGGCTTCTTTTGGCAGACCTTTTGGCAGGTCATCTTTCTGGTAGACGTGTCCAGGCTTCTCTCTTTTGGAAATAACGACGCCCTTTGGAGTGAAGGCATCGAGGGCTCGGTTGGTCATGAGCTTGAGCGGTGATGGCATGGTGCTGGTGACGCTGGAAAAAGAAGTGAACCCAGTTGGGACCCAAGGTTTGACTTAAAGACAGGAAACCAGACTTTGCAGGAGCTTAACATGTTTCCCCATTGTCCAAGAGGTGACCTGTCCTTTAGGAACCAACTGAGTGCGGGGAGCAGTGGAAGTGCTGGCCAGTAGCAAGCCTGCTGCAGTGCTTTCGCTGTGGACAGGACGCGTGTCGCGGGGAGAAAGCTGGAAGCATTTTGAGGAGTCGCACGGTGCGGAGGCAAACAGTCCACAAGGAGCTCGCTTCGCACCCACTTCACTCTCCTTCCAGCCGCCCTGCTCTCACCCTCTCCCTTACCCCTCTGTACTTCGGCTTCACCAGGGAACATTCCCAACCACATCTCCGGTATGGTATGGCCAGCCCTCGCAGCAACCAGGGGGCGGATCCAGGCCCTCTGCAGTGGAAGCGCAGTCGGAACCACCCGGGAAGCCCCCCCCCGCCCCGTATTGTAATCTTATGCTACATCTATTCTTCCCAGTCTTCCGTCATAGTCTTCTTTTCTTTCCTTTGAGATGCTGATCGATCCTATTCCACGTCCCTTTCAGCAAATGACTTATCTCACCTAGAACGGAGCCTTCCCAGCTGGGAAGGAATAGGATCTGCCTATTCAGTCACTGGGTGGGGATGATCCCCTGGAGGAGAAAAGGGCAGCCAGTCCAGCTGTTCTTGCCAGAAAGAAATCCCACGAACAGAGGAGCCTGGCGAGCTATAGTCCACGAGGTCGGAAAGAGCCAGACATGACCCCAGGGGCAGCACCAGAACAAGCCCCTTGTCTCTGTTAGTTTAACAACTGTTAATATGAACACTTTTATTTAACTCCCGCTGAATTCTAGGCACTGGGCTGTAGTAGCTGTAATCCTTATAACAACTTAGACGTTATTAAATCCACTTTATACATTTAGAAACTTAGGGATAATAAGTTCAAGTGGTTTTCATTAAATGAAAGTGTCATGCAGAGTACTTGGCCTGCCATCCTGTAGCCAACGTAACTAGTGCAAGCTTGTATTCGCATAGCTGGGCAGTGTCAGCACCAAGGCCATCCGACCTGTGATTTTCCTCTCAGGACCACATGCATCCTTTTCTTTCCCTTCCTTTCTTCCCAACGCTGGCAGCTTCAGCGTGGACTCAAGGAGAGAGCTGTCTGCCGCCCACCAGCTCAGCAGCGCTGCTGCCTCTGGGGTGCCCCCAGATCTGTCCTCAGAACAACATCTCTTTTTTCAGGTCACACTTTGAGTGAAGTCCCATGATTGTCTGCTGGGGCCACTCTTAGGAACCAGCCTCTCAAGGTTCATCATATTGTCACATTGTGCGGCATTTCCTTCTCTTTTAAGACTGTTCCTAGGGAAGGCTGAGTGTAGTAGCCAGTCACAGAGGACAAAGGCTGCACGATGCAGCTTTCATGCGGTGTCTAAAATAGCAGACTCACAAAAGCCAGGACTAGAATGGAACGGTGGTTTCCAGGAAGTGGGGAGTTGATGTAACATATGTATAAAGTTTCAGTTATGCAAGATAAGCTCTGGAGATGTGCTGCACAACATCTTGCCTATAGATAACAATACTGTACATTTAAAATTCTCTTACAAAGAGCTCATGTTCTATGCTCTTACCACAATAAAAAATTTAAAAATTAAATTCGAAAGAAATAAATAAAAAATTGACCTTCAACTTAAAGATTAAAAAAAAATCTTTGTGGTTCTGGATCTTTGCTGTATTTGTCAGTTCTTGTAGCCAAGGGCTCTAGTCTATGCTTGGCTCTAAGCCCGAGACTGGGGCTGGAGTCCTAGTTGGTGCCTCTGCCTTGCTGTATTCTCATGTACCATGTGTGTTTATTATCTTTCACCACTTACAACTTTAGTTTTACAGACGTTACTGTTGATTCTCATGCTGTGTGAGTTCCAGTGTACAGCTGCTGGAGACTCCTGGACACTCACGGCCAAGCCTGGGCCAGTCTCCTGTGGGGCCGCTGCTCCTTTCTCCTGGGTCCTAGTGCACAAGCTTCTGTTTGTGCCCTCCAAAAGTCTGTTTCCAAGTCCTGTCTAAGTTCTGGCGGCTCTATGGTGGGGTTAGTGGTGACCTCCTCCAAGAGGGTTTATGCCACACCCAGGTCTACTGCACCCAGAGCCCCTGCCCCTGTGGCAGGCCACTGCTGACCCGGACCTCTTGAGGAGACACTCAGACACAGTTCTGGCTCAGTCCCATCACTTCATGGCAAACAGATGGGGAAAGAGTGGAAACAGTGTCAGACTTTATTTTTCTGGGCTCCAAAATCATTGCAGATAGTGACTGCAGCCATGAAATTAAAAGACGGTTACTCCTTGGAAGGAAAGTTATGACCAACCTAGATAGCATATTCAAAAGCAGAGACATTACTTTGCCAACAAAGGTCCGTCTAGTCAAGGCTATGGTTTTTCCAGTTGTCATGTATGGGTGTGACAGTTGGACTATAAAGAAGGCTGAGCACTGAAGAATTGATGCTTTTGAACTGTGGTGTTGGAGAAGACTCTTGAGACTCCCTTGGGCTGCAAGGAGATATAAACAGTCCATCCTAAAGGCTATTAATCCTGAATATTCATTGGAAGGACTGATGCTGAAGCTGAAACTTCGATACTGTGCTGTGCTTAGTCGCTCAGTCAAGTCCGACTCTTTGTGACCCCGTGCAGCCTGCCAGGCTCCTCTGTCCATGTAATTCTCCAGGCCAGAATACTGGAGTGGGTTGCCATGCCCTTCTCCAGGGGATCTTCCCAGTGCAGGGATTGAACCCAGGTCTCCCACGTTGCAGGCCGATTCTTTTCCAGCTGAGCCGCCTGGGAAGCCCATTCTGAACAGTTACCATTATGAGCAATGCCACAAGGAATATCTTTGCCCCTCTGTGCTACCACGTCTATTCAATTACCTTCTGAGAGTAACATTTAGAAGTGCTTTTAATGAGTTTAAGGCTACACTAGTTGAATTTTGACACATATGGCTGGGTTTTAGGAAGAATTCTATATCACCAAGTTTCTTTATGACTTTGCAAGAAGGCTCCAGACTGATGCCATTGTCTTCAAGCTCCACTGTCTGAGAGAGCTCCTTTTTCCTTCCACATTCATCAAGGGGAGATAAAGTTGTGGTAGCTCCCAACTTTGCAAACACTTCTAAAACCCCAACTTTGAAGACAAGTCACCACTTGGAGGCCACCTGCTCTGCAAAGAGCAATTTTCTGTCTTACAGAATTAGAATAGAGCAGTGGGGCTCGGTGCTCAGGGTTCAATCTAACTGCACAGTGTTAGAACACAGAGAGCGTGTTCTGTGTAAGACTGACACACCAGGAAATGCAGAGAATTATAGAAAATCATCCCCTCAACATCTTGAAGGAAATCTAAGAATCATTTCACTCCATTCTCTGATTTGGAAAGTAAATAAACAGAAACCTGGGAAGGCTTAGCAAGCCAAGCAGGGGGTCAGAGACAGAATGAGAGTCCTGTTCCTGGCTGCCCATTTAAAGGACGGTCCTTGCCCTGCAAATTCATGATCCAAGTCAAAATAAAAAGTGAAAGCGTTAGTTGCTCAGTTGTGTCCGATTCATCGCGACCCCATGGACTGCAGCCTTCCAGGCTCATCTCTCCATTGAACTCTCCAGCCAAGAATACAGAGTGGGTTGCCTTCCCTTCTCCAGAGGAGCTTCCCGACCAGGAACGCGGGTCTCCTGCATTGCAGGTAGATTCTTTACCATCCAAGCCACCTGGGAAGCCCAAACCAAGGTGCCTACCTGTTCCTGCAGCCCAGTCCTGTGTGCTGTGGCTGGTGGGGCAGCTCTGCTCCGGGGAGCTCAGCCAGAACCTCCCACTGCTGTTCCTGCCACAGCGACCTTGCTCCTCTGCCCTCCCACTTCTGACACTTCCCATCCCTTCTTCAGAATAGCAGTACTTCTGATTACACAAGAAATGATTTGCTATATTTACAGACAATTGATGTATGAAAAATACTTCTTCCTCTTTCTGAATTTCAAGGTCTGGGAAATAACACAAAGGAGAAGTAACAGATAAGAGAAAGAGCTTGTGAAGATTTGTGAGATGCACAACCCCAGTTAGAATTCATTTCCTTTTTCCTTGGGTACATTCAGCTAATTCCTTTAAGCCTGAGTTTTCTTATCTGCTAAACATTGGCCACCTGCTGTGAAGAGCTGACTCATTTGAAAAGACCTTGATGCCGGGAAAGATTGAAGGCAGGAGGAGAAGGGGACGACAGAGGATGAGATGGTTGGATGGCATCACTGACTCAATGGACATGAGTTTGAGTAAACTCCGGGAGTTGGTGATGGACAGGGAGGCCTGGCGTGCTGCAGTCCATGGGGTCGCAAAGAGTCAGACACGACTGAATGACTGAACTGAACTGAAATGAGGCTTATTGTTTAGCCATTAAATCATGTCCAATTCTTTTGCAACCCCACGAACTGTAGCCCACCAGGCTCCTCTGTCCATGGAATTTCCCAGGCAGTAATACTGGAGTGGGTTGCCATTTCCTTCTTCAGGGGATCTTCCCAACCCAGGAATTGAACCTGTGTCTCCTGCATTGCAGGCAGATTCTTTACCACTGAGCACCTGGGAAAGTAGACAATAATAATGTGGGTAGACAATATTAATTCCACTCTGTGGCTGTTGGGAAAATTAGAGGGAGAGGCCAGAAAGAGTTTACAGAATGTAGGCATTCCATAACTTGTGATAATACTGATATTAATTTTGAACTTGGGAGAACTGATATATTTCCCCATTGCCCCAGCTGTTGGCAAAGTGAAAGCAACCTATGGCATCTCACTGCCCACTTGTTGCTTCCTTTGGATGTCTCTTCATTTCCTGGCACCCTGAGCTTGCGCCTGCCAGCATCCAGGGCCGTGGGGAACGGCACATCTTGTAACACCGCACTGTCTGCGGCATCTGAGAATGGCAGGGTGCACCAGCAGACCGAAGCTGACAAAATCACCTGCCTTTGAAGGTTTAGTCGAAAATGTTTGCAAAATTATGAAATGGAACACTGAAGACTTAATAAGCCTACTCCCTAAGTATTTTCTCAAACAAGCTAGTGGCAGTGAATAGATATGGGGCCATTTTACCATGACTTTGCAGATTATTATTAAAATACACGTGGAAGAATTGTATCTTTCATTTTTAAATGTACAACACCTGTATTATGTCAGATTTTACTGGTATTTTAAAACCCAACATTTGTTTGTCAGTGTTTCCCATCATTTTGGCTAGCAATTAATTTTGAGTATAAAAGGTAAATATCTCTAGGAAATAAAGCTGAGTATGTCTCATTACAACTGATTCAACCTCCTGAAGCTGACAAATGATTATCACCTATGCACAGCAGGACTTGTTCTAAGCAACTCATATTTCCCACCCATAGTTTTAGTTTTCAGTCTCTGCTCTGCATAAACAGTATGAAACGTCCTTCTTACCCCCAGTTGACAAGCTCCTGACTTCCCCTTCCCTGAGTAATGAACTTCTTCTCTGGTTTGTTTCCTCTCTGGGCACATGTATAAACACACAAACTCAGCTTTATTTATTTCTTTATTTTGGGTGCCCTGTAGTGATATTTATTTGACTCTTTGACGCACATGTCAAATCTTTCTAGATAACAGGATTAAAATGTTTTGAGGCTTCTGATTCCACGTGTGATTTGAGATTTTCAGTGTTGGTTAAGGGTCTCCTGCACTGCAGGCCAATTTTTTTTTTTTACCGTCTGAGCCACCAAGGAAAAGTGGGCAAGTTTTTAAAGACATTGTTATGAAATGTCACCTTCATTTTAAGTAAGAAATACTCAGACAAAATCCTTTCACTTCTAACCAATTATAATCACATCTATTCTTGTCATTTGTCAACTAGGTGTATTGTTACAGATATTTATTTACTTAAAATACAATGATTTTTTTTTCATTTAAATTACATTTATTTGTGGTTACCTTTTATTGTTAAAAAAAAATACTGCATAAAAATGTGCCATGGTGGTATTTGGTTTATTTTTAAATGTATGTATTTAAATAGAGAAAATGGGTTACTTACAGTAAGTAAATAGTATTACAACTGGTTTAAAGTTATGGCTCTTTAAGTATGGAATCTAGGGGTAGAACACTTTTTCTAAGACAGAACCCTTGAAAAATCCCATTTTATTTTTAAGGAGTATCACACAGTGTTAAGGAATTTAATAGCTGAATTCCTAAAGCATGAACATAGGCCATATGAAGAACAGAAAAATAATATACTTCTTTTTCTCCTATTTGGGTTTTCAGAATCTTTGCAACTTCTAACTGAATAAGTTGGGCTGGGCTTATAGTTAAATAGTTAAATAATAAGTTAATAGTTAAATAATAAGTTAAAGCTGGGCTCACAGAATCCAAAGAAAACAACCTCATTCTTTCCCCACAACTGTCCTTCGTAAACACCCTCAGTGTGGTGGTTCTCCTCAGCTTTCTGTTTAAAATCTGAGATAAGTTACTGTCAGCAATGGACAGCTCTTGTCACTTTAGCCCTAAAATGTAGTATCTTATGCAAGAATAGAAACTTGGTTATTTATAGGGAAGTTGGAGCTGCTTGAGACAGCAGTCCCATCATGGGGGGGAGGAGAGCGTGGTTTTGTTTTTAACCATCGTCTCGAGCTGGCTGAGAGGACTTTCCAGTCCTTGCAGAGTGCAGGGTGGAACGAGGACCGCTGAGCGGCAGGAAGTGTCTCCTGGACTGCTGCTTCCCCAGCTTGCTGTCCAGCTGGTAGAGCTGATGGCTTTGTGGCTCCACCGCTGAGATTCCTTCGCTGTGGATCCTTTTTTTCTAATCCACTTACTCAGTGCTCACAACTCCTCCCATGTCCCACCCTGAGTGTCCATCAGCATTTTCCAGCCTCCTTCTCTTCAAGGTCTTCTCCTCCTGATGTCCTTTTGGGGCAAAGTCTAGGACCACCCAGGTGTTGTCTTTCTCCCATGGCTTACCTGTAGCGGGAGGCTATCCCAGGATGACCTTCCTCTCCTGCTTGGTCAGTGGAGGCAGACAGCCTCTGGGGTGGCTCTGATGGCTCCTGCCTCCTGGCACTCGGGCCCTTTGGTGAAAGCTTCCCCTCAACTATGGACAGCAAGACCTGTGACTTGCTCTGAGTAAGTACAGAATGGCCAAGGGGTCAAGATGTGTGTTCGTGGGAGTGCCTTATGATATTACAGAGCGCTGTAGCACCTGCCTTCCTGGTTTCTCTATTTTTATTTTTTAATTATTTACTTATTATTATTAAATAATTATTTAATTAATGGTTTAAAAGTTATTTTTATTTTTTAATTTATCTTTGAGTGTGCCGCGTCTCCGTGGCTGTGCCCCAGCCTCCGCTCGTTGCAGCAGGTGGGGCTCCTCACGCGCTGCCATTCTCCGGCTTCTCGCTGTGCCAACGTCTCCTGCTGCAGTCGTCGCGGCTTGCGGGCTCAGTGGTTGTGGCACATGGGCTTAGCTGCCCTGTGGCGTCTGGAACTTTCCCAGACCAGGGGTCCGACCCAGTCACCTGCCTTAGTAGGCAGTTTCTTAACCCCTGAACCCCAAGGGCAGCCCCCCGGGGTCGCTTTCTCTCCACGGCCAGCTCTGAGGAAGCAGGCAGCCAAGCTGGGGACCTCCAGGTAGCAGGGAACTGGGGAAGCCTTTAGGTGTTGAGGGTGGCCTAGCCAACAGCCTGCATAGACTGCCAGCTAACACCCAGCAGAACAAGGGGCCCTTGGTCCTGGGGACCTCCAGGTAGCAGGGAACTGGGGGAGCCTTTAGGTGTTGAGGGCGGCCTAGCCAACAGCCTGCATAGACCACCAGCTAACACCCAGCGGAACAAGGGGCCCTTGGTCCTACGGCTGCAAGGAATTGGATTCTGTCAACAACAGAGGAAGCTTGAGCGTGAATCCTTCTCCAGCCAAGCCTCAGTTGAGATCGAAACCGAGCCAACACCTTGTCTGCGGCCTTGTGAGACCTGGAAGCATAGGAGCCTGTCAAGCCACAGCCAGTTTCTTGTGCTGTTTCAAACCTCTGAGGCTGTGCAGTGGGTCCTGCAGCGAGAGGGGCAGACGTTGGCCATCAAAGCTGGAAGCCCCGGCCGTGCCCGTTTGGTTCCTCCGTGTGCTAGACTCATGTCTCGGGTGACGATCGTGGTCCCGCCGCAGCCTGTCTCACTGAGCTTAGCCTTGAGGAGGGGTAAAGCCCCACAGAACTCCAGTAAGTTTCTTCCAATGGAATTCTGCAGCAAAGTTTTCAAATGATGTGTGTGTGTGCGCTAAGTCGCTTCAGTGGTGTCTGACTCTGCGGCCCCATGGACTGTAGCTCGCCAGGCTCCTCTGTCCATGGGATTCTGCAGGCAAGAATACTGGAGTGGGTTGCCATGACCTCCTCCGGGGATCTTCCTGACCCAGGGATCAAACCCTGGTCTCCTGTCTTTCCTCATTTGGCAGGCGGGTTCTTTACCACTAACTCCACCTGGGAAGCCCCTTCAAATAAAAGACTGTTTCTCATGACACTCTCTTGGCTCCTTCTCAGTCTTCAGATTTATTTTCCGGGCGAGTTGAGAAAACCACCTGGCTATTCTTTTGTAGTTTTTTCTTGGGTGAATGCGTTTCATGTTGTAAATTGGGAGTGATTGTCAGTGGTAGGAACGGGGTGATGGAAGCGGCCTGTCCAGGTGCAGGCCATAAGGAAGAACATGGTCTGGAGAAGCTTTCAAACAATGACTGAACTGTCATCTAACCTTTATCATCAGCAGCAATTCTAAATACTGATAATAAAATACTGCTCCAGAAAAGTCTAATCTGAAAATGGCCTATTCCGGGGGCACATCCTTCCCACTGCCTGTCTTTGGTATAACGCTGTGTTATCTACTGTCTCTGGGCCTCAGATGAACTGGGCAGAGCGTCCTTCCGGCTTAAGCCCCGTTACCCCTGGATGGACAATCTGTCCCCAGCTTCACAGTGCAGTCTGGGGCTGCTGCTGCTGCGTCACTTCAGTCGTGTCCGGCTCTGTGTGACCCCAGAGATGGCAGCCCATCAGGCTCCCCCGTCCCTGGGATTCTCCAGGCAAGAACAGTCTGGGGCTGGATCAGAGGAAATGGCCCTTCCTTTGCTGCCATCTGCTGGGCAGTAGTAAAAAGTACCCTGGTCCCTGTAGGTTGCAAAATTCAACAGGTGGGGCTCTTAGATCAGTGTATTTGTGATGGTTGTGTGTGTGTGTGTGTGTGCATGCACACAAATGTGTACATGCAGCTGTCAGAAAGCAGATGGAACATTTATTGTTATCTAAGAGATGGGGAGACAGTGGAAACAGTGTCAGACTTTATTTTGGGGGGCTCCAAAATCACTGCAGATGGTGACTGCAGCCATGAAATTAAAAGACACTTACTCCTTAGAAGAAAAGTTATGACCAAACTAGATAGCACATTCAAAAGCAGAGACAGTACTTTGCCAACAAAGGTCCGTCTAGTCAAGGCTATGGTTTTTCCAGTGGTCATGTATGAATGTGAGAGTTGGACTGTGAAGAAAACTGAGCGTCGAAGAGTTGATGCTTTTGAATTGTGGTGTTGGAGAAGTCTTTGAGAGTCCCTTGGACTGCAAGGAGATCCAACCAGTCCATCCTAACGGAGATCAGTCCTGGCTGTTCCTTGGAAAGACTGATGCTGAGGCTGAAACTCCAATACTTTGGCTACCTGATGCGAAGAGCTGACTCATTTGAAAAGAGCCCGATGCTGGGAAAGATTGAAGTCAGGAGAAGGGGATGACAGAGGATGAGATGGTTGGATGGTATCACCGACTCGATGCACATGAGTTTGGGTGAACTCCGGGAGTTGGTGATGGACAGGGAGGCCTGGCGTGCTGCGACTCATGGGATTGCAAAGAGTTGGACACGACTGAGCAACTGAACTGAACTGAACCTGCTCATTAGTCTGAAGAGGAGGATAGAGACAGTGAGAGAAACAAAAACACAGACTCAACTCATTTGAACCCCAATCAGGTCCCGAAAACTCACCTGATGACAAAACAGGTCACTCTGTACCCAAACACAGAGAGAGAGAAGGCAATGTAGGCTTTCAGCAGGGAGAGAACCATGATCACAAAATACCTTCTAAAGAGGAGCAGATTCCACGAAGAAATAAAAGAAAAAAGGGAGGGAAAGAAAAATATCATGAGAGGTGGACGCCTGCATCGGCCTTAGGTACTGACTTCAATCTGACCCAGTCTCCATTACACCTGCATCGGCCTTAGATACTGACTTCAATCTGACCCATTCTCCATTACACCTGCATCGGCCTTAGGTACTGACTTCAATCTGACCCAGTCTCCATTACACCTGCATCGGCCTTAGATACTGACTTCAATCTGACCCATTCTCCATTACACCTGCATCGGCCTTAGATACTGACTTCAATCTGACCCATTCTCCATTACACCTGCATCGGCCTTAGGTACTGACTTCAATCTGACCCATTCTCCATTACACCTGCATCGGCCTTAGGTACTGACTTCAATCTGACCCAGTCTCCATTACACCTGCATCGGCCTTAGATACTGACTTCAATCTGACCCATTCTCCATTACACCTGCATCGGCCTTAGGTACTGACTTCAATCTGACCCATTCTCCATTACACCTGCATCGGCCTTAGGTACTGACTTCAATCTGACCCATTCTCCATTACACCTGCATCGGCCTTAGATACTGACTTCAATCTGACCCATTCTCCATTACACCTGCATCGGCCTTAGGTACTGACTTCAATCTGACCCATTCTCCATTACACCTGCATCGGCCTTAGGTACTGACTTCAATCTGACCCATTCTCCATTACACCTGCATCGGCCTTAGGTACTGACTTCAATCTGACCCATTCTCCATTACAGAAATAGATAAGTTCTTTCTCGTGCCAAACTAAAAAAGAATTAAAAGAAAATCCTAGGATGGTTCAGAGGAATTCTACTCTGGAACTTAATATCTTTAGAGTAATTGAGATTAAATCAGATATATTTCCATAGTTTTTTTGGCTTATAAATTCTCTGTTTTCTAGCTATGTTAGTTGTCTATTTCAATTTCTTGTTAGTTTATTGTCTATTTCAAATTAGTTTCCTTATATTAATAATAACCTTCCTGTGTGAATTTATACTTTGTCATCATCTAAACAGCAAAGATGGAGAAGGCAATGGCACCCCACTCCAGTACTCTTGCCTGGAAAATCCCATGGACGGAGGAGCCTGGTGGGCTGCAGTCCATGGGGTCGCTAAGAGTCGGACACGACAAGCGACTTCACTTTCACTTTTCACTTTCACACACTGGAGAAGGAAATGGCAACCCACTCCAGTATTCTTGCCTGGAGAATCCCAGGGGCAGGGGAGCCTGATGGGCTGCCGTCTATGGGGTCGCACAGAGTCGGACACGACTGAAGCGACTTAGCAGTAGCAGCAAAGAGCAAAGACCCTGGAGGAGGAGGTGACAACCCACTCCAGTATTCTTGTCTGTTCCAGAGTAGAATTCCTCTGAACCATCCTAGGATTTTCTTTTAATTCTTTTTTAGTTTGGCATGTGAAAGAACTTATCTATTTCTGTAATGGAGAATGGGTCAGATTGAAGTCAGTATCTAAGGCCGATGCAGGTATCCACCTCTCATAATATTTTTCTTTCCCTCCCTTTTTTCATGGACAGAGTGGCCTGGAAGGCTACAGTCCATGGGATTGCAAAGAGTGGGACACAACTGAGTGACTGAGCAAAGAGCAAAGAAGCAGGTGTATGAAAGTTATATCACCGTCCTTTCCTTATATGCATATATACAAGAAGCTCTAACCATCCTGGCTTGGTGTTCCCACTCCCTGCTCCTCAACCCCCACCCACCAAGATCAAGGAGCTAATTTAACCACCACAATAGTGCCTGACTATCTTAACATGAAACTGTAGTCTTTGAAGAAATATCCTAGTGACTCATTTCCTAACATCAACATGTTCAGAGAAGACTGTTAAAACACAAGGTAACCACTCTAGTAGGTCCATCAGAAAGGGGATGAACATTCTCCCCAGCAGATTGAAGTCCCAGATGTCTTTGTGATCACTGGGCAGGATCAACTGAGGGACAACCATCTCAGGCTAATATACATGTATATAATATAAATATAAATTTAGGGAAAAAGTAAGCAGGAAAATAAAAGCTGTTCAGAAACACTTACCAGAATGGGACACTTCGTTCCCGGGGTGGACACAGTAGTCAGCTCTGTAGTCGGAATGAGCGTCCCTGTGCCTGCTAGAATGACTCTGATGATGCTCACGCCCACGCTGCTTTTGATCCGGAAGACAAGTGCTCATTACATTTCTCTGTCTCATGTCTTTCCTCCCTTTTGAGAGCAAAAACACATTTACTTACTTTGAAGGGGTTGAAGATTCATTCTCAAGTAACTTTCCAAGGTCTGAGAACAGAGGAGTATTGGCAAAATAATGGATTTTATATTCACAGAAAATACCAGGGCTGGAGTCTCAGGCCATAGGAAGAGGAAAAGGAGGTCCAACCTCAGTTTCCTGATGGAGGGATTTGCAGTGACCTCCTCGAGCCCAGATGATTCAGAGAATCAAAAAGGACTCACACTTAGTGAAGTAAGTCAGACAAAGACAAGCATCATATGATGTCACTCATGTGGGATCTAATTTTTTAAATTAGATTTAAATTTTAAAAATTAAATATTTTTAAATTAAAAATTTCTAATTTATTCACAAAATAAACAGACTCAGATGTTTTAAAAGCAACATTACGGTTGCCAAAGGGGAAATACGGTGGGGAGGGTAAGTTAGGGGCTTGGGATGAATGTAAACACACTACTACATCAGAAGAGATAACCAGCGAGGTCATACCGTGCAGCACAGGGGACACTGCTCTACACTCTGCAATAACCTACCTGGGAAAAGAGCCTGAAAAGAGAGTGAATATATCTGTAGCTGAGTCACTGTGCCGTATGCCGGAAACTAACACAGCAGTGCAAATCAACTATGCTCCAGTTAAAAAAAAAAATTTAATGACTTCTTTTGCCTTGAGATGGAGCACTTCTAATTCTGCTTTCAGGCGCAGGGAAATACTTACCAGGTTCGGTGTCATTTTTCTTACAGCAGCAGCAGACAGAGCTCCATGTGAAGAAATGAAGATGGAAGAATTCACTTAACCCGAGGAGCCGGCAACTGTCCTTCCACCTATACCAGACACCATGACAGCCCAGAGTATTTAGGCCAAATATTTTGCTCTAAGGAGTAAATTGCTATAAAGGCCCTGACCATATTGAAATGACTGGTGTTTGAAAAAGAGAGCCGGAGGCAAGACTTGAAAAATTCCACCATTGAGAAAGTGGAGCTATTCCAACATACTTAAAATAAGAGTCCCCACACAGGATATCCTGGGAGCATGACTAAGGGATAGCACCAGTGAATGTAAGTGTCAGAGGATGATAAAACACAGACCTGCCGCAAACAGGCATGTTTTCATGAGACCAATGGCGATCCGAGCCACCTGGGGAGAGAAAAAGAAGACACTCAGGGTATGAGGCATGAGGGTTTGAAGGAAGACAAATCTGTGATCTTTACACGTAGCTGTTTCCCATCTCCTGATTATTTTAAAGGGCTCCCAGGAAAGCACCCTGGCAATCTACCACTGTTCCTGTAGTTTAGGGCTGTTTAAAAAGGTTTCATGGAGAAGGCAATGGCACCCCACTCCAGTACTCTTGCCTGGAAAACCCCATGGACAGAGGAGCCTGGTAGGCTGCAGTCCATGGGGTCACGAAGAGTGGGACATGACTGAGAAACTTCACTTTCACTTTTCACTCTTCTGCATTGGAGAAGGAAATGGCAACCCACTCCAGTATTCTTGCCTGGAGAATCCCAGGGACGGGGGAGCCTGGTGGGCTGCCGTCTATGGGGTTGCACAGAGTCGGATACGACTGAAGCAACTCAGCAGCAGCAGCAGCAAAGAGGTTTCATGATAATTTTCTTCTTCTTCTCTCTCTAAAGAAATTCATTTTCCTTTAGATTATGGCATTTCTGATTTTTCATTTTATTTTTTCATTTATTTCTAGGTCCCGTGAGGTTTATGGAGGTCAGGTTACTCACACCTCAGGCACCAGAAGGGATATCCCTTCTTCTCTCTGGAAATGGCTATCTCCCAAAATATCATGCTTGAGGTCAGGTTCATTCACCCGCAGTGTCTGGGGCTCCCCTTCAGGAAGCCCCAAACCTTGTCCATTTGGCTTACTTGCATGATATATCTCTGGAGAAAATCCAGGCAGAATCACCTATTTGTTCCTTCCGGCATCTTGACCCAATCTTCAGTGCTGTAAAATGTAAGTATTTTGCAAAGCACAGACTCACGCTCCTACTCCTTTATTTTAGACTTGAAAAATGACCTTGGAAAGAATGGGTGCCATGAAGCAGCTTGGTGAGGTGGTGAGTTCAGTTGCCTGAGTTATGCTTTCAGTCATGCGTGTGTACTCAGTCATGTCGGGCACTTTGGAGACCCCACGGACTGCAGCCCGCCAGGCTCCTCTGTCCATGGAGTTTCCCAGGCAAGAATACTGGAGTGTGTTGCCATTTCCTCCTCCAAGGGCTCTTTCTGACCCAGGGATGGAACCCCCATCCCCTGCTTTGACAGGTGGATGCTTTACCACTGAGCCACCTGGGAAGTCCAGTAAGTGCCACGCACGCCAAAATGGCCTTCTCAGCCACTTTAATTGGGTTACATTACCCTTGAAAATAGACTATTGAGTTAGCAGCCTTTACTCTTTCCCCTTCCCTGTGTTCCCACCAGCGCCGTGGGACTTCGCTATTCCACGTATGCTGGAAGTCAGTGTTTTCCTTTCGAGATAGATTTTGAGAAGGGCACCACTCTATAGCCTGAATATTCACCTTCCACAGAGACTAGAATCTGTCCTTTGGAAGCCCAATCACAAGAATCCTTACTCATCCCAATTCATTCCCACCTCAGCCCATGCTAGATGCTCTTCCTGCATATCAGTCACTGAGCCCGACGCAGAGCTCTTCCCAGAAGCTGGAAACAGCATGAGTTCTCTTTGCGTCATTCCAGAATGGCACCACATGGCTCCTCTTGGCCATCATTCTCTAAACCATTCCCACTGAAAAGTCTGGTCATATCAGAAGAGTAACATGACAATTATCTTCAGGTCTGTGTGGTCATTATTTCCTGTGAGTCATCCGAACCAGCCTACCAGAGGGCAACAGTGAAGAAACTGTCACGAACCAACCAGTACTTTCTTAAGATAGCCATCCATCTCCATTCCGAAGCTAAGGACAAATTAACAGCAGGAACTTGCTTTTGGATCTTGATTGGGCTCCCAAGCAGTTTTCTGAAGTACTACATTTAGGGCTGTTCATATCAAGGCCTCGGTCACATGGAGACAAGTAATTGTGACTTATACTGATATATTTATATAAAAATTTTAAAGAAAATAGCATCAATCTTATACAAAATTTTTGTATGGAGAATGTGGTTCAGTCGCTAAGTTGTGTTCAGCTCTTTGCAACCCCACGGACTGCAGCAGGCCAGGCTTCCTTGTCCTCTACTGTCCCCCAGTTTGCTCAAACTCATGTCCATTGAGTCGATGCCATCCAACAATCTCATCCTCTGCTGCCATCTTCTCCTTTTGCCTTCAATATTTCAAAGCATCAGGGTCTTTTCTAATGAGTTGGCCCTTTGTATCAGGTAGCCAAAATGTTGGAGCTTCATCTGCAGCATCAGTCCTTCCAATGAATATTCAGGACTGAGTTCCTTTATGACTTGATCTCCTTGCAGTCCAAGAGACTCTCCAGAGTATAATAGGCGAAAAATCCCAAGTCATCTGTGGAGTGTGATTCTAACCCTGAAATTTATATGTTCATGAATCTTGTCATCTTCTTCCCTTTCTCTCCTTAATTCCCAGTGTTGCTTACCAAATGTACATCAGTTATTCTAAGAGGGGGTTATCTGTCTGGGGTGTGGTGGAGGAGGGGTTGGAAAAGGCAGACAGTCATCAATAAGATAAAGATGATTTGAGCTCATGGGAGGAAAATGGTCTCACATTCCAGGAGACTAGAGAAGAATTTAGTATCAAGCTCAAATTTTAAATTTTAAAGATAATACAAGTATAGAGGATATCAGATACACATCTCTAATAAGTCTCTTACTTTACTGTCAAGGATCAGAATAATAAAAAAAAGAAAAGAAAACAATGGAATACTGGGACTTGAAATGGGGATATGTTCATGAATATGTCTGAGAAATTTGAGTTCCCAGATTCCCCTGTAGCTATAAACTGGCAGAGGTTTTCTTACTCCCTAAAGAAGAAGCTCTTTCTTACGCTTCCTGATGAATTTGGAGAAGTTCAAGCATGATTCACTTTTAAAAATGCAATTTAATTTTAAAGTGTCTATTCTTTGTAAGATGTTGCTCTAGAATAAAAAGATTCAAAGATTGGAGTTTCAAATCTGATTTACAATAAAGGACTTGTATGCAGAATACATAAAGACCTCTCAAAGCTCCATAATCAGAAAACAATTCATTTTAAAAGAAGTCAAAAGATTGGAACGGAGACATCACCAAATGGTGACGTGCAAAGAAGTTCAAAAGCATTCGTTATAAATACAAGTTAAAATCACAATGAGGTAATACTTCACATCTGTCAGCATGGTAAAATGTAAAAGACTGGCCATTCCAAGTGCTGACACTGATGTTGGGAAATGGGATCTTTCCTACACCACTGGTGGAGATGTAAAATGACAGTTACTATGGAAACCATTAGGAACTGTAAAATGACAGTTACTATGGAAACCATTAGGCAGTTTCTTAAATGTCAAACATCTTCCCTATAACTCAGCCTTTTCACTTTAAGTGGAAGGAAATTTGTTGTTGTTTAGTTGCTAAGTCACGTCCAGCTCTTTTGTGACCCCCATGGACTGCAGCCCGCCAGTCCTCTCTGTCAGTGGGATTTCCCAGGCAAGAGTGTTGGAGTGGGTTGCCATTTCCTTCTCCAGAGGCTGTTCCTGATTGAACCCACTCACCTCCTTTGCAGGTGATTCTTTACCCCTGAGCTGCTGGGGAAGCCCAGAAGGAAGTCTACCTAAGAGAAATTAAAGTTTGTGTTTCCAAAAAGATTTGAAGTGAATGTTCATAATATGTCATAGCCCAAACTTGGAGACAGGCCAAATGCCCTTCAGTAGCCAAATGGATAAGCAAACGTGGTGCATCCGCACAACGAAAAGTACTCTGTTCACACAAAACATGACAACCATCAGAATAAGCTCGCTGTGTGAAAGAAGCGCGTAAACAAGAGTACATACTGATTACAAGAGATTCTGTGTCTCACCACACTGTGACTGGAAAGAGAAGCCAGGCAAGAGAGATAATGTTGTTTTGGATGGAAGATCTTCCTTCTGTAGTAATCTATGAGGTCACCTTCTCTTACACAGGAAATGGGATGATACCACCACCACTGGGAATATATAAGACCAATATTTAACAGCAACCAAAAATAAAATGTTGATATTTAGTGGCTGACTCCACTCTCTAAGATGCAAAGTTGGGCCAGACATTAGTCATAGCACTGTAGATCCACAAACATAGTTGAATGCTTTCACAAAAACATGGAAGAAAGACAGTACTGAACCGATAGCTTATAGTTTTACTTCCACACACACTGAACCCCTTGTTTTAGTTTTGCAGCGTCATCTCTGGTGACCAATATCTGCTTCCACCCTAGCACCCTGGTCCTGTCTAAATTTCCTTCTTCCTGATGAAAGAGTACATTAATTAATCAGTAGAAAGAAGAAGGGATTTCCCAGCTGGTCCAGTGGTTAAGAATTCACCCTCTAACGCAGGGGACATGGGTTCGATTCCCAGTTGGGGAACTAAGACCATGCATGCTACGGGGCAACTAAGCCTGCATGCCACAACTGTGGGAAGCTCAGGAGCTGCAGCCAAGACCCAGCACAGCCAAAATAAATTAAAAAGAAAAAAGATTTTAAGGTAGTCAAAAGGTATAAACTTCCAGTTATCAGATAAATAAGTACCAAAGATGTAATACACATCATGATAAATATAATTAATACTGCTGTGTCATATACAAAAGTTGTTAAGAGAGCAAATCTAGACTTCTCATCACAAGGAAAATTTTTTTTTCTATTTCTTTAATTTTGTATCTACGTGAGATGATGGATATTCACCAAACTTTTTATGATAATCATTTCATGATGAATTCAAGCCAAATAATTATGCTGTACACCTTAAACTTATACAATGGTGTATGTCAATTACAACTCAATGAAACTGGAAGAAAAAGCAATCTTCAGCTCCAGAGCTTTTGTTAGGATCTTTGTTATGATTTCTATCTCTTCATTCAATATCTCTTTGTTCACAAATTGTTTCCTGGTTTCATTAAATTTTTTAAATATTTTCGCATAGCTCCCTGAATTTCCTCAAAACAGCTATTTTGAATTCTTTATCAGCTAAATCACAAAATCTCATGCCTTTGAATCCAGCTACTAGAGAATTCTTGTTATCTTCTGATGGTAACGTGTTTCCTCAATTCTTGCTGCTTGCGTTGCTGTTTTTACATTTGAATCTGCAGTGTAAAAGTGTCAGTCACTCAGCTGTGCCAGGCTCTTTGTGACCCATGGACTGTAGCCGCCAGGCTCCTCTGCCCATGGGATTCTCCAGGCAAGAATACTGGAGTGGGTAGCCATTCCCTTCTCCAGGGGGATCTTCCTGACCCGGGGACCAAACCCAGGTCTCCTGGCTTGTTGGCAGATTCTGTACCATCTGAGCCACCAGAGGAACCTCCTCAAATCTCTACTTGTCCTCCAGAGGGAGCTATTTTTTGTTGGTTCTGCTTACGTCTGGTTTTCTCTCCAATCTTGTACGGACACAGCTACTCCACACTTCTCACTTTGCGGCTGAATTCGTAAGCTTGTGCTTCTACTGTGGTTCCTAACTGGCTAGAACACCTCTCGTGGGTTTTCTCAGATGGTGGCACTGCGTTCAAGCTTGTGGCTTGCCCCTTGCCCACAGACCCTGGCCTTTTTCTGAGGAGGTTGCTGGGGCTGTCTTCACACACACAGGAGTGTGCTCAAAGAAGGAGCCCCAGAATTGGGGAAGGTAGCACCGAGGGCCGTGGGGGTACCCAGAGGCCAGGTGGGGAACCTCAGGGGAGGGTCTCCCCGGGGGCTTCCTGCTGGAGTCCTAGAAGCAACCTGCCTGAACCACGTCCCTTTAACGCCCTGTGACATTCTTATCTCTTTCCTGATCGCCTCCTTCTCCCAACCAGGGAGGCCCTGCCTTCACACTCAGGGAGCCGCAGGGGAGAAACAGGTTTCCTCCAGCGGCGTGGAGCTGCGGTAGCTGGGAGCTCGCTCCCTGCGCCCCCTGTTTCCCGAGCGGAGACGTCATCACTGACGACGTCATCCCCAAGCTTTGCCACTTTCGGGGAGGGGCCGCGAATGCAGCCAATTCATTTTTTTATTCTCTGATGGCAAGCCGGACTCTCTGCTTGGGAAGGCTGGATTTCTGCCAAGTCCCTTCCACCCATGGGTGTCTTCTCCAGGCAGCACCCTCTTGGTGTTCCCCCGCTGGGGCTGAGAGGGGCTGCGGAAGGCAGCAGGCGCCTGCCGGCTCCACGCCGCACCAAGGCTCTGTCTTCCCAGTATCTGGTGCGTGGCGGGTGGGGGCTGAGACCCCTCCTGGGTCGCTTCGTGTGTGGCGCTGAATCCCACAACTCGCACAGATGTGCTTTTGTTCAGGGATGGATTCAGCATTTCTTGCTAAACGGGGGACTCAGGGAGGACTGTCTTATGCCGCGGTTATGCTGATGTCACGCCAACAGGAGCAAATGCCCAGTCACTGGGAGGACAGGGCTCATTTATTACACACCTCCCCCAACTAAGAGAGATGGATACTAAAGACAGACTGGCCCGGATCTAAAACCTACTTCTGTGATCTACTGCCTAAGCAAACCTGGGCCACGTGTTTTTATCCTGGTTGTGTAAAGAACCTTGCAGCTTTAAAAGCCAGCTAATTGCTTATCTCAGAAGTTTGGCTTACAATGAAGTAACGCAAGTTATGCTTCTAGCAGAAGTCAAGACATAACAGAACTTCAATTAATTTTAGCTTTACTCTTTCTTACTCTCCTATAGAATTCAGAATTCCAGTTCAACCTTTTAATTTAATTGTTGATTTCCCATGATGCTTCCCATGCTAGAGGTACTCTTCCCCTGTGTTCTAATAGCGTCTTCAGTTTGCCAAGTGAAACTTTCTCTATATATATTTGAATATGACCTCCTGAAAGGCAGGATTCATAGCTTATTCGTATCTTCTGTTCTGTGTCCTAGCAAAATGTCTTGAGCCCAACAGGAAATCAGCCCTTAGTCTGGTCTATTGCCATACTCTTAGAATCCTGTTAGATAAAATACCAATGCATTTACAAATGGCAAAGGATGTGACTGGAGCTTGTCTTTTGAAAAAAAAAAATTGAAAACTACTATACCCTCTAAAAAACAACTTTCTGACATACACTAATTGCTAGATTAAATCTATGCCCGTGACCAAGACCTTGCAGAAGCACAGGGCAGTCCTACAGAAAGCAGTGTTATCTGGGGCCCCCAGTAAATGAGAACAGGAAGTGAGCTTGTCTGTCTGGGCACCTTTTGGCACAGCTGAGTGTTAGAGTCAAGAAATGCCCATGTTTATCTCTCTGTTCCTTGTGCTTGTTACAGATGGGGGATTTTGCACTGTGTTTTCCTGTTCATTCCTAACAGGCTGATAATACATTTTATTTTTACTTTTTTGATAATACATTTTAAAACATTTCTCACTGCTGAAGAGAAGAGACGTTTTTGGTGGTTTCTCAAATCTGATAGTTGGAGAAGGCAATGGCAACCCACTCCAGTACTCTTGCCTGGAAAATCCCATGGACAGAGAAGCCTGGTAGGCTGCAGTCCATGGGATTGCTAAGAGTCGGACACGACTGAGTGACTTCACTTTCACTTTTCACTTGCATGCATTGGAGAAGGAAATGGCAACCCACTCCAGTGTTCTTACCTGGAGAATCCCAGGGACGGCGGGGCCTGGTGGGCTGCCGTCTATGGGGTTGCACAAAATCAGACACAACTGAAGCGACTTAGCAGCAGCAGCAGCAAATCTGATAGTATTTCCCTATAGCCTTTTTCCATCCACTACATTGCCTTTTTAGGACTAAAACAATATCATAACATATATTTCTTGCTTTTCAGTTTGCCTAGAAATATTCTATGGGCTTCCTTGGTGGGTCCGTGGTAAGGAATCTGCCTGCACTGCAGGAGACCTGGGTTCAATCCCTTGGTCAGAAAGATACCCTGGAGAAGGAAATGGAAACCCACTCTAGTATTCTTGCCTGGGAAATCCCATAGACTAGCCTGGCAGGCTAGAGTCCAAAAGGATTGCAAAGAGTCGGACAAGACTGAGCCACTGAGTATTCATCTAGTGTAGCTTCTACAATTTGCTTCTGGGTATATTCATGCAGGGCTTCCCAGTTGGCACTAACAGCCAAGAACCCGCCTGCCAATGCAAGAGATGTAAAAGATGTGGGTTCAGTCCCTGGGTCGGGAAGATCCCCTGGAGGAGGGCATGGCAACCCACTCCAGTATTCTTGCCTGGAGAATCCCATGGCTAGAGGAGCCTGGTGGGCTACAGTCCGTAAGGGTCACAGAGAGGTGACTTAGCACAGCCTAAGCCAGCATATTTCATGCAGCGTTCACATTCTAAACAGTCTCTGCTCCTCCGTGTTGTTCAGCATAACACTACACAGGGATTCCCAGACAGAAGTTGTTTGGGAGATGTAAGCTGAGCCCTCTTGACGGTTTGTGGAGTGAGCAGAGGTTTTTCCAGTGGAGGGATGCATTCATGTCGCACGGGTGGTGAATACCAACAGCCTCTCACACTCTCGTATGTATAAATTTACTTCAGTGGTCTAAACCAAGCTGAAAGTATGCAACGGTACTCTGTTTTATCAGTGTTTCATAAG
Organism: Bos indicus; assembly: GCF_029378745.1. NCBI lineage: Eukaryota > Metazoa > Chordata > Mammalia > Artiodactyla > Bovidae > Bos > Bos indicus. The sequence goes on along the minus strand of NC_091774.1, from coordinate 83,694,598 downwards.
TAGAGCTGTACCTCATAGAATGAGAATTATCTGTGAAAAAAACTTTGAATATTTATCTATTATTTGGCTGCGCTGGGTCTCAGCACACATGCAGGATCTTTGGTTCCAGCCTGTGGGATCTAGCTCTCTTAGCAGGGACTGAACCCGATCCCTGCATTGGGAGCCGGGTATTTTAACCTCTGGACCACCTGGGAAGTCCTGGGGAGTTTTTCTAAGATAATTTTTAAAGAGGGAACTTTGATTAGCTTTTGTCCCAGGAGTTTAGAATGAATGTTGCTGTCCCAGATGTCTTGCTGCACCATACATCAAACAGCATTAAATAGCTCTGACTGCGGCTGCTGTCCCAGTCACAAGCTTAGTAATTATGATCACCAGCCATCCAAACTGTCTAAAAGCAGGGAATATGGAAGCAGGAAGTTCAGCTGGGGCTTTTTGGTCCAAAGTGCTCATTGCCAGGTGGAAAAACTGAGGTTCTCAAAGGGAAAATACTGACCCATAGCAAAACAAATAGGAGTCAGGACTAACTTGTAAAATGCAACTCACAGCTCAGGTTCCTTTCAACTTGATCCCACCATTTATTGGCAAGAAGGCCAGTGATTGTTGTTTTAGTCCATTTTCTGTCTGTGGGGTTGTTTACAGATTATCCCATTTGATAAAGCATTATTTAAAATGCAGACCCGGGAACTGTTCTTGGTCCTTAGCATCACTGAATTGATATTTTGATTCCCAATTATCCCTGATCAATCTCCTCCCCAATGTACACACACACACACACACACACACACACACATATATATACACAGATACACACACACAGATAAGAAATAAATGATTCTGATTTATTGAACAAATACTAGTGATTAAGGATATATCAAGGAGATAAAAAATACACTGATAATACATTGCATCATGGGGGCAAGTGATTATGAAGCAGGCTGGATGAATACATGAACATTAGGCAATCCCAATAGAGAAAATAACCTTTAAGTTGATGTTTTAAAAAAGATAAATTGAGACACTAAATATGTGAAGAGCATTCCAGTTGCATTCTCAGTGGATGCCTACAGCAGGCACATGATAAAAGGCAGGAAGATAAAGAACAACTATCAGAATGATCTTAAGACAAAAAAAATGTGTGATGTATATAGAGATACACAGTCAGTATGCAGTTAAAATATTAACTGAGTGGAGGGAAGAGCAGAGTCAAATATTATACAATAAAAAGGTAGACCAGAGTCACTGCTGGAGGTCCTGGTGGGCCAGGTTTGGAAGTGAACATATTTTCCTTGAAAGTGTGTGATTATATCTATGAATGATTAAGAATGGTGAATCGGTTTGGCAAGCTATGCAGTAAAAGAGTATATTTTTAAGCTGTTGTCAAGTTTGGGGAAACAAAATTTTAATTTCAGAAAAAATGAAAATAGGAAATCTAGGCTCCTAAGGTCAGATAAGCATAAAAACTGACGTCATCATTGGTTGCATGGTTATGTGGTGTCTTTCATAGCCTGGAGAAATTAACACCTACTTATCAATTTTTAATTTTGGCAGGCCAAATAAATAAAATGTACTTAATTATTTCGTTAATTAATTTGTGAATAATAACCCCAGCTGATTCCTTCAGTCTCTCCCCAGGACTCTTCTATCAAGATTTAGGCTAAAAGTGTGAACTATTTTTACCTTCTCTATAAAAATGTCAAAAGAAACAAACTCATTTGGAGAGCTTAGTTTTCTTTACCATCTTCTGTTCACAATCTCGTCTCTCCTTCTTGCATCACACATGCCCCCATCGTCTCTCTAAATATTTCTGCAAGTGTTCTGCTATCTCATGCATCACCATAGATAGCCCTGTTTTGAGTTTCTCTGCGCCTTCGCATTCATTCACTTTTGCTGTTTTCTCTGTCCCATCTCTACATCTTATGTGGGTCTATCCCTATTGATTTGTCTCTTCCTCAGGTCAGCAGATACTGTCTCTGGGATTACTTATTCTTTGTCTAACCTCTGTCTACTCTGGGCTACCTGTTGGCTGCAGCTTCACGGTGCATTTTCCTGCCTAATTCTCTTGTTTTCTGCCCTGGGTATTTCCTCGCCACCCCATGATGTGCATGTCGCCACTGGTTACAGGCATGTAAAGGCTAACTGGGCTTTACTTTTATCTCAATATAATTCTCTTAGAGTGTTAATTTTCTTCATTTAATACTGATCTCTCTTACAATAACACTAAACCTCTGTCACCAAAATCCATCCTTACCAGCACTCTGCCCTGAACACTACCAGGCAATCTGAAACTGCGTTTCCCTTCAATCTCCTAAAAAGGACAGTCTAAAGCTGAGCTTAATCTGGCTCTGTCTGTACTCCTCACGTGTCCGTTTGTATTTCTCACTTCCTCTGTCTTTCAACATTACCTGATGTTCCTTGATCTTAGATTCAAATGCATAACATGTTAAGCAACCGGTTGCCTCTCTGGTTTCATTCTTTAATTCAGCTCAGTAGTGGGAAGACCGATAACTCTTTCTCCATTTTTTAGAAACTGTCATTTCTCTTCATTTCCATTGACTTCATTTTAGCTCAGGTCTTAATTGATTCTTCTTCCATTTCATATTCTTCATTAAGTGATTTTCCCTTTACGGTTTACATCTCACCAGATACAGTGAGTAACTTAATAAAACTCCCTACTGTTTATTCATCAGTCTGCAAACAATTTTGAGCAACACTGTACCAGTGAATGTGCTGCTGATTCAGGCAAAATATAGATTTTTATGAGATACTGTGTCTCTGAAAAAATATATTATCATTGAGGGGACATAAAATATTTGCCTACAGAAAATTATATAGACTGTAGGGTGTGTGTGTGTGTGTGTGTGTGTGTCTGTGTTTGATTAGAAAAACATCATCTAGAGAGAGAAGCAATCAACTAGAAAAACTTAAAGAATCAAATGGGATTTAAGATAGGCTTTATGGAAAGGAGAAACTCAACCAAAAACAGAAAGGAAGAAAGCACATTTCAACCCAGGATGCTGACGTGAGGTGGTCAAGCAGAATGCATATTCAAGAGAAAGTTGAAGTGGGATTAGGAAGTGGGACTTTCAAGATAAAATGGACTTAAATGTTATATCATTAGAGACTAAGATTTGGAGATTGCTGTGTGTGAGCGTGAATGAATATTCATGAGTTAATATGAATGGATTCCACAATAATTTCTTTTTTAGAGCACTTTTCATTTATACTGTGGCGCTTGCTTTGGCAGCACATATACTAATTTATCCTGTGTTTGCATGTGTTTCTACACACACTTTTAGAGCTGGCAGGTAAATTATTCCTAATATCTTAATGTCACAGATGAAAAAACCCTGATTAAGTAAAACGTTAAAGGATTTGCCACAGCTCACTCGATAAAATGCAATAGGCCTGGTATTCCAGGGCCCTTTATAAGATCAGCAATCCTTCTGTGTTAGAAGGATTGCTTCTAACACAAATCATGCTGTTTTGTTCATATAAGACCAAACCCAATGAGGAAATAGCTATTGCTAATTTGATATGTATCCACCAAAATGCTTAATACATGCCTAAAGAATCTCTATGCATAGTCTGTCTAACAGAGTCTTTCTGACTCTATTCTTGATTTATGTCAATTTGGTCTTATGATCTCCAAAATTTCTCCTTTCCTATGCTACTCCTGACTCGACCTGGTGATGTACCTTCTCTGAACCTTCACCCCTACACCCCATACTCCCACACTGAGCACCCACCATGGGTGAAATACTGGAATACACAACGTGAAGGAGACAAGTGCCAGCAGTTTCACTTAGCTGGCTCTCAGTATGAGTTTGCTGAATGGACTTTGCCCTCAAGGTGCTTGCAGTCGGAAAGGGGTCACAGATCACACACATCTGCAGCTTTCAAAAAGGCTAAGGGCAAATATTATCAAACTGTTAAACTTAACTCAGCTCTCAGCCAGTCTTCCTCTTGTTTTCCCTGTTTGCACAGTTATGCTTACTTATTACAGGTGGACGTCCCAGAAGGGATGGGTTTGACATAGTAACAGAAAACAAGAAATGCAGGAGTCCATCTTATCTACAAATGGAGGGGGTGGATTTAAGTGAACAGAGACAACAAAAATAGAATATTGCCGTCTGGAGAAAAACCATAATATAAACTTGTCAAGTCATAGAAAGAATTGAAATTTTGCCAATAGCCTCTTACACAGAGACCATGGCTTTCTAAGCCTTTTGCTGTGAATCAGAATGTTCTGGACACATGATTCTTACGAATCAGCAGGAGAAGTTGGCTCCTCTCTTTCTTCCAACTCGCTGTAAATTGGTGCATATATATTTACTTCTTCATAAAGACGATCTTCTGGAATCTGATGAGGTGAGGGGGAAAAAACATTATCAATCACCAAGAATTTTTTGCCATTAGAATATTTGCTTAAGAGTCATATCTCATCTTTTTTTGTATCTCACAGCCTACCATTCAGTTCAGTTCAATTCAGTCGCTCAGTGGTGTCTGACTCTTCGCGACCCCATGAATCACAGCACGCCAGGCCTCCCTGTCCATCACTAACTCCCGGAGTTCACCAGACTCACGGCCATCGAGTCAGTGATGCCATCCAGCCATCTCATCCTCTGTCTTCCTCTTCTCCCCTTGCCCCCAATCCCTCCCAGCATCAGAGTCTTTTCCAATGAGTCAACTCTTCACATGAGGTGGCCAAAGTACTGGAGTTTCAGCTTTAGCATCATTCCTTCCAAAGAAATCCCAGGGCTGATCTCCTTCAGAATGGACTGGTTGGGTCCTTGCAGTCCAAGGGACTCTCAAGAGTCTTCTCCAACACCACAGTTCAAAAGCATCAATTCTTCGGCGCTCAGCTTTCTTCACAGCCTGCCATTACGCTGTGATATTGTAGCCACCTGATGTGAAGAGCCGACTCATTGGAAAGACCGTGATGCTGAGAAAGACTGAAGGCAGGAGGAGAAGGTGGTGACAGAGGATGAGATGGTTGGATGGCATCGCTGACTCAATGGACACAAGTCTGAGTAAGCTCCAGGAGAAGGTGAAGGACAGGGAACCCTGGCGTGCTGCAGTCCAAGGGGTCGCAAAGAGTCGGACGTGACTGAGTGACTGAACAACAACAGCAACAATACTTCCATCTCCAACAAACCAGGTTGGCTGGCCAAGTGGGTTCCAAAGAAATTGTCAATGAGAAGTTGTTGAGATGATTCTGTACCTGAAATTTGGTACATCTCTTATCTTACTTATCTCTGAAGGAAAGGGATCAGAAAAGGCAGGCAGACTTGAATGCTTCAGGCAAGTGGAAAGATGGAGGGAGTATGTTTTACCTGGAAGATCTGAGTAAATGTGTATGCATCAGGTATTTCTAACTCTCTTTCATACGTCACAGGTATAAAATTGGGTAAGACAAGTGGAAGCTCAGTTGGTAGTCATGACTCAGAGAGGAAACAAAATACAGGCTTCAGAGCAAGTGGGAAGGTGAAATCCAAGAAAGAGAGCAGGAACAAATTTTTAAAAGCCCAGATATTTAAGTGTTTCTAACATGTGCTACCTGTATATTTGTCTGTTATGCTCAACATATGCTTAATACTTTGAAGCATCTACATTTCCTAAAATGATGAAGATCTTACTTTCCTAAACTTCAACCAAAGGAATTATATTAATACTATGAGGTTTGTGAGTGGAAAATTTGATTCAAAACATGAGATTTGGTTCCCATTTCTTCACACCCTCTCCAGCATGTATTGTTTGTTGACTTTTTGATGATGGCCATTCTGATTGGTGGGAGATGATACCTCACTGTGGTTTTGATTTGCTTTTCTCTAATAATGAGTGAGGTTAAAATAAATTAATTCATTCAAAACATGAGATTTGGAAACCAAAACACTGAAACTTGGAAAATGGAATATTGAAACTGGAAGCAATGCTGCAGGAAAGCCAGGCCATACTTTTAAGCAACAAAGCTCAAGTTCTTTATCATTTAGGGTTTAATATCAGGCCTCCGCCTACCTGATTTCCTTCAAGTATTTCACCAATTCCATAAGCTATGAGTGACACAGCGCTGCCAAAGCCCAGGATGGTGAGAAACAGGATCATCGCCACAACTTCCTGTTGAGCAACAGCCAACAACAACCAAAGGACAATGGAGTCAAGGGGTGGGAAAGCGCATTCCCTTACAGCAGCCCCTGTTTTCATCACCCATGCCCACTCAGCACACGGCCAGTTCCTATAGAATGACACGTGCGAAAACCAGGAGGTGGTTACTCAAAGCCCCCGGCACCACCCTTGCAGGACTCAGGTCAAGGTGGGGGAAAGAGGCTGGCACGACCCTGGGCACGAGCCTCCAGAACACTGCATTACGTGATGCCGTGGCAGGAAAGGGTGGTGTTCACGGAAAGGGAAAGAAGGCGTCCCACTTAGATCAGGACCAGGGTCTCAGCCTTCCCATGAGAAATACACACGGTGGAGAAGCAGGCCAGAGAGCAGTAGTCGTTCACAAAGACCTCCTCGCAGCTGTAGACGTAAGTGGCACTCTGCTTCAGGTTACTGATGAGGATGCCAACGCCTGTTCCCGCAGCCACACCGCTAACCGCATTTGCTCCCAGGCATCCGCGAATCTGACGACAAAGGGGAACATTTAGACTGGGTCCCGCATCTGCCACAGTGTTCAGTAAACCTACCTGCCTTTCAGGGCTGGATACATCCAACAAACTCCACACTTATGCAAAGGGAAAAAAGTGAGGTCACTCAGTCGTGTCCAACTCTTTGCGACCCCATGGACTGTAGCCCACCAGGCTCCGCTCTCTCACTATCTCCCAGAGTGTGCTCAGATTCATGTCCACTGAGTCTGACCATCTTGTCCTCTGTTGTCCCCTTTCCTCCTGCCTTCAATCTTTCCCAGCACTAGGGTCTTGTCTAATGAGTGGGCTCTTCACATCGGGTGGCCAGAGCTTCAGCATCAGTCCTTCCAATGAATTATTCAGGGTTGATTTCCTTTAGAATGGACTGGTTTGGTCTCTGACCTATCCAGCGGACTCTCAAGAGTCTTCTCCAACACCACAGTTCAAAAGCATCAATTCTTCAGAGCTCAGCCTTCTTTATGATCCAACTCTAACATCTGTACATGATTACTGCGAAAACCTTAGCTTTGACTAGACAAACTATACTCTTGGAAATGAATCATTTGTTGGATCACAGGACTATAGTGTGAGGACATAGCTGGTGTGAGGGTATTTTTTCAACAAGTGTCAAAGTAATTCATTGTTTTTAAGTGGTACAATTGGTATTTTAATGATTACATGTTTAGTGACTATATCCAAGACAAAAGTAGATTGGAAGAAAATCACATATCCACATTCACTCATAAGAGATAACAGCGTGACTCCTTCAAGACTCTTAATATTAAATTTTTCTTACCTTCTCAAGGATAAAGACAGAATGCAACTCACCAGATATGCTGAAGGTTTCTTTTCAGACATGATTGACGAAATACCAGAAATAGCAAACTGTTCAAAAGGAAGGGGGGTAAAAAGCACAGTGGGTCTCTGTTCTTCTCTGTGTCCCTTTCATCCTCACCTTCCAAACAGAAGGTAAAGTTGTGGGCATTCTATACCGATGTCCTTTAATCCATTTTATTTTTTAGTTTTATCATTTTATTTTTCTAATTTCCTATAGAAAGCATCTCAAAATTAAATGTCCATGTGAATTATCTTGTTAAAATGCAAATTGCTACCCAGTAAGTCCTAGATGTGGCCTGAGATTCTTCGTTTGTACCAGGCTGCCAGGTAATGCTAACTCTGAGAGTCCATGGGTCCCCACTAAGTGCTGTGAAGTCCAGCAGCCCCTGGGGTGTGACTCTGCTGTAACACAACTCGCATTCTATTGTGATCATTCGCTCGTACGAGCATCTTGTGCATTACAGTGTCAGTTCCTCTGGGTGAGAAACACGTGTCCGTCTCCGGAGTCTGCCATCTATCTTGTAGACATACAGCCATTATGAAAATACACATGGTGAAGGATTTAGTGAAGTTATCAACCAGGAGCACACATTCAGAACATTTCATAGATTCAGATTGTGTGGTGAGTTGAGGGACACCTAATGAACTAAATGATCGGAATGAAAAGACAGTAAGGAAGTTTCAAATTAAATACAGCAAAAGTTTAAGGAGAGTTTTGAACAAGTGACCTGAGACCTGCATATTTAGCAGAGGGCCAAGCCAATGCAGTATTTTTAGGGTTAAAATATATCCTCGTGAATAAAAATGTTGATGCAAAAAACAACACGGATTAATCAGAAACAAGCATGCTGAGTGCGAGAAGCCAGGCGTTAGAGAGAAGATGGCGTTATCATTCACTTACGTAAAACTCCAGAGAATGCAAACTGGTCTGCTGTGACAGAAAACAAGCGACTGCTTGAGGATAGGAGGACAGGGCTGAGGGAGAGGTGACCAAGGGGAACAGGAGATTTTTGGCCGTGATGAGTATCTTCATTATATTAATGTGGAAATGTTCTCACGTGTCATGTCAAAATTTATCAAATTATACACCTTAAATAGGTGCTGTTTATTATACATCAGTTATACATCAATAAAAACTATGTATTTTTGTAAGCTCATTCAGCCATCTGGTTTCTAACTAGTACACTGACTGAAAGAGATACAGTGAGAAAGTGCCTAACAGAGTTTCTAGGGCACAGTCGAAGTTCATCAGATGTCAGCCTTGCTCTCCTCATTTCAACAATCTCTCCCCGCTACTTTTGCTGCTGCTACTGCTAAGTCGCTTCAGTCCTGTCCGACTCTGTGTGACCCCATAGACGGCAGCCCACCAGGCTCCCCTGTCCCTGGGATTCTCCAGGCAAGAACACTGGAGTGGGTTGCCATTTCCTTCTCCAGTGCATGAAAGTGAAACGTGAAAGTGAAGTCGCTCAGTCGTGTCCGACCCTTAGCATGGATTGCAGCCCACCGGGCTCCTCCGTCCATGGGATTTTCCAGGCAAGAGTACTGGAGTGGGGTTCCAATTGCCTTCTCCACTACCTTCGCTAAAATAGCTTTACTGATGAATGGTGTTACACAAATTTTTTTCAAGTTGGATTCTGAAAGTTTAGGTTCGATTCTTACTAGCTAAATGCCTCTTGAGAGATACATAAACATGTATTAGCTAGTTTAACCCAAAGTGCCTTGTAAACTGTGAGTATGCATCTATATTATATATATATATCCATATACATATTAGCATACACTCATATATTCTCAACACGAGAATAAACAATTGCTAGATCTGATCTGGATAAAAGAAAAGCCATGTGCAGTATTATTTCAGACAAGTGTAGACATATACTCACAAATAGGGCTCCCCAGAATGGGTAGCCAGCTTTAAATGATGAAAAAAACTTTTCAGTAAACTCTGAATCATTGATCTTGGCGCTCACAATTATTCCAAAATAAAGATATATCAAACCAATCAGAATTTGTGTTACCTGTAGAAAAATGCATAGATTTTGTGAATCAGAAGGTATTTTTCTAAGATCACATCAATTTCCTTATAATCGAGGCCAAACGTGAGAAACTGCTTTGCTGTCTTAGGCAGGCCTCAAAAGGATCAAATGCAGTATTTTCCAGTATCATCTGGCCACTCTAAGAATCTATACTGGCATGACCTCATGCAAGCATAGCCATCTCCTGTGCCTTTATTTACACACTCATGGTGGACGTTAATAATGGCTCTTTCTATCTATGAGAAGACAAAATTATAAATCATTCACAGGGTGATATTGATCCACTGGCAACTGAACAGAGTTGGCAGACCCTACTTGCTAGTCTAACCCTAGTCTTCATGAAGAAATGCTTCTTTCTACCCAACAGGGTGCCTGGAGGTGGTGGATCAGTTGCTAAGTCGTGTCGGACCCTGGGAACCCCACGGACTGCAGTCCACCAGGATCTTCTGGTGAGATTTCCCAGGTAAGAATACTGGAGTGGGTTGCCATTTCCCTCTCCAGGGAATCTTCCCAATCCAGGGATTGAACCTGGGTCTCCTGCACTGCAGGCAGATTCTTTGCCAACTGAGCCACTGTTAGGACTCTGCCTAACAGTGTGTGGCGAGTGTCAACAATTTTCTTCTAGGTTTTTCCCTCTGTGAGTCTGAGTAGGGAAGCTATGTTGATGCCACCTAATATTCTTTCCTAGAGCCAGTCTTTACTCCAGTTGAGGTTGGAGGAGGCTCACTCACCCCCAGGAATTCCAGCTCTCTCTTCAAAACAGTCAGCCACGTTTGGCGTGGTGCAGTTGGGACGGGCCTTTCCAGTAAAACGCTTTCCTGGAGAGATATTTCTGCAAGTTCAATTTCAGATGCACTGTGAAGTTTACACAGAAATGCAGCTGTGAGAAAACTCTATAAGTCTCCATGCAAAGATCTCAATGGACAGAAAGGAGAGTTTTGCTTATTTTTCAAAATAATTCTGTAATTAAAATCTTCACTGTAAAAGTCAGGAAACTCAGAGGCTCAGAGGGTCCAAGTTAGTGGCCAGGACCACTATCTGATCACGGTTAGACGGAACAGAAACCATACCAAGCCCTCTTATTCTTGTGCCTGTGTGTACTTAATCACTCAGTCATGTCCGATTCTTTGCAACCCCAAGGACTGTAATGTAGCCCACCAGGCTCCTCTGTCCATGGAATTCTCTAGGCAAGAATACTGGAGTGGGTAGTCATTCCCCTGTCCAGGTGATCTTCCCGACCCAGAGATCAAACCCGGGTCTCTTGATTGCAAGTGGCTGTTTTACCATCTGAGCCACCAGGGAAGCAGGGAAGCCCTTCTTATTCTTAGTCCAGAGTTATTACCAGGCTCTTTCTCATTAATCTATGCTGGTGAGTAAGAGTAAAAACTATCAAACACGTTCACCTACACACTCAGTCTTTTTAACATAGAAATGTATCTGAAAAGAGGTTGTCAATGACATAGTCAACTTCATGTACATAAAGGAGTGACTTTGAAAGGTCTGTTGATCTCTGTTCCTATTTCATCCTTAGAGGAGGCTCACTGGCAGCACTATGTCTTCCCAAGCATTGGAGTGTACTTAATATTTTACACTGACTTTCAATCTGTTACTGATTTCTGAAGCTCTGTCTTCAGTTTCTCCTCAAACCTTTAAAAGAAAGTTTTAATATGTGTTGGGGGTTCCCTGGTGGCTCAGATGGTAAAGAATCTGCCTGCAATGCAGGAGACCTGGGTTTGATCCTTGGGTCAGAAAGATCCCCTGGAGGAGGGCATGGCAACACACTCCAGTATTCTTGCCTGGAGAATTCCATGGACAGAGGAGCCTGGCGGGCTACAGTCCACAGGGTTGCAAAGAGTTGGACAGACTGAGCGACTAACACACTCCCCGTACGTGCTGATCTTCTGTATCCAAAGGGAAACCAAACTATGCACATCTCCACCAGATTTCACCCTGCGAACATTTCCCTCTAGACAGTGGGGCAGGACCCCGCAGCTTGAGAGTCACAGAGATTCACACACATCAGACACAGAGGCAAGAGGGTACAAAGCCCCTACTTCAAGCCTAGAATATGAGTCTCTTTTGTTAGAAAACTTCAGCTGTTCCCAACTTACCGCTAAATAAAAACCTTCTTCTCCCATCAACCAGAGAAAACTACTGGGAAAGTATAGCAAATAACTTCTTTATACTCGGTATTTTCATTAAGCCCAGTGGGCCATGCCCAAGTTCACGACCTGGCATCGCCCCAGCACTGTGACTGTCTCCAGGTCATTAAGTGACTGGGAACAGAAACAACCAACAGTTTGCGCCTACCTGGCGGGCTCCTGCGGAGTGGGGAGAGCAAGCTCTGTCCTGCTCCTACTCTCTGCCTCCATTGCTTCACTAGCAGAGCTCTCCAGGGATGAAGGGCAGTGTTACCGTTAGCCTTGGCGGGCTCCCTCTCAAGAGTCTCCGGATGGCCAGCTAAGATGGGTGATTCATGATGTGGATAACTATCTTCGTACTTAAGACATTGGTCAGAAAGATAAGTTTCCTCGCTGATTAAGATCAACGGGGCTTTTCTTGTTATCACTAAGAGCAAAATTGAATGGGCTACTGAATTGGGATGAGTGTGAATTGGGGAGATTTGAGACTCTTGGAGGATAATTCTTTCTGAAATCAGCAGGATTTACAGAACCCCAAAATGAGAGGGTTTATTTGGAACTGCGAAGGTGAGAGAGAACCACAGGGCAAAAAGAGACTGTGCTTCTCTCCTGGTGTTTTCTCTGTTTGTGACCCAGGTCAGCCACTCCTGTGTCGGAAGTCCTCCAATTGTCTTCAGAGGACTGGGCTTCACAGGTGGTCTAAGGCTGAAGCACTCTTTGCAGATATGAGTGTTTCCGATATCTGTCTTTCTCTAGATTCTTTCATGTTGCTGCAAGTGGCATTCTTTCATTCTTTTTTATGGCTGAGTAATATTCCATCGTATATATGTACCACAGCTTCTTTATCAAGTCATCTGTTGGTGGATGTTTAAGCTTCTTCCACGTTCTGGATATTGTAAATAGTACTGAAATGAACATTGGGGTGCATGTATCTTGTCAAATTATGATTTTCTCCAGATATATGCCCAGGAGTGGGATTGCTGGATCACAAGGTAGGTCTATTTTTAAATAGAGCCTCGGGATTTTTCATTCTCTCACGTCTCCTTTAGAGAAGTTACACCATATCTTCTAGAAAAGACCTCAAAGAAATGTCTCCTTATGGTGCTTTCTGGGAGCAGTCTATAATACTTCATTATATTTGCAGAGAATAATCAGAAACTAAACTTGAGGTTTAGAGAGGAAGGAGACTGAGGATGGTCTTTGGTGTTTGGACACAAGGCTATTTTGTGAGAATTTTCAACAGAAACTTGCAAAATGCAAATCAGTAACTGAGACGCGTCTTGTGAGTTTCAACCATTTCATGCCCCAGCTTTCGCCAGCTCCTTCCCCCGTTGAGATGCTTATCGTCCTCTGTACCCTCACTTTGGGTCTTTGTATAAACACACTCCTCGATCTTTCACAACAGTGAACATTGAAATGTATACCAAAGTGCCTTTTTTCTGGTGGGGGCAAACTTATCAAGATGGGTTTTAACCATGGCTCTGCCTGAAGGAGGAGATAACAGTGCTAACATCCCTCCCGCCGCATGTGTTTCCTCCTTCTGGAGGTACATCTGTCCACACTCTGCACCCACTCATCATCCGGCTTCCTCTTTGACAAGCAACATTTCTTCTCTTTGATATACACTGGGTTTATTTCCCCAAACTCCAAAGAAATTTGCTTTAAGATCCCATCTGGACAATTGCTTCCTCAAACTGAATGTTCAGGTCACTTAAATGTGCACGTGTTTACATGTTGCGAATTGAAAACTGCTATTTCTTCAGGGTATTGTCTGAAACTCCCAAAGGAATCCCAGTCTTTCTGTCTCTCTGACACACACACACACACACACGCACGTGCACATATGGTCTAGAGCAAACAAGCATTGAGGTCAAAGAGCAAATTTCTTCCTCTTTTCAATGTTATAGAAGTTATCCACGCCAATTCAATGAGAGAAAAAAGTGTGAGGATAGATACTGATCTTTTTTAGAATTTTATTTATTTTTGGCTCTGCTGGGTCTTTGTTGCTTAGGGGCTTTTCTCCAGCTGCGGTGCGTGAGGACTCCTCCCCAGCCGTGGTGCCTGAGGACTCCTCCCCAGCCGCGGTGCATGGGGACTCCTCCCCAGCCGCGGTGCGTGGGGACTCCTCCCCAGCCGCGGTGCGTGGGTCAGCCATCCCGTGCTTCCCTCGTCACAGAGCACGGGCACTTATGCCTCCGTAGTTGTGGTTTGCGGGCTGTTTGTGGCTCACAGGCTCTAGAGCACGGGCTCAATAGTTGTGAAACATGGGCTTAGCTGCTCTGTGGCATGTGGGATCGTCCCGGACCAGGGATCAAACAGCGTCTCCTACACTGGCAGGCAGATTCTTTACCACTGAGCCACCAGGCAGACCCTATGCTGCTGCTGCTGCTGCTAAGTCATCTCAGTCGTGTCCGACTCTGTGCGACCCCATAGACGTCAGCCCACCAGGCTGCCCCATCCCTGGGATTCTCCAGGCAAGAACACTGGAGTGGGTTACCATTTCCTCCTCCAATACATGAAAGTGAAAAGTGAAAGTGAAGTCGCTCATTCGTGTCCGACTCTTAGCGACCCCATGGAGTCCTTCATCTGATCTCTAAAAAAGAAATGAAATTGCTTTCATTTGCAAATGTAAATAAGAGCAAGATGTACAGATGAACAAGATAAAGGAAGACATTATATAATTAAAAAGAAGACCTGATTACAGAGAAGAGACCTGATTAAAAAGGAGACCTAATTAAAAAGGTCTTATTAACATAAGACCTGAAGAGCAAAATATAAATGACACCATTTAATATATTAATATTAATAATATTTCAATTCCCACCAAATTGGTCTATGATTTTTAAATCAAAGTTGCAAATTATTTCAGAGCTTTATATAGGAAAAGCAGAATTAATGAAAAATGATAATACGATTGTTACTGTAAATACCTTTCCTTCCACTGAAGTCTGTTCACCAATGGTTCGGTTCACTGTATCAGACTCCTCACCAGCCTTCTTCTCTTAACTCCTTCCAAATCACTCTGCATTGCAACTGCAATGATGGTCCTAAATTCCAAGTACATGACCTGTCCGTCTTTGTTCATCGTTGTGTTGGTAAATATTTAACAACTGGCTTTCTAGGGTTGGAGGGTGGAACTTGGCCCTGGACAGTAAGGAATCCACCTGCAATGCAGGGTCTTCAGTCCCTGGGTCGGGAAGATCCCCTGGAGGAGGGCATGGCAACCCTCTCCAGTGCTCTTGGCTGGAGAATGCCATGGACGGAGGAGCCTGGTGGGCTGCCGTGCACTGGATCGCAAAGAGGCAGACACGACTGAATGACTAAGCCGCATGTGGTATAAACAGTTTCACCATAGCCTACTTCAAGCTAACAAAATGATGTTCAGTTATCCTCACTGAAAATTAAAAGTCACCACTCTCAAGGCAATATCAGCCGGTTCAACAGCACCGCATCAATTTCAACTCCTCTGTTTCTCTTTCAGGCAAGGCTTTCCTGGGGCCCGCGGCCGCAGAGGGGAGTGAGAACAAAGGTCCCTGGCTGCTCACGCCCTGAGGAAGGGGCAAGTTCATTCCTTACACAGGTTGGAGGCAGCAGTGGCCAGCCTGGAGAGATGCCTGGGGGGCTGGCCCTCCCTTAGACGGTGCTGTGTGCAGGGGCGTGCACAGTGCCTTGCTTGCTGTTCTGTCTCGTCTCCTGAGAGGCATACACGTCTCCTCCAAACAGGTCTTGCCATCTGCTCCTCACGCATCAAAGTCAGACACACTAAAGCCTCTGGTGTGTTCCCTGAATATCCCCAATTCTCTCCTGCTTAGAGGCCTTTGCATATGTCCAGCTTCTTCCTTTTCCCCTTCATCATGCTAACTCCCAATCATCTTTAGGATCTCAGTTTAGGGGACTTCCCTGGAGGCCCAGTGGCCAACACGCCAAACTCCCAGTGCAGGGGCCCTGGGTTCGATCCCTCTTCAGGGAACTAGATCCCGTGAGCCAAGACTTCCTATGCCGCAACTAAAGATCTCACGTGCTGTAACGAATACCCAGTGCAACCAAATAAATAAATAAAATTGTTAATGTTTTTGAAAAAAAAAAAAAAATCTCAGTTTAGGAGAAAAGTCTTCTCCCCAAAATTGTCATTTTCATCTCTTTAACCTGGTTTAGAAACTCTTTCAATGAGCTTCCAAAGATTCCTACACTCTTCCTATCACAGCCCTTAATGCTCCATGTTATAATGGTATGTTCCTGTGGGTCTGTATCTCCCACAAAGAGCAACCAGAGAACAGAGACTGTGGCTCACTGGCTATTGTATGCAGAGCACATGGCACATAGTAGGCACTTTCCAAATAACTGTTCAATGGATTGAAAAAAGAAACAAATTATATTTAACGTGCATGTATGCATTTCTTCATAAAGTATGTATATTTTACATATATGTATTATCTGGAGAGGCGAGCATTGTTAGTAGAGAAGACTACAGAAAAACCTTTGCACGTGTGGCAAGCAAGGAGCTGAGAGAACCTTACAGGTGTGAATTGATGGACGCTGGACGGCTCAGTCCCCTCTCAAGAGAGGGAACTAATTCATAAAGCAGAAACATAAGTCCGCCAGCAGTAGATATACAAATCAGGAGCCAGAGATATCAAAAAGAACACCAAATTGCTACCTGAGAGGATGGTCGCGGATGTCACTGGAGGGAATGGGAGCAGCCACGATGGAAGTGTGAGGGTTTCTGCCATCTTTAAGGCACACCTATCTGACCACCGTCTCACCTCAGCCTTACCAGCACAAAAAGACCACCAGCAGCAGCAGCAGCATTATCAAATAGCTGTGATTCTCTTTTCACATCTGCTTTATTTTTACTTAATCTGCATAACAATGAATAAGACAGTTGGTACTGTAACACCTATTTTACAGATGAGAAAAAAATAGATCAGAGAGATTAAGTTCACACAGACAGTATCAGAATTTGCACTCAGGTCTGTAAGATTCTAAAGCTTTAATTCTTTCTTCTCTGCATTATAGATTCTCACTGTCCTTTGAAGGACAAATATTGATTTTGCTCTCAAAGACCCCCATCTAAGGCATCATTTTTGGATCCGGACATGTGTGAATTTCAGCAGCTCACTGAAAAAAAAGACTTCAAGACTTGACCTCCTACCTCAAATATAGTAAAAATTTATCTTAATGTTATTTTGGTGATTTTTTGGACAGTTTTTGCAATTTTGGTGTCAACTGAAGTCAAGAAGCATTTTCTATGATGGGAAACGTCTTACTCATTTTTCCTTCTCACTGGGGTTGGAAGTTGGAGTTTAGAAAGAATACATGAAATAGGGAGGATTCTCCCTGCCTTTTTTAAAAACGTTAGAAGACAATGAAGCAGGCAGGTAAGAAGAAAGAGAACTGATTTCTGGGAACAATTTTAGCGTGGTGATCATAGCAGTTACAAAAGAAAGGATGCCTAGAGGAGCACAAAAGTCCATTCCCAGGACTTATGAGGGAGTTTATAGTCAGGACAGAAAGGACCGAGTCAAACGTCCACGCTTCTCACGATGGGCACCACGATGGTAGAGACGTGGCTCACAGGCTCGTGTTCTCTTGAGTTCCTGGATGGAGCACTGACTCACTGGAGACTCAAGACCGAATTTCCTTGCTTTCATTTGGAGGCATTCTTGATTCCCCAGGATTGGAAAGGGAGGAAATTGCCTGGAAAATAAAACAACATCAAACTCCAGGAACAGGATCAACACAGCCCTCTCCTTCCTTCCTATTATCATCATGAACAATGCCAACAATACTCATTCACTGATCATCACTGGGATCAAATATTACATACACAGTCCTTCCAGCAAGCATTAGAAATGAGCAAAAGCAGTACGTGTACGGCTGAGTCCTTTTGCTGCTCACCTGGAACTGCCACAACACTGTCAGCCGGCTATACGCCAACACAAAATCAAAAGTGTGAAGAAAAAAGTGGACAAGAGCATGTTCAGTTTACAATTAAGATAGCTAAATCCAGAAAGAATTTGTGGTTTTTCCTGGAAATTAACTAGAGAGTGACAAGTTCAAAAAACAATGATTTAGTTCTATCCATGTGAAAAACGTATGCTCCTATTTATAAATGATATGACCAATAAGGAATTAATATCCAACATATATAAATAGCTCACACAACTCAACATCAAAAGAAAAAAAAATTAAGAAATGGGCAGAAGAACTGTGTAGACGTTTTCTAAACAGGAAAAACAAATGACCAGCAGGTACATGAAAAGATACTCAACATCACTAACCATCAGGACATGCAAATCATAACCCCAATGAGATGTTACCTCACGCCTGTCAGGATGAAGTCTGCAAGTAACATGTGGGTGAGGATGTGGAGAAAGGGGAACCCTCCTACACCCTACACTGTTGATGGGAAGGTGAATTGGTACAGCCACTGTGGAAAACAGTATGGAGGTTTCTCAAAGAAATAAAAACAGACCCACCATGACTCGGCAGTTCTACTCCTGCGTATACAGCCCAAAAAACCCAAATGCTAATTCAAAGAGATATATGCACTCTGGTGTTCATAGTAGCATCATTTACAATTGCCAAGATATGGAAGCAACGTAAGTGTCCGTCCACAGATGAATGGAGAAAGAACACAGAGCTATATTCACAGGGATATATTCACATCCATGATATTTACATACAGTATAGATGTATTCACTGGAATACTAGTCAACCGTAAAAAGGAACAAAATTTTGCCATTTTGCAGCAACATGGATGGATTTGGAAGACATTATGCTAAGTGAGATAAGTTAGACAGAGACAGATAAATACTGCATGATATCACATATGTGGAATCCAGAAAACACAACGAACAAATGAAAATAAGAAAAAAAGAAGCAGGCTCACAGATGTAGAGGCCAAACTAGTGGTTATCAGTAGGGAGGAAAGGACAGGTTATATAGAGGTGAGGGAGTGGGAGGGAGGGGAGGGCAGGTTATATAGACGTGAGGGAGTAGGAGGTACCAACTATTGGGTATAATACAGGCTCAAGGGTGAATTACACAGCTCAGGGAATATAGCCAACATTTTGCAATAACTATAAAATGAATGTCATCTTTAAACATTATATAAAAAATAAAAATTAATTTTTTAAAATACATGCTCTTAAAGATGAAATACACTGCTTCCTCTTGTATTTTTAGGTTAGAATTCTTTTCCAACCTTCATGCCAAGTCTAACATTTGTACGAGCTATAACTCCAGGAACCCCACAAATCATTATCGTATGAAAGTTTCTCTCCAGTTCCAAAAGTCAGGGACCATCCTAAACCCTAGAGGGAAGGTGCAGATCATGTGAATTTTAAGTCATTTAAACAAACCCACCTTTCTTAAATGCCAGCAGTTTGCTTTGAGCCACAGGGCTACAACAGAGCATGCTATGCACATTTCCAGCAAGGTAAGGACCAGCATCAGTGACACGAGGCCCTAAGGGTAGGATGCAGCAGATTAAATCCAGTAGAAACGCTCAGAGGAAAAGGAAAGGCCAGCAGGAAACCAAACTATAACACCTACCCTCCATAAAACAGGGCAAAGTGAGTCACAACTGAGACTTAATACACAGCCACACACCAACACTCTACATGAGACACAAGGCCCATCTAAAAGCATGTAAACCTTTTTCCTGGAAGAGACACAGGTACTTCTGTATCAACCCGTGTGAAACAGCTATAGTGGGAAAGCGCTGACATTACAATTACCATCTGCCAGCTGGAATAGCAGTGAGCCCGGGAGATGTACAGGCAGCTTAGGAAAAGGGGCAAAGGGGCCTTTCATCAGCTCTTTAGTTGTACTCCCTAGAGGCTTGCATTTACAGTATGCCTACAGACTAAACTAGGAAGCTGAAGAGCGAGACACAGAATTACTGGATCCTTCTACCATCAATGAGGCACCTAGAAGAAACAAATGCTAATGCCTCTGGAGAGAAATACTTCCAAAATACACACACACAAAAAAAATCAAACCCATATAAACACAAACTTAGAGTATTAAAAATACAATGGAGAAAGTTAGAACTCAGACTTCCATGAGTAGTATCAGCAAACAGGAAGATTAAGTCAGTAAAAAACAGTTCACAAATCACAGGAAAATAAACAATTTGGAGGAAAATCTTAATTTCTCAGTTGACTGTAGCAGAGGGAGAACATGTAAACACAAGCCAAAAAAATGCTTTGGGAAGGCTATTAAAAATGTTCCCTTTTAAATACCACACTCAAATAAATTCACAAGTAAAGCCGTTCAAAGCTTCAGTGAGTCACTACTTGAAAATCCCAGACCACAGAGAAAATTGTAAATCTCCCAAGTTAGTTTCATTAAGAAAATTGTGAAATAAAACTTTTTAACTGTAATCTCTCTGGGGAACGTAACAGTATCAGTAGCAGTGCGTGCTGCATGCTAAGTTGCTTCAGTCCTGTCTGAATCTCTGCAACCCTATGAACTGTAGCCCACCAGGCTCCTCTGTTCATGGGATTCTCTAGGCAAGAACACTGGAGTGAGTTGCCATGCCTTCCTCCAGGGGATCTTCCCGACCCAGGGATCAAACCTGCATCTCACATGTCCTGCATTGACTGGTGGGTTCTTTACCACAGGGACCACCTGGAAGCCCATTAGCAGTAGCAGCAGTATGTAATAATAACCTAATACAGTATTCATTGTGTTAATTACTTATCACATATTAATTTATATAATCTTTACATGTAATACATATAATAATTCAATCTATTACTACCCTCATTTCAGTGATGATAAAATTGAAACACAAAGAGGTTGTCTTATTTGCTCCTTCAAAGCAAAGCTGCTAAGTGGTAGAACCAAGATTCAAATCAAGGCAGCGTGGTGCCTGATATGTTACTTGGTTCCTCTATACTTTGAATTGTTGAAGTACTTCATAATTATACACAATTTTAAAAGACATACGTTTGAAGAGGCTTCCATGTAAATGCACAAGTCAGGTGGCCGGGAAGACTGACAGCTCTTGAGTAGTGGGTCGTTAGCAAATAAATTCATTGAGAGAAAGACAATCCCGACTAGCGCCATGACGGCACTGGAGGTGTGCAACCCCATGCTGGTCTCCAGCTGCAAGAGAAGAAGAGGCCGTCGCTGCACACGGGCAGCACATGCTGTGCTCCTGCGGCTCCAGGTCATGGAGGTAAACAGCCACTGAAAGGGGTTTACACACCCAGCTACAGCCTAGGTCCTGGAGAGACATCAGGAAACCAAGACGCCTCACCCCAAGACTCAGGGTCTCGGCTGGACTCACCAACCTCCACTCTCCTACTGCTAATGGGTGACGTGTTTCTGCTCCTGTGATCACAGAGAAAGAGGGCGAACGGCCACTTACCAGTGTTTTTGTGGGTTTTTTCCCGGCTAAGGTGGATACAATTCCCGAAACGATAAACTGTTTGAAAATAGGAAGTGAAGCAGAGAAAGGAATACGAAGTCTTAATTAGCAGATAACTACCGGTAGTTGTACAAAACTTCTCCAATTCACATTCTAGAACACAAAATTACACTTGATTTTGCTCATTATTTAATACAAGTACAATTTTAAATGAGTTTAAATTTTGCATAAGTGTGTAAGACTTTCATTTTGTTTTGTATCTGGCCTTTTACAGGTTATATGGGTATGCCTAGTTTTACATGTAACAATACACATATTCAATGTAACATAATTATGCTTGTGTTTACATTAAATATAAATAATATTTACTTCCATATGCATGTATATTTAATATCATTCTCATAATCTTACCCAAGCTTCAGATCATGTGTTTGATTTATTGGACTAGGTGTTCTAAAAAACTTTTATACATCGAAATATCTATATGGATGTATCTACTAATGTTTAAATTAGTATTTTGACCTCCTGTTAGTTCCACGAGTCTAATTTTAATAAATGGAATTCTCTACATGTTCATGGCATTCTCAGAAATCTCATGTTTACCAAGCCACTCCTAGAATTTGAGGGAAAAGTTGCCAAAGTACATTTCTAGTAGTGGTATGCAGTCAGCGGAATTTGAATACTCACAAATATAGCTCCCCATATGGGATAACCTGTAGAAACAATCAAGAGAAAGAAGTAATTGGAGGCCTGCGACAAGTTTTGTAAGGCATGCATGCAGCCACCCAGAGCCAGAATTACTGCTCCATTCAGGATCTGGACCGCCTGCGAAAGGAGGGAAAGAGAGAAGCATGAGCGACCACGTGCTGGTCCCCACTGGGGAGAGATCGTTTTACTGACTTTTATGTTTTCTTTCCCATCGTGGCTTACCCCAGGATGTTGGATATAGTCCCTGGGCCCTACAGCAGGAGCGTGCCTACCCGCCCTAGAGACGTGCAACACCACACTCTGTGTCTGCTCACCCCCGCTCCCAGCTCACCCCGCCACCCCCACCCCTTCGTCAATCACAAGCCTGTCTGTATCTGCTTCTGTTTTGTAGATAGGCTCATTCGTGATGTGATTTAGACTCCACACATAAGTGACATCATATGGTATTTGGAGAAGAGATCACTTTAATTTTCCTCAAGAAGGAGATATCAGTGCTTGAAATGGTCAAAAAATTAAGCCTAGATTAACTGGGTGAGAGTCTGCTCTGGAAGGCTTTTGTTCCTGCCATGCCCACTGATTCTGATGGCAATACTTCATCGTCCCCTCTCCGCGCCCCACTGCATCCACACTCACAGACTCCCTTCAGAAAACCACAGAGTGAAGGAGATACGGCTGATCGCAGACTGGGTGGAACTACGCTCCCTGCCTGCCTCGGGGCCACAGTACGGTGAAGCCCACTCTCCAGCAGTGATAGGACTTCTCCCACCGTGAGATTATGCCTCTGAGTTTCTACTCTTCAGGTGCAACAGATACCCCCATCTTTTCTTTTTTCTTTTTGGTATTTTATTTATTTATTTTTAAACTTTACAATATTGTATTGGTTTTGCCAAATATCAAAATGAATCCACCACAGGTATACATATGTTCCCCATCCTGAACCCTCCTCCTTCCCCATACCATCCCTCTGTGTCATCCCAGTGCACCAGCCCCAAGCATCCAGTATCATGCATCGAACCTGGACTGGCGACTCATTTCATACATGATATTATACATGTTTCACTGCCATTCTCCCAAACCTTCCCACCCTCTCCCTCTCCCACAGAGTCCATAAGACTGTTCTATACATTAGTGTCTCTTTTGCTGTCTCGTAAACAGGGTTATTGTTACCATCTTTCTAAATTCCATATATATGTTTTAGTATACTGTATTGGTGTTTTTCTTTCTGGCTTACTTCACTCTGTATAATAGGCTCCAGTTTCATCCACCTCATTAGAACTGATTCAAATGTATTCTTTTTAATGGCTGAGTAATACTCCATTGTGTATATGTACCACAGCTTTCTTATCCATTCATCTGCTGATGGACATCTAGGTTGCTTCCATGTCCTGGCTATTATAAACAGTGCTGCGATGAACATTGGGGTACACGTGTCTCTTTCCCTTCTGGTTTCCTCAGTGTGTATGCCCAGCAGTGGGATTGCTGGATCATAAGGCAGTTCTATTTCCAGTTTTTTAAGGAATCTCCACACTGTTTTCCATAGTGGCTGTACTAGTTTGCATTCCCACCAACAGTGTAAGAGGGTTCCCTTTTCTCCACACCCTCTCCAGCATTTATTGCTTGTAGACTTTTGGATTGCAGCCATTCTGACTGGCGTGAAATGGTACCTCATAGTGGTTTTGATTTGCATTTCTCTGATAATGAGTGATGTTGAGCATCTTTTCATGTGTTTGTTAATCTCAAAAATATACAAGCAACTCCTACAGCTCAATTCCAGAAAAATAAATGACCCAATCAAAAAACGGGCCAAAGAACTAAATAATTTCCCCGTCTTTTCTTAAACCGCATTACTGATCCAGTGATGAGTAACTCAGAAATCCCCATAGAGACATAAACAAGGTTTCCCATGAATGGTTATCGCCTTCCATCCTACAGAAATGTGTCAACGGAGGCTGACTTACCCCGAGAGCTCGCAGCACCTCCGGGTGGTTCTGTGACCTGCCGATGGGCCGGTAGGCGGAGCTGTCCTCCGCCGCCGCCTCCCCCAGGCTTCCGGGGGCCTCGCCAGCACAGGCTGCCGGCAGCTCGGTAGGATCAGCTTCCTGGGAGGCCATCTGGGGTCTTGATGGCTGTCAGAGAAGAGAAACCCAAAATGTTTGTGTTTTCCCTTTTATTGCTAACTAATAATGGCTTTTTGTTTCCAGTGCAACGAAAGGGTTCCGTTTTGTCTAGATATCAAAGCAACTCTTCACCAACGGGGCAGAGGTTTTGCTTGATCCCACTTGATGTTGAAGTAGCAGGCATCGTCAGACCGTGGTACGAGGCCTGGGCCCAGCGCCTCACTCTGTAGCCGTGCGGACGGCCCCTTTCTCTCTCTTAGGGGCACGCGCGTCTTACGCGGCCCTCTCCAGTCCTGGACATCCAGGTACTAAATGGTCTCACTGGGCGCCGCGGTCTCATGGGAGGAGGATAACACTAGTCACATTCTAGGATAATAACACGTGTCATTTACTGAGTATTCACAGCTACGTGCCAAGCACTGTCTAGTTTCTGTGAATTTATTAACGCACTTAATCCCGCCAACAACTTCGTGGTGCAATACTGTTCTCCCTATTTTAAAGATGAGGAAACTGAGGCATAGACAGCTCCCACAACTTGCTCAAACTTATACAGCTCGTGAATTCAGATTCTACTTGAGATATCTAATGTTCAACATTTTTTAAGTCATTGCTTTATATAGCAATATATGGAATAAAGCATGATGGATAGAGTTTAAGTACCACGGGGAAGCCAGGTGTAAATCCGAATTCGACCACTTACTAGTTGTATGACCTGGTAGTGGGAATCTCAGTTTTTACAGCTGTAAAATGGACACAATTTTAATTTCATATTAACGTTGCAAAGTCCAGACTAAAAAAACATCCATTGGGAAATAGGAATACACTTCAGATAGAATATTTGACTTGCTAAAATGCATGTAGTGTGGCTTCCCACATGGCGCAGTGGTAAAGAATCTACCTGCCAATGCAAGAGATTCAGGACACGTGGGCCTGATGCCTGGGTCAGGAAGATCCCCTGGAGTAGGAAACGACAACCCACTCCAGTATTCTTGCTCGAAAACTCCCTTGGACAGAGGAGCCTGGTGGGTTGTATTCTATGGGGTTGCCAAGAGTTGGACACGACTGATCACAAACACACACAAGGCCTGTGCGTCTGCGTGCACGGCTGTCCATGCAAACATTTTTCCAAAGAAATAGCTACATGATTATGTCTAGCACTTTTTCACTATGCATCAGAGTAACAGTCAAATTCTAAGCAGAAGGCATCCTCATAGTTAAATGTTTAGCAACCGAACAAAACCCTCTGAAGACATTCTGAGCATCCCACCGGCTGGCAGCTTTGACAGACATAACAAAAGTGGGCTTTCTGTGCAGAGGAGCTTCTTTTAAAATTGGCTTTTATTGGAGCATAGTTGCTTGGCAATGATGTGTTAGTTTCTACTGTACAGCACAGAGAATCAGCTATTTGTATACGTATACCCCCCCATTTTTGGATTTCCTTCACCACAGAGCACTGAGTTCCCTGGGCTATAAGTAGGTTCTTATTAGCTATCTCTTTGCAAAACAGTAATGAGACACAGACGCAGAGAACAAACACCTGGACACCAAGGAGAGGGGACCTACAATATTTACCTTGGAGGCTTCAGACCTTGGTTGAATTATTTTCTCTTAAGCCCGTCTCATTAGAAGCAGAAGACACTCAATAAAGGTTGCTTATGGTGCCTTCCCGAAAAACAGTAGCCTCTTTTAGCTCAGGCTTGATGCAAGACTTTGCCTTACACCACCTTCAGAGGAGTCAGTGCCGATACTCTGCTGGTGGCCTGCAGAGTGTGCAAACCACATCTGGGTCTGTGGCCCCTCAGGTTTCACCATGCTTTCCTGAAGGGCAAGTGTTGATTAGGACACTGGTGTCAGGAGTAACTGTCTTCCAGCTTTGAGATGTTGCTTAATACATTAGTAGGACCAGGAACACCAGCAGAAACGTGGGGAGATGGACGGGAAGGCCTGAGGACTGGAGGCGGCACAGCTATTTGCATAGTAAGAAGAGATGCCACTGACTCAGCGGGCTTGAGTCTGAGCAAACTCTGGGAGATAGTGAAGCACAGGGAAGCTTGGCACGCTGCAGCCCATGGGGTCTCAGGGTTGGACATGACTTAGCAACTGAACAAGAGACAAGATCAGATTATAAGAGTAGTGTTGATGGGGGTAGGTGATTCAATACTTAACCCCAAGATGGGACTGCAAATAAAAAATATAAGGGAGACCCATAAGGTAATGATTACTCAAGAAAGTAGGTTTGCTTAACCACAGAACCAAGCAGGTTTGCTTGGCAACAAAACCCTGAAACAGAAGCCCAAGACCTGCCCCCAAACAATAAAACTGTGGTGGCACGTGCCCACATCCTGCCAGTGGGCTCAGTAAGTTAAGGATCCCGAGGACAAGCTCTCTGCACACATAAAAAACAATAATTTATGGAAAGGTGGCGTTTCAAAGCAACAGAGGCTCATTGTACCGAGACCTGAAATAATTTCTCCATGGTGCCATGACCGTCCTAGCCTGACCGTGTAGGGACAAGAAAACGACCCGGCCCAGCCTGGAGGGGGAGCCGATGATGGAAGTGTGACATCGACTCAAGAATGAGGAAGAAAGAGGCTCCTTTCCCCTCTCCATTCGTCCTTTGATGATAAAACTGTAGCCCATTAAAGTTCTCAGGGTGCAGCCCCCTGTCACTCACCTGCTTTAAGCCTCATATGCACCCTATTCTGATCAACCACTTCTGATCTGTGACTTTGCGCTCACTGAGTTCTTTCTGTGTGAGACGGAAAGCACCAGAGCTCTTCAGAGGCCCCTCAGGAGGCCACGGAGCAGAAGCGTCTGGAGTGGGGCGGGTGGTCGTGTTCATCACATTCAATCACGCAGGCTTAGAACAGTTACTTAGTTCACAAACATAGATGTCAAATGATGGCAATTGTAGTTGAAATGCAGTTAACGAATGCTAGGTAGCAGACACTGCTCTCAGTGTTTCACATGGATTCATGCCTTTCCTTCTCACAGTGCCTGGGTCTTCTGGGTCACCATTAACCCAACTTTATAGAGAAGTATGGCACAGAGGGGGGTTTGAGGTGTGGGTTCGACCCCTGGGTGGGGCAGAATATCCCCTGGAGGAGGAAGTGGCAACCCACCCCAGTTACTTGCCTGGAGAATCCCATGGACGGAGGAGCCTGGCGGGCTACAGTCCATGGGGTCGCAAAAAGAGTCAGACATGACTGAGCGACTAAACATCCAAAAACTGGCGTAGAAATGTCAGCCAGCTTTCCCAGCATCACACAAGAACCAGTCAGCCAGCTTTCCCAGCATCACACAGGAACCGGTCAGCCAGCTTTCCCAGCATCACACAGGAACCAGTCAGCCAGCTTTCCCAGCATCACATGGGAACCGGTCAGCCAGCTTTCCCAGCATCACATGGGAACGGGTCGAACTATGTGCAGAACTCAGGCTCCGGGTCTAGTGAGGTCACGGTCATGCCTGTTCTCTCTGTGGGTCTTTGCTTTCACCTTCTTTCCCTTTCAGAAGTGTCCCTGTTTAGAAGGCAAATTGTCACCCTAAATGAATAAATGTCCTGATATCGGTGATGGGAAGATTAGAGCAAAGAGAGAGGGAGGAAGGCAGGATCCCAAACACGGTCCCTAGGGAGGTCCCAGGACCCGAGGAGACGATGCAGGACTGATCCCCAGGTCGGGGCAGGAAGGTCTGTGAGAAAGAGAAAGCTCACAGCCACCTAGGTGAGGTCCTAGTTCTAGAAACCGGAGCCAAGTGGGGAGTTGGTCACAGGTAAGAGCAAGAGGGCCTGATGCCATGACCGAGGGACAGCTTGGGAGGGGGCTTGGAACCCTGGGACACGGAATATAACGCGAGCAGGGGCCCAGCACCGGGAAAGCGCACTGTCCAGGAGCTCTGCGGCCAGGGCTGTGAGAAGCAGCCACGGCAGCTAACCAAGGGTGTCACGGAGGCTGCAGCCCCCGCTGACGGCGAGCTGGGAGGCCTGAGGGCCTTCAGGACGGGGAGACACAGGATGGCGGCCCCAGACAGGTGAGGGGCACGCCAAGGGGATGCTTGCAGTGAGTCCAGACTCTTGCACCTTCTCACACGTGGAAAAGCACTAATGCCTTGCCTTGAGACATCTGGCTCTCCTGTAATTAACAACCGTCTTCTGGCTTCTGGCGTGCAGACTACCTGCCTCTGCTGCAAAACTTCTGTGTAAAGTGGCTTCCCCTCCCCGCTTGCCTCCTGGGAGCAGTTCTCTCAGCGTTTCTTGAGACGCTGCCTCCCAGGCTTGAACTCCTAAAAATTCCCATCAAATAGAACATAACTCTCAACTTTTAGGCTGTGAATATTTTTCAAGTTGACAGCTGCCAATGGAGGCTGGAGCAGCGGTTCTGAAGGAACTGCCTGGGACTGAAGGAAGGGACTGAACACAGAGAAGACCAAACGGGAATCATAAAGAAATGCAAAGCGATAGCAGTGAAAGCTGTGGCCTCCCTGCCTCATATTAACCAGGGCCACTGTGAATAGAATACTGAAGAAAAAAGAAGGAGCAGAAAGTGCCACGAAGGAGGGAAGGGAAGAGTTATGAGGAAGCGAACCTCCCAAAAGCGGTTCCTTTCAATGTACTTGTTTAAATTTGGAGCTGTAGAAAGGGCTCAGACAGGAAGTTGCATGAACACTAGGAGCTCGTTATCTCACCTGTGAATTTCAGATCCTAATACCCGCCTCGGAGAACAGGTATCAGGATTAGAGACAGAATGCACACAGAGGTCTTGGCAGCTAAGCTCCTCATGTGCACGCAAAATAAAGGATGAAATGAGAAACTTCTTCATTCCTTAGAGAGAAGGACTACAGGAAACTGCTTCCCAAAGAAGATTCATAGAGGTTTCTTCCCCTGGGTACAACTTCCCCTAACTATGAGGAAGTGTTTTCAAGGAGGCTGGCTACATTTTGGTGCTGAAATATCATAATAAATAAACAAGCTCAAACTTCAGGTTGATTTCCGAAATGAAAAAATAAATCTTTATGTGAGTAAAGCTAACAGTCTAGTTATTCATTTACAAGGGACCATCTATTTGGAAATAGATGTATTTCTCAAGGCTTATTTGTCTTAATCCAGTTGCTCAATAGCAACACTTGCATTGTTGGGTTTTCCCCTATACCCACCCATGCTGAGGTGTGCACATACTTACCAAAATTACGCTCTTCTGGGGACAGTACCTCTGTGTTATCTTAACACCTCTGTAACTCTCATTGAGGAAAACAATCAGTTAACCATCTAAGGTCTCTGAAGTTTTTAAGTCATTGCTTGGAAACCGTGCCTTTCTAGGAGTGACATTATTTAGTATAATTTTAAGACAATGAAAGGCTTCCCAGGTGGCTCAGTGGCAAAGAATCAACCTGCCAAAAGCAATTAACCTAAATGAATTTCAGGTTCATGTGAACTGGGAAATATTCAGTATTAGATACTTAGTATTCATGTTTGCTTGTTGATCTAACTAATATAGACATGTCTAAGAGTCATTAACATTAAGCATTATGCTTAGGTTTAATATAACATATCTGTTACAAATTTTTCAGCAAGGAATGTAATTTGAGTGAAAAAACTTCTAAGGAAAGAAAATGTAAATGAGAGAGGAGATTTTAGATAAACTCTATTAAGAATAATTTTGCTTTGGGAATGTCTGTTATGCTTTAGGAACATCTGTCTAAAAGAGTCTCTCAACATTTGGGTAACTTGAATTTCTAGGGCTGTGATAAACTAAGTGTTGAAAGTTTATTGAATAGATAGGTCATTTCCAAATAAAATAAGATTCACAATGACCTTCAACCCTATCTGAGTGTTCTAAACCCTTTTGATATTTATTGACAAATCTTCTTAAATCAAATTCTAATGAAGCACTTTTGACTTATAGCTAACTTTGGGGTGCTTCAGAAGGCCCCTGATTAGGTTCATTTAGTATATGGAATTACATGGGAAGTATTGTCAAATGAGTGATAAATCTCAGGTTATACTGTATGGAAAATGTTACTAATACAGATATCCTAGAAATTATATAGAATTCCTAAAATTCTGATATGTCCTGGTGTTCTAATGAGAAACCAGATGGCTTCACAAAGATTAACAAAAGGACTGAATGAACTGGTGAGTGTGCTTATAACTTTTATGGTTTCTATCTGAAAACATTAGGGGTCTGAATCAGTTTCCAGGTGGAAGGAAAACTTCTATCTTATATCCATATAATATCCAATATTATACTAGACCGAAGTGGTTAGATTTGACAAAATGCAACATCCTTTCATGATAAAAACTCAACCATTAGACAAGAAAGGAATGCACTTTAACACAAGTGACACGCCCACAGGGACCATCGTACCCGGCGGTTGAAGAGCTCAAGCCTTTTTCTGTAAGATTGGTAACAGCTCACTCATTTTGAGGCCAGTTGCACGGTTCAAGGAAATTATTGAATTTTTATGTTCTTAGCTGTAAAACTGGAATAGTAATACATGTCTTGGGGCTATTAGGATTAAATAAGTTGTTGCAACATGCTTGTAACATTGCCTGACACACTTAAGCCTTGCTAAAGGATTACCTCTTCACTGTGTGTGTGTATTTATGTGTGTATGTAGGGGTGTGTGTGTGTGTGTGGCTTCCCAGGTGGCTCAGTGGTAAAGAATCGGCCTGCCAATGCAGAAGATGCAGACAAAACACACACACACACACACACACACACGCACACACACATACGCACACACACGCACACGCACACACACACACACACGTGCGTGCACACATATGCCAAAGACAGATTCCCATCATGTAAACAGCTACACACAACATTTTATTGGCAATAAGATAGCAGCACTTTAAAAGAAATCCAAATGAAAAATACTTTGGCAAAATCTGTTTTCACAAGGATATCGTATCCAAAATGTACATTGAATAAGCAGTTGACACACAGGAAACCATACTCAATACTGTAACGATCTGCATGGAAAAGAATCTAAAAAACAGAGGATGTATGTATATAGATAACTGAGTCTCTTTGTGGTACAGAAGAAAGTAACACAATATTGTAAATCAACTCAGATAAAAAAATAAAAATAAAATTTTAAAGTGCAAGTGAATGACAGATGGCACATTCCAATCCTTGTAACTGATATAAGAACTCTCCCTGAAATCAGAGTGATCTTTGTTATTATATTGGTAGACTCTCTCTTTTAGGAAAAAGAAGGAGAACACATCGAAAGATAATATCATACTTGGTTCTTCCAGTTACAAAGGTGACTAACGATTTGCTTTGCAGTTCAGTTATTGTAGAATAATCTAGGTAAACAAGATTGTATGAAGTTTTTATTCTAAAATTAATATTACATTAGAAAAAAATTTTAAACATACTCAAAATATTTTAAGTGCTAGTTTGGTGTTTGGACTCATGCTTACAGGTGAGTCGTGTCATAGTCTCTATAACCTGTGCTTCTGCAGAAGCGTCTGCTAAGTAAAGGCGAAACTGACCTTCAGAGGATCACCTAGAGGCAGAACACTCCAGAGGGATTTTCTGAGGGCCGTAACGTATATCCCTAGGGGGGAAGTACAGCTCTGTTTGAAAAAGGAGCGCCTGCTCTGAAACAACCTAGAGGAGCACAGAGGCCAAGCAGAAGACATTCCTAGTAACACGGGAGGCATAGACATATTTGAATAGGACGCAGAGAAACATTCAAGATCGCAGCAATGGCTACTGACTTTCAGGCCCATTCAAAATCTGACAACCCACTGGCACCAGAGAGAAGTGTTACCTGTGAGAGTAGATTTAACGTACACGGAGAAAAATCTTAACAGTGCATAGGAGCAAACAAACTGTTACTCAGAATTCTTTATCATTCACTAAAGAAATCAGATTGATTATATTCTTTGCAGCCAAAGATGGAGAAGCTCTATACAGTCAGCAAAAACAAGATCAGGAGCTGACTGTGGCTCAGACCATGAACTCCTTATTGCCAAATTCAGACTTAAATTGAAGAAAGTAGGGAAAACCACTAGACCATTCAGGTATGACCTAAATCAAATTCCTTATGATTATACAGTGGAAGTGAGAAATAGATATAAGGGCCTAGATCTGATAGATAGAGTGCCTGATGAACTATGGAATGAGGTTCGTGACACTGTACAGGAGACAGGGATCAAGACCATTCCCCTGGAAAAGAAATGCAAAAAAGCAAAATGGCTCTCTGGGGAGGCCTTACAAATAGCTGTGAAAAGAAGAGAAGTGAAAAGCAAAGGAGAAAAGGAAAGATATAAACATCTGAATGCAGAGTTCCAAAAAATAGCAAGAAGAGATAAGAAAGCCTTCCTCAGCGATCAATGCAAAGAAATGGAGGAAAACAACAGAATGGGAAAGACTAGAGATCTCTTCAAGAAAATCAGAGATACCAAAGGAACATTTCATGCAAAGATGGGCTCGATAAAGGACAGAAATGGTATGGACCTAATAGAAGCAGAAGATATTAAGAAGAGATGGCAAGAATACACAGAAGAACTGTACAAAAAAGATCTTCATGACCCAGATAATCACGATGGTGTGATCACGCACCTTGAGCCAGACATCCTGGAATGTGAAGTCAAGTGGGCCTTAGGAAGCATCACTATGAACAAAGCTAGTGGAAGTGATAGAATTCCAGTTGAGATATTTCAAATCCTAAAAGATGATGCTGTGAAAGTGCTGCACTCAGTATGCCAGCAAATTTGGAAAACTCAGCAGTGGCCACAGGACTGGAAAAGGTCAGTTTTCATTCCAATCCCAAAGAAAGGCAATGCCAAAGAATGCTCAAACTACCACACAATTGCACTCATCTCACACACTAGTAAAGTAATGCTCAAAATTCTCCAAGCCAGGCCTCAGCAATATGTGAACTGTGAACTTCCTGATGTTCAAGCTGGTTTTAGAAAAGGCAGAGGAACCAGAGATGAAATTGCCAACATCCGCTGGATCATGGAAAAAGCAAGAGAGTTCCAGAAAAACATCTATTTCTGCTTTATTGACTATGCCAAAGCCCTTGACTGTGTGGATCTCAATCAACTGTGGAAAATTCTGAAAGAGATGGGAATACCAGACCACCTGATCTGCCTCTTGAGAAATCTGTATGCAGGTCAGGAAGCAAGTTAGAACTGGACATGGAACAACTGACTGGTTCCAAATAGGAAAAGGAGTACGTCAAGGCTGTATATTGTTACCCTGCTTGTTTAACTTATATGCAGAGTACATCATGAGAAACGCTGGACTGGAAGAAGCACAAGCTGGAATCAAGATTGCCAGGAGAAATATGAATAACCTCAGATATGCAGATGACACCACCCTTATGGCAGAAAGTGAAGAGGAACTAAAAAGCCTCTTGATGAAAGTGAAAGTGGAGAGTGAAAAAGTTGGCTTAAAGTTCAACATTCAGAAAACGAAGATCATGGCATCTGGTCCCATCACTTCATGGGAAATAGATGGGGAAACAGTGGAAACAGTGTCAGACTTTATTTTGGGGGGCTCCAAATCACTGCAGATGGTGACTGCAGCCATGAAATTAAAAGACACTTACTCCTTGAAAGGAAAGTTATGACCAACCTAGATAGCATATTCAAAAGCAGAGATGTTACTTTGCCAACAAAGGTTTGTCTAGTCAAGGCTATGGTTTTTCCTGTGGTCATGTATGGATGTGAGAGTTGGACTGTGAAGAAAGCTGAGTGCCGAAGAATTGATGCTTTTGAACTGTGGTGTTGGAGAAGACTCTTGAGGGTCCCTTGGACTGCAAGGAGATCCAACCAGTCCATTCTGAAGGAGATCAGCCCTGGGATTTCTTTGGAGGCAATGATGCTAAAGCTGAAACTCAAGTACTTTGGCCACCTCATGTGAAGAGTTGACTCATTGGAAAGACTCTGATGCTGGGAGGGATTGGGGGCAGGAGGAGAAGGGGACGACAGAGGATGAGATGGCTGGATGGCATCACTGACTCGATGGACGTGAGTCTGAGTGAACTCCGGGAGTTGGTGATACACAGGGAGGCCTGGCGTGCTGCGATTCACGGGGTCGCAAAGAGTCGGACATGACTGAGCGACTGATCTGATCTGATCTCGTCTGAACAAAAAGGTTTTCACTAGTTCTTCTGAGAAAGATGCTTTGGACTCAAATAACAGAGTGGCTTCAAACATAAGCTTTAAAGGGTCTCTTCTTTGTCTGGCATTATCACCTACCACCGACTGGCTCTGCATCCCTGGGCAAGGTATTAAAACACCTCCTGAAGTTCTAGCTCCCTCATGTGTAAAACAAAGACAACATCTATTTCATAGGTGACCATTGTAATTAGGCACTGGCCCCAAATACTTCTATAGTATAAACTGTAAGCTGTTTACATTTGGGAATCAATGAAAAGATAACACCCCAGGATAACATCACAGTTTTAAGATTTGTGCCTTGCAAAATAATTCAGAGATTTTATTCCACATTTTATTCTAGTCCCCATGTACACACACATCCTCACAGAGCATGGCTATCTACTGTTGAATACGAAAGATCTTCCCAGAGCCAGTGGCCTCCCACGTTAGGAACAGTGAGTGGAGTCTAGACCGTCACTTACGCTTTAGTGAAACACAACAGGGGCCCAGAGACAACTTAAACTCAGTCCACTGACCAGCCGGGAAATCTGTGCTCTAAGGTCTCGCGGCGGGAAAGGGTCAATATTCAGTAACTGAGGAATTACACAGCCCTCTACCTTACTATAACTGGAAGCAAAATTTGTTCTTAAAAAAAAAACAAAAACAAAAAAAAACACGACCAGGACAATAATTTTAGCACCAGGCAGAAAATTCTGAAAAAAAAATCTAGAAGTTATTTTTTAACATATAAGCATTATTATTATCTTTATCCTGACATTCATAGACAGGGTATATAAAATCATACATATATGTTTGTATCCAAGTCACGGGGCAGCCTGATCTCAGATATAATTCATCAGCAAATATATACCGATGTCTGTATGCACACGGGCTAACAGAGACCATCACCAATTCCGTGGAACAGCTTACTTTCACTGCAGAAAGAATCATATGAGAAAATGTTAGCTGTGTATTTATCTTAAGGGAAAGCCCAAAGAATATTGAACTATATTTTGTGATTAATTGAACAATGTTTCTTTCTATGGTAAAGGTAATAACTTCGAGAACACCATGTAAAGGGTTTTCATATTAACACAATTCTCCCAAATATCTGCATAATTATGTCCTCAAATATGTAACTTTCAGTTATTTCACAGGGGAAAAAAAAATCAGCGCTTAAGAACATCATTATCTTTCAGCTCTCTGTCTCCTCTTAAAGGGATTAGATTTCAAAGAGAATGATACAGTTAGGGTTGCACGTAAGGGGATGGAAGGACTGTGATAGATTGCAATGCATTAGATGAGGGGTGATGCATTCCAAGGGATAAGTTTAAAGAGGGAAAAGGATAAGGCAGGGTTCATACTTACAGCAATTGGAACCAGATACGGTCACGTTCACAAGAGGAAATCTTCTGAATAGGGAAAACCCATGTCTGGAAGCTTCATGAAAGTTTTAATGTAAAACCCTTTCTTCTTTTCTGCACTGAGAACTTCAGTAAATCAATAATAATCACTATTCCTAATTGAGTCATTTTTCCCTTGGAAATGAAGCAAAAGTGTACTGCATTCTGACTGTGCTAGACAGTCGTTAACCAGAGGTTTTCCTGGGATAACCAAAGTTGAGTTTCAGAAGTCCTTCTACTGTTCAGAAGGAAAGCAAAGACTTACTAGCTTTAGTATTTAAAGATGTATGATAAGTAGCTGGGAGGGCATAATAGACAAGATTGCAAAGCTTCCAAACTGAAGAACAAAATAGATAGAAGTAAACAAATTTCAAATAACCTAGAAAAGACAAAGCAAACCAAAAAAGATAAGAGCAATATGTTGCAAGTATATTAGCAATCATAATGTGAGTGAACAAATGTTCAAAGCTAAGTGAAATGTAAAAAAACATGAATGAACAAAATATTCCAGGCCAAATGAGTAACAGCAGAATGAAGAAATAAATTATAATGTATTTATACACAATGGAATATTACTCAGCCATTAAAAAGAATGCATTTGAATCCATTCTAATGAGGTGGATGAAACTGGAGCCTACTATACAGAATGAAGCAAGTCAGAAAAAAAAACCACCAATACAGTATACTAACACATATATATGGAATTTAGAAAGATGGTAATGATGTCCCGATATGTGAGACAGCAAAAGAGACACAGATGTATAGTACAGTCTTTTGGACTCTGTGGGAGAGGGCAGGGGTGGGATGATTTGAGAGAATAGCACTGAAACATGTGTATTATCACATGTGAAATGGATCGCAGGTCCAGGTTCGATGCATGAGACAGGGCTCAGGGCTTGTGCACTGGGATGACCCAGAGGGATGGGATGGGGAGGGGGGTGGGAGGGGGGTTCAGGATGGGGAACACATGTACACCCATGGCTGATTCATGTCAATGTATGGCAAAAACCACCACAATATTATAAAGTGATTAGCCTCCAATTAAAATAAATTAATTAATTTTAAAATTATAATGTGTTTATGCAATCAACTTCTATACAACATGGAAAATTATAGCTATATCTATAAATATACAAATGTAAAAACAATTGTGAAAAGGAAGCAAATCACAACACAAACTTATATATCTATTGACACCAACAAGAGAAACATTTTTTAAAGATTTTTTTCGAGGAAATAGACTGTTCTTATACAGCTGCTATCTATCCTGTATTTATTAAGGCATTAGAATCACAACCCAAAACATGACTCTCAAGCTCATCTGATACAACCTCCTGTTTTACAAAAGCTAGAGTAACAGGGCCTTCATCTTACCTTCGTATTTTGACATTAATAGGAAATAACAACCCACTCCAGTACTCTTGCCTGAGAAATCCAATGGACAGAGGAGCCTGGCGGGCTACAGTCCATGGGGTGGCAAAGAGTCAGACACGACTGAGTGACTAAACAACAAATAAGCAGCTGTAATGAACCCATCATCCAAGCCAGAATAAACCAACGCTTGGAACATGGGGTTCATTTCTTCACTGCATTCACAGTGAAGCAGAATACATACGCATACCTTAACTGGAGCCCTGCTGATAGTGCCATCTGCATGCAGGACTGCTACAGGAGCAGAAGCTGAAGCCCTCCCCTCGCTTAAAGAAGAAGTGCCCATACTGGGCATAAAGCAGATAACCAGTGAGAGCCCACTGTAGAGACCTGGGGCCTCTCCTCACTGCCCTGTGGTGACCCGAGTGGGAAGGAGTCCAAAGGGAGGGGGTATACATGTGTGTATGGCCGGTGCATTCTGCTGCACGGCAGGAGCTAACGCAGCATTGTGAAGCAGCTACACTCCGACAAATGCAGAAAGGCATGGCTGCCCACTCCAGTGTCCTTGCCTGGAGAATCCCATGGACAGAGGAGCCTGGCGGGCTACAGTCCATGGGGTCGCAAAGAGTGGGACACGACTGAGTGACTAACACTTTCATTTCTCATACTCCAGTAAGAAATTAAAAACAAAGAAGAAAATGGAAGGGCAGGAGAGTGAAAGTGTAGCTGACAATCCCATGTATAGAAAGACAGAGTTCTTGCTGCTGGCTAGACAGGGCCTGAATGCTGCAGACACTCAACTGTTAGCTTAAAATAAACTGGCAAACTGCAACACAGTATATTTCCGAGCCAGCCAGTGCCTCCAGAAGGAAGACCCACAGTCAGCTAGAATGCTAGGTTCTGACAACCAGGCTGATTGTGCTTGAAGCTTCCGACTAAGATGTGGACTGGGCTGAAATGGATAAACAAAAGCGTGCTCGCGGGAAGGATTCTACCTTGGAAAAGTAACTGGAAAGTTAAGCTACACTGGGTTGGAGTGACATTTAAGACAAATTTCCTAAACTCTCATAGGTCTCCTTAGTTACTGTATCAATTCTCTCTTGGGAACCTAACAAACCCCAGAAAATAAGCAAAGGTAGTACTCTCTCATTCCACAAATAAGTAACTCAGTCACTGAAGTCTGACCAACGCCTCCAGCCCTTCGTCAGCATGTCTTTAAAGGAGGAAGAAAAAAAGTCAAATAGCAAAGCAGCAATCATAGGAGTGATAATAATTCAGGTAACTCCTACCTGAAGAATGTAAGAAAGTGAGAAGTGAGTCGCTCAGTCAGGTCTAACTCTCTCTGACCCCATGCCCTGTAGCCCACAAGACTCCTCTGTTCAAGAGGAGATTTCTGCTGCAGGCAAGAATACTGCGGTGGGTAGCCATCCCTTCTCCATGGGATCCTCCCAACCCAGGAATCAAACCCAGGCCTACCAGCTTCTTCACCACTGAGGCACCAGGGAAGCCAAAGAATGCAAGGTGATGAGTAATTGGTAAGGGGTTCGGAGCCTAAAGCTGCACTTAAAGGCTGCATTTGGAAAACGTGGTGAGTGAGTATGCAGTGGATGAGTGTATGATCAGAAAAATTATAAGGAAGCAAGATTTTCTTCCTAATGCAATTTAGATAGCTTGTCACTGATGCCAACCTTGATAATGCATTATAATTAGAATTTGTATATCATCTAAAAATTAATTACTTATGCTGTAAGTCACAAATCATAATCATGATTGACGTCAACTCGATACTCTTGACAGATATACTTAGTAAACTCTCCTTATGTAGTAACTGTAAAAATGCTAAGAATCAGATAATTTTTCCACAATAAGAACTCATTAAATTATCTCCCTGTAAGTGTTGTTGGAAGAGCTAGTCGAGCAAGTGTCTTAAAAATAACAATCTGATAGATAGATAGATAGATACAAAAAAAAACCATTAATTCAAAAAGATACAGGCGCCTCAGCATCGATAGCAGCACTGCTTACAATTGCCAAGCTATGAAAGCAACCTCAGCATCAGGAGCTGGGCTTCCCTGGTGGCTCAGCAATAAAGACCCGCGTGCAACGTAGGAGACGCAGGAGGTGCGGGTTTGACCCCTAGGTTGGGAAGATCCCCTTGAGGAGGAAATGGCAACCCACTCCAGTATTCTTGCCTGGAGAACCCCATGGACGGAGGAGAACCACAGACTCCAGTCCACGGGGTCTCCAAGAGGTGGACACAACTGAGCAGGCACAGAAACAGATGAATGGGTAAAGAAGGTGTCATGTACATTCAAAGGCACATACTGCTCAGCCGTAGAAAAGAAGGAACCGTTGCCACTTCCAGCAACAGGGATGGACCTGGAGGGCGTTGTGCCAAGTAAGTCAGACGTAGAAAGACAGATACCATATACCGCTTCTACGTGGGACCTGAAAACACAGCAAACCAGCGAGCATAACAAAAAGGAGGCAGCCTGACACATACAGAGAGCTGGTGGTCATGGGGGCAGGAGGAGGGCCGCGCAGGCTAGGGGGTGAGAGCTGGTGGTTACGGGGGCAGGAGGAGGGCCGCGCAGGGTAGGGGGTGAGAGCAGGTGGTCACGGGGGCAGGAAGAGGGCTGGTAGGGAGGTGAGAGCTGGTGGTCACGGGGCAGGAGGAGGGCCGCGCGGGGTAGGGGGTGAGAGCTGGTGGTTACGGGGGCAGGAGGAGGGCCGCGCAGGGTAGGGGGTGAGAGCTGGTGGTCACGGGGGCAGGAGGAGGGCACGCAGGGTAGGGGGGTGAGAGCTGGTGGTCACGGGGCAGGAGGAGGGCACGCAGGGTAGGGGGTGAGAGCTGGTGGTTACAGGGGCAGGAGGAGGGCCGCGCAGGGTAGGGGGTGAGAGCTGGTGGTCACGGGGGCAGGAGGAGGGCTGGTAGGGAGGTGAGAGCTGGTGGTCACGGGGGCAGGAGGAGGGCTGCACAGGGTAGGGGGGTGAGAGGGACAACTGTCGGGGGTAAGACAGGCTACAACGTGGGGATAGAACCACTAATTTGTAATGGCTGTAAATGTAATATAACCTTTTTAAATTGTGTAAAAAAAAAATCTTTTAAAAATGACCATCTGCCACCAATATTTTAATATCTCATACTTCTCACAAGAAAGTTTAAGCTGACTCTGAGCAAGATAGTCATGTATCAAAGGGGTTGACCGTATTTATTATCTCCTTTGGAGAAGGAAACGGCAATCCACTCCAGCACTCTTGCCTGGAAAATCCCATGGACGGAGGCGCCTGATAGGCTGCAGTCCATGGGGTCGCAAAGAGTCGGACACGACTGAGCGACTTCACCTTCACTTTTCACTTTTCTATATGACAGTGTTTATTTACATATCTGTGAGGGAATTAACAAGCTGGCGCCAGGCCCTCTCGCCCCATGTTCTGTAAATAATGACTTTGCACGGTTGTGTAACAGCTGAGCTCAATGTACCTGGACATGCACGTCAGGAGGTATTCACTTGGCCATCGGGCTACTTTTGTTCTGTGAGAATATATAAGCTTCACCTGGAAAAGCCAGGCAGGGCTGTGTGCAGTTATGTTATGTCTGCTGCTATGGCTGTCTCATCCAGAATACACCAGGAAAATAGGAAAGGTATTCAAATCAATCTACAGACAGAACAAACACTGATTCAGCTTTATCTTGTTGGCTTTGCAAAACTAGTGATGAATTTGGGTGAAGGTGAGATAGAATTTTTTTTTAACGAAAGAGCAGTATGATCCTCAGGGGGAGCTATGAGGGGTCTGGCAGCAGGAGGCCAGTAAAGACACAATCAAGTATCTGACAATACAACCAAGTACTAGTAATTGGCAGCGGGCTTGAAAGGGCAACCTGAAACAGAGCCAGGAACGTTTCTGAGGAATCACTGCAAATGAGAATTCAGATAGAGGGAAGACCATAACACAGAAGAAAGAAACATCTCAGACATCTAGAAAGTTAAAACGTGTCCTCAGTATACAAATTCAAGACCAGTTGGCCTGACATTACTTCTCTTCTAGCAAATGGTAATATTGGATATCTGCAGGGAGAGGAGAGAGGCTGCGTGGAAAGATGGAGAATCATTCTGAGTAACCCTCCAAGAGCGTTCTCCAAAACCAGGCACTTATCACGGATGTTCTCAGTGCACGGCCAAATCCAGGCAAGCAAGGAGAATGGAGGTTTCTAAAGTCATAGAGACCTCCATGTAAGCAGAGCCCTGCACAGGACTCTCAGGAAACAGGAAGTGGTAACGGCTTACGTGATTTTACGTGGCGACGCATGCCACATTTTGCTACTTAGTTAGATCACGCATGGGGGGGTTTCCACGGTGTCTACAACCTAAAGGCTGAGATGCTCCTGTTTATGCAAATGCCGATGCTCAAAGAGGCAGAGGTCGAGAAGTGCTAACTGATAACCGCCTGCCTGAGGCCTGTGAAACCGCCAGGGAGGCTGGCAAGGCACACACTGCCAGTAAAAGCTAGTTACAGAACACTGTTCACTCGGTAATTGCCAGGTGTCGTTTAGCTGAACAGTCTGTATCATTCATTTTTGAAACCAAAAGACTGTTACTTCTTAATTTTGATGGGTTTGGCTGTAGAACAATCAGCAGCAAAGAAGATAAAGTGACTTAAATTCCTGGGAGGAGTTGTTGTTGTTCAGTCACTAAGTCATGTCCGACGTTTTGTGACCCCACGGACTGCAGCATGCCAGTCCTCCCCGTCCTTCAGTGTCTCCCAGAGTTTGCTCAAATTCATTTCCATTGAGTAAGTAATGGAACATCTCATCCTCTGCTGCGCCCTTCTCCTTTTGCCTTCAATCTTTCCCAGCATCAAGGTCTTTTCCGAGGAGTCTTAGGAGGAGACAGAGATCTAAGAAAAACCATCTTTCTTGGCCTCAGGAAAATTCACAAATTCATCTCTGCTGATTCTTCCATAGATTGTTTTAGTTACAGTATTCAGGTCAAGCCTTAAAATTATTTGCTTATACCCCATGGCTAATCTAATAAGGCTAAATATGTATTTTTGTCCTTTTATGTTTTACATACATAATTTTATACACAATATACATTCATTTTAATAATTGGAATCAAAGTTCCAGCTAAAGACTTTTCTTATGTTTTCCAAAAATATCAATTGCGACATTTTTAGTTTTAAAGTGAACTTGGAAATCAAGGCTCAGAGTAAATAAAATTCAAAGAATCTGAGTTGAAGGCATATGATTGTTTTAATGACATCTAAATTATATTTTTAATGCTACACGTGTGTGCACACTAAGTCGCTTAGTCTGTCTGACTCTGTGCGACCCCATGGACTGTAGCCTGCCGGGCTCCTCTGTCCACAGGACTCTCCAGGCAGGAACACCGGAGCAGGTTGCCATGCCCTCCTCCAGGGGATCGACCCGACCCAGAGATCGAACCCGAGTCTCATGTCTCCTGCATTGGCAGGAGAGTACTTTACCACTGGCCCCACCTGGGAAGCCCTTTTAATGTTACAATCTGCTTTCGAGTAAGCACTTGCACAGGGCTTCCCTGCGTGTCATGAAGAGGACTTCGGTTTCCAGCAACATGCTCTCTAGTGGACGATGAAAGCCCAGAGTGGGATTCACACAGTGCCCGCATCTAGACAGCCTGGAGATTCCTGTCACAAAGGTGAAGGAGACCTGAAGGAAAAGATGAGTCCCTACAACGTTTTCTTTTTTAAAACATTTTCTCCTGATGCTATTAACATCTATACCATCTAAAATTCATAAACTTTACATTTATCTTTTAAATTAGTCCACTAAATGGCAATCCACTCCAGCACTCTTGCCTGGAAAATCCCATGGACGGAGGAGCCGGATAGGCTGCAGTCCATGGGGTCGCAAAGAGTCGGACACGACTGAGCGACTTCACTTTCACTTTCATAAACATCTAGTTTTTTCAGCTAAGAGCTTAATTGGAATCACAGTGTAGCTTCCTCACTCTTGGTTTACGTAAACCTGGGAAGGTTAAACAAGTGAAGGCTCAAATTCACACTCTGTGAAAAGGAGATAACAATATCACCCACCTTTCAAGTTTCTCTTGAATATTCAAAGAGATAAATGTAACCAGTCTGGCCATAATTAATAGCATACAAAAAATATATAACATATTCTTCTCAAACTTGAGCACAGTCAATTCCAGGGTTTTATGTCTCCCCCACATCAGGCAAACTCTTTACCACCTGAGCCACCAGGGAAGCTCTGGGCAATGTCCCAAGGATTACTTGAAGCCACAAAAATGAACAAAGTTCATTTTCCTGATATTCCAATTTTAATACCAAATGCTGCTGTGAAAAGATAATGGAATTTCAATATGACTTTAATGTTAAGTGGATAAAGCAGAGAGAGTATGCGAGTCATTTTTGAAGCATCTTAGGAGAATTTTACAAATATGAGCATTTTCTTTCCCTGGACCTTTAGGAAGTAAGTCGCTGATAGGATACTTCCTCCTTCATAAGTATTTTAGTGTGTATTTCCTTCAAATGAGAACATCCTCCTTGGATGCTGTGGGCCCGCAGGATCCACATTATTTTTATAATAATAAGACACGAAATGCCTTTTTCGCCAGTTGACCTTCGCACAGATGAAAACAGGAGTGGTCAGCATCACTGCCTAAGGCACCACGGCTGCGGCAACGAGCTGTTAGTCATCACTGTTCTTCACCACCACATACTACTCAAGGTAGATAGGGGAGAAGCCAGTTTCACTTAAGAGTCAAAACAGTAAAAATTATTCCTTTTACTAACTGTTGATCGGTTCTTGAGTACATGTCTGTTCAATATTCTGCATGAAAAAAAGGAAGTATGGGCAGTTAGAATTGCGGAGCGAGGAAGGAGCAGGCGGCGGTTCTTGCTGGGTCCTTTCTCTGCCTTGCTTGTTTGAGCCACAGCAGAATTCAGGGTGTTCCAGGGGGCTGTCTCCATCGACACCTAAAATCTAGGACGACCAGCCGTGGACATGTGGGTGCGACGGCCGCTGTGCACAGTGCAGCCGTCCCGCTGTCGCTCCCACAGAGGTCCTTGGAAATGCAGCAAAAGACTTGAAGGTGAAGCGTGTTACCCCTCATCACTTGCAACTTGCTGTTCATGGAGATGAAGAACTGGACTCTCTCATCAAGGCTACAGTTGGTGGTGGCATCATTCCGCACATCCACAAATCTCTGGGAAGAAAGGACAACGGAAGACTGTCCACAGGATGCCTGGATTCCTTGTTATCGCAGGACTCTAGATACTCTAACAGCGGCCCAGTCCTGGTAACTCCAGAGGACTCTCTCTCTATGAAAAGCACAACTTTGCCTTTTTGTGATTCTATTTGAGCAAGTTTGAAGTTTAATTAGCTTTCCAACCAACCAAATTTCTGCATTGGAATCTTAACCATATTTAAGTGTTACTGTGGCTTCAAAGTGGAGAAGGCAATGGCACCCCACTCCAGTACTCTTGCCTGGAAAACCCCATGGATGGAGGAGCCTGGAAGTCTACAGTCCATGGGGTCACTGAGGGTCGGACATGACTGAGCGACTTCACTTCCATTTTTCACTTTCCTGCATTGGAGAAGGAAATGGCAACCCACTCCCGTGTTCTTGCCTGGAGAATCCCAGGGACAGGGGAGCCTGGTAGGTTGCTGTCTATGGGGT
The DNA here is from genome assembly GCF_029378745.1 of Bos indicus. Classification (NCBI taxonomy): domain Eukaryota; kingdom Metazoa; phylum Chordata; class Mammalia; order Artiodactyla; family Bovidae; genus Bos; species Bos indicus. The sequence continues at coordinate 83,650,172 of NC_091774.1, read as the reverse complement.
TGCACAGAGTCTGACACGACTGAAGCGACTTAGCAGCAGCAGCAGTAGCAGCAGTGGCTTCAAAGAGGCTATTGATTCTGAAGTAGTGGGTTTTGATAGAGTTGACTGTTTTTAAAAAATTGTTTGGATTTTAATTGTGATGCAGAAATTATAGTAACAAACATTTGGTTTTGTACAGACATTATTTCCTCTCTGGTGGATCAGCTCAATAAAGGTCATATCCCAAACTAGTTGTGTATAAAATTTGCTTGATTATAGTAGGAACAACTTTGTTTTGAATAGGTATATTACCTAGCCATAACTTAAGCACATTTCTTTCCTTGAAATTACTCTGAATTCTGTCTGTAGATCAACAAAGTTAAAAGGCCCAAGTATTTTAAAAAAATACTGTGTAATGAACTATTAAAAGATTTTAAAACTTCAAAAAAATGGAAAGTATGAATGAAGCACTTCTACTATGCATCAAAGCATGGAGATGATGCAATTGTTTGGCTTGTGAGCTGAACAAGACCCAGAGGAGGCCCACAGAATGTGCTAACTCCTCCTGCAATGGCTGGGACAGTGTGTGAGTTGTTATCCACCAAGGAAGGTCATCACAGATCCAGTGCTGAGGCTTTGTATCAGGAGCTGATCACCTAACCATCCTCTGACCAGCACACGCCGAAACTCCAGTTCCCAAAACAAGTAGTAGTCAACACCTTGCACAAGCAGTTTAGGCATGGTGAGCCCCCTCACCAGTGAAGGCCGTGGGAGCTTTCCCGAAACCCACGTTCCCAGGTTAACGGCCAACTTTGCAAACAGGATTTTCTTAGCATAGCAGTCTCAAATCTGCTATCTTTAAATCTATTCTGTATGTCTCTGAATTTTCACAATCAAGACTCCTATATTTTTCTTCATCTAGAGTTAATTAGTATCTGTATTAAACAGAATTCTAAAGATGTTTCCAGCAGTTTGTCCAATCAAACAGTACCTAATCTAGGTACTGCTGTGAAAGGCTTTTACAGATCGAGTTAAGATTAAGCAGGTTATCAGTGGGTTTCCCTAGTAGCTCAGATGGTAAAGTATCCGCCTGCAATACAGGAGACCTGGGTTCGATCCCTGGGTTGGGAAGATCCCCTGGAGAAGGAAATGGCAACCCACTCCGGTATTCTTGCCTGGAGAATTCCATGAACAGAAGAAGCCTGGCAAGCTGCAGTCCGTGGGGTCTCAAAGAGATATAACGGAGCAACTAACAGTTTAACTTTTCTTATCTTGGGCTGGGGCTTTCCAGGTAGTACAGTTGGTAAAGAATCTACCAGCCAATGCATGAGACGTAACAAATGAAGGTCCCCTGGATTAGGAAATGGCAACCCACTCCAGTATTCTTGCCTGGGAAATTCCATGGACAGAGCAGCCTGGCGGGCTACAGTCCATGGAGTCGCACAGAGTCGGACACGACTGAGAAGCATGCATCCATCTTGGGTTATCTGAGTGACCTAATGTAGTTATTTAAAGCCTTACAAGTTGAGACCTTTCTCTGACTGGAAACAAGAAGGGGATGTAGGTAAAATCTGAAAGCTGCAAGGGACGGGACCACTGCTGTCTTTGAAAGCATCCACATGGAGAGTCATGTCGGCAGCCTCTGAAGGCTGAGAGTTACCTCCAGCTGACAGCCAGCAAAGGAAACAGACTTCAGTCCTACAATTATGCGAATTAAATTCTGCCGAGCACCCGTAGCCTGCAAGACCTTCCAGAAAAAACACAGCCTACTTGATCCTAGCTTTGTGAGATGCAGATGAGCAAGCGGTGCCTGGACTCCAACCACGGAAACTGTGATAAACGAGTGTTATTTGCAGGCGCTAAACTTGTGGCAATTTGCTACAAGAGCAACAGAAAACTAATACACAATCTGTATTCCCCTACAGGCATAAGCCACGTTTTCCCAACATTTTATGATAATGTTGGATTTCACATATAGATTTTATATTCCAAAATGAAATTTAAGCCAAAGAATAAACTTTGCTGGGAGACTGGGCCTCTAACACTTACTTTCATTTATATTACTTTTTTTAGACTGAATAGGCTCATAACTTTTTCAAGAGACTCTCTATATATATTACATATTATAATCCTCTTTTTGTTTTGCTATTGATTATCCTCACACATTTAGAGGTATCACAGCCAAAGATGGAGAAGCTCTATACAGTCAGCAAAAACAAGACTGTGGCTCAGATCATGAACTCTATTGCCAAATTCAGACTGAAATTGAAGAAAGTAGGGAAAACCACTAGACTATTCAGATATGACCTAAATCAAATCCCTTATGATTATACAGTTCACTCAGACTCACGTCCATCGAGTCAGTGATGCCATCCAGCCATCTCATCCTCTGTTGTCCCCTTCTCCTCCTGCCCCCAATCCCTCCCAGCATCAGAGTCTTTTCCAATGAGTCAACTCTTCCCATGAGGTGGCCAAAGTATTGGAGTTTCAGCTTCAACATCAGTCCTTCCAAAGAAATCCCAGGGCTGATCTCCTTCAGAATGGACTGGTTGGATCTCCTTGCAGTCCAAGGGACTCTCAAGAGTCTTCTCCAACACCACAGTTCAAAAGCATCAATTCTTCGGTGGTCAGCTTTCTTCACAGTCCAACTCTCACATCCATACATGACCACTGGAAAAACCATAGCCTTGACTAGATGGACCTTTGTTGACAAAGTAATATCTCTGCTTTTGAATATGCTATCTAGGTTGGTCATAACTTTTCTTCCAAGGAGTAGGCGTCTTTTAATTTCATGGCTGCAGTCACCATCTGCAGTGATTTTGGAGCCCAGAAAAATAAAGTCTGACACTGTTTCCACTGTTTCCCCATCTATTTCCCATGAAGTGATGGGACGAGATGCCATGATCTTCATTTTCTGAATGTTGAGCTTTAAGACAAATTTTTCACTCTCCACTTTCACTTTCATCAAGAGGCTTTTTAGTTCCTCTTCACTTTCTGCCATAAGGGTGGTGTCATCTGCACAATTGCACTCATCTCACACGCTAGTAAAGTAATGCTCAAAATTCTCCAAGCCAGGCTTCAGCAATATGTGAGCTGTGAACTTCCAGATGTTCAAGCTGGTTTTAGAAAAGTCAGAGGGACCAGAGATCAAATTGCCAACATCCAATGGATCCTCGAAAAAGCAAGAGTTCCAGTTCTATTTCTGCTTTATTGAGTATGCCAAAGTCTTTGACTGTGTGGATCACAATAAACTGTGTAAAATTCCTAAAGAGATGAGAATACCAGACCACCTGACCTGCCTCTTGAGAAACCGGTATGCAGGTCAGGAAGCAACAGTTAGAACTGGACATGGAACAACAGACTGGTTCCAAATAGGAAAAGGAGTACGTCAAGGCTGTGTATTGTCATCCTGCTTATTTAACTTATATGCAGAGTACATCATGAGAAACACTGGGCTGAACGATGCTCAAGCTGGAATCAAGATTGCTGGGAGAAATATCAATAACCTCAGATATGCAGATGACACCACCCCTATGGCAGAAAGTGAAGACTAACTAAAAAGCCTCTTGATGAAAGTGAAAGTGGAGAGTGAAAAAGTTGGCCTAAAGCTCAACATTCAGAAAATGAAGATCATGGCATCTGGTCCCATCACTTCATGGGACATAGATGGGGAAACAATGGAAACAGTGTCAGACTTTATATTTTTGGGCTCCAAAATCACTGCAGATGGTGATTGCAGCCATGAAATTAAAAGATGCTTACTCCTTGGAAGGAAAGTTATGACCAACCTAGATAGCATATTCAAAAGCAGAGATATTACTTTGTCAACAAAGGTCCGTCTAGTCAAGGCTATGGTTTTTCCAGTGGTCATGTATGGATGTGAGAGTTGGACTGTGAAGAAAGCTGACCACCGAAGAATTGATGCTTTTGAACTGTGGTGTTGGAGAGGACTCTTGAGAGTCCCTTGGACTGCAAGGAGATCCAACCAGTACATTCTGAAGGAGATCAGCCCTGGGATTTCTTTGGAGGGAATGATGCTGAAGCTGAAACTCCAGTACTTTGGCCACCTCATGAGAAGAGTTGACTCATTGGAAAAGACTCTGATGCTGGGAGGGATTGGGGGCAGGAAGAGAAGGGGACGACGGAGGATGAGATGGCTGGATGGCATCACTGACTCGATGGACGAGAGTCCGAGTGAACTCCGGGAGTTGGTGTTGGACAGGGAGGCCTGGCGTGCTGCGGTTCATGGGGTCGCAAAGAGTCAGACACGACTGAGCGACTGAACTGAAATGAACTATTACTTTTGTCAACTGACTCAGAATCCACAGTAGGTTTGAGAGAACTCCTAAAAGCATGTGATATGTGTAAGATTTTTGAAACTGCTGTCCCTTAATCCATTGCTTGAAAAATGAAGATATTTGACCAAATGATTAAACAAGATTCTAATTCCAAATTTTAGTTTAAAATTATCAGAAACTGCGCCATAGAATATAATTTTTTCCCAAGATACTAGCACTTTATACGAGTGAGATAGAGAAATCTAAATTCTCAAAGTGACCTAAAGTTATTATCACATAGAAAAATGAAAGTAATGCAAAGAGGGAAAAAGCTAGAGAACAGCGAAGAGTAGGGAACAGATTAGGGTATTAAATATCCATATTACGATATCTATAATAAAACAGTCTACAGTTCTGTGATGGGCTTCTCTGGTGGCACAAGTGATAAAGAATTCACCTGCCAATACAGGAGATGCATGAGACATGTGTTCAGTCCGTGGGTCAGGAACATCCCCTGGAGAAGGAAGTGGCAACCCACTCCAGTATTCTTGCCTGGAACATTCCATGGACAGAGGAGCCTGGCAGGCTCCAGTCCATGGGGTTGCAAAATAGCTGGACACAATTTACCAACTAAACAACAAGAAAACTATTCTGAGACAGTTACAAAGAGACCTCTGATTTTACCTTATTTTACATGCATTATTGGAAGGAATTGACAGAGGGAATAATTAGAGAACCATTATTACAGTAGAACAGTTACTCACTGCCACCCAGAGCACTAGGTGATGAGCAAGCCTGTACACTCCACGAGATGCAGTTGCCTAGAACTCTGCAATGCCTTGCAAGTCAGGACCTGAGGTTTCTTCAAAGAAGAGAACAAACTATTCAGATTTATAGAAATTTTTAAAAATTGCTTCCATTCTGAAGTTAAAAGTCTGGGAAGTTCCTTTTTCCCCAAATTGCTCATAAACATGCACACAGGAGAACAAACTCACTTTAAAAAGAACTTTATTAGAAAGGCAAATGATGCTCTGTAGGCACTAAGTTCAGCTCTGTAAGAGGAGAGCAATCCTCAGGAAGCCAGAGTACCAGGATTAGTAAGGCTGCCTTATGCACTAGAATTAAGGGTTAATTCTTTCACTTAAAACCAAAGGATTAAAAAAAAGTTACGTACTCCAACAAGAGAAGAACTGTTCCTGTAAGGAAGGAAAAGAAACAGAGGTCATACAAATAAGAAACTTACATAATTTAGTTGCACTGACCAGCTTCAGCTGCATGCAACAAATTCTGGTAAATTCTTTTCATTTTTATTCTGTTACAAATATTCTCTAACTTTCCTTGTTATGGCTTTTTTAGATACAACCATCATTTAAAGTGATTCATTTCGATATTTGGCAAAAACTAATACAATATTGTAAAGTTTAAAAATAAAATAAAATTAAAAAAAATAAAGTGGACATTTAATTTTCAAATACATGGAATTTTTAAAGTATCTTTGATATTAATTACTGATTTTGATCAGAAGATCCCCTGAAGAAAGGAATGGCAATCCACTCTCCAGGCATGTATTCTTGTCTGGAGAATCCCATGGACAAAGAAGCCTGGAGGATTACAGTCCATGGGGTCACAAAGAGTCAGACACAACTGAGCAACTAACAATTTCACTTTTTTTCACTAATTTTGGTATTAATTTTGCACTTAAATTCTTTCTTCTCTGCAATCATCCTGAGTTATTTTTAGTCTTCTAACTTTATTGAGGCTTTCAATGACTGAGTCAAAGGTCTGTCTTGGTAAATGTCACATTGTACCTGAAAATATGTGGGTTATTCTCAAATAGCTTCTGATAGTGATTCCTAACATAATTCCACAGCGATGAGAACAGATTCTGTATGATTTCGATACATAGTGGAGCAATATGTAACCTTGTTCTGTATTTTCCAAATCTCCTATAAATGTGTTATTATACTTTCATAATTTTAAAAATAAAAAAGAGAAATGAAAAGAAACTGTTACATAAAAGTTCTTGAGATATTTCACTGTGGCTTAAGTAGGAAGGAATACAGGAGTTGGGAAATAGGGCAGCAATTTTCCACCACAGAACCTATTACAGGTATACCTCATTTTATTGCACTTTGCAGATATTACCTTTAAAAAAAAATTGAAGCTTTGTGGCAACCTTAAATCAAGCAAGTCTGTTGGTGCCATTTTTCCAACAGCATTTTCTCACTTCATTTCTGTTTCACATTTTTGTAATCCTCACAGTATCTATAAATTTTTCTTTATTATTGTATTTGTTATGGTGATCTGTGATCAGTGATCTTTAGTGTTACTGCTATGCCTGGTAAGGGCTCAAATAATGGTTAGCATTTTTTAACAATGAGGTATTTTTTATTTAAAGTGTATGTACTTATTTTTAGTCATACTGCTATTGCATATTTAATAGACTAAAGTGTAGGGTAAATATAAACTTTATATGCAGTAGGAAACAAAAAATCCATGTGACTCACTTCATTGCAGAATTCTCTTCATTGCAGCAGTTTGGAACTGAAGTCTCAATCTCTCTGAGGTATACCTGTAAAATACTGTAATGACTCAAGTGTAACCAATGCATCCCTTACCTATAGCCATTATTGGTTTATATGTTTATAAATTTCACAAAATAGCATGTCAAATTTTGATTTAAGATATTTATAAATTTTAATAAATATTTATAAATTGAGTTTGGCCCAAGATGGCAGAGGAATAGGATGAGGAGACCACTTTCTCCCCCCCAAATTCATCAAAAGATCATTTGAATGTTGAGCAACTTCCACAAAGCAACTTCTGAATGCTGGCGGAGGACACCAGGCACTCAGAGATGCAGCCCATTCTCTTCAAAAGGAGGTAGGACAAAATAAAGACAAAAAGAGAGGCAAAAGAGTGAGGGATGGAGACCTGTCCTTGGGAGGGAGTTGTGAGAAGAAGTTTCCACACAGTAGGAAACCCTCCCACAAGTATGTCTATGGGAGCTTTGGAATCTCAGAGGACAACATAACTGGGAGGAAAAAAGAAAAAAAACCCACAGAATAAAAACAGTTTTCTAACCGCAACTGCCAGCAGAGAAGTAGACCAGGTGCTTGAGTTCGCCACCAGCGACTGGGGGCTGGACAGGGAGGCGTGGGCTGCAGGCTTAGGGTGAGGACCAGGCCTAAATGCCCTGAGGACAATCTGAGGGACCTAAGGTGAGATAGCAGCCCACACTGAGGGACGGCCAGAGAGACAAAGCAAAATAGAGACAGAGAACTTTCCCATGAAGGCTCTAGCGCCTAGGCTGGCCCACATCAGAACAAAGGGTGAGAGAATGCCAAAAGAGAGCCAGCCAGAGGCAGAGGGGTGGGCAGGCAACAGCCAGAGGCAGAGGGGTGGGCAGGCAACAGCCAGAGCCAGAAGGCAAGGGGCAATCTCGGCCCCAGAGACAGCACCCTCCACCAAACTGCGGGCAGGCTCCTAGTTGCAAACCACATCTTCCTGGAGCCTGAACGGTAGACACCCACCAGAAGGGCCACAGACGGAGGTCAGCTCCCAGAGGAGACACATGGCACACCCGAGACCGTGCTCTCACAGCACACCTGGGAAGCCGAGGGGCCAGGACCGGGGAGCTGATTAAGACACACAGCTCACCTGAGATGGTGCACTCGCCAAGCATCTGGTCACCTGAGCTGCTCAGACCTGGGAAGGGCACAAAATGCACTCCCAGCCAGGTCTGTGCCTTTGTGGAGTACACGAGAACCTGAGAAGCTTAGGCCTGGGAAGTGCACGAAATTCAGGGCCCACTTGGGACAGTACCCTTGCAGAGAAACCTGGAGCCTGAGCAGTGTAGACCTGGGAAGCACATGCCACCTTGAGCTGGGGCAAACCCAGTATGGTCCACACACTGGGAGCTCTCCCCACATAGACACACCAGTGATATTTGTTTGAAGTGTCCCTCCCTCCCAACAAAATAACTGAACAAGTGAGCCTAAATAAGTGACCACCTTCGCCCCCTTGTGTCAGGGCAGAAATTAGACACTGAAGAGGCTTGCAATCAGAGGAAGCCAAAATAGACAAAGAAGAAGGAACAGCTTGGAAGTGACAGGTGCAACGGATTAAAACCCTATAGTTAACATTGTGCATTGGAGGGGACGTCTAGACCTTGAGAACAAGTACAAGCTGGAACAAGGAAATATCTGAAACTGAACTGACACCACACTGCCCACACAGCTCCAGAGAAACTCCTAGGTATATTTTTACTATTATCACTTTTTAACTAAAAAAATTAAGTTCTTTATTACTCTTTTAATTTTCATTTTTATAGCCTACTATTACCTTACCAAAAAAGATCCTATTTTTAAAGCAAATTTCATATATATATATTTTAATTTTTGTGTGTTTTTTTTTGTATTTTTTACATTGTACTTTTAACAGTCTAACCTCTATTCTAGATTTTTAATCTTTGCTTTTTGTATTTGCTATCATTTTTCTACCTTTAAGAATCTAATCTTCAATATCCATTTTCACTTAGGGAACTGATTACTAACTAGATTGGTCTCTCCTCTTTTGATTCCCCCCTCTTCTCCTCCTGGTCACCTCTATCTCCCTCCTCCCTCTTCTCCTCTCCATGTAACTCTAGAATCTCTCTGGGTGTCCCTCGCTGTGGAGAACTGTTTCACCATTAACCTAAATGTTTTATCATCTGTGCTGTATGGATGGAGAAGTCTTAAGGCTACTGTAACAGAAGTACTGAAAGCCAGAGGCAGGGGGTTTAACTCCAAAACTTGAGAACTCCTGATTCCAGGGAACATTAATAGACAAGAGCTCACCCAAAAGTCTCCATACCTACACTGAAACCAAGCTCCACCAAAGAGCCAACAAGTTCTAGTGCAAGATATACAATGCTAATTCTCCAGCAAAGCAGGAACACAGCCCTGAGCATTAAAAGACAGGCTGCCTAAAGCCATGCCAAACCCATCAGATCAGATCAGTAGCTCAGTCATGTCCGACTCTTTGCAACCCCATGAACCGCAGCACGCCAGGCCTCCCTGTCCATCACCAACTCCCGGAGCTCACAGAGACTCACGTCCATCGAGTCTGTGATGCCATCCAACCATCTCATCCTCTGTCATCCCCTTCTCCTCTTGCCCCCAATCCCTCCCAGCATCAGAGTCTTTTCCAATGAGTCAACTCTTTGCATCAGGTGGCCAAAGTACTGGAGTTTCAGCTTCAGCATCATTCCCTCCAAAGAAATCCCAGGGCTGATCTCCTTCAGAATGGACTGGTTGGATCTCCTTGCAGTCCAAGGGACTCTCAAGAGTCTTCTCCAACACCACAGTTCAAAAGCATCAATTCTTTGGCGCTCAGCTTTCTTCACAGTCCAACTCTCACATCCATACATGACCACTGGAAAAACCATAGCCTTGACTAGACGAAACTTTGTTGGCAAAGTAATGTCTCTGCTTTTGAATATGCTGTCTAGGTTGATCATAACTTTCCTTCCAAGGAGTAAGCATCTTTTAATTTCATGGCTGCAATCACCATCTGCAGTGATTTTGGAGCCCAGAAAAATAAAGTCTGACACTGTTTCCACTGTTTCCCCATCTATTTCCCATGAAGTGATGGAACCGGATGCATGATCTTCGTTTTCTGAATGTTGAGCTTTAGGCCAACTTTTTCACTCTCCACTTTCACTTTCATCAAGAGGCTTTTTAGTTCCTCTTTACTTTCTGCCATAAGGGTGGTGTCATCTGCATATCTGAGGTTGATATTTCTCCCAGCAATCTTGATTCCAGCTTGTGTTTCTTCCAGTCCAGCGTTTCTCATGATGTACTCTGCATATAAGTTAAATAAACAGGGTGACAATATACAGCCTTGACGTACTCCTTTTCCTATTTGGGACCAGTCTGTTGTTCCATGCCAAACCCACAGGTACCCCAAAACACACTACTGGACATTTCATTGCACTCCAGAGAAAAGAGATCCAGCTCTACCCACTAGAACGCAGACACAATGCTCCCCAACCAGGAAACCTTGACAAGCCACTAGTCCAACCCCACCCACAGGGAGCAGACTCCACAATAAAGTGGAACCACAAACTTCCACCCTACAGAAAGGGCACGCTTTCTGTAATCTAAACAGCAATCTAAACAAACACAGCAATGAAAAGGCAGAGAAATATTCAGCCAGTAAAAAGGAACGTGATAAAGACCCACCAAATCAAACAAAAGAGAAGGAGATAGGGAGTCTACCCAAAAAAAGAATTCAGAATAATGATAGTAAAGATGATCCAAAATCATGAAAACAAAATGGAGTTACATAAAAATAGACTAGAGACAAGGATTGAGAAGATGAAAGAAATGTTTAACAAGGACTTAGAGGAAATCAGTCAGTTCAGTCACTCAGTCATGTCTGACTCTTTGTGACCCCATGAATTGCAGCTTGCCAGGCCTCCCTGTCGATCACCAACTCCCGGAGTTCACCCAAACTCACGTCCATCGAGTCAGTGATGCCATCCAGCCATCTCATCCTCTGTCGTCCTCTTCTCCTCCTGCCCCAATCCCTTCCAGCATCAGAGTCTTTTCCAATGAGCCAACTCTTTGCATGAGGTGGCCAAAGTATTGGAGTTTCAGCTTCAGCATCAGTCCTTCCAATGAGCACCCAGGACTGGTTTCCTTTAGAATGGACTGGTTGGATCTCCTTGCAGTCCAAGGGACTCTCAAGAGTCTTCTCCAACACCACAGCTCAAAAGCATCAATTCTTCAGGGCTCAGCTTTCTTTATAGTCCAACTCTCACATCCATACATGACCACTGGAAAAACCATAGCCTTGACTAGACGGACCCTTGTTGGAAAAATTATGAATTTTACCTGACAGTAGTATCTGAAATGTTGATTCAAGATGATTAGTAGATCCATGAAATATAGGTTCACAATGTCTGTGCCTTCTGGGATGCTGAAGTCGAAGGGCTATAGGCCATTTGAATAATTCTATTAAAATGTCTGTCTTTCACATTGAAAAAGAGTTTTCTCTTATAAGCACTTAGTACTTCCAGGACAAAATGTGGTTAGTAAGAGTTAACAACATATCAGGTACTATCTTCATGGCAATTCTTAGAAATTCTAAATCCTGTCCTATATATGTTCCATGTTATAACTGAAGGGCTTTTTCCTCTGGCTGGGCTAGGATTGATAACATGAGTAGCTACTGAGTGTTCCTGGCAAAACTGTTTTCCCTGAGAGAATAATGAGAAACAGTAAGACAAATTATAACCCTAATCACCACAAATTCATGATCACAAAGACAATTCTAAATGAATCTGCATGGATACCTGGTACACAGCGTGTGGTGTACATCACTGGTGTACTGAACCTTTGCTTTTTTGTGCCTTGGAAAGCATTGATAGTACTAAGTCAAAAGACGACTCACTTGCTTGGTATTCCTGGAGGGGGCTCCAAGGATGGTGCTTCCGGTGGTGCTGTGTTCTTCTGTCTGCCTGGCCCTTGGGCGTTTTCCCCAGTTGTTTCATTATCACTTTCTATGTCTTCTTCCCCAAAGGTGAATGGATCATTTCTAAAAAAGAGGAAAAAAACTAGGCTGGTATATATTTCACTGTTTCTTTTTATGATGACTGGAAATGCGAGAATAGAAACTAAATTATACAGGTCTGAGTTGTACGGGGAGGAATGCCAAATCAAGTAGCTTACACAGAAATGGAAGTTCGTTGTTTCACGAAAACACAAGGAAAAGTTTCTAACAGAATGTTAATTAGGATTGCCCATCATCCCAGAATTAGTTACTGTGACCCAAAGCTGAGACCAAAGAAGCATCAAATACCAGAAACTCTTAAAAAGCTGCTGAACCAGCTTTGTCATCTCCAATCATCTCACACATAGTCTATAGAGAATGATTAGAGAGATAAGGTTTTGAGTTCCTAGAATATGGTGAGCAAGTAAGGAAGACATTTCCCTTCTTTATGAAGCCAAGTAAGGGTGTTTTAAAAGAAACCCTTAAACACTGAAAATTTCTACACTAAAGACTGTCACCTCACTCCCAATGTAAATAGACTGTTTGGTGTATTTTCCATGCATGCCTATTTAGTATGGAGGAAGAGAGAACTTAAGAGACAAGAATTTTTTTTCAGATGGTAATTTTAAAAAGTTTTTATTTTATTGAAGCATGGTTGATTTACAATGTTGTATTAGTTTCGGGTGTACGGGAAAGTGATTCAGTTTATATTTATTATACACTCTTTCTCAGATTCTTTTCCCTGTAGGTCACTGCAAAGTTTTAAATATGTATATATCCTTATATATATCCCTTCGTTGTACAAGGGGCTTCCTTGGTGGCTCAAACGGTAAGGATGCTGCCTGCAGTGTGGGACACCAGGGTTCATTCCCTGGTCAGGAAGATCCCCTGGAGAAGGAAATGGCAACCCGCCCCAGGATTCTTGCCTGGAGAATCCCGTGGACAGAGGAGCCTGGTGGCCTACAGTCCACGCGGTCACAGTCAGTAGGTCCTAGCTGGTTGTCTATACCAGAAAATGGGACCTCATCAGACACCCAATCGGCCCAGCACTTTGATCCTGGGCCTCCCAGACTCAAGAGGTTAGGGAAGTGAATGTCTGTAAGCCAACCAGTCATGGTATTGCCTTGTGACAACCTGACTAAGACCCATCAGGAATTCCTGGCAGCCAGGAACCTGTTACACAGTAATCTCTGTGGTCAGCTAGACTTACCTTTTAACAAAGCACAGCACTGGGATGACACCTCCTCTGTTTATAAACAAAGATTCATATGTGACTGAGCTTTCAATGAGAATGCCCCATGAGCTTTCCTGAAGGGGGAAAAATGTGTAGTTATTTTAGTTAAATCTGAGAGTTCAAAAAAAAACACTAAAACTTACAACTAGAAAAATATAGGAATCACGTTACCTTAATATATAAAGTAGTAGGACAGCAGAGCTAAATAATAAAATGTCTGTATTTTTAAAAGACCCAAGTACTAGCTCCTGACGTTGTGCCAAGGACATAGTATTTGTGTGGCAATTGAGTCTGCACAGACAACTTTTAATTACCACACTTGTTTTGGGATGAGGGCCTGATTTAGGCCGACCTGGGCTATGGAACAAGCTCTGCAACTTACTCTGGGTGTGAACTTTGACAGTATTTGATGACTTCAGGGCAAGTTCCCCCCACCATTCATAAAATGGGATGGATCTGATGGCTCAGTCAGTAAAGAATCCGCCTGCAGTGCTGGAGGCCTGGGTTCGAATCCTGTGTCGGGAAGATCCCCTTGAGGAGGACTTGGCAACCCACGCCAGGATTCCCATCTGGGAAATCCCTCAGACAGAGGGGCCTGGTGGGCTATAGTCCATGGGGTCACAAAGAGTCAGACCCAACTTAGCGATTAAACCACTACCACCATTCAATACATACCAGGGATTGGTACATTTTCAAAACATGAGCAGAGAGTATTTTCATCGTTGTGAATCGTACTCTCTCACAAACTCTCATTTCTAACATTGTTGCATGAGAGCTGTCAGATATTGCCTAAATGAATGTGCTTATGTTCCAGCAAGTCAATTCACAGGCATTAAGAAGTTGGCTGGATTTGTTGGCCCACAGGGCATGGTTGACAACTCCAATTATGAGCTTTTGTTTGTAAAGGAGAGAGTATGGTACATCCGTCATAAACAGCAACTAACATACATTTTTAAAGAAAAACAATTAACTATGTATACAGGCATATCTCCGTAATGGTGAATTACACGGATGCGCAAACCACTAGGCATACAACTCATCATATATTATGATTTCAAATATTTATATTATAGAATTAGAAAACACTACCAGTATCAAAAAGTATATTCAACTCTCTGATGCAGTTAGTGTTGATCAATATTTAGATATATGTTTCAACTTTAGTTATACCAATTTAACATGTTGAAAGTATAGTCTTCAGGATTGCTTGCTAGTAATTCAGATTGCTCAGGTTCAAATACCATTTTTGGCACTTAATGTTCATGTGACAAGAAATAACTAGGATTAAGCTTTTTAATATTCCATGGCTACAGTAAGAATTCGTAGGGTTGAGCGCTATATGGTACAGTATTACATAAGAGGAACATTCAACTTCATTTGAATTTGGCACAAATGGTACTTATTTGTTCGTATACTTGAGGAGTCCCCAGGTAATTCTGCTTCAGAAATAGCTGGATAATAGAAACGCAATCACACTGTCAAATATCCATTTTGCTCTCTCCCCAACAACTTACTATCTTTTCCTTCCTCTGGAAGGAACCTGTCTTCATGAATGACAAATAGAAATCTCAGCATTTATCTGCTTAAAGACTAACCATTTATTATCTCAATGAAAAAGCGTGTATCCCCTCCCTATAAATCCCATAAAATTCCTTAGTTACATTTGCCCTACTATAGCTATGTAAACTGACAGCTGGCATGACCTTTTCATTTCATAAATATCTGAGTGCTTACATTTTATTTAACAAACACCTGTATGTGAGTGTGTGTTAGTTACTCAGTCACTCCAACCTTCGTGACCCCACGTGCTTGTGAAACGCTGGGCATTATTCTAGGTGTTGGGAATACAGCATGCAACAGATGATTGGCTCCTGTGTCTGGAGCCAGGAGTAAAATGACTCCACATAAGCCACAGGTACTAAACCAGGACAGAGGCGGGTTCAAAAAGGAAAACCAAGATGCCATCTCCATAGGTGTCAAGGAGATAAAGAAAAAAATCAGTAAACGTGAGACAACATAATTTAATGGACTACGGGCACGGGTACCCCATTCAGATCCCAGACGCCCCACTCTCTGTGTGACACTATCTTCCGACAGGGTTACATGGCGGCTAGGTAAGCAAACTGTCTGGTATATGATCATGACTGTTTATTTAATCAGTAAAACATGATGAAACAATTAAAGCTTCTAAGACACTCATCTGCACAACTGACAAACTTCACTAACTTTCTCACGTCAGGATCCGTTTTATTCAAAATAACTAATGAAATCTCAAGTCTTTTGGCCTGGGAAGACTGAATTCTTTCTTAATTATACAGCAGTTACTATCCTGATATCCCCCATTTTAGGTGAATATTTAAATCAACACAACAAAAGGGTGGGAAATTGTGGAGCTGTTTCAAAAGAAAATGCTTTTTTCAGGTTTGATTTTTCCCTACAGACTATAAAATCTCTCCATCAAAAACAGGGGAGATGTATTAGGAAAAGGCAGACAAAAATGAATGCCTGGTTTTTTAAATCCCATATTTTATCTGTTTTTTTTTTTCTATTGTAGAATTACCCAAAAATTTAAGACAGAGGGTTGGGCTTCCTTGGTGGCTCAGATGGTAAAGAATCCACCTGCAATGCAGGAGACCCAGGTTTGATCCCTGGGTTGGGAAGATCCCCTGGAAGAAGGAATGAGTACCCACTGCAGTATTCTTGCCTGGGAAATCCCATGGACAAAGGAGGCTGGCGGGCTACAATCCATGGGTCACAGAGTCGGACGTGACTAAACATCTAACACACAGTGTAACATGAGCTATAAAATCAGTCGACAAAAATAGTTACACAGAGTTAATAATTGGGGTTATACCCACAAATAAGAAAAGACTGTTCCTTATTAAAATAATGACTCATCTTACGTAAGTCCTGATGCCACAAGTAGTAAGACTGTAAAGGAACTCAAAGGAATCAGGCAGCTCTGTGGTGACGGGGCAGCCATCTCCGAGAAAGAGCTCATGAACCTGGGGTAGCAGCTCATCCACAAACGGCGTTCGTCTCACTTTGACCTGGAGCCAGTTTTTAGCACAGTTGACAGACACTGGTGGAAGAAAAAGAGAGAACAGTTCAGATTACATGTCATCTCTAAACAGTAGCTCAGAAAATTTTCAGCCTCTTAGCTGAAATGCCTAGTTCCAGAGCAAAAAATGCCTTGGTTCCATTTCTATTTATTCCACCGTGAAATCTTGGGTGAATGACTTAATTTTTATGTTTATGTGCCTCAGTTTCCTTTTCCAGATTGGGTGAAGTCATGGAGCTACTTCCTGGGAATCAAACATTAAATTAGACAAGGCTCTGATAGTTTTTCACTGGAACATGGGACCTTGGGGATATTCAGTAATTGAAAAAGTGCCCTTTATCTGATTATTTTTTTTTACATATTAAAATTGTTCCCCAATTTGTACACACTGTCTAGAGAAACAAATGAACATCCACCTTTAAATTGAAATGGTATCCCTTTTCAGCATTAATAACACTAAGTAGCACATATGTGGCCCTCTTCAAAATAAATGTATTTCCTCTGTTTTCAAGCAATCCTCCCGGTGGCTCAGATGGTAAAGAATCTGCCTCCAATGCTGGAGACCCACAGTCCATCCCTGGGTGGGGGAGATCCCCTAGAGAAGGGACTGCAATCCACTCCAGTGTTCTTGCCTGGAGAACTCCACGGACAGAGGCGCCTGGGGGGCTGCAGTCCACAGGGTCGCAGAGAGTCAGGCACGACTGAGCAATTAACACTACTGTGTTTTCGAGCAATAGTGCATTATCTGATGTGATTTACATACATTCAGTTCTGCAATTGCATAGATCATACCAGTTTGATTACCATGGCTTATAATATTTTCTGATATCTGGTAAGGAAAGTCACTTATACTCATGTTCTACTTCAGGTTAATTCTCAATTTCCTAGTCAGCAAAATGGCACCTTATTACTAAGACTCTATGACACAGTTTAAAAATAAAATAGGCATCAGCTTTAGTTATGATTCCTAATTCTAGTATGAAATTCACTGTTAATAAAGGAAGCAACATAGTATAACATACACAGTTAATATTCAAATGAGAATATCCCTTTTAATGGCTACGAAACAGTTATAAAAATTAGGCATCATGAGCTTGACCACAAACAAAATCTTCATATAAATAAAATATTATTGAGTTCTAGGGGCTAATTTGGTTATTGTCCAATAGGATTAGATAAGATGATGACTGCAGCCATGAAATTAAAAGACGCTTACTCCTTGGAAGAAAAGTTATGACCAACCTACATAGCATATTGAAAAGCAGAGACATTACTTTGCCAACAAAGGTCCGTCTAGTCAAGGCTATGGTTTCTCCTGTGGTCATGTATGGATGTGACAGTTGGACTATAAAAGAAGGCTGAGTGCCGAAGAATTGATGCTTTTGAACTGTGGTGTTGGAGAAGACTCTTGAGAGTCCCTTGGACTGCAAGGAGATCCAACCAGTCCATTCTAAAGGAGATCAGTCCTGGGTGTTCTTTGGAAGGAATGATGCTAAAGCTGAAACTCCAGTACTTTGGCCACCTCATGCGAGGAGTTGACTCATTGGAAAAGACTCTGATGCTGGGAGGGATTGGAGGCAGGAGGAGAAGGGGACAACAGAGGATGAGATGGCTGGATGGCATCACTGACTCGATGGATGTGAGTCTGAGTGAACTCCGGGAGTTGGTGATGGACAGGGAGGCCTGGCGTGCTGCGATTCATGGGGTCGCAAAGAGTCGGACACGATTGAGCGACTGAATTGAACTGAAGCGTAATAATGTGGATCAAAGAAAATTTAAGGTTGTCTTTAAACATGGACTCTTCATTATACCCATTTAACATCAGTTGATTAGTTTCCCACACTTCAGATGACTACGTTTAAGTCATGTTGCTAAGTGGCTGAGTAGGATTAAGACACAGGTGGAATCTGTTGAGAGCCTTTGGTCTAAAAAGGAACCACTAAGCAGCGGACTGCTCTGTCCCTCAAGGAGCGCGGTCCAAGTCCTGAGAACCTAAGCAACCTCCTTTCCGAGGCATCGGGCAGCCTCCTGACTCATCCATTCAGCACAAGTATTTCTAACAAGTAACAAGCATGTCCAACACAAAAGCAAATAAGAACCTAACAGCATCCTGAAGCCACTTATGGATTCAAGAGGAAACACGGCGGCAAAGATGCACAGATATGACTACGTAGCTCAGTGAAAATAGACGGCCATTAGATATTAGCAGATGATCACCAAATTATAAATATTCACCCCAAAGCCAACGGTATTTAAAAAAGCACCCCACTGCTTGACATGCCGCCCTTCAGAACCCCCCTTTTCTCTTACAGTTATCCAAACTACGGATCAACAGAAAAAGCACGAGGAGTCCTGCTAACACAGAGAGGCCTTCATTCTTCAGATGAGCCAAGGCTACACAGGAAGCAGGAAGCGGAACAAAGTGGGCTCAGAACCGCTTATAGGCCCCGTGTCTGCTCAGCTGCCGGCGATGCCCCGTCACCACTCTGGAACACACACTGCTGGCTTTTTTTCTCTTACTGGCTGAAAGTGTTCTGTTGTGATTCAGAAAACCAGAATGTAAACGTGAGAAAGTAGTTCTAGACTCTACCCTTCCAGCTGTGTCTTCTGCAAGCTTGAGGCCATGTCTGAAATGGTGTCTTAAGTAATGTCTGATATGTGTCTATTGGAACATGAAGAACAGAGCTTTACAAGATGATTTGAGGAGATTCGGGTGGTTAACGCAGAAGAAATTATTTATGATTTGATTGATAATACTGTTTATCATAACCATGCTGGGGTCATTCTGATCCAGTTGGTTTACTAATCCTTCTAATGAGCTTCAGGAGATCCTAATTCAAGTAAACACATTTGCAAAACTGCGGTCAAAGCTTTAAAAAAAACACTGCTTTCTGTTTTAATTTAGCCTTCCCAAGTGTATTTTATCATAAATGCATACATGTCCAGGTTGCTGAAGGAAAGTTTATGAGAGCATTTTTGTCCAGTAAAATATAGGAATGTAAAACCTGAAAGGAGGAGAGATCGTGGATGAAACTAACAGTTTGAACTAGCTCGGTATTTTAGCAAGAAACAACAATTACAGAAGCTCCATCTCAAAAGCAGAAGTTTAATGTTACCTTTAGAAATTATATAGCATGTTTCATAGATGGCTTCTGATTATAGGATAATTGCTAGTGAAAATTATCAAAAGTATAGAAATTTCCAGGACCATGCAGTGATGTAGCAAAGAACAAGCTGCAAGATGTACCTGTGATCATGAGAGACCACAGTGAAAGCTCTTTCCACTAAATACTTTAATTATACTTTATGTCTCATAAAATCAGTGAGTTTTTATTTTGGAGTGTGTGTTGTTAAGTAATAACCGGGAATTAAGGAACTTCAGTAGATTTAAATTTACAAAGACAGTATCAGTGAACTATAGCTGGTAATTATCTTAATTATGCAAGATAGGAATGTAGGGCAAACAGTTGAAACAGTAAGGAAGTATGCAGAATAACACCGAAATTTCTTACTGACCAGTAACTCACACATTCTTTTCCCCCATGCTCAGGCAAGCCAGACAATATTTTATTGTAGGACATCATGGTAATTTTATTTACAAGTATTTCATTTCATGGATGCATCTCTATCTAGTTATTCATAACAAATGGAATTTATATTGTTCTATATTGAATTACTGACAGGTTTATTTACATAAACTGTCTCAGAGAATTTTAATATCATTGGCTGTGGCTTCCCTGGTGGCTCAGTGGTAAAGAATCTGCCTGGCAAAGCAGGAGATGAGGGTTCAATCCTCGGTCCAGGAAGAGCCCACATGCCACAGAGTAATTAAGCCTGTGCACCACAGCTATTGAGCCTGTGCTCTGGAGCCTGGGAGCAGCGACTAGTGAGCCTACCTGTGGCAACTACCGAAGCCCACGCGCCCTCCCGCCCTTGCTCTGCAGCAAGAGAAGCCCCGCAGTGAGAAGCCTGTGCGCCGCAACTGGAGTCCAGCTGCTGCAACAAGAGAAAGCCCGAGTGCACCAGTGAAGACCTAGTACAGCCAAAAGTAAATCACTGTTTTTATTTTTTAATTAATTTTTTAAATTTTATTTTATTTTTAAACTTTACAATATTGCATTGGTTTTGCCAAATATCGAAATGAATCCGCCACAGACATACATGTGTTCCCCATCCTGAACCTTCCTCCCTCCTCCCTCCCCATACCCTCCCTCTGGGTCGTCCCAGTGCACCAGCCCCAAGCATCCAGTATCGTGCATCGAACCTGGACTGGCGACTCGTTTCATACATTATATTATACGTATTTCAATGCCATTCTCCAAATCATCCCACCCTCTCCCTCTCCTACAGAGTCCAAAAGACTGTTCTATACATCAGTGTCTCTTTTGCTGTGTCGTATACAGGGATATTGTTACCATCTTTCTAAATTCCATATATATGCATTAGTATACTGTATTGGTGTTTTTCTTTCTGGCTTACTTCACTCTGTATAATAGGCTCCAGTTTCATCCACCTCATTAGAACTGATTCAAATGTATTCTTTTTAATGGCTGAGTAATACTCCATTGTATATATGTACCACAGCTTTCTTATCCATTCATCTGCTGATGGGCATCTAGGTTGCTTCCATGTGCTGGCTATTATAAACAGTGCTGCGATGAACATTGGGGTACACGTGTCTCTTTCCCTTCTGGTTTCCTCAGTGTGCATGCCCAGCAGTGGGATTGCTGGATCATAAATCACTGTTTTTAAAAAATATCATTGCCTATGCATCTAACACTTCCTTCAGAATGGCAGCATAGTCATTAGAAAACCATGAAAATGAAATTTTCATGCTGCATATGAAAACCATGAAATATTTAAAATCTGACGGACATTTATGTCTTCTCTTTTTCAATTAACTAACAGTCTCCTCCCTAGAGACTGTATTTCCCTTCTTGCTCTGCTGAGACCTGACCTTATTATCAGCCTGATGGGATTAAGGATAGTCGGAGCAGATTTTTAAGGAGACAAGTGTCT
This sequence comes from Bos indicus, assembly GCF_029378745.1. NCBI lineage: Eukaryota > Metazoa > Chordata > Mammalia > Artiodactyla > Bovidae > Bos > Bos indicus. The sequence goes on along the minus strand of NC_091774.1, from coordinate 83,629,066 downwards.
TTTTATGAAGATCCTGCCTCAAGGAAGATATTTGCAGACTCTGTATGCAAGGGGAAGAGGCTTTCCTCCAGAAAGGATTGGGCCACTTTAGCTGTCTAGAAGTTTTAGATGAATCAAGAGTATTTCCAGGTGCTTTAACCTTTTCACAATTTATCATACCATATGGTACAGGGAAAATTCAATATTCTTTTTGATTAGGAAATTGAAGAGTTACCTAAAATGGAGACTGTTCTGCTAATAACTTCTCACTTAGCTAGGCAAAAGGAAACTAGACCCAGAAGCTGCTGCTGCTGCTGCTGCTGCTAAGTCGCTTCAGTCGTGTCCGACTCTGTTCGACCCCATAAATGGCAGCCCACCAGGCTCCCCCGTCCCTGGAACTCTCCAGGCAAGAACACTGGAGTGGGTTGCCATTGCCTTCTCCAATGCATGAGACTGAAAAGTTAAAGTGAAGTCGCTCAGTCGTGTCCGAAGCTGTGCAACCCCATAGACAGCAGCCTACCAGGCTCCCCCGTCCCTGGGACTCTCCAGGCAAGAACACTGGAGTGGGTTGCCATTGCCTTCTCCTAGATACAGAAGCACCTGTGTAGAATTATCTAAATGAGTTGGGGAGGGCAATGGAATCAATTTTGGCTAGCCATTATTTCTTATGTCTTAGCTTGTCCACAAAAGGACAGTGAAATAAGTCTTTCCTGACTGGAGTTACTGAAAGGATCCCAGCTCTACAGGGTGTTGGAGTGGGAGGGAAATGAATACCACAGAACCCACCTGAAATCCTTTCCCTTATGATAGAAGAGATTCAGCTTCATCTCTTAGGGTCCAGGTAAACATGTGGACTCACTCTTACCCACAATTTACTTAAAAAAAAAAAACAACTTGCATTTTGCTTTTAAATCTTGCAAGGATCTTGTTAAAAGACAGAGTTCAATTGAGTAGTCTGGGTGAACTCCGGGAGTTGGTGATGGACAGGGAGGCCTGGCATGCTGCGATTCATGGGGTCGCAAAGAGTCGGACACGACTGAGCGACTGCACTGCACTGAACTGAACTGAATTAGACTTGATATGTAACACTTCATTCTAACAAGCCCCCAGGTCATAACCTTGCTCATCTATGGATCACTCTTGTATTTGAAAGACTGGAGAGGTTATCTATATTCTGGGGTGGCTGCAAAGATGGCTGGGGGAAGTGGAAGGCCCTGAGACTGAAATGGAAAATCTAAGAAATCACGCATTCATTTGAGGAAGCAATTGTATCAACACAGGGAAGTTAAGCAAGTTACACTGACTAGCGTTTGTAACAAACCCAATTTCTATTCTTCTCTTGACAGCCACACTCCTAGGAAAAGTCATTTATACTCTTTCAGGTTCTTTCTTATCCTCTGTTTTTTGAATTGAAGTATGGTTGCTGTATACTATATCAATTACAGGTGTATAATGTAGTGATGCACAATTTTTAAAGGTTATACTGCATTTATAGTTACAGAACATTCACCATATTCCCAATATACAATATATGCTTGTAGCTTCTTTTATACCTGATAGTTTCTATCTCCTAACCCCTACAGGAGGCTCACCCCGCCCCCTCCCTCTCCCCACTGACAGCCACTAGTTCGTTCTTCCTGTGAGTCTGCTTCTTTTTGTGATATTCACTAGTTGGTTTCACATATTTTTAGGTTTCACATATAAGTGACATTGTATGACATTTGTCATGTTCTGTCTGACATTTCACTTTAGCATAATGCCCTCTAAAACCATCCATCTTGCTGCAAATGGCAAGATTTTGCTCTTTTCATGGCTGGGTAGTATCTGCGTGTGTGTGTGTGTGTGTGCACACGCGTGTGTGTGTGTGTGTGTGTGTGTGTGCATGTGTGCGCGTGTGTGTGTGTGTGTGTGTATCACATCTTTATCCACTCATCTGTCGATAGGTTGCTTCCATTGGTTGGCATTTGTAAAAAATGCCGCTATGAACACTGTTGTGCATTTATCTTCTCAAATTAGTGCTTCTGCTTTTTCCAACTTCTTATCCACCCTCTCCTAAACCTGACTGTTGAGCATAGCGTCTCCACCAAAGCCGCTTTTCCCAGCATCATCAGTGCTCTGTCTGTCCGCTAGAGCGAACGGTCAATTCTTAGTTCTCAACCATCCTACCTAACCTTTCAGAAACGAGTGATGTGATTATTGCCTCCACCTGTGTGGCTGTCTGGACGCCACTCTCTGGTAGATTTGCTTCCAGTCTACCTTACTGGTTGGTTTCCTCCTTTGAGGTTTCTGTCTCCTCTCAGCTACTTCTTAATATCAGAAACCCCAAGACCTGAGCCTTGAGCCCATTATCTTCTTTTCCTCACTTTTTTTGCTTGAACTCATCCAGTCTTAGCAGCTTTAAATTTTTGCTGATCAATACAAATTTTCTACATCCAGCCTGGACCACCTCCTCTGAACCCCAGACCTATATGTTCAATATCCACTTGCTCTCTCCACTTAGAAATCTAATGAACATCTTAAACTTGACGTCTACCGAATAGAGCTTCTAAGCCAGGATCTCCCACATTCTTATCAAGCTAGTGGCACCTCCCACTTTCAGTTCAGTTCAGTCGCTCAGTCATGTCCGGCTCTTTGTGACCCCATGAATCGCAGCACGCCAGGACTCCCTGTCCATCACCAACTCCCGGAGTTCACCCAAACCCATGTCCATCAAGTCAGTGATGCCATCCAACCATCTCATCCTCTGTCATCCCCTTCTCCTCCTGCCCCCAATACCTCCCAGCATCAGGGTCTTTTCCAATAAGTCAGCTCTTTGCATCAAGTGGCCAAAGTATTGGAGTTTCAGCTTCAACATCAGTCCTTCCAATGAACACCCAGGACTGATCTCCTTTAGGATGGACTGGTTGGATCTCCTTGAAGTCCAAGGGACTCTCAAGAGTCTTATCCAGCACCACACTTCAAAAGCATCAATTCTTCGGCACTCAGCTTTCTTTATAGTCCAACTCTCACATCCATACATGACCCCTGGAAAAACCATAGCCTTGACTAGATGGACCTTTGTCGGCAAAGTAATGTCTCTGCTTTTTAATATGCTGTCTAGGTTGGTTATAACTTTCCTTCCAAGGAGTAAGTGTCTTTTAATTTCATGGCTGCAATCACCATCTGCAGTGATTTTGGAGCCCAGAAAAATAAAGTCTGACACTGCTTCCACTGTTTCCCCATCTAATTCCCATGAAGAGATGGGACGAGATGCCATGATCTTCGTTTTCTGAATGTTGAGCTTTAAGCCAACTTTTTCACTCTCCTCTTTCACTTTCATCAACAGGCTTTTTAGTTCTTCTTCACTTTCTGCCATATGGGTGGTATCATCTGCATATCTGAGGTTACTGATATTTCTCCTGGCAATCTTGATTCCAGCTTGTGCTTCCTCTAGCCCAGTGTTTCTCATGATGTACTCTGCATAGAAGTTAAATAAGCAGGGTGACAGTATACAGCCTTGACGTACTCCTTTTCCTATTTGGAACCAGTCTGTTGTTGCATGTCCAGTTCTAACTGTTGCTTCCTGACCTGCATACAGATTTCTCAAGAGGCAGGTCAGGTGGTCTGGTATTCCCATCAAGAGCTCAAATATCGTAAAGTCTCCTGGATTCCTCTCTTATACCCCCATATCCAACTCTTTGCAAATCTTTCTCAGATTATATTGATATATCTATACAGGTATATATCTCTTCAAAATCTGAGCACTTTCTGTTTATTCCACTGCTCTACCTAACCCAGGGCTCTCAACTTCAACCCAGGAAATTCTCTGTTGTGTATGTTGGGCGGGGGCGGAGGTAGGGAGTGCTGTCTTACTCTCTGTAGGATGTTTAGTGGCATCACTGGCCGGTGCCCCGTAGCCTTAAGCAACACACCACCACTAACACCACCTCTCATTGCAAGAAAAAAAAACCTCTCCAGATTCGTCTAGTGCCCTGAAGGGAAAGATGGCCCCTAGATGAGAACTCTGAGAACTGGTCTACCAAGCCCTCCTACCCTCCCACTCAAGAGTACCAGCGTTCGTCTTGGTTTCCCTACTCAGCCTTTCCTGGAGGAGGAAATGGCAGCCCACTCCAGTCTTCTTGCCTGGAGAATCCCGAGGACAGAGGAGCTGGCCGGCTGCAGTCCGTGGGGTCAGAGTCGGACACGACTGGGCGACGGAACAGCAGCTCGGCCTTTGCGCCCCCTGGTGTCTGCTCCGCGCGCAGCAGCCAGGGCGATCCGAGCCGCCTGTCCGCTCTCGTCACTCCGAGGCTTTCCGGTGACTCGCCCTGCTGTTTCAAGTACAACCAAGGTTGTCAGGTCAGTTTTGAGAGGCTAGCCCTCTCCACTCCCCTTGTTCTGGGGAGGAGGGGCTCTCCTGGTTTATTAGCACTCTCCCCTCCGACCGCACGCTCCTGCCTGCGTGAACCCGCTGGGCCTGGAGTCCTCAGGGACTCGAAGGTCTTGGAGAAGCTCCCCTCCCGGGTCTGCGCGGCTCACTCCCTCGCGCCCCTCGGGTCTCTGCCAGCCACCTTCCGGGCAGGCATTTCCTGACGCCATGCGCAGAAGAGCAGCCCTCACCCGGATATTAGCAGTCTCCCTTCTCTGCCAGGCTTTTTTCCTAAGTAGCATTTACCCCATTCCTGGAATTTATAGATTATGTGTTTTTTTTAATAGTCTGTGCCCTACCAAAATGTAAATTCCATGAAAGCATGTTCATCAAATGAATAAATGATCCAACTAGTTGTAAATCTTAGCTAAGCTTATGAATCAGCCACCAAGCAGGGAAGAATTAGTCATTCTGCCCTTAAAAACCTCTTTATAGTGAGCGTCAAAGCTTAAAATGACACAGCCCTTCAATAATTACAGACAGGTAATAGAACACACTTTATTCATAAATAAGTCTCCATGGAGTTAAAAGCAGGGGTAGTGTCTTTTTGAAAAAAAAAAAAAAAGATAAGAAGGCAACATGCCATTTGATTTAAAATAAAAAATTAGCTTTTTGAAACAGACAATTGGGTATCATTCAGTTCCATGCCAGCTCCTCTGATTTCTATAAAACAACACACTAAATCTTCAGTCCTAAACAGTCATTTCAGAAGTTGCCTTTGAACATAGATCTCATTTCTTCTCTTCTAGTAAGTTACATCATTTGGCACACAGAGAGAATGTAGTATTCAGATCGTTCCTGAAATAGAAGAAAATTTAAAATCAGTCCCAATATAAACATTATTTAACTATTTCAATGAGCTTGCTATTCATCAGTAAAGCAGTTTATATGTGTGGGGGTGTGGATGGGAGAGAGGGTATAGATTAAAAGTAAAAGAGAATTCGAGAGAAAGGAAAACATTTTACCCTTGGGACAATATCCTTAAGTGTGTAATGATTCCTCGCTAAACCATGAGGTACAACTGAAATTTTCTAAGACTACCCCGATACTTTCTGTTGCATAGCTCCACCTCTTTATTGATAACCCCAAATCAACATGCCTGTGGATTTATCTTAATATCCCTTCAGATGTGGCTCAAGGAGAAAGAACTGTACTGCCTGAAGGTATTCTGTCCTTCCTGGAAGAAGTAACCACCCAGCATTATGGCACTTCTGAGCTCACGTCACCAGGGATTACCAACACATCTAAGCCTTCACTTTGTAGGTTCAGTTTGACACTTTTTTTTTTTTTTTAAGATTTAGAACTCCATTGATGTTGGAATTGATGGATATTTCTTTCATCTTTGCATTTATCATGGAATTTCATATGATACCCCAGAAGGACAGCTCTTAAATGGGATCCCTGGAAGTTAGTGACATATTAACAAAAGCACATGATCAGCAACACCTCCAACAAACACAGGAAGGAATGCATGAACTGCCCATTCCTGAATTGGAAGCTTTTTAGGCACAAAATGCCTTAATACAAATAGGGGACATTTCCTTGTCAACTGTATTGGCTCTTGTCTAGGACATGCGTGGACAAAATCATAAAACGCCAGTTCCGAGGACCCTTACTGTGACTGCATTATGTAAGAAACTTCCATGTCTTCAGAGCTGGTTTCATCATCTCCACTTTCAGTTTCATTTGACAAATGGTACATGCTAAAAAAAAAAAAAAAAAATTAAAAGGGTACATACTAAAGTGAGAGAAGAAAATATAGAAATATCACATGAATCTAAGATCTATTCAGACCTTACTGTTTCCAAAACTGAGTTTCAGACCAAATTCCTATGACTAGTAGATGGATTGATTTCTGCTTATTGTTCCAGAACTTCACAGGCGGTGTTTGTGGTGTTGAGTAACACGGGCTTAGAAACCAAACTCTGGGTTTACTTCCTGGTTCTACCATCTACCAGAAAATGGTCTCAGGTAAATAATTTCACTGTGCCTCAATCTCCTTACCCCTAAATTGGCATAATAGTATCATCTCATTGAGCTGTCACGAAGAACAAGTCTATTTATACAGTGCTGGAACAGTGCAGGAATATGGTGATTAATAACTGTTAGTTGTTATTTATTGTCGTTATTATCTATGAGAAGAACACTATGTAGTAAGGCTCTTCTGTAATCACTGAGAGGAAAAAAAAACTCAGTTCAAGGTTTTAACCAGAAGAACCTAACAGAAAAATTATCCAAATAAAGTCCTACCAACAATCAGAAGTTTGCCAAGACCTGATCAAAGTTGCTATGATCTAAAAAGCTTGATTATTACAGGCTTTCTTAAAAGTTGGTAAGATACCAAAAAAATTAATCTTAACCTATGGATTCTGTTCTAGCATGTTCCATCTCTCTCCCTACATCTTGAGTCCAGCATGCTGACCTTGAATCTTCAGTGAGTTCATATACTATCATTTAGACTTTCTTAATTCTTTCAGGAACCTTGAATGTGGGTTCACACTTCAAAATAGCTAGATTTGATTAAGAGCTGGTTAAGATACATCAGATTTTCAGTGACTCTGACAGTTGTATAAAAAAAAAAAATCGTCATTCCATTTTTCAGTATTCCTGGTATTATATACAGGGCTTCCCTGGTGGTTCAGATGGTAAAGAGTCCGCCTGCAAGACAGGAGACCCACGTTCAAGCCCTGAGTCTGGAAGATCCCCTGGAGAAGGGAATGGCTACCTGTTCCAGTATTCTTTCCTGGAAAATTCCATGTACAGAGGAGCCCGGCAGGCTACTCTTTTTCCTAGAAGACAATTGAAATAACTCTGAAATATATAGGGCCAGGAATCAACAAACTGATGTTACCAATAGGGTTGTGTCTTTTCTCCTTCCCAGTTATGCCTTTTAATCTCTCAGGGTCGGTTTCTCATCTTGGAAACTAAGATGGAGCCGGGAACCAGGGCAGAAGTCTGGCATACCATGCTTGTTGTGTGACGACACACGACACGGGCATTTCAGCGGTGTCTCCGGAGTTACTTGACATATACTTGATTTTAGTCTGAAGCAGAAGAGTCTCCTGGAAAGTCTAAAGGGACAAAGAAAGATTTTAAGCAGATGTTTGTCTCAAGAGCCTCGGGAAACTTAATAATTATTTGAATAGGAAGTTGTGGGTCCTGCAAGCTCTCTAAAAGTGACCACAGTCAACCTCCATTCATGAGAAACTAAGCCATCTTCTCAATGGACACAAGCATTAAGGTCTGGCAGAATGCTTGTGTAGAAGAGGCAGGCAGCACTTGTGAACCAAAAGAAAAGGATCTCTGTGATTCAAATTCAAGAAAGTTTGCTTATACCTCCTTTTGAGAAACACTGCTGTAACTGGAATACTGCTTAGCTGTAGAGAGTATGAGCTTTAAGCCCGTGTGAATGCACTTTGGAACCTGGGAGCTGCCTCTACTCACATAAATCCCGGGGAACTTAGTTGTGTTTCTGTACAACAACAACAAAATACATGGAAAAAATAAAGGAAAAAGTCCCATTTTTTCAATAGATCAAAAAATAAGATCTTTAGTGATAAATTTAACTAAGAAAGTAGAACATCTAACACCGAAAATCACAAGGCTTTGGTGAAGGAAATTGAAGGCAAACAGTGGAAAGCTACCCCATGATCGTGGATCAGAGGAATTAAGATTGTTCAGATATCCATACTACCCACATCCGTCCATAGAGTAGACACAATCCCTATCCAAACCCCAGTGATACTTTTCACAGGAAACAGAAACTACCCTGAAGCTGTATTGACCGCAGAAACCTTGAAGAGTCAAAGCAAGAGAGGAAAGCAGAGCTGGGGGCATCACGAGTCACACTCCATGTGGTTCAGGATGGCAGCAAAAGATGAGCCTCAGCGTGGTCCCTCCCACAGACACACTGAATCTATAGCTGTGTCAACGGAACTGTTTCCTCTTGGGAAAAAACCTACCCTACAAAGCTGTATTAATCAAAACGTTATGGTACTGGCATAAAAATAGACACTTCTTAATAAAACATCCTGCATGCTCAACTCCACCTTAAATTTTGCTTTCTGTGGAACCCAATATTAGACATTCAGCTAGACTGGAAAATTCTATTATTTAATATTCCATTTGGGATAGGGAGCAAAATAGCAAGTAATTTTACAGCAAACTTTTGTAGGCTGCTAACATTTTAAAAATTAAGCCAAAATCCCAATCAGACTTTTTTAGCAGTTGGTATAGTTGATCATTCACTGTGCCCAGTAAGGCCCGTCAAAGTCTCTGGTCAGCGGGATTGGGTGGGGCTGGAGAATGTGAGACATCTACTTTGAAAAACCTTCTGATGCTTAACTATGTTATTTCCTCCTTCTGACTGCACCAGGCCAAACTTTATAAACTGTAATTATCACTTTATATGCTGCAATGTAACATGATAAGCTTGTGAGATGTGGAAACTTTCTAACTTGCCATCTTCCTGACTTTTCTGTCACTAATTGGATTTTATATCTACAAGGTTCACATTAGAGTTTGCAGTTATTACCCAACAAGAAAATAAGTATTTATCATCTCCTTCATTAATTTCCTCTGTCCTGAATGTGACTATTAGAGAAATCAGTCCAGCCATATTATAGATAAAAACTTGATGACTTCTGGTTTGGGGGCTGTTGAAGGAACCATACAACATTCAGGTTTTAGGTAAAATAGCCATTCCTCTTACTTTGGTTATGATGCCACATTTATTAGAATAGTAGAAAAATTCATAATGAGCATCTGGTGAAACGTAGGTTACAGGGCAGTCATTTCCTAAAAATGCTTCATCAGGATTCATGTACAAATTGTGAAATAGTGTGGGTTTAATCTTGGCATAGAACCAAAAGTAGCTGCAGCGTACTTTCACAGCTAAGAAGGAGAAAAGAAACACTTTCTGTTAGTGTTGCTGTCACACAAATCAGCCCAGAAAATTTTAGCACAGTTAATATAAACAAAGAGAACATCCTTCTGTTATTCACTCACAAAATCATGACCAGTTCTTTGCAACCCCATGAACTGCAGCATCATTCTTCTGCTAAGTTAAAAAAAAAAAAAAGCCTTAGAGCTGAGCAATTCTGCTAAAGACGGTCTCAGCATGTTACTTCATCCTCTAAAAATACCCATACTAAACATACATCCTTCAGTATGAAATAAAATCTTCTGATCTGGTTCTCCAAAGTCTTTGTGGAGCTGGCATCGTAAGACTGTAGCTATCAATGTCCTACCATTTTCGCTCTGCAGCATAGAGCGCCTTTGATCTCCCAGGTTCAACTGAAGCTCCTCTAAGCAAGCCTGTGTTTCCACGTTTGAATGTACAGCTTCGTGGTGTGTAAAAGGATGAAGTAAGGGCTGATGAAGCAATAATGACTTGTCCAAAAAACTAAAACCGAGCAACTCTGCTTCTATAGAAGCTGAGTGTCTGTGGTGCCTCCTCTTTTCCTGCTAAATATAACTGGACAGTAATTTTTGTATCTGAGAAAGGGAATCATTTTCTAATATAATTTTCTATGTGGGCTAGGTTCTAGAAGAATGTCACAATACCTTAAAATTACTGGATTGGGTAGGACGTGAGATATAAAGAGTCAAGTTGGCAATTTATGTGGTCTTCACTTAACATAAATCTTCTTAGTTGACTTGGAATACTAAAAGGAGCCTCAGAGGATACTGAAAACTCACCAACCAAATGAAAATTATATAACATGTAATTTTTTCACTAAGAGGATGCACAGATTGCAAATTAGCACGTGAAAAGATCTTAGCCAACACCATTAGCCATTATTTAAATATAAATTAAAATCACAAGGCGATATTACTATATACCTATCAGAGTAGCTAAAATAAAAATATGACATCAAGTCATATTTAACAGGGCTGTGGAGAAACTGAACCATTCATACACTGTTGGTGGCAGTGTAAAATATTACCACCCTGGAAATTAGTCTCTAGATTTCTTTAAAACCTAAACGTATGACTACCGTGTGAGCCAGGCTTCCCTGGAAGCTCACTGGTAAAGAATCTGCCTGCCAGTGCAGGAGACGTGGGTGTGATCCCTGGGTGGGGAAGATGAACTGGAGAAGGAAATGGCAACCCACTCCGGTATTCTTGCCTGGGAAATCCCAGGGACAGAGGAGCCTGGCGGGCTGCAGTCTGTGGGGTCGCAAAAGAGCCAGACATGACTGAGTAACTAAACAACCACAACCATATGAGCCAGAAATCGAACTCCATTTATCCCAGGAAAATAAAAATGTACATTCACACAAAATATATGCAAATGTTTATAACCGCTTTGTTCATAATAGCAAAAAACTAGAAACGTCCCAGATGCTTTTCAATGGGTGGATGATTAAACGATGGTATAAACATGCCATGGAATACTACTCATCACAAAGAAGAATGGAGCCTTGATACACACAGTGTCGGCAGACCTCCAGGCAATTTTCTGAATGGAAAAGCCAGTCCCTGGGACTAACTTACTGTATGACTCCATTTAGGGGGCATCTTGAGATGATGAGATTCGAGAAATGGAGAATAGATGTATAGTTGCCAGAGATGAGAGACTGAGGTGGGAGGGAAGCGAGGCGGCATGAGGAATTCAGGAGAGCAGATGTGACTGTCGAAGGGCAGCCTGAGGGGTTGTGACAGAAATGTTCTGCGGCTTGGCTGTAGCCATGTCAACATCCTAAAGTAATATTGCACTCTGTTTTGCAAGATGTTACCATTGGATGGAATTGAGTAAAAGGTGCACTTATCTGTCTGTAGCATGTCTTATACAACTGCTAAGTATTACACAGTTACATATGACTCTATTATCACCTAAAAATTTAAAAGTTCAGAAAAAAGCTCAGCCTGAGTTAGTCTTGTCTTCCCCTCAGATTGTCAAAAAGTAAGATATCTGCAACAGCAAGTGCTGGTGAAAATGAGAACAGCTGCCATTCTGCTGGGAAAACTAAACTGTCGCACCTCGTTAGAGAACAATAGGATAGGAGAGAGTGGGTTTTCCGACCTGCACACCTGTGGCCTCATGGTCCTGGGCATGCAAAAAAAATGCCCAAGTACAGACGTCACATGTAACAGACGAACGTGGGCATGTTCCACCCATCAACAGAAAAATGAAGATGGTTTATGGTGCGTTCACTCAATAGCATACCAGAGAAGACGTAAACCAAGCCTGCACTTATAAATCTCTAAATAGTGTTGAACAACAACAAAAGCTGTAGGATGGAACAAATAAAAGTTTTGAGTGCCTGCAAAACATGGGTTTATGGATCCATCTATTTCACATAAAATTATAAAATGCATAGAGAAATGCAAAATGACCAAGCTTCCATCTGGGCAAAGAGGGAAGAGAATAGAATCAAGGGTGGCCATGGGGACTTCAACTTTACCTGAACTTTGATTCTACCAGAAATTAAAATGGAAGCAAGTGTAGCCGATTATTGTGGATTTCATAAAGCTGGAGAGTGGGTCAATGAGTATTTATGTGATTTTATTGTTGTCTTTTAAAATATTTCCTAAGTAAAGGAAAGAAAAGTGTACAATAAACACACCACGACCCTTCCCAGTGCTCACACAGCAGATCTGGGTGGCCTTGTGAAACAGGTAACTTGATGAGAACATGTACATTCTTACGGAAACTCTGAAAGTTTGACATCAGAAACTGACAAACCAAAGTTCATGCATAGGGCAATCATCCATCCCACTTGCTCAGGAAGAAGACTTTTAGTGCTAAAACAGGAAAGCATAAGGAAAACCAAGACAGTTGATCACTCCACATAGGAAGGGCTGAATTCTTCCTCTCAGACACAATGGATTATTTATGAAGAATAATGTCAAGGACAACGGAGTCCCTAGATAAGGTTTCCTTCCAGCATGTCACATTCACAGAGTCCTGAGGTCCTGCCGCAGCCCATGGAAGTCTCCTTATGTTCCCGGCCACCCCACGCTCCTTACATTCAACCCACCTCAAGTATTTGAGCCCCAGGAATCTGACATGCTCTGAAAGGGGTCAGAAGAGAAGGGGAGTTGAGAAAAGCAGCTCTCAAGTTGGGGCAGACTCTTGAGTCTCAGAAAACATTTCAAGATCAAGCACCTAAAATAAACCTCCTTCACTATATGTATCCTCAGCTATTGCTAGGATTCAATGAGACCAAAATCATAAGTAATTCAAAAGTCACTTTGAAAGCTCCATCTTTCAACACTTAAAAAAATCCTCCTCTGCAAATATGTTGTACCTGACCAATCCCCAGCACAAGTCCATGTCAAAGAGAAAAGGACTAAGAGTCCTCTTAATCCCGAGGAAGGCTTCATTGGCTGAGATTGGAAACGAAATCCCACTTGAGAAATGGAAAGTTAGGAGCAGCGGACTTATATGCCAAAATGCCTAAAGACACACTCAGGTGTGAACAATCAACTACCAGCTCTGGGCAGCACACACGTGCCATAAATATATCATCGGTTCATTGCCTGAAACCTAACACTTTTTATTCAAATATTTTGTTCCCCTGGAACAGTGAATTTTGAAAGCCTACATTAATGCCCGTAAAACTCACGCACAAATTGTAATGATGACTATCAAAGCAGGAGACAGGTCTTTTAGATATGATTGGAAGATCAGTAGAAGGCTCTATTTCATTTTTTTAGAGTCTAAATCTTCAATTATGGGGTTGTTTTTACGCACTAACGTTTACTTTATTAAAACTCCCTATGATCCTATAACATCTTGGAGCACTAAAAAAATAATGACTGTAAGAGAATTCAATTATCCTGTGCACCTGAGAAGGTGAAGCCCTGAGGAATTAGGCGTGAGGATTTACAAGACTGATTTCTCCTGCTTTAACCTAATTTACCAACCATCTTCTGAACAATGGTCCTCAAAACTAGCAGACATCAGGTCCACCTGTAGAGCTCACTGAAGCTCCACACAGCTAGCTGAGCCCCATCTTACTGATTTGGTAAGACATAAGAATTTGCATTCCTGACAAGTTCCCAGATGACACTGATACTGCCCAGGAACCATACTTTGAGAATCACTGCTCTAAAGGTTTGCCGTCAGAGTACATGCTGAGTTGATGCCCATCAGCAGTGCTTCTCAAACTCTAAAGAGCCAACATATCACCTGGAGATGATGTTACAATGCACACAGCGATTTAGAGGCCTGGGGTGCAGCCGAGAGTCTGCAAACTCTCGGGCATTACCAGCGATGCTATTTTGTAAATAATCTTTAGCAAGGCTTGAAGATATTCTTATGGCATTCAAGTTCCTTTCTTCAAAAGAGAAGATGCAAATGAAAATAAGAAATTCAAAACATCGCTAAGAAAAGGAGCCTGAATGAATATTTGTTTCAAATGCTTTCTATTTTTTTTTCTCTCTAGAACACCGGTTCCTCAAGTTCAGTGATTTTTTGTGCTGTTTTACTAGAACATGGAAAGCATAAATTTGCAGAGATTAGAAATGATTAGATAAATGCATTTAACTATCCTTGATATTATGTTGATTTTGTCACTACATTCACCATCTCTTCTAAAAGTAAAGACCACTAAATGATGAGATCTTTAAGAGCAGGACCAGCTCCCTCTATTTTTATATCTCCAGAACTTGGCAGACCTGTTACCTGATAACACAAGTGGGTCGGGAGAGAAATAAAAAAGAAATAAATTCTTTAACATTTTTTCAATTTAAGAGCTTACCAAATACTTATGTTCCACTTGAGAGTATTAATAGAGACAAATATCTACAATTTTCACAATTATGCTTGTGAAATTTTATGTACAATAGGATTAAAAGCACCTTAAAACATCATTTCCTAGATGCTGCCAACCAGAGCGGCAGTGCTGAAGGCCCGTGTGAATGAAGACTGCGGCTTGTGCACAGGCAGGTCAACGTCTCCAATTGTCACGTCTGCCAATCTGCAAAAACACTGTTAGCAAATTGTTAGCAAACTGGTAAAGGAATATGTGCTTTAAATCTTAAAATCATCTGACTAAATCTCTAGGACAGCAGTCATTTCCAGGTGAGGATGGAGGCATTGAAAAGTGGCTTCCATGATCTCTAGATAATTTTTCTTACTTCTGCTTTTGAGCCTCTATCTTCAGGTTTTCATGACCTTTTCTCTATTTTGTAATTTGTAATAAATCCCTAACTACTTTCCTTACCCTGAGAAAAATCTCCCTTTTCCATTCTAAGTATCTTTAATGTTTACTTGTTTATTTGACTTCAGATATTAATTGCAACGTACAAGTTCTACATTTGTGTCACGCAGAATCTTTGGTTGTGGCACACGGGCTCCAGAATGCGCAGTTCAGTACTTGTGGCTCGTGGGCTTAGTTGCTCCAAGGCCCGTGGGATCTTAGTTCCCAGAGCAGGGATCTAACCCACATCCCATGCGTTGAAAATGGGCTCTTAACCCCTGGACCACCGGAGAATTCCCAAAGTACTTTGTGGTGGGGGGGTGGGGGGACATTTAAACTACATTTTAAGCACTTAAAAAAATCAGTACATTAATATGGATATCTTGCTGCTGCTAAGTCACTTCAGTCGTGTCCGACTCTGTGCGACCCCATAGCCAGCAGCCCAGGAGGCTCCCCAGTCCCTGGGATTCTCCAGGCAAGAACACTGGAGTGGGTTGCCATTTCCTTCTCCAATGCAAGAAAGTGAAAAGTGAGAGTGAAGTCGTGTCTGACTTTTAATGACCCCATGGACTACAGCCTATCAGGCTCCTCCGTCCATGGGATTTTCCAGGCAAGAGTACTGGAGTGGGGTGCCGTGGATATCTTAGTGAGAATGTATTTCAATTTGGGGCATGAAATAGTTCAAGAGGCAGCATAGGAAATAGCAGGAAGGTGAAACAAGACCTTCTCCTCCTCATCTACTACATTGGAAGTTCCAGAAGCCCCCAGACTTCCTGGAGTGACCGTGTAAACTACAGGACAGATTTACGGTTTCCTAGCTGTCCTCAGCATGTCTCTTCAGAGCTCTTTATGACTATGTATGATATTCTGAATACCATAAACACTGATGCATTGCTGTGGTTATTATATCCCTTTACTCTTCTGTAAGGTACTAAAGTTTGGCCCTCAGCTTTCTTTTTCAGTCTAAATATTAATTATAATCTTTTTACTTTTTAAAAATTAAGGTAAAATTCACAAATAGTAAAAGTCACTCTTGAACAAGTGCACAGTTGCAAGAATCTTGACGAATGTATACACTCCTGTGAACGCCACAACAATCAAGACACAGAGCATCTCCATCACCCCAAATGCTCCCAGGCGTCAGAACCTCGCTGCCGCCAGCTCATCTCCCGGCCACAGCCAATCCGTTTTCCATCTCTATAATCTGTCCTCTCCAAAATGTCATTTCAATGGAATCACATAGTTTGTACTCTTTCGTGTCTTGTTTCCTTTTCTCGGCACGATGCTTTTGAGAGTCACTCGGTCTGGACGGTTAAGGTAAGAGTAGTTTCTCGTTGCAGCTGAGTAGTCTTCCATGGAATCACTGCACCCCTGGCTGTTTAATCATTTGTGAGCTGGTGGACATTTAAGCTGTTTCTGGGTTCGGATTATTATGAATAAAGCTATAAACATTTCTTCATCTATTCTTGTATAGACACAGTACTTTCATTTCTTTTTGGTGGCATTGTTGTGTTATAGGTTCAGGTTTTCTGTACTTCCTTATGTTAGCTGTAGCAGTATTTTCTAGCAAGCATTTGCTTCTCATGCTAATCATTTTGGAAGTATAGATATCAAAGTAGTGTCTTCTTTTTTATTCTATCATGCTCCTTTTATTCCTAATATTGTACGTCTGTGCCTTTTCTGCTTTTCTCTCTCCCTGCTCCAAAACCCTTTGATTAGTCTGTTTTATCAGCTGGGTTTCATAGGTATGATTTCTGGGTCTAGTGCCTGCACACTGGTGTCTGAGGCCAGGTCCCGGCTCTCTGTGGACCGAGCCACGTCCAGGGGAGGCTACGGGTTCAGGGTTCTAAGGCATCTTGCCTACTAGCGGATGCGGCTGTGTACATTATGTATAGAATAGTATATATCTAGTATACAGACCAGTGTAAGAAGGACCTACTGTATAGCACGTGACTGACTCATGGGAAAAGACCCCGATGCTGGGAAAGATTGAAGGCAGGAGAAGGGGACGACAGAGGATGAGATGGTTGGATGGCATCACCAACTTGATGGACATGAGTTTGAGCAAGTTCCCAGAGTTGGCGATGGACAGGGAGGCCTAGTGTGCTGCAGTCCTTGGGGTCACAAAGAGTCAGACACAACCGAGCGACTGAACTGAACTGACTGTATAGCACAGAGAGCTATACTCAATAGTTTATAATAATCTAGAAGAGAAAAGAATCTGAAACAATATACATATGCATACGTGTGTTTTACTGAGTCACTTTGCTGTACACCTGAGATTAACACAACGTCGTAAGCCAACTCAACTTCAATTGGGAAAACACTAAAGAGATGTACAATCTACTCTGTTACACACCATCTGCGGCTGAAACCCGGCATTCTCTGGAACTTGACATTTAATCAGAGGCTGCCGACAGTTAAAGAAGAAGCTAATTGCTCTGTGGGACTCACTAGGAAGTCTTACATGTCAGATACAACTTAAAAATCCATGTTTAGTTCCTTGGAATGGACTGCAGGACAGTTAAAATCGTCTATCTGCAGACACCTGATAGAACACAGAAATTCTGTACGGAAGTTGTTTCATATGTCATGAGAAGCTTCTGCATATTTAAACCAAGAAATTGACACCATATGAGTGTTCTTTGAAATGGTCCTCATGTCTGTTGACTCTCAATCTTTTCACTAAAGGGTCTAGGAAGCTCTTTTTGCCTTTACATACTTTCATGGGTTCTCACAGCAAGAATACTGGAGAGGTTTGCCACTCACTCCTCCAGTGGGCCATGTTTTGTCAGAACTCTCCACTATGGCACATCCATCCAGGGTGGCCCCACATGGCATGGCTCATAGCTTCATTGAGTTCTGTAAGCCCATTTAGAAGGCTGTGATCCATGGAGGGGATGGATCTTTACTGCAGCTCCTTATTGCAAAATTCAGGCTTAAAATGAAGAAATTAGGGAAAACCACTGGGCCGTTCAGGTAGGACCTAAATCAAGTCCCTTATGATTATATAGTAGAGGTGACGAATAGATTCAAGAAATTAGATTTGGTAGAGAGAGTGCCTGAAGAACTACGGACAGAGGTCCGTAACATTGTACAGGAAGCAGTAACCAAAACCATCCCAAAGAAAAAGAAATGCAAGAAAGCAAAGTGGTTGTCTGAGGAGGCTTTAAAAGTAGCTGAAGAAAGAGGTGTGAAAAGCAAGGGAGAAAGGGAAAGATATACCCATCTGAATGCAGAGTTCCAGAGAACAGCAAAGAGTGATAAGAAGGCCTTCTTCAGTGAACAATGCAAAGAAGTAGAGGAAAACAACAGACTGGAAAAGACTAGAGAGCTCTTCAAGAAAACTGGAGAGATCAAGGGAACACTTCATGCAAGACTGGGCACAATAAAGGGCAGAAACAGTAAGGACCTAACAGAAGCAGAAAAGATAAAGAAGAGGTGGCAAGAATACACAGAAGAATTATACCAAAAATGTCTTAAGGATCAGGATACCCATGATGGTGTGGTCACTCACGTAGAGCCAGGCATCTTGGAGTGTGAAGTCAAGTGGGCCTTAGGAAGCATCACTATGTACAAAGCTAGTGGAGGTGATGGAATTCCAGCTGAGCTATGTAAAATTCTAAAAGATGATGCTGTTAAAGTGCTGCATTCAATATGTCCACAAATTTGGAGACAGCTGTGGCCATTGGACTAGAAAGGTCAGTTTCCATTCCAGTCCCAAAGAAGGGCAATGCCAAAGAATGTTCAAACTACCAGACAATTGCTTTCATTTCACATAAAAGGTTATGCTCAAATTCCTTCAAGCTAGGCTTCAGCAGTACATGAACTAAGAACTTCCAGATGTACAAGCTGGATTTAGAAAAGGCAAAGCAACCAGTGATCAAACTGCCCACATTCCTCAGCTCATAGAGAAAGCAAGGGAATTCCAGAAAAACATCTACTTCTGCTTCTTTGACTATGCTAAAACCTTTGTGTGGATCACAACAAACTGTGTAAAATTCTTAAAGTGAGGGGAGTACCAGACCACCTTCCCTGTCTCCAGAGAAACCAGTGGGTCAAGAAGCAACAGTTCAGACCAAACCTGGAACAACAGACTGGTTCAAATTTGAGAAAGGAGTACATCAAGGCTGTATATTGTCACCCTGCTAATTTAACTTATATGCACAGTACATCATGCGAAATGCCAGGCTGGATGAAGCACCAGCTAGAATCAAGATTACAGGAAGAAATATTAACCACCTTAGTTGTGCAAATGATACCACTCTAATAGCAGAAAATGAAGAGGAACTAAAGACCTTCTTTTTTAATTTTTAAAATTTGTTTATTTTTTAATTGAAGGATAATTGCTTTATAGAATTTTGTTGTTTTCTGTCAAACATTAACATGAATCAGGTCTTGATGAGGGTGAAAGAAGGGAGTGAAAAAGTTTACTTAAAGCTCAACATTCAGAAAACAAAGATCATGGCATCCGGTCCCATCACTTCATGGCAAATAGATAGGGAAACAGTGGAAACAGTGGCAGATTTTATTTTCTGGGCTCCAAAATCACTGCAGACAGTGACCACAGCCATGAAATTAAAAGACACTTGCTCCTTGGAAGGAAAGCTGTGAAAAACACAGACAGCACATTAAAAAGGAAAGACAAAGGTTTTTTACTTTTGCCAACAAAGGTCCATCTAGTGAAAGCTATGGTTTTTCCAGTGGTCATGTATGGATGTGAGAGTTGGACTATAAAGAAACCTGAATGCTGAAGAATTGATGCTTCTGAACTGCGGTGCTGGAGAAGACTCTAGAGAGTCCCTTGGACTGCAAGGAGATCCAACCAGTCGATCCTAAAGGAAATCAACCCTGAATATTCATTAGAAACTGAAGTTTCAATACTTTGGCCACCTGATGTGCAGAGCTGACTCATTTGAAAAGACCCTGATGCTGGAAAAGATTGAGGGCTGGAGGAGACGGGGACGACAGAGGATGAGATGGTTGGATGGCATCACGAACTCAATGGACATGAGTCTGAGCAAACTCTCAGAGCTGGTGATGGACAGGGAGGCCTGGCGTGCTGCAGTCCATGGGGCCACAAAGAGTCGGACACGACTGAGCGACTGAGCAACAACAACAGCTTCCCAAGAGTAAGTTTAGAATGAAAATTAGCTGTTATAAATGCTATGAAGAAGGACTTTAAAAAGAGAGAGAGAAAGATTGAGCTCAGAGATGCCAATAAAACACGGCCACAATATGGTTGGTCAAAGTCAAACTGTTGTTTGAAATGAGTATTTTGGGTGTGACCTGAGAGAAGAGCAGTAGTAATGCCAGGAGTCTTACTATATTTATCGGGCTTTCCATTTCTAACATGTCTCCGTTTCGGTTCACGGACACGTCCATCTGCTCTTTTTTGTGGGATGAATGCACGTCCCTCGTTAGCTTTGAGGGTGATGCCTGCAGCCCGGTTGCCTCCTGCCCTCACCCCAGGATGTGAGGAGACGCCTAGACATGCTTCCTATGGGCATCTGCCCTTGCAGAGCCAAGGTGGAGGCTGGCCCACCACTGCGGTCTGTCAGGATTGCGAGTCTCCCTCAGCAGTAACCATCAGGAAAGCTTGAAAGACGAGGCTTCTCACTCACAGGTCCTGGAGGGTACTCAGCATATCTAGTTGAAAGGGAAAGAGAGCCTGGACCTGGGGTTCTGCTTTTATTGGGATCCCTGATGGGGGACCCAGGTTTTTCTTCAGACACACCCTTTAATGATGAATTTACAGCATAAGAGCAGGAATTGAGGCGGCCAAATCGTCAGTTAAGTCAACCACAGAGAGGACTGACTCCACCTGCAATTGTTTATTCAAGATCTCCGTCTTTGAAGAGGATACCTCTGTTATCAAAGCTTAATGCACTTGCATCATAATAAAACAAACCTGCCAGATTCTCACCCTACAAAGATGTACTGCATAAAATATAGAACTGGCCTTTGCAGAGAGGAGAACTGTAAGCTGAGTGGGTGAAGCCAAACCAAAAGAAGAGTATTTCGTGACCGGATGAAAGTCATGCACGCTCAGTCACTCAGTCATGTATTTCGTGACAGATGAAAGTCATGCGCGCTCAGTCACTTCAGTCGTGTCCAACCCTTTGCCACCCCACGGACTGCAGCCCGCCATGCTCCTCTGTCCATGGGATTCTCCAGGCGAGAACACTGGAGTGGGTTGCCATGCCCTCCTCCAGGGGATCTTCCCGACCCAGAAATCGAACCTATGTCTCCTGCATTACAGGTGGATTCTTTACCTCTGAGCCTCCAGTGAAGCCCCACAGTGAAAATTATATGAAACTCAAATTTCAGTGTCAATTTTAAAAAGTCTTAACACACACATTCTCATTCATTTACATGTTATCTATGACTGAAAGAAAAGAGTTTCTCACACTAGCCTGATGCTGGAAGAGATTGAAGGCAAAAGGAGAAGAGGGTGGCAGAGGATGAGATGGTTGGATGGCATCACTGACTCAATGGACATAAGTTTGCATAAGCTCCAAGAGTTGGTGATGGACAGGGAGGCCTGGCGAGCTGCAGTCCATGGGGTCACAAAGAGTCAGGCACGACTGAGCGACTGAACTGGACTGAACTGATAGCTTACAGTGAAAGGTGTCAGATTCTTGATCTCCGAAGAAGATTTAGCTTCGGGACCAGGGACCAGGCCTGATCACTCAATAGCTTTTGTATAGCAGAGTTGTATTAAAGTATAAAAGGGACAAAGAAAGCTTCTGAGACAGACATCAGAAGGGGGGGAATGCACCCCTAGCTAGTGTTAGCAAGGGAGTTATGTACTTTTTAATTAGTTATTACAATAAATGAAAAGAATGTCTCAAGTTTGTGAAAATTTTACCAGACCCACTCCCACAATTTACATTTTAAGATAATAGGATTAGAACTTAACAATAGAAAGATCCTACCAGACCCACTCCCATAACATGCTATGCTAAGTCACTTCAGTCATGTCCGACTCTGTGCAACCCCATAGACAGCAGCCCACCAGGCTCCCCCGTCCCTGGGATTCTCCAGGCAAGAACACTGGAGTGGGTTGCCATTTCCTTCTCCAACGCATGAAAGTGAAAAGTGAAAGTGAAGTCGCTCAGTCGTGTCTGACTCTTAGCGACCCCATGGATTGCAGCCTAACAAGCTCCTCCGTGAATGGGATTTTCCAAGCAAGAGTACTGGAGTGGGGTGCCATTGCCTTCTCTGATGATATACATTCTAAAACATCAGGGTTTTTAGGAAGGAGAAACTGTCCTCAAGCAGGATACATTGTTGTTGTATAATCCCTAGTACAGAGTTTAAACTGAGTTGTTTGTTGTGTAATCATCAGTTTCAGACTTAAAGAAAAAAACCATTTTATGTGATTAAGGAACATAGAGGGAAAAAAGATGTTTGTCCTTTCCTCCTCCCTGAGAACCCCAGACCCCTCTCTCCTTGGGGACCCCAGACTACTTATCAACCTGCCTAGGAATTGACTCTCTCATTAGTTCTAGAAGGTTTTGTAGGTCTTCATAGAACCATTCAAGTTCAGCTTCTTCAGCAAAGCTATGACTTTTCTAGTAGTCATGTATGGATGTGAGAGTTGGACTATAAAGAAAGCTGAGCGCCGAAGAACAGGGGCTTTTGAACTGTGGTGTTGGAGAAGACTCTTGAGAGTCCCTGGGACTGCAAGGAGATCCAACCAGTCCATCCTAAAGGAGATCAGTCCTGAGTGTTCATTGGAAGGACTGATGCTGAAGCTGAAACTCCAATACTCTGTCCACCTGATGCAAAGAACTGACTCATTGGAAAAGACCCTGATGCTGGGAAAGATTGAAGGCAGGAGGAGAAGGGGATGACAGAGGATGAGATGATTGGATGGCATCACTGACTCAATGGACGTGAATTTGGGTAAACTCTGGGAGCTGGAGATGGACAGGGAGGCCTTGTGTGCTGCAGTCCATGGGGTCACAAAGAGTTGGACACGACTGAGCAACTGAACTGAACTGAATTGAACCTGGAAGCTCTTAAGATATTGTGTAGCTCAGCCAATGACCTTGAAGGATCTGGGTTTTACTAGATATCTGGGTTCACTCCTCAATGTTCACCTCTAGTCAATCAAGCAAATAAACAGAATTACATAAGTCCTATTTATCAACATGTACAGAAGCAGAACAAAAGGAGTACAGAGTACAGATTATCTCAAGTGGATCTGCTTGATTAGATAAACAAATACCAAGTGATAGACGACTCTTAATAATGGGTGACCTTGACTCCAAACCTCAGATGCTTGAAGCCTGAATGCTCTCTCAGTCTTGCTGGAAGCCACCTCAATCTTTTATTTTCTAGTAAACATAAAACATTTATTCCAATGCGATTATCAGCCTATACATGCTTTAGTTTATTATTTGGCTTAAGCATCTGGGGCAGT
The DNA here is from genome assembly GCF_029378745.1 of Bos indicus. Classification (NCBI taxonomy): domain Eukaryota; kingdom Metazoa; phylum Chordata; class Mammalia; order Artiodactyla; family Bovidae; genus Bos; species Bos indicus. The sequence continues at coordinate 83,606,097 of NC_091774.1, read as the reverse complement.
TCCTTTCAGCAAATATTTGACAACCTCTCACGTGGCAGGTATTTGCATGGTGCAGTAGGAGACACAAGGGTGAACAAGAAAGATTTTGAACCTATTTGCAGGGCAGGGATATGGATGCAGACACAGAGGCCAGGCTTGTGGGCACGGTGAGGGGAGGCGAGGCCTGGGGGAACCGAGAGGGTAGCACAGAGACACACACATTGCCTGTGTGAAAAGCTAGCTAACGAGAAGGTGCTGCAGGCCAGAGGCTCGAATCCGGCACCCTGTGAAGGCCTAGACGGGTGGATGGGGCGAGGCGGGAGCGAGTTCCAAGCGGCAGGGGACACGAGCACACTGGTGGCCGAGTCACACTGCTGTGCGACGGGACCCAGCACAGCACTGAAGCGGTTATCCCCCGATTAAAAATAAAATTAGAAAAAGAAGAAAGATATATCCCTGCCTTTGAGGAACTCACGGTCTGGCAGAGAGGTACATATTAAATAAACACAGTTAAATAATTCTGCAGATAACTAATAGTAATTCTCATAAGTGCTGCAAAGGAAAGTACAGACTACCCAGACAGTCGATAACAGGGGAACATAACCAAGTCTTGGGATGCAGAGAGAGCGACCCTGAGGAAGTACAGTCCCCCTTCACCACAGGGGATGTGTTCCAAACCCCCAGTGGAGGACCGAGACTGAGAATAGTATCAAACTTCATATATACTTTTTTTCTCTATATGTACATTGCTAGAATAAAGTTCGGCTTCCCTGGTGGCTCAGCTGGTAAGGAATCTGCCTGCAACGTGGGAGACCTGTGTTTGATCCCTGGGTCGGGAAGATCCCCTGGAGGAGGGCATGGCAGCCCACTCCAGTGTTGTTGCATGGAGAATCCCATGGACAGAGGAGCCTGGGGGGCTACAGTCCCTGGGGTCACAAAGAGTCGGACACGACTGAGCAAATAAGCACAGCACGTAGAATAAAGTTGAATGTACAGGTCAGGCACAATAAAAGGCTGAGAGCAGAAATAGTGAAGTAGAACAATTACAACAACATAGTAAGAAAGAAGTGTGTGAACGTGGTCTCGCTGTCTCTCTCTGTTCCAAAATATCTTGCACAAATATTATGCCTTTGCCGTTTTAACGAAGCACGTTTCGTGCACTGTGACCTTGATTTTGGCAGTCTGAAATGGGACAGCCAGACTAGCACGGGTTTCTTTTTCCTTCTTCACCATTTCACACGTGAAAGGGTTGTTCTTACTGTCAGTCTTAACTTCAGCATACGATTTATTTTTCTTTCTTTATTAAGCTGAGAACTTTTATCTGTTCACTTAAAAGAAGCACTTACAGCTTCCCTTTGGCATGTGGGAATGGCCAGCATCACTACCCTGGCGCTTTGGGGCCACCGTTAAATAAAGTAAGAGCTCCTTGAACAGGACCACTGTGATACCATGACAATCTGTCTGGGAACCCTGACAGCTGTTGACTGATGGGCAAGATACACCTGACAAAGAGGTGATCCAGGTCCCAGGCTACATAGAACTATTGGCGTGAGAGTTCATCATGCTTCGAAGAAGGGCACACAATTTTTAACTAATGAATTGTTTATTTCTGGAACTTCCCATTTAACATTTATACTGTGGGATCACAGGTAACTGAAAATACTGGTAGCTCAGACAGTAAAGAATCCACCTGCAATGCAGGAGACACTAGTTAGATCCCCGGGATTGGAAGATCCCCTGGAGAAGGGAATGGCTACTCAATCCAGTGTTATTGCCTGGAAAATTCCATGAACAGAGGGGCTGGCGGGCTACAGTCTGTGGATTCACAAAGAGTCAGACATGACTGAAAGCACAGGGGGGTTAAGTACTGCGGTAGTTAAGCTGAAGGTTGGGCTTCCCAGGTGGCTCAGTGGTAAAGAATCTGCCTGCCAAAGCAGGAAATGCAGGAGACTTGGGTTTGATCCCTGGGTCAGGAAGATCCCCTGGAGCAGGACATGGCAACCCACTCCGGTATCCTTGCTTGGAGAATCTCACAGACAGTGGAGTCTGGCGGGCTACAGTCCATGGGGTCCCAAAGCGTGGGACACGGCTGAGCAACCAGGCACTCACGCAGGAGCGGGCCAGTGGAGAGAACAGGAGGCATCACCACGTGAAAGCAAGCATTCTAAGGAGGAAAGGCACACGTGCAAATACGCCTTGAGGCAGGAAGAAACGTGGCCGATGGAAAAACTGGAGAGAGTGAGGCTGCGACCTACCGAAGAGTGGGGGAACGCGGCAGAGACAGGCCGAGGCCAGAAGGCACAGCTCTTTAGAGACCACATGTAAAATGCGGAGCTTTCACAGATGCAGAGAACAGACTTGTGCTGCCGAGGGGGCGGGGAGGGGGGAGGCAGAGTGGGAGTCTGGTTTAGTGGGAGCCACTATTATATACGCAATAGATAAACAACAGGTCCTGCAGGATAGCACTGCTGCTGCTGCTGAGTCACTTCAGTCGTGTCCGACTCTGTGCGACCCCATAGACGGCAGCCCACCAGGCTCCCCCGTCCCTGGGATTCTCCAGGCAAGAACACTGGAGTGGGTTGCCATTTCCTTCTCCAGTGCATGAAAGTGAAAAGTGAAAGTGAAGTCGCTCAGTCGTGTCCGACTCTTAGCGACCCCATGGACTGCAGCCCACCAGGCCCCTCCGTCCATGGGATTTTCTAGGCAAAATACCGTAGTGGGGTGCCATTGCCTTCTCCGATATACAACTGAGTTGATAGTTATTAGTGAGAAAACGAGTTAACAATTATGCACCGCCTTTTATGTACTAGGTACTATTCTAATCACCCTTATGATAACCAATCAGATTTTTACAAGTCTTAGGAGACAAGAGCTATTATTATCTACAGTTTACTGACAAGGAAACTGAGACTCAGAGAGGTTAAGGCACGTACCTAACATCACTCAGCAAAGATGGTGAAATGAAAATGAAATCACTCACATATGTCTGTCTCTCTGCGACCCCATGGACTGTGGCCCACCAGGTTCCTCTATTTATAAAATTCTCCAGGCCAGAATACTGGAGTGGGTAGCTGTTCCCCTCTCCAGGGGATCTTCCCAACCCAGGGATCAAACCCAGGTCTCCCGCATTGCAGGCAGATTCTTTACTGTCTGAGCCACCAGGGCAGCACAGCAAAGACGCTAGTACTAAAGAAGGAGCAAGTTAGCAGTAGAAGAAATAGATTTCAACTCTGGATATTCTAATTTTGAGATTCTTATGAGTTATGCAAGCAGAAATGTGGAGAAAACATCTGGCTATAAGTTGGGGCTCAGAAGGGAATCTAAGACAGGAATAAAAATTTGGGAAATACTTGAATATTTGAAGGATTCAACCGGGATGTGAGAACACTAGAATTTGTAGCATGAGAAAAAGTGATAGTTTAATACAAAGCCCTGAGAACATAAAGCATTTAAAGTTTAACTATATATAGTGAGTACAAAGAAGCAGCAGTCCAAAAAAAGGAGGACAGTCAGGGGTGGAGGTTGGTGCTATTCTAAAGAAGTGATGTGAGAAATGTGTCTCAAATTGGAGCATCAGTTATATTCACGGCTTTTCGAGTTCAGGTTGAAAAGGTGGCCAACAGAATGGGAAAAGTTACTTGCAAATCATGTCTGATAAGGGACTTGTATCTAGACTATACAGGAATTCTGCAACAAAATACTAAAAAGATAAATGATCCAATTTAAATATGGGCAAAGGATCTTTTTGGAGTGGGGAAAATGTTCTATAATTGACTGTGGTGATGGCTGCACTGTCTCAATACACGGAAGACCACCGAACCAAAACCACGGAAACCACCTTATGTGGCTGAATGCGTAGGGTGTACATTACATCCCCAAAAACCTGTTTTTCACAAATGTGGTCAAGTTCGGGGAAAACTGAAAGCTTTAGCGGATCCTAAATTAGCCAAGATTAGATGACAGTACTTAACCAGTCCATTCTGAAGGAGATCAGCCCTGGGATTTCTTTGGAAGGAATGATGCTAAAGCTGAGACTCCAGTACTTTGGCCACCTCATGGGAAGAGCTGACTCATTGGAAAAGACTCTGATGCTGGGAGGGATTGGGGGCAGGAGGAGAAGGGGACGACAGAGGATGAGATGGCTGGATGGCATCACCGACTCGATGGACGAGAGTTTGAGTGAACTCCGGGAGTTGGTGATGGACAGGGAGGCCTGGCATGCTGCAGTTCATGGGGTCGCAAAGAGTCAGACATGACTGAGCGACTGATCTGATCTGATCTGAACCATCAAAGACAAGATTGGAGCAATTACTATAATTAGTAACAGAACCAGAGCGACAATGAGAGTGTTTTGCCTAATAGACACTATTTAATGAATGATGAAGTGGCTAGAAATGAAATGGATGGTCAGCTTACAAATGTATTGCTTGAACTATATAACTGGAAAAAATTCTAAGCATCGTACTGGTTATATACTGTGGCATAGGTAACTACTCCAAAATCTAGTGTATTAACAATCATTTTCTTAAATGTACGGGTCAGCAATTTGCTCTGGGTTTAGCTAAATAGTTATTCATGTTATTTTATTCATTTGGTGGCTCAGCTGATGTGAAATGATCTAAAATCACCTCTCTCCAAGTCATGAGTTGGCAGACAGACAGCCAGACTGTCTCAGTTCTTCACTATATGGTCCTTCCAGTAGGCCAGCTTTATCCACACATAGTAGGTCTTCAATAGAACTGAAGTAGAACATAGTAGAACTCAGTGCAAAAGCAATTTTTCAACCTTCCTCTTACATCACATTTTCTAACTTCCTGTGGACCCAAGTAATTCACATTAGCAAGCTCAAATTGAAGCCTAGAATTAAGCAGATCTCCTGTATGGAGACATACACTTTACAAACATTCATGTCCAGGTGTCACTTAAAGCCTTGAGATTTGGGGACTTTGCTGGCAGTTCAGTGGCTAACACTCTGCCTTCCAGTGCAGAGGGTGTGGGTTCAATTCCTGCTCCGAGAGGTAAGCTCCCATATGCCTTGAGGCCAAAATACCGAACACGAAATAGAAGCACTTTCGTAACAAGTTCAATAAAGACTTCAGAATTTGTTGGTGTTCACTCAGTCATGTCTGACTCTTTGCAACCCCATGGACCACAGCACACCAGGCTCCTCTGTCCTCCACTATCTCCCAGAGTCTGCCCAAATTCATGTCCATTGAGTTGATGATGCCCTCAAGCCAGCTCATCCTCTCTCACATCCCCATCTCCTCCTGCCCTCAATCTTTCCTGGCATCAGGGTCTTTTCCAATGAGTCAGTTCTTCATATCAGGTGGCCAAAGTATTGGAGTTTCAGCTTCAACATCAGTCCTTCCAAAGAATATTCAGGACTGATTTCTTTTAGGATGGACTGGTTGGATCTCCTTGCAGTCCAAGGGACCCTTAAGAGTCTTCTCCAACACCACAGTTCAAAAGCATCAATTCTTCTGCGCTCAGCTTTCTTCATAGTCCAAATCTCACATCCATACATGACTACTGGAGAAACCATAGCGTTGACTAGATGGACCTTTGTCAGCGAAGTAACATCTCTTCTTTTTAATATGCTGTCTAGGTTGGTCATAGCTTTTCTTCCAAGGAGCAAGTGTCTTTTAACGTCATGGCTGCAGTCACTATCTGCACTGATTTGGGAGCCCCCAAAAATAAAGTCAGCCGCTATTTCCACTGTTTCCCCATCTATTTGCCATAAAGTGATGGGACTGGATGCCACGATCTTAGTTTTCTGAATGCTGAGTTTTAAGCCAACTTTTTCACTCTCCTTTTTCACTTTCATCAAGAGGTTCTTTAGTTCCTCTTCACTTTCTGCCATAAGGGTGGTGTCATCTGCATATCTGAGGTTATTGATATTTCTCCTGGCAATCTTGATTCCAGCTTGTGCTCCATCCAGCCCAGCATTTCTCATGATGTGCTCTGCATATAAGTTAAATAAGCAGGGTGACAATATACAGCCTTGACGAACTCCTTTTCCAATTTTGAACCAGTGTGTTGTTCCATGTCCAGTTCTAACTGTTGCTTCTTGACCTGCATACAGATTTCTCAGGAGGTGGGTCATGTGGTCTGGTATTCCCATCTCTCTAAGAATTTTCCAGTTTGTTGTGACCCACACAGTCAAAGGCTTTGGCATAGTCAATAAAGCAGAAGTATATGTTTTTCTGGAGCTCTTTTGCTTTCTTGATAATCCAATGGATGTTGCCAATTTGATCTCTGGTTCCTCTGCCTTTTCTAAATCGAGCTTGAACATCTGGAAGTTCACAGTTCTCATACTGTTGAAGCTGGGCTTGGAGAATTTTGGGCATTACTTTGCTAGCATGTGAGATGAGTGCAACTGTGCACTCATCTCATCAGGTGGCCAAAGTATTGGAGTTTCAGCTTCAGCATCATTCCTTCCAATGAATATTCAGGGTTGATTTCATTTAGCATTGACTGGTTTGATCTCCTTGTTGTACAAGAGACTCTCAAGAGTCTTCTCCAACACCACAGTTCAAAAGTATCAATTCTTTGACTTTCAGCCTTCTTTATGGTCCAACTCTCACATCTGTACATGACTACTGGAAAAACCGTAGCTTTGACTTCCTGTGGACCCAAGTAATTCACATGACCAAGCTCAAATTCAAATCTAGAATTAAGCAGGTCTCTGGTATGAAGATATAAATTTTACAAACATTCATATCCAGGTGTTGCTTAAAGCCTTGAGATTTAGGGACTTCCCTGGCGGTCCAGTGGTTAAGACTTCACCTTCCAATGCAGAAGGTGTGCAGATTCGATTCCTATTCGGGGAAGTGAGATTCCCACATGCCTCGTGACCAAAACACCAAAACATAAAACAGAAGCAATATTGTAACAAGTTCAATAAAGACTTTAAAAATAGTCCACATCAAAAAAAAAAGAAAAAGCCTTGATATTTAACGAGAATCCTAAAGGAAAAAGAATTCTAGGAACTGAACCCTAGAATATTACAGCTTTTAGAAAATCAGGCACCCTAGGGTACACCAGTGTGAGAAAACCAAAAAGGACCAGTCAGAAAGTTAGGGGAAACTCCATAAAAGGATGGTGCTCCAGACTATTAGAGTGAGTATTTAAGGAGAAAAAGAGTCATCAATTGTCAGGTGAGGTAAATGAGGATTCATCGTTCCTGATATAGTAACTAGGAAAGCAGGATGCATTCTTAAAATCGTATTTTGAAGAGGCCAGAGAACTGTGCAAGTAATACAGACAAAATGAAACAGAGGTGGTAGGGTAGGCCCAGTAAGTGAATCTGTCTATTGAGAACGGACAACTGAGGCACACCCAGGGATGAGCAACACATGAGCACTAGCAGAGGGAGAAAATGGAGGAAAAGGTGTCATAATTAAGTCCTTAGCTAAGCTGATGGATTCTATTTCTCCCAACTTTATTGACAAAAGTTGTGTATATATATTTAGGTGGCCAACAAGATGACTTGATATACATGTGTATTATTAAATGATCACCATAATCAAGTAATTAACATATCCATCGTCTCATATGGCTACCATCTTTTCGTATGTGAGGGGGAGAACACGTAAGATCTACTCTCAGCAACATTTCAAGCTTACAATATAACACTAACTATAGGCACTGTGCGTACATTAGATCCCCAGAGTGGATTCATCTGATAGCTGGACGCCTGTCCCTTTGTCCAACATTTTCCTGTTTCCCCCAAGCCACAGCCCCTGGTAACTACCATTCTACCATCCACTTCTACGAGTCTGACTCTTTAGATGCCACATTTAACTGATATCACACAGTGCTTGTTTTTCTCTAACTTATTTCACTTAGCATAATGCCCTCAAGATCCATTCATTTTGTTACAAATGGCAGAATTTCCCTCTTCCTCATGGCTGAAAAATATCCCAGTGTGTGTGTGTGTGTGTGTGTGTGTGTTTCTTTATTCATTCATCAGTTGACAGACACTTAGGTTGATGCCACAATCCTGGCTATTGTCCACAATGCTGCAAAGAACATGGGGATACAGATACCACTTTGAGGTGCTGTAATCATGCTTGTTTCACAACCAAAGAATTGCTAATAGTTAAAGCTCAGGGGTTTGCTGGACTGGTTCCTGTTTCTCTTAGACCTTTTTGCTCTCTTTCTGCCTTTGCTCCTGTTTTTCGGGAAACATGACCACTGGCCCATAGAACAAATGTGCGGATCTGGACAGTGTGAAGCCCATACTCGGTTCCAACATCAGCAGGGCTTCTCGTGATGAGAAGAGCAGCGCAGCCCCAGCACACGGCCTGCAGCCGTTTCCTGCTTCCCTTCTTCTGTAAATCCCGGACAGCACCTGGGGGGTTGGGAGTTGGTTCTTTCGGACAGAAGTCCACCATCTCCCCAGGTTGCAAACTTCCTTAAGATAAAGCTACTTTTCCTTTACCCAACACTTGTCTCTCAGTAAGGTTTCTTGAGCAACAAGCAACAGAGCCTGAGAGCCTGATTTCATTTCCTTTGGATGTATACCCAAAACTGAGATTGCTGAATCAGACAATAGTTCTATCTTTGATTTCTTAAGAAAATGCCATACTGTTTTTCATAACAAAAAGCTATGACAAACCCAGACAGCGTTTAAGTTTAAAAAGCAGAGACATTACATTGCTGACAAAGATCTGTCTAGTCAAAGCTATGGTTTTTCCAGTAGTCACATACAGATGTGAGAATTGGACCATAAAGAAGGCTGAGTGCCAAAAAACTGATGCTTGTGAACTGTGGTGTTGGAGAAGACTCTTGAGAGTCCCTTGGACTGCAAAGGAGCTCCAACTAGTCAATCCTAAAGGAAATCAACACTGAATATTCATTGAAAGGACTATTGCTGAAGTTGAAGCTATAATACTTTGGCCACCTGATGCAAAGAGCTGACTTATTGGAAAAGGCTGATGCTGAGAAAGATTGAAGGCAAAAGGAGAAGGTGGCAGCAGAGGATGAGATGATTAGATAGCATCACTGACTCAGTGCACATGAATTTGAGCAAACTCCTGGAGATTGTGGAGGACAGAGGAGCCTGGCGCGCTATACTCCATGGGGTCGCAAAGAGTCCGACACAGCATAGCGACTGAAGGGCAGCAACAACCTTATCAGATAGAAAGTATCTAATGAATATTTTTCTCCCATTCTCTAGGCTGCCTCCTTATTTTGCTGATGATTTCCTCTGCTATGCAGAAGCTTTTCAGTTTGATATAGTCCTGCTTGTTTATTTTTCTTTTTACTATTTATACTCTTGGTGTCATATCCAAAAAGGTCATTGCCAAGACAAACGTCAAGGAGCTTCTTCCTCCCTGTGTTTCGTGTGCATCTGTCAGGCCTGTTTACTGGTTTCATTTGGTGCTGTCATGTTCGCCGGCTTCTTTGGAAACTCAAGTCCGTTTCCTTTGGTTTGCTTTCTAAACACAGCCCTCCTCAGGGACTCCACTGGGGTTTTACAACATCCTACCTGAAACCTAAAGTTTTCAGGTGGGAACTTTTGTCCATGAATGACTGCTAAGATTACTATTTCTGTGGGCGGATATATCAGAGACCTTGTATTCCAGCACCTTGCTGACCCTGAGCAAACGTTTTAAAGCCAGAGTGTTCGTTAATAGTTTTGGACGTTTCCTGCACGTAGCATGTAGCGCCCTTCCTGGCACACTCAAATTCCACATCTGATGTATGTCTCAGTGTTTCCTCCTGGGCCAGAAAACTCTCAGGGAAAACTCTTGGGAAAAAAAGAAACCTTAGGTCAAAAACCACTATGCCTACAATTTAAAAAAAAACTATGCCAAAGACCTCCTCATGTGCCAAGCTCCCCAATCCTGCCTGCTCCAACTTCAGAATTACAACTTCTGCTTCCATTTGTATATGTTGTAAGTCCTGCCCCCATCACATTTAATCTCTTAGGAAACATAATTTGCTTATACATCTAGAGTGAAATGGGAAAGAGGGAACATTAAGAGTCATTCACATAATTTATTCTCATTGGACTGAAGGGAATTTGAACCCTAATGGTTTAAGATGGGAAACAAAGAAATATTATTTCCTCATTCTCCCTAGCCATATCTTTCAAGTCTTCCTTGTTTATTACTTTATTTGGGCAAATACACCTGACCACACCTCCTGACATTACTCAATATTTGCTTGAGTAAAAGAGACTGAGGCAAACGGAAGGAGGAGCTCCCAGTACCCTCTGTCCATCACCCATAAAGAGCCAGCCCAACCTCACCATTCCTGAGCACGGCTGAAGAGATGAGACCAGCAGGCCAGCTCCCCCTAACGGGGCTGCTATTCTTTTCTCTTATTCCAAGTCAACTATGCCAGATCTGTGGTGAGTATGTTTTGAGCTAAAATTGGTCTAAACTTTGAGCATTTTGAGCTATGAGCTAAACACAGCATGGCAGTCTCCCGGAGGCTACCGTGTAGTTACCTGAGAAAAAGGCCCGGTTCCAGTGCTGGATGTCGTTGGACTCTGTGAGTAACCTACAGGGTGGCGGGAGATGCGGAGGACAGTTCTACGATGCATGTTGTTCTAAGAGGGCTCAGAGATTCAGTATTAACTTGTTTACTCTTCTTCCTAGGCTGAGATCCTTTCTACCACAACAGCCCTGTCAAGGAACTGTCTTTTCTCGTTCATTTTTAAGAACAAAAAATTCATGATCTCAGAAAAGTTTTCAGGTCATGGAAAGATACCTTGTGACTTTGAGATACAATCTATTTTTAGGAACTTCAACCCCGAGGTTTTGGGTTAACTCCTTGTAACTACACAGAGAAAAGTAATGTTAATAACGCCTTTCACATAATGAAGATTGCTCTCTTGTCCTTACTGAGTTTAGATATTCTATGCTGTACATCTTCCTCTTTTCAACTCTTCCCCATGGGACATGGGTAAAAACCCATCATCTCTCCTTTGGGTAGAGGCTCCAGAGAGTGTGCAATTCTATTAAAAAATGCTAAGTGAGAAAAGGAAAAGCTGGTCTCAGGTCCAGTGTGACCCCTTAGTAACTGAATGAACCAGTGCTTTTTTAACGTTTATTTATTTGTTTATTTGGCTGTGCTGGGTCTTAGCTGTGGCATGTGGGGTCTAGTTCCCTGGCCAGGAATCGAACCTGGACCCCCTGCTTTGGAAGCACAGAACTTTAACCACTGGACCAACAGGGGAGTCCCATGAGTCATTTTAGCTTCACCCATAAATGAAGAATAACCAGAGAAGGTTGTTGAAACGGGTGATTTCTTAAAGTATTATATGGCTCACAGGTTCATGATTTTTCTCTTGGAATTCTTTACCATGGAACTGAGCTTCGAGCCAGGCCTAAGGTGATGCTACCGTGTGGTACCAGCTGCGGCTACATCTCCCTGGTCTCTCTAGCCTACAAGAAGAAGTCCATCCCACAGCGGAAAGATGAAAGCTTAGAACCTGCCAATTCTTAATTCTTTCTCCTGGCCTGTCATTTCCTCGGTTGTGGCATAAGAACAGGGGTTCTCCGTCGAGCTTTTGAGGTTTCATTCCCAGTGCAAAATAAGTAACTTTGTTTTTAGTAGTTAAGGAAGTTGACCTGAGTTGTCCCTTTACCAGGAAGTAAAGAAGTCTATTTCAGTGCCAAAAAATCTGCTGAGCCGAATCTCAGAGGTGACTCACGATTGTCCAATTATGCCCATCACAAACCATGACCTTTCTCAATCACGCCGTTCAGATCTTCCTGACTCTATTAAAGGCAGGTGGGCAAGAAAAACAACATTTCCTGGAGTCGCTAAGGATAGTGACAGAAATTCAAGTTGAGCTAGAAGTAATAATACAAACAGTATCTTAGAGCTTATTTGGTGGTTTCTTGTCCATTATCTTTGGCTATTTCTTGACTTCTTGAAGTCAGGAAAGTTACATAACTTACCCCCAGTTGTAAGTTAAGGAATGAAGACCCCAGGAAAGATCTTCCTGAGCCCAAGGTTCACATTCTTTCCACTATTCCCCAAGCCCATGAGACAATTTGGAGATGGGAAGGATTTTCTTAGGTGATGCTCAAAGTATGCTGAGAAATATTTTCAGTGATGGTAAATCTTCTTCTCCTCCAGGTTTCTTGGGAGCTCTGGATTCTCTTTTTAATTCCACAGTGTAGAAGGACTCCCTCCATCCTTGCCCCTGGGACTTGGACACACTGTAGGCTAAAACTGGAAGGTTTTTCAAAGGGTCCTCCCTGCTGAATAATGCCTTGATCTTGATGCCCGGCCAGTTGGGCAATCAGGCAATGCAGCTCTGGGTCAATCACTAATGACACGTAGAACTTTTGCCTTCTTCCTCTTCTCTCTCCTTCTTGTCAGGATTAACCCAGCTGAATAAGAAGAAGATGGAGGAGAAAATGACTGAATCCAGAAAGCAGACTAGGTTATAGGTGGGGACTTGGAAGATGTGCATTGCAGTCTCAGTTAAAGCTCCAATTACCAAGGCCCCTTAAGGACACCCTCTGGGCCTTAGTGGCTAACACACATGCACACACGCACACACGCACTCGCACACACACACTAGAGCTACCAGGCAGGACGCAATGGTAAGGCTGATCCAGTTGTTTAAACATTTAACACTTCCATGCTGTCTGGCAAAAGAATAATGAATGGCAGAGTGGGGCTCCAGACCTCCCTTTTATCATTCCAGAAACATTGCCAGTGGCTACCAAGTGGGCCTGTGTCTGTGCCATATCTGTTACTAAATATTTTAATATCATTCCTGTTCTTAGCCCTAATATTCTATGCGTTTCTTATGTCCTCTCTCCCTTCCACAGTGGTAAATGAAACGAACTTCTGGCGTCTAGAACCTCTGATAAACACGATGCTAAATGCAAACTACACCAAAGGGACCCTAGGTCTCAATGTCCTGTTGACCTTGAGACTTGTTGGGATTAAGAATCAAAGCCTAGAACAACAGCTGAGTCAACAAATCAAAGAAGACATAAACAGCGGAGGTGAGTGCCTGTGTTCCCCGGAATATTTAGGGAAAGACTTACCCATCTATAAAGATGATCTCCAGTGAGTCCTAGAAATTGTGTGTCCAAGTCATCCCTGGTACATCCATCTCAGCTGTAGAAAACTTGAGATGAACAGAAGTAGAAATAAAATATTGTACACATGAAACTTATATAATGTTATAAACCAATGTTACCTAAAATTTTTTTTTTTAAATCTAGTTCAAGTATGTAGTGGTGTTTTTTTAAAAATAAAGTTCACATAAAATTTTTTTTTAATAGAGGTGACAAAAAGGTATCTCAAATCCTCAACCCCCTGCCGCTTACTGTAGAGTGAAGCTTTCCTTCTTTGGGCCCTGAAAATAGGAAGAGCAAAAGGAATCATACACTCTCATCCTTTAAGATTTACATCATTGAGTTGAGTTCATGACCAGACAAGAGCGTGGGCCACAACCAAGAAAGCTGATGGCAGAGAGGTGACCATAGAGTTGTGGAGATGTGGACTGGAATCGAGACCAGAGTCCACATTGAAACTTTCATTTCAACACTGAGCTTTCTAATGAGCATAAGCGGAAAATACAGCCACACCTACCTACCCAACAATATTATTGTGAGGATAGGAGGAGCCTGAGAATTTGGATATTTTAAATACAGGTCGATTATTCCTATCCTGGTGAGATGGCGCCCTCAAGGAGGAAGATCCCAGGGATTTATTATTTACCTATCTCTATTCTTTGTTTAAGGATTTCTTGATTCCAGAAAGAGCCTGCAGCTTCATGGGAAAGACCAAGGTCTAGGTTGCACTTATACAGCACTGCTAGAAAAGGCTCTGTTTCCGGGGATGAAGGAGAGGACAATAAAACATTAATAAAGAGTAGAACAGGACAACAAAGTGACAGCAATATAAATCGCAAGGGAGACAGGAGGCAAAAAAATCCTACGCATGTACCTTGTTTAACTTGAATACTTTTCTTTTCAGAGATGGAGTTAACCTCGGGAGAGCTTGCCTTGGGTATTCTGGGTTTGGGAGCATGTGAAAATCAGGATGAAGAGTTTATACGTGGTGCTCGTCTGGTTAGCAAACTTGAAGCCAAATTCCAAGCAGAAATTCAGAACATGGGTGAGAATCACGTGCTCAGAGGCCCCGGATGTCTTTGTCTCTCTTCCACTGATTCAGAACCGTATCGAGTTTCTACCTACTCGTTCCTTCTCTTTTTCACTCCACTCATCTCACTGTACCTTTGAAGACCACTTTCCCTTCTTCTTTCTTTCAGATGTGTCTAGAGTTTTCTTTTCCAATATGTTCAATTAAGCATTGACCCTACGTCCAGCTTGCCTTGCACTGGGTGATAAATACGCACGCCCACACGCAAACACACAGGCCACAGGTCTCTAGTCCTTCAGATGCTTGGCTTTTGGACAAATCACACCAGAAACAGCTGATCAAGATGAGACACTGTGTCATAAGCACCAAAGCGTATACCTAATGATTGTAGCACAAGAACGAAGAGGGCAAAAGCGCTGAAACCTAGGTTGATCGTCAGGGCTCCTAGTGAGATACATTTCTGGGTTCTAGTTCTAGCTCTGTAGCCATCTGAACATCAGGATAGTATTTGTTTCATTTTTACTGGAGTGTGGTTGACTCATAATATTGTATTAGTTCTGGTGTACAGCAAAGTGGATCGATTATACATTAGTAGCCATCTGCCACTCTTTTTTTAGATTCTTTTCCTCTAGAGGCCGTTACCGAGTGTTGAGTAGGCTTTCCCGTGCTCTACAGCAGGTCCTCATTAGTTATCTATTTTATACACAGGAGTGTGTATATGGGCTGCCCTGGTAGCTCATATGGCAAAGAATCTGCCTGTAATGCAGGAGACCCAGCTTAATCTTGGAGAAGGAAATGGCAACCCACTCCAGTATTCTTGCCTAGAAAATCCCAAGGACAGAGGAGCCTGGAGGGCTACAGTCCAGGGGGTCAGGAAGAGTCAGACATGACTGAGCGACTGGGCACACACCATGTGCCAGGCCCGGGTGCAGCCTTGCTGTGGCTGCTCCAGTGCGCTTGCCTGGAGAATTCCACAGACAGAGGCTACAGTCCACGGGGTTGCAAGGAGTTGGATGTGACTGTCCATATGTCAATCCCAGTCTCCAATTTATCCCTCCCCACGCACTTATCCCTTGGTATAGCCATAAGTTTGTTTTCTACATCTATGACTCTACTTCTGCTCTGTAGATAGGTTCATTTGTACCTTTCCTCAGATTCCACACACAAGTGATATGATATGCTGTTTGTCTCTCTGTGTCTGACTTAACTCAGTATGAGAATCTCTGCGCCCATCCATGTTGTTGCAGATGGCATTATTCCGCTCTTTCTGATGGCTTAGTAATATTCTATCGTATATATGTGCCACATCTTCATTATACACTCCTCTGTCAGCTTGCTTCTATGTCCTGGCTGTTGTAAATCATGCTGCAACGAACACTGGGGTGCACAGATCTTTTTGAATCAGCGTTTTCTCAGGATACATGCCCAGGAGTGGGATTGCTGGGAGAACAGGATTTTTATGTCTTTAATGCCGAATTGCCTCAGGCATAAAATAAAAGGAGTTGAGTTGAATTTGGTGGCCCTTGAAAGTGAAAGTGTTAGTTGTCCAGTCGTGTCTGACACTGCGACCCCGTGGACTGTAGCCTGCCAGGCTCCTCTGTCCATGGGATTCTCCAGGCCAGAATACTTGAGTGGGTGGCTGTTCCCTTCTCCAGGGGATCTTCCTGACCCAGGGATCGAACTCGGGTCTCTTGCATTGCAGGCAGATCTGTACTGTCTGAGCCACCAGGGAGGCCCGTGGTGGGCCTTAAGAGCCTTTAAGGGCCTCAAGTGTGCGGTTTCTCTGAGCAACCTCTCCCCTCTCTTACTCACCTCTCTTTAAATGCAAAGAAATGGAGATAGAGTAAGTAGAAATAAGCTTAAAATGTACTGTTCCAGGACCACCTGCGTCAGTAAGGTGTTGCTTCTCTCCCTGACAGAGGCACATGACGGCAACCCACTGACCAACTACTACCAGCTCAGCCTGGCCCTGCTGGCCTTGTGTCTGTTCAACGGCAGCTATTCAGTCACCAGTGTTACCTGTTACTTCACTCCTGAAAATAAGAACTATTATTTTGGGGACCAGTTCTCAGTAGGTAAGTCATTAAACCCAATTCCCTTGGCTTCAAGGACATGGGCACCAGGAGGCCTTGTCTTTTATATTTTTCTACCAATAAGTACGTGAGTTTTTCTTTCCTCACTACCCTAGTCTTCTCAGAAGAGGATTTTTTAGAAGAATGGATATGGGATGGTTTCTAAGCATCTTTGTAGATGTGCAGTACAGTAAAAGGGCCCAGTTCCTCCTCCCCCTTTTCTCTGAGTAGCCAATGGATGTTAGCTCTCAAGTTTAATTTTCCCACTTGTAAAATGAGGATAGATCATGAGGATTATCAGATAAGACATCTTAGGAAGCATAAATGTTACAGAAAAGGAATGCGGTGGAATTCACCTATCTCAACCCTGCATCTTTCTCTAACCCATTGGGATCATTTGGATGTGTGGGCTTACATGTGGTAAGATGCAATATTTTGATCAATAAAGTGTGTATCCATCATGGAAAAGGACCAGAAATTTCCCACTGGATTAGCTTACACATCCAAAAAGAAGGCCCTTTTAGACAGATCCACAAACTCATTTTTCTCCAAGAAGCTCTAAGAAAGTCACCATCCAGTGTCTCAGAGTAAAAAGGAGAATGTGAATTTCTTGTATTTCTCTTCCTATGAGAGGGAAGGCACCAGACCTAAAGAAAACAGAAGGAACCAAGAAATGAGCCAGAAAAACAGGTCTTATCCTCAGTCTTCTAATCTCTCGCCATATCCGCCCCCCCATTAAGGGTGTTTATTGAATAAACAGTTCTCCTAAGTGCTATTTTCTAATCAGTCTAATGAAGAACTTGGAAATTTAGAGACATTTTTGTTTGGTGTATCATCCTCGGTTTTCTCAATTTCTTTGCCAACGTGGCTGAAAGACAAAAAAGATGAGAACACCCACGACGTAAAAGCAGACTGTTTGTGTGTTTGCACCGACAAATCGATATGTGTTTCTATGACTAAGATGTGAGTTCTTGCAAAGCTCGTGGTTATCACATAGGAAGGAATCTCAACATACTTGAGAGGTCAGGGCGAGAGGATGGCTACTGTATCTGGAAATTCTTCTCTTGCATCATTAACTAGCATGACCAAGCACCCCGTTCTGCCTGGAGTCCTCCTATTGTTAATTTTGAAAGTCCCACATACCAGGAAACCACTCAGTCCAGGGGGAACCCAGGAGGCTTAGTCACTCGGTCACCAGTGTTTTGCTTCCTGACAGATACTGGAGCGATGGCTGTTCTTGCTTTAACATGTGTGCAGAAGAATACACAAAAGAATATGGACATGAACGCAGAGGGTAAAATCAGTAATTACGTGGCGTCACTGGCAAACAAGATCCAGGCTGAGAGAAAACAGGGTCTCTTTGGAAACATATTTAGCACGGGAGAAGCTATGCAGGTAAGTCAGAAGGCAAACCAGGAGACAGAGAACGGGGTCACGGCAGAAAGCAGCATCTTCCGCCTTCCCTCTTGGTCTCCTGAGGACTTACGATCCACCTGACTTTGTTTTAATCACGTGATTCCCTCCCTGCCTGAAACGTACCCCCTCTGCTTTACCTCCGCATCCAGTGTTTCTGTGCAGCTTTTCCTGCCTGCATTAAGAAATGCTGCTGCCTACTGCAATCTATTTTGTTGTTCTTCAACATGTCATTTCCCGCTTTACCACATACCACTGTTCAGTGTTTCATCTAACCTCCCAAAGTAGGTCGTTGCTATGGAAATAAGAAGTAGCAGCAGCAGTAAAGCAGCTGATAGTTATTGACATTAAGGCACTAAAGCACAACCACCCAGTGGAGAAAGAATTATTACCTCCATTTCCTGGAATAAGAGCATGAATCACAGAGTTCCAGTCAATCGCCTAATAGAACAAAGCCAAAGAGTGATGGAGAGGCGATGGGACCAGAATAGTTGGTGTCAGAACTCACACTCAGTGCTGGCACTGTCCTGTATATGCTCTTTGAAGACCAAGAATTTATTCCTGAGTTTAGTCACTGTTCAGCTCAACTCTAAGGGGTAGATACAAGAAGAGATGAGGAAAAGCACATGGGGGAAGAAGGGATTTCACCAAGTCTTTGGTATGAATTGGGGTCTGCCAGGCTGACCCGGGATGAGAGGATTTTCATAGGGAGAGAAGAAGCAAGGACAGAAGCGCAGAGGTGCATCCCGTAATTCAGGAAGATCAGAGTGTTCAGCCCAGCCGGCACAGGGCTCCTGCGGAAAACGACAAGATGATGGCGATGTAAATAAGGGTCCAGTCTTAAAGACTGTCCGTACTGTTGTTCCTCTTTGCACTTGCTATGCTAGACGTTAATATAAAGCAGTGGTTTCCTGTTCTGGGTGCACATCTGATTTACCTAGAGGGGAGGAGCTTTTAGAAAATGCGAATGTTTACGTCCCACACCAACTGGTTAGTATACAGTTCAGGTGTGGAGCATGGGCTTGGTCAGCCTACAGGTGGTATTCATTCATGGCAGGATCAAGAGCTGCTTCCCCACCACATTGTTTATAAAAAGATATAACGTGATGAGTTTTCTTAGGATGACCTTTTTAATTTTTATTTATTTTTTGGCCATGTCCTAAAGTATGTGGGATCTTAATTCCCAGACCAGGGATCAAACCTGTGCCCCATGCACTGAGAGCATGGACGTTCAACCACGCCACCCCACGGAGTTTTAACCCCTGGACCACCAGAGAAGTCCCTAGTGAGTTTTCTTTTTGTGTTGTTTTTAATAACTCACCAAAAAATAAATAAATAAACCTGATTGACCACTTGGTTACCTTTAAGAGTCTTCAAGAAAAGATGGAAAGCGGAACTGTCCTTCCTCGAGAAACTACAGAACAAGATCTTCAAGTTCAGTCCATCTGAGTCCTGGTCTTACTCCTGTTGTTGTTGTCTAGTCATTGAATCCTGTCCGACTGGTTTTCGACCCCAGGGACTGTAGCCCCCAGGCTCCTCCGTCCATGGGATTTCCCAGAAAATTAGTTAATACCCTCTTAAATGTTCCTGCCCTGTAATGCTACCCCTTGAGTCCAGTTCACACCTGCTGCCTGGAGCGTTTCTGTTCAAGAACCTCTGAGACTTCCCACTGTCCAGAAACCACCCAGGACCTTCAGGGGCTGCCGACCCGGCTCCAGCCCTCTTCTCCAGGCTGGCTCCCGCCATGCTCTGCATGTCCTCTCTACACCGGTCCTCCGAAGCCAAGAGGCATCCTCTGTGGGTCTTACTGAAACTCAGACACTCTCACCGCAAAGAGGCCTGGCCCTGGCCGTTCCTACGTTGTCCCCTTCAGTCACATGCTCACCTCCGCATGTTCCTGCTGAGACGCCATCGTAGCTCCGAGCCCTGTTTACCTATCGCCTTCTCTGCCGAAGCTTCGTCTGTCTCACTAATGTTTAAGAGCTCTTCCCCTTCAGAAAGACCGTGCTGCTAGACGCTTCTCGTAGGCTTGTGCTGTGCTTAGTCGCTCAGTCGTGTCTGACTCTGCAACCCCGTGGACGGTAGCCTGCCAGGCTCCTCTGTCCATGGAATTCTCCAAGCCAGAACACTGGAGTGGGTTGCCATGCCCTCCTCCAGGGGATCTTCCCGACCCAGGGATCAAACCCAGGTCTCCCGCATTGCGGGCAGATTCTTTACCAGCTGAGCCACCAGGGAAGCCCAAGAATACTGGAGTGGGTCGCCTATCCCTTCGCCAGGGGATCTTCCCAACCCAGGAATTGAACCAGGGTCTCCTGCATTGCAGGCAGATTTTTTACCAGCTGAGCTATCAGGGAAGCCCTTCTCTTAGGGCAGAGGTCCCCAACCTTTTTGGCACCAGGAGCCAGTTTCATGAAAGACAATTCCATTTTTCCATGGAAGAGGGTGGGGGGACAGTTCAGACAGTAACCCAAGTGGAGGTTCAGGAGGTAAGGTGGGTGATGGGGAGGGGTAAGGGAAGCTTCCCTGATTTGCCTGCTGCTCACCCCCTGCTGTGCAGTCCTCAGGGTGGGACTGGGGGTTGGAGACACTGGTCTTAGGGCCTTCATCTTAGGGACTCCTTTACAAGAATCTGTTAACACTATTTGGTTAACACTATGTCATAGTTAAGACTATCTCATATGGTTTCAGTGTCAGCAATAAGATAAAGAGTAAATACGGTAGAGAAAGACTGTTCTCATTGGCGCTGTGAAAGCTTGAGTGATTAAACAATCCCCACCTCCCCACCCAAACTAGCTTATAAGCTTCTTAAAAGGTACCTTAGTGGTCTAAGGTGGTTCCCATGTTTACTAAATTAGATTCAAGCTTTCCCATGATGTGAAGTCTCTCCCATTCATTCTCATTTTCTCCCCTTCTCTCTCTCTCTCTCTCACACACACACACACACACACACACACTAGGCTCTCTTTGTCTCATCGGACTATTACAAAAATGAAGCAAATTGCAGAGAAACTCTACGTGCAGTATTTGACAACATTTCTCGGGGAGCATTTTACTTGCCGATTACTGCAGCCCAGATCTTACCTGCCTTGATGGGAAAGACCTATCTGGATGTCACCAACCCTTCTTGTGGCCTCAATCCAGGTATAGCACTAATGAGCAAACTGTTTTGCCTCATTCAGCGTAACACTCAAAGCGTGTAAGACTGAGATGGCCTCATTCAGCGTAACACTCAGAGTGTGTAAGACTGAGATGGCCTCATTCAGCGTAACACTCAGAGTGTGTAAGACTGAGATGGCCTCATTCAGCGTAACACTCAGAGTGTGTAAGACTGAGATGGCCTCATTCAGCGTAACACTCAAAGCGTGTAAGACTGAGATGGCCTCATTCAGCGTAACACTCGAAGCGTGTAAGACTGAGATGGCCTCATTCAGCGTAACACTCAGAGTGTGTAAGACTGAGATGGCCTCATTCAGCGTAACACTCAGAGTGTGTAAGACTGAGATGGCCTCATTCAGCGTAACACTCGAAGCGTGTAAGACTGAGATGGCCTCATTCAGCGTAACACTCAAAGTGTGTAAGACTGAGATGGCCTCATTCAGCGTAACACTCGAAGCGTGTAAGACTGAGATGGCCTCATTCAGCGTAACACTCAGAGTGTGTAAGACTGAGATGGCCTCATTCAGCGTAACACTCGAAGCGTGTAAGACTGAGATGGCCTCACTCAGCGTAACACTCAAAGCGTGTAAGACTGAGATGGCCTCATTCAGCGTAACACTCGAAGCGTGTAAGACTGAGATGGCCTCATTCAGCGTAACACTCGAAGCGTGTAAGACTGAGATGGCCTCATTCAGCGTAACACTCAAAGCGTGTAAGACTGAGATGGCCTCATTCAGCGTAACACTCAAAGTGTGTAAGACTGAGATGGCCTCAGGAACCAGTTAGACCTGTCTGGGAACAGTATAACAGGTCCCAGACAGAACTCAGTCCTCCACGCCATCAGGGACCGTAACTGCCAGAGGATTTGTCCTTATTAGGGTAGCAGACGCTGTTCTTGGTTCAAACACTGACAACAAGGCAGTGTTGATTAACGGATAAGCGTGCTTGCTGAGTCGTGTCCCACTCTTTGGGACCCCCTGGACTGTCCCAGCAGGCTCCTCTGTTCATGTCATTTCCCAGGCAAGAATGCTGGAGTGAGTTGCCATTTCCTGCTCCAGGGGATCTTCCCTGCCCAGGGATTAAACCAGCGTCTCCTGCGTCTCCTGCATTGGCAGGTGGATTCTTTGCCACGAAGCCAGCTGGAAAGTGACTAAAGGGTGTCCGTCTCTCAAGTGGTGCTTTCTAATTGCTGGATGCAGAGAGATTTTCTGAGCATCATTCCCAACCCAAAAAGTATAACGTCTCTGGCTTTTCATTAGGCTCGATGCATGAGCACCCAGAGACATGACGTTAATGGGGAAAGAATGTGGCAGTGTTATAAGAAAATTACAGCTTGAACCATTAATCAAACCACTAATTTTGCAACAGGTATAAAGAGAGGAGACTTTTCCTTCTGTCTTGGTCATTTCTGGTTCAGCCACATATACGTTTAGGGAACTTGGACAAAACCCTAAGTTTAAAAGTTTTCTACTATAAGAAATGCCAATGATAATAGTATGTAGCAGGCACTAATAAGGACTGAAGAAGATAATTCATGCAAAATAGTTAGCACACAGTGCCTGGCATGTAATGTTCTCTATAAATGTTAATAAATAAAAAGGCAGGGGTTGGGAAAAATAGGGGAAGGATGCTAAGAGAGACAGACTTCCTGTCATAAAATAAATACTTCATGGCAATATAGTGTACAGCATCCAGAACATAGTCAACAATGTTGTCGTAACTTTGTATGGTGACAGATGGTTACTGGAGTCACAGTGCTGATCATTTCCTCGTGTAGATAAATGTTGAATCGTGTTTTACATGTGAAACTAACATAAGGTTGTGTGTCAATACTTCAATAAAAAGTTAAAAGGCCAAGGGGCTTCCCTGGTGGCTCAGTCATATGGGATCCACCTGCCAGTGCAGGAGACACGGGTTCAATCCCTGACCTGGGACGACCCCACGTGCTGAGGGGCACCCACGTACCGCGACTCCTGAGCCTGCGCTCTAGAGCCTGGAAGCCGCAACTCCCGGAGCCCGCGCGCCCTGGAGCCTGTGTCCTCAACCACAGAAGCCACAGCAAGGAGCAGGGAGCGTTCTCACCTGTGACTAGAGGCAGCCACCCCACTCACCGCATCTAGAGGAAGGCCCGCAGTAGCAAAGACCCAGCACAGCCAAAAACAAACACATTAATAAATGACTTAGTTTTTAAAATCACAAAAAGGAAAAAAATCAAAAAGCACACAAAAAAAAAGAAAAGAAAGGGGGAAGCATTATTGTATGCTGCACCAATGCAAAAAAAAAAAAAAGAACAATCAGGAGGCTCTGTGAGAAATGGGAAATGGGGCAACTGATTTGCTGCAACAGCTGAAAGTTGAGGCAAACACAAGCCTTCACAAGCCGGTGAGTATCCGGTTTTAATTTGTGCTTTAGTCGTCTGCGAGATACCCACTCACCCCCACCCCCCGATTGCTGATCCGGGCTTCTGGTATAAACCCTCTTCCGCATTGACGGGGAAAGAGTTGTTGCATAGCCTTGGAGAGGTGTGCAGACTCTGACATAGTTTTTATTCTTCTGAATAATATTTCTCCTCTACTTTTCTATCTCTGCCAGTCAAATTCAACACCTCCACTGAAAAGCCTGGTACTGTGACACCTACAACCGCACCCTTGAATATCTTAGTCAAATACTCTGTGCGAATCAACAAGACAAGTCACACTGAAGTCACTGTGAGAAAGGGTTCTGTCTTCCTCGACGTGATGAAGGCTGCTCAGGAGAAAAATGAGACCCTATTTCGGTATGTCTATATAGGCCATGGAATTCTCCAGGCCAGAACACTGGAGTGGGGAGCCTTTCCCTTCTCCAGGGCATCTTCCCAACCCAGGAATCGAACCCAGGTCTCCTGCATTGCAGGCAGGTTCTTTACCACCTGAGCTATGAGGGAAGCCCAATGGCTAACCTAAGGTTAAGGAATTTAATGTGATTATGACTCAGCAGGAATACATCCGCACCAGAGTGCAATGTACATTTAAAACACTTCTCAGTTAGTAGATGTGCTGCACGTCCTCATGGCACAGCATGGAGTTTAAAAAGGGAGGTGAAATGCTCCCTCTTCCAGCACATAGCAGGTATTAATAGATAGACAGTAAGTACCAGGGATCTCTCTTCTGTCAGCAGAACTCCTTCAATTAACAGAATCTAAGTCAGACATTTTGTGTCCAGAATAGTGGGTTTTAATTGGTTTTTAATCACTGACCCCTTTGAAAGTCACATGAGTGGAATTCTCATCCCAGAAAATGAACAAATGCATAAAATGTGTCATTTGTTTTTTTTTTTTTATTTTATATTGGCATATAGTTGATTAACAGTGATGTGTTAGTTACAGGTATACAGCAAAGTGATTCAGATACCCATAAAAGTATCTACTTTTTTTCAAATTCTTCTCCCATTTAGGCTCTTACAGACTGTTGAGCAGAGTTCCCTCTGCTGTACAGCAGGTCCCTGTTGGTTCTCTGTTTTACATACAGCAGCGTGTACTTGTCAATTGCAAACTCTCAGTCTATGCCGCCCACCTCCACCAGCCACCATTTCCCCCTGGTAACCATGAGTTCATTCTCTAAATCTGTGAGTGCAAGACTTGTCATTTAAATCTGAGGTTTCACAGAGACTGGGGAGCTTCTCCAGGCCGCTTCCACCTTAGAGGAGATTCAGGGACTCAGTCAAGGCTCCCTGGCCTAGAGAGGTTAAATATTAAAATGAAGATATTGACTTCACCTCTGAAAAATATGGCTTAAATGGATCCTTAAGCCTAACTGGCATTTCTTGTGTCTAATAACATGCTCTAAGATGCAACAGAGAAAATCATATACAAGAAAATATGTATCTGTGTGTATATATCATTATAAAGCCTGTTTTCAAGTGTTTCCAGGAAGGTAGAAAAATCTGACTAATGAATATGAAACAAATATCAATTATGTCACTTCTTAATCAGTAAACATGAACCATTAAATTATCCTTTCCTTTTTTCTGAGAACCTCTAGGACAACCGGTTAACACTTTCTAGTACTGTTAGCATCTTCAAACTGTTACTGTCTTGGGTAGAAGATTGGGAACCGTTGATGGCGAAGTGTCTACTATGGCAGGAGAGAGGGGCAGAAACCATGGGCAGTGTTTCTATAATTTGCATGGATTGTAGACTGCCTGCCTCAGAATGACCTAGAATGCTGATAAAACATGCAGATTCCTGGTTCTGGCCCAGATCTCCAGAATCAAGGAATCTGGGAAGAAGGCCAGGTGGTCTGTGTAATGTCTTCCAGTGATTCTTAGGTGCATAAAAGAAGTGCCCGCGGGAGAGTTGCCTTTGAACATCCTGAATCCATGTACCAACTTGCTGTTCCCCACAGCTTCACAGTGGAGGAGACCTCGTGGGGCCCCTACATCACCTCTGTTCAGGGCATAAAGGCCAGCAATAATGACAGAACCTACTGGAAGCTTCTGAGCAATGGCCAGCCACTGAGCCAAGGTAAGGAGGAGGACGAGGAACGGCCTTGCAGAGTGAGGTGCCCGGAGCGATCACGTGTGAGTGTGCGCTTCAGGGGGACGCGCCAAGGGTATGAGAGTATACTCAGTCTCGCAGTCATGTCTGACTCTCTGTGGCCCCATGGACTGCAGTCCGCCAGGCTCCTCTGTCCGTGGGACCTCCCAGGCAAGAACACGTGGTGGAGGGGGTCGCCGTTTCCTTCTCCAAGGGTCTGGGAGAGCCAGATCCATTATTTGATGATTGGATGATCAAATCATTGGACCCACATCTCCTTCTTCCTTTTCAGGAGCTGGGAGTCATGTTGTCCAAAATGGAGACAATTTGGAGGTTCGTTGGAGCAAATACTAATAAATTCAAACCTTCCTCAGCTGGGTCTGAGCCTTTTGTGGTACAGTTCTATGTGGAAATTGATCTTACATGTTCCTTTTCATTTATATCTCAATCCTCACAGCACATCAGTAACCTCTACTTCTCTCTTTGAGTGTCCAATAAAAGACCAACAGCTGTACAAAAAGAGAACGTTCTAATCATTTAACACCAAAGGGAATCACTGTTAGAGGGAAGACTGCCTCGGGAAGAAGCGAAGTGAAAAAGATTAGGCCCACCTGTCTGAGAAGTTGAGTTCTGCTCACGGTTCCCCTGCTCGCTCTCTGGGTGACGTTGGGCAACTGGGGCAGATGGAGAGAAGGTTCTAAGTCAAATGCTGCAGCAGCGACCAGTGAGGTCCAGCAGGCGTCTCTGGGGAGACTGAGCTCTCTGAGACCCGGGGGCAAGGGAGGAACTGAGGAGGCACATTGGCCTCATATAGGCAGCGGGTGGGTAGAGAAAAATACTGCCCTAGACGAAGTAAAATGGGAGGCCTATCCATAAAAGTCAGCGCACAAGGTCTGAGGAAGCGTTTCATCCCCATCGCCAGCTGCCTCCCGGAGGTCCCACCTCTCTTATTTCACCATGAAAATCACTCTCATAGGCACATCACCAAATCCACATGCAAAAAAAGAAATGACTCCAATGTTCAGTTCAGCAGAGCTCACCTAAAAAAAAACAGTTGAATCATGTCTGAGCGTGAACTGGGTTACACCGTATACTGAGTACCTGAGCTACGGGCACATCCGGGCACGAACCAGACGCCTTCGAGACGCCAAAGGTTCTTCAGATGAAGCACAAAGCAACCCACAAAGTCGCCTGCACGGGACGCCCTGGCGGGCCGAGGCTGAGACGCCACCCCCAGCGCCGCGGCGCAGACTCGATCTCTGGGTGGGACCTAAGGCCGCCCGCGTCTCACGGCCAGACAGCGAAAACAGAAGCGGCATTATAACAGATTTAATAAAGACCTTACAAATGGCCCACATCAAAACAAAATCTTTTAAAAAATTTGATAATAGCCTGCAAAAGGAAGAGGCCTGCAGGTCGAAATGTGAACTCGGTGTGGCAACATCTCCCTCATTTCTCCTTGTGTTTTCAAGATTCTCTTCTTTCCTCCCCTCGACCGGCAACCCTGCTTCATGGTCAGGGGCTGAACGCTCCTCCTGCTCACTGCTTGTGGGCACTGATCGTCCACTCTCAGGTCCAACCCTGCCCTGGTCTTCACGAGCCAGATGTGAAAGAGTTCTTCTCAGCTGGACAGCAATGGATTCCATCCTCTGGGGTCTGCGTGACATCCTGAAAACTCAGTTAGAGGCAGGGGGACTTCCACGGTTCTGTGAGCACGGGGTGCCCACTGTCAGATATCTTTATAGACTACACAGTCTACGTGAAATTGGAGAATAATGGCTTAAGATTGTTGTTGTTCGGTGGCTCAGTCGTGTCTGACTCTTTGCAACCCCACAGGCTGCAGCACACCAGGCTTCTCTGTCCTTCACTCCCTCCCTGAGCTTGCTCAAACTCATCTCTGTTGAACCATCTCATCCTCTGTCGTCCCCTTATCCTCCTGCCTTCAAACTTTCCCCAGGATCAGGGTCTTTTCTGATGAGTCAGTTCTTCGAATCAGGTGGCCAAAGTACTGGAGCTTTAGCTTCAGCATCAGTCCTTCCAATGAATATTCAGGACTGATCTCCCAGAACTGATTGGTTTGATCTCCTTGCAGTCCAAGGGACTCTCAAGAGTCTTCTCCAACACCACAGTTCAAAAGCATCAATTCTTTGGCGCTCAGCTTTCTTTATAGTCCAACTCGCACATCCATACATGACTACTGGAAAAAACATAGCTTTGACTAGATGGACCTTTGTTGGCAAAGTAATGTCTCTGTTTTTCAATATGCTATCTAGGTTGGTCATAGCTTTTCTTCCAAGGAGCAAGCATCTTTTAATTTCATGGCTGCAGTCACCATCTGCAGTGATTTTGGAGCCCAGAAAAATAAAGTCTGACACTGTTTCCGATGTTTCCCCATCTATTTGCCATGAAGTGATGGGACCCGATGCCATGATCTTCGTTTTCTGAATGTTGAACTTTAAGCCAACTTTTTCACTCTCCTCTTTCACTTTCATCAAGAGGCTTTTTAGTTCCTCTTCACTTTCTGCCATAAGGGTGGTGTCATCTGCATATCTGAGATTATTGATGTTTCTCCCGGCAATCTTGATTCCAGCTTGTGCTTCTTCCAGCCCAGAGTTTCTCATGATGTACTCTGCATGTGAGTTAAATAAGCAGGGTGACAATATATAGCCTTGATGTACTCCTTTTCCTATTTGGAACCAGTCTGTTGTTCCATGTCCAGTTCCAACTGTTGCTTCCTGACCTGCATACAAATTTTCTCAAGAGGCAGGTCAGGTAGTCTGGTATTCCCATCTCTTGAATAATTTTCCAGTTTGTTGTAATCCACACAGTTAAATGCTTTGGTGTAGTCAATAAAGCAGAAGTAGATGTTTTCTGGAACTCTCTTGCTTTCTCAATGATCCATTGGATGTTGGCAATTGGATCTCTGGTTCCTCTGCCTTTTCTAAAACCAGCTTGAACATCTGGAACTACATGGTTCACGTACTGTTGAAGCCTGGTTTGGAAAATTTTGAGCATTACTTTGCTAGCTTGTGAGATGAGTGCAATTGTGAGGTAGTTTGAACATTATTTGACATTGCCTTTCTTTGGGACTGGAATGAAAACTGACCTTTTCCAGTCCTGTGGCCACTACTGAGTTTTCCAAATTTGCTAGCATATTGAGTGCAGTACTTTCACAGCATCATCTTTTAGGATTTGGAATAGCTCAACTGGAATTCCATCACCTCCACTAGCTTTGTTTGCAGTTATGCTTCCTAAGGCCCACTTAACTTCGAATTCCAGGATGTCTGGCTCTAGGTGAGTGATCACACCATCATGGTTATGTGAGTCATGAAGATCTTTTTTATATAGTTCTTCTATGTATTCTTGCCACCTCTTCTTAAGATCATCTGCTTCTATTAGGTCCCTACCATTTCCATCCTTTATTGAGCCCATCTTTGCATGATATGTTCCCTTGGTATCTCTAATTTTCTTGAAGAGATCTCTAGTCTTTCCCATTCTATTGTTTTCCTCTATTTCTTTGCATTGATCACTGAGGAAAGCTTTCTTCTCTCTCCTTGCTATTCTTTGGAACTCGGTATTCAAATGGTATATCTTTCCTTTCCTCCTTTGCCTTTCACTTCTCTTCCTTCCTCAACTATTTGTAAGGCCTCATCAGACAACCATTTTGCCTTTTTGCATTTCTTTTTCTTGGGGATGGTCTTGATCACTGCCTCCTGTACAATGTCACAAACCTCCGTCCATAGTTCTTCAGGCACTCTGTCTATCAGATCTAAACCCTCGAATCTATTTCTCACTTCCACTGTATAATCATAAGGGATTTGACTGAGGTTATACCTGAATGGTCTAGTGGTTTTTCCTACTTTCTTCAATGTAAGTTTGAATTTAGCAATACGGAATTCATGATCTGAGCCACAGTCAGCTCCCAGTCTTGTTTTTACTGACTGTATAGAGCTTCTCCATCTTTGGCTGCAAAGAATATAATCAATCTGATTTCAGTACTGACCATCTGGTGATGTCCATGTGTAGAGTCTTCCCTTGGGTTGTTGGAAGAGGGTGTTTGCTATGACCAGTGTATTCTCTTGGCAAAACTCTGTTAGCCTTTGCCCTGCTTCGTTTTGTACTCCACAGCCAAGTTTCCCGTTACCCAATTTCTTTAGACTGATTTTTCCCAAAAGTGGTATAAGAAATTAATCTCCTCAGTATATCAACATGGAATCAAACACTATGCCATCACAGCATGAAAGTCACTTTCTTTGCGATTCTCTTTTGATTCTGAGTGGGTAAAGTATCAAACCTCACTTCATGCACTGTGCTTTCCAGCACTTCCCTGCAGCACAGTGAGCCTCAATTTCTGGCAGATACAGATGAGTTTCTTCCAGTCAGTGGTCTCTAAGTAGAAGGCAGTAACACTGCTGTCTAATAGAAATGGCCTCAATCTCAGAAACAGACAAGAAGGTCAATGGAATAACATTCCTTTAGCATTTCACTAATATTGGTAAGTGAAACTTAGTTCTGGCCACACTTGCATTCTGAGAAGCTCTTATAGTTTGGGATTATATCAGAACCTAGATTGAGTCTGAAGGCAGAAATTTATGCCTGCAAAGAAGTAATTAACACAAATAAACCTTTCAGATATCCAGAGAGACTCTGGGTACTTTGATACCAAAAAATGAGGCACAGGAAAAAACAAAGAAAGAAAGAAGTCCAGTCAAGAGTTAGCCAAAGACTGTCAAAACATGCTGCTGAAGAAAATGTAGACTCTGTGGTTCCTGTTCTGGAAGTTATTTGCAAATGGAAACAGTTGTGTCAACATGAAGCAACCATGGCTGTAAGAGGTAATGTACAAGAAAGTGGATGTTCAAAGAGAAGATGCATCAAGGGTTCATGGGTTATCTCAGGATGGTTATGGCAGGCTCTGGAACCCGAGGTCAGCATCTTGCTGGCTCCCAATCCTGTATGAGATTCTTACTGCTGCTGTAACAAATTACAACTGTACTGGCTTGCTTCTGCTGCTGCTGCTGAGTCGCTTCAGTCGTGCCCGACTCTGTGCGACCCCATAGACAGCAGCCCACCAGGCTCCCCTGTCCCTGGGATTCTCCAAGCAAGAATACTGGAGTGGGCTGCCATCTCCTTCTCCAATGCATGAAAGTGAAAAGTGAAAGTAAAGTCGCCCAGTCGTGTCCGACTCTTTGCGACCCCATGGACTGCAGCCTACCAGGCTCCTCCATCCATGGGATTTTCCAGGCAAGAGTACTGGCTTAAGACAGTATTATTCTCACAATTCTGGAGGTCAGAAGTATGAACTGGGACTCTCTGAGCTGAAATCTAAGTGTCAAAAAAGGGCTGCGTTCTTCTAGAGCTTCTAGGGGCGGAATCACTTTCCCTGAATGTTCCAGCTCCCACAGGAATCCTGCGTACCTAGGCTCTCAGCCCCACCATCTTCAAAGTCAGCAATCGTATCATGCTGACCTCTGCGTCCTTCATCACTTCTCCTCCAACTCTAAGTCTCCTGCCTCCCTCTTCCGCTTACAAGGACCCCTGTGATGACACTGCGCCCATCAAGACAGTCCACAGTAAAAGTAAGGAAGCTCAAGCGAAAAATACAAAGAAAATATAAATAATTACTAACCAGGGTTCTTGGTCTCTTTAATCAAAAGAAGTTGATCAGAGGCCAGAAAAGAAATTCAGACAAGGCTTTACTGGGACTCCTACAACAGCAGGGGGCAGCGGGAACAAAGAACAGAGTCCCCTGCCAGCTGGCGCCCCCAGCAGAGGCGAGCTGGTTCCTTACGTGGGGGTGAAGTGGTGGTGTGTGCCCACGGGTCAGGCAGGAGGGGTAGCGCAGGTGTTCAGCCCACCTCCTTGTGGAGGGACACAGAGGGGCCTACACAGCGCCCTGCTTTTGCTCCCAGCTCTTTAGAAGTGCAAGCTGAGCTTTTTTGATCTTTATGTATCTTTCGTCCAGAATTTGTCCCAGTTGTGCGTGCACACAGCTATTTTCAGTCCTTTATAGTTTCTTTGTATTTTGTGGCTTGAGGAGACTTTGTCCAGGCTCAGACATTGCAGCAAAGGGTCCCAGGGCCCAGGCTGTCTCACCTTTACCACCTGACCTAATGCATTCACAGGTTCCAGGATTAGGATGGATGCATCTTAAAGGTGTGAGGATGACCCTACTCCTTCACGGTGGACAGGGCTCTCCACCACGCAGCCCAAAACTGCTTCATCACCCGCCAAATGCTGTGCATTAGTTATATATCACTGTATGACAAGTCACCCTAAAACTTAATGGCTTAAAACAACAACACGTTATCTCACAGTGGAGGGACAGGTTGCCTGGGTCCTCCGGCTTTCATGACCCTGCATCAAGACGTCAGCTGGAGGACTTCCCTCGAGGCCTAGTGGCTGGGTCTCCGAGCTTCCACTGCAGGGGCCACGGTTTTGGCCCCTGATTAGGGAACTGGGATTTAGCATGCTGCGAGGCAGGGGGAAAAAAAATGAACTGAATAAAAATGAAAATATAACATATCAACTTTAAAAAATAAACTAAAAAAATAAAATTAAAAACATACTGGCTATGGTCTGCCTTCATCTCAAAGCTCAGCGGGGAAGGATCTGCTTTCAAGCTCTTTCGTGTGCCTGTTGCCCTGCCTGGCTGTGGGCTGGAGATGCTCTCAGCTCCTGGCTGTGGGCTGGAGATGCTCTCAGCTCTTCCCCACACAGGCTCTTCCACAAGGAAGCTCACAACACAGCAGCTGGTTCATCAGAGCTAGAAGCAAGAAGAGCCAGGGACTGCAAGCCAGACGGAGCTGGTCTTCTGCAACCTCATCCCGTCACTTCTGCTGTATTATAATTATCAGAAGCAAGGTCAACTCATACGCTAGAGAAGTTCAGTTCTGTTCAGTCGCTCAGTCGTATCTGACTCTTTGCGACCCCATGGACTGCAGCACACCAGACCTCCCTGTCCATCACCGACTCCCGGAGTTTACCCAAACTCATGTCCATTGAGTCGATGAAACCATCCAACCATCTCAAGAGGACTGATTATATAAGGGCGTGAATGCCAGGAGGTGGAAACATAAGAAGATGTTAGACGTGTATCACACCCTAATATGTGTCCTGTGTTCTCGCCCCACACCACCACTGACATTCTCCAAGAAAGAAAGAAAATGCTTTATCACCCAGGCTATATATTTGTTCATTGATTCACTCATTCAGAAAGTGTTCATTTGATAAGTTGGTAGCAACATGGAGACACCTAGAGATGATCACACGAAGTCACAAAGACAAAGAGCTCATGAGATCACTTACGTGTGAATCTAAAATGTGATACAAATAAACTTATTTACAAAACATTAACAGATTCACTGACTTAGGGAACAAATGTACTATTACCAAAGGGGGATAAGGGGTAGGGAGGGATAACTTAGGAGTCTGGGATTAGCAGATACACACTGCTACAGATAGGACAGATAAAGGCCCTATTGTACAGCCCAGGGAGCCGTATTCAACATCCCGTAACAAATCAGAATGGAAAAGAATACGAAAAAGAACACACATATGTCTAACTGGATGGCTCTGCTGTGCGCCAGGAACTAACACGATATTGTAAATCAACTACATTTCAACAAAAAGACAAAATTAAAGAATTGTAAAGGCTCCCTTTGATTCCGACTAGGAGCTAGGTAGCATCTCACGTACCTGCGACACAGCAGTGGACAGAACGGAGGAAGCCCCTGGCACTACGGAGCCGACGCTGCCCTGGGGAAGGGGCAGACAGGAACGAGGCGCACAGTGGGAGGGAGGGTGGGACCTGCGCGGCCGCGGCAGCGGGCGTCGGGGGGCCGTCTCTCACGCAGGGGTCTGGGACGGCGTCTCTGAGAGCTGACCTTTGACAGGGAACTCCACTCAGAGCTCCGTGGTGGCCTGTGGAAGGAGACCCAGGGTGGGATGTGCGCGCACACGTGGCTGATTCGCTTTGCAGTACGGCAGGAACGAGCGCCTTGTAACGCAACTATGCTCCAATTGAAAGTCTAACACTGAAAGATGAAAAATGAAAGGGAAACAGGAAAACAAACAAAAGCTGGCCTTCGGGCTTCCCTGGTGGCTCAGTGGTATAGAATTCGCCTGCCAACGCAGGGGACACGGTTCAATTCCTGATCCGGGAAGATCGCACACGTCACAGAGCAACTAAGCCCCCAAGTACTGAGCCCGCGCCCCGGAGCCCGCCGTCCACGAGGAGCCGCCAGTGAGGGGTCCACAAGCCACAGCAGCGAGCACCCCACCTGACGCAACAAGAGAAAAGCCCGCACGGCAACGAAGATCCAGCACCGTCAAAAATAAAAGAATAAACAAAATTAAAACCAAAACAACCTGACCTCTGAGCAGAGTAACGAAAGAAGTGACGAGCCATCGTGCCAGTATTTGGAGAAAAGATGTCCCGGGCAGAGGGGACAGCGGGAGCTGCGGGGACCGACAGGTTCGAGGAACAGGAAGTGCTGCAGAAGCTGCCAGGGCAAGGGGGACAGTGGATGGAGGTGAGGTCCGGAGGGAAGCCAGGGGGCAGATCTCACAGGGCCGGAGGCGTTTGAAGGCCTTTGAATCTTATTTTAAGTTGGGAGTCACTGGAGAATGGCCTCCTAAAAGAAGCTACTTAAAAATAGGTCGTTAGAAAAGAAAAAAGGTAGCTACCTCCTTCATAATATCATCATTTTCAGTTCTCCATGATAGGGGGGCTCACTTTGCTTTATTATACAGCCACAATCCTAAAAAAGTTAATATATACATATTGCTTAATATAGTTCACTGATCCCACATTTTCCAATTACTTACTTTAAAAGACAATATCTGAAATCCTTGGGTGTTTGAAACTGCTTTCTTCCCTCAGTAGGAAAGAGAAATTAAAAAATAAAAAATTCTGGGGAACTGCAGTCTGTTGTTTGCCCATGGGCTGGAACCCAAGTCGTGACGGCCTAGTTCACTGCATAAAGCCAGCCCACACCTGGCCGATGCTACCTGAGGGCCTCAGAGCACTTCTCGTAAAACAAGCGCCTCCGACTGTAAGTGGGGTGTTGCTGTTCATCACCAAGTCGTGTCCGACTCTTTGCAACCCCGTGGACTGCAGCGCACCAGGCCTCCTGTCCCTGACCACCTCCCGGAGTTTGCCCAGGTTTCCCCTCCGTGGATTACTGCCCCCTTGTGAAGAAGGGGCTTGCGTAACTCAGTGAAGCCACGCTGTGCAGCGCCACCCAAGACGGACGGGTGATAGAGGAGAGTTCTGACAAAATCTGATCCACTGGAGGAGGGAATGTCTAACCACTCCAGTGTTCTTGCTGTGAGAACCCCATGAACTGTGAGGCGGGGCCTTAGGAACCACCCCAACCTCAATGACGTGGTTGCTGAAAAATAGCCAAGAGGTTTCTGGGGAAGAAAAGGCTTAGGAGAAAGTCCCCTTGAGACTCGCACACT
This sequence comes from Bos indicus, assembly GCF_029378745.1. NCBI lineage: Eukaryota > Metazoa > Chordata > Mammalia > Artiodactyla > Bovidae > Bos > Bos indicus. The sequence goes on along the minus strand of NC_091774.1, from coordinate 83,571,411 downwards.
AGCCAGCCTCCCGGGACTTTAGTAAAGGACACTTGGCCTTCATCGCATACGAAGTCCCGAGTGTCTCCTCTGACCGTGCTGCCGAGACATGACCTTCAGATGCCTTGGAGGCTTGGGAGTAGGCAAGCTTGCGTGAGCAAATGGAAATCAGGATAAGCGCTTAGGAGTGGCTGGGATGGGGAGCAGGCAGACTGCTTTACAAAGAGCCGCATATATAAGGGGAAGCAGGGAAACACGAAGCCTGCACACGTCGGGACTCGGGAACAGGGGACGGGACACACCAGGAGACAGAGGCATGGCCCGAGCTGCCCTCCAGCTCCTGACCCTTCTCTGGGCTGCGACGAGGACCAGCACCCAGACCCGAAGCTCATGCTGTGAGTAGGGCATTTTTTCCAAGGAGGTCAAGGAAGCGGTTACCCTGGGGCCAGGCAGAAAGCTCAGACGCTGGCGTCTACTGACGAGAGAGGGCCTGAGAGTGGCAGCCGTGACGGGGCCCCTTACAGGGCGCGAGTCTGTACGGTTCATCGCTCCTGACTTAATGGCGCGAGTTCTTGGAGAGGCAAGTCTCTGCACTTTACATTAAGAGAGATTGAAATACTGTTGCGGGAATGATGGTTGATGATTCGGGGGGAGACCCTCAGTGACTGTGCTGACCATGTGGCCCTGGTGGGGAGAAGGTTGGGTACCTGCTGAGGATAGGTCGTAGCCCAGATCCTTCTTACATCTCATGCAAAAGTGAGAAAAAGATGGATGCAGGGCAATCAGTGATCTCTGGGAACATGCTAGAACTAGCATGAAATGTCTGTGAGCCACAGCGTTTGATGTTGCTAAGTAAAAAATCACTTTCTTAAAGATCAGAGTTCTTTGGAAAGATGTAGGGACTAACTGGGGTTCCCCGGGGGCTCAGATGGTAAAGAATCCGCCTGCAATGCAAGAAACCCAGGTTCGATCCCTGGGTCGGGAAGATCCCCTGGAGGAGGACATGGCTGCCCACACCAGTCTTCTTGCCTAGAGAATCCCATGGACAGAGGAGCCTGGCGGGCTACAGGCCATGGGGTCACAAGAGTCAGACACGACTGCGTGACTGAGCATGCGTGCAGTGACTAACTGGCCTCAAAAGGAAACCTGAGCGTTTTCTCCATTTCTCTTTAATAATCACCCCTAACGGGGGCATCCCCAAGGATACCAAAGCTAAGAGATGCAAACATTTCTGAGAAGAGAGCGTGAGGATGAAGGGTTTGGTAAATGGCTTTGCCCTTCGCAGCTGTTCCCTCAGCAGAGCAGCCCTGGGTCGATGGCATCCAAGTGATCATGGAGAACTCGGTGATCAACTCCACCTCCCCAAATCCCAGTGTCCTGATCGCCATGAACCTGGCAGGAGCCTACAACGTGGAGGCCCAGAAGCTCCTGACTTTCGATCTCATGGCCAGTGACACAGCCGGTGAGAAACCAGAGCCCCTCAGCGGGCTCCCTGAGTCTCCACTCCCAGACCCCCTCCCCAAGTCCCTCCACCCCAGCGCTACCTGTGATGGTGCCTGAGTCACCAAACAGCTTTCCCTGCATCCCTGGAAGGACGGAACCTCGGGTCGGTGCATTCACATAGGAGGGCAGTAAAGCAGAAACAGCTCTAGACTAAATGTAAATGAGCAGGCTTCCGGGTCTGACTCCGCCACCTACTAACTCTGTGACCCTGATGGGCTCACAGATTCCCACCAGCCTCACCTCTGTCATTCACAAAATGCAGGTCACTCGAGTAACGATAACACTAATAGCAGGATTTCCTTGACGGTGCAGTGGTTAAGACTCCACACTTCCAATGCAAGATGATGCAAGTTCAATCCCCGGTTGGGGAAGAACTGAAGACCCCACATTCCATATGGCATGACCAGAAAGAATAGATACGTTAAACAGGAACAGCAATAGTAACAAAAGCAATAAAATCTCTGTTCTGCCTGCCTCACAGGAGTTGCCTGAGGTCCAAGTTAGAGAAACCTGAGTAGAGTTAAAAGTGTCTTGTAACTAGACATGTTTCCATACGAACTTGCAGGGGTATTCTTGCTGCTTTTCTAAACAGATACCAGGAAATCCGAAAGAGGTGGTCAAACCACATAGAGGTCACCAGGTTAAACATTTCTGCAGTGTCTTCCCACACTTCTTTCCTTAAGAAAGGTCAAAAAACTATCTGATTTCATTATTTTTAAAAAATCAAAATGATCTGGAAAGAAGCAGAGAGCTCAGCCTGACCGCTGGAGCTCTCCGCTCTGAGAATGCCTTTGTTTAACAGTACTGTTCTCTCCTCCACAGACCTGACTGCTGGTCAGCTCGGCCTCACCATCATGGCCCTCACCTCCTCCTGCCGAGACCCTGGGGACAAAGTGTCAACTCTGCGGACCCAAATGGAGAACTGGACACCTTCCAGTAAGACCTCATCAGAAGGGAGTGGGGAAGTGAGGCAAATGGCCCTTCCTGAGAATTCTAAATCTGTAAAGAGAAGGAGGGGAGGGTGGACGGACCCAAATGGAGAACTGGACACCTTCCAGTAAGACCTCATCAGAAGGGAGTGGGGAAGTGAGGCAAATGGCCCTTCCTGAGAATTCTAAATCTGTAAAGAGAAGGAGGGGAGGGTGGAGGTGGAGGGAAGAGAGCCGGTGTTCCTCCACTCAGGTCACTCTGATAATCCCCACATGAGATCTCCACTTCTGGTCCAACAAACTGGAAAAGACCGCCCTCCGGGAGGACACGACTGCACGCCCTCCCCTGGAGACAGCAGCCTCCCTTGATTCCGTTCCCCTGCCAGATGCCATTCTTGTTCTGAGAGGCAGGAAGTTGTCTCTTGCCAATACAGTATCTTTCTTCTTGGACAGGGTTTCTAGCCATGTCCATTTCCAAGGTCTGGCTTTTCCTTTTCCACAAATGTCTTTCTTACGGTGAACGTTAGTCTTACGCAGGCTCCTGTCCCTCTCAAGGCCTCGGTTCCTACGCTTCCACCTTCTATGGGCCCAGCCTGGCCATCCTGGCGCTGTGCCAGAACCACCCAGAGACGACCTTACCCGTAGCAGCCCGCTTCGCCAAGACCCTGCTGGCCAGCTCCTCTCCCTTTGACGTGGGTAAGTCACTGGTTTCAAACGCTGCCCTGAGCCTGGAACACCAAGGTCACTGACGGGTAGAGCTGGGGGGACCATGGCAGGGGGTGCTTTCCACGGAGGAGGGGAGGGCCAGGAAGATGCCAGCAGGGAGAGATGCTGGGCAGACATTTGGTGGATGTGCGAGGGATAAATGAAACGTAAGGTACACATGAAAGAGAAAAGGAAAACAGAAAACCAGGACAAACCTTGACGTGCCTGGCAGTTCCAGAATCTCCACTGGAACCAATAAACATGTCATCCAAGTCACGAGTCGTTCCCAAACAGCAGTTAAATTATTAAACCAACGTCTAGACTCAGCCCCACCCTGAGCCTCCTCTTTAATCCCTACTGAACTCCAGGAGTTGCTGGACAGGGAGTCCTGGCGTGCTGAGGTTTATGGAGTCGCAGAGAGCTGGACACGACTGAGCGACTGAACTGAACTAAACTGATGCGTCCACACTCTATTCTTCTCAGTGCTTCTCCTCACAACGTCCAAACATTCTCTTGATATTAAACAGCTCCTCTCTGAACCTTAAAGCCATGATGCTCTCTTTCAAGGAGGCACTGGAACCTTCTTCTTCCTGCATCCTGCGAGGCTATCTGTGAATGGACACTCTCTCCTCCACCCCATCACACATAATGACCCCTTCTCGGCATGATGCCCTCTGTGAGGTCCCTCATTTGTGGTCACCTTTTCTCCTCTGCCACTGTCTAAGCAACAGCATCAGCTCACATTTTCACCCCTTAAATATGCAACTTCAGCGACCTCTCTCATTTTAGTCCCTACTAGACCAACACTCAGGTCAATATTTGCTCAGGTATCTTCCCTGTGGGTCAAACACAGACTGGCCTCTGCTTCTCATCAGGGACCTTCTCATGGCTGGGGCGTCTCTGCCGGTTCAGGAAATTGGGACTTCTTGGCCAACACTGTCATCCTCAGCGAGATGATGCAACTTTGGGGTGGAGATTAGGGTGGAGAGGAAAAGATTAGTGAGAAAAAAAAAATGCCATCTGGTGAGTCTCTGGTTTGTTCTGGTCTCACTATGCCAGAGTTTGCCCATTTAGTTCACACATAATAAGAAGGAAAGGGCTGAGGACCCCTGTATGGGGTACCCCGGAGGAGGCAGGCCCCACCCACCCCCTCATCCGAGAGCTCCCCACCAAGGATCCCTGAACCAGGTACCCTGGAGGAGGCAGGCTCCTCTTCCCCCTCATCCGAGAGCTCCCCGCTGAGGACCCCTGTACCAGGTACCCTGGAGGAGGCAGGCTCCTCTTCCCCCTCATCCGAGAGCTCCCCACCAAGGATCCCTGTACCAGGTACCTTGGAGGAGGCAGGCCCCACCCACCTCCTCATCCGAGAGCTCCCCGCCAAGGACCCCTGTACCAGGTACCCTGGAGGAGGCAGGCCCCACTCACCCCCTCATCCGAGAGCTCCCCACCAAGGATCCCTGAACTAGGTACCCTGGAGGAGGCAGGCTCCTCTTCCCCCTCATCCTAGAGCTCCCCGCCGAGGACCCCTGTACCGGGTACCCTGGAGGAGGCAGGCCCCACCCGCCCCCTCATCCGAGAGCTCCCCGCCGAGGACCCCTGTACCGGGTACCCTGGAGGAGGCAGGCCCCACCCACCCCCTCATCCAAGAGCTCCCCGGCAGGGTAACAGGAGAGAGGGCAGAGAGGGCAAAGCAGGTACAAACAACGGATGCTGGAGGAATTCAGAAAAGAGACTGCGCCTGTTGGGTGGGATGACAGAGGAGGCTTCGCTGAGAAGTGACGACGGCTGGGACTTCACGAAGCACTGACTTTTTGACAGATAAATGCTGGGACATGCGAAGTGGGGTTGAAATCACTGCCAGTCAGCTTTCATTCGAGGCGTGAGCCTTGGCGTCCTGCGGAGCCACTCTCAGGTCCTTGCTCCTTACTAGCGATGCCTCCCTGGGCAATTCTCTGAGTCTCCATACCCTCATCCCTGAAATGGACACAATCAGAGGTCCTGTCTCACAGGCTGTCCTGAAGGGTCAGGGAGGTTACTGAATGCAGTAAAGTGAAAAACCGAAGTTAGCCCCACCATCGTGTCCGACTCTGCGATTCCATGGACTGCAGCCTGTCCCTCTCCTCTGTCCATGGAATTCCAAGATTGCCAGAGTGGGTTGCCATTTCCTTCTCCAGGGGATCTCCCTGACCAGGGACTCAAGCCCGGGTCTCCTGCACTGCAGGCAGATTCTTTACCAACTGAGCCACTAGGAAAGCCCCCATTGAATGCAGCAATGCAACAGTAAAATGCTGGTTGTTCATACTGTGGAGGGGGTGGTCTTACCCTCTGCTGTGATTCACAGACGCAGGAGCAGTGGCGACCTTGGCTCTGACCTGTATGTACAACAGGATCCCCGTAGGTTCGGAGGAAGGGTACCGCGCCCTGTTCGCTCAGTTGCTAAAGAAGATCGTGGAGGATATCAGCACGAGGATCCGAGACAATGGCCTCATCGGAGACGTCTACAGCACTGGCCTCGCGATGCAGGTAAATGCGTCCTGCAGGACAGGCGGGCTCAGTCCCTGGTCAGGAAGATAGACCCCGCATGCCGCACAGCCTGTTCCCCCCAAAATGCAGGTAAGCCTTAACTCCCCTCTACTTCACAGGTAAAGTAGAAAAACAAATATACATGAACTCTCTTTGCTTCCTTGGGGAAAAATAATAAATCCAAGAAATGTATTCATTTACTATTAATAATGATCAGTTTGTTCCTAAAAATTCCCAGGTGGCCCTAGTGGTAAAGAACCCACCTGCTAATGCAGGAGACATAGGAGACCCAGGTTCGATCCCTGGCTTGGGAAGATCCCCTGGAGGAGGGCATAGCAGCCCACTCCAGTATTCTTGCCTGGAGAATCCCATGGACAGAGGAGCCTGGCAGGCTCCGGTCCATGGGGTCGACAAGTGTCTCGGACAAAACTGAAGTGACTTCGCACAGGAGTTTGGTATATTTTTTAAAATAAGATTATTCGAGTAAGTCCTCAAATAACATTGACTTTTCTGATTCCATCTTGCCAATCAAATGTTCTTTTATCAGCCTTGGATCGTGATCCAAAAAAAATGTGGGATCATATTCAAAAGGATTAATGAAAATAAGTCAAAGCTGCCTAGACATCTAATCTTTGTCAAGCTGTTTCACTCTCTCGATGTCAATTCAGCCTCACAAAGATCCCTACTACATGGCAATGCCAGATGCATCTGGTCATCCAGTCTACAGTCTGTGCAGTGTTCCCCTGGGTAGAGTCTCAGGCTCGGATGCTGTAAGATGCTGCTTGATGTAGCTCCAAATACAACCACACACACACACACACACACACACACACCTCCCTCCGTTGATTAGGGCAGCAGCCTCCTATAGAAAACACACCAATAAAATAGCAGGGAGAGAGAGAACCAACTAGAATCGAAATTAAAGGGTCATCTGCAGCCAAATCATCTCAAAATGCCCTATAAAGTGAAGTGAAGTTGCTTCAGTTGTGGCTGACTCTTTGTGACCCCATGGATCCCATGGAGCCCCCTGCCAGGCTCCTCTGTCCATGGGATTCTCCAGGCAAAAAACCGAAGTGGCTAGCCATTTCCTTCTCCAGGGGATCGTCCCAACCCAGGGATCAAACCTGGTTCTCCCGCATTGCAGGCAGATTCCTTACCATCTGAGCCCTATAGGAGTAATAGAAAAACTACATCATGACCTTGCCAACACGGAACGGCCAAGAACCAGAGAATCACAATATTATGCTTAGTGAAATTAAACAGGCAGAAAAAAACAAATGCTATACGATATCACTTACATGTAGAATCTAAAAAATAATACAATGAATGTATATGCAAAACAGAAACATTCTCGTAGATATAGAAAGCAAACTTGTGGTTACCAAAAGGGAGACAGAAGTGGGAGGACAAATTAGGGGCATGGGGTCAGCAGATACAAACTACTAGGCATAAAACAGATAAGCAACAGGGTGTGCTGTGTCCACAGGGCTTTATAGCCATTATCTGGTAATAACCTATCGTGGAGTACAATCTGCAGAAACACTGAAGCACTATCCTATATGCCTGAAACTAAAATAATACTATACAGTCCATGGAATTCTCCAGGCCATAATACGGGAGTGGGTAGCCTTTCCCTTCCCCAGGGGATCTTTCCAACCCAGGGATCTAACCCAGGTCTCCCACATTGCAGGCAGATTCCTTAACAGCTGGGCCATCTGGAAAGCCCATAAATCAACTATACATCAATAAAAAATAAAGAAACAGAATCATGGTGTTACGATGCCAGCCCTAAATCTAATTTAGTTCTGGATTAGTGCAGGAGGATGTACAGAATGGTTTGGTGTTCTGTGTGCTAAATTAGCAATGCAGTGTACCGCATGGTGACTACAGTTAACAATACTATATTATATATTGAAAAGTTACTAAGAGAGGGAATCTTAACTTTTCATCACAGTATAAAAACTGTGAAACTATGTGTGGCAGTGGGTGGCTAGACTAGATTGCAATCATTTGACAGTATACACAGACATAAAATTAACAGTACACCTGAAACGATATAATGTTCCATGTCAGTTACATCTCAATTTTTAAAATATTTTTTAAAATAAGATTAAAAAAATCAGCAAAGGGCATAAATAGACTAGAAGTTCTTTCATGTTACACATAAGAGTGGATAAAAATCCCCAGTGTGCCATGGAATAAAATGAAAATGAAATCAGTTTCTACATCATGTTGCGATCAGTGGAATTTTGCCAGAGAACTTTGTTTTACTGTAAAAACAGAACACTGTTTTACTGGCTGAATCACACAAGAGTATTCCCAGGGCTCTGGTCTAGAAAGCTTTGTAGTGGAACAAAGGAAGTCCGGAAGAAATCCGTGCTGTTCTGTTCATGACTCACTGAAAATAGCCTTGCTGTCCTTAGTGCCAGAGAGAGAGGTGTTTGCTTTTGCTTATTTGGTTTGTCGGTTCTGCAAGGTACACTGTGATAAGCTGTACCTAAGAATTAAAGTTTTCCTTGGAAAAAGGAAGGGCCTCATTCATATCCAAATATCAAAGGCCAGGTGGATTTCTCGCCTCTCCCTAATCCAATCATGCCAGAGTTTCTTACCCAGGCAATCTGAAGTCTGAAATCACCAGGTATCTACTATATAAACTTGTCCTAATCTAAAATATTCTGGTGTCGAAAGCCAAGTGTTTCTGTTGCTGTTCAGTCTCTCAGTCGTGTCCAACACCATGGACTGCAGCACGCCAGGCCTCCCTGTCCTTCACCAACTCCCGGAGCTTGCTCAAACTCATGTCCATTGAGTCGGTGATGCCACCCAACCATCTCATCCTCTGTTGCCCCCTTCTCCTCCTGGCTTCAGTCTTTCCCAGCATCAGGGTCTTTTCCAATGAGTCAGTTCTGCGCTTCAGGTGGCCAAAGTATTGGAGCTTCAGCATCAAGGTTTCTAAGCTCTAACAACTTGAGCTTGAATCCCAGACTGACCACAATCTTGGGCAAATATGCGAAAATGACTCTCTTGGAATTTCATTTTCCCTATCATAGCAAACATATAAAAGAATCACAGATAAAGGTGGATTTTAATAATTGTGGTCTCTCCCAAGGGAATAAGGTGAATTAAGCTTCCTCTGCAGCCTTCACTCACCTCTGCTTGCTATCATTGCCCTTCAAGTGACCTAGGCCACTCACATTGCTTCCCAGGGGCACTCATGGGGCCTTCCCTCTGTTTCTGAATCCCTGATCTTTCTTCCATCAACATGCCAATGCTTTCAAGGTTCCTCTGGCAAGAACTTAACTTGGAGAGGTAAACTTCTCCTGCCAAGCTATTACTGACTTCTAACAATTAACGGATCCATGTTGCTGTTGGGTCACTGAGTCGTGTCGGACTCTGCAACCCCACGGACTGCAGCACCATGCAATGCAGCAGGCTCCTCTGTCCTCCACTATCTTCCTGAGATTGTTCAAATTCGTGTCCACTGAGTCAGTGATGTTATCTCACCATCTCATCCTCTGCCACCCCCTTCTCTTTTTGCTTAATGCATCATTCCTTTCTAAAGAGTTGGTGTTTGCGATGTTTTATCCCAAAGGGATACAGATTGCTTAGCGGGGTCTGGGAGGGGAACATGGCTAGTGGACAAGATGTGGTTGCTGGGAAAACCTAACTGATGGCCTTTAACCAAAGAGCCCAGTAAAGTGGACTCTGGGAAGAGCCACTGTCGTGGTTGCGGAGGTCAACAGTGCCTGTCAGAACTGCCTGTTTGCTCACACTGTTCTCTCCAGCTCACATCCATGTCTGGCTCCCCTCTCCCATCTCCCATTTTTCATTCGAAGCTCAGGTGAATCAGTTGTCAGCAACCCCAGCACATTAACACGCTCTGGTGGCTGAGGTCAGTACAACCCTAAAGAGAGGGAGATGGAAGGACAGCTTCCACATCATACATTACAAAATGCTATTGCAGGGACTTCCTTGACAGGCCTGTGGTTAAAACTCTGCACTTCCACTGCAGGGGCACCGATCCCATCCCTGGTTGGGGAACTAAGATCCCAGGTTGCTGCTGCTGCTAAGTCACTTCAGTCGTGTCCGACTCTGTGTGATGCCATAGATGGAAGCCAACCAGGCTCCCCCATCCCTGGGATTCTCCAGGCAATAGTACTGGAGTGGGCTGCCATTTCCTCCTCCAATGCATGAAAGTGAAAAGTGAAAGTGAAGTCACTCAGCCGTGTCTGACTCTTAGCAACCCCATAGATGGCAGCCCACCAGGCTCCCCTATCCCTGGGATTCTCAAGGCAAGAACACTGGAGTGGGTTGCCATTTCCTTCTCCAATGCATGAAAGTGAAAAGTGAAAGTGAAGTCGCTCAGTCCTGTCAGACTCTTAGCGACCCCATGGACTGCAGCCTACCAGGCTCCTGCATCCGTGGGATTTTCCAGGCAAGAGTACTGGAGTGGGGTGCCACTGCCTTCTCCAAAGATCCCAGGAGACTTGGTAAAAAAAAAATTTTTTTTATTAAAAAAAATGCTTTTGCATAGCATCCCAACTGAACCTCCAATGACCACTCCAAAGGTAGGGCAGGAGCTATGGTTTCTATTTTACCCATAAGATAGAAAACTCAGTAGTGTGACTTGCACAGTGTATTCATCAAGGATCATTATGCAAATAACAGAAACTCCAACAGTTTTTGCTTAAGGAAAAAAAAAAAAAACAAGACAAAACTGAGATTTACTATTTCACATAAACTAGAGGATCCAGGTGATTTCAGAATTAATCAGAATAAAGGTCTCAAATAAGATATCAGGGATCCCTCTATCATCATCTCTCAGTCTTGATTTTTCTGCTTCTCTCCTGCTTCTTCAAAATGTCTGAGAAAGATGGTCACCAGAGCTTTCAGTTCAGTTCAGTTCAAGTGCTCACTCAGTCGTGTCCGACTCTTTGCGACCCCATGGACTGCAGCACGCCAGGCCTCCCTGTCCATCACCAACTCCCAGAGCTTACTCAAACTCATGTCCATCAAGTTGGTGATGCCATCTAACCATCTCATCTTCTGTTGTCCCCTTCTCCTCCTGCCTTCAATCTTTCCCAGCATCAGGGTCTTTTCCAATGAGTTGCTTCTTATCAGGTGGCCAAAGTATTGGAGTTTCAGCTTCAGCATCAGTCCTTCCAGTGAATATTCAGGACTGATCTCCTTTAGGATGGACTGTTTGGATCTCCTTGAAGTCCAGGGGACTCTCAAGAGTCTTCTCCAACACCACAGTTCAAAAGCATCAATTCTTCGGCCCTCAGCTTTCTTTCTGGTCCAACTCTCACATCCATACCTGACAACTGGAAAAACCATATCTTTGACTAGACAGACCTTTGTTGGCAAAGGTTGGTAATGTCTCTGTGTTTTGATATGCTGTCTAGGTTGGTCATAACTTTCCTTCCAAGGAGTAAGCGTCTTTTAATTTCATAGCTGCCGTCACCATCTGCAGTGATTTTGGAGACCAAAAAAGTAAAGTCTGTCACTCTTTCCACTGTCTCTCCATCTATTTGCCATGAAGTGATGGGACTGGATGCCGTGATCTTAGTTTTCTGAATGCTGAGTTTTAGGCTAGCTTTCTCGGTCTCCTCTTTCACTAGTGCCTTAGTGATTACTAACCCGGAAAGGGAAGAGAAGAGGCTTCTCCCTCCGGGTGTCTGTATGTCAGGGAAGGACTCTGATTGGCGCATGCGTCCACCAATCACCGGCACCAAGAGGACGCACGCGGCGATTAACCCCTCCCCTGCATCCTCTGCTGTGGCCCGGGCCACGGAACCTCTGGCTGGCAGTCTTGTGTGATCAAATGAGGGGCCAGTCCCCCGAAGGGTGTGCAGAGCAGAGAGCGGAAGAGGTCTCCCACGGTGAGACAGCCAGGTTGTCCTAGACAACAGCTCCCCAGAGGCTTGCTTTGCCAGCTCTCCTCGCACTTCTACATCTAAGAACTGTGAGCAAGTACAGCCGCCCTGATAGCACTCCCTGGATAAGGACTCCCTGGAAGTCGTGTCCAGCTCAGTGCGACCCCATGGACGACAGCCCACCAGGCTCTTCTGTCCATGGGATTCTCCATACTGGAGTGGGTTGCCATGTCCTCCTCCAGGGGATCTTCCCGACCCAGGAACTGAACCTGTGTCTCCTACCTCTCCTGCATAGGCAGGCAGATTTTTTTACCTTTGAGCCACCTGGGAAGCCTCAGTCTTAGTGTAGCTCAGATATTTATTGAGCGACTGCTATGTGACAGACACTGCACTAAGCAGTGGGGACGTAGCTGTGAATGAGACAGACGTTGTCTGGAACCTCTGGTTGATCACAAAGATTAGTGATCGAGTCTAACCCTTACAGGACTTAAAACGGCCAACTCTCAGCTACGCCTAACCTGTGTGTGTGTGTGTGTGTCTCTTCCCCCTGGCCCCAGGCTCTCTCCGTGACACCTGAGAGACCTAACAAGCAGTGGGATTGCCAGCAGACCATGGATACTGTACTGGACGAGATCAAGGAGGGGAAATTCCAAAACTCCATGTCCATTGCCCAAATCCTCCCTTCACTGAAAGGCAAGACCTACCTAGATGTGCCCCAAGTGTCTTGCAGCCCTGGTAAGGACTCTGAACATCTGTCTCTCCCTATAAAGTGGTGTCTTATGCCAGGAATGACAGGTGGACCTATGTGGACCAATTGTGAATGGCATAAGGGCTTGTTACACCTGTGACTTCCAGGCGGGCAGAGCCACAGCTGACGTCCAGTCCCCCAGAGCTGTGTGTCAGCATGCAGCCATGCCGTCCTCCCTTGGAATTCAGGCCCATGTCCACTTCATTCAGCACCGGTTTATTGAGCACCTGCTACAGGAAGGCATTTTGTGGGATGGCTGGTGGAGAGAAGGTCCATGGTCCTAACAAATTAACATGACTTCCTTCATCCATTTGACAAGTGCACCAAACACGATGCAACATCTTATCATATCTGCTGTTTACAAAGCCAGGAGATAAAATGTAGACATAACTACAGTACTTGGAAGAGTGAAATAAATATTAAGTAGGGACTTCCTGGCACTCCAGTGGTTATGATTCCATCTGCCAATGAAGGGCGTGAAGGGTCAATCTCTGATTAAGGGACTAAGACCCCATATGTGTTCAGTCACTCAGTCGTGTCCAATTCTTTGCAACCCTATGGGCTGTAGCATGCCAGGCTTCCCTGTCCTTCACACCTAGCAGCCAAAAAAACATAAAATGAAAGCAAAATTGTAACAAATTCAGCAAAACCTTTAAACAATTGTCCACATTTAAAAAAAAATCTTTAAAAAGAAAGAAGTATTGAGTAGAAATAGAAGCACCACACGGTGCAAAAGCAAAGAAAGTCTGGTCAATCATTGAGTTTGCCTGGGAAGCTCAGGAGAAGAACAAAGTTGACTTTACAGTCAAGGCTTAGAGATATAAAAATATGCTCACAGCGCACCACAGGGATGGGGTGAAAACCTGACCCAGAGATATTATATATTTCTTTCTAATCACATACTAACATAAAATATGGTTCTTCTTACATTGCATGGACTTCCTGGTACAACAGTGATTAGCAAGCTCCTTGTCAGCCTAATTACAGAATCTACAGAGACCACAGTTAAGCAATCCAGTCCCAATCGTACCAAACACAGCCACACTCACCTAACTCCTTAGGCTGCTTACCGAAGATTTCCCAACTTGAACAAGGTGGCCAGAGAGTCCTTCCTAGGACTCCACACTGGTTACCCAGGTATTCTGTTAAATGGTCTGAAACATATTACCTTTGCTTCCAGATTCTTCGGGTTAACAAAAAGCCCCAAGTGAACATGGAGTGCCAGGTACAATATGTGACTTAGGGCTCACAATCCTCCCTTTAGCTTAAAAATCCTTTTAACAAAAGAAATGTTCTTTATTAAGGGAGCTGTTGGTTCTTCAGCTGTGGCCATTTCTCTCGGATGGGAAACAGCTTCATAGATCACACCAGTTTCTCAGAACATTCCACAAGGGGCACAGAATCATTGTTATTTCTTGAAAGCCTTTCTGGGATGCTCTGCCGATAAGAGAGATTTTGCACCTAGACTGTGAACTCCATAATCTTCAATGAGTTTGACCCCTGTGGTCTTTGCAGATCAAGAGGTACAACCAACTCAGCCCAACTTTCCCAGCCCTGTTCCCACCTCAGCCTCCAACATCACTGTCGTCTACACCATAAGTAACCAGCTGAGGGGCGTAGAGCTGCTCTTCAACGTGACCATCAGTGTTAGTGTGAAGAAAGGATCCGTGCTGCTTGTTGTCCTAGAGGAAGCACAGCGCCGAAACCCCAAGTTCAAGTGAGTGCTCCAGTGACGTTCGCCGCTCCTTCCAAGTTCAGTCTGAATTCCCATTCTCTCTCTCTCTCCTTCCTTCGTGTTCTTGCTTTTTTCCCTTCTTATAAAGTAACCCATCTTTATCGAATAGCCCCTCGAGGTGCCTGCGATCTGGTAAGGAGGCAAGGCCCTCATAAAAATTAAATAGATGATGATGGAGTTTTCAAAACAGGAATTCAAAGGAGAGAGAGCACAGAGTGGATTAGAAGAGTCAAGGAAGTCTCGTGGCTTTTGGATTGCCTCAAAGAAGAGGCCTCATACAGCAAGATATGAAAGGATGGTATTCCAAGAAGAGGGGATTTTATCAGCCCAGAGTTAACAAGTGTTGGGTATAAATTCCTCTAACTCTTAGAGGAGGACAAAGCATTTGAGAGAGAACTGAGCAAGGAATTTAGGGTCAATGAATAAACCAGCTTGACTAGGGACAGAATTCAGGATTGAACTAAGTGAACGGTGTCTGAAGGGATAGACTGAGTGATACACAGACAGCCTGAAGTCCCAGGCTGAGGAAATGGGACTTCAGCTTGCGGTGAAGCATTGCAAGTTTTTGAGAAAGAAAAGTGTTGCAAAATGTAAATTGGGATGGAGAATGAATGACTAAGAGGAAAGCTAGGGCGTGACCACAGAAACGGAGCTGTTATACAAAGTGAGGAGGACTTTATCTAGGAGAAACGCACTCAGGCCAAGGAAGATGCCGCAGGGCTTGTGAGGGACTGGACGTGGAGGGGCAAGAGAAAGAAGCTTCAGAACTGTTGATGGGACTGTCAGGAACAAAGAATATCCTTCAGAGAAAAACAATCCCTTTAGACAAGTTCAGTTGTCTGAGTTTGAAACGGAATCATCAGGAAGCTTTTGGAGGTATAAAAGAAGTCCTAGAAAAAGAGGGCAGGAATAAATGCTGGAGAGGGTGTGGAGAAAAGGGAACCCTCTTACACTGTTGGTGGGAATGCAAACTAGTACAGCCACTATGGAGAACAGTGTGAAGATTCCTTAAAAAACTGGAAATAGAACTGCCTTATGATCCAGCAATCCCACTGCTGGGCATACACACTGAGGAAACCAGAAGGGAAAGAGACACGTGTACCCCAATGTTCATCACAGCACTGTTTATAATAGCCAGGACATGGAAGCAACCTAGATGTCCATCAGCAGATGAATGGATAAGAAAGCTGTGGTACATATACACAATGGAGTATTACTCAGCCATTAAAAAGAATACATTTGAATCAGTTCTAATGAGGTGGATGAAACTGGAGCCTATTATACAGAGTGAAGTAAGACAGAAAGGAAAACATCAATACCGTATACTAACGCATATATATGGAATTTAGAAAGATGGTAACAATAACCCTGTATACGAGACAGCAAAAGAGACGCTGATGTATAGAACAGTCTTTTGGACTCTGTGGGAGAGGGAGAGGGTGGGAAGATTTAGGAGAATGGCATTGAAACATGTATAATATCATGTATGAAACGAGTCAGCAGTCCAGGTTCGATGCACGATACTGGATGCTTGGGGCTGGTGCGCTGGGACGACCCAGAGGGATGGTATGGGGAGGGAGGAGGGAGGAGGGTTCAGGATGGGGAACCAAGGTTAGGATAAGTACACGTGTCTGCGGCCGGCAGACCAGCTCCAGAACTTCTCCAACTTCTGTAGAACAGGTCGGGATAAAGATCGCATTTCTAGAATACTTAACTTGCCAACGATCTTCTGAATATACTTTACTTCCTCTCCAATCTTAGCTTTAATTTTGCCTGAATTTTATTTTTCTAACTATAATTAGTAAATATACATAGGAGAAATTTTGAGGGGGGGAAGCATAAAGAAGAAGACAAAGCATCCATAGTCTATCCAGAACATAATCACTGTTGATATTTTTTATAATTTTACAGGTATTTTCTCCACATGTATTACAAGTAGTTGTGATCCATATATACATGAGATAGATAAATATTTCTCATCCAATGTGCACCCCACATTTTCACTCAATATTGTTGCATAAGCATTTTTCCATGTCACTGAAAAGTATTGAAAAATACGAATTTTATAACTGCCAGGGTCAACCTTGGATATTTATCCCTCACGCACCTGATGTTTTGGCCCATTGTTGGACATCAGCATTGTTTAATCTGCTTATTGATAAGTTTTTTAAAACCCATTCATATTTTTATTTAATTCCAAGTGAAGTAAAAGATTCGTTCATTAGCCATTTGCACTTTATCTTTTAGCCATCTTTTTCTGATCTCTGAGGCATTTAGAAGGTCTCTGGCCCTTCATCTTTTCTTATTGCCTGACTTGGAGCGAGGCATTAATCACGTATGATATTATTCTCACAGGTTTGAAACCAGAATGACATCCTGGGGACTTGAGGTCTTTTCAATTAACAATATCGCTGGAAATGTTAATGACAAGACATATTGGCAATTCCTGAGTGGCAAAACACCTTTAATAGAAGGTGAGTGAAGAAAAGGAATGTAGGCACTTTTTCCACTGTGTGAAGTCTAAATTCTTTCATTCCCATATTTAATTCATTCATTTATTTAGTCAATAAATGATTGTGAGAGTACGTGTGTATACAACAGTTGTATATGTAACAGCTTTGTGTGTACATATGCACGTATATCGTGGATACACAGTGATGTTAGACAGACAGATAGGTAACAAATGAGTACTTATTTAAAATAGTTTTTTTAAAATCAAGAATCCGGGGACGTCTCTGGTGGTCCAGCAGTTAAGACTCCACACTTGCACTACAGGGGGCGAGAGTTTGATCCCTGATCAGTGAACTAAGATCCCATATGCTATGTGGCTCAGAAAAAACAAAAACAAAAACAAATCAAGAATTCTAACACCACTCTGAGCTAGTGGAAAAAAATATTCAGTGAAGGAAAGTGGATTGACCTAAAGTAATAAGAGCTAAAGAAAGAAAAAGCAGATGTGAGAAAGAGTTAAACAAAAAAGAACAAAAAAAACAAGTGTGTGATCTAAGAAGATGGCCACTTCGGGGTTAAAAGACACGTATGCATGAAACGAAAGAACAGCAAACTCACAGCCAGAGCAGATCGATGAGGGGGATAAAAATAACAGCTATCAATGTCCTGACATTATTTTATTTCCTGTTCACATCAACTCTGTAGGTATTAGTGACTCTCCTTTTAAGCAGAAAAAACTATCTCAGAAAGAAAGAGAGACTTCCCCCAGGCACATACGTAGTATGTGACGGAGCAGGAATCAAGTCCACAGCTTCCCTCAGGGTCCATTTTTCACCTTCTTTCATAGTGGTGTTTTTTAAAATCGCCAAAATGAAGGATGCTTGCTTGGAGAAATTGCGAAGAATGAAACTCAGACTCAGGAAAAACCTTAACTATCTCCAAAGTGTTTGCACAAATGCTAAAATGTTATCTGCCCCAAAGAACATTCGTCTACTTTGTCTAAGGATGATGTTAAGTTAACCCGATGTTCACAGAGACGTGACCATCCCTTCGTAAGTAGAGTCATAGCAGAGTCAGACTGAAGCTTTGTCAAGATGCTTCATTGTCCAAGATAACAACGAGAGAGATGTCTTTCCTAGCACCTGTCATGAATTTAACAAAATCTGGCCCGTCAGAATTTGTGGAATTGCAGCCATGCATATAAGAAAGATTTTAGAGTCACGTAAGCCTTGGTTTGAAACCCCTTCTCTCTCTCTGTTTTAGCCACGTAGCCCAGCTTGTGGGATTTTAGTTTCCTGACCAGGGATCAAACCTGGGCCCTGGCAGAGCACTGAGTCCTAACCACGGGGCCACCAGGCAATTCCTAAAGCCCCTTTTCTTATTTTCTAGCTACTCTAGGCAGATAATGACTCTTCTCTGAGCCACAGTGTCCACAGCTGTCAATTGGAAATAGCATTACCCTTTAGGTTATTGTGAGGATTAGAAATGAGTAAGTTCAATGGCATTTGTTCAAAAATGCATATCACTATTGTCGTTATTTCTCTTACAATTTTCATCTCATTAATTGCCCTCAAAACTTAAGTCAGGCTTGTTCTCCTGTCTGCTAGTTACTTTTCTTCTCTTGGGAGGAAAAATGTCCTCCGAGATCCAAAACGATTTGGGCCTGGAATTGTCAAGCTTTCTGACGCCTGGTTACTTCAAACTTAATCATCAATTACGTCATAATCTGTGTGTTCCCTGCCCAGAAAGACAAAATTCTCAACCAACGGCCCTTCCTTAAGTCCTCCAAAATGTATGAGTTCCCAACTTGAATGCTCTAAATTTGGCTTATGTACGCCATTTTAATAGTAACAACTTTCCTGCACGTTTATTATGTGTTAGATATTGTATTAGGCACTTGGCAGTCATTATTTCTAATCCTGGAAATAATTCAGCATAAATACTAGTAGTCCAATTGTGTATAGGAGGGAAGGAGGCTGGCACAGTCTAAGGGCTTGGCCAAAGATTTGCTCCACATGGCAGCTGAGAGCCTGAGAAAAAGACCGCAAAGTCTCAACTCCATGCTTCCTTCATACTAGTCAACTCGATCTTGTTCCCCTCAGTTCAGTTCAGTTCAGTTCAGTCACTCAGTCGTGTCCGACTCTTTGTGACCCCATGAATCGCAGCATGCCAGGCCTCCCTGTCCATCACCATCTCCCGGAGTTCACTCAAACTCATGTCCATCGAGTCGGTGATGCCATCCAGCCATCTCATCCTCTGGCGTCCCCTTCTCCTCCTGCCCCCAATCCCTCCCAGCATCAGAGTCTTTTCCAATGAGTCAACTCTTCGCATGAGGTGGCCAAAGTACTGGAGTTTCAGCTTTAGCATCATTGCCTCCAAAGAAATCCCAGGACTGATCTCCTTCAGAATGGACTGGTTGGATCTCCCTGCAGTCCAAGGGACTCTCAAGAGTCTTCTCCAACACCACAGTTCAAAAGCATCAGTTCTTCGGCGCTCAGCTTCCCCTAACCCTAACCAATTTAACGGGCTTCCCAGGTGGCGCTAGTGGTAAAGAACCCGCCTGCCAATGCAGGAGACGTAAGAGACAGTTTCCGGCCCGTCCCTGGGTGGGGAAGGTCCCCTGGAGAAGGAAATGGCAACCCACTCCAGTGTTCTTGCCTGGAGAATCCATGGACCAAGGAGCCTGGTGGGCTACATACAGTCCATGGGGTCACAAAGAGTCGGACACGACTGAAGCGACTCAGCGGCCCACTGGCAACCAATGTAACGGGTGGACCCTGCGGGAGGGGGCGTGGCCACGGGCACCGCGGTCACTTCCGGTTGTTCTCTCCCTGTTTCCAGGAGTCGCTGACTACATACCCTTCAACCATGAGCACATCACAGCCAACTTCACACAGTACTAAGAGAAGGTGGACTGAGCTTCTATCAAACGTCCCCAAAGGATGGCTGGAATTGCTTTTTTCACATCGTTTGAAATCTATGCCCAAAAAAAGTGGGTATTTTCGACCCTACCATATTACTGGTTAAAATATGGAAACCACAATGTAAAATAAATGATGCATATCGCTGGAGTCTCAACGTCTGTGACCCATGAAAGAAATCTGGTTTTTCATGACCATGATGGTGAGACAGCATTTAAATGTAGGGTGAGGGAAAAGGGGCCCCTGGCTGATATATTGGAAGGTCATTCTGATCTTTTTTTGATTGTTTAACTGACACAGTCTTTTATTCTATAAGGGAAATCTTAAAAAAAATTTTTTATATCTTATACCAAGTACTCCTTTTCAAATCACCTATTATAAACACTGCTGCTGCTAAGTTGCTTCAGTCGTGTCCAACTCAGTGCGACCCCATAGATGACAGCCCACCAGGCTTCCCCATCCCTGGGATTCTCCAGGCAAGAACACGGGAGTGGGTTGCCATTTCCTTCTCCAGTGCATGAAAGTGGAAAGTGAAAGTGAAGTTGCTCAGTCATGTCCAACTCTTAGCGACCCCATGGACTGCAGCCCACCAGGCTCCTCCATCCATGGGATTTTCCAGGCAAGAGTACTGGAGTGGGGTGCCAGTGCCTCCTCCGATAAACATACACACACACACACAAATACATTCATCCATACATGTGACAAAAATTATTCCATATGAAGCTCCCAGAAGGTTCAGAACTAGATCAATGATGTTATATCACAACTCTCCCCTTCCATTTCCAATATTTATTCTGGGTAAATCACATTTCATATATATTTGATATAATTTATATTTATGCATAATTATATTTAATATTAATATAAATTTAGCATATAATATGTTTCACATATTAAAGGTAGATATATATCTGTAACCGTGCTCCATAAATAATACATATAATATTTTGGATGTAAAATATAGGTATATATCGATAACCTCACCCTATTCTACATATATATATGTGTGTATGTATACACACACACACGCACACATGAAAAGTGAAAGTGAAGTCGCTCAGTCGTGTCTGACTCTTTGCAACCCCGTGGGCTATACAGTCCATGGAATTCTCCAGGCCAGGACACTGGAGTAGTTACAGATCTTTGGGAGGAAAATTTAAGGCAATGAAACTCTAAACTCTGTTTGTTGGAGTCAATATTGGTCAAACTTTCTAGAGAAGAATATGAAAATGTGTATCAGAAGACCTAAGATATACTCAACTTTGACTCCAAAAATGCCCAATTCTGAAATTTATAGGAAGGGGAAAAGCATAAGAGAACACAGATATATAAGAATCAAAACGTCAGCTGGGTGTGACTCAGGGAACTCAAACCCAATTCTGTAACAACCTAGGGGGTGGAATGAGGAGAGAGGTGGGACGTTCAAGAGGAAGGGGACAGGTACATATCTATGGCTGATTCATCTTGATGTTTGGCAGAAACCAACACAATTCTGGAAAGCAATTATCCTTCAATTTAAAAATAAACTTTTAGAAAAGGCAGCTGGGACACAGAGAATAAGCCTTAGATGTGCACCCTCAATAGACTTCCTAAGGCTGAACCCAGACGTGGACAGACTTAACTGCCGCATCACAGGCCACCCCTCCTGGCATCTCAGAGCAAGCACCTGCCCTCTGGGAACAGTCTGGCCCCCAGGAGAGAAACGTGGCCCACAGGCCCAGGTCCCCACCCCCTCACAGCTGTAAGGTAAGTCACAGGATCCCAGACGACGGCCAGGACCGTCACCGTCATGGAAGAAGCCTTCAGGGAGTGGCGAAAAAATGCACTTGCCAGGTGGCGCTGGTGGTAAAGGACCCGGAAAATCCCCTGGAGTAGGAAATGGCAACCTTCTCCAGTATTCTTGCCTGGAGAACCGCATGACAGAGGAGCCTGTTGGGCTACAGTCCATGGGGTTGCGGAGAGTCAGACAACTGACAGGACCTAACGCGCACGCACGTTTCTTCTACACTTAATTTGCTGAGAGTTTTTACGAGTTCGATCCTTATGTCGGGAAGATCCCCTGGAGTAGGAAACGGCAACCCACCCCAGTGTTCTTGCTTAGAAAATTCCATGGACAGAGAAGCCTGGCAGACGATGGGGTCTCAGAGTCGGATACGACTGAGTGCGCTAACACACACGACATATCATAGCATTTGTAGCGTGGGGAAGTGGAAGCCCTCTGTGTGTCCAACAGTAGAGCAAAATAGGCAAACCCTGTGGATCTATATGATGGGATTCTAAAAGTCACTAAAGCTCACGGTGAAGGTAATGCTTGATAACATGAAAAGACATCCACGCACAGCCAAGGGAAGAAATTAGACTACACAACACCCCAATATCATCCATCCCAGGGTGTGACAGTGGTTACCTCCGCATGATAGAATGATTAGTGATCAATTTTTGTCTATTTGTTTCTGTTTTCTAAGTTTTCTGCATTCAACACATAATAGTTGAGCAGTGAAAAATGGGGGAAAATTGTAAACAAAGATGACTTTGGCACTTCCCTGGTGGTTCAGCGGTTAAGACTGCATACCGCCAATGCAGGGACCACAGGCTCAGTCCCTGGTCGAAGAACTGTTAGTAAGATACCACATGTTGCATGGCACAGCCAAAAATAAAAGTCAGACCAAGACGACTTTTTCTCAACAATTGCACACACACACAAAGGAAAGTGTGTATGTGTGTGTGTGTGTGTGTGTGTGTGTGTGTGAGTCCCGCACCCAACATTTGCTCTAATGATTGACATTAAAGGAAAAAGAGGGGCATGGAAGGCAAAAAGCAGGGGTCCTAGGCTGGTTTCATGTACGAAAATCTCATTTTAACTACCTGCCTAGTAACTGAGTGGGCTTCCTAGGTGGCACTATCGGTAAAGTGCCCGCCTGCCAATGCAGGACACATAAAAGATGTGGGTTCGATCCCTGGGTTGGGAAGACCCCCTGCAAGAGGGCATGGCGACCCACTCCAATATTCTTGCCTGGAGAATCCCATGGACAGAGGAGCTTGGTCGGCTACAGTCCATATATCACAAAGAGTTGACGTGACTGATGCTTCTCAGCACACTAGTGATTAACTGTGTTCATCTGTATTGGCAGGGGTAGGGGACAGGGGAGTGAGGTTGACGATGGGTCTGCTATGAGGAATCACAATTCCACTTTGAGAAAGTACCTTAATTAAATGCAATCTGTATGGGTTTATTTTTGCATAACCGCTAATGCTCCAGACTGCATTCCGGTGTTTCAGTGACTATATTAAGTGCTTTTGTGACCTCTAGTGGTCATGGCTGGTAAAGGCTGAGCTTGCTTCCCACAGGAAGTGGTCAGTTCAGTTCAGTTGCTCAGTCATGTCCAGCTCTTTGCGATTCCATGGACTGCAGCACGCTAGGTTTCCCTGTCCATCACCAACTCCCAGAGTTTACTCAAACTTATGTCCATCAAGTTGGTGATGCCATCCAACCATCTCATTCTCTGTCGTCCCCTTCTCCTCCTGCCTTCAATCTTTCCCAGCATCAGGGTCTTTTCAAATGAGTGAGCTCTTCGCATCAGGTGGCCAAAATATTGGAGCTTGAGCTTCAGCATCAGTCCTTCCAATGAATATTCAGAGTTGATTTATTTTAGGGTTAACTGGTTTAATCTCCTTGCTGTCCAAGGGACTCTCAAGGGTCTTCTCCAACACCACAGTTCAAAAGTAGTCAGGAAGGGGTCAGTTGTGCCTAACTACTTTTGTGAAGATGCAAGGGAAAGAAGAAGGAAGATTAGAGCCAAATACTATCCCCCATTTAAAAATAATATGGAATCAACAAAGTGGAAATAAGGGAATATACCTCAATATGATGAAGGCTATATATGACAGTCCTACAGCCAACATCTTACTCAACCATGAAAAGCTAAAAGCATTTCCTCCAAGCTCAGAAAGACAAGGATGCCCATTCTTGTCCCTTTCATTCAACGTAGTATTGGAATCTCTAGCCAGAGCAACATTGTAAACCAATTACCCTCCAATTAAAAATAAATAAACTCTTTTTAAAAAGAAAAATAAATGAAATAAAAAACCTACCCTCTCATATTTTCGAAGGACCTAACAATATACCTGGAGGAATAAAACAAATGTGAAATAAAAAAAGAAAAGAAAAGAACAGTTTTAAATTTTATCTTGAAGACCAAGCATGCAAAATGTGCCATATTTTTTTGCAGAGTAAAATGCAAAAGTGAAGAACTTGACCAGGTGTATGTAAAAATGTGTAATAAAGTAACAATAATTAAAACTGTGGCACTGGTTTCAGAACAGAGAGACTATGGGAGTGGAGTGAAATATCTGAAGGAGCTCAAAAAAATTAAAATGTGGGAATTTAGTACATTATAAAGTCACATATCAAATGAGGATTTTTCAACTTGGAAAAGAATTATGTTAGAGCCTTACCTCTGTCCCTTATAATCATATGATCAGTCTCAAAAACTCTTAAAATTACTGGTAGATTTTACTGCTTAAAAAATTATAATCATCATGCCTCAAAAAAATTAAAGGACGTACTGAAAGATGAAAAAAATCAAAACTCATACACCTGAACAGGAGTTAATATACACGACAAGCAGCTTTGAATCTGGGAGGAAAAAAATGCACAGTGTGATTGAAACTCAAAACACACAAGAAGCGAATCACACATACAGAAAAACAGACAAAAAGATATGAAACCAAGAAGATGAGAAAAGTTCATCATCTCTAGTAATTTTTTTAAATTGCAAACTAGGGACTTCCCTGGTGGTTGAGTGTTTAAGACTCTGCGCTCCCAAGGCAGGGGGCCCAGGTTCAATCCCTGGTCAGGGAACCCCCGAACGCAGCCGGGTGCAGCCAAAAATAATATGCAAAGTGTGTAACCAGGATGCAAGCAAGGCCACTACGCAGAGCTCAGAGAACGCTATGGGAAATCAGCTACAGCGTAGCCTGCTACTGCTGATCCAGACTCAGTCTGGAAGGCCGTTTTGTTGCATTTTCTCCTCACTCCTTGATTAAAAAAAAAAAGTTGTGTTGTCACTTCCAGTCCCAGAAAACATATTGACTTCAGTAACTAAAATGTCCAAAACTGTGTAATAATTGAAACTTGGAATTGCATTTAAAAGTAAGGCTGCTCCCCTCTTCCAGTTTCAGCCAGAGAGAGAGCGGTGAAAACAGAAATGGAGGCAAGGGGAGGGGTCTTTAGTTCTCATTTCTGCACATTTACCAACACTGAAGACCTTTCCTGCCCCTGACCCCTCACCTCTGACCCCTTTGGGATGGCTTACAGTCATGGCACCTGCTAGGAGTTGACCTGTACCCTCCTCTCCCCCTAGTAAAGGTAAGCTGGAGTCCTAACCAGCAATACCTAAAAATGCCTTATTTGGAGCGAGGGTCTTCACAGAGGAAATCAAGTTAAAGTGAGGTAACCAAGGTTATGCCCCAATCCAATAAGATTAGAGTCCTTATAAAAGGTGGGGGTTTGGACACGTGACAGAGCAACGTAGAGGGAAAACGGTATGAGGAGACACAGGGAGAAGACGGCCATCTACCAGCCAGCAGAGATGCTTAGAGCAGACCCTTCCCCACAGCTCGGGAGAAACCCATGCGCTGACACCTTGACTTCACACTTGGGCCCCAGAACAGCCGGGCAGTAACCTTCTGTTGTTTCTGCCACCATCTGGGATACTCTGTTACGGCATCCCAGGGTCTGAGACAGTTGTTTCAAGATTTTTTTTTTTTAATGTGGATCATTTTCAAAGTCTTTACTGAATTTGTTACAATATTACTTCCATTTTGTGTTTGGTTTTTTGGCCCAGGTCACATGTGGGATCTTCGCCCCCCGACCAGGGATCAAACCCACACCCCTGGTGTTGGAAGGCAAAGTCTTAACCACTGGGCCACCAGGGAAGTCACCCAGGGTACACTTTAAAGTATGGCAAAAGCAATACAATATTGTAAAGTTAAAAAATAAAATTAAATTTAAAAAATAAACAAATAAATAAAGTATACTCTTTCTCCTCGGGGAGTTTCATGGGGTTTTCAGAGGGCACACTCCTCACTACAGAGGACATCGCAGGTGCCTTGATGCGGGCACATCCATCTCTGCTGAACAGTTGACTGTTGCCTGTAACTCTTCTTGCTGGCCCTGGCCATCCATCGGTACAACTCCTCTGGCTTCTTTCTCGTTGCCTCTCCAAGGGGTCCTGCTGGCCGGGACACAAGAAAACTGTGCCCTGCACGGGGGCCCCCTTCCGGTCACCCGCATAGTCACACCTTTGACTTGACATCAGTGCAAACGCGGCTACTTCCTTCTACTCTGAAGCCGCAGGCTGCTTTGGTCAGCCTCCAAACACAAACTTCCCCAGTCTTGTGTCAACGAGATGATCTTGAACTGCCTCTCACTGAGCCTCACGGAGCACTTCATCCCTGACCAGCCCGGAGGGAAGTGAAACTCACAGAATATCAACTCTGTCCAAAGAAACCCTTATTGTCATCAGCAGTTTCCCCTGTCTTTTTTTATTTTTCCAGTGCTTCTTACAGACTGGGGCTTCCCTGGTGGCTCAAATGGTACAGACCCTCCCTGCCTGCAATGCGAGAGACCAGGGTTTGATCCCTGGGTTGGGGAGATCCCCTGGAGAAGAAAAGGGCAACCCATTCCAGTGTTCTTGCCTGAAGAATCCCATGGACAGAGGAGCCTGGCGGACTACAGTCCATGGGGTCCCAAAGAGCTGGACATGACTGAGTAACGAACTACACACTAGAGGAGAGTGAGTAGCTAAGAATAGCAAAGCCAATCCCTATCAGCTCCTTTATATTACTAATCCAGATTAGGAAGCTCAACTCCTCCATCTGAATTACAGGAATTATCACATACCTTGGGGCCTCAGGCCAAACTGAGTCAGAAGCAATTCTGTGTTAAAGTCCTGTTATAAAGATAACACTGGGTGTGGTTTTCCACCTGTCACATTGGCAAAGCTCTAAAAGAACTTTCACAGCCTTTCTCAGAAAGGGTGTGTGTGACAATCATGCCCATACATTGTTGGTGAAGGCTAGTTTATGCAATTTTATGAGGCAAGGCGATTTTAAATAAATATCCCTTTGATCCAGTGATTTTTCTTCGGAATTTGCCCAATAGAAATACCAAAACAGTACCAAAATGGTATGAATAAGGATGTTTCTTATAGCATGGTCTATAATAACAGACTTGTAAATAACTTGACTAAGCCGCAGTAGGGATTCATTTACTATGTTGAAACCATTCATAGACATACCATGGATCTCGTCTGTAAATTCCAAGACAAAAGCAAGAACAGTAGTTGTCATGGTTCCCTCTTGGTCAAACAATTAGAAGTTGATCCATTCTTCGTGCCTGTTGACTCACTCCATGAGAAATGCTGGAAATAACTCCTTTGTAAAACTCTAATAACCCCCCAGGAGTCTGACTGACTCTAATTTAGCTGGAGAGCTCTGGGACATGTGGAGACACTCTCGTGCCTCTCAGGGCAGTAAGGGAGATACTCAGCAGATACACGTGCAATGAAGGGAGACTTCTCTGAGCCTTGTTTCCACCATCATCTACAGAAAAAAGGGACTCCAATACGATAACCTGTGTGTGTGTGTGAGAGCGCTTGGTAGACAGCAGATCTCTCCGGTATGTTCATTATTAATACTGTGTTAGAGCACAGCATGTCTTTAATCTACCTACTTGTTTTTGGCTGTGCTGGGTCTTCCTTGCCGCACACGGGCTTTCTCTGCTAGTGGGGAGCAGGGGCTGCTCCTGGTCGTGTGCGCAGGCTTCTCACTGCCGTGGTCCTCTCGTTGCAGAGCATGGGCTCTAGAAGTTCGGGCTGTAGCAGCTGGGGTGTGACGGCGCAGCTGCAGCTCTCGGGCTCTAGAGCACAGACTCAATAGTTGTGGCGAACGGGCCCAGCTGCTCCGAGGCGTGTGGGATTCTCCCAGGCCAGGGATCAAACCTGTGTCCCCTGCATCGGCAGGCAGATTTTTAACTACTGGATCACCAGGGAAGTCGCCAGTGCATTGTTTTTGTTGTGGAAAAAACTAGGGTACCACTGCCCTTGTGGAAATGCTCTACACCGTATGGAAACTAAATGGGTTTATTAAAAAAAAAAAAGCTGATATTAACTAGCCCCTCGAGAAGGTTCTGTGGGCTTCCTGAAGTGGAGACTGCATGGTTGTTTATTGCATTATGATATTCTGATTAGAGTCTGATAAGCAAAAATCCAGTATTTTTATTAAAATGAGAGCATGCACATGTGTGTGCACACGTGTGTGTGTGCATGTTCCGTGCGCCATGAGTGTTGTGTTCAGTCAACACCTGGACCTGGGACTGGGCTGCAGATTTGTCATCTTCATCTCTGGAGTTTAAGAAATTAAAAACTGAGGTGTTAGATAATTTTTATACAGATCGGAAAATTATAAATCTCAGTGCGTACTGGCCTGGAGAATCCAGAAACAATGCCTTGTGCCTGTACTCTACTCTTTAAAATTTCGAAGTGCTCGCAGAGCACAGATCCCCAAACTTGATTAGGTGTTAGAATCACTGGGAGGGCCAGTTCATGACAGGAATTCCTGAACCTCATCTTTAGAGTTTCTTTATAAGTAGGAACCAGATATTTACATGTTTAACGAAGGCCTGAGGAAAGTCTGAAAACCAACTTTTGGGAGATGCTAGCAAACATTCCAACAAAACTAAGTCTGTCAAGATTCCCTATTTTGCACCGTACTGTACAGTAAATCATTTAATCCCTGAACCTCATTTTCCTACAAACAACTAGCCCTGAACTATCAGAAGAGAAGTGTAAATAAACAGCTGTGAAAAATTTGAGGGGAAAAATAATTTTCTGTGATCCAGGAAGACCTCAGGTCCATGATTCCATTTTTCACACCCTTTATTTATTCTTCTCATATCTCCATGTTAGCTGTTTATATTCCCATCATATCCTCTGTACATAAATTCATAAAGATAGGATCACTGGATTTTCATATTTGTAGCCTCCATTGTACTTAACTCTTACAAAGAAAAAATAGATATTATAGTTACTACTTAAATGCAGAAATATGGGTTAATGTTTAGTTCTTTTAAAATAAGTAATGAGGTAGACGTTTCAGGGCACCAAAAGACTTAAGAGTCCAATCAACGAGTGCGTGCACTGCAGGTTTATTCTCCACCCAAAACAAAATTATACAGCATTCAGCTTGAGACTTTTAAATGCCTGAGCACGTGGGAATCGCCTGCTTTTTGTGGAGAGGCAAGGAGAGCACAGAAGAGCTGCCCAAAATCTGACCCAGGCCGGGCAGCTGGGGGTGGGGGGCAGTTTAACCCTTTCAGAGCTGTTCTTGGGACAGAAATGAGTGGCTGCAATAAAACCCACTAACTCATCTGATACAGATTCAGCGTGCAGTCAAGAAGTATATAAAACTGTGGGAAGGGAGGGTTCTCCCAACAGCTCTGCGAGATTACAGGTTTTACTGTTGCCATTTACGAAATTAATCTTTGGAGAAAGACCACGCGCGGATTTAGCAGGACTTAAGTACAGTAGACTTGGAAGGAAAGTTATGACCAACCTAGATAGCATATTGGGAGAAGGCAATGGCACCCCGCTCCAGTACTGTTGCCTGGAAAATCCCATGGATGGAGGAGCCTGGTAGGCTGCAGTCCACGGGGTCGCGAAGAGTCAGACACGACTGAGTGAGTTCACTTTCACTTTCCACTTTCATGCATTGGAGAAGGAAATGGCAACCCACTCCACTGTTCTTGCCTGGAGAATCCCAGGGACAGGGGAGCCTGGTGGGCTGCCGTCTATGGGATCGCGCAGAGTCGGACACGACCGACGCGACTTAGCAGCAGCAGCAGCAGCAAAGCCAGGAAGAGGCGCATTCAGTTTCCCGAGAAACGTTAAGGTAATCATGCCTCCGTCGCTTTTTCCCACTGTCCCGGGAGGGAGGAGGGACGAGAGGCGGTGGGTTGCAGTGAACCGCACGGCATCACCTCGCCACGCGCGCCCGGCCCTCTCTACGCAGTCCGCGGAGACAGCGTCCGTCCCCGCCGGACCCATATCGGGACGGACTGCCAGCCCCCGCGGGCGCCAGGCCGGAATCCAGGTGCCGAGCCTCCGGTTTCCTCCACTTCCACCCGGGACTCTCTGCGGCCTGGACCGGCGCGAATGCAACTTCCGGCCCGACGGCGTGCCGGCTGGAGCAGCTTGGGACTAGGCTCCCGGGCGTCGCCTCTGGCGGCCCCGCGCGCGGACCATGTGGCGGCTGCTGAGTGGCGCCCGCGCCCCCGTCCTGCGAGCGACCCTGTCAGGTCAGCTGTCCCCTGTCCCCCAGCTTCACCCCCACCCCCCCGTCGTGTGTCTCGCATCGCCTGAGGCCCCCTCGCGGGTGCTGAACCGCAAGCGGGCCTGCCGCGCCCTTCGCCCCTCACGCGGAGAGACTCGTGCAGAAGCGTCTGCGCGACGTGGGGTCGCCCCCGAGTCCCCTGCCGGTCCTTCTCGGGGGCCGAGAGCTTCGGGTCTCCCAGAGTGGAGCCCGCGGCCCACAGGACAGCTCTGTCAGGAGCGTCAAGGCGCAGAGCGCGTCAGGCCCTGGGCCTGTCGCCTTCGGGGTTTAATCTGACCTTTCTTTGTAGATTCGTGGGCAGCGCCGCCCGCCCGTGCCGGCCTGAAGACGCTGCTCCCGGTGCCAACGTTTGAAGGTGAGAGCTTATCTGGCTTCTGGTTTATAAGCCTTTCCTGTGATGGAACCTAGCGGGGGGTGGGTCAAGAGCCGGCGTTTCCTTGTGCTCCCATTCCCATTCATCCATTCAGTAGTCATGTGTTGAAGGCACACTCTATGCCAGGCAGTGTTCTAAATGCTAAAATCGTTAATGGATTATCTCCCCTATGGCCTACCACTGGTGCGAGACCCGCAGCCCCCTTCTCAGCTGCACCTAATCGGCCTCCAGTTTAGACTTCTGATGTTTGCTCCAAATGAGGTCACATATGTGCATGTACCTATTGTGTGAGAAGCATTAATTTATTCATATAAAGTCAAGGTAAGCCACAATTTGATAAATCTTACACTTTTTAAAATATATTGGAAATCTCAAAAATAGATGCCTGGACCTCTGAAGGCCTCATCTTGGACACATAACTGTGAAACTACTGCACCCCTGGAGTGCATACAGCCTTGGAGCAGGGAGAAAATGTTACAAAGTTTCTCTGTTGTGTGCTCAGCCCTGTCTGACTCTTCTGCAACCCCTTGGACTGGAGCCCACCAGGCTCCTCTGACAATGGGATTTTTGCCATTTCCTTCCCCAGGGGATCTTTTGACGCAGGGATCAAACACACATCTCCTGCATTGGCAGGCAGATTCTTAACCACTGAGCTGCCAGGGAAGCCCAAGACACATAGAAATGGCAGGGGGCAGTTTTTGTAGTCCTTAAAGTCTCCTGTTTTATATTTGACTCCATCACAGACCCATGCTTATTTTACTGTGGAAATAACTGTAAATGACTTACAAGTTAATTTTTTTCCATATTGTCAAAGTGGCAGTATGTGTCTTTATCAGACGTACTGTGTGTGGCCTGGGTTTCAGCCCACCTACCTTCACCGGGCAAGCACATGGTAGGATATATACAGCTCTCAGCATGAAATGCCCTTGAATAGAAAGAGCAAAGAGCATTGATCAAAGGAGTACTAGGTTGTAAGTCTCCCAGTAAAAATGTGGCAAGCAGGAGAACTTGGCTACTTTTATGTACAATATAGTATCATACTGTCTGGCTTTGCTGTTTTAACTGGATGGCCCAGATCAAATTATAAAATGTCTCCAGGCCTGAAGTTCCTCTTCTATAAAATGGAGATTAAAAGCACTACCTTCCATTTCTTTATCTGGATTATAGTTATGTGTGTATGTTTGTGTGTTCACTTTGTGATAATTCACATTTTTTATTGGACCCTTTAATATACTGTGTTAAACTTTTAAAAGTTTAAAAAATTTAAGAAGGAAGCCTTAAAAAAAACAGGGCTGTAAAGTTGTTTTGAAGATTAAATGAGATAATGCATGTAAAGAATTCAGCTTAATTCCAGCACACAAAACATTCACATACACAAAAGATGTTACCTCGTGTTATTCTGTGACTGTCTCATATCTCTATACCTTCCCTAACAGTCCCTTTAGGGTAGGCATTTTAAAAAGGCATTTTGGTTGTCAGTTTAAAACTTTGCTATCTTAAAAGGTTCAAAAACATTTCTATCAACAGCTGTCATAGTCAGAAAATTCCAGTGTCAATGAAAGCACCCACAAGGTAAATCTAACACACTTTTGGAATTGTTGTTGAGTGGTAACTTTAAGGCTTTGACCTGGTGGTTATGAATCTTTCTAGGAAAAAAATGAATCCTTCAACATTGACCGAAGTCAAATCCTTTGGTTTGACTTACTCTTGGTTGTCTATGCTCCTTTTAGATGTCTCCATTCCTGAAAAGCCCAAGCTGAGATTTGTCGAAAGGGCACCACTTGTGCCAAAAGTGAGAAGAGAGCCTAAAAACCTGCGTGACATACGAGGTCCTTCCACTGAAGCCACTGAGTTCACAGAAGGCAGTTTTGCCATCTTGGTGAGTTCAGCGTCACACGGCTACAGGACGGAAGCCAGGGACCAAAACAGACTCCTTGGGTTCCTTCTGGTCTCTTCCTCCACAGCTTTCACTAGAACTGCCACCAGCAGCTCTTTAAACTGATGTGCAGCACCCAGTAAGCATTGAGTCATAAATGTTTTTAACATTTATGAGTGAAAATAATGTAAAAGCAGGAGACGGAAGAGGTTACCTCATTTATCCCATAGTCAGACTGTGAGATCTCCTCAAACCTCTGATCAAGATTATCCATGATTTAGTATGTGGGCTGCTAAGTCACTTCAGTCATGTCCGACTCTGTGCAGCCCCATGGATGGCAGCCCACCAGGCCCCGCCGTCCCTGGGATTCTCCAGGCAAGAATACTAGAGTGGGGTGCCATTGCCTTCTCCCAAGTATGTGGGATGTCTAGACATATCCTACTCATCAGGTAGCGTCTGTGAAAACTTGACGTCGTTACCTACATGAATGGCTGTGGACACCGGTTTAGTTCCCACCAGGCAGCCAGAGGTTTTCAAGTCCGCTTCCCAAAGCCTGTCCAGCCAGCGCCTGCCAGCCTTTCAGCACCTCGGTGTGCTCTGAGTTCCTCTCTCTGCCCAGCCACACTGGCTTCTGCTCAGGCTCACTGTGGGCTTCGCATGTGCCATTCCTCTGCCTGGAACGCTCATCTGTTTCCCTTGGCTGGTTCGTTCACTTCTGGCGTTAGCTATAAACGTCACCTCCTCAAAGAGGTCTTCCCTGGCTCTCCATTGAAGTGGGTCCACACTTGTTCTCAGTTATTATCATACCCTAGGCTTTTCCTCCACCGTACTGATTAGAATGTATATTTTTACTTTCTTATGTATCATTGAAGCCACAGTTTCCATAAGAGACATAAGAATAGCACCCAGGCGTGCTGAGTCGCTTCAGTTGTGTCCAATTCTTTGCGATACTTTGGTCTTTAACCTGCCAGGCTCCTCTGTCCATGGAATTCTCAAGGCAAGAATATTGGAGTGGGTTGCCATGGCCTCCCCCAGGGGATCTTCCCAACCCAGGGATCGAACCTGTCTCTCTTATGTCCCCTGTATTGGCAGGAGTGTTCTTTACCACTAATGCCACCTATTAAAACACAAATGAAGGATATCTAAATTTCCATGTGTTTCTAATGCTTCCATTCACTTCTAGGCACTGGGTGGCGGTTACCTCCACTGGGGGCATTTTGAAATGATGCGCCTGACAATCAACCGCTTCATGGACCCCAAGAACATGTTTGCCTTATGGCGAGTACCAGCCCCATTCAAGGCCATCACCCGCAAGGGTATGGGGCAGCGCATGGGGGGCGGCAAGGGTGCCATCGACCACTACGTGACTCCTGTGAAGGCGGGCCGCCTCATAGTTGAGGTGGGCGGGCGCTGCGAATTCCAGGAGGTACAAGGCATCCTTAACCAAGTTGCCCACAAGTTGCCTTTCCCTGCCAAGGCCGTGAGCCGTGAGACTCTAGAGAAGATACAGAAAGACCAAGAGGAGCGAGAACGGAACAACCAGAACCCCTGGACCTTTGAGCGCATAGCCACCGCCAACATGCTGGGGATACGGAAGGTGCTGAGCCCCTACGACCTGACCCACCGGGGGCGGTACTGGGGCAAGTTCTACATGCCTGAGCGCGTGTAGTGAGGCTCAGGAGCAGGAATCCGCGCCTTCGTGCCCCTGAGCCAGTCCTTCGGGCCTTTGGGTACCTCTGATGTCCTAACCGAGGAGCAGCATATGAACAGATGCTCTGAAAAACTACGTCACCTGTCGGATTCTTTTAAGTACATTATATTAAAGTTTGAGCATTAGCTCAAAATGATGTAGCTTCTCATTGGTCACTCAGTCCCTTAAAGGATTAAGAACCAGACCTGACTGACTGGTTCTCAGCGGGAAGAGGAATGTCTTCAAGGCTAAATCACGTTTCCTTTTCCACCTCTGATACAAGTCAGCCTTTTACATACACACACTTCAGGAGCTAGTTTTTATGCCACTTGCCTAGTTACAAACTTTTACTGTTTCTGGAAAAACAGAGAAAACAGCAGTGCACAGAGTAATTGACAACATTTATTTATGCCCAGCTACCCATCTTCTCAGTCACGGAAGGGGGGATGTTGGACAATGTGGCAAGAGACATGCCCTTGCCTTTTAGCGAAAGGAACTGCTAGAAAAGCTGGACGCTGTGGTCTTTGCTAGGCGGGAAACCCTCTGCGGATGGAGGGTGTTTGGCTCTGTCTGTGTCCCTACACGTCCTAGCACAGTGCAGGGGCCGCCCGGTGGATCCCTGCTGCTGAATGAGCGAGGGCCTGGGTCATTCAAAGGCCCGTGGGCCCAGCTCCGTGTTTGCCTTGAACAAAGTTCACCTGTTTT
Source organism: Bos indicus (assembly GCF_029378745.1). NCBI lineage: Eukaryota > Metazoa > Chordata > Mammalia > Artiodactyla > Bovidae > Bos > Bos indicus. The sequence goes on along the minus strand of NC_091774.1, from coordinate 83,537,008 downwards.
TCAGAGCTAGCTAGCAGTGGTGGTTATCCTGTATGCAAACCAAAGGAGATACAGATTGATAGAGATATTAAACCGTTTGCTTTGAAAGTGGGCAGAAAACAGCACAGTGACTAAAGTGTCCATTTTTTCACCCCACTTTCTTAAAAAGTTAGACTTGATGGCAGAATAATTTACTTTCCAAAGTACAGACTCGTCTAAGCAGTTGAGTGGTCCTCAAGAATCGCCTACTGTGATTTTTAATGTATTTTTAGTGAATCTCTTGTACAGTAACTAATCACTGAGCTGCACTGGAACACACCTGAACCGTGAACAGAGGACAGTGTTTGGACCCGTTTGTTGTACACGCATTGCTGGCCAGTGCTGCCCGTGTCAGCTGGCAGCACGAATCAGAAGGAATAGTGACGGGTTCATTTGGCCTTCTGACCTAACATCGTCACCTCTTTGTTAGGGCTCACGGAGCAGTGGTGGTGATGACTGTGGGGCATTCAGTCACAGCATAAACCTGTTTCTTTCAGGGTCCACATTTAATTACAGAACCACAATCCTGGGGCCAGCCATCTCGGCAAAGTAACAGCCTATTGACAACTCTCCTATCCCCACCTCCCGTAAAGGACTTTAAGGTGTATGTTGTAGAAATGGGAGGTGAGGGGGCGCTCCTATACTTTTGTGTAAGTGGATCAACCCACTCTGGGGCATTTTTATAGACTTGTGATATAGATCATTTCCCACCGATGCCTTAAAGTGTTGAAGAATCAAATCCAAGGATTTGTCCATAGCAGAAATCAGCATAGTAAAGTGGACAGACAGCAGCTCTAAGTGGCAGGCGCTGTGCTAAGCACTGTGGACACAGCAGTGAGGAGCCATGCTCAGGGCCTATCACTGGACAATAGCCTCAGGGACGGAGGCTCTGAAGAAGGACGGGGACGCAGGGTGGGTCAAAGGTGGGACCCGGAACCGGAAGTGCAGAAGCAGCAGCGCCCAGATCTGGTGACCCCCTGAGGTGAAGCCCTGCCCCCAACAGCTGACGTCAGGGGGCTCCAGCTCCGAGTCCATTTCCTAACTGGTCTCCTTCCTATGCGTTCTCCTCCTCGAACCGCCTTCCTAACCCGCCGCAAAGTGCCATACTCCCTGCCCAGTCGCCCTGCCTGCCGCCCAAGGCCATATTCTCCTAAGTCTCCCTTTGCGTCAGTTTGAATGGGGAGATGGTTGAGGTGCTGTGTCATACGAGGTTTCACAATGGAAAGAAGAACTCGGGAGGAGTCTGCGGCGGCCCCACAGAGGTGGAAGAAGGACTGAGAAAGCAGGTGAGGGTCCATCTGTGAGGGCTGAAAGGACGACAGAAACGGAGGGGAGATCATAGATCACACGGTAGGGTGGCCGCGGCCAGGGGCACCACTCCCGTCTACAGGCGTGAAGGACGACTCAGGGCTGCAAAAACCTTCCTCACCACGGAAGGGAAGAACGTTACTCTGGGTTCACCCTGTGGCCCTCTTCCAGAGTTTCAGGGTGCTTCTAGTCAATAACGAATTTGTTCTCTACCATTCCATGTGCCAAAGCCTTCTCTAAAGGAGAGCCTTCGCTTCAGGAGGACCTTTGGTGCGGGAGAGCCCTCGCTGCGGGAGGGCCTTCGATACAGGAAGCCAACACCCTTAGGCAAAGGATTCCCAACGAAACCCTCTGCTGCCAGACTTGCTTACGGGACAGACCGCCCCTTTCTGCCTCCTCGTCCACCCATGCTCTCCCAGCTCCCTCTTCGCTCATGTCCCTGTTTCTCGGTTTTCTCCAACCGTTACCAGCACCCAATCCCACGCAGATTAAGGCACCGGGTGACAAGCCTTCAGGACACAAGCATCTCAGGTGAAAAGCCTGACCCCCTCCCCACCGCTGGCCCCCAGAGATGGCTCACCTTTTTGGTTCTTTTCAGGCAAATATGCCCCCAATAGTAGAAGCTAAGATGATCGCAAGGATAACACAGCAGATCATGATCATGATCTTCTTCTGTTCTTCCCGACGAGGAAAGAAAAAGCACGTGAGAAATGACGTCACTGCACAGAGGGTTGCAGAGGAAGGCAGACGGGGATGGGTCTGGGCGTGGAAGTGGATGTGAAGGGAAAGGAAGATGGATCTGGCTTCTAGAACCCAGGATGCTAAGAGACATCACCTCTCAGTGAGAGAGTCACAGATCTGAACAGCAAGCTCAGAGGATCGTTCTGCTTTACGGCTACATCACATCAGGCTCACCCCACTTACCCCAGAGCCACGGATATTCTCAGTAAGCCAAAGTCTTTTGGGGGGAATCCCTTGAAATCTAAGATCCAAATACATGGAACTTTACAGTGCATTCTTTGGGAGTTAAACCATTTTCAAACATTAGAACTTTGGATCCACCTGCTCTAGCATGCGGTTAAAAATTTTTTTCTCCCCTTTCCAAAACAAACACAAGTCACCACCTGGGGCAGCCCATCAGCAAGTGTTTCACAGGGACCTGGAGCCAGAACTCTTCACAGTCAGTATATAGAGTCATTTATTTTTAAATTAGCAATTAAAATTATCCAGTTTACATTAAAAAAAAAACAAAACAAAAAAACCCTTCACTTGTATCCAAATGATAAGCCCCAGGCCCTAGTCTCAGGAGAGCAAAGGTCTGATTGGAGCTTGGCTGCCTGCATTGCTGGAGCCAGGCCTGAGTCGGACATCACAGCCACAGGCGACGGGGGCCCCTCGGCTCCGTCCGAGTGCTGGGTGCTGGCTGAGTGAGTGGCCCTGGCACAGGAAGGCGGGGTGCCTGGGTCAGGCTGCTCCCCTCTCCTAGAAAGCACTAAAGTCAAAGCTGAAATACGAATCGGGAGCTGGCCGGGACCAGCCGGGAGTCTCGGGGGCTCACACTGGCTCAGCACAGAAACTACGCTTAGAAATTTCCTGGCTGTTGTTTCCTCCATGACAAGTAGGGGCGACAAGGAATCTATCAAGTCCACTAACCTGGGAGCGGGAAGAACTGCTGAGTGGATCTTGGCCTCCCGAGCTGGCTTAGTCCTGGACACAGGACAGCCCCACGGTCGCGCGAACGAAACCAGGCTGCAACGTGGTGTTCTCAGGACAAGCCCAGCCCCGGCAGCAAGCGGGGAGGGGTGGCGAGCTCGTCCCTCCTCCTGTCTGCTAGCGGGACCCGCCTGGTGCCCACCCCAGCCCTCTGGGTGGTCTGAATGCTTGTGCAGAAGACAGCAAGTTTCCCAGTGACATGAGAAGATCACGTTTCTACTATGATTCCTGATTTTTAGCCTAGCTCAAGTTATTCTTTTGAAGTTAGAAAATCCTCATTTCCAGTTCCCTACTTCCTGAGAGACCCATGCATATATGCACATACATGTCATACACACGATTATAAAAATACATCTGGACACATGAAATGCCTGAATACTCACAGCTGCTCCCATCTGAAAGCTCCCCAGAGCCTGAGCCTCAAGCACCTCAGCACCGGCTGATTTTACAGGCCTGGTTACTCTGGGCCTCCCCGCAGTGGCTTCTCAGCCATCGCTCTAACAGTAAACAGCCAGCTCCCCAGACCCAGACATGAGAACAGTGACCCCACAGCCCAGCCTGCACAGACCTCAGATGACGGTCTGAGGCAGTGCGCCCCTGAGTCCACGTGAGGAAGTACAGCAGAGACAGAGGTGGAAGGTCGCCACGGAGCTCAGCACACCGAGAGCTTCATTTCAAGGCTACGCTTCAGAGAAGGCAGCTTCCGAGACCACAGCGACCTCTGCCCATGCCTCCTGCTTTCAGACAAGGACAATAAGCTGGGGGGACTGGGATCCTGCCAGGCAGGAGACTCAGGCCCGAGTCTTATGTTGCCAAACTTGGAAGAATCCCCTTGTTTTGTTAAAGATATCCCACTTTAAAACAAACTGTTACAATTCTGGGGAGAACACTCCATGAGGTAGACAGTACAGCACCTTGGGGAGGTCTCAGGTAGGCTCTCCAAGGCACAGGACAGTTTGACACATCGGAGCGGAGACAGAAGCTGGCTTGGTTCCTACAGTCCAGGAGAAGGCGCTTCAGGGCCGGTGGGGCAGGAAAGGCGGTGAGGGAGCTCAGGCTCCTCCCGGGCGAGACCGTTTGCGGGTCGGGTCCAGGGGTGGTTACAGGGAAACAAAGGAACGGGCTCACTCTCTCAGGAAGGCCATTCACACTGCTCCCATCTGAAGGCAGGGGTGGCGGCCACACCAGGCTGGGGTGAAACCAGGCTCTACAACAGGTTGGGGGGGAGATGCTGGTCGGGTCAGCACCCCGGGTGACGGCAAAGAGCAACAGTAAGACTCAGCCACACACCTGGAAGGCGGAGAGGAGAGATGAGCTGCAAACAGAATCGTGGAAGAGTCAACACCCACCCGACAGCCGACAGGCATCCGCGACGGGGCCTGACGTAAGCACCCAGCATGCAAGAACCCAAACGTTCTGGTCTTATTGAGTCGCTCAGTTGTATCCAACTCTTTGTGACCCCACAAACTACAGCCTGCCAGGCTCCTCTGTCCATGGGGTTTCCCAGGCTAGAATACTGGAGTGAATTGCCATTTCCTTCTCCAGGGGATCTTCCCGACCCAGGGATTGAACCCACACCTCCTGCTTGGCAGGCGGATTCCTCACCCCTGAGCCACCTGGAAAGATCCAAAAGCCCTGTTACAAGAGAGAGAGGGGGAAAAAGGGAAACCCCTGGGCCTCTTAGAACCCTTCCCAGGGGCTGTCGGCTCCGTAGATGGACGTGTGGGTGGAGAGGCACGGTCGCTGGGGAAACACCCGTGCTGCGTGCAGGGCCCCCATCAGCTCCTTCCCCATGCAGCTCAGAGGCTTGCTGGTACTGGAGTCTCCTCACGCCTTCTGCCCACCCAGCCTGTCTTAGAAGCAGAAAGGCACAGCGAACAGGACACGGAAAAGTCCTGGAGGCCTGTTTCGGCTGCTCTACCTTGCGAGCTGAGCGGGCTTTGGGCAAGTTCGTAACTTCCCTGAGCTCCACCGAGATTCCCCGATGAAAATGGGGGTGATGCCATTATCCCTGAGCACAACTGGGGAGCACAGACATAGGGTGTCTTCTGTTACGAGTTCTGACTCCCAAGTCCAGGCCTGTGTGCCAGTTGGCCTGGACTCGGTCAGGGAACAGGGAAGCAACGCAGCAAGGGCTCAGCAACTTAGCGTCTTAGAAGTCGGGTAAGTCAGCTAAAAACAATGGATTGATCTGCCTCCTCATTTTACAAAATGATTTACATTCTGAATTCCTGGAATTAGGAATGGTGAGGGGCCCTGTGAATTTGGAAGACATCTCTCATCCATGGATTTGGAGAGATACTATTATGCCTTTTCTTAATATCCTTTCCAGGGGGATTGTGAAGAGTCAGAACAAAATTCTACAAACAAAAAAATGTCAAGGATTAGAGTCCAAGTACCAGGAGGGGGAAAAAGCAAATCAATTATTTATGAGAGATCAGTCACCTGTATGTCTCAAGGAGTTGAATGGTTAGGGTTAAAACTAATAATCTGACTTTGAGATCCTCTAGTCACATGGGAGGAGGAGGAGGAAGAAAAGGCAAAAAGCAAAGGCCAGCTCTGGCGTCACATCCATGTGTCTGTCACCTCAGGGACCCGCCTTCTGTGAACGTGTGAGAAAGGGGAAAACACGCAAGTTCACCATACTCTTAGTCACAGCAAAAGAATAACAGCAAACGTCCAACGCTGGGAGCATGTTGAGTAATTGAGGGTATACCCACAATCTTGTTGCACTTGCGAGTCCCAGAGAGATCTGAGTGTTGTGGAGTGGTGTTTGTGACCTTGTGACTGGGTGCCGAGCTGTCGATAACACGGTCTGAACGATGCGAAACCACATCCGAGTGTGTGAACGCGCCATACGATTATCAGCAACAATATTACAAGGTGATTCTGTTCACCTTTTCAGTGTTTACCAGCCTGCTTTTAACCATACATAATGCTGTGTTTTAGTCAGAGAAGTACTTAAGAGGTCACAGATGTCTTCACAGTCCCAGTAACAGGTCTCTCTTGCCATGCTCCTGCTACATACATGGAGCCCGGAGTCAGTGGTCAGCTCTATTGTTTTTACCAGATTTTTTTACAAATCAATATCCTAAATTTTAAAGTCACCATCCTCTGAGGCTCTCTAGACTTTACAGACGATGATAAATGCCCACCTTGTTTTATGAGGAGCAGCTCAGACATAGAATTCCCCTAGGTCCACTGTTAGCTGTGTGCTCACACTTGGCCCTGTTACTTAACTTCTCTAAGCCTGAGCATCTTCACCTATAAAACAGAGATGATAACAGCGCCTGTCTCCTGAAGGTGGTGTGAGGAGCCAGTGATGCCTGTACTAGGTGTTGGCACAACTGCACACTCAAAAAACCTTAGCGATCGTATCATTCGAGATCTAGCCAGTCAGCCACTCACAAAACCCTACAGCCATGAATCCCGATTCAAAGCTCCATTTACAAGGAAAGGAAAGGGAAGGCAAAGCCCATCAGCCCTGAAAGACAGCGAGAACTCAGACGACATACCCCAGATCCCGGCTGGAGACCACACCCAGCTGAGGAGCAGGCTTGCTTGGGATGGGGAGTGAAGATGAGGTGCTCGGGAAATGAAGAACACATTGACACAGGAGCGAGAGCAGGCCCAGACCCCTCGGGGTACAAAGCAAAGAGAGACCAAGGCCGGCTGCAGCCAGGACCCAAGAGGAGGACGAGACGGAGGTGAGAGCAGGCACGGGACTGACAGTGCAGAGCACTCGGCACGTCCGCAGAACGCCGTGAGAGGAGACGTGACAGGAAATTCCAGGCTAGGTTCTCAAGAGCGAGCCGGTCCAGAGTCCCGAGAGCCTCCCCTTTACTTACATGTCAGCGCGGCCGCCCTTACTTCAGCCCAACGGAAAGTCCGATAATCAACGCTAAAATGCCCAGCAACACAACCACTATCACAATGATAATTACCAATTTCTGGAAAGAGGGATAAGAGAAATAAAAACAAGTCATCATTACAAACCACCAAAAAGCCGGAGTCAGCCATCCAAAACCCACCTCTGCACCGGAAGCCTCTTATGGCCCCAGAGAGAGTGAAATGAAAAGCTGACATCGCTACATAAAGACGTTCCACTGGGCTCTCGTGTTTAAGTTGCCTCTGCACTAGCAGTGCCAGCAGGTGCAAATACGGAGCCTCCATCAGCTCCGAGCTCACGCTGCAGCCCTCACGTGTGGACAGACGTGGCCACAACCGTCACGGGGTGTCTAAGCAGCAGTAAACCAAGATACAACGTGACTGAGATTTTCCTTTTCAGGGGGGAATATGAAGACATATTTGACACAGTCCTCCTAAATGCAAACTGCCATCCATCTCTCCCCGAAAGAACACTCCCACCTGTCAAACCCAGGACAGTGACTGAGGGTCTGAAAGTACAGGTCCTGTTGTGAACAGGACAGGATTCATCATGTGAAATAACTTCCCAGCTCCCTAGACACCTGCCCAAGCAACAGGTAAAGTTGGGAAAAAAAGAACTGAAGAATGAAAATATCAGAGCACAAAGTCAGAAAAGAGCAGGCTAAAAAGCAAACCCCACCACAGCTGGCTACCGCAGTGACTCAGCAGAGATGCTCCAAGAACAAGGGCACCAGAACCAGAGGTGGGGGCGGGCACTGGGGCAGGATGAGGTGACGGGAAGAGCTGGGCTGGAACCCGAATTTGAATCCCAAGTTCCTACACTTCCTAGGTGGCCAGGGACTTCAGTGATTCCCAGCTGTTTGATCTACAAGTAGAAAGCACAGGTGTGCCCTGAGAGAGAGCGTTCATATAGCCATCAGCACATAGCTGGGTTCACGGTGGGGAAAAGAGATCAAAGAGGACAGGTGTGGGCTTTCAGAATGGAAGGCAGTGCAGAGGAAGTTTCCGAAGGGCAGAGGAGCCACATGTAACACCGGACAGACCAACAGCTCTGTCCAGCGGACGAGCAGGAACACTGGGCAGTGACGGGTCCACCCTGCAGAGCTGCCTGCCAGTGTGGGCTCTTGGGTGGAGATGGTGGGAGCCAGATCCATGCGGGACATGCTGGGGAGGGAAGGGGAGCTATTCTCCAGGGAGAGCTGACGAAGGCTCTTGGAGGAGGCCAGACAGAGGAAGGCAGGGAGATCTCAGGGACATGGATGGGGGCGACCAGGGAGAGGAGAAGCCGGCCGGTCCCTCCGAGACGCGGGGCTCACCCTGCGAGCTTCACTCTGATACTTGACCGCCTTTTTGGTGTCTGCCACGGCCCGCTCCACGAAGCCCACGGACTGGTCCATGTTGTTCTCAATACGGTCAATCATGGCGCCCTTTCCCCGGATGCAAGAGGTGGTGGCAGCAGAGACAGACACAGGGAGAGGGAGGAGACAGCAAGAGAGCGCACACGATGGACCCTGTCCTCCGGGGGCGGCGGGGGCTCACCTTCCGGGCCTGACCCTGGTACTTGACGGCTCTCTTGGTCTCCTCCCGAGCCTTCTCCACGTGATCCACCGTGTGCATGACATTCAGCTCTATGTTATCTAACATCTCCCCCTGCGGAGGACAGACTCCGGTCACGCCCTGGACACACACCCCGGGACGGTCCCAGCTCGCGTGCAGAGGCCACAGGGACACCCGGAAACCTGCCCGTGCAGCCTTCCGCGGGGTAACCCCGCACACCTCCCCGTGATTGCCAGTGCTTTCCCAGGCCGAGGCGGCGGTCACTGGCCCCGAAATAGTCAGTTACTTCTCCGTGCGAGACAGCGTCTGCACGCCAGGAGCACGTGGTCTAGACGCCTGGAATATCCTGAAGGGTCCCCCACCCCTTTTTTAAAAAATGAAACATGTGAGAAGAGAAGCCAGAATACATCTCTCTCATGTTGCCAGGAGGCTGGCCTCTTCCTGGTCACTCAGATCTGAACCAAGTTCATTCAGCCTGAACCGAGTGCCCACTACTACAGAAAGTGCCTGGCGCACGGTGGGTGCTCAGTAAACAACTGAGGTGGGGATGCTTGCTTTCTCTAAGGGATCCCCAGGCCCTGTAAGTAACAAGATGTTGGTTTTACCTGAGTTATCTGGTTAAGAGATCATGGTCTCTTCGCAAGATTCCTGACCCTCCCCAGCTGCTACTTCCTGACCGGAATTCGGTCTTTCCAATTGATTTCTGTGCATCTTAAGATGGGAATTCCCTCCACCCACCTAGACCTTCATTCCATACAACCCCTGGCTTTCTGCAGAGAGAACGGCACTTACCATCACTTGAATCTCAAACCAGTTCCTCGGCAAGGCAGTGTGGGGAGAAAAAACAAGAGCGCAGATGGAGGGACAGGAGGAACAGTTTCCAAGGGCGGAAGGGGATGGAGCAGAGGTGCCCGGGCCCAGAGCAGGAAACGTGTCAAAACCAGCCACGCGGCGCTCGGGCTCCATTAGGATTCCTGCTACACGGGAAGCAGGTTCTGATCCTTTCCAGGTGGCAGAGCCACTGCGAGCTCATGGTGAGAGTGGCTCCAAACCGTTACACGTCGGTGAATTTAACTGCATCCTAAGAAGCGGGAGCCACGAGATACGTGACACTGACCCCACAGGCAGGGAACAGAGCCGTCCGTCCCTGGGCAAGCTGGCCCAGAACAAAACAGGCTGTCAAGCTCAGCACCGTGAGGGACTCGAGTTTTCCTGCTGGTATTATTTTTGCTGTCCCTTCATTGCTTTTGTTGTTCCTCAGCAAAAAAAAACAGTCAACATTTTTGGAAAAACTCACAAAGAAAAAGCAAAAATGGGAAAACACAAAAATCTCCGTTATACCTAAATTTTCACCATAAACTGGGGGAAAGACCCCATGTTTTCAGTGTCACCAGTGAAACACCGATAGTTTCTATCAGAAGAGTGTTTTAAGGCATCACCATTAAGAACCCGTGTCACTAATGAAAAATAACGATGATGATCCCAAGGCCGGAGGGAGCAGGTACGTTACAGAGCGCTTCAAACCTCACGTTACTTGGACATGACTTCCAGGCCAGAGTAACCAGTGGGAGTAACGAGGCTGCAACCGCCCCAAGTGTCAGCATCCCGGTGCCTTCTGCGATCGGGATACTGGGAGTCTGGGACTCCACTACGCCAATTCCCGATGCTTCTCCCTCCCCACTCAACCCCCGCGGCTTTCTCAGAGCCCCCCCGCCCTCCTCAGGAAGCCCCCTCCCCGCCCCCACAGTACCCAGCGCCTCACCTGGTTCTCCACCAACATGGCGATGTCCATGAACATGTCGTGAAGCTCCTTGATGCTGCTCTCCAGCCTCACGATGTCCTTGTGCCGGCCCTCGATCTCACTGAGGGCTTGCTTGGAAATCTGAGAGTCGATGATCTATGGCGGGCCGCAGAGAAATGGACCATCGGCCCCCAGGCCCACCACAGCCCCCCGGGGACCCCTGCAGGACTCCCACCCCCCAACCCCACACCATCACTCACCCCAGAGGTGAAGATGGCAGGGTTCCCACTCTCCAGCATCTCCTCCAGCTCCTCGTCGGTGGTCTTTTTGCCAGCTTTATAACAAAAGGAGAGCGTCAGATACAAGATCAAAGCTCATCATTTCAAAAGTTTCCTGAAAACGGCCGTGTTCAGTCGCTCAGTTGTGTCCAACTCTTTGCAACCCTGTGGACTGTAGCCCACCAGGCTTCTGCCTGTGGGACTTTCCAGGCAAAAATATTGGAGTGGGTTTCCATTTCCTCCTCCAGTGGGTCTCCCCAACCCAGGGATCGAACCCACGCCTCCTGTGTTTCCTGCATAGGCAGACAATTCTTTATCACTGAACCATCTGGAAATCCCAGTGGGAGCACAGTAAGTTTCACTCTAAAGCCGTGGCCTTTATAAGTCTGCTCGCCTTTCTCCGATGTCTCCCCTAACCCAATCCAGCCTCAACGTTATCAGCAATTACCCTCCTGAAGTCCACGTCTGATTATATTCCTTTCCAGCTCGGAACGTCTCCCAGCCCCCTTCACTCTGCCATGGGGTCCAAAGTCCTCAGGACAACAGGCCAGTTCCCAGGTGAGCCCTCCCTCCAACCGTCTTACCCCCACCCTGCTCCGCCCAAGCGCGCCCTGTCCCCAGGCCCTGGCCGGCCTGCCCTCCCTGCCTGTGACCGAGTTCATTCAGTTCTCAGAGCATGTTCCGCGCTGCGGGGCCCTGATTGCTACTGATTCCTAAAGTTACTGACTCCTAAAGTTACTGATTCCTAAAGGGCGAGGCTGTATTAACTCCTTTACACAAACGGGGCAACCTGCACCATTCTCTGCTGTCAAACAGGCAGCAAAGATGCCATGAGCCCCAGGAAGCAGGGCTGTGTAGCAGGTATTTCCCTCCATGGATGCGGAAATGCTGGTTCCCATGGCAACCAACGCTTGGACCTGGTAGCACAGAGCCACCCTTTTTCAGCCTAAGACACGACATCCAGGCGGCGGCAGTGCTGTGAGCCCCGTCCTCGGCTGGGGCGCAAAAGGGAAGGCAGAAGCCACCCGGAGGCCCCGTCTCCCTGGGCTTGACGACCGGACAGACCACCGCCCGACAGGCCAGGAGTGGGGCACAGAACGCGCTGCAAACACGCACTGATCTCGAGCTGCCGCTGGATCCGCCCTTTGCTGCGCTCACGAAAGTCCACCTGGGCCTCGTTGTACTTGGTCATCACCTCCACAAACTTCCGGGACAGGACGGAGTGCTGCGGGGACAAGGTCAAGGCCGTGAGCCCCCAGGAGCGAGGGGCACGGGCTCAGTGCCCCGGCCCCAACCTCGCCCACGGCAGCCCCGGACCCGGGACCGCGAGGCCAAGGGCAGCTCTTGGTGGGAAGGCAGACTTGTGCAGCCACTGGGAAACTGGAGATTTTGCAAAAAAAAACTAAAAATAGAGCTACAATTTGACCCAACATTTCCAATCCTGGGTGTGCATGTATGTGTGTGTATGTGTGTATAAAATATGTGTACATATATATATATATGTATAAAAAAATACTAATTCAGAATGATACACGCACCCCAGTGTTCACAGCAGCATTATTCACAGCTGCCGCGAGACGGAAGCCCGCCAAGCGTCCATCAACAGAGGACTGGATAAAGACGATGCGAAACACACACGTACACATGCGTGCACAATGAAATACTACCCAGCAATTAAAGAGTGAAATCTTGCCATCTGTGACAACCTAGATGGGCACAGACGATATTATGCTAAGTGAAATAAGTCAGAGAAAGACAAATACTGTATAACATCACCTTATATATGGAATCTAAAAACTACAACAAACTATGAACATAACAGAGAGGAAGCAGACTCACAGATACAGAGAATAAACCAGTGGTGACCAATGGGAAGGTGGAGAGGGGACAGACGGGTGGGGGTCAGGGAGAGGGAGGTACAAAGGCCTGGGGTCAGATAGGTTCGAGGATGCATTTTACAACAGGGGGAATATAGCCAAGATTGTGTAGTAACTGTAACTGGAAAGTAACCTTTCAAAATTGTAAAGAAATTAAAAAAAACAAACAAACCCAAAGACCAGGTACAAGACGCAGTGTTTTTGGCTTCCTAACTTTACACCACGGGGAAAGTCAGCTCACCTTTTCAAAGCATGTTTTCACTTATCTGTTAACCTGTCTTGCTGAACTCACAGAGTAATTGAGGCCAAAGGAGATACTCTGGGAATCCCAGAGGCCTTGCCCAACTCCCCTCCACATCCCAAGACCCTTGTGTTCTTACCCAAACTGATCGCCCAGCTTTTCCTGCTTCCAATCTTGCTTCTGACTCAATGCATTCCATCAACAGCCCTGGTGCCTAAACTCAAATCAATCATCATTTTTATTCCTTGCCCACTTCTCAGCATCAAGACCCAACAAAGGTTTTTCCTTTGCCAAATCACCAATATCTACACTTTTTTTAAACCCACCATCACCAGGCAAATTCAGACCAAAATCATTGCAAAAACCCAATGGGAGACCCACGTGCCCCACGCTGAGCCAGTTTTCAAATGGCTACCAGATTATCTTCCTAACAGACTGCAACCAAAGTAAGTGCACACCAGCTAGCTGATCAGATCCAAACTCCTGAGACCGCAGTCACAGGCCCCTGGAACATGGCACTGGGTTCTCTACCAAAAACTCAACGCCCACTATCCTGTGACAAACTTTTGTCTCTAGACAGACTGTTCTCTTCATGTCTGGCCCTACCCACCCTACACCGCCCCTACTCTACACACACGACTCCTGCCCGCAGGCCTCCAAGGGCAACCTCTCCCTGAGCCTGCCCATGCCGACATCCTGCCCGTCCAGGGCCCAGCCTCCTCTGGGCACCTCAGTCCTTCCAGGCTCCTCCAATGCTGGGAGCACAAGGATCTGGTCCCGTCCTCCTGCCCGCTCTCCTGCGGGTCAAGTGTCACAGCCTCCTTGTGACACTGGCACGTCACGCCTGCTCTTCAGTGACAAGGGTCATATCTTTGACGACCGCCAAACAGCCTGACTCCAAGCTGGACAACTGACGCCCAACAGTCTCCAGAGAGAAGACTTCGGTTTCCTCTCCTGTAAACCAGGGAGGCTCACTACACCTTCGCCTGTGCTCTGGGAACCTCAGGCGCCTCCTGAGAGGACGGTGTGAGAGGGACCAGCCCTGGCCCCGACTTCGACCTGGGCAGCTCCCCTCTACCAGTTCTTCACATTGAGTTCCAAGTAAGGTCTGTTTGTTTTTAAAGATCCACAGCTAGAAAAGGGAACTCTCCTACACTGTTGGTGGGAATGTAAATTGGTGTCATTATGGAGAACAGGAGGGAGGTTCCTTAAAAAACTAAAAATAGAGCTACCATATGATCTGGCAATCCCCCTCCACAGATCCAGAAAAGATGAAAACTCTAATTAGAAAAGATACACAGACCCCAGTGTTCACCACAGTACTACTCATAAGAGCCAAGAGATGGAAGCAATCTGTGTCCATCAACAGATGACTGGATAAAGAAGACGTGACGCATGTATGCAATGGAATAAATGAAACATGGCCACTCACACAACACGGATGTACCCAGAGAGCATCTAACTTACACGCAGTAAGTCAAAGACAAACGTCATATAACATCACTGGTATTAAGTATGTGGAATCTAAAAACTAATACAAATGAATCTATTTACAAAACAGAGAGACAACAAACTTAGAGTTACCAAAGAGGAGGTGGGGGAATAAACTACGAGTACGGGGTTAACAGACACACACTGCTATATATAAAACAGGGTTTACTGTATAGCACAAGGAACGATATTCAGTATCTAGTGATAACTTACAATGCAAAAGGATCTGAAAAAGCAACGTACATATGCGTGTGTGTATATGTCATAACTGAATCACTTTGCTATATATCTGAAACTAACACCATATTGTAAATCAATTCTACTTCAATAAATACTTGAAAAAAATTAACAAGACTCCACAGCTAAGGGAAAAAAAAACTAAAGGATTGGGATAGATGGTTGTTAGGCCAAGAATCTCACCTGGGATTTCCGAATCCGAAGGTCTGCCGACGACTGCACCTCGTCTTCCTCAATGTGCCTCTCCATGCCTGGATGGGGGAGAAGGTTATTCCAGCAATGCAGCCCCCGCTCCCCTCCAGAAGCTCACCGTGCAGTGCAGCCTCCCCTCGCAGACACACACACCAGCCCCGGAGACGAACAGCAGGCAGGTCCCGTCTCAAAAGCCGGCTCATGTCAGAGCCCCAGAACACTTCACTCCAGGCTCTCCCTCGGCCACGTCTCAGCGCGGCAGTACAAATCCCTGCCCTGCCACGCCCCGGCGCGTCTTCCTGGAAAAGCCACGTGCCCTCAGCGCTCCTGTTCTCTGCTCTGTAAAATGGGTGCACTGCAGGGCCCCCCTTGCAACGCCAACATGAAAATCAAACACGAACACGCAGACGGCGGGCACAGGCTCACTGCCGGACTGGAAGCGGCCACCGAAAACCTCCACTCCGCCCCCATGAAAACAGGCAGTACGGTCCGAAGCGGGCAAAGAAATGATACCTCAGGCTCAGCAACGCCGCTTTCTCTCCCTGACCAACAGCATGCACTCATCACCAAAGACAGTAAGTGGGGCAAGAATGCAGATGACAGCCACGGACCTAAGGAAGCTTCTGGGCTCCCAGCCGAACTGAATCTATGACAATGGCTTCCCAGAACACTGCCCTAACTGAGGGGGGAGTGGGCGTGAGGGAGGTGATACACGTGGTCCCCAGGAGATGCCTGCAGACGAGTCTGTCTGGCATCCTCACATCACTAACGTCACTGTTCACACGCACGCAGGTGCTGCGGGAGGAAGCGGGACCAGGACAAGGCGAGGGGCTGAGCTAAGGGGCCCGAGCCACCAGCCACCGGCTGACAGCAGGCTTCCGCGCCCGCCCACAAACTCCAATTCTCGCCTCACTCAACCAGACACAGTTCTGGGGTATCATCCGTCATGCCAGAGACAGAGCCCAGATCACGAGCAAAGACGCCACGCGCGACGTCACCCCCGTGAGGAAGCGTTCTGCTCCAGGAGGGCTGGACCCCAGACGTGGGACGGTTGGGGGGCTGGCTGCTCCCTTAGCCCCTTACTCTTCAGTTTGTTCCGGACATTGTTGGCCCTCTTCTTGATCTCGGTCGTGAGCTGCTCCAGGTCGTCCTTGGTTTCTGGGTAAACAAAGGCCAGCAGCATCAGTTAGAAGAGACTGAACGCTTTGTCAGCGACAACAATCAACGGAGGAGGTGTGGTGCTTTCTCAGGCGTCCAGGGCAGTACGTGTTCCCAGGGGCTCCCCAGACACCCGTCATCAGAACACAGGGAGCTTAGTTTTTAAAGGCATTTTTCCAGGCACCCTGCCCTCGACCTACAGTGTAAAAACACCTCGTGGAAAAAAGGAGGGACTGGGGAAGCGTTTCAAGCAGAGAAAACAGCACAGGTGCGCCTTCCAGAAACCCAAAGCGGGGGCGGAGGTGAGGCACGCCAGCAGCAGCAAGAGTCCCCGCCAGCCACGAGAGGGGCTCGTTGGGAAGGAGACGAGAGTCTGGCCAAGTGGAGCCACAAAAAGCAGAGGTGATGGGGGCATCCCTGGGGTCCAGCGGCTAAGACTCTGCGTTCCCAATACAGGGGCCCGGGTTCCACCCCTGGTCAGGGAACCACATCCTACAGGCCCCAACTAAAGAGTCTGCATGCTGCAACACAGAGGGAAGATCCCCCGTGCTGCGTCAGAGAGCTGGCGCAGCCTAATAAACAGACGTTAACAGGGCAGTGTGAGCAGGAGAGGGTGAGGAGGGCGGGCGCTGACCCGGCAGGCACGCGAGTGTGAGGGAACACGCCCTCCGCTGCTGCTCTGAGGGGGACCTGAGGCCCAGCCGGGCCCAGCGGGTGTCTGAGCCCCGCGTGGCACTCACTTGGCTCAGGGATGGGCGCAGACAGGATGACACTGTAGAGCCTCTTCGCTTCCTCCACGTGCTCAGAGATCTTGTCAATGTTGACGCGCGTCTCCTCGATCTGTAAGTAGAGAGACCACAGCCTTGGCGTCAGGAGGGAGAGCCTGGCCGCAAACGAGGGGAAACGCTCAGCAGAGCTCCCCGCCCAGCGTCGGGGCTCGTGCAGGGAGGTGGTGACTCTGGGCAAGCCTTCTGAGGCCCAGCGGCCCCAGGGAGCGCCCGTCCACCATCCGCAGTCAGAGAAGGGCGCCGACAGCCGTCCACGAGGCTCCGTCTTCACTGCTCCGCGAGGAGGAGACACTTGCCCACCTCGGACGGGGGTCCCGGCTGGAGTCAAGAAGAGCCAGGAAAAGCCCAGGAAGCGTCAGCGGGAAGGGTCAGGACACCGGGCAGGTCCTCAGCTGCTCCGGAAGCGGGAGCCACAGTGAGTGAGGAGGAGAGGCAGGGAGAAAGGAAAGAGGCAAACAGCGAAAGGGAGAGAACGAACCCGGAGAGTGAGAAACGGGAGGGGGGGCGGGGAGAGAAAGGAGAGGAGAGGTGAGGAGCCCGCCGAAGCGACGGCCGCGCTGGGGCCCGAGCCGCCCGGCGCCCAGTGCCCTGGACACGCCTCCTACCAGGACCGCCACAGACCACCAGGACCCAGGAGCTGAAGCCGGGAGCGTGTCCGCTCTGTTCTGGTGCTCCTGACTGTGCCAGGCGTGTATGGGAAAGTCCCGGGGGCCTCCCTGGAGGTCCAGCGGCTATGACTCCCTGCTCCCAGTGCGGGGGGCCTGGGTTCAACCCCTGGTCAGGGAACTAGAGCCCACGGCCTGAAACTAAGAGTCTCCACGCCACAGCTGAAGAAGCTCCCGCACGCTGCGGCTAAGACCCGGTGTAGCCAAATGAATAAGAAGAAGGCACTTGGAGGCGTGCCTTGACCCACATGGATTCCGCCACCCGGATGTGAAGTTCAGCCTCAGCTCCATCCTCACAGGCACCAGGTGCCCCTCCGGGGGTGGCTGCAACGTGCGGGGCACGGCTCGTTGGAAGAGGTCTCGAAGCCTCCACATCCACCTGCCTGCCCTCCACAGCAAGGGGCACGCCAACACGGCCACAGTCAACAAACAGAAACCTCATAACATACCACACAGGAGGGTCTTAGCCCCTGCAATGCAACGGAAAGACAACTCACGATGCAGCTTCCAGCAGCCCTTTCCTCCAGTGAATAACCCACTTCTTAAAAAAAAAGAAAAGAAAACCTGATCACAGCTCTGCAACTGGTGAAGAAAGCAGGGGAAAGAAACTTGAGTTCTCTTTTTTATATTTACTCATATTTCTGGTTGCACTGGGTCTCTGTTGTGGTGTGCACGCTTCGCACGGCGGTGGCGTCTCTTGCTGTGGCGCACCGGCTCTAGACGCAGGGGCGTTAGCAGCTGTGCGCAGGGCTCAGCAGTTGCAGCGCTGGGCGCGAGGCGCAGGCTCAGGAGTCGTGGCGCACGGGTCAGCTGCGCCGCGGCACGTGGGGTCTCCCAGACCAGGGGTCAAGCCGGTGTCCAACCATCTCATCCTCTGTCGTCCCCTTCTCCTCCTGCCTTCAATCTTTCCCAGCATCAGGGTCTTTTCCAATGAGTCAGTTTTTCCCATCAGGTGGCCAAAGTATTGGAGTTTCAGCTTCAGCATCAGTCCTTCCAATGAACACCCAGGACTGTTCTCCTTTAGGATGGGCTGGTTTGATATCCTTGCAGTCCAAGGGACTCTCAAGAGTCTTCTCCAACACCACAGTTCAAAAGCATCAATTCTTTGGTGCTCAGCTTTCTTCACAGACCAACTCTCACATCCAT
The DNA here is from genome assembly GCF_029378745.1 of Bos indicus. NCBI lineage: Eukaryota > Metazoa > Chordata > Mammalia > Artiodactyla > Bovidae > Bos > Bos indicus. Next base: position 83,518,710 of record NC_091774.1, on the reverse strand, counting down.
ACATGACCCCTGGAAAAACCATAGCCTTGACAAGACGGACCTTTGTTGGAAAAGTAATGTCTCTGCTTTTTAATATGCTGTCTAGGTTGGTCATAGCTTTTCTTCCAAGGAGCAAGTGTCTTTTAATTTCATGGCTGCAGTCACCATCTGCAGTGATTTTGGAGCCCCCAAAAATAAAGCCTGACACTGTTTCCACTATTTCCCCATCTATTTGCCATGAAGTGATGGGACCAGCTGCCATGGTCTTCGTTTTCTGAATGTTGAGCTTTAAGCCAACTTTTCTCTCTCCTCTTTCACTTTCATCAAGAGGCTCTTCAGTTGTTCTTCACCATAAGGGTGCCATAAGGGTGGTGTCATCTGCACTCCTGAGGTTATCGATATTTCTCCCTGCAATCTTGATTCCAGCTTGTGCTTCATCCAGTCCAGCACAAACAGAAACTTGTGCGACCAGGACCCAGGTGAAAGGAGCAGTGACCCCACAAGAGACTGACCCAGACTTGCCTGTGAGTGTCCAGGAGGCTCTGGGGAGGCGTGGGTCGGCGGTGGCCTGCTATAGGGTTGGGGGCACTGAGTATAGCAGTGCATGCATGGGACCTTTTGACAGAGGTCCCCACTGTCCTCATTACCTCCAACATAGCTTGGCCCCAGGTCAGATAACAGGGAGGGAAACAGCCTCGCTCATCAACAGAAAATTGGGTTAAAGATTTACTGAGCACGGCCCCCCCCATCAGAACAAGACCCAGTTTCCCCCTGGTCTCTCTCCCATCAGGAAGCTTCTATAAGCCTCTTATCCTTCTCCATCAGAGGGCAGACAGAATGAAAACCATAATCACAGAAAACTGACCAATCTGATCACACGGACCACAGCCTTGTGTAACTCAATGAAACTATGAGCCATGGCATGTAGGGCCACCCAAGACGGCCGTGTCATGGTGGAGAGTTCTGGCAGAATGTGGTCCACTGGAGAAGGGAATGGCAAACCACTTCAGTATTCTTGCCTTGAGAACCCCATGAACAGTGTGAAAAGGCAAAAAGATAGGACACTGAAAGAGGAACTCCCCAGGTCGGTAGGTGCCCAATATGCTACTGGAGATCAGTGGAGAAATAACTCCAGAAAGAGTGAAGGGATGGAGCCAAAGCAAAAACAATATCCAGTTGTGGATGTGACGGGTGATGGAAGCAAAGCCCGATGCTGTAAAGAGCAATATTGCATAGGAACCTGGAATGTTAGGTCCATGAATCAAGGCAAATTGAAGTGGTCAAGCAGGAGATGGCAAGAGTGAACACTGACATTTTAAGAATCAGCGAACTAAGATGGACTGGAATGGGTGAATTTAACTCAGACGACCATTATATCTACTACTGTGGGCAGGAATCCCTCAGAAGAAATGGAGAAGCCATCGCGGTCAACAAAAGAGTCCGATATGCAGCACTTGGATGCAATCTCAAAAACGACAGAATGATCTCTGTTCATTTGCAAGGCAAACCATTCAAATTCTCAGTAACCCAAGCCTATGCCCGTATGTGCAATCTAAAAACTGGTATAGATGAAACTATTTGCAGGGCAGGAACAGAGACAGACACAGAATGGACAGGTGGACACAGCGGGGTCGGAGAGGGCGAGATGAACTGGGAAAGCAGCACTGACGAGGATGCACGACACGTGTGATGCGGACAGCGGGTGGGAACCTGCTGCACCGCACGGGGCCAGCCCGATGCTCCGTGACGGCCGAGAGGGCTGGGCTGAGGCGTGGGTGGGAGGGAGGTCCAGCAGGCGGGGCCGTGCGGACCCAGATAGCTGGTCACTGTGGTGTACAGCAGGAACTAACACAACATCATAAAGCAATTACACTCCGCTTTTTAGAAAAGAAGTCAAAAGCCTAACGTTTTGATGACTCCTAAGGACTGGATGACTCGAAAAGTACCTCCTGGAATATTATTACTCCATAACGTGAAGAGCATCCTGACTCAAAGTCTGTTCAGTGGTAGGAAGACAAGGTAGGAAGTTGTTGGTAGGGTGAGACTGTTGGGCCCCAAGCCCAGAGTCGCTCTAGACACGACTAGACGGCCCAGCGGATGGGAGAACTGGACCCAGGCTCCGTCCCCAGCCTGTCTGCAGAGCTTTCCAGGTCAGGGGCCTCCACTGCTGCCTGCCCTCATCCTGCACCCACAGAAGCTGCCCCTCCCTCTGTCCTCATAGCCTGCCCATCTGGAGCTGCTTCAGGGACTCTGACTGAGTAATCCAGCGATTTAGTCAGCTCACCAAGGAACTGCAGAACACCTTCAGGACTTCAGGATGGGCAACTGGCCAATCACAGAGCTTTTTTGTTCCTTCTAACTTTGTGTCTGTGTTTTCCTGGAAGCGTTAGTTCTTCTCAAAGGTGACTTTCTGAGTACTTCAGGGTAGCAGGTACATGCCGTTAACTTCCTTTTTGTGCATTTGCCAGATAACCAAAGACTGGGAAGGGCAGGGCAAGCAGGAAATCTAAGTGCTGAATCGAAGCATTCAGTGCTGTTTGTCTGTGTGTTCAGGTTGTTTTAAAGAGACTGACATTACCCCGCACAATAATGTATTTAAGAACTAAACCTGATTTAACTCACACCTGTCCCATAAACAAGGCTCTTTGCTGGATGGCTGTGACGTCACCATCGCTACCCTTTTTATGCACGAGAACACTGCAGCTCAACGCAACCGAGGATGTCAGTCAAGGCCGTAACGGCAGGAAGAGGTAAAAGCGAGGTCTGAACCCGCATCTCTTAGATCCAAACCCCATCTCCTGGACTGGGTGAAGGCGCAAGAACCGCCTCCCTGGCTCATCTTCTCCCAGGTCCATGTGCGTCCAGCCTGTGTCAGGTGGAGGGGTGGAATCCACTCACCATTCCGTGAGACCGGCTCAGGGACCTCTGACCGGTGTCATGGGCCCTCTTTTCTCTAACCAAAACTCCCTGGAAGGACCTTTTCTCCAAGGAGTGCTCAAGAAATGCTGTTGACTGAAGGAACCAATCCAAACGTTTTTCTTTTTTTAATCACCATGCTAAATTTGCAGCTAAAACATCCTCAATGCCTATTTATTGTATTGGTAAGACTCTGGTAAGACTCCCAATGCAGGGGACCCAGGTTTGACCCCTGCCTGGGGACCCAGATTGCACATGCCACAAACAAGAGTTCACGTGCCACAGCTAAGACCTGGCATGGCCAAATAAATAAAAATAAATACTGTTTTAAATGCGCTTTTCAATGATTTGTCAGGAATGGGGCGATCTGGATAGCACAGTTTAAGACATAAGTTAGGATCAGACCAGGTGCACATTCTGGCTCCACCCTTAGCAGTCAGTGACCGTGAACAAGCCGCTTACCCTCCGAGCCCCAGTCCTCTCACCTGTGAACAAGGATTATCCTATTTCCCACCTCCCCGAGTTGGTGTGAGCGTTACGCGAGGTAAGACATGGCGCACTACGTGCTCAGAAACGCCGGGCGGTGCTGCCGACAAAGACGAGGGCAGCCAGCAGTCACTGCACTGGTACTGCCTGCCAGGCACTCCGCTGAGCCTTTCCAAGCAGGTCTCCAAGCCTCACGGCAATCCCGACGTTAACAAAATGCTCTGTGATGTCCACAAAGGACAGCAAGTTAACTGCTCTTCACATTGGGTATCTGTTCACGGAACTAACCGTAATTACCACAGTATACGGGCCGCTGTCTGTATCCTCAGGTTCTGTGTGTATGGATTCAATGCAAAAATACTCAAGGGGAAAAACTATTCCAGAAAGTTCCAAAAAGCAAAACTCAAATTTGACAACTATTTGACAACTATTTACATAGCATTTACATGGTACCAGGCATTCAGAAAACTAAGATCATGGCATCCGGTCCCATCACTTCATGGGAAATAGATGGGGAAACAGTGGAAACAGTGTCAGACTTTATTTTTGGGAGCTCCAAAATCACTGCAGATGGTGATTGCAGCCATGAAATTAAAAGATGCTTACTCCTTGGAAGGAAAGTTATGACCAACCTAGACAGCATATTAAAAAGCAGAAACATTACTTTGCCAACAAAGGTCCATCTAGTCAAGGCTATGGTTTTTCCTGTGGTCATGTATGGATGTGAGAGTTGGACTGTGAAGAAAGCTGAGCACCAAAGAATTGATGCTTTTGAACTGTGGTGTTGGAGAAGACTCTTGAGAGTCCCTTGGACTGCAAGGAGATCCAACCAGTCCATCCTAAAGGAGATCAGTCCTGGGTGTTCATTGAAAGGACTGATGCTAAAGCTGAAACTCCAGTACTTTGGCCACCTCATGGGAAGAGGTGACTCATTTGAAAAGACCCTGATGCTAGGAGGTATTGGGGGCAGGAGGAGAAGGGGACGACAGAGGATGAGATGGTTGGATGGCATCACCAACTCGATGGACATGGGTTTGAGTGAACTCCAAGATTGGTGATGGACAGGGAGGCCTGGCGTGCAGCGATTCATGGAGTCGCAAAGAGTCGGACACAACTGAGCAACTGGACTGAACTGAACTGAGGCATCATAAGTAATCTAGAGATGATTTAAAGTGATTTAAGGTAGTCAGCTATGTGTAGATTATATGCAAATACTACACCACTTTATGTAAGAGACTTGAGCACCCAGGGGTTTGGTATCCAGCGGGGTCCCGGACCCAACCCCTCCCTACCCAGAAGGACTGTACTAATCACCACCATCTGACTAAAATGAGGGAGCTATTTTCACGACATGGATGGCCTCTTCCCAGTGGATCTAATTAGCCAGTGGACTCTAATCTAAAAGCAGAGAAAGCACTACTCTGGAGACTGGCAGATACTGCGGGGTAGGGTGTAAGGCTTTGTCTTACCTAGGGGACTCGGACAGTAAAGAATCCACCTGCAATGCAGGAGACCTGGGTTCAAACCCTGGATCAGGAAGATTTCCCTGGAGAAGGTAATGGCAATCCACTCCAGTGCTCTTGCCTAGGAAATCCCATGGACAGAGGAGCCTGGAAGGCTACAGTCCATGAGGCTGCAAAGAATCAGACACAAGTAAACTACCACCACCACCCATCATACTGCTAAGTTAGGTGTTAAATCTTTCATATTTATTTACTGAAATTTATTACATGCCACCTTTTAAGGCAACAAAAGTAATAGGATTGTAAGGGTCAAATAATTATTCTTCCTCTGTCAATGCATACACCTTTCTTCAAAAATCATATAATCCCCAAAAGTCTTTGTATTAGAAGGCAAGTCCTCTGATTCGTTTGCTTCTTTGCTTTGGGAAGCAAACAAACATTGACAGGGAAGGACAGAGAAAGGTCTCAGTCAGCCAAGCATCAGAAGTCAAGTCCCTCAGGGGATTTTACCAAGACTGTGAGTGGTGTTTCAACTCTCCGTTTATGAATGAAAAGAGACGCGTGATCTCAGAGCTATGCTGACCTGTGACAACTAGTATTCTCGGTCAAATCAGTTAAGTGTATTTGGGCTTTGTGCCGCCCAAAACATGGTCAAGAAAATAGAAATCTATTGAGTTATTTTAACTGAAGTATCAAAATACAGGGAATTCTTGACAGAAATGAGCTGAGGGATGTGCCTGGGGGCCAGTGTTTAAGACTCCACCGCCAATGCAGGGGACATGGGTTTGATCCCTGGTCAGAGAAGTGAGGTCCCACAGGCCACAAGGCAAGTAAGCCCACACACTACAACTCCTGAGCCCGCGTGCTCTGGAGTCCTCACACCGCAAGAGAAGCCCATGCAACACAACCAGAGAAAGCCCATGCCCGCATCAAAGACCCAGGGCAGCCAGAGAGAGAGAGGTGCAAGAGCTGAGAAGCCAGAGGACAGCGAGGCATCCTGGAAACGGGCACCAGCCGGCTGCAGGGACAAAGAAGGCAGGCATGGTCCCCGGGGCCCCTCTGGTGGAGCCAGGCCTTGGTGGCCGACCAGCAGAACGGGGACCACAGAGGCAGGGCTGATGGAGTGAAAGCTGAGGTCACGGAGGAGACATGTCTGGGAGGAAAACCATGGCCTCATTCCCACCACCTTTAATCTTCTGAGGTGCCTCCCCTGGGTCAGACACAGCAAAATCCAGTAAGGGACCTGGGGCAAGGGGTCCCTTGCAATACAGAGCAGAGCACGGGAAGGGCGATAAATGAAGCCAGGAGCAAACAGGCAAATGACCAAAAAGGGCTTCCTGCCTGCATATCGAGCCCAGAAACACAGAACCTTCCAGCCCAACTAGGCATCTGAAGGTGCTACTTCAGGCATGAGGTGAAGAGTGTTTAGCCTCCTAGATCTGACTTAACACCTAGATTTCCAAGTTACACCCACTTTGAGGATCTTCGTTTTAACAAAAGTCACAAGACTGCACGCCTCCTAGCTTCTCTAACCGGCCACAGCTCCACTGGCCTTGTTCCCTCGTCCACATGGATCCGCATCACTGCGCTAAGCACGTGGTGGCCCTCGGTAGAAGTTTGTTCAATGAATAAAGAAATGAATACATGTAACTCTGGAGACAAGCTTGCTCCATAAACCACTGCGAAACTGACACCCCCCTTTTTAAGCACATCCAAGAAAGAAAAGTTTATGACAGCATTCTCGGCAATAAGTTCATTCCTCTCGTTAGCAGAAGTTACACGTCAGAAAGGGTTCCATGAAAAAATAACTGTTAAGACAGGCAACTTAACCAGGTTTCTTCACTGTAGGGCTCCTCAGAACCTCTAACAAGTTCATGTCATTTCCAGTCTCCATGGGAGGAAAAGAGTATGATGTGTTTCTCAAACATAATTGAAGTCTTTGGGCATCTCACACCGCAACCCAACAGGCATCCCCACCTGGCCCCGCCCTCCCGTGTTAACAGAACTCATTCCCCACCTGGCCCCGCCCTCCCGTGTTAACAGAACTGATTTTCTTTGGGCAGAGGGGTTGCCAGGTCTAGAGGCTGGATTCTGTGGTAATCCGGTGGTAATCCGGACAATCCTGCCCCTTAGCCGTCTCTCACTTTTCTGATCTCCACTCTAAGCGAAGGGTGGCCGCGACCATGGGATCCGTCGCCAGCCAAAGGGCCACAAGGTAGGGCAGCGTGAAGGATCTGGGTAGTTTTCCTCCCTGAGAAGAGGATTTCCGAGCTGTTCTCACGGCCTGGTGTGTGTGTTCAGTCACTCGGTCGTGTTCGACTCTTTGCAACCCTATAGACTGTAGCCCACCAGGTTCCTCCATTCGTGGGGGTCCCCAGGCAACAATGCTGGAGTGGGTCGCCATGTCCTCCTCCAGGGTATCTTCCCGACCCAGCGATCAATCCCAGCCTCCTGTGAAGGGATGCTGGTGTAGGGTGATGCCACATGGAGCTGTGACTCTGGTGGTTTTGAAACATGGTGGTTAAGGATCTGCCTTCTAACGCTGAGGACATGGGTTTGATCCCTGGTCGGGGAACTAAGATCCCACATGCCACAAGGAAACTCAGCCTATTGTGCTACAACTACTGAGAAGTCTGCACATCGTGACGAAGAGCCCACGCGCTGCAGTGAAGGGCTCTGCGTGTGGCAGCGAAGACCCAGTGCAGCCAAATAAAGAGAATAATAAGTGGTGGACCACATGGTCATGGCACAAACCCTTCCATCTCCTCATTGAGAGGGCTATCTGTGTAGTCCTCTGTTGAGTCAGGCAGGCTTATGACTGCTTCAGCATCAGCGCACAGTACAAATGATGGGCGGTGTGACTTCCACAGCTGCCAGGCCTGCCTTGGAGCCCTGAGCCGCCCCCCAAACCAATGACCCTGAGTCCATCGTGCTGAGAAGCCCAAGCCACAGAAAGAGGTGAAATACAGGTCTCCTCTGAGACACCCTGGTGTCTCCTTCAGGCACCAGACGCCTGAGTTAAAAGCCTCTGAGATTCCAGACTCTGGCTAGTCAAGACCCCAGAAACTGTGCAGCAGAAATACGCCACCTCTGGGAGTTCCCGGTGGTCTAGTGGTTGAGGCTCAGTGCTTTCACTGCCGGGGCCCAGGTTCAATCCCTGGTCAGGGAACCGAGATCCATAAGCCACACAGCAGGGCCAAAAAGAAAAAAAACAAAAACCTCCGGTGGGCCCTTGTCTGAACCCTAAATCCCTAATCCACAGAATCCGTCAGTATTACAGCAAGGTTACTCTACCCCACTAACTGCTACAGTGATTTATTATATAAGCAGATACAATCAGGTAGGTCCTGTTTTCTCCAAAACTTTGTACTCTCTGCCAGCTGAACAAAAAGACGAAGGCAAATATGCAGACAACTGCCAATTAGACAAAAATCTGAGGTTTATCATTTGCTAGACCCTGGCTTAATCAGCCTGTGAGGCCTCAACACCCAGGGGTCAATTCTTTTCTGTAGTAACTGGGAGGCGAGAGAAATCATTTGAGTTTCACAGGGCAAAGTACATTTTGAACACCTCCTGGTCTTGTGACAGCATCTGTACCTTACAAGTGCCTCCCCGACCACCTGCGATTCACACCGTCAGGCCTTGCAAATGACCACGGGTGACCATTTGCTGGAAGCAGTCCAAAAGTCCAAAAGATAAAAGTCTTGTGTACTTTTTATCACAAGAGCACACTCACAAGCAAGCTACTCTGCTCCATCCTGCCGAAGGCACTGGGTGTGTTCCTCAGACACGCGAAGAGGGAAACCTTTTCATTTCCCCAAACCCCCATTATCTGGAATGCACTTTAATCCACCTTCGAGGATATTTCCAGACCACGTTCTCTAAAGTAGACTTTGTGATATATATATATGCATGCATGCTAAGTCGCTTCAGTCATGTCCAACTCTGTGCGACCCTATGGACAGCAGCCCACCAGGCTCCTCTGTCCACAGGATTCTCTAGGCAAGAATACTGGAGTGGGTGGCCATTTCCTTCCTACATATATAATGTGTGTATATATATACACATTAACAAATATACTGGGGAACAGAATGGTGAGAAAACTTAAATTTACTGAAGATAAACTTACCGTAGGTCACACACTGTGCAGGAATATCCATTACTTTCTCATTTTATAACAACCAGCAGGAAATACTGCTGGTTATTATGAATATGATAATCAAAAACCTTTGATTATTATACAGTCAAAATCAAAGTTATTATAAAAATCAAAATCACTGTGGACGGTGACTGCAGCCATGAAGATGCTTGCTCCTTAGAAGGAAAGCTATGACCAACCTAGACAGCATATTAAAAAGCAGAGACATTACTTTGCCAACATAGATCAGTTTAGTCGAAGCTATGGTTTTTCTAGCAGTCATGTACAGATGTGAGAGCTGGACTACAAAGAAAGCTGGGCGCTGAAGAATTGATGCATTTGCATTGTGGTGTTGGAGAAGACTCTTCAGAGTCCCTTGGACTGCAAGGAGATCCAACTGGTCCATCCTAATGGAAATCAGTCCTGAATATTCATTGGAAGGACTGATGCTGAAGCTGAAGCTCCAAAACTTTGGCCACCTAATGGGAAGAGCTGACTCATTGGAAAAGACCTGATGCTGGGAAAGATTGAAGGTGGGAGGAGAAGGGGACAATAGAGGATGAGATGGTTGGATGGCATCACCAACTCAGCGGACATGAGTCTGAGCAAACTCAGAGAGCAGTGGAGGACAGCAGAGCTGGCGTACTGCGGTCCTTGGGGTCACAGAGTCAGATACCACTTAGTGACCCAAGAGCAACACTGCTAGGCCTGTTCCAGAGGAAAGCGGGGTTGAGAGCAGTCACACAACTTTTCCAAAGCTATACCACTGTCATGAGCACAGCTGAGATGCAGACCAAGACCTGTGCACCGGCTCCCTCCTGTCTCTGCCCAGAGACAGAGCCTCCAACACGGAGCCTCTCTGCGCCCTATTAGATGTGAAGGGATGGAATTAACCTTTACCGAGCTCCCTTGTGAGCACTTCCTGAGTCTTGGCTCCTTTCACCCCCAACTTATCAGGAGATGAATATTTTTCTCCCCACTTCACAGCTAAACCCACAGAGACTTAGAGAGGTTAAGACACGTGCCGATAGCAGAGCATCTAAACAGACGTTTCTCCAAAGAAGACAGACAGATGGCCAACGAGGCAGATGCAGAGATCTGCACCATCGCTAGTGACCAGAGACGTGAAATCAAAACCACAACGAAATATCATCTCATAGCAGCCAGAACGGCTGTCACCAAAAGCCCACAAATAAATGCTGGTAAGGATGTGGAGGGAAGGGAAGCCTCCTACACTGCTGGTGGGAATACAAATTGGTAAAGCCACTATGGAGGACAGTATGGAAGTTCCTTAAAAAACTAAAAATAGAGCTAACGTATGACCCTGCAATCCCACTGCTGGACATACATGTGGAGAAGACGATTCGAAAGGATACATGTGCCCCAATGTCCACAGCAGCACTGTTTACAGCAGGCAAGACGCAGAAGCAACCTAGACGTCCATCACCAGAGGAATGGATAAAAAAGATGTGGTACGTGTACATGACGGAATATTACTCAGCCATGAAAAAGAATGAAAGACTCTGCAGCCACATGGATGGACCTGAAGAGTGTCACACTGAGTGAAGAAAGTCATACAGAGGAGGAGAAATATCCTATGACATCCCTTATATGTGGAATCTAAAAGGAAATGATACAAATGAATTGACTCACAAAACAGAAAGAGATTCACAGACTTTGGACCCAGCTTATGGTTGTCGGGAGAATGGGGGGAAGGGGTAGTTAGGGAGTTTGGGATGGCCGTGTATACCCTGGTGTACAGATTTAAAACGATAACCAACAAGGACCTACTGCGCAGCACATAAAACTCCGCTCAATGTTACGTGGAGGCCTGGATCGGAGGGCAGTTTGGGGGAGAATGGTTACATGTATATGCGTGGTTGAGTCCCTTCGTTATTCCCCCAAAACCATCACAACATTGTTAATCAGCTATGAAAGTGAAGTGAAAGTTAGTCGTGCCCTACTCTTTGTGACCCCATGGACTGCAGCCTCTGTCCACAGAATTTGCAGGCCAGAATACTGGAGTGGGTACCCATTCCTTTCTCCAGGGAATCTTCCCAACCCAGGGATCGAACCCAAGTCTCCCACACTGCAAGCAGATTCTTCACCCTCTGAGCCACGAGGGAAGCCCATTAATTAGCTATACCCCAATACAAAACAAAATGTTGAAAAAAAGACACATGCCCAAGATCACACAGTGGCAGATAAGGAATTAAGTCCAAAAGAATCATGCTCATCCCAGCCAAGCACGCTGTCCTCTTCTCTACCTTAAATATGATGGGGCCTTTTTTTTTTAATGATAGAAAAGCATTTAACAAAAAGAAAGCAAGAAGAAAAGCGGCAGCCGCAGAGACCTTGTTAAGTCTCCAAAAATAACTACCCTCCATCTGGCACTTTCCGGCTCAGATAATGCTTTCCAGATGTACGATCCTCACGTGATCTCAAGGGATCCTCGGGCCAGGCTTGAAAGGTAAGTTCTGCTGTTCCTGATTTCCAGAGCAGGGATTAAAGCCCAGCTGGGTTCAGGAACTGGCCCAAGGTTAACTGCTATTTAAAGGCTTGAGGGTAGACTCAGACCTGGTCGTGGAAACCAAGGCCCACCCATCTGCCCACCTCCCAAGGAACACTGCCTCTCAGGTCCCCTCTTACTGGGTTAAGAGAAAAGGGAGGACACCGTTACTGTAGAAAGTCCTGATCTTAGGAAAGAAGTCAATGTAATTGGTTCTCTGAGGCAAGACCAGGGCGATGAGCTGCAGTGACGTCACCCAGCTCCTCACGCCCACGCCCAGCGCTGAACTGGAAGAGCTCTTCCTTCCAGTGTCCACACCTAGAACAACACTGGACTCGTAAATAACTCAAGCATCGTCTGATCTCATTACGACTCCTGCAGCAAAGGGACGGGCCCACCCACGGGAAGGGTGGGGCGCAGTCCGGGCCAACTTCCCAGTCAGCCGTGCACACACTCACGCTCACCCTGAACCCGCTCTGACCCTCACAGATGGGTGGCCGGGCCATCGCGCCCCGCTCCACTGAGAGAGGAGCCAGAGGGTGCTTCCCCACACCCACAGCCTGGAGGCCGAGAGGAACCCACACCTGTGTGCAGAGAGAGCAGGACACCTCTTTAGATACAGCAATTAAAAGCCTAAATAAAGAAGCCACGGGATGGCAGCGGTGCAGCTGCAGCTGGAGCTGGAGCGCTTTGGTTTGGTCTGGGTGCAACACGTATAAACACGTGCTTATACGGCAGGCGCTACATGAACGTTTCAGAAACAGGAGCCGCTTAATCCTCCTAATAGTCCTTTGGGGAATTATATTATCGGTCCCAATGTACAGATAAAGGAAACAAGACTGTGAAGGAATGTTCATAAGAATGGCAGCTGTCAGAAGCAGGGCTGAGATTTTTTTTTATATGGGTCATTCATTTTTAAAGCCTTTATTGAATTTGTTCCAATATTGCTTCTGTTTCATGTTTTGGGTTTTTAGTCATGGGGCATGTGGGATCTTAGGTCCCCCCCGACTGGGGAGTGAACCCATCTCCACTGCGCCGGAAGGTAAAGTCTTAAGCACCACCGCCAGGGAAGGCCCCTGGGCTGAGAGGCGAACCCGAGCTCCCCTGGCTCCAGCGCCTGCGTTTCTGTCCGTGACACACGCGCCCCTTCCCCAAGCTCTCCATCACTCGCGCCTCCCACAGCACCGTCCAGCAGGACCCTCTACCTCAAAGGCCATGCGAATCTGTACACACGGGCCACCCATTTCTGCCTCTGCTGAATTTCAAAAGACATTAACTGGTGGTTTCTTGGTTTGTGAGTTGTTACCAGAATTAAGTCAAAGGGATTGAATTTTTGGTAACAACAATTCAGATCTATCCCAATTACAGGCCTAAAAATGCCATGAAACGCTTTTTTTTCCCTTACGTTCATGGCTGGGTCCCCTGGCGTGGTTCCCTATTTAAATTCTCTTGTAGGCAAGAAAGGACACCATGAAAATGTCATCACGAGCGTGGCTTTAACAGCGTCTCTTTGATGTGCATGGTTTACCTCCTGCTGGGTTTCTCAGTGAGAGTAGAAGCCCACGTCCTCCCCAGTAACGGGGACTCTCCTCGCAGCCTCTCGGCCTGGCTCCCCCCCAGCAGAAGACTGGCTTTCCTCTGCTGCCCCCGAAAGACCTACGGGCTTTACCGTTGCCTAAGGAAGCTACGGTTCCTTACGTCCATTCAGAAGAAACACACGGAAGGCACCCACCTCGGAGAAGAACTCGTCCATGAAAGCTGTGTTGTCAACAGCGATCTCGACCTCGTCGGTGTCGTCATCCTGCGTCAGCTGCTTCTGTGAGGGACGAAAAGAACGAGGTGAGACCAAAAGCCCAGGAAACCCGAGAGCGCTGAGCACGCACCAAGCAGCGGGAGCCGCACTGGTGCGCGTCTCACATGCGACCTGCAGGTCTCGGAACGGCTCGCGATGCAGCAACCCGAGAGCGCTGAGCACGCACCAAGCACCGGGAGCCGCAGCAACCTCTCATACACTCTGAGTTCAAGTCCTAGCTCCCCAAAGAATGTATACATGGCTCAATCACACCAGAAATTAATGCAACATTGTAAATCAACTACAGGGAGCTCAGCTGGTGAACAATCCACCTGCAGTGCAGGAGACCCTGGTTCGATTCCGGGGTCGGGAAGATCCGCTGGAGAAGGGAAAGGCTACCCACTCCAATGTTGCGGCCTGGAGAATCCCATGGACTGTATCACAGAAAGTCAGACATGACTGAGCGACTTTCAGTTAAACACAGAGAGAGGAAAAAAAGAAAAACACCAATCAATCGACCGACCCCAGCTCTCCTCATCCATAAAGTGCTAATCATAACACCACTTGAATCACAGGTTTGTTTACAAAATGAGTGACATGATGGCTAGGAAACACTTGCACAGGGCCCGGCAGGCTGCAAGTGCGCAGTGAGCATCGTGTTCGGGGGTGGTGATGATGGTATTGGTGCTGTTATTGTAACTTATTCCAGTTGGAGACCCGAGAACAGAGAGGCCAAGACCACACAGCTAGTGCTGGAGACGAGATTCCAGCCCGTCCTTCGGGTCTGGATCCCGTGTTTCTAACAATGTTCAGGCGTATGACCTACCCCACCAGGGATATATGTATTAGTCCCGATTCCTCCAAAGCACCAGCTTCAAATCCTCACGGTGGGAGCAAACCTTTTCCCGTTTTCAGCAACCACCCGATGTAAAGGGAAGGGCACCGCTGCGAGAGCTCCGGGTCAGAGCTCGTGTTCACAGCAAACAGGAAGCCCTCCCGCAGGCTCCAGCACCCCCGGCGACGCCGGCTTTCTGAATCTCATTCAACCACCCCTGCAGGACCACGAAGCGGCAGCGAGAGGAAGTGCCCCCATGCCCACCCACCAAAGGGCCCGAGCTGCTTCTGCGTTCTTCCCAGACGTCCCCCGACTGCTGCAGTCCACACAGCACCCCATCCCTAGGCACGGGGGAGAAGGGGTTGCAGGGGGTGGAGGCGGCGAGGGGGATGAACCTCGATACCGGCTCTCCACACACTTCAGGGGCCCGTGGCCTCCTAAGCCAAGACATGCCACTCAACACAGGACTCCAGGAGCAAGCAAGGCCACCAGGGCCCCCGTTCCCTCCCCAGCTACCATCCCGGGAATGGTCTAGTCCTGATGGAGTTCCTGGAACTGCCCCTGAAATGTGGGGCTCTCCAGTCCTCTGGGGAGCCACCTTTGACTACCGCCCCCATCATCTCAGGCTTCCCCGAGAGCTCGGTGGGTAAAGAATCCGCCTGCAATGAAAGAGACCTGGGTTCGATCCCTGGGTGGGGAAGATCCCCTGGAGGAGGAAACAGCAACCCAGTCCAGTATTCCTGGTTGAAAAACCCTGTGGACAGAGGAGCCTGGTGGGCTGCAGTCCCTGGGGTCGCAGAGAGGCAGACACAGGTGAGGACTGAGCGCCCCCCACCTCGTTCTCTGGCGTGGCTGCAGCCCTCAGCAACCCGAGGGTCACAGCCTCGTGCAAGGACTTGGACGTCGAGGACGCCACTCCAGCCCCGCGAGCACCTTCCTAACATTTCCCAGGATTAAAAGTCCCAAAGCCTAGTGGCCCTGTGCCCAGGAAGGATGTTTCCTACCTAGAAATCCCAGGCCCTTTCCTGAAACCAAATTCATTCCTTAAGAACTCAGTTAAGTACTGTTAGGTACTTAGATATTGTTTGATCAGGTACTGTCACCTCCTCAGTTTTCTTTAAGATTTTGTGTTCAAGAAAAGGAAAATAAAAGAGGGGGAAAAGCCCACAAAATGGTCTACGGGGAAAAAAAAGTCCCGAAGCCTAAGAGAGCACACGGGCCCCCTAAGATCTGGCTCCCACTCACAACTCTTTTTTTTGTTTGTTTAATTGAAGGACAATTGTTTTACAGAATTTTCTTGTTTTCTGTGAACCCTCTGCATCAGCCAGCCACAGGCGCACATGTCTATCTTCTCTATGATGCGTCTGGGCCAGGCGCTTGGAACCCCTAACATGTTTCTGGACACACCATGCTTTCACCTTGCAGAACTGTCATCCAAGAACTTCTTCCTGAAATGCATTTGTCCAGCTGGCAAAATTTCATTGAGGCTTTAAAATTCAACCTCGAACAAACTTCTCTGTCTGCCTGATCTGACCCCAACCCCCTGCAACATTTAAAACCTCCCTGAGCTCCCAATGCATTCTGTGCAAACCCTCTTCAGTCCCACCCCGCCCATATTAATCACCCCTTCACCTACCGATCCTTCCCCACTGACCTGAACTCCCGGAGGGTCAGGGCTGCCTTGGGCTTCACCTGGAGACTTGGAGTATGTGCCTGCCCAGAACACCTTCCTTCAGGAAGGTACCTAACCTCCTCCACCTTCCCCATATGATGGGAAAGTTATCGGTGCCCACCTAGGCTCCCTGAGGATTCTGAATCATGAAATGAACAGAACCAAATCGCCCTCTAGCAACACGCAACAGAGACACTACCCTCATCTCCACCTTCCCAAACCCACTCCTCGGCTCAGAGCAAGCTCTACAGATCTTCCGCGGTCTTCTTCCAACAGTATTCTTGTAATACTGCTTTTCACTTGTTTAGCCAGAAGCTTCTGTCACTCGCAATTAACATCTCTTGGACTTCTGGTGTCCAGTGGTTAAGACTCTGTGCTCCCAACACAGCGGGCACGAGTTCAGTCCCTGGTCAGAGAAGATCTTGCAGACCACATGGCAAGGCCAAAGAGAAAAAAAAGTATGAAATGAAATGAAATTACCTGCGGTGGTAGTGGCTTAATGCTAAGTCGTGTCCAACTCTTGCAACCCCATGGACTGGGGCCCACCAGGCTCCTCTGTCCATGGGGTTCTCCAGGCAAGTATACTGGAGCCCGTTGCCATTGCCTCCTCCAGGAGATCTGCCCAACCCAGGGATCAACCCCTTGGCTCCTGCGTTGCAGGCAGATTCTTGACCGCTGAGCCACCAGGGAAGCCCTGAAATTACTTGCGCTTGTCATTAATTAACCTATTCCGAATGTATACTGAGCGCACACCATATGCTGTAGATGTAATGAAAACTGAAATCAACTTAGTTTAATAACTAACTCCCACTGAGGCCAGTGGCCTGGATCCACCCAGCAGTTTCTAAAGCTTGAGATAAAATGCTGCTTTTACCAACTATCATCAATACCCGGGCGTCTCAGCGGACTCCAGAGGGCTCTGTCTCCCAAGAAGGATCGCCAAGACCCTCGCTAGAAAAACAGGAACCCGACCTTCCCGCAGGAACGTGACTCAGCACACCCCTGTTGAGAGTCTGATAGAGACCCCCACTGGGGGGAAACAGCTCAGGTCTGTGAATACACACGTAACTCACACACAAGACACACGGGTGTGCCCACTCAGTTTCATTCAAACAGGCAAATGTGCTAAGGAAGTGAGGTGAGGCTGTATCATGGGATGGACTCAGAGAAGTTTCTGGAAGCTGGGAACGACATCGTCCCGGAGCACTGGAGGCAGCCTGAGCCCTCTGTCATGATACGCACGAGAGCCATGCCCTTCGGACAGGGACTCCCCACCTGCCGGCTTTGAGCAGGCACCTCCAATGAGAGGATGCCCGAATTTGGGGAAAAAAGCAGCCTTGGGTCACCCAGAGCTGGGGTTCAAGGCCTGTCGTTATCACTGACCTGCTGTGAGGCCTGCAACAAGTTCTCTGACTGCTCTGAGTTTTTCTACTGCTAAGTGGTCACAACACCACAGACCCTGTGACTCTTAACAGGCTCACCTGTGGGAAGCTTCACACAGCAACAGCAGTGCCTAATAAGTGTCTGCTTCCCCACCACGTAATTGTAAGGGTGTGCAGCCTAAACATACGGAGGCGCTCACGTAAAGGCTCAGTCAAGATCAGCTCTGCAGCAGCAGGACCACCTGGGCTTTGTAAGTGACTCCATCTCGTGTTCGTCGTGCACACGTGCTCAGTCGTGTCTGACTCTGCGACCCCATGGACTGTAGCCCTCCAGGCTCCTGTGTCCACAGGATTTCCCAGGCAAGAAGACTGGAGGGGGTTGCAGTGCTCTCCTCCAAGCGACCTCCCGACCCAGGGGTCCACCTGCCTCTCCTGCACTGGCCGGCTTGGCATCTTAGCCACTAAGCCACCTGGGAAACCACCACCCCCCATGCTGGTCACTGAGGCTCAATGACTGTTCACTCACGTGGCTCAGCATCTCTGAGCCTCAATTTCCTTACCTACAAAACAGGAGCGACAGTGTCCACCAGGGCTTTTGTGAGGATTGAATAAGATAATCGCTTTGCGTTCCTTACACGATGAACAGCACGTGGTTGCTGCTGTTGATCGTCGCTCAGTCGTGTCTGGCTCTTTGCGACCCCATGGACTGCAGCACGCCAGGCCTCCCGTCCCTCACCATCTCCCGAAGTTTGCCCAAGTTCATGTCCCTTGCATCGGTGATGCCGTCCAGCCATCTCAACCTGATGCCCTCTTCTCCTTCTGCCCTCAATCTTTCCCAGCATCAGGTTCTTTTCCGATGAGTCAGCTGTGCGCATCAGATGAGCAAAATACTGGCACAGGTAACATCTCAATAAAACAACAAGATCTAGAAAGTCATCTCCACTGCTTTTATCTGGATCTAAGTACTCTTAAACAGGAAAGAACCAAAAAAAAAAAAAAAGATACAGAACGTTAGAGCTGAAAGTAACCCTACAGATTCTATCATCAGATTCTCTCACTTAAGAGATGGGCAAACCAAAGCCCAAGACCAAATCATGAGTTATCGGAAGAGCCAGGAATAGAACCCAGGTTCCTTGACTCCCATCTTCCCAGGATGGGAAGTTTCTCCTACAGTTTTTCCCACTGCAGCGAGCTGCCCCCACGATCAACAACAATAGCAACAAACTTCAGTCCAGATGAGACAATTCCCGGAAGCGGCCGAAGCCCAGGTCATCTGAACCACGTGAGACTGGGTCAGGGCTTCCCTGAGAACAGACCCGCCGGACCCTGGGCGGGGGTCCTTCCCTTCGGACACACCCATGCTCTCACGGGGGCCAAGGGGCCTCGGGAGCCCCAGGGCTAGCAAAGCATGTGATGCGCCGGGACTGCCCACCGCCTAGAGGGCACTGGGGCATCTTTATCGAGGCGTGTGGCAACAGGAACGTTGCAGCAGCGGCTGCAGCGGCCGCAGCTGACACCGCCTGCCAGCACCACGCGCCCGCCACCTGCTTCCTCTCCCCTGACTCCTGCTCCTCGCCTGCCAGGAGACACGGCCGTGACTCAGCCGCACTGAGCTCACCTCTGTCCCCCACCCCTGCGGCCCCCGCCCGGGCCCCGGGCCCTGAGGACGGCGGGCCCGTGCCACCCTCTCTGCAAACAGTGGGAGGAGGGCGCAGACCCAGGACTCGGCGCCACCCGCAATCCCGCCACCCAGCCTGACCGTGCCCCAGCCCCTTCTCTGTCGGCCTCAGCCTGTGGGCCCCTTCGTGGGCTCCTCTCATAGAACATTTCCCACCCGCAGAGCCTCTGTCATTTCAGTCATTCATGTCCGACTCTCTGCCACCCTGTGGACTGGAAGGTAGCCTGCCAGGCTCCTCGTCCATGGGATTCTCATGTCCGACTCTCTGCCACCCTGTGGACTGGACCGTAGCCCACCGGGCTCCTCGTCCATGGGGTTCTCAGGCAAGGGTACTGGAGAGGGTCGCCACGGCCTGCTTCGGGGCTCTTCCCGACCCAGGGATCGAACCCGCGTCCCCTGCTCGGCGGGTCTGCCGCCTGAGGAGCCCCTGGGAGGTGCTAGGGGGCCACCACCCTCCGGCTGAAAGCGGGCTGGACAGGGGCTGCGGGGGCCTCAGGCCGGCGCGCTGGTCCCCACTAAGCCTCGGTCTTCTGACCCAGTACGGGGCTAGCTTTCCAATGCGACTCTGCGCACCCCCAGGAGACCTCAGGGACACCGCAGAAACCCTCCAGGGAATTTGGGTGGGGCAGTCAAGCCTGCATCCCCTCTTCCACCTGCAGAGCTCCACCTTCATCTGCTTTTCACACTGAGGTTGAATACACGACTTCACTTTCAGAATCAGGCCTCTTGCCAAGAGAGAAAAAGGAAGGGGAGAGGGAGAGAACAAGAGAAAGAAAGAGAGGCACGCTTAGCCAGCAGGAACTGCACCAGAGCACATGAACGGAGCTTTCTAAAGAAAAGGGAAGAAGACGGAGTCCCTCCCTCCTTTCCAAGGTAAAGCATGGCTCAGTGTTCATCCAAATCATCAGCAACTCCTGAAGGACCTTTACAAATCAGAGCGTCAAGGTGGAAGGGACAAAGAAAAGGACGGGAGAAGGCCACCCCAAATGCAGAGGTCTCTGTTTACAGGCTCTCTGATGACCCTCCTGCAGTGGGTGTCAGACCGAGGGAGACTCAGGAGTGCTCTGGAAAGTTTCGGGGTGAAGGAGATGATAACAGAACCGGGGGACCAGCAGTCCGGCCTGGGGAGGCGCGTCTGGTCCCGATGTCCCCGCTGGGGAAGGACCGTGGTTGGCGGGTCGGGCCCTCCAGTTGCTTCCTCCTCTCCACATGGAAAGAGCTCTGTGCTTGGGAGACTCCTGTTTACAGACCCAGATCTTCACCCATTAAATCCGGTTCAAAGAGACAAGGACGTGTGATTCTCCTCGTCCTTACTGCCTACCTCCCCCACCCCCCGAGCCTCCTTTCCAGGATGAGGGGTTGTGGATTCCCAAGGACAAACACCAGCACATCCAAGGACTCCAAACACACACATACACCCCTGCCTGAGCCCAGCGTCTGGTTTTTCCAGTCTCTCTCCTCCAATGAAGAGAGTCAGAAAGTCTGAGTGTCAGCTCTCAGCAGGCACTCAGGGCTCTCTGTTCCCCACCTCAGGGTCTGCGAGACCTCCGTCAACGCCCCTTCGCCCTCCTAAACCGAAACCCTCCCGGACGAGATGTTCCCCTTTCTGCCTCTTCCTGACACCCCCCCTCCGCTGAACCAAGAGGAAACCACGGGAGAGTGGCTTCCTGGGTGAACCTCATGCGCTCGCCTTCAAGATGTGGTTCTGGCTGAACAGTCTGAGCCAAGAACTGGCCCCGTTTGAAGATGAAGACGCTGAGGAATAAACTCATTACCAGATTAGCCCAAGGCCACCGAGTCCCTGGACAACTGGACAAGAGCCAAAGTCCCAGCTGACCGAGCCCCAGGCGTTCCACCATCACGACGATAATAAGGGTATTTTGTTGCAGGCACTTTGTGGTTCCAAACGTAATATTTGCTTCTCACGGCAACCCCAGGAGGGACACGCATGACACCCCACTGGCAGCTGAGACGACTACTTCACTTGGTTAAATGGCTCATCCCGGGTGACCCCACTAACAGGAGCAGCATCAGGGCCCGAAGGCAGGGCTGTGGAAGCCGGGGCTCCCCGCTCTTACCCTCCACACTCTGCCTGAAGACGCCCTCCCCAGGCCAGCTCAGAACCACATCCGCACATTTTTCAGGGACGCTGCAATGTCAGGGAAACTGAACTGGACTCATCTACGTGCAGGAATGAAAAAGACACCAGTGTAGAGACTTCCCTGGTAGTCCACTGGCTAAGAGTTTCAGCTCCCAATGCGGGGGGCTCGGGTTCGATTCCCGGTCAGGGAGCCAGTCTCCACGAGCTGCAACTGAGAATTCGCAGGCCACGTTAAAAGATCCCACCTGCCGCAACCAAGGCCTGGGGCAGCCAAACAAGTAGTATTTTTTAAAGAAAATACCAGTGTACATAAGCCCACAGACGTGTGGGTTTGTAGAGATACCCATGACTGCCTGCGCCGAAGACCCAGCTCTGCCACCTGAGCAGCTGTGTGACCTTAAGCGAGTGACTTGACCTCTCTGAGACTCAGCTCCCTGAGTGCAGCAGGAGTAATCTGCCCCTGGAGCTGCTGTGAGGATTAAATTAGTGAATGTGTGTGAAGAGTTTAGAGCGACGCGGGTACAGAGTAAACTCCCAAGACCATGCCATGCTATCAGGTTTCACTAAACTGAGTTTCTGCTAAAGACGCAACTCTAATGCCAATTCTCAGAAGGTGACAGCGGGTCCCTTAGACTGGACTGACATGTGGTTCACTTATTCATCTCTCTACATATGCATTTAAAGAAATAGAGCTCTCTGTAAATTTTGCTTCTGCTAATTCTCAAAAATGTTGACCTTTACTACTCATCGTTCATTTCTAAACAGTTTGTCATTTCCATTTTGGTTTCTTCTGAGCCCACGAGTTATTTAGAAAAGTAGGCAAACTTTCTAAATCAGCTCAGTTCAGTGCAGTTCAGTCGCTCAGTCGTGTCTGACTCTCTGCGGCCCCGTGGACTGCAGCACACCAGGCCTCCCTGTCCATCACCGACTCCTGGAGTTCACCCAAACTCACGTCCCTAGAGTCGGTGATGCCATCCTACCATCTCACCCTCTGTCGTCCCCTTCTCCTCCCGCCTTCAATCTTTCCCAGCATCAGGGTCTTTTCCAATGAGTCAGTTCTTTCTAAATACATTAAGAATTTAAACCTTCAAAGTGGGTAAACCTAAGGAGAGCTATTACTGCATAGTTATTTCTAACTTTATTATTATCGTCATCAGGGAACAAGTCCTATATGACTTAATATTTTGTGGAATTTAGCATTTTATTTGTGTGTTAGCACATGGTCAGCATTTTTTAATCGTCTGTGAAGCTTGAAAAGATCCTGCACTCCATTTGCTGGACACAAGACTCATCGAAGCTTCACCCCACACGCCACGTCCATGCCTCTGCTTTTGCTGGGCAGGCCCTAAGCAAGATACAGAGCAGGAGTAGTGAAGAGAGATGGAAGTTCATCTAAAGAGAGGAAGGAGGAAAAAGCAAAAGCACCGTGCGGGTATTCGTCATCTACATTGACGAGAAATCTGTGACCAGGGAAGTTCATTCACCCAGAACCACACGGCCAATAAGGAACAAATGGACCCCTGCGTGGTCCAACCCCTGGGTCACAGTGGATTATTTCAGACACAGATCTGGGGTCTCAAAACCAAGGGCCTCGCCCACAACGTTCTTCTCATTCAACACAAGGTCCCATCCGGAGTCACAGATCCATCTGTCCACTCACTCAGCCAGTGGCACTGATTGAACATCTCTCATCTCCAATAGCACAGACCAGACTGGGTACCCTGCTCTCCCTGGAGCCTCGCGGTCTCAGATGGGAGGCACCCAGGCCATTCTGTCACCACATGGGGGGAGATGACAGCTCTCAGTCCAAGGGACCGACGCCCAGGCGAGGACGGGGCATTAGAGAACGGATGGCTAGGTGACTCCTGGGGAAATGGCAAAGGATGCCTGCAGGAAGGCATCTGGGTGGGAAGGCCACACCCTCTTCCTGCTGTCCCTCTCACCCCAGGAGCATTCAGGGAGACTCAAAGATGAACCCTCTGCTTCCTCTCCCCTACCCTAGGCTTCTCCACACTTCCCAGGCTTCCTCCCCTCCCCCAACCCCATCAACACCCTACACCCCTCAGCATCCAGCTGCCAAGGATACAGGAGAGAGGAAGGAACTTACACTGTCTGCCTCCCTCATCCTCAGCCTCCTCCCCAACTTGCTTTCAGCCTCTGTCCCCCAAGCACCCCCCTCCCTGGATGCTCCTAGAGGACGGCACACTAATGGTTGTGAAAGTGAAAGTCCCTCAGTTACAGCTGACTCTTTGAGACCCCATGGACCATACAGTCCATGGAATTCTCCAGGCCAGAATGCTGGAGTGCCTAGCCTATCTCTTCTCCAGGGGGTCTCCCTACCCAGGGGTCAAACCCAGGTCTCCCGCATTGCAGGCTGCCACCAGGGAAGCCCAGGAATGCTGGCAATTACTGAGCAGCCCACCTGACAGGAGGACTCTAAGACTCGGGCCTGGAACTTCCCTGGCAGTCCAGTAGATAAGACTCCGCATTTCCAGCGCAGGGGCTTCAGGTCTGATCCCTGGTCAGGGAAGTAAGATCCCGCATGCCAATGTGTGGTCAAAAAATAACTAAAAATAAGACCAGAGCCTAAGACATGGGTTTTAAATTTACCAAGGCGTTTAATCTCTGCAAGAATCTTCTGGGGACCCTCCCCGCCTTACAGCTGAGAAAACCAAAGCATAATGGCGCCAAGCAACCTCCCCAGACCCTGAAGACTGAGTGCCAGAGCCAGGAGGAGAGCGGGTCACTGGACGGATCCCTGAGGTCCATCACCCTGGAGAGACGTGTCTTAACAGCACCTGCCGCCGCCCAACCACAGCCCTGGTCCCCAAGAAATACACGTGCAAAGAGCTAACACACAGAGGCTGTACCAAAGAGGTCGTGATGAATGGAAAGCTGAGAAACTGTCACAGCTCAGAGGACGCTGCGGGAACTCAACTCAGTGTGTTACCCTGGGTGGGATCCTAGACCAGAGGGAGGACCACCCGTGGGAAAACGAGTGGAATCCACAAAAAGTCTGGAGTTCAGTGACGCACGATGTACCAAGGTCGGTTTCTCAGTTTAGACACGTGTCCCGTCGCACGTAAGACGTTAACAGTGGAGGAAACTTTAGACGGGACTCCCTCTACTATCTTTGTGACCCTCTGTCGGTCTAAAATTAGTCCACCACAAACACATATTTCTACAAAAAGCAATCCCGCTGCCGTCCTGCGGGTTCCCTGACCCAGGCAGCCAAACAAACCCAGACAGCATACGCTCCACTGATCTCTCTAGGTGGGGGGTGAGCCTCACTCAAGTTTCCACATGCAGACAGGGGAACGTTGCCATGGAGATGGCCCAGCCAGGAAACAGGCTGACCCAACAGCAGAGAGGGGAGGAAGTTGCAAAGTGGCCTGATATAAAACGCTGGAGATAAGGCCCCCTCGGGACTGCCGAACCGCCCAGCAAGTTCATCCGTTGTTGCAGCTCAGTTGCTCAGTTGTGTCCGACTCTTTGTGACCCCATGGACTGCAGCACGCCAGGCCTCCTGTCCACCACCGACTCCCGGAGTTTACTCAAACTCATGTCCATCGAGTCAGTGATGCCATCCAACCATCTCATCCTCTGTCGTCCCCTTCTCCTCCCACCTTCAATCTTTCCCAGCATCAGGGTCTTTTCCAATAAGTCAGTTCTTCGCATCAGGTGGCCAAAGTATTAGAGTTTCAGCTTCAGCATCAGTCCTTCCAGTGAATATTCAGGGTTGATTTCCTTTAGGATGGACTGGTTGGATCTTCTTGCTGTCCAAGTGACTCTCAAGAGTCTCATCCAGCAGAACAGTTTGAAAGCATCAATTCTTCGATGCTCAGCCTTCCTTATGGTCTAACTCTCACATTCGTACATGACCACTGGAAAAACCATAGGTTTACAGCTTCCTGAGCTGTGGGAGTGTGGTCTGGACTCTCACACAGGACTTCACTGGCAGGCAGCTTCTAAAACCGTAACATTACATGGCTGCTTTTACATATAGATAAAAATAAAGAGTTTGTGGAGGCTCCAGGAAGGCCTGCTGAATGCTGTCAGCTCAGATCTGGAACCTTCCCTGCAGCAGCTCAGATCTGGAACCTTCCCTGCAGCAGCTCAGATCTGGAACCTTCCCTGCAGCGATGACACTGGAAGTGAGCCTTCAGGGATGCGTGAGATTTTCCAGGGGAGCAACGAGGTGGCAGGATTCTCACTGTGATACCCACACGTTCTCCTCTGTGGTCTTCCTGCAAGGGGACAACCCTCCATGAGGAGTAGAGGTGGAAGTTTCAGGTACAGGTAGGAGCCTCGGAACTCACCCATCCTCATCCTTAAAGGTGGAACCATTGACCTCTGGCTCCATTAGCAAATCTACGGGTCCCAGAGTAAATGCTGCACTTCAAGCAGGTCAAGTTTCACTAACCCAGAGGGGATGGAGCCAGAAGGGTAAGTCACAGTGAAGAATAATGTGTGTAAGGGACAAGATGTTAGTGATCAGTTGACAGACAAGAGTTTACCATGCGGAAGGGTGAGGGTCCCATCTGCCACCGTAACAAGGGGCACAGAGGGCAGCTGGGGAGGCGACCAGCGACAGTGACAGATGAGCAAGACGGGCTCACTCAGCTCCTGGTCTCCCCACTCAAACCTCAGGCCCATCTGAGCCTCAGTTCCCTCACCTGTAAGATGGGAATGCTATAACACCGCCTTGCCTTGCAGGGTGGAGAGGATTAGACACACACGCGCCCTTTCCAACAGGAAGCGGCAGCTCAGTCAGTGACCACTGTTACCACAGTGGGACCACTGTTACCACTGACACCAGCAAGTCACAGACCCGTGGAGCTGAGAGACAACAGGACTTAGGAGACTAAAGAGTCCAACTCGTAAAAGACAGATGGAAGGTGCTTTCAAGCCCACGCCACGGTAAGAAAAAAAAAGAAAAGAAAAAACCCACTGACAAGAGAAGTATTTCGCTCTGAAGCAACGTGCAACCCACCAGGGCTGCTGGCAGGCCGGGGGGCAGCTCCCAGGCTGTGTTTCAGGAGCGTTACCTGTAAGGAGCAAGCCTGGGAAGACGGGCAGGAATTCTGCCAAACGGGGAAGGGACCCTGAAGGGAGGGAAGACAGCACGCTCGAGCATGTCCCCCGCAACCACCACGGGAGTAAAAATAGAACTAATCGCCTTCCCCCAGCCCTGCATTCTCTCTCTGACCTCTGGCTGCTGGGCCTGTAATCCCTCGCAATCCCTGTCACTCCCGTCTCAGCTCCACTGACGTCTGCTCACCCGGGGCAGCTCCCCCAGGGAGTGGGTCTGGCCAGGGAGACAGGGGAGGGAGGAAGGAACCACGACGATTATAAACCTTCAAAGGGGAAGCACGGCCCCCTGTTCTGGTGGTTGTACAACCAATGTGACTGTGCTCCTGGGGCACTCACATGGGGAACTTCAAAATGCGGAAGGAGGCCAGGGACGAGCCCTGCAGGACACAAGACGGAACAGAGAGTGAATAAGTCGGTCTGGCCTTCAGCGCCTCAGGTGTCGATTTCACTGCTGCTGCTGCTGCGTCTCGTCGGTCGTGTCCGACTCTGCGCAACCCCATAGACGGCAGCCAACCTGGCATCCCGTCCCTGGGACTCTCCAGGCAAGAACACTGGAGTGGGTTGCCATTTCCTTCTCCAGTGCATGAAAGTGAAAAGTGAAAGTGAAGTCGCTCAGTCGTGTCCGACTCTTAGCGACCCCATGGACTGCAGCCCACCAGGCTCCTCCATCCATGGGATTTTCTAGGCAAGAGTACTGCAGTGGGGTGCCATTGCCTTCTCTGTCGATTAGCGCATCCTTATTGGCTCTCTGTGGAGGAGCCAGTAAACCCCAAGATGTTTCCAGCTCTCTGGACACACATCCAAAGTCCGTGACCTCCATTTGACACATTGCTGCCTCTCTGTGAGCATGATCAACTTTGATGTTGCTGTTGTTCAGTCGCTCAGTCGTGTCCAGCTCTTTGTGACCCCATGGACTGCAGCACGCCAGGCCTCCCTGTCCATCACCAACTCCCGCAGTTTACCCAAACTCCTGCCCATCCAGTCGGTGATGCCATCCAACCATCTCATCCTCTGTCATCCCCTTCTCCTCCTGCCTTCAATCTTTCCCAGCATCAGGGTCTTTTCCAATGAGTCGGCTCCTCGCGGCAGGTGGACAGAGTACTGGAGTTTCAGCTTCAGCATCAGTCCTTCCAATGAATATTCAGGGTTGATTTCCTTTAGCATTGACAGGTTTGATCTCCTTGCAGTCCTAGGGACTCTCAAGAGTCTTCTCCAACACCACGGTTCAAAAGCATCAGTTCTTTGGTGCTCAGCTTTCTTTATGGTCCAACTCTCACATCCATACATGACTACCGGAAAAACCATAGCTTCGACTAGAAGAACCTTTGTCGGCAAAGTGATGTCTGCTTTTTAATATGCTGTCTAGTTTGGTCATAACTTTTCTCCCAAGGAGTGAGCGTCTTTAAAGTTCATGGCTGCAGTCACTGTCCGTGGTGATTTCGGAGCCCAAGAAAATAAAGTCTGTCACTGTTTCCATTTGATGGGGGGTCTGCTTTTCATGGACCGCATCCCTTTGTTTTCCCTATACGACCACGTGCTCTTTCAGACCAGGGCTTTGTGTAAGAACTCTGCCTAGAATTCCCGGGCGGTCCAGGGGTTAAGACCCAGGGCTTTCACTGCTGTGACCTGGGTTCAACCCCTGGTTGGGGAACTATTATTAATAAGATCCCACACACCTTGTAGAATGGCCAAAAATAAAAAAAAGACTCTGCATATCAGGATGCCCAGCAGCGGCAGGCAGAGGTTAAAAAGCACCAAGAACGGTGTCTCCCTGAAGCCCAAAGGGAGAATGGGTGGAGTTTCAGGATCTTTGCGCTTCTTCTAAGGAGCCTCTCCAGCCTCTGAACAGAGTAGATTTCAGTCTCAACAAGGACTCAAGCGGAAGCATCACTTCTGGGAACAGCCCCCGGGCCCTAAAGCCCCAGCACCAGGGACCGGTCCACGGGGTCTTCAAGGAGTTGTTTCCGTCTCAAGGACGGGATCATCGGTCTGTTCCTCGTGTGCCTCCCTCGCTGACTGATCCCCAAGGCCCAGCAACTCGTGTCCCTCTGCATCAATTCCCACCCCCGCCCCGGCGCCTCTGGGAGGGTGGGGACATAGAAGATGCTGGCTGAACACTGGCTGAATGAAACCAGAGCCGGGCAAGAGGCTCCAGCTCCGGGACGGGAAGGGTCTGGACTCAGCGGATCCAAAGTTCAGCGCCTGAGACCTCGGCAGGAACCGCCTGGTGAGGCAGGCTGGGCGTGGGCACCACAGCTCCCTGCCAGCCTGACGTCACCAAAGGCAGGCTTCTGGGCCGGCCCCGCCAGGGGAAGGGCAAGAGACGGATGAGTCTCAGCCGGTGACCGGTGACCGCAGCAGCAGGAAGGGGCGCCCTTCAGGGAAGGTGCTGCTCCCAGCCCGTCTGTTTGGGGAACTTGAGTTGACTGCAGTGGGTGATTATCAGGGATTATCTCATTTCACCCTCGGTGACCCTGAGGGGAGGGTGCGGTGGCCTCTGAGTGCTTGGGACAGGCTCCCAGTGAAGCCCTTCTAGAAACACACACCCTCAGGGTTGATGGAGACTTTGAACCTCCTCATGGGCTGCCCCCCTTTCCAAGAAGGCTCAAATTCCTACAACAGTCAACATGCCACCAAGCCTCCCTCCCAGGTCCCACCAGCCTGGCCCCGCCTTGGGCAGCTCTGAGTATCACAAATGCCTTCCACAGGGCTTCCCTGAGTGGCTCCGGGGTAAAGAATCCACCTGCCAATGCAGGAGACACAGGTTCGATCCCTGACCCAGGAAGATCCCACAGGCCTCAGAGCAAAGAAGCCCGTGCACCGCATTACTGAGCTTGTGCTCTAGAAGCCGGGAAGTCGCGATACTGAACCCACACGCTTCAGATACTGGAGCCCACGGTCTGCAAGAGAGAAGCCCGCGTACCACAGCGGGAGAGGGGCCCCCGCTCACGGCAGCTCCCAGAGAGCTTGGGCAGCGACAAAGGCCCAGCAGAGTCAGTAAGGAAGCAACTAAATTAAAAAAAAAAAGCTTTCTAGAGTCATCACGTCTGCCCAGCAGCCTCCTGGCTTCACTGTTCTCCTCCTATCTACACGGAGCAGCACTAACGCCCCGCACAGGGCGGCTCTTCAGCTGTCTGGGGGCAGGTCACGCTCCGCTGGCCCCAGGGTTTAGAAAGATCCCCGCCGACAGAGATGGCACTGCCGCTCAGGGTTAAACCGGCTTTGAGCAGGTTAGCAAACCCTGACAAAAGGAATCAGAGAGCGAAGATGGTAACAGTGTTGCCGTGAAGGGGCGCGCGCGCTCTCTCCGGGAGTAAGGAGGGGCTGGCTAGGGGAGGTGAGCTAGAAGCCAAAACCCACCTAAACCTTAACACTAGTCTTCAAGGAAAACGTTAACGTTGCTGGAAGGGACTCGGAGATGCACCGAACTCCCTGTGGTACATACTGGCGTGAGAGGAGCAGTGAGGCGCAGTGACACCGAGGAGCAGGCGCTCGGCGGCGAAGCCACAGTCGGAATCTCCTGAATCCGAGCCTGTCCTCTTTGCACGGCGCCGTCATCCATCTCCCTGCTCCACGAGGCCGCACCCCCAGCCTCACAGCTCCGTCTACAGTCTCACTCCCGCCACGCTCCCGGGAGGAAAAGGGAACGACGCAGCATTGGCGCCATTTTACAGATGATAACACTGAGGCTCGGAGAGGAAAAGGGACTTGCTTGGGTTCCTCCCAACAAGCTGAATTTATACTTGGGACTCAGAGCTCAACTGAGGCTCTCTACTGTCTGTTGAAAGGGCATCTTGCCCTGGAAATGGACTTCCTCACTTAAGGAAGGGCACTGCCCCACGACTGAGGATTGTGCTGGACTGGCAGGTCTTCAACACCACGCTCGGCTTTGCTCTCTGCCTCCGGGGCAAAGGCTCAGGGAGAGGCCAGGAGCCTGGCTCCTCCCTGGATCGGGCTGCGTAACCCGGGCATCCGTCCTCCCCAGGCTGAGCTCTAGTCTCCCGCTCTTTACAAACAGAGGCAGCCACTTCTGCTCTGTCATTTCAGGGATGTTGTGAGGCTCAGATGACAAAGGGCAAGGAAGCGGCGAGGCGGCTGACACCCACCACCAGTGACCGTCCCCTCCCCTGCCTCCAACGCAGTCCTACTAGGAGTGGTGAAAGGGTCAGGAAGGTCTCAGCTCAGGCGAGGGCGGGGAAAGAAAACAACTGTGACATCAGCCCAGCACTCCCTCACGCTTGCCCAGGGCTTCATTTTTCCGAAGAGATTTTACAGTGACTAGCGTGAGATTCACCAGTGCTTAGTCCTGGGTGCGCCATGCACCATACAAAGGGCTGTGCGAGCCCTCTCCGTTTTAGTCCTCAGGAATACCCATTTCACAGATGACAAAACTTAGGCTCCAAGGTCACGGGCAGAGCTGGTAGGCAGTGGAGCAGGGAGGCAGTCCCTCATCCAGACCCCTGTTGCTCAGACTTGATTCAGTGTGCGCATGACCACCTGGAGAGATTTATGGATAATCAGATTCTGATTCCCTCGCTCTGGAGGCAGGCCTAAGCGGCTGCGCCTCCCACAAGCTCCCAAGTAGATGGGACGACGTTGCATCAAGGGCTAGATTTTAAATTCCCCTAAGATAGAGCCTGAGTCACCCAATCCCCAGGGCTTAACACTGGGTTTGCCCCATAGAGAACACTCAGTAATTATTCAACGAGTCAATGAATATTGCACGTAAAAACCTATGCTTTACCCCTTCTCTGTACTAAGCCCGATTACATCATCCGATCTCAACACAAATCTCTAGGGTACCATTAACCTTCCTTCGACAGATAAGGAAACAAGTTCAAAAGAGTAGGTTGCCTAAGGTTTCACCGCTTTTACGCAGCAGGGCTGGAAGCCGACTCCCTTCAGATCCTTGGCCCTGATCACAGCCGTCCCACGGATGGGGGTCGCGGGCGGGGGGGATTAATAATTACAGACAGCTGGGGGTGCCGAGGCGCTGAACATCCGCTAGACCAGATCAGCTCACGGTCAGGCGGTCGCCCACGGGAGCTGCTCTCTCGGGGGCGAGGGCAGCGGGCTCAGCGCCCCGCAAGGGGAGAGAGACCAGGGGGCTCCCGGAGGAGGCGGGGCCGGGCGCAGCGCCCGGCAGCGGCGAGCAGGCGGTGCGCGCCCCGACCTTCACGGGGAGCCCCTCTGGACGCCCCCGCGGACCCCAGCTCTCGACAGACGCCGTCCAGCCGGGCGGGGCAGGGGGCGTCCAGAGAGAGCGCAGCCCGGCGACGCCTCGGCGGCAGGCGACCCGGGAGGGGGCTGCGTGCGTCCGGCTCAGGGAGAGCAGGCCTGGACCCGGGGTCGGAGGAAGCCGCCCGCTCGCCCGCCCGTCCGTGCCCGGACTCACGGCCTTCAGCTGCTCCAGCCGGTCCTTCATCCTGGCGCCGGGGCCGGGGCCCAGGTGAGCGGCCGGAAGAGGCGGCGGCCCGGCGAGAAGGAGCGTCCGCGGCCCCGCGAGGCCCGCCCGCGCTCCCGACGCGGCTCCGGGGGCGCGGCTCCGACCGGCGGCCCGCCCTCACCTGGGCCGCGCCCCGCCCTTAAAGGGACCGCGCCGGGGCCGAGGGGCGGTCCCGCCTGCGTGCAGGCGCTCAGTCGCATCCGACTCTCTGCGACCCCATGGACTGCAGCACGCCAGGCCTCCCTGTCCATCACCAACTCCCAGAGCTTGTTCAAACTCATGTCCATTAAGTCGGTGATGCCATCCAGCCATCTCAACCTCTGTTGGCCCCTTCGCCTCCCGGCTTCAATCCTTCACAGCATCAGGGTCTTTTCCAATGAGTCAGCTCTTCGCGTCAGGTGGCCAAAGTACTGGAATTTCAGCTTCAACATCAGTCTTTCCAATGAATATTCAAGACTGATTTCCTTTAGGATGGACTGGTTGGATCTCCTTGCAGCCCAAGGGACTCTCAAGATCCTTTTCCAACACCACAGTTCAAAAGCATCAGTCCTTCAGTGCTCAGCTTTCTTTATAGTCCAACTCTCACATCCATACATGACCACTGGAAAAACCATAGCCTTGACTAGACGGACCTTTGTTGGCAAAGTAATGCCTCTGCTTTGTGATATACTGTCTAGGTTGGTCATAACTTTCCTTCCAAGGAGTAAGTGTCTTTTAATTTCATGGCTGCAGTCACCATCTGCAGTGATTTTGGAGCCCCAAAAATAAAGTCTGACACTATTTCCACTGTTTCCCCATCTATTTGCCATAAAGTGATGGGACCAGATGCCATGATCTTAGTTTTCTGAATGTTGAGTTTTAAGCCAACTTTTTCATTCTCCTCTTTCACTTTCATCAACAGGCTTTTTAGTTCTTCACTTTCTGCCATAGGGTGGTGTCATCTGCATATCTGAGGTTATTGATATTTCTCCTGGCAACCTTGATTCCAGCTTGTGCTTCATCCAGCCTGGCGTTTCTCATAATGTACTCTGCATAGAAGTTAAATAAGCAGGGTGACAATATACAGCCTTGACGTACTCCTTTCCCAATTTTTTTCATGTCCAGTTCTAACTGTTGCTTCCTGACCTGCACACAGATTTCTCAAGAGACAGGTCAGGTGGTCTGGTATTCCCATCTCTTTCAGAATTTTCCACATTTTGTTGTGATCCACACAGTGAAAGTCTTTGGCGTCGTCAATAAAGCAGAAGTAGGTGTTTTTCTGGAACTCGCTTGCTTTCTCAATGATCCAACGGATGTTGGCAATTTGATCTCTGGTTCCTCTGCCTTTTCTAAATCCAGCTTGAACATCTGGAAGTTCACTGTTCACGTACTGTTGAAGCTTGGCTCGGAGAACTTTGAGCATTACTTTGCTAGCGTGTGAAACTGAAAGGAAAGTGAAGTCGCTCAGTCGTGTCTGACTCTTTGCGACCCCATGGATTGCAGCCTAAGAGGCTCCTCTGTCCATGGGATTTTCCAGGTGAGAATACTGGAGTGGGTTGCCATTTCCTTCTCCAGGAGATCTTCCCAACCCGGGGATCAAACCCGGGTCTCCCGCATTGTAGGCAGTCGCTTTACCGTCTGAGCCACCAGGGAAGTGCAATTGTGTGGTAGTTTGAGCATTCTTTGGCATTGCCTTTCTTTGGGATTGGAATGAAAACTGACGTTTTCCAGTCCTGTGGCCACTGCTGGGTTTTCCAAGTTTGCTGGCATATTGAGTGCAGCACTTTCACAGCATCATCTTTTAGGATTTGAAATAGCTTAACTGGAATTCCATCACATCCACTAGCTTTGTTCGTATCAGCGGAGAAATAACTCCAGAAAGAATGAAAAGACGGAGCCAAAGCAAAAACAACACCCAGTTGTGAATGTGACCGATGAAGGAAGTAAATTCCGATGCTGTAAAGACCTATATTGCATAGGAACCTGGAATGTTAGGTCCATGAATCAAGGTAAACTGGAAGTGGTCAGACAGGTGATGGCAGGAGTGAACATTGACATTTTAGGAATCAGAGAACTAAAATGGACTGGAATGGGTGAATTTAACTCAGACAACCATTATATCTACCACAGTGGGCAAGAATCCCTTAGAAGAAATGGAGTGGCCATCATAGTCCACAAAAGAGTCCAAAATGCAGTACTTGGATGCAATCTGAAAAATGACAGAATGATCTCTGTTCATTTCCAAGGCAAACTATTCAATATCGAGGTAATCCAAGCCTATGCCCCAACCAGTAACGCTGAAGAAGCTGAAGTTGAACAGTTCTACGAAGACCTACAAGACCTAGAGCTAACACCCAAAAAAGATGTCCTTTTCATTATAGGGGACTGGAATGCAAAAATAGGAAATCAAGAAATATCTGCAGTAACAGGCAAATTTGCCCTTGGAGTACAGAATGAAGTAGGGCAAAGGCTAATAGAGTTTTGCCAAGAGAACCCACTGGTCATAGCAAACACCCCTCTTCCAACCAGTCACTTCAGTCGTGTCCAACTCTTTGCGACCCCATGGACTGTAGCCCACCAGGCTCCTCTGTCCTTGGCATTCTCCAGGCAAGAATACTGGTGTGGGTTGCCATGCCCTCCTCTGGGAGATCTTCCTGACACAGAGATTGAACCTGCGTCTCTTGTGTCTTCTGCATCGGCAAGCGGGTTCTTTACCACTAGCGCCAACTGGGAAGCCTCCCAATAGATGGGAGAGAGAGCTACTAATTCTGCCTGGAGGAAGGGCATTCCAAGTAAAGGAATGTGTAAGGTCCGGGAACTGCGGGTTGGAGCTGAAAGACTCTTCTTCGTGGAAATTACTGGAGGTGAGGCAGGGTGGGGTGGGCTGGGATGAAGAATTTGGATTTTATGATGTCGGCCATGGGGATCCGTCAGAGAAATGTACGCAGTTCAGTGATGCAGTCATAACACCTGCCACTCACCGTGCGGATGTCTTTGCAAAGCTACTGCTTCTCTAGGGAGTGAATCAGAGATACTACAGCTTCCCAGTTTGCTGTGAGGCCTGTTGCCAGAGGAGGAACGGCTGACTCCTCTCCTGTGGGGCAGAGGTATAAGAGGAAGATGTTTGTACTGGAAACCTTAAGCTGTTATTTCCTATCTGATTTCCCCAGGTGGGTCAGTTCAGTTCAGTCACTCAGTCCTGTCCGACTCTTTGCGACCCCATGGACTGCAGCACGCCAGGCTTCCCTGTCCATCACCAACTCCCAGAGCTTGCTCAAACTCCTGACATCGCGTCGGTGATGCCATCCAGCCATCTCGTCCTCTGTCGCTCCCGGCTCCTCCTGCCATCAGTCTTGCCCAGCCGGTGTTCCCTTCCGAGAGCTGGGCGTATTTTCCTCCTGCCCCTCCGTCTCTCCCCCCCCCCCCCCCACCCCGCCACCCCCACCCCCGCGCCCCCGCACCTCCACTTTCTTTCCTCTTCCCTGTCGGTCTTCCCGGTCGGGAACAACTCAATGTCCCGCAGATAAGGAGTGGAGCTCAAAAAATGGGACCGGCGGTGGTGAGGGTCAAGTCTCAATTCAGGGAAAGAATCTGCGCTATACCCAGATTAAATGCTGTGAATATTTTCCTGGCTCTGTGGTTTCCCTTCCGTGGTTAAGACTTCCCCTTTCCATGGGGGTTGAGGCGTGCATCCCTGCTCAGGAACCTAGCGACCAAAACATGAAACAGGAACAGTATTATAACAAGTTCAGTAAAGGCTTTTAAAATTATCCATATTTTAAAAATTGGTTTTTTCCATAATCCTAGCAGAATTCGGCCTCCAGTGCGATCTCGATGCGCCTTCCGTGCTGGCGTGCTGGCCTCCAGTGGAGGCGGTCTGCGGCGGGAGGACGGTTTGCACCCTCGCCTCGCCTCGCCCCGACCCGGTCTTCGCCTCGGTCCGCGTCCCTGCAGCCGGCGATCCGGGGTCGCAGTCCTGTCTCGGGTCCGAGGAAGGCTCGTGCGCCCCCAGGTGGTCAGCAGTGGGAAAGGCGAACAGGTCAGAAATCGCGTTTCACCTTCTCTCCTTGACACACGTTTGTTAATGAGGATGGCGAAGCTCAGCGCTCTAGCACAGTCTTCTGAGGACACAGACACGTCAACAGCCCTCTACATTAGAAGTCTGAAAAGGACCTAGGAGATGATCAAGGGTAGCCATCAGCCTCTGCCTCAACGTACTGTAATTTTTCTTTTTTTTTTTTACGATTATTCTAAACACTCCCAAACACTTTCTCTGGTTGAACAGTTCCACCTATTGTTTAAAAGTTTTTTGTTATGCAGAACAAAAAATTTCCCTCCCTATAACTTCCACCATTCTTTCTTGCTCCTTACCTTTGTCTGAATACTTAAGGAATTTTCCTGTCACCAGATGGTTTTCCACATAGGGAGCGCAGCTCTGGGGCCACGGAGCAATTGCTGACACAGGGCCAAGAGGACTGCATTCTGGACAGTTTCCACCACAAAGCAGCTGCCACCTGACATCGCACAACCTGTGTTCTTATCTGTGAGATAAGGAGTTGATTAAAACTGGTGCTTCTCAACCTTTTCTCTTTTTTTACTTTTTTTCCTTAATGTATATACTTTATTTAGGTATAGTTGACTTACAATGGTTCAGGTGCACAGCGGCGTGATTTGGTTGAACATATATTATTTTTTCAGATTATTTTCCATTACGGGTTATTATAAGATATTGACTATAGTTTCCTGTGCTATACAGTAAACCTTTGCTGTTTGTTGCATATCTTTTTTTTTTTTTAGTTAGAAATCTAGCATTCTACTCTTACTAAGTCAAAGATCCAGAACATCACATATTCTTTATTTTTATTTGTGGATATTGTGCTTGAATGATTCTATAACACTTAGAAAATACATTTACTAGATAATCAGACATTTGATTTCTGCAAACTGATAGATACACAGAACAGATGATTGCCAGAGTGGGTGCTGGGGAGCAAGATGGGTGAGGTGGGTCATTATAAAATGCGTGAGTCCCGGGGATACAATGTACAGCATTGCATGTAGTTAAGAATACTGTATATGTATTTAGAGTTGCTAAGAGAATAGATCTTACAAGTTCTCATCATAATAAAAATCAAATTGTAACTGTGTGAGGTGATGGATATATTGTGGCAATCATTTTGCAGAATATGAATTTATCCAGTTGTTTGATGTAAATGAACTTATTTCCAAAAAAGAAACACTAACAGGTTTTGAAAACAAATTTATAGTTACCAAAGGGGAAACATGGCAGGGACAGATAAATTAGGAATTTGGGATTAACATACACACCCTACTGCATATAAAATAGGTAACCAACAAGAATAGCGTATGGAACTCTACTCAGATTTATGTAGTAACCTACATGGGAAAAGAATCCGAAAAAGAATGAGTATTCGGATGACTGAATCCTTTGCACCTGAAATTAACACAACATTGTAAATCAACTCTACGCCAATAATTTTTTTTAAACTCACGTGGTGCCCCTTAAACTCATGCAATGTCATGTGTCAATTATATCTCAATAAAACCAGGAAACAGAAAGAAATCTGGTTTCCTATGAAAGGATATTTCTGTGAAGAAAAATAAAATGACCTTTGGTTATCCTATAAGGCCATAACAGAAATGACTATTTGATTTTCTTTAAACTTTTAACACATGAAAACCAGACTAAAGTGCCCTCTTGAGACTTCCCTGGTGGCCTGGTGGTTAATACTCCACACTCCCAATTCAGGGCACAGAATCGATCCCTGGTTTGGGGACTATGCGCTGCACAGCATGGCCAAAACAAAAAAAAATTATTAAAAATTTTTATTACAATTTTTTTTAAAACCTTATTAACTGCACTTGGGAGCCCAGGAAGCCATGAAGGGAAGCATCATCAGAGAGCTTATGACATTCTATTGAAAGGTCGTTATGACAGACTTCAAGCCTTTTTTAAAACTCCTATGAGGTGTGAACCCAATTTTGTTCATCTTCTATTAATATTTGCTCTTCCATGACAGGCGGAAGTCTGGATTCCAGAAGCTAGTTGTGTAAAATAAGCTGAAGAAAGGCAAGTTACGGAGGGACAAGGGACCCGGGCAAGGGGAGTGCAAAGGCTGGTGAGGAAGACTCTAACACAGCCCACGTGGACTGCAGCGTCTCCAGGTAGATGCAGAGAGCCTTGGCTTGAGACTTTGCCGGCGCTCCTTCTCGCTGATGTACTTAATTTTCCTGCTCTGCCCTGGCGCTGGGTTTCCCGCCGTGTCTGGTGGGTAGCTGCTTCCCCACTAAAGAAGCAGTGCACTACTCAGTTTCACTCAGTGTGTCCGACTCTTTGAGACCCCACGGTCCATAGCCCACTAGGCTCCTCTGTCCGTGGGATCTTCCCATCAAGAATACTGGAGTGGGTTGCCGTGCCTTCCTCAAAACACTGCGTGTGGTTCATTTACTGTCTGGTTTCCCTGGTGGCTTAGGCGGTAAAGAATCCACCTGCAATGCGGGAGGCCCGGGTTCAATCCGTGGGCCGAGAAGATGGCCTGGAAAAAGGAATGGCAATCCACTCCAATATTCTAGCCTGGAGAATCCCATGGACAGAGGAGCCCCGCAGGCTAGTTCAGTTCAGTTGCTCAGTCATGTCCAACTCTTTGTGACCCCATGGACAGTAGCATGCCAGGCCTCCCTGTCCATCACCAACTCCCGGAGTTTACCCAAACCCATGTCCAATGAGTTGGTGATGTCATCCAACCATCTCATCCTCTGTCATCCCCTTCTCCTCCTGCCCTCAATCTTTCCAAGCATCAGGGTCTTTTCCAATGAGTCAACTCTCTGCATCAGGTGGCCAAAGTATTGGAGTTTCAGTTTCAACATCAGTCCTTCCAGTGAACACCCAGGCCTGATCTCCTTTAGGATGGACTGGTTGGATCTCCTTGAAGTCCAAGGGACTCTCAAGAGTCTTCTCCAACACCACAGTTCAAAAGCATCAATTCTTCAGTGCTCAGCTTTCATTATAGCCCAACTCTCACATCCATACATGACCACTGGAAAAACCATAGCCTTGACTAGATGGACCTTTGTTGGCAAAGTAATGTCTCTGCTTTGTAATATACTGTCTAAGTTGGTCATAACTTTCCTTGCAAGGAGTAAGCGTCTTTTAATTTCGTGGCTGCAATCACCATCTGCAGTGATTTTGGAGCCTAGAAAAATAAAGTCAGCCACAGTTTCCACTGTTTCCTCATCTGTTTGCCATGAAGTGATGGGACCGGACGCCATGGTCTTAGTTTTCTGAATGCTGGGCTTTAAGCCAACTTTCCACTCTCCTCTTTCACTGTCGTCATGAGGCTCTCTACTCTCTGGGGCCTCAAAGAGTCGGACACGCC
Source organism: Bos indicus (assembly GCF_029378745.1). Classification (NCBI taxonomy): domain Eukaryota; kingdom Metazoa; phylum Chordata; class Mammalia; order Artiodactyla; family Bovidae; genus Bos; species Bos indicus. The sequence continues at coordinate 83,479,843 of NC_091774.1, read as the reverse complement.
TGAGCGACTGACGCTCACTCACTCACTCCAACTGTGAGGCCTTCCCAGGCGGTGCAGGGGTACGCAGGAGATGCAGGCTGGGTCCCTGGGTCAGGGACGGAGGAGGAAGTGGTGAGCATTCCAGTGTTCTTGCTTGGGAAATCCCATGAACTGAGAAGCCTGGCGGGCTACAGTCCAGTTTGTGACTCGGGTCACAAACGACTGTAGTAAGATTAATTGAAGTGTTTGCATTTTGGCTATAGATAACCAATAGTTAATTTCATTTTTGCAAACAAACCAAAAAGAGGACCCTGGGGTCTGGGCCTCTGCTTCCCTCTCTTCCCTCTAAGCCCGTCTCTTCCCCACAGGAGGAAAGACCTGAGGCTTAGCCCGTGCTGGCCCTCAGGGCTGCTATGACTCTTGTACTGGAGGCAGCCCGGCCAGGCTGTGTCGTTTGGTCAGAGGAGACATGGGAACCAGAGAACTGAAGGGGAAGATCCTCTCTGCTCCTCCATGGCAACTCTTCCCCACAGCAGGGAGGGCGGAGAACACACTTCCTGAGTCGTGCTTTTCACCCCCTTACCCTTTGCATTAATTATCTATTGCCGCGTAACAAATTGCCCTAAAACAGAATGAAACAGCATTATCTTTACGGTTTCTGTGATTCAGGAATCCGGGTGCAGTTTAGCGGGGTGCCTCTGCCTCAAGACTGTAGTTAGGGTGTTGCCTGGGGGCCATGCCTTGCCTCAGGGCTTGTCTGGGAAAGAACCTGCTTCTGAAGTCACTCACATGGTTGCCGGCAGGATTCAGTTCATCAGGGCTGTTCCTAACCCCATGGGCCCCTTCCTAGGGCAGCTCAAGTCCATCAGACCAAGCAGGTGAGAGGGAGAGAGAGAAGCCAAAACGTGTTTAGAACCTAACCTCACTGTGACATCAGTTTAGCCGTATTCTATTGATTAAAAGTGCATCCCACCTCCCAGAGTGGTGGAAATAAAGACAAGAGTAAACAAGCGGGACCTGATTAAACTTAGAAGATTTTGCACAGCAAAGGAAACTATAACGGGGTTAAAAACACAACCCTCAGAATGGGAGAAAATAATAGCAAGTGAAACAACTGACAAAGGATTGATTTCCAAAATATACAAGCAGCTCATATAAGTCAATGCCAGAAAAACAAACAACCCAATCAAAAGGTGGGGAAAAACCTAAACAGACATTTCCAAAATATACAAGCAGCTCATATAAGTCAATACCAGAAAAACCAACAACCCAATCAAAAGGTGGGGAAAAACCTAAACAGACATTTTCCCAAAGAAGACATACAGATGGCTAACAAACACATGCAAAGATGCTCAACATCGCTCATTACTAGAGAAATAAAAATCGAAACTACAATGAGATATCACCTCACACCGGTCAGAATGGCCATCATCAAAAAGCTCAGAAACAATAAATGCTGGAGATGGTGTGGAGAAAAGGGAACGCTCTTCACTGTTGGTGGGAGTGGAAACTGATACAGCCAGTACGGAAGACAGTGTGGAGATTCCTTAAAAAATTAGGAATAAAACCACCGTATGACCCAGCAGTCCCATTCCGAGGCATGGGATTATCCTGAGGAAACCAAATTGAAAAAGACACGTGTATCCCATTGTTCATTGCAGCACTATTTACAACAGCTAGAACTTGGAAGCAACCTAGATGCCCATCACAGATGAATGGATAAAGAAGCTGTGATACATATACACAGTGGAATATTACTCAGCCATCACAAGGAATGCATTTGAGTCAGTTCTGATGAAGTGGACCAATCTAGAACCTATTGTACAGAGTGAAGTGAGTCAGAAAGAGAAAGGTAAACATTGTATACTAATGCATGTATACGGAATCTAGAAGGATCGTACCAAAGAATTGAGTTGCAGGGAAGCAATGGAGAAACAGACAAAGAGAGCAGACTTATGGAAGAGGGAGGGGGAGGAGAGGGTGAGGCATGGAAGAGCAACCTGGAAACTTACATTAGCGTGTGTAAAACAGATAGCCAATGGGCATTTGCTGTATGGCTCGGGAAACTCAAACAGGGCTCTGTATCAACCTAGAGGGGTGGAATGGGGAGGGAGATGGGAGAGAGGTTCAAAAGGGAGGGGGATATGTGTATATCTATGGCTGATTCACAGGGAGGCCTGGCATACTGCGATTCACGGGGTCGCAAAGAGTCGGACACGACTGAGCGACTGAACTGAACTGAACTGATGGCTGATTCATGTTGAGGTTTGACAGAAACAGCAAAACTCTGTAAAGCAATTATCCTTCAATTTAAAAATTAATTAATTAAAGAAAAACTCAACATTCAAAAAACTAAACAAAAAAACAGTGAATCACTCAGTTCAGCCCCCACTCCAGGTGAGGGGATACACACGGGAATGAAGACCAGGAACCATCTTGGTAGCTGCCAGGAACACAGTTCAAATCCCAAAGGAATGCCAGCACTGTGCTATTTCACTGCCTTAGAGCTCTCGTCTCTGTATCTGAACTGGACAATGCAGCCCATTCTAGGACCGTGTCCCTCAAATGTGCTTCAGTGACACACTGGGCTTCATCACAGCTCTGCCACTGTGCAGTTACCTGGTCAGCCTCCCACACCTTCCATGAGCTTCGAGAGGCCGGCTGCCTTGCGCCTCCTCGTCATGGATGTGAGCCCAGCCCCGACCGTCAGGCCAGAGACATGCGGGGCCCTCAGCCTGCACGCTTGCCTAGTCGCTCCAGTCATGTCTGACTCTTTGCGACCCTGTGGGCCACAGCCCTCCAGGCTCCTCCATCCATGGGGTTCTCCAGGCAGTAATACTGCAGTGGGTTGCCATTTCTTTCTCCAGGGGATCTTCCCAACCCAGAGATTCTGACGCAGGGATGGAATGCGGATCTCCTGCATTGCAGGCAGATTCTTTACCATCTGAGCTACCAGGGAAGCCCAGGCACTCAGCCATTGTATACCAAATTTACTAAATGAATCTTCTGGTAATATGATTCCATTATGTCTGTCTTCGGAGAAGGCAATGGCACCCCACTCCAGTACTCCTGCCTGGAAAATCCCATGGACGGAGGAGCCTGGTAGGCTGCAGTGCATGGGGTCGCTAAGAGTCAGACACGACTTAGTGACTTCACTTTCACTTTTCACTTTCATGCACTGGAGAAGGAAATGGCAACCCACTCCAGTGTTCTTGCCTGGAGAATCACAGGGACGGGTGGGCTGCCGTCTCTGGGGTCAAACAGAGTCGGACATGACTGAAGCAACTTAGCAGCAGCAGCAGCAGCATGTCTGTCTTCTGATTGCAATTCATCAGTGGCTTCTCATTATAAGAGTAGAGGGTCCAGAGTCTTCTTCAAATAGTGTTCAAGCCTTTACTCAGTCTGGCTCCAAGCCCCATGCTCTGTTACTACCTCACACACACACACAGACACACACACACACATACACACACACACACACACACAGACCCACCAGCAGCCTCACCAAAGTCTCACCTCTTCTCTGCACCCACTGTGCCCGTGATTCCCACCTATCTCTGCCCTTTCTGCATTTCATGTCCGGCAAGCCCCTACTCCTTCTCAAGACTGAGGCCTTCTCCAGCTCACTTGGATGGTCTCCATGATCCTCTGCCCTCCCGCCCTTGAGAGTACTTGTTCAGATCTCTTAAAAGCAAATCCTGGGTTGTCTTGTACCCAGTTGCTTACATTTATGCTGATGGCAGTGTTCCTGTTGTTCAGCCACTCAGTCCTGTCCAGCTCTTGGTGACCTCATGGACTGCAGCACACTAGACTCCTCCGTTCTCCACCATGTCCCGGAATTTGCTCAGGTTCATGTCCATTGAGTCGGTGATGCCATCCAACCATCTCATCCATCTTCTCCTCCTGCCTTCAATCTTTCCCAGCATCAGGGTCTTTCCCAATGAGTTGACTCTTCACATCAGGTGGCCAAAGTATTGGGTCTTCAGCTTCAGCAATATTCCAATGAATATTCAGGACTGATTTCCTTTAGGATTGACTGCTTTGATATCCTTGCTGTCCAAGGGACTCTCAAGAGTCTTCTCCAACACCACAGTTCAAAAGCATCAATTCTTCAGCACTCAGCCTTCATTATGGCCCAACTCTCACATCCATACATGACTACTGGAAAAACCATAGCTTTCACTAGATGGACCTTTGTTGGCAAAGTGATGTCTCTGCTTTTTAATATGCTGTCTAGGTTGGTCATAGCTTTCCTTCCAAGAAGCAATCATTTTTTTAATTTCATGGTTGCAGTTGCTGTCCGCAATGATTTTAGAGCCCAAGAAAATAAAATCTGTCTTGTATTATTCATCTTCCAGGGCTACCACAAGGTAGGCACACTGCAATTATTTGCAGGCTAAATCAAAGCATAATTGGCTGCACACACACACACACACACACACACACACTCCCTGCAGATTCTCCTCTCCTCTCCCTAAAAAAAATTAAAGGACTTTCCTGCACCTTAAAATTAAACGCAGTTGTTGCTCCACGCTCCACTGAAGGATGAACTATGTGTCACTGAACTGCGTCTAAGACAATGTATTTTAAAAACATAGAGAACAGACTTGTCAGATGAGGGGGAATGGACTAGGAGTTTGGAATTAGCAGAGGCAAACTATTATACATAGAATGGATACGCAGCAAGGTCCTACCGTATAGCACAGGAAACATATTCAACATGCTCTAATTAGCCATAATAGAAAAGAATATGGAAAAGAATGCATATATATGTATAAATGAATCAGTTTACTGTACCGTAGAAATTAACACAACATTGTAAATCAACTATACTTCAATAAAATAAATTGTTTAAAAAGAATGTGTCTTGTTTATAGGGTGTTTTACATCATGTTGTTCAGATGTTTTTTCTACCCACCAATCTCCTTATACCACAAGACTATGCCTATGATCTGGCAATATAAATAATTTGTACCATATTCATTGGTTTTACGTTTATATGAATGCCTCAATCCCTGGAGCCCCTAGACACACAGCTCTCCTCTGAAGAGCCTGTGTGAGAGTAGTAAGGAAGCGTCTTGCAGAGAAGTGCCCTGTTACTCCTGAGCTAGAGAAGACAGGCTTGCTTTTCTGGGAAACAGCTGACAAGAGTTAACAGGATAAGCACAGGGAAACCTCAGGTGAGACGCAACTGAACACTTATGTCTTTAAACATTTTGTAATCAAAACAGTACGCCATCTAGTATATTACCCCGCGCGGACGTCTGCGTGACCGCGCTGCGTCTTTTATCGTCCTGTTATGTTTCGGAGTTCTTTCCTTGGAGACCTCACAGTAACTTAGGGAGACAGGGTAAATATTGTCGTCCCCATTTTATTAGGCAATTGAATTGGATGGCATCACCAAGTCGATGGACATGAGTTCAAGCAGACTAATACAGAGTCAGAGACTGAGATGGAGGTGGTTTAGCTCCAGGTATAAAGTTAAAGACAAACCAACAAAACTTTAAAATTCTAAGGCTTTCCCCATCACTTTTCCCTAGAAGACAATGTAGAATTAAAGACAAATCATTCAAAAATGCACAAACTCAGCATTTACATTGTGGGAATCATAATATGGGACGGCCCTAGCTTGATGTGTATTTTATTCCTGGCTCTGCCCCTGCCCATATGTGCGATGTTTGAGTCTGCTAAGAACTGGAGAACTACATCTGGAGAGAAGTTCAAAGGGAAGAACACAGACGGAACGCGGCACGTGGCGCTGAGGACAGCGGTCCTGATGTCCGCCGCTCTGTCTCCCTCTGAAAGTCACAGCGGAGGGACTTCCCAGGGGGTCCACTGGCTGAGACTGTGCTTCCACCGCAGGCGGCCCAGGTTTGACCCCTGGTTGGGGAACTAAGATCTCACATGCTGCATGGCAAAATAATAACAACAGTTAAAAAAAAAGTCACAAAGGACTTCCACTTATATCTTTTGATCTTATAACTACCCCAGAATTTAGGTCTTGTGGGTAGTTTAATCCCCTTTTTATGGATGAGGAATCTAAGAATGAGTCTGGGTAAAGGCCTTCTTCCAGGTCACAGACTTCTCATTGTACCCTCACACAGCAGAAGGTGCTAGGGAGCTCTGAGGAGTCTCTTTCATAAAAGCAGTGATTCCACTCACCAGGGCTCTGGCCTCGTGACTTAAGCACCTCTCATCTAAGTCCCATCTTTTAATGCCGTCACACTGGGCACTAGTATTTGAACCTGTGAATTTGGAAAGAATGCAAATATTCAGGCCATGTCAACATGGATAGGCACAAAGGGATGATACGAGATAAGTGAACGTGTGTGTGTGTGTGTGTGTGTGTGTGTGTGTGTGTGTGTACAAGCAATAGAGAGAGTATGAAGGAAGAAATGGACAGATAATGGGAAAGAAAACAAACAGATAAGATGTTCTCTTAAAAACATCTCTTCCTTCAGTTCAGTTCAGTTCAGTCGCTCAGTCATGTCCGACTCTTTGCAACTCCATGGACTGCAGCACACCAGGCCTCCCTGTCCTTCACCAACTTCTGGAGTTTACTCAAACTCATGTCCGTTGAGTCGGTGATGCCATCCAACCATCTCATCCTCTGTCGTCGCTTTCTCGTCCTGCCCTCAATCTTTCCCAGCATCAGGGTCTTTTCAAATGAATCAGTTCTTTGCATCAGGTGGGCAAAGGATTGGAGTTTCAGCTTCAGCATCAGTCCTTCCAATGAACATTCAGGACTGATCTCCTTTAGAATGGACTGGTTGGATCTCCTTGCAGTCCAAGGGACTCTCAAGAGTCTTCTCCAACACCACAGTTCAAAAGCATCAATTCTTCAGTGCTCAGCTTTCTTTGTAGTCCAACTCTCACATCTCTACATGACTACTGGAAAAACCACAGCTTTGATTAAACTGATTTATGTTGGCAAAGTAATGTCTCTGCTTTTTAATATGCTGTCTAGGTTGGTCATAGCTTTCCTTCCAAGGAATAAGTGTCTTTTAATTTCATGGCTGCAATCACCATCTGCAGTGATTTTGGAGCCCAGAAAAATAAAGTCTGCCACTGTTTCCACTGTTTCCATCTCTTCCTGACAAAGGAAAAATGACTTCTTGAAAATAATATAACAAGAAGAAGTAGCAGTACCAAACCTATGACCGCTTACCCCCGTCTCCGGTCTCAGAGAGGACACCCCTCTGTCTCCACCCTACAGTGCTACAGAGGAGCATCCAGGTGTTTGTTGTGTTTAGGATGAGAGGAACCGCATCGCTGCTCTCTTCAAAGCATGCTTGAGCTCTCGATTCCTCATACTGTAGATCAAGGGGTTCAGCATGGGGGTGATGAAGGTGTAGACCACAGACACTACTTGGGCCCTCTCTGGAGAGTAGCTGGAGCTGGGGCACAGGTAGATGAGGCTGGTGCCTCCATACTGGAGCAGAACCACAGTCATGTGGGAGGAGCAGGTGGAGAAGGCTTTGTGCCTCCCTTCTGCAGAGCGGATCTTCAGGATGGCGGCCGAGATGAAGACATAGGACAAGGTGATCAGCAGGAAGGGGAGGGTAAGGACAGTGACGCTAACCACGAACAGCGTGGCCTCGTGGACCCGGGTGTCCGCACAGGCCAGTCTCATGACGGGCAGGACATCACAGTAGAACATGCCAATCTCCTTGCTGCTGCAGAAGGGGAGCCGGAAGATGAGCACGGTCAGCTGCATGGCCAAGATGAACCCCAACACCAGGGAGCCCAGGGCCAGTCGGGCACACAGCCGCCAGCTCATCATGAGGCTGTAACGCAGAGGGTGGCAGATGGCCACGAACCTGTCGTAGGCCATGACGGCCAGCAGGATGCAGTCAGCGCTGCCCAGGAAGATGAAGAAGAACATCTGGGCACCGCAGCCAGCCAGGGAGACGAGGGTTCTCCCCGCGGACAGGGTGCTGGCCAGTGTCAGAGGGGCAATGGCGGAGGAGTAGCAGGTCTCCAGAGCCGCCAAGTTGGCCAGGAAGAAGTACATGGGGGTGTGCAGAGAGCGGTGGGTCCAGACGATGAGCAAAATGGAGATGTTGCCGCTGACGCTGACCAGGTACATAATCAGGAAGGCCACGAAAATCAGCGTCTGAACCTCAGGGAGTTTGGAGAAGGGGCGGAAGTGGAAGTGAATCATCGTCCCGGTCCCGTTCTCGTCCTCCATGTGGTCCACGCGTCGGGCCTGCTAACGGTCCAGGCGCTGCCCCTGAGGATAGCCAAACGTCAGGACGCAGGAGTCCTGCTGGCCGACCCGCTCAGCTCTGCCTCTCTCCCTTCCTTCCTCAGCTCCAGCCGTCGTTCCCTCCAAACTCAGCGTCTCCCTTCTTCAACAGTGCTTTAGTTGTAATCACCCAGAAGTGGCTCCCCACTGAAACCTTTAAGTCGTGGTAAAATATATGTTATGTAATATTTATCATTTTAAGCCTGTGTCAGTGTACAATTCAGTGACACTGAATACACTCACGATGTTGTATAACCATCGCCTCTATCTCTACCCAGAACTTTTCATCATCCCCAGCAAAAGTTCTACTTAATAAACTAAAACTCCCCACAATCTCCTCCCAGCTCCCAGCAACCTCAATCCTACTTTGTCTGTATGACTTTCCCCATTCTTGGTGTCTCATATAAGTGGAATCATACACTATTTGTCCTTCTGTGTCTGGCTTACTCCACTAAACATAATGTTTTCAAGGTCCATCCATGTAGTAGCTTATGCCAAAATCACGTTCCTCTTCAAGGTTGAATAATACTCCTCTGTGTGTGTATATGCCCGTTGTGTTTATCCACTCATCTGTTCACAGACACTTGGATTGTTTCACCTTCTCGCTATTGTGAATAACTCTGTGATGAACATTGGTGGAGAAACAGCTGTTCAGGTCAGCAGTGGGATATTAACCACAGCACACCAAGGTTGCTACCGTTTAGTCCCTAAGTCACGTTTGGCGCCCCAGTGGACTGTACGCCGCCAGGCTCCTCTGTCCATGGGATTTCCCAGGCAAGAATACTGGAGTGGGTTGCCATTCCCTTCTCCGGGGGATATTTCCCACCCAGGGATCGAACCCGCGTCTCCTGCATTGGCAGGTGGATTTTTTACCCCTGAGCCACCAGGGAAGCACAGGATACCATTCCCAGAGCACAAACCTCTCTACTCTCTCAATCCCTTGCCTGGTTGTCAAGAGCACAAGCTCATCTGTCAATGACCAGTGGAATGATCTGGAGCAAAGTGCTGAAGTTTCTGCTTCAAAATTTCTTCATCTATGAAGATAGCAATAGGACACAGCACTTAGGATTGTTCTGAAAAGGAAGTGTGTCTGATCCCTAGGAAATTCTCCGTAACTGTGAGCAAACGCCGTTAACACGACTGTCCTTCCCCCTTGTAAGCCCGCCTCGATGCCCCCGGCTCTCCCAGAGACGTCTCCTTTCAGCTTCCCTCCCTGCTCCAGCCGACCAAGACCGCTGGCCCAGCTCTTCCATCAGTCTTTTGCCGATGCTTTCACTTCTTGACCTTCTGCCAATCCTGTTACCTTCTGTAATACCCAGCATCTTCATTCCAAGCTGACCATGACTACAGGAAATCACAAAATTCTGCTGACTGGTGCCACAGCAGAGGTAAAAAGGCATTATGAACCCTAGTACTGTCCCCAGGCTTCTGAGTCAGCTGTTCCCTCTGGTCCCCATGATGACTAGAGCAAGTTTCCCTGGTCTCCTTAAGACCTCTCTTCTGCTCTCTCCTCTCTCACCACAGTAATGACCCAGCCTCCAACTTCACTGAAAAAAAAGTAAATAAATAACAGAAGCTACTTGGAGGCAACTTTTCAGCATCCTCACCAGCTCCAGACCCAGAACACTCTCTGCCCAGCCCTAGAGCCACAGCAGGTTTCCACACGCCTTCCCAGACGTGTCCCCTCTCCTCTGCAAAAGCGGCCGTCTTAGCCCCTGTGCTCCCTCTGGGATCTTGCACAAGTCAGTCCCTCTGTCTTTGATGTCTCCCTTTGATCCCCTCTACAGCAACGTTACCTCCCATGGTCAAAAGGAAAAGAAGCCCCTTAATCTTACATCATCCTCTCAGGCCTCCCGGTCTCCTTTCCACATCAGCCATCTCCCATTCGTCCTGTAGCACAGATGCTTTCATCTTACACCCAGAGACCCTCCAACAAAGGCCTCCAGTGGCTTCCAAACTGCTCGATCCAAGAGCAGTTCAACTGGGTTGTTCTCTGGGACACTAGTCCACCATCTTCTTGCTCAGCTGGTTTTCTGAATAAAGTCTCCATCCATGCCCAAACAGCTCGTCACTTGACTTTTCAGTGAATAGTTTGAGCTTGGACTGAGTAACAATAAGTGCCCTTAATCCTGCCCTCGCGTCTATAAATGGTCGCCAAATTAAACACCAAGTTCTGTCCGTATGAGTAGCACAGAGAACATTTAAATAGACGATTGTTGAATGTATAAAAGGAAAGAGCCTTATTATTTTATTTTAGAATCTCTTCACCCAGTTTTCTTTCTGCTGCTGCTGATCAGCTGGAAAGAATTTCAGGGCAAGTTTACACGGTATCCAAAACAACACAGGCCAACTATACACCCCCCATGTCATACCTGCTGTAGAAGCAGAGCTCGGCCTGCTTCCAGCGACTGACCACCTCACGTGCCCCAGAATGGGGGTGCGGGCACACTTGGCACCCTGCCTTACACCAAAACTAGCAGAGTCACCTGACTGGCCCTGCTCTCCCCACCAGGAATGTGTCTTTGCCTGTTTCTGCTGTGCAGATGCCTGCAGATACATCACAGCTTTTAAGAATACGAAAATGAGGTAAGGACGTTGCTGTTTTCCCTAAACAGAATAATGCAACCTTAATATTCTTGTTGACTTGCGATTTTTTTCTTTTGAATATATGTTGTGTTTTTTATTCTGGTAGGCCAGCCCTTTTAAAGTCTGGCTCCCTGCTTGCTTTGCAAGTTTTTCTTCCCTTTTCTAAAGGCTTCTGCTCTGTGCTGTCATCTGTTGAGCACAGCCCTATGTGGGGTAAAAAGGTTGGAAAGTGAAAGTCACTCAGTCGTGTCCGACTCTTTTTGACCCCATGGACTATACAGTCCATGGAATTCTCCAGGCCAGAATACTGGAGTGGGTAGTCTTCCCCTTCTCCAGGGGATCTTCCTGACCCAGGGATCGAACCCAGGTCGCCCGCACTGCAGGCAGATTCTTCACCAGCTGAGCCACCAGGGAAGCCCAAGAACACTGGAGTTGGTCGCCTATCCCTTCTCCAGGGGATCTTCCTAACCCAGGAATGGAACCAAGGTATCCTGCATTGCAGGCGGATTCTTTACCAACTGAGCTATCAGGGAGGCCCAGGATTCAAGTTCTCTGCCAAGAGGAGGTGATCAGTCTCCAATTCTCAGCTCAGGCGGAGGTCCTTTGACCAAAGAGGGTTGGAAGATGGGTGGAATTGTGGTCAGGAATTTTTCACCTGGAAGTTCCTAAGGCTCTTGCTCCTTGAGAATTTTAATTCCTTTTCTGGAAGTAGCTTTGGAGCACACACCAGCCTGCCTCTGTCTCCATGCACAGCAAGTAAACACACCCACAACACTCTCTACCCCAAATGTTTAATCTTTGTGAATTAGACACCAAGCGGAGCCATCAAGCACCAGAACGAGAACTGTTAGCTGTAACCAGGGATCTCACCACACCCTTCATGATGCGCTTGCCTCTGTGTTTGCTTGTGTGTCTCTGAACCCTCCATGGACCTCAAGCTCCATGAGGCCAGGGACTGGCTGGGTTCCATTCTTCACTGAGGCCCAGGACCCAGCCCACTGTCAGGCAACCATGTACCTCTGTACTGACATGAATACTGCAGAGTTACCACGCTTCTATCAGTGCCAGCGACTGCTACCCAGGACTCTGGAAGTAGAGATAACAATCTTCAATTTAGAACTCTGATGCTGAAAAAGCTCTCCTTTCTAGAAAGAAAGTCAGCAATTTTCAATAAAATCTATGCATTGAATCACTGCTCTCACACTGAAGGATCTGTCCTGAGGCACAGTCTGGAATATGGAGCCAAATACAGAAAGATACGTGCAGTGTGCTTGGACAATAATGCTTATAAGGAAACAGCAAATACTCACCCAAAGGTGACATTCTGGTCGTTTGAGGTATATTCATGCCATGGACTGTGGTATTATTGACATTAAAGTTGTTGTAATTATAAGGTTTAATAAAGTGAGAAAGTGCATATTATGTTAAATTGAGGAAAAGGGCTTCCGCGCGGCATTAGTGATAAAGAACCTGCCTGCCGATGCAGGAGACATGAGAGAAGGGTTCGATCCCAGGGTCGGGAAGATCCCCTGGAGGAGGCATGGCAACCTACTCCAGCATCCTTGCCTGGAGAATCCCATGGACGGAGGAGCCTGGCGGGCTACAGTCCATGGGGTCACAGGGAGCCGGACATGACTGAGTGACTGAGCACGCACGCATGCAGATGAAGGAAATGAAGAGGCAACATTGCCTTCGGAGCGTAACACCCGTATGCCACCAGTCTCAACAGGAAACCATGAATCCTCAGTGGAGTCTTAAGAGAAAAACGGAAGATGACTATTTTCTTCACGCTTTTCTTCATTTTTCAAACTTTCTGTGAAGAATTTGCATTTATTTTTAAAGTATAAAAATGTTATTGATTTTTAAAATTTCCATTTGGGAGAAAGGCAACTGAAATTACTTAACACACCCCTAGTCATACGACCGATAATTGTCAGAGCCGAGATTAACACCTAAGTGTGGCCGCTAAGTCTGCACGCTTCTCAATGCTGTTGCCCAGGACTGTGCTAAATCTAGCTAGCGTTTACTTATGTGCTCCTTCATTTCCAGACACACCACACTTTTGACCTGGGCTGAGTTTGTTGTTAGGTGGGTACCCTTCCTTCCTTCTTCCCTTTCTTTTCCTTCCCTTCCCTCTCTTCCTACTTTCTTTCCCTCTTCTTTTTTTCTTTCCTCTCATCTCTCTCTCTTTTTTAATTTCCTTTCACCCCTGTCCTTAGAATAATGCTACTGAGACTGACCATGTGAAGGACTTTTTAAAAATTTTTTTATTGAAGGATAATTACATTACAGAATTGTGTTGTTTTCCGTCACACCTCAGCAAGAATCTGCCGTGGGTGACATAGATCCCTCCCACCTGAACCTCCCTCCCAGCCCCGTCCCCATCCCGCCCCTACTCTTATCTCTTTCTAAAGTTAACCCTTTAGATTGAGCTCATCATGCTGGCCTATCGAGATCTTGTGGAGAATTACAATTCTTTATTCCAGTAAATAATCAATTTCTCCCCATTGTCAGCTAGAAATTGAATGAACATGCTCCCTAAAGTTATAACTGGGTATTGGACCATAGTTTAAGGAAGCTACAACCCTCAGTCATATAGCCCTTAATATCCCTCAAAATTTACTTCAGAATATCAGTCAGTTTTCAAATCAGTTTAAAAATACAAGGCTCACTGTGTAGAATGTCTTTGGAGCTCTTAAAAACTGCAGTGAACATTGTGATAAACAATTGCATAGCCTTTACAATAGATGTTCAGCTTGCCGGGAATAAAGACTCACCTGAGTTCTCAATGCAGTCTGCACACGCTCACCCAGACACGCACACCTATCTCTTACTGAACACATGTATGCCATCCTACTCGTCCACAGGGCTACATAATTCATGTTTCCCTGTTTGCCTTAGCTGCTAGGAAGCCCGCAACTAAATTTTATACTCAGTTGCTCAGCATTTCTCAGCCCCAATATCTTCATGTATATCTAACTTCTACCTTTTATGCTGTGCAGATTTTCATCTTATTGAAGCTAGGCTTCTCTTATGGGGCTTCCCTGGTGGCTCAGATGGTAAAGAATCTACCTACCACGAAGGAGACCTATGTTTGATTCCTGGATCGGGACAATCCCCTGGAGAAGGGAATGGCTAACCCACTCCAGTATTCCTGCTTGGAGAATCCATGGACAGAGGGGCCTGGCAGGCTACAGTCAAGGGCTTTATTGTAAGACACTGGGTTTTTAGGGGATAAATATTTTATACAAATAAGAATTATCCTTGCCTTTTGTGTCGTCATCCACGGCACTGAGGAGCGAACGAGAAATCCCTCTTCTCTCCACTTTCAAATTTACTTGTCCTCTGGGGTCTGCTCAGTGAGACAGAAACAGTAGTACTATAAGCTTCGGTTGTAGCTAGATGTTCTTGTCCGCTGTCTGCTTTATTCTGCCCTTGCCTCTGCACAATTCCTTGCTACTTGAAGGCTGGATCAGGAAACGCCTGGATCAGGTCTCATCACACTCAGGGGCTATAAACCCTCAGTGACGTTGCACCCTCTTTGATGAGTTCTTTTGAGAAGGAAATGGCAACCCACTCCAGTATTCTTGCCTGGAGAATCCCATGGACAGAGGAGCCTGGCCGGCTAAAGTCCACGGGGTCGCAGAGTCGGACACGTCTGAGCGAGTTCACGTCACTTTGTGACACCAGCGCTGCCTCCCAAGACTTGGTGCTCTTCACATGCAGAGCTTCACATGCAGAGATCTTCCTTCTCCGTGAACACACGGGCGCATCCTCTACCTCCTCGCCTCACAGACTGTAACTCGTACGACTGTTCATGCATTCAGTCATCTGACAAGGATGTATTGAGGCTTGTAGGCTTTGCGAATGTAACTTGAAAACCTGAGTAGATCACACTCTGTTTTCTGGGTGTCCCAACAAAGCATGCAGACCTCCTACAAGGGAGAGCAGACAACTCTCTCCCACCCCTCTCAGACAGCCTAGGAAACGGGTCACATTTCTAGGGAGGAACAGACTTTCCTTCTTGCATGCTCAGCAGTGGAGTGTCTTTTGAAGACTTGCCTGTGCTTAGTAGGTAAAGTGAAAGTGTTAGTCGCTCAGTCGTGTCCGACTCTTTGTGACCCCAGGGACTGTATCAGCCCGCCATGGGATTCTCCAGGCAGGAACACTGGAGTGGGGAGCCCTGTTGCGTATTTGACATCAATAGTGTCGCTGCATTAGCTCCGGGAGGGTCAACTACCGTTCCAGTTCATTTGCAACTCCACACGGGAGGCCCCGCACAGGATGAGAAAAGCCCGAGGTCAGTAGGGTTGGTTGGCCCATCCGCATGGTCTAGACCACGCAGCAACTCAGTCAGCCTGGCCTTCCCCACCCTCTGTACCTTCTTTCTCGAGAGCTGGCAGCCACGGCCTTCCCTGAGGCTGGGTGAAGCACAAGCTAGAATCCTGCTCCTAATGGCTTGGAAACCACTAAGACTGCCTCTCTGAGAAACCGTCCGGAGCGAGAGAAGCTCCCATCTAGACACCATCAATCCTTCCCGCTGCTTCTCCTCAGGGTAATCACGTGGGACTTCAGGACCTGTGGGAACAGAACCCTGGGTTCCTTCTCTACTCTCACTCTTTCTGATCTCATTTCTGGAGATCTTCCTGCCAATTTTGGTTCAACCAAGCCCCAAGAGGCTAACCCACCTTTTAACTTGACCATCCCCTGTAGGTCAATGTTTGAACACAAACAGGAATTGTTTAGGGACATGATATTCTAAATTGGTTTAATTGCTGCTAGACTTAGCTCTATTTTAATTATTGCCTAGATTTTTATTCTCCCATGTCGAGGTAGTTTAGGCAGACATACAGTTTTAACATATCCAGTTCAGTTCAGTTCAGTTCAGTCGCTCAGTCATGTCCGACTCTTTTCGACCCCATGAGTCGCAGCACGCCAGGCCTCCCTGTCCATCACCAACTCCCAGAGTTCATTCAGACTCACGTCCATCGAGCCAGTGATGCCATCCAGCCATCTCATCTCCTGTCGTGCCCTTCTCCTCCTGCCCTCAATCTTTCCCAGCATCAGTCTTTTCCAATGAGTCAACTCTTCTCATGAGGTGGCCAAAGTACTGGAGTTTCAGCTTCAGCATCATTCCTTCCAAAGAAATCCCAGGGCTGATCTCCTTCAGAATGGACAGAATGGATCTCCTTGCAGTCCAAGGGACTCTCAAGAGTCTTCTCCAACACCACAGTTCAAAAGCATCAATTCTTTGGCACTCAGCTTTCTTCACAATCCAACTCTCACATCCATACGTGACCACTGGAAAAACCATAGCCTTGAGTAGATGGACCTTTGTTGGCAAAGTAATATCTCTGCTTTTCAATATGCTGTCTAGGTTGGTCATAGCTTTTCTTCCAAGGAGTAAGCGTCTTTTAATTTCATGGCTGCAGTCACCATCTGCAGTGATTTTGGAGCCCCCCAAAATAAAGTCTGACACTGTTTCCATTGTTTCCCCATCTATTTGCCATGAAGTGATGGGACCAGATGCCATGATCTTCGTTTTCTGAATGTTGAGCTTTAAGCCAACTTTTTCACTCTCCACTTTAACTTTCATCAAGAGGCTTTTTAGTTCCTCTTCACTTTCTGCCATAAGGGTGGTGTCATCTGCATATCTGAGGTTATCGATATTTCTCCCGGCAATCTTGATTCCAGCTTATGCTTCTTCCAGCCCAGCATTTCAGATGATGTACTCTGCATATAAGTTAAATAAGCAGGGTGACAATATACAGCCTTGACGTACTCCTTTTCCTATTTGGAACCAGTCTGTTGTTCCATGTCCAGTTCTACCTGTTGCTTCCTGACCTGCATACAAATTTCTCAAGGTGGGCAGGTCAGGTGGTCTGGTATTCCCATGTCTTCCAGAATTTTCCACATTTTGTTGTGATCCACACAGTCAAAGGCTTTGGTATAGTCAATAAAGCAGAAATAGATGTTTTTCTGGAACTCTCTTGCTTTTTTGATGATCCAGCAGATGTTGGCAATTTAATCACTGGTTCCTCTGCCTTTTCTAAAACCAGCTTGAACATCTGGAAGTTCATGGTTCACATATTGCTGAAGCCTGGCTTGGAGAATTTTGAGCATTACTTTACTAGAGTGTGAGATGAGTGCAATTGTGCGGTAGTTTGAGCATTCTTTGGCATTGCCTTTCTTTGGGATTGGAATGAAAACTGGCATTTTCCAGTCCTGTGGCCACTGCTGAGTTTTCCAAATTTGCTGGCATATTGGGTGCAACACTTTCACAGCATCATCTTTCAGAATTTGAAATAGCTCAACTGGAATTCCATCACCTCCACTAGCTTTGTTTGTAGTGATGCTTTCTAAGGCCCACTTGACTTCACATTCCAGGATGTCTGGCTCTAGGTGAGTGATCACACCATTGTGATTATCTGGGTCATGAAGATCTTTTTTGTATAGTTCTGTGTATTCTTGCCACCTCTTCTTAATATCTTCTGCTTCTATTAGGTCCATACCATTTCTGTCCTTTATCGAGCCCATCTTTGCATGGAATGTTCCCTTGGTATCTCTAATTTTCTTGAAGAGATCTCTAGTCTTTCCCATTCTGTTGTTTTCCTCTATTTCTTTGCATTGATCACTGAGGAAGGCTTTCTTATCTCTTCTTGCTATTCTTTGGAACTCTGCATTCAGATGCTTGTATCTTTCCTTTTCTCCTTTGCTTTTCACTTCTCTTCTTTTCAAAGATATTTGTAAGGCCTCCCCAGACAGCCATTTTGCTTTTTTGCATTTCTTTTCCATGGGGATGGTCTTGATCCCTGTCTCCTGTATAATGTCACGAACCTCAGTCCATAGTTCATCAGGCACTCTATCTATCAGATCTAGGCCCTTAAATCTATTTCTCACTTCCACTGTATAATCATAAGGGATTTGATTTAGGTCATACCTGAATGGTCTAGTGGTTTTCCCTACTTTCTTCAGTTTCAGTCTGAGTTTGGTAATAAGGAGTTCATGATCTGAACCACAGTCAGCTCCTGGTCTTGTTTTTGTTGACTGTATAGAGCTTGTCCATCTTTGGCTGCAAAGAATATAATCAATCTGATTTCGGTGTTGACCATCTGGTGATGTCCATGTGTGGAGTCTTCTCTTGTGTTTTTGGAAGCGAGTGTTTGCTATGACCAGTGCATTTTCTTGGCAAAACTCTATTAGTCTTTGCCCTGCTTCATTCCGTATTCCAAGGCCAGACTTGCCTGTTACTCCAGGTGTTCCTTGACTTCCTACTTTTGCATTCCAGTCCCCTATAATGAAAAGGACATCTTTTTGGTGTTAGTTCTAAAAGGTCTTGTAGGTCTTCATAGAACCGTTCAGTTTCAGCTTCTTCAACGTTACTGGTTGGGGCATAGACTTGGATTACTGTGATATTGAATGGTTTGCCTTGGAAATGAACAGAGATCATTCTGTTGTTTTTGAGATTGCATCCAAGTACTGCATTTCAGAATCTTTTGTTGACTATGATGGCTACTCCATTTCTTCTAAGGGATTCCTGCCTGCAGTAGTAGATATAATGGTCATCTGAGTTAAATTCACCCGTTCCAGTCCATTTGAGTTCGCTGATTCCTAGAATGTCGACGTTCACTCTTGCCATCTCCTGTTTGACCACTTCCAATTTGTCTTGATTCATGGACCTGACATTCCAGGTTCCTATGCAATATTGCTCTTTACAGCATCGGACCTTGCTTCTATCACCAGTCACATCCACAGCTGGGTATTGTTTTTGCTTTGGCTCCATCCCTTCATTCTTTCTGGAGTTATGTCTCCACTGATCTCCAGTAGCATATTGGGCACCTACTGACGTGGGGAGTTCCTCTTTCAGTATCCTATCATTCTGCCTTTTTACACTGTTCATGGGGTTCTCAAGGCAGGAATACTGAAGTGGTTTGCCATTCCCTTCTCCAGTGGACCACATTCTTTCAGACCTCTCCACCATGACCTGCCTGTCTTGGGTGGCCCCACAGGGCATGGCTTAGTTTCATTGAGTTAGACAAGGCTGCGGTCCTAGTGTGATTAGATTGACTAGTTTTCTGTGAGTATGGTTTCAGTGTGTCTGCAGTCTGATGCTCTCTTGCAACACCTACCGTCTTACTTGGGTTTCTCTTACCTTGGACATATCCAAGTAGGGGTTAATTTTGTGAACCTAGACAACTGAACTGAGACAGACTGTAAGGAGCCTTCAAAACTCAACCAAGTGTCACCTGCTCAATGAAGCCTTTTTTTGATATACATTAATACCCTCCCCTTCCCTCCTCCAAAAAGAAAGACTCATGCCTGCTTCATGCTCTGTGGTGGCTGTGCCCACCTCAATTATAGCACTTATCTCTCCATATTCTATTTATACAGGGCTTCCCTGGTGGCTCAGTGGTAAAGAATCTGCCTA
This sequence comes from Bos indicus, assembly GCF_029378745.1. Lineage (NCBI taxonomy): Eukaryota > Metazoa > Chordata > Mammalia > Artiodactyla > Bovidae > Bos > Bos indicus. The sequence continues at coordinate 83,460,602 of NC_091774.1, read as the reverse complement.
CCCATGCAGGAGACCTGGGTTCAATCCCTGGGTCTGGAAGATCCCCTGGAGAAGGGAATGGCAAGCCACTCCAGTACTCTTGCCTGGGAAATGCCGTGGGCAGAGGAGCCTGGCGGGCTACAGTCCACGGGGTCACAAAGGGTCAGACACGACTGAGCAACTGAACAAAAACAGCATAGTGTTTACATACTCGTTTTTTGACTTCTACTAGGATAGGTCCTCAGTGGGACCGAGTAATTCAAGTCGATTGCACTTTATCACCTGGAGTGGAACTAAGCAGCTAACAGAGGTCTTGTGTTCATTGTTTGCAGAATATACAGTGCTGGGCATTCCTTTATTTACTCACCAAATATCATCTAACATCCTATCGCACTCCCTATAATCGACGTGCTTTGTAACAGTGGCCACTAGTGACTTTGGCCGAGGCCATTATAAACTGTAGAAACAACATTTTTTTTCAAACTTCAGCCATACACAAACAATGTTCATGATTTATGTTTTATTTGAGCTATCAGGATTATTTACTTAAGGTTTTTCTGAAAGTGTTGTTGAAATGAAGTCTTATGTGAGAGAGAGAGAAAACACTTGGCAGGAGTTTGTCAAAACAATCCTGAAAGAAAAACGGAAAACAATTCCAGAGAAACAATCCGCCAGCCGTGAAAGTCTGATTGGTCTAACTGTGTGCATCCTGAGCAGGAACTCACGTTAGCAAGTATCAGGAGTCCACTCAGGGAAGAACAAACAAAACCATTCTGCTTCTCTAGAGCAGAGGTTGCAAGCTGCTGACCCACAGGCTGCAAAGAGCCGGTGAATGGCTTTTCAGATGGTTGTGTTCAGCAGTTTTGGTACACTGCTCAACGCTTCAGAATGCGGCACTGCAGAGCAGCCAGCTGCCAGACTCCAGCTGGAACTCAACTTATTTGAAGTCCAGACCCTTTCCACTGCAGCCAGAGTCACAGTCATCTCTGAGTGACACTTTGGGCCATTTTTGGCAATCTATTTTTAAATTCCAGCCGCATAAGGTATCTTTAACCTTTCTTCTCTAAGTTCTCCATTTTGCCTCCCACTTCCATTTCTCTCCCTCTCTCCATTTCTTTGTCTTCCTTTCTCTCTTTTTTTTACCCCCTGGTCACCTATGCTGAATTTAATGTGCCTATATCTTATAGGCACTAAGTAATTACTCATTCTTTTTTTTTTTTAATGAGATTATTAAAATGCAATTTATTTCTAATTGTCAATAAAATCTTAAAATACAATTTATGCATATAAAGAAATACATAAAAAGGGTAATGTCTTATTTCATCTATATCATTAAATTCTTGGACTTTCTTCTATTTTAAGGACAAAAATCACAAAGTAAGCAACATTTTAAAAATTAATCAGCTCTCATCATTTGTTCTCCCTTCAATGATACTGAATACAAAATTAGAAACATCCTGGTTCTCAAAAGGATTTATTACCCAGTTATTAGTGTGATTTACTTTCTTAAATGATATGAATAATCCAAACTACCCTTTTGCTTAATGTTTGGAAATTTTTATAGCATGCCAACTGGGTAACTGAACTTTAAGGAGAAGGTAGGAAAAAAGAATCAACATGAGTCTTCAACATCAGGCTCGCTGCTGCTGCTAAGTTGCTTCAGTCATGTCCGACTCTGTGCAACCCCATAGACGGCAGCCCACCAGGCTCCCCTGTCCCTGGGATTCTCCAGGCAAGAACACTGGAGTGGGTTGCCATTTTCTTATCCATAATTACTCATTCTTTAAAAGTTGCAGGGAGAAAAATCTACTGACTCTGAAACCATGCCCCATAGAAGCTGGTGACTAACATCAATTCCTGTTGTTGTTGTTTCGTTGCTAAGTCGTGTCCGATTCTTTTGACCCCATGGTCTGCAGCACGCCAGGCTTCCCTGTCCGGCACTGTCTCCCAGAGTTTGCTCAACCTCGTGTCCATTGAGTCAGTGATGCCATCCAACCGTCTCATCCTTTTCACCCCCTTCTCCTTTTGTCTTCAATCTTTCCCAGCATCAGGGTCTTTTCCAATGAACTGGCTCTTAGCATCAGGTGGCCAAAGTATTGGAGCTTCAGCTTCAGCATCAGCCTTCCAATGAGTATTCAGGGTTGATTTCCTTTAGGATTAACCTGTTTGATCTCCTTGCAGTCCAAGGGAGTCTCAAGAATTTTCTGCAACACCACAAAAGCATAAATTCTTCAGTGCTCAGCCCTCTTTATGATTCAACTCATACATCCATATGTGACTAGTTGAAAAACTATAACTTTGACTATTTGGACCTTTGTCAGTAAAGTCTCTGCTTTTTAATATGCTGTCTAGATTTGTCATAGCTTTCCTTCCAAGGAGCAGGTGTCTTTTAATTTCATGGCTGCAGTCACCATCTGCAGTGATTTTGGAGCCCAGAAAAATAAAGTCTGTCCCTGTTTCCCCTTTCTCCCCTTCAATTTCCCATGAAGTGATGGGACCAGATGCCATGATCTTTGTTTTCTGAATGCTGAGTTTTAAGCTAGCTTTTTCACTCTCCTCTTCCACCCTCATCAAGAGGCTCTTTAGTTCTTCACTTTCTGCCATAAGGGTGGAGTCATCTGCATATCTGAGATTATTGATATTTCTCCCGACAATCTTGATTCCAGCTTGTGCTTCTTCCAGCCCAGCGTTTCTCATGATGTACTCTGCGTATAAGTTAAATAAGCAGGGTGACAATATACAGCCTTGACGTACTCCTTTCCCGATTTGGAACCAGTCTGTTGTTCCACGTCCAGTTTGAACTATTGCTTCTTGACCTGCATATAGATTTCTCTGGAGGCAGGTCAGGTGGTCTGGTATTCCTCTTTCAGAATTTTCCAGTTTGTTTTAATTCACACAGTCAAAGAGATGCAGGGTCAATCCCAGGAAGATCCCCTGGAGAAAGACGTGGCAACTCACTCCAGCAGTCTTGCCTGGAGGATCCCAAGGACAGAGTAGCCCAGCAGGCTACAGGCCATAGGGTTGCACAGAGTCAGACATGACTGAAGCGACTTAGCACGGCACGGCACACAGGGGCCGAGGGTCTGGGTCGGTAGCACTACTGTGACAGAGAAGAGAAACCCGACTCTAGACTGGATCTTCTGCTTCAGCTGTAACCTTTGTGCTCTGTTGCCTGCGCTTAGTCACACTGGCTCTGCCCCTCTGTGAAAGAATGTCACCTATAGCCTGAAATACACGTCGTGGCCCATTCTGCACTCTGCCTCCCAGACTTGACCTTGAAAGGAAGGTTTAACGCTTTCCATTCATTTAGAGATAAAAAGTTGCAGAATAGAGCACAGCATTTGTCTTGGAGGGTTGCAGGAACACTGTAACTAGACCCACATGGGCAGCAGCAGGAACGAAGGACGATCACAGCGCCTCTAAGGTCCGGCCAGCACTAAGAGCAGCGGCCCCTCCCCTCTCATCAAAGAAGCCCGGCTTCTACCTCAGGCAAGATGGTTCTTCGGGACGCTAGTCCACTATCTTCTGAGCCCACTGGTCTGAATAAGGTTGTTAATCCTGGCCCTGACACCGTGTGTCTCAACCCACTGGCCTGTCCGGCAGCAGGCAGAACAAGCCTGGAGTCTGGACTCGATAATACTTACTATCAAGGAAGAGCCGATATGGCCATCCAGAGGCAAGACTCGAACAAACTTCAAAAACAATGAAAGCTGCTCAGTTGGCAGTGACTGAGGGCTCAAAAGAACGAGGGCACGGCTTACTCTGTCCTTTCACGTCATGATCTCATGTGACTGTCGTCCCAAGCCCTCGCTGCAAGGCGTGCTGTTAGCGTCATGAAGTGAAGGAAAGATTAGGCTCACGTTTGCGTCTTGAGCCTGGGACTAAGAAGCGTATGTGCCTGTATGAGCAAATACAGGAGCGCCAGAAAACAGAGAGAGAACAAGCACCTTCTTCTGCTTCAGGGGGCCTTACAGACTTTTTAAAGAGGCGATACCGAAACATATGAAACTCAATTGCATAAAAAGAAGTGTGATTTTGTGAAAATAAAAAGATCACTGTCAGATAGTCTGGCCACAGATTTTTAACGACCAGGGAATTTTTGCAGAAACGGATGCTTGTGGCTGGCCTCTTATTGTGTAAGCGAATATTGAAATGCCCGTGTCTGAGTAAATAGTAACAACTTTTTTGGCGGGTTATTACATTCAGTAGTTACACCTGAGACACTTATGAAGTCTTCTAATTGTTTTGAAATCTTGTCTTCAATCTGCTCTTCTTTAGAAGCAAAGGAGCATTCTCCAGCACCGTGAGCTTTATTTTCACTTTCCATATCAGAGTCAATTACTAAGATATTGTTTTTATCATCTTTTTGTTGGTCTAATATTCACATCGTCTGACTCAGAACTATATTCTGAAGAACTATCATATTCTGGGATGCTAGTACACATGTTGCTCAAACAGTCACAGAAAGTATCTGCATAAAATTCACTGAAAAACTCTTCTTCGCTCAAAATTTCGTGATGCATCATTTTTGAAAATTTTACAATAATTAACTTGAATTTATACTACATACGACGTTGGAACAGAAACTTAACAGAGCAAAATGTGAATGATAATGACAATCCAAAACAGTATAATGAACCCTTTGATCAATTTTAAACAGCTTCACACAATAATGTTAATTGTACCTTTCTAAAAGTGTATCACGACATCTCTGGTCAACATGGGTAATACGTCTCTTGAGAGAGTAGCACTGAAACATACACATTACCGTATGTAAAACACATAGCCAGTGGGGATTTGCTCTACAACACAGGAAGCTCAGCGTGGTACCCTGTGACAGCTGAGACAGCTGTGATGCGGTGGGGAGGGGCAGGGGACAGGTGTAGACCTCCGGCTGATTCACACACCTTGGTGTGTGGCAGAAGCCAACTCAATATGTAAAGCAAACATCCTCCAATTAAAAATAAATTTTAAATAAAAGAAATGACAAAAGAGAAAATGATGAGCAAGTGATGGGATCAAAATAAAAAGGAATTTCAAACGTAAAAAATAAAATAATATATTAAGGCCGCGGAAACTGAACAAGGAAAAAAGCCAAGGCTGTCTGATGTGTGAATCCATTGGGCCTGCATGCCTTCAGGGATAAAGGCCGTTGAAATAGGTAACAGGATGGCGTCTCCGGTATCAATGGCGGTCATCCTCTTATCCATCCGTGCGTCCTTTCTTCGCAGACATTCCCGTACTGGTCGTATTTTAAACACTGTGATGAGAGAGGAGGCTGGTTATGTGGGCAGAGACTGGTCCATGGCCCAGCACTGGGATCTGATAGGAAGTGGGTGGCTGAGTACTGATCAGCATTTCACAGGTGACTCAGCCCTCTCTCCACTCCCTCTTTCTTTCCTTTTGAGCCTCCTGTCCTTCAGATCATGTCCCTACCTCCGACTTGGGGAATATTTCTTCTAAGAAGGACTATTTCTGGCTCCAAGAATCAGCACGTTCTTGCCATAAGTGTTCTTACTGCCTGAGTCACCTCTTGATTCCTTATGCTTTAGATCCAGGGGTTCAGCAGTGGTAAGAAAAAGGTGTAGACCACAGACCCCGCCAGGCCGTCTTCTTGCGGAGGAGCTGGCGCTGGGGCGAAGGTAGGTAAGGAGCCGAACTGCAGGAGAGCCACGGTGAGGTGGGAGGGGCAGGTGGAGAAGGCCCTGCGCTCTCCCTGGGCTGACTCCATCCTCATGGCTGGCCGTGAGAGAGGATCAGAAGGAAGGGGAGGGGAGGGTTAGGGAGAGGATCAGGAGGAAGGGGAGGCTGCAGCGGCCACGCCAAGGGCACAGAGGCGGCCTGGTGCCCGCGGGCGTCCGCACAGGCCGGGCGCGTGACGGCAGGCGTGTCACAGAAGAAGTGGTAGATGTCGTCGTGGCTGCAGAATGGAGGGAGGCAGATCAAGGTGGTCAAAGGCAACGCCAGCAGGAACCCCAGCCCTAGAGACCCCAAAGCATCTGCTCACAGAGCCGCCAACTCAGCACGAGGCGTAACACAGGGGTGACACATGGCCATGTGCCTGTCCTAAGCGCTGGCGGCCAGCAAGACACAGTCAGACCCCCGAGAAGGATGAAAAAGCACATCCGGGATCCGCAGCCAGGGAGAGACAAGGGCGTCCTCCCCGTGGGAAGGGTGCCGGCCAGGGTCAGGGGGGCAACGCCGGGGGAGTGGGCGATCTCCAGCAAGGGCAGGCCGCGCAGGAAGAAGCACATCGGGGTATGCAGCGAGGGGTCTCGCCAGACCCTGAGCCCGACGGCGCCCCGTCCGACGAGGCTTCGTAAGTACAGCCGCAAGGAGGCCGCGACGATGGGAGCCCCCACCGGGTCTGTTGAGAAGGGGCGGCAGGGGAAGGGGGCCGCTCCCGCCGGTGCTCCTCCGTTAGCCCTGCGATGGGGGAGGAGGTCACGGGCAGGGCACCCCCTGCGTCCTCGGGCCTGGCGCAGGCGCAGCGGCGCTGGCAGCAGTTCGCAGTCGCCGAGTCCTTACCCTTACTGCTTCCTCTGGAGTTCGGTTGACTGGTCTCGCCTCCCCTACCGTCAACCTGCTAGCTGTGTGACCCTGGGAAGCTACACACGTCAGCGTTGTCCTTTCACACTTGGGAAGGTGTGACACACACCTTGGAGAGGTGGTGTCTGAAAGTGTCACGCCCCACGCCAGCCGGGCGTAGACCACCTCTCAAGGAGGTTTCCTTTCTATTCCAGCATTTCCCCTTGACCTCCATTCCTCCTTTTTCTTTCTTAAAGCAGACCTGTCTGACCACGCTCATGCCTCTCCGTTACTCTGATTGTCCAGTCACGCCCAGGACACCTTAAAAGTACATATTCGTACAAAGAGCATGCCGTTCTCATAGCAAGCCTAGAAGGCCGGCAACACAGGTGTTTCCTTTACCTGTTTTACAGAGGTGGCAGCTGGAAGCCAGAGACGTTAAACAGCTCACACTGCTGTCTCCCCCATTCCCCAAATCCACAGTTTCGGTATTGTGTTTTGTTTTTTCTTTAAACTTTCAACAATCCAGTTTTGTTCTGTTTTATTTCATCAAATACTAACCCTACTCTTGTTTCACCTTCTTTCTCATATCCATCTTCATTTGCATTATTATCAAGCCCACCCGAAATAGGGCTTTCATCCCCTTATGTATGGCTCACCCTCCACCAACCCAACTTAGCATAATTTTAGATTAAGTTCCCCTAAACACTTTTTAAGACATGTTCCTCTACTCTGATCCCAAACTTAAAATGCAAAGGAACCTCGGGAGTCCCCTGGCAGTCCAGAGGTTAAGACTGTGCTTCCACTGCAAGGGGCACGGCTTTGATCCCTGATGGGGGTGCTATGGTCTCACATGCTTCAGTGCTGCAGTCCAAAAAAAAAAAAAAGGAAAGGAACCTTGATTTTATTAGTCAATTATACCTCAATAAAACCAAAGAAAAAAATAAAAAAGAAATTTCTTATTCTTTTGATATCACATACAATTACCACAAAATATTTTTATAAGTGAAATTAGCACAACTTCCCTGGGGTATAATGCCAGGAAGCTCCTCAGTGCCCAAATCCACAGGCACATCCTGCCCACCACGCCTTTGTTCTAAGCCATCCAGGCCTTATGCACATGACCCTTAGCTCCTCAGTGCCCAAATCCACAGGCGCATCCTGCCCACCACGCCTTTGTTCTAAGCCATCCAGGCCTTATGCACATGACCCTTAGCTCCTCAGTGCCCAAATCCACAGGCGCATCCTGCCCACCACGCCTTTGTTCTAAGCCATCCAGGCCTTATGCACACGGCCCTTAAATTGTGTCGAGTTTTAATTTGCTGCAAAATAGACTTGCATGTGCACACAAACTTTGTCTTGTATTTATGGATTACCTTTTCAGTGTTATTCAAATGGCTGAAGGCAGTAGTTCTAAATGGAGAAGTCTTTGCACTAATCTTCTTGGGGGATTCTCAGAGAGGCCGGGCCATGCCCCAAACACTCCTGCTAAATAGAGGGGGGTGGGACCAAAATATCCGCAAATTAAACACTCCGCCACCTTTTTTTTTTTTTTTTTGGTGTAACAAGTGAACCAAGTTTTAACATTGTGTTTTCTTTTGCTTTAGTTGTTAACAATGATCCCCAATACAGGCAGTGTCTTAAAGAAATGAGTATTACCAAACTCAGTGATGGAGAGGTAAAAGGCGCAACACTTTAGGAAAATAATATTTCAGAAGTTTGCAAGCTGAGTAATGCATGCATAAGTGTTCATATACTAGCCTCTTAATTTGTGTAGGTGTGAAATTTTCCAAATACAAATTAGCATTTGACTTTAGTTATCATGCTTTGGAGTTTAAAATTAGAAATTAATCTTAAGAATGATAATGACAACAGCAACAGAAAGCTTTATATACAGGGAAAAAATCACAGCATCCTTTTAATAGGGATTCATGAAACCAACCTCATATAGAAGGCTAGATTCAGTTGATGAAATACTATGCAATTGTTTAAAATTATATTTATAAATACAATGTAATAACATGAAAATAGTTGTGATATAATACTAAACAGAAAATGAGGTTTAAAAAATTGCAATCACCACACTGTAGAAAGAATACACACTTTGAGTGATGAGCCTGAAAAGTGTTTTTCCTGTTCCGTATGTTCTAATATTCTTTACTAAACATCAACATTCTGAGCATGCTACTTAATTGCAAACTTTAGCGTGACAAAGGGAGTAACAAGCAGTGTTGTCCTCAAACTGCAGAGTACAGTGTTTTGCAAAATTACAGAAATTAAGAAAATATATGTCTAGTCACAACTGATGACTTTATTTTCAACAATAAACGTGTCATTCCTGAACGCACAGTTAGTCCGTCATTCAGATAGCATCATCAATCACCCCTGGAATGGAGTTGAAGGAAGTTTGCTTTCCCAGCCAGCCCGCTTTCCCAGAATGCCCACAGCAGACCAGTCCCTGTGCGTCAGCTCTTACCGCCACATCTGATCCAAAGTCATCCTGGCTAGAACCACCAGGCCCCTCGGAGGGAAATGCTGATTGGGAAGCTTGAAATGGGCTCTTTCTCACTCGATACATAGTCAACACATTCCTTTCATTCTACACTACTTACTTGAGTTACTTGTGTGTGGGTCTGTCTCCCCGGCTACACAACACACTGCCAGTGTCTCTGAGGCAGCGTCTGTATTGTTTGCCTTTACACACGTACTCACATGTGATTTGCATATAGTAAATGCAACGCTGGTTTTTTGGCAATTCGATTTTTAAAAAATAATTAAGCCAAAGCAACAAAGCCAAGTATCTTGAGTCACAGCAGGGGAAACTGGAAAAATAAAAATAAAAATAAAATACTAGCTAACGTGTATGAACTGTTGCTGGGTGCTCACTGCTTTAAAAATAATAGAAACTAACATTTACTGGGTGTCAGGGACGATTCCAGGCACTATATGCCAATTAATGAGTTTACTCCTGATAATAAACTTGTGAGGTAGGAACCATTATTGTCTTCATTTTACAGACAAGAAAACTGAAGCACAGGCTCCAGCCGTGGCCAAGAAACTGCCGGCTGCGCATGCTTGCACCGCTCCGTGTCGGCCTGCCGGCTCGTCCGCATGCTGCGCACACTTACACCGCTCCGTGTCCGCTTGCCGTCTCATCCGCATGCTGCGCACACTTACACCGCTCCGTGTCCGCTTGCCGTCTCGTCCCCATGCTGCGCACACTTACACCGCTCCATGTCGGCTTGCCGTCACGTCCCCGTGTTTGTTTCCCTTGCAGATTTTTTTGGATTTGGGGCAGAATACTGATTTGCCGGGGACCAGCCCCGGCTGATACAGGGTATTCGAAGGAGAGACGGCGTAGGCGAAGCTCAGGAAACAACTGCTTAATTAAACGTTAATTAAGGATATAAAGAGTAATAAAATGAGGATAGCTCAGTGAGGAAATTCAGTGGAGAAAAGGGGCTGAATAATTCAGCCAGAAGGTAAGAGAAAGAACGACATGGTGAGACCAAGTTTCGGTAAACAAGGCCCGCACTTTATTTTCCAAAGTAGTTTTTATACCTTAAGTTATGCATAGAGGATAATGGGGGAAGGGGTAGAGTCAGGCAGCAAGCCAGGCTTTCTTCCTGCAAACTCATATGCAAAAGCTTAGGTGATTTGCATCATCTTCTGGCCCGGAGGCCTGTTAACATTTTAAGACCTTTCCTTCAGAAAACTTATTTTTCTCTAAAGGTGATTGGTCAGGAGCCACCCTCCAAAAGCATTAGATAAAGTTGCATTCCTACAGCGCAAAGGTGTGGTGGGCTATAACAAGAAAAAGAATTAACTCAAGGGTCCCAGGTTACAAACATTAAAGCTACTACTTACACCAATTATATTAATCAATACACTGCCAGGGACACAGCAGGTAAGGGATATGGAAACTTAGCAGCAAACATTGGCCCAGCAAGTGAAAAATCCCTTCACCAATACAATTTCTAATCAATCTTTTAACTACTCAAAAGAATCTGTGTTTAGACAGTTTAGAACATCTCCTGCCTCTCACAGTTGGGAGGCTCTGAACAATCACATGTGGCCGGAAAAACCTATTCAGGCAGGCTAGAGGATTTCCAAAGGAGTTTGTAGGTTAAACACTGTCACACCCAGGAATTATTAACTGGAGCTGTAAACTAACTTTTTTCAGAGAGGTAGTGGGGGACAGCCCCCCGTAAAGTCAGAGGTGTAGGTGAAAGCACAAAGCAGAAAGTAGGCAGACTCTGGTTTTCGGGGTATATGCTCGAGAATTTCCAGGGGGACTCCTGAAGCTCGATCCCGCCTTTGCATATGCCGAGCCTCCTTCCTCATGACCTTTGTCATGGGCGGGGTTCCTCACACTGGCTCCCGGCAGTGAAAGAATTCCAGTTGAGCTATTCCAGATCCTGAAAAGCGCTGCACTCAATATGCAATGTGCCGGCTCCCGGCACTGATTTGCTATATTCCATCTATAGGAGACAGTGCATTATCTCCTGTTTGGAAAAGTTTTTTTTTAAAAATTGAAGCTTTTTCGGGAAAGACTCCCGTCCTGCCTGTGCTTGGGGTTCCAAATAACTTGATTCGGGGAGAGAAGAGGAGCCTCACCCACCGTCTTTGCGGTTCACACCATGCTTTACGTGCTTAGGCGCACTGTCTCCCGTAGACGGAACGCAGCAAATCGTTCCTGTGGTTAACACAATGCTTTGGGGTCCTTCATTTGATTCGGTAAAGGAATACACTACTTTTGGACGATTTGAAAATATTGTTCGGGCGCAACATTTAACCCTGGAACTGTACCTTAAAAACCAGCAGAGTAATAGAATGTTCTGTTGCCCGGGTGCCAACTGAACATCTATCTTAAGCTTTACTTATTTGCTTGCTCGCTTCTGTATTTACTCCTGGCTGTGCCGGGTCTCGGTTGCTCCGCGCGCTTCTGCTTCTCCCGAGTCGAGAGGCCCGGCTGCGCCCCGTGCCCTCTGGTCATGCAGCAGCGGCTCCAGGGAGTTCGGCTTCAGCAGCTGTCGCTCCCAGGCTCTAGACCGCAGCCGCGGTAGCCGCGGCCCACGGCCTTGGTTGCTCCGCAGCAGGTGAGATCTCCTCGGACCAGGGCGCGAACCCACATCTCCCGCATTGGCAGATTCTTTACCACCGGACCACCAGGGAGAGGTGTAAGGAATTCCAGAGGACACTTAAGGGTAGACGTGTCTGTTACGATGGCATAGGTGATCTGGGTAGCCCAGAGACCCCTTCAGGTTTCCTATGAGATGCGAATCTGTCATGATGATGCGAAGACACTGGCCTGTCCACCATTCTCAAGTCAGCAGTGAATTTTCTAACACATGGAAAGCAGACGCTCACCAGAGTCTCGGTGTCTTAATAAAGAAATCCATGTCTGTTTCTAATTATTCATGAACTATAATAAAGATGACTACACTAAAAAAATAGGCTCTTAATCTTTCTACTGCTGGGAATTAACTCTAAAGAAGCAAGTCAAAGGAACGGAAAAGATATTCACATAAAGCTATTTCTAGTACTAATATTTCTGTACCTAAAAGAAAGAAGCAAATCGTGCCACCCACGGGGAACAAAATCCTCTAATTGTTCAAGAATCATTAAATCACGTGGTGTATGAACTCAGTGCCTTAAAACGCCTTCACTAGGAAAAGAATCAAGAAACGATGAAAGGTGGAAAGCGTGAATAGAGGTAAGTCAGCTTAAAAGTAAGCAAAGAAAGACTCCCCTCGTGGTCCAGTGGTTAAGAGTCTTCCAGCCAAGCCAGGGGACACGGGTTCTGTGCCTGGTCCAGGAAGATCCCACGTGCCACAGGGCAACTAAGCCTGTGCACCCCAACGACTTTGGGGCTCTAGGGCCCACGGGCTGCAGCTGCTGAAGCTCGCACACTTCAGAGCCCACGAGAAGACCCTGGGCCACAGCTAGAGAGCAGCCAGCCCCGCTCACCGCAACCAGAGCACACCTGAGAGCACCAGCGAAGACCCGGTGTGGCCAAAAAGTTAATAATTTTTAATAAAATAAAATATTTTAAAAAATAAGCAAAGAAGGCTGAACCCTCTACCCAGCACACACACGCAGTGTGAAACATCTTTGTAACCGGACCAGAGGCTTGAGAGCCAATTTGTTGTCATTGTTGGTCGCTCGGTCGTGTCTGACTCTTTGCAACCCCATGGACTTGTAGCCCGCCAGGCGGCTCTGTCCCTGGGATTTCCCAGACGAGAATACCGGAGTGAGTTGCTGTCTCCTTCTCCAGGGGATCTTCCTGGCTCAGGGATCGAACCCACGCCTCTTATGTCTCCTGTATTGGCAGGCTGGTTCTTTACAACCAGCACCAGCTGGGAAGCCCTTAAGAGCCCGTCAGTAGTTATAAACGTGCTGTGAGGAGAAATGAGGAACTTTGCCTGTTTTCTATAAATTCGTGGTACATTTAATTGTCTAACCTTAAAACATAATAAGAAAAAAGAAAAGAAAGTGAAAGTCTTTGTTGCTCAGTCGTGTCTGACCCTTTGTGACCCCATGGGCTGGAGGGAACCCATCATCAAAGAGGCTTTTTCCCAAACAAAAGCCAAACCTTACCTCAGGCTTGTTGAAAATCCTCAGGAGGCTTAGTTAGCAGTGGGATCTTTAAGCGTTTCTTGCCCTGAGAGCTTGGGAAACGTGACTTATCATCTGGGGACCAGAGAGAAGAACTGCCGGAGTCTCCTGAGGGACGCTAGACCCTGGAGTCAACTGTGTCAGCTCTTCTTTCACAGGAATCCCGCCAAGGTCATCTCACGTCTCTGTACTGAGTACTGCGATGCGCTCCTGACACTGAGGTAGCGAGTGGAAACAGTGGCAAACAAGACAGACAAGTCCTAGGCTTGAGGAAGCTTACAACCTAGTGAGAAAGAATGGACGGCAAATTAGAAAGTAAATGAATTGAGGTGATGATAAGTGAAAAATAAAGCAGAGGAATGGGGGTTGGAGGGGGCAACTTTAGCTAAGGGAGTAGAGGATGACCTTTCTATGAAAATGATTGTTAAACAGAGTTCTGAAACACAGAAGTTAAAACATGCCGATGCAAGATTATTGTTATGTTCTATACCATATGACCCAACAATCCCACTCCTGGGCATAGACCCAGAGAAAACCACAAAAGATACATGCACCCCAATGCTCATCACAGCAGGGTTCCAACAGCTGGGACATGGAAGCAACCTCAATGTCTATCAACAGAGGAATGGATAAAGAAGATGTAGTACATATATACAGTGGAATATTACTCTGCCATGAAAAAGAATGAAATTGGGTCGTTTGTAGAGACATGGATGGACCTAGAGAGTATCATGCGGAGTGAAGTAAGTCAGAAAAATAAATATCACAGATTAATTCATATATGTGGAATCCAGAAGAATAGTATAGATGACCCTATTTGCAAAGCAGAAATAGAGACGTCGATGTAGAGAACAAGCGTATGGATACCAAAGAGGGGGATAGAGCTGGGAGACCGGGACCAGCACGCACACACGCTGTCGGTCCCGCGTATAAAGGAGACAACTCATGAGAACCTTCTGCAGAGCACACGGACCTCCGCTCAATGCCCTGTGGCGACCCGGATGGGAAGGAGGTCCGAGGGGAAGGGGTATATGCGCGTGGATGGGAAGGAGGTCCGAGGGGAAGGGGTATATGCGTGTGGATGGGAAGGGGTATATGCCGTGGATGGGAAGGAAGTCCGAGGGGAAGGGGTATATGCGTGTGGATGGGAAGGGGTGCACGTGAGGCTGGTTCACTTCTCTGCACAGCAGAACCTAACACAACGTGGCAACGCAGCCACACTGAAGAAAAATCCATTTTAATAGTTTTAATGTAAAATGAAGATTTAACCTTTTCAAGGTGTGAAATCATATCATCGAGGCCAACTATTTTATTTTCTCGTCTTAATGCATTATTTAGAACCTCTGCAAAGCCTTGAATAATCATTGTAACAGTGGGTGTCCTTTCTAGCACCTGATATTTTATGAACCTGGTTTGCTTGTCCACCATTTAAAATGATGCCTTCTGTGAGAGTTTAACAGTCTTTTAACATGAAGAGTCAGTGCACGATGGAGAATTAAGGTCTGCAACGGGGACCACCAAATGTTTTCTGTGAAGTCCTAGAGGACACATATTTGGGGCTTTAGGGGCCACACAGTCTCTGTCGCAATTGCTCGTCTTTGCTGTTGTAACACAAAAGCAGCCACAGGCAACAGAGAAATGAGTAAGTGTGGCTGTGTTCCAGTAAACGTGATTTACAAAACTAAGCAGCCTGCAGATGGGGCCTGTAGGCTGTAGTTTGCTGATACCTGCGCTACGAACTGTTAAGAATATTTACTTATTTATTACAACCTGGCTGCACTGAGCCTTGGCTGCGGCACGTGGGACCTTCATTGTACATCATGCAGGATCTTTTGTCGCAGTGCACGGGCTTGTTGCTCCACGCCATGTGGGATCTCGGCTCCCAGACCAGGAATCAAAGTGGTGTCTCCTGCCTTGCAAGGCAGAACTTAACCACTGGACTGCCAGGAAGGTCTCTGATTCCTGCTTTAGAGCAGGGGAGCACAGGTTTGAATTTGGGGGCCATTCCTTGATTGTGTGACCTTGGGTGAGTTCCTCAGTATCTTGGCCCTCAGTTTCTTTAACTGAAAATGAGGTTAATAGTATTGCCTCCTTCATCAAGCTGATTGTGAATATTAAGTGATACATGTGAAGGAGCCAGAGAAGCGCCCATGGTGGTTTAGTCGCTAAGTCCTGTCCGACTCTTTGTGACCCCATGGACTGTAGCCCACCAGGCTCCTCTGTCCATGGGATTCTCCAGGCAAGAATACTGGAGTGTGTTGCCATGCCCTCCTCCAGGGGATCTTCTTGACGGGGATCGAACCCAGGTCTCCTGAACTGCAGGTGGATTCTTTACTGACTGAGCCACCAAGGAAGCCCTTACATCACAGAACGCACTCACCAATACAAGCCCAAAGCAGAAGTGCTCTCTGTCTTGCTCACCAGTGTACTGCAAGCTCCTGGCACCGCATAAGTACTCGATAAATACTTACAGAATTACTGAAAATTACAATATATTCAAACAGTTTATTTCTATTTGTATTTTATTCAGAGCTTTTATAAAGAACCTCTGCTGAAATATATCAAATAATTTTTAGGCATCTTTGAACACAAATCCACTACTTCTAGTCAAGAAAATACTAGAACTTCTAGCCAGAGAAGTTAGGTAAGAAAAAGAAATAGAGGCTATCCAAGTCAGAAAAACAAAATTATCTCTGTGGATGGCATGATTTTATACGACATAGAAAACTCCAAAGACTCCACAAAAATACCCAGAGAATCCATAGGAAAACTCGGCAAAGTTGCAGAATACAATATACAAAAATAAGCTGCATTTCTATACCCTAACAAAAACTATCTGAAAAGGGAATTAAGAACATAATCCCATTTCTAATAGCAGCAAAAAGAATAAAATGCTTAAGAGTAAACCTAAAGGAGAAGGTAAAAGACACGTGCATGGAAAATCATCAGTTTGAACACTGATGAAAGAAGCTGAAGATGACGCAAATAAATGAAATGGCAACCCATGTGCATGGATTGAAAGAATTAATACTTTCAAAACGTCCATGATACTCGAAATTATCTACAGAGTCAGGCAATTCCTATCAAGATTCCGATGGCATTTTCCACAGAAGTAGAAAAATCTATCCTAGAATTCGAATGAAAGGAACCACAAAAGACTCCAGAGCAAAAGCAATGAGTAATAAGAACAAAACCAGAGGGAGCACACTTCCTGATTTTTAATTATATACAAAGCTACAGTAATTTAAATAGTATTGGTGTTGGCACAAAAACAGACACACTGACCAACTGAACAGGTAGAAAGCCTAGAAATAAACGCACACATACAGCCAACAACTTTCAACAGAGGCCCCAAGAACACACAGTGGAGAAAGGACAGTCTCCAACAAACAGTATGAGGAAAATTGTATATCTTACATTTTTCATGAAAAAATGAAACTGGGTCTTCATCTTACACCACACACAAAAATCAGCACAAAATCTGTTAAGAACATAGACATAAGACCTGAAACCATACAATTCCGGGACGAGAACACAGAGGGAGACTGCATGATACCGATCTTGGCGATGACTTTTTCCATGCTGACACCAAAAGCATGAAC
Source organism: Bos indicus (assembly GCF_029378745.1). Classification (NCBI taxonomy): domain Eukaryota; kingdom Metazoa; phylum Chordata; class Mammalia; order Artiodactyla; family Bovidae; genus Bos; species Bos indicus. The sequence continues at coordinate 83,443,875 of NC_091774.1, read as the reverse complement.
AAGAAAAGCAAAAATAAACTACTAGGACTACATCAAGCTAAAGTTTCTGCACAGCAAAGGAAACAGTCAAGAAACCGAAAAGCAACCTGAAGAGTGAGGAAAGATGTTTGCAAACCATAAATGCGATAATGGGATAACATCCAAAATATGTAAAGAATGCATACAACACAAAAGCAAAAACTCCACAAACAACCCAATTTTAAAACGGGCAAAACCCCAAATAAACATTTCTCCAAAGAAGACACACAAATGGCCAAAAAGTATATAAAAACATGTCCAATGCAACTATTCATCAAGAAAGTGCAAATAAAAACCACAGTGAGATATCAGCTGACTCCTGTTAGAATGACTATTACCCCAAAGTCAAAAGATAGCAAGTCTTGGCGAAGGTGTGGGGGAAAGGGAGGTCTTATACAGTTACGTGGTGCTGCCACTACGGAAAAGAGCACAGAGGCTCTGCGAACAATTAAAAATAGAACCACCATGTTGCAGCGGAATCAAGCAGTCCCACCCCTTGGGAGAAGCCAAAGGAAGTGAAATCAGCGTCTCAAAGAGACATCTGCATTCCCGTCTTCATGGCAGCATTATTTGGAGTATCTGAGACATGGAATCAAGCCAAATGTCTATTGAAGGATGAATGGACTAAAAAGTGTATAGAGATATATATATGCGTGTGTGTGTGTGTGTATGGAGAAGGCAATAGCACCCCACTCCAGTACTCTTGCCTGGAGAATCCCAGGGACGGGGGAGCCTGGTAGGCTGCAGTCCATGGGGTCGCACAGAGTCGGACACGGCTGAAGCGACTTAGCAGCAGCAGCAGTGTGTGTGTATACACATATATATGTACATATACATAAAAAATGCAATATTAATCAGCCTAATAAAGAATGATAATCTCCCATTTGAGACAACATAGATGAACCTGGAAGGGATTACGTTAAGTGAGATAAGCTAGACACAGAAAAACAAATGGTTTGTGTTTACACTTACATGTGGAATCTAAAACAGTCGTTGAACCCATGGAAACAAAGAGTAGAAGGCTGGCTACCAAGCGCTAGGGAGCGGAGAGGACGGGGTGGCCAGAGCGCACAAGCTGCATTATAAGATGAGAAAGTTCCAGAGCTCTGACGTACAACAAGGTGACTGAAGTTACCAAAACGCGCTGTATACTTGAAATTTCCTAAGCAAAGAGGTACTAAGTGTTCTTAACACACATACAAAAAACCATATGAAGTGAGGGATATATTAATTAGCTTGACCATGGTAATCATTTCCTAATGTATAAAAAATCACATTGTACACTTTCAGTTCAGTTCAGTTCAGTCGCTCAGTCGTGTCCAACTCTTTGTGAACCCATGAACCGCAGCACACCAGGCCTCCCTGTCCATCACCAACTCCCGGAGTTCACCCAGACTCAAGTCCATTGAGTGGGTGATGCCATCCAGCCATCTCATCCTCTGTCGTCCCCTTCTCCTCCTGCCCCCAATCCCTCCCAGCATCAGAGTCTTTTCCAATGAGTCAACTCTTCACGTGAGGTGGCCAAAGTACTGCAGTTTCAGCTTCAGCATCATTCCCTCCAAAGAAATCCCAGGGCTGATCTCCTTCAGAATGGACTGGTTGGATCTCCTTTGCAATTGTAACATCACCAATTATACCTCAACGAAGCTGAAAAGTACATATTCAGAATGAACATCTGTTTAGGAAGTAAGCTTGAATAAAATCTGTAGCTCTCAACATTCTCTGCAGTATACAAATTTTACAGTGTTTTCTCCATAAACCCCACAATAATCATTTTAGAGCTAATGAAGAGTTGCTTGCATGCATCCATTCTTAGTCACCCAGTCGTGTCCGACTCTCTGTGACCCCATGGACTGTATCCCTCCAGGCTCCTCTGTCCATGGGATTCTCCAGGCCAGAATACTGGAATGGGTTGCCATTCCCTTCTCCAGGGGATCTTCCTGATCCAGGGATCGAACCCACATCTCCTGCAGTGGCAGGCAGATTCTTTACCACTGAGCCACCAGGGAGGCAGCCAAGGCTCAGAAAGTGTAGTTAACTTACCCAAGGACACGTGGTCAGGGGCTTGGCCAGGGTCAGCATCCGAGCTCGGGCTTCCCAGGTGCACTAGTGATAAGGACCCTGCCTGCCGACGCTGGAAACACGAGAGACTCAGATTTGATCCCCGGGTCGGGAAGATCCCCTGGAGGAGTGCATGGAAACCCATGCAGTATTCTAGCCTGGGAAATCCCATGGACAGAAGAAGCTGGTGGGCTACATTCCATGGGGTCACAAAGAGTCAGAACAACCGAAACAGCTTAGCATGCAAGGTGCCTGAATCAGATTTAGTCTTTTAACCGTTCTTGCATATTGTCTCCAATCCCCAAGTAACAAAACAACCGAAAACAAAGAGCAGCAGTAACACTAATAACAATATATGCATAAAATTATCCCAAGAAAATGTTTGATGCATGTTAGTGCTTTTGAAATTGAAAACTTGAAAACTCCATTAATAATCTTGAAGGCCCTTTGAGATATGGGATCCAAGATGATAATCACTACATGACTTCTTAAAATCCCTTCTACAATAATTCTGTAATTTCATGAATGAAATTAAAAAAAATTTTTTTTAATGATCCTTCATTTCTCCAAGGGACACTGAAAGAAAACCATCTCTTCAGATGTTTTACAAGAAATTGAATGAAATGTTAGTTTCATCAAGGTCAACAAATAATATTGAGAGACTACTGTCAGGATTTGAATGGTTCAATGCATAACACCTGAGCAGATGGTGGGTGAAAAGTTCTGGTTTTGATATGCTAAATATAAGACCGTTGGTTGCTCAGTCATGTCCAACTCTTTTTGACCCCATGTACTGTAGCCTGCAGGCTCCTCTGTCCATGGAACTGTCCAGGCAAGATACTGGAGTGGGTTGCCATTCCCTTCTCCAGGGGATCTTCCTGACCCAGGGATCGAACCCAGGTCTCCCACATTGCAGGCGGATTCTTTACCAGCTGAGCCACCAGGAAGCACAATGTAAGATATTAGGATCAAATTAGAGGTGTTAGACATGTCAACCGCAAAAAGAGGCACCACGTGAGAGTTGGGAGTAAAGTTTTATTTGGGGGAAAATGAGGACTGCAGCCTGGGAGACAGCACCTCGGAGAGCCGAGAAACTGCTCCACAGAGGTAGTGGGAGAAAGTCAATAAATATGCTCTTGGTGTAGGGGGAGTTCAACCAAGTGCTTATTTTACAAAAGGTTTTCTGCTGGTCTTGAGGAGCTGACATCACCATGAAAGGATTTAGTGCTTTCCTAGATATGAGGAGAAGCAAGGACTAGGATCATAAAATCAGTTCCTGAAAACATGCAACTGTCTAGAGACCTGTTCCACCAGTCTCCCGGAGCAGAGGGCCTCACTCTCCACCCTGACCTCCCTTCACGGTGTGTGGAAGGTCAGCAGCCGCAGCAGCACAGGGCTCAGGCTCTGCAGACGCAGAAGGCAAGCTGGCAAAATCAATCTGTCATTGACAGATGGTGGATATACTCATCCCTAGTTCAGGGACAGAGTTGTTGTTGTTCAGTTGCTAGGTTGTGTGGACTCTTTGTGACCCCATGAACTGCTGCACTCCAGGCTTCCCTGTCCTTCACCATCTACCAGAGTTTGCTCAAACTCATGTCCATTGAGTCGGTGATGCCAGGTCATCCAACCAGCTCATCCTCTGTCGTCCCCTTCTCCTCCTGCCTTCAATCTTTCCCAGGAGCAGGGTCTTTTCAAATGTGTCAGCTCTTTGCATCAGGTGGCCAAAGTATTGGAGCTTCAGCTTCAGCATCAGTCCTTCCAGTCAATTAGTTCAGTTCAGTTCAGTCGCTCAGTCGTGTCCGATTCTTTGCGACCCCATGAATCACAGCACGCCAGGCCTCCCTGTCCATCACCAACTCCCAGAGTTCACTCAAACTCATGTCCATCGAGTTGGTGATGCCATCCAGCCATCTCATCCTCTGTCGTCCCCTTCTCCTCCTGCCCCCAATCCCTCCCAGTATCAGGGTCTTTCCAGTGAGTCAACTCTTCGCATGCGGTGGCCAAAGTACTGGAGTTTCAGCTTTAGCATCAGTCCTTCCAATGAACACCCAGGGCTGATCTCCTTCAGAATGGACTGGTTGGATCTCCTTGCAGTCCAAGGGACTCTCAAGAGTCTTCTCCAACACCGCAGTTCAAAAGCATCAATTCTTCAGTGCTCAGCTTTCTTCCCAGTCCAACTCTCACATCCATACATGACCACTGGAAAAACCATAGCCTTGACTAGACAGACCTTTGTTGGCAAAGTAATATCTCTGCTTTTCAATATACTATCTAGGTTGGTCATGACTTTCCTTCCAAGGAGTAAGAATATTCAGAGTTAATTTCCTTTAGGATGGCCTCCGTGCTGTCCAAGGGCTGGGAATGGCGCATTTCAGCGTTATCAACCTGTTGTTTGTATTTAAAGTCAAACAACTAAACTGGATTACTTATCCCCAAAAAATGTAAATAGAAAAGAGGAACCGAGACAAAGACCCAGCTTGAGTGGGAGTTAGGGAAAGTGGGAAAACCAGCAATATGGATTAAGAAATGAATCCTAAAGCAAAGCAGTCGATCCTAAAGGAAATCAGTCCTGAATATTTATTGGAAGGACTGATGCTGAAGCTGAAACTCCAATACTTTGGCCACCTGATGTGAAGAACTGACTCCTTGGAAAAGACCCTGATGCTGGGAAAGATTGAAGGCAGGAGAAGGGGATGACAGGCGATGAGATGGTTGGATAGCATCACTGACTCAATGGACACGAGTTTGAGTAAAGTCCGGAAGTTGGTAATGGACAGGGAGGCCTGGTGTGTTGCAGTCCGTGGGGTCACAGAGAGTCGGACATGACTGAGCCACGGAACTGAACTGAACTGAGACTAAGAAGAAATATCAAAGATGCGAGAGGAAAGTCAGGAGGAATGAATTTCCCAGGAACAAAGAGAGAAGGGGAGGGCTTCCCCGGTGGCTCAGTGGTAAAGAATCCACCTGCCAGTGCAGGAGACCAGGGTTCAGTGCCTGATCTAGGAAGATCCCACACACCGCAGAGCAGCTAAGCTCGTGCACAACTGTTGAGCCTGTGTCCTAGAGCCTGGGAGCCACGACTACTGAGACCACATGTCACAGCTACCGACCCCAGAACCCTGGAGCCCGTGCTCTGCAACAGGAGAGTAGCCCCTGCTGCTGCAGCCAGAGAAAAGCCCGCACAGCAGCGAAGACCCAGCACAGTCAAGGTAATAAATAAAATCATAAAACAGAGAGAGAATGGGATGTTGCAGAATATGGAAAAGAGCCATGAATAATGCTCCATGTGGACATTTCCTTTTTTGAATATGATTTCAAGGTAAATCAGTGAAAATAATCATTTTTCTTTTCCCCAACTGACCTCATCGTTGAATTCATCAAGTGACTGAAAAAATAATCCTTAGGGAAGATGTACCAATGGAATATTCCTGATGCAATTTTAAATATTAGGAACACTGAATTTAATCTTGTAGCTTTATGCTTCCCAGGCAGACCTTCCCAAGTCATCTCTGGGGACCAAGAGTGTCCCTTCAGTCAGCTTTGTTATTATGAATGTCATTATTTGATGATAATTTTGAGTCTAAACATCACGGGAACTTCAGAGGTTAGTTCCAGGCTTCAAAGATATGATAAGTAAAGCCAGGTTTGCCTTATACAGAAAGAAGAGGCAGGATGAAACGTTCTCTCAGTCCCAGAGTTGAATCAGATCTAGTTTGAGAAGTGCTTTAACATAGCGATATGCTTGAATCCATAAGTGATCAGCAAACCAGCCTGGGGATCCTTTGAAGACAGAACGCTGGCATCCTCAGCGTTTAGCAAAGAATCCACGTAAATCTGCAATGACTTGTAATCCACATGACTACATTAAAAGGTAAGAATCTTCTTCTAGACTCCAGTTTTAGAAGCTTGGGGAAAACTCTAACTTGTAACCAGGACAAGCCTCGTGGTGGACATTGTCCAGGAACAGAAGCTAAGTATGGAAATTTTCCCAGAAACAAAGTTCAGTTTTGACTCAGAACCAGTGTTCTATACTAGACAGTTGAAGGGGAGTTCCAGAACACATGCAGTGAAATCCATGCTTTTCAGAATGGCGAATGGCAAGAAGGAGGCTCTGTCCAATATGGTCAAGGGATCGTGATCCAGATCAGACTGCTGTTTCAGTCGCTCAGTCATGTCTGAATCCTTTCTGAGCCCGTGGACTGTAGCCCACCAGGCTCCCCTGTCCATGGAATTTCCCAGGCAAGAATACTGGAATGGGTGGCCATTTCCTTCTCCAGGGGATCTTCCCGACCCAGGGATCAAATCTGTGTCTTCTGCATTGGCAGGTGGATTCTTTACCACTAAGCCACCAGGGAAGCCCCTAGATTAGATTGAGTCCAACACTAGCCTAACCTTGAAATACAGAGATGTCGGTCCTTTCAAGGATTTCTCTGGTTTAAAAAAATCCATCATCACAAACACCAAACTTATAGAGGTCAAAGAATTAGAAAATGTCTGCTTCTGTTATAAGAGGAATAGCTAGAAGGTTCCTTCTCATTAAGAATCCCCCATATGTGTATACCTATGGCTGATTCATGTTGAGGTTTGACAGAAAACAACAAAATTCTATAAAGCAATTATCCTCCAGTTAAAAAATAAATTTTTTAAAAAAAGAAAAGAATCCCCCATATACATTAAAAAAATAATTCTAATTACATGAACTTTTCAAAAAGCATTATTGGATAGAAAGAGATGTGCCTGAGTTTTCCTCACACACTGGCCTTTTACGACACCCTGGTGGCTCAGACGGCAAAGTGTCTGTCTACAATGCGGGAGACCCGGGTTTGACTCCTGGGTCAGGAAGATCCCCTGGAGAAAGAAATGGCAATCCACTCCAGTACTATTGCCTGGAAAATCCAATGGACAGAGGAGCTTGGTAGGCTGCAGTCCATGGGGTCTCAAAGAGTTGGACACGACTGAGCGGCTTCACTAGCTGAACTTGACTTATATTCTTTTTATTACTGTATCTCTCATTCGATTTTGAGCTCTCTGAGTGTAGACACACTGAATAATTCTCCACCCTCTTCCCTCTTCTCCGAGAAACTAGAGCTATGCCTGACATAGTGGAGGGTCTTAATAAATGTTTTTACTATTTACTAAAATAGATAACGAATGAAAACATCCAGCACAGGGAACTCCGCTTGGTCCCTGTGAAGACCTGAATGGGAAGGAAGTCCAGAAAAGAGGATGTGTGTGTGTGCATGGCCGAATCCCTTTGCTGTACAGCAGAAACTAACACTGGAAAGCAACTATTTCCAATAAAATTAATTTTTTAAAAATTTATGAATATGAATATTGATTTAGTGAGTAGTTGGTGAGAGAGGGTGAAAAGAAAGAGCAAAAAGAAAAAAGGGAGATTATAAATTAGGGTTCCGAGCACTGACTTTGTAAGGATCTGAGAAAGGTTTGTGGCACTCACTCCAAGGAGAAAAAGTTTGTTGATGAAGGACAATTCGGACAAAGGGACTTGACTTTCTGGGACACCTACCAGTCGGCCTTACGCACAGCGTGCTGCTCTGTGTACTTTATTTTCGTGACGGAAGCTGAGATTTGCTTCAGCCTGAACGAGGAATTGTTCCTTTCCCATTTGCTAGCTGGGCAAGTTGGTTAAAGCCTTTAAGCCTGAATGTCTTCATCTGAAAAAAATACAGACAATAAAGGACTGAAGGGCCACTTAAGGGAGACGATGTACAATGATTAGCGTGGTATACAGGACCCAGTAAATATTATCTAGCATTATGCAATAGAAGAACAATACCTTTTGTTGAATGCTGTTGGTCTGAACAGTTCATTTGATTTACTCAAGAGTGTGCTTGTGAAAGTATTACGTTGAAAACTATTCTGTGAGATTGCCTATATGCCACCATTATCAACTTTCAGAAGCGAATTCCATATGACTCAAGGTATTAACAGAAAAGGGACATAATTTTGACTCATCTTTCCAGATGCTGCTGCCAGAAAATACTCTTGGAGTCTCTTTTAGAAAGTAAATAGTGTCTTCAGACACATAATTTTCTCAGATTTGCAGACATATTTAAAATTTGCAGTCCATGGGGTTGCAAAGAGTCGGACATGACTTCGTGACTGAACAACATAAAATATATATTTCATTTTATGAATTAATTTTATGAATGCCATTTATGCATCCATAAATTCATATATAAAACTCATTTATAATGACATATAAACAGCGTTATTCAAGAATAACACTTATTCAAGAATAAGGACAAATATATTTTTGTTTGGGTACGTCTGATGTGGAAATCCTCCAGCTGGTACGAGTCTCTCCAGGAGGCACAGAAACCTCTGCCCCAAGCAGGCTTTCAGCCTCTGAGTGAGAGAACATCATTCCCCCTTCCCTGTTTACCCCACAGTCAGAACTCTCAAATCAAGATTTTACTTTTTTCTTCAGGTGAGCCCAAATTTGTGCTAACAGGTGAAACATTAAGGTCAATCAGGCCATGCAGGTAAACCACGGTCCAGGTTAAAATCATGCCTCTCTAGTCCAGGAACACTGTAATCCAACATTTTTGGTCTCAGATCTTAGGTGCTCTTTTCCCAATAGACCATCTAGAGTTCTACCTATGGCTGAACTATAATCAAATAACAAAGCCACTTGGAAGTGCTGGAAGTGTTAGTCGCTCGGTGGGATCTGACTCTTCACAACCCCATGGGCTGCAGCCCTCCAGACTCCTCTGTCCATTGAAATCTCCAGGCAAGAATAGTGGAGTGGGTTGCCATTGCCTACTCCAGGGGATCTTCCCGACCCAGGGACCAAACCCAAGCCTCCTGCATTGCAGGCTGATGCTTGACCCCCCAAGCCACCACTTCAGAGACATGAAGCACAGGGGAAGGCAGTGTAGTACAGACGAAGATTAAGCACAGAAGTCTATGAACAGACTGGCAAGTGCTAGCTTTCCTACTGCTAACTTACGCGACTTCAAAGCACTTTTTAACCTTTTAATCCTATATGTCTTCATCTGTAGATTGGGGAGATAATAGTACACGCTTACTAAAGTGGTTTAATGCAGGTGTCCCCAAGCTCTGGGACCTGATGTCTGATGATGTGAAGTGGAGATGATGTAATAATAATAGAAATAAAGCGCACAATACATGTAATGTGCTTAAATCATCCCAAAACCATCTCCCCCAATGCCGGCCCATGGAAAAACTGTCTTCCAAGACACAGGTCCCTGGTGCCAGAAAGGTTGGGGGCCACTGGGATGGATGAAGTAAGCCAGCCCAAGCACGTGCTCAACACTCTCACTTTGTCTAGGACTTACCTTGTAATAAATGATCATTTATCAGAAGACAGAGCCCTTGTCCTCCAGGAACCTCGAATACAATTTGGAACAGAACATACAGATACAGTAAAGACTGTATATTAACCCTAAAATCATAACACTATGAGTGACAAAGAATTTTGGAGAAAGGAGAGAGATTTAAACTGGAGTGTTCCAGAAAGGCTTCGCAAAAGAAGAACATAACCTAGAATTTTAAAAGTGGGCAGAATCTGCATTAGGCAAAAGGGAGAAGTTTTCTTGCTAGAAAGAGAACAGAATCACATGAAGCGGAAAGATGAAAGATAGATAAGAGGCCGATGAGTACCACATGGTGCGGAGCAGGGATGACCGAGGGCCGTCCTCAGTGGGGTTAGCCGGGAAAGCCAGACCCAGGAGAGACTGAATAACCAGCAGAGGGGTGTGAAAGCTGTCGTTTAACAAACAGGAAGGCATTAAAAACTCTTAAGCAGGTGAATTATATGATCATGGAGAGCAAGATGAACTATAGAGAGAAAAGAAGAGAAATGGAAGATTACAAGGAAGGCCAATGGAAGATAACAGCGGATAGAACTGATGGGGCAGCGGGAAGGGACCAAGCAAAGGATAAGCGAAATCTTTTAACTGCTTAAGTGTTTGTTTCTTTTCGGCTGCCCTGGGCCTTCCCTGCTGCTCGCAGGCTTTCTCCGGTTGCTGTGAGCTGGGCTGCTCTTCGTTGCGGCGGCTTCTCTGCTGCAGCACACGAGCTCAGGGGGACGCAGGACCAGTTGTGGCCTGCAGCATGCGCAGTCTTCCCAGACCAGAGATCAAACCCACGTTCTCTGCATCGGCAGGTGTATTCTTAACCACTGGACGACCAGGGAAGTCCTTAATTTCTATTTTAGAGTTGATTAACAGTGTTGTGTTAGTTTCAGGTACAGCAAAAATGACTCAGTTATACATATCCATCTATTCCTTTTCAAATTCTTTTCCCATGTAGGTTGTTACAGAGCAGGGTTCCCTGTGCGATAGAGCAGGTACTTGCTGGCTATCGGTTTTAAATATAGCAGGGTGTACGTGTCAGTCCTGGGCTTCCCTGGTAGCTCAGCTGGTAAAGAATCTGCCTGCAATGCAGGAGACCCCAGTTCAATTCCTGGGTCCAGAGATCCCCTGGAGAAGGGATAGGCTACCCACTCCAGTATTCTTGGGCTTCCCTAGTGGCTCAGACTGTAAAGAAATCACCTGCAATGTGGGAGACCTGGTTCTATCCCAGGGTCAGGAAGATCCCCTGGAGGAGGGTATGGCAACCCACTCCAGTGTCCTTGCCTGGAGAATCTCATGGACAGAGGAGCATGGCGGACTGCAGTCCATGGGGTCACAAAGAGTCAGACACGACTGAGTGACTGAGCACAGCACATGTCAATCCCAAAGTTCCAGTCTACCCCTCCACCCCCTGGTGTGTTCTCTGTGAGTCTGTTTCTGTTTTGTAAATAAGCTCATTTGCATCATTTTTTAAGATTCTGCACATAAGTTATATCATATGATATTAGTCTTTAGAGATGAGAAATTCTGAAGGACAGTATCAGTGTTTAGGGACAAATAAATACTGATATTATTGGATAAAGGAGAGGAAGCAAAACAAATCATTAAAGTCTCCAGGTTTTAAACTAAATTACAGAGTTTGTTTTTTTAATTTTTTCTGGCGTATAGTTGCTGTACAGTGTTGTGTTAGCTTCGACCGTACGGAAGAGTACAGCAGCTATTCATATACATATATTGCCTCTTTTCTGGGTTTCCTTTCCATTCAGGCCCCACAGAGCATTAAGCAGAGTTCCCTGTGCTATGCTGGGTTCTCATTAGGTACCTGTTTTATGCACAGTATCGATCGTATATGCCTGTAACCTATGGAGCTTCTGATACAGCATCACAATGCCTGGTTTTCTTTAAACTTTGTCACGTATCTACTTATATGTTCCTAAAACTTTTTATTTCAAGTTTCCCATGATGAACTGATACCCAACTTTATCTGTTTTGTAAATTCGAACTTTAAATTGACTTTATCCATTCGTTTGTTCAGAAATACTTCTTGAGAAATATTCTCTGCCAGGTACTGTGCTGGAGACGGGAGTTAAAGTAAAGGTCGTCAGAACCCCCAGCACCCAGGAGTTTTCAGTCTTCAGGGCAGGAAGGAAAAGGGAGAAAGCTGAGAGAGGGCCAAACCATAAATTGTAATGTCACATGCTCCGCTGTAAAAGGAAAGCTGCCGAAGTACCTCTGTGCATGGAGAAGTTGGGAAAGCATCATGTTAAAAGAGACATCTAGAATGGGGGGAAGACATGGTCAGGGACTTTGGCGGGGACCTACTGACCAGCACAAGGAGCTCCGCGCAGTGATATGTGGACGCCTGGCGGGGAGGGGCGTTTGGGGGAGAACGGATACACGTTTATGTGTGTTGAGTCCCTTCACTGTTCACCTGAACTATCGGAATACTGTTAATCAGCTATACCCCAACAGAAAGCAAAAAGCTTAAAAGAGATCCCTAGAGACTCCTGTCATCTTCCCTTTTCGTAGGTCCAATGTGGTACCCATGGAAGAAATAAATAAAACCGCAAAGGTGCAATTCTTCTTTCGTCCATTCTCAGCCGACCCTAAGGTGCAGGCGCTGATTTTTGTGGCCTTCCTGGCGATGTACCTGACCAGCCTGGGTGGAAATGCCCTCATAGCCCTTATTGTTCAGATCAATCATTCCCTCCACACCCCCATGTACTTTTTCCTGGCTAACCTGGCAGCTCTGGAAATCCTCTATACATCTTGCATCGCCCCCCTGGCCTTGGCAAACCTTCTTTCAATGGGCAGAACCCCCATTTCTATCACTGGATGTGGTACCCAGATGTTTTTCTTCGTCTTCCTGGGAGGGGCTGCTTGCGTCCTGCTCGCGGTCATGGCTTACGACCGGTTGATGGCGACCCGTTACCCTTTAGGGTACACCCTCCTCATGAGCTGGCCCTTGTGTGTGGGGCTGATGGTGGGGTCCCTGAAACTAGGGTTCGTGCTGTCACTACCGCTGACAGTTTTAATCTTCCGCCTCCTGTTCTGCAACAATAGTGAAATCTACCACTTCTTCGGCGACATGCCTGCTGTCATGCGCCTGGCTTGCGCGGACACGCACGTTCACCAGACCGCTCTGTACGCCATCAGCTTCACCGTCCTAAGCATTCCCCTCTCGATGATCTTCGTCTCCTACGTCTTCATCGTGGTGACCGTCTTACGGATCCGGTCCACGGAAGGGCGCCGCCGGGCCTGCTCCACGTGCTCCGCTCACCTCTCGGTGGTCCTCCTGCAGTGCGGCTGCACCAGCTTCATATATTTGTCCCCCAGGTCCAGCTACTCTCCTGAGACGGGCCGGGTGGTGTCAGTGGTCTACACCTTCATCACTCCCATCTTAAACCCCTTGATCTATAGTATGAGGAACAAAGAATTGAAAAATGCCCTCAGGAGGGCATTACGCAGGCTCTAGGTCGGGTGGTTCTGTGACTTATTTAAATCAGGACACTTCTGAGAATGAAATGGGACGCTGTTAATAATTACGCCCGGATGGTCTGCAGGAGCCAAGAGTGTACTCAACAGAGACATGGTATTCTAGGAGCACTAGAGGCTGTGGATGCTACCAACTGAAATACAGCTTTATCACACAGGGCAGCACAGTGTCCTGGGCGTGGATGGAGGAGTAGCAACATTTATTTATTGGACATCCACTGGGTATGAGGTACTTTATGTGGGTTCTCTCACTTAGCCCATCATAAGTATCATTGTCTTCTTTACTTTAGAAGAGAAAACTAAAGTGGCTACCAGAATATATACCAGGATGAGAACACAAGTATTCAGAAATCTAGACTAAGCTGTCTTCACACAGTCATGCTCTCCTTGTTCTACTCTTGCTCTGCCAGTAGGAGTATGTGTTACCTTGTACAAGTCTCTCTAAGCCTCTAGACTTCAGTTTCCTTATATCTGAGAAGACAAAGCTGAACTAGAAGATTGCACCTGTTCCTTCAAAGGTCATCAGTTCAGTTCAGTTCCGTTGCTCAGTCGTGTCTGACTCTTTGTGACCTCATTAACCACAGCACGCCAGGCCTCCCTGTCCATCACCAACTCCCAGAGTTTACCCAAACTCATGTCCATTGAGTCGGTGATGCCATCCAGCCATCTCATCCTCTGTTGTCCCCTTCTCTTCCTGCCCACAACCCTTCCCAACATTAGGGTTTTTTCCAATGAGTCAACTCTTCACATGAGGTGGCCAAAGTATTGGAGTTTCAGCTACAATATCAGTCCTTCCAATGAATACCCAGGACTGATCTCCTTTAGAATGGACTGGTTGGATCTCCTTGCAGTCCAAGGGACTCTCAAGAGTCTTCTCCAACACCACAGTTCAAAAGCATCAATTCTTCAGCACTCAGCCTTCTTCACAGTCCAACTCTCATATCCATACATGACCACAGGAAAAACCATAGCCTTGACTAGACGAACCTTTGTTGGCAAAGTAATGTCTCTGCTTTTGAATATGCTATCTAGGTTGGTCATAACTTTCCTTCCAAGGAGTAAGCGTCTTTTAATTTCATGGCTGCAGTCACCATCTGTAGTGATTTTGGAGCCCAGAAAAATAAAGTCTGACACTGTTTCCACTGTTTCCCCATCTATTTCCCATGAAGTGGTGGGACCGGATGCCATGATCTTCGTTTTCTGAATGTTGAGTTTTAAGCCAACTTTTTCACTCTTCTCCTTCACTTTCATCAAGAGGCTTTTTAGTTCTTCTTCACTTTCTGCCATAAGGGTGGTGTCATCTGCGTATCTGAGGTTATTGATATTTCCCTCGACAATCTTGATTCCAGCCTGTGCTTCCTCCAGCCCAGCGTTTCCCATGATGTACTCTGCATATAAGTTAAATAAGCAGGGTGACAATATACAGCCTTGACATACTCCTTTTCCTATTTGGAACCAGTCTGTTTTTCCATGTCCAGTTCTAACTGTTGCTTCCTGACCTGTATACAGGTTTCTCAAGAGGCAGGTCAGGTGGTCTGTTTTTCCCATCTCTTCCAGAATTTTCCACAGTTTATTGTGATCCACATGGTTAAAGGCTTTGGCATAGTCAATAAAGCAGAAATAGATGTTTTTCTAGAACTTTCTTGCTTTTTTGATGATCCAGCAGATGTTGGCAATTTGATCTCTGGTTCCTCTGCCTTTTCTAAAACCAGCTTGAACATCAGGAAGTTCACAGTTCACATATTGCTGAAGCCTGGCTTGGAGAATTTCGAGCATTACTTTACTAGCATGCGAGATGAGTGCAATTGTGCGGTAGTTTGAGGATTCTTTGGCATTGCCTTTCTTTGGGATTAGAATGAAAACTGACCTTTTCCAGTCCTGTGGCCACTGCTGAGTTTTCCACATTTTCTGGCATATTGAGTGCAGCACTTACACAGCATCATCTTTCAGGATTTGGAATAGCTCAACTGGAATTCCATCACCTCCACTAGCTTTGTTCTTAATAATGCTTTCTAAGGCCCACTTGAGTTCACATTCCAGGATGTCTGGCTCTAGGTGAGTGATCACACCATCGTGATTATCTTGGTCAAGAAGCTCTTTTTTGTACAGTTCTTTTGTGTATTCTTGCCACCTCTTCTTAATATCTTCTGCTTCTGTTAGGTCCATACCATTTTTGTCCTTTATCAAGTCCATCTTTGCATGAAATGTTCCCTTGGTATCTCTAATTTTCTTGAAGAGATCTCTAGTCTTTCCCATTCTGTTGTTTTCCTCTATTTCTTTGCATTGATCACTGAGGAAGGCTTTTTTATCTCTGTGCTATTCTTTGGAACTCTGCATTCAGATGCTTATATCTTTCCTTTTCTCCTTTGCTTTTTGCTTCTCTTCTTTTCACAGCTATTTGTAAGGCTTCCTCAGACAGCCATTTTGCTTTTTTGCATTTCTTTTCCATGGGGATGGTCTTAATCCCTGTCTCCTGTACAATGTCACGAACCTCCACCCATAGTTCATCAGGCACTCTGTCTATCAGATCTAGTCCCTTAAATCTATTTTTCACTTCCACTGTATAATCATAAGGGATTTGATTTAGGTCATACCTGAATGGTCTAGTGGTTTTCCTTACTTACTTCAATTTCAGTCTGAATTTGGCAATAAGGAGTTCATGGTCTGAGCCACAGTCAGCTCCTGGTCTTGTTTTTGTTGACTGTATAGAGCTTCTCCATCTTTGGCTGCAAAGAATATAATCAATCTGATTTTGGTGTTGACCATCTAGTGATGTCCATGTGTAGAGTCTTCTCTTGTGTTGTTGGAAGAGGGTGTTTGCTATGACCAGGGTGTTCTCTTGGCAAAACTCTATTAGCCTTTGCCCTGCTTCATTCTGTACTCCAAGGCCAGACTTGCCTGTTACTTCAGGTGTTTCTTGACTTCCTACTTTTGCGTTCCAGTCCAATATAATGAAAAGGACATCTGTTTTGGGGTGTTAGTTCTAAAAGGTCTTGTAGGTCTTCATAGAACCATTCAACTTCAGCCTCTTCAGCATTACTGGTTGGGACATAGACTTGGATTACTGTGATATTGAATGGTTTGCCTTGGAAATGAACAGAGATCATTCTGTCGTTTTTGAGATTGCATCCAAGTACTGCATTTTGGACTCTTTTGTTGACTATGATGGCTACTCCATTTCTTCTGAGGGATTCCTGCCCACAGTAGTAGATATAATGGTCATCTGAGTTAAATTCACCCATTCCGGTCCATTTCAGTTCGCTGATTCCTAGAATGTCGACATTGACTCTTGCCATCTCCTGTTTGACCACTTCCAATTTGCCCTGATTCATGGACCTGACATTCCAGGTTCCTATGCAATATTGCTCTTTACAGCATCGGACCTTGCTTCTATCACCAGTCACATCTACAGCTGGGTATTTTTTTTGTTTTGGCTCCATCCCTTCATTCTTTCTGGAGTTATTTCTCCACTGATCTCCAGTAGCATATTGGGCACCTACCGACCTGGGGAGTTCCTCTTTCAGTATCCTATCATTTTGCCTTTTCACACTGTTCATGGGGTTCTCAAGGCAAGGATACTGAAGTGGTTTGCCATTCCCTTCTCCAGTGGACCACATTCTGTCACATCTCTCCATCATGACCCATCTGTCTTGGGTGGCCCCACACAGCGTGGCTTAGTTTCATTGAGTTAGACAAGGCTGTGGTCCGTGTGATCAGATTGGCTAGTTTTCTGTGATTATGGTTTCAGTCTGTCTGCCCACCGATGCCCTCTCACAACACCTACCATCTTACTTGGGTTTTTCTTACCTTGGATGAGAGGTATATCTTCACGGCTGCTCCAGCAAAGTGCAGCTGCTGGTCCTCACCTTGGACGAGGGGTATCTCCTCACGGCCACCCCTCCTGACCTTGAACGTGGAGTAGCTCCTCTCGGCCCTCCCCATGCAGCCGCTGCTCCTTGGGCGTGGGGTTGCTCCTCTCGGCCACTGCCCCTGACCTCGGGTGTGGGGTAGCTCCTCACCAGGGTCTTTTCCAGTGAGTCAGCTCTTCGCATCAGGTGGCCAAAGTATTGGAGTTTCAGCCTCAGCATCAGTCCCTCCAATGAGCACCCAGGACTGATCTCCTTTAGGATGGAGTGGTTGGATCTCCTTGCCGCCCAGTGGACTGTCAAGAATTTCCTCCAACACCACAGTTCAAAAGCATCAATTCTTCCATGCTCAGCTTTCTTTATAGTCCAACTCTCACATCCATACATGACCACTGGAAAAACCATAGCCTTGACTAGACAGACCTTTGTTGGCAAAGTAATATCTCTGCTTGTTAATATGCCACCTAGGTTGGTCATAATTTTTCTTCCAGGGAGCAAGGTCTTGTAGGTCTTCACAGAACCGTTCTACTTCAGCTTCTTCAGCATTACTGGTTGGGGCATAGGCTTGGATTACTGTGATACTGAATGGTTTGCCTTGGAAATGAACAGAGATCATTGTGTCATTTTTGAGACTGCACCCAAGTACTGCATTTCAGACTCTTTTGTTGACCATGATGGCTACTCCACTTCTTCTAAGGGATTCTTGCCCACAGTAGTAGATACAATGGTCATCTGAGTTAAATTCACCCATTAATTTTTACTTTTACCTGTGAACTGTATTTTTATTAATTAATCTTGATCATTTTAGTCTCATAAATATGAATCAAATATAGTTTTCTTTGTTTCTTTCTTTTATTGGCTGTGCCACACGGGCATGTGGGATCTTATGTCCCTGACCAGGGATGGAAGCAGAGTCTTGACCACTGGATCACCAGGCAAGTCCCCAAGTACAGTTTTCATACGACTCTCAATGCTGCCTGACCATAATTTATTTTACTAACGTACATGCAAAACTCTTTATTTAACACGATACATTTTGCTTTTATTGGTTTTGGAGGGATCCAAACTCACAAAGTGATCTTCAGGATTTATCTCAGTCATCAGAATTTTATGTCATGGCCAAAATTATAATTGTATGTCATTTCCTTCTCCAAGTCATTGACAAATATCTAGAATAGGCCAGGAGGAATGCAGTCTTCCTCTTTGGGAACTGTCGTCCAACGAGATAGAAAGCCGCTCAGTGAATACCTTCTGCGGTCCCATCTCCATGGGACCTGCCCCAGGGGGCTGCGCTGTCCTGTATCCATGCATCTAGGTGACCTCTGTCCTCCAGGGACACGGGACTCGCTGGTCCCTGGGACGTCCGCAAAGGTGCTCCTCCAGGGACACGTGACTCGCTGGTCCCTGGGACGTCCGCAAAGGTGCCACAGCTGTCACCCTTCCCTTTGGAGCCTGTCTTCTCTCGCTGTCCTAAGACTGACCTGTGAAGAAGCCAGAGCTAGGGCGACACCCCACGGAGCACAAACTGGATGCCAAGCTGAGGCTCCCTGGAACAGCCCCAGTCAAACCACCGGATGTCTGAAGCCACATAAGTGACCCCATCAAGACCAGCAGAAGGACTGCCCAGCTGAGCTGGCCTAAATGCTACCCACAGAAGCCTGGGAAAATAAAATGACTGGTATTTTAAGTCTGGAGTGGTTCCTTTTGCCACAAAGAAGTAACCAATTCACCATGCAATCCAGACTAAACCATCTTTTCAAGAAGGACATCATAGAAAGCATATCAAATCCTTTCATACAATCAAAATACACTAAAACACATATAAACCTAGCCATTTAGAAGCCTTATTTTCAAGTGACGCACATTTGGCGTATTTGAGTAACTTCCTATGGACGCTTGGTCACCACTAGTTTGTTGGTTGGTTGGTTTTGAAGAGAACCACTACTTTATTTTTTTTTTTTTTAATATTTATTTATTGGGCTGTGCCAGGTCTTAGTAGCAGCATACAGGATCTTTAGTTGGTAGGTGGGATCTCAGGTAAGTGGGCTGTCTAAATGGACTGCAAATTACAGATCAGAAATTGTCTCACCCCAGTCAAACACGTGGAGAATGTTCAAGTTTGTAATTTATAATTGGGCTTCCCTGGTGGCACAGTAGTAAAGAACCCTTCTGCCAATGCAGGAGACCTGGGCTCCATCCCTGGGCTGGGAAGATCCCCTGGAGAAGGGAATGGCAGCCCACTCCAGTGTTCTTGCCTAGAAAACTCCATGGACAGAGGAGCCTGGTGGGCTACAGTCCCTGGGCTCAGAAGAGTTGGACATGACTTAGCAACTAAACGACAACAATTTATAATTAACACACACACACACACACACACACAGGGTAATGGACCAGGTGCTCTCTGACTTTTGCAGCTGGTGTGCCACTTGTGCAGGATATGGCAGCTTGGTCTGTGCATAACCTAGTCCAACCACCCTCTGGTGAATCTTCACGTACCAGCTTTAGACTTCCCAGATTCTCTAGCCACTAGGATATTATTTACTTTCCACCAACTAAATGCAATCCCTTAAGATGTGAATTGAAGTCCAGTAACCTGGAGAAGGAAGTGTCCTGAGCGTGAGGCTTCCATTCTGCTGCTGGGAGTCAAGTACCTGAGTCGTGGTTCTGGGGTCAAACAGTCCATCTTTGGAGACTCCCTGCTCCCCCTGATGCTTTCAGTTAAACAACCTGGTTCCTCGGGATGACAGTTCCATGTTGTAGAGTCTCTCCTGGAGTCTGAGCCTAGAGCCCACCTCTCCACCCCTTTCAATGATTTTTCAGTGATTTACGGCTCACTACATTCCATCTTTTGGAAAAGGTGAAAGGTTGTTGTTGAATCACGCAAATACACCAGGATTCTTGGCCCCCGGAGGACAAGAATTCAATCCGGGGCCAGAGACGAGGCTTGATCGCTCAGAGCTTTTGTGTAATAAACTTTTATTAAAGTATAAAGGAGATAGAGAAAGCTTCTGACATAGGCATCAGAAGGGGGCAGAAAGAGTACCCGCTTACCAGTGTTAACAATGAAGTTATATACTCTCCAATGAATCCAAAGAATATCTGGAGGTTGTAAAGACCTCATCAGACCTACTCCCATAATTTACATTTTAAGATAACAGGATTAGCCAGAAGGTTTAATCCAAAGACTGTCCTTAGGCAGGATACATTATTGTTATATAATCCTAAGGAATGTGGAGAAAGAAAAAAAGTTTGTCCTTTCTTCCTCCTTGAGAATTCCAGACCCCTCTCTCCTTGGGGACCCCTAGACTCCCTATCAACCTGCCTAGGAAATGACTCTCTCAAAGGCAATGGCACCCCACTCCAGTACTCTTGCCTGGAAAATCCCATGGACGAAGGAGCCTGGTAGGCTTCAGTCCATGGGGTCGCTGGGAGTTGGGCACGACTGAGCGACTTCACCTTCACTTTTCACTTTCATGCATTGGAGAAGGAAATGGCAACCCACTCCACTGTTCTTGCCTGGAGAATCCCAGGGAGGGGGGAGCCTGGTGGGCTGCCGTCTATGGGGTCGCACAGAGTCGGACACGACTGAAGTGACTTAGCAGCAGCAGCACGTTCCATCTTTTCTGTTTAAAATATGGAAGATGGTTAAAAGCTAAATGCTACCCCACCATCCCTTCTCTTTTATGTACCATTTCTAAAAGGGTCATTTGTTTATTTTTGGTGGTTCTCGGTCTGTCTCTGTGAGTGGGCTTTCTCTAGTCGTGGCTGGGGGGCGACTCTCCAGCTGCAATGCTTGGGCCTCTCATTGCTGTGGTTCCTCCTGTTGCAGAGCCTGGGCCCGCGGGCGCGGGGGCTCAGTAGTCGCGGCTCCCGGCTTAGAGCGCAGGCTCGGTAGTTGTGGCGCCTGGGCTTAGTTGCTCTGCAGCGTGTTGGATCTTCCTAGACCAGGGATTGAGCCTGTGTCCACGGCGTGGGCAGGCAATTCTTTACCACTGAGCCACCAGGGAAGCCTGCCTTTTACGTACTTTTAAAGGACGCAAAATTTTATTCTGAGCTACTTAGCCCAGCAGCACATCAGCTAAAAAGGCTTCCTGGCCACCCTCTCACGCCAGAACATGTGATGGCGCTGTGCCTGAGCACCTTCTGTGCTGGAATATAACGACATCGCTGCATCTGTAACATGGTACTGCTCCTAGTTACCTTTCTAGGTACACTCTGACCGCTTGGGAGAAAGAAACTATTTCTATTAGCTTGGGATCCAGAGATTTCAAAAACATTAAATCAATTCAATCATCATTGATGCGCAGTCATTCTTTCAGGGCCAGCTCACCTCCACCACAAAGCCTTCCCTGACTCTTACTGTCTGTCCATCCTCAACTATGATAGCATCACTTTCAAGGGACAGTCTCACTTTGGACTCTGTTGTTAGGGAAGCATTTCTGGCCTCCCTAACAACTTGGGAGATAAAGTTGTGTTTTATCTCCCAAGTCAGACGCTGACCTCACTGATGCCAGAGACGATACCTAATATATCTTTGAATATCTCGTAAATTTACCAGAATGAACAATTGCACTCATCTCACACGTTAGCAAAGTAATGCTCAAAATTCCCTAAGCCAGGCTTCAACAGTATGTGAACCATGAACTTCCAGATGTTCTAGCTAGATTTAGAAAAGGCAGAGGAAACAGAGATCAAATTACCAACATCTGTTGGATCATAGAAAAAGCAAGAGAATTCCAGAAAAACATCTATTTCTGCTTTATTGACTATGCCAAAGACTTTGACTGTGTGGATCACAACAAAATGTGGAAAATTCTTCAAGAGATAGGAATACCAGACCACCTGATCTTCTTCCTGAGAAATCTGTATACAGATCAGGAAGCAACAGTTAGAACTGGACATGGAACAACAGATTGGTTCCAAATAGGAAAAGGAGTATGTCAAGGCTGTATATTGGCACCCTGCTTATTTAAGTTATATACAGAGTATATCATGCAAAATGCTGGGCTGGATGAAGCACAAGCTGGAATCAAGATTGCTAGGAGAAATATCAATAACCTCAGATATGCAGATGACACCACCCTTATGACAGAATGTGAAGAGGAACTAAAGAGCCTCTTGATGAAAGTGAAAGAGGAGAGTGAAAAAGCTGGCTTAAAACTCAGCATTCAAAAAGCTAAGATCATGGCATCCAGTCCCATCACTGCATGGCAAAAAGATGGGGAAACAATGGAAACAGTGTCAGACTTTATTTTCTTGGACTCCAAAATCACTGCAGATGGTGACTGCAGCCCTGAAATTAAAAGACACTTGCTCCTTGAAAGAAAAGCTATGAAAAACCTAGACAGCATATTAAAAAGCAGAGACATTACTTTGCCAACAAAGGTCCGTCTAGTCAATGCTATGGTTTTTCCAGTGGTCATGTATGTATGTGAGAGTTGGACGGTGAAGAAAGCTGAGTGCCAAAGAATTGATGCTTTTGAACTGTGGTGTTGGAGAAGACTCTTGAGAGTCCCTTCGACTGCAAGGAGATCCAACCAATCCATCCTAAAGGAAATTAGTCCTGAATATTCATTGGAAGGACTGATGCTGAAGCTGAAACTCCAATACTTTGGCCACCTGATGGGAAGAACTGACTCATTGGAAAAGACCCTCATGCTGGGAAAGATTGAAGGCTGGAGGAGAAGGGGACGAAGGAGGATGAGCTGGTTGGATGGCATCACCGACTTGATGGACATGTAGTTTGAGCAAACTCTGGGAGTTGGTGATGGACAGGGAGGCCTGGTGTGCTGCAGTCCATGGGATCGCAGAGTCAGACATGACTGAGCGACTGAACTTAACTGAATGCATGACACTCAAAAAAAAAAAAAAAAAATCATCTGGAGAAGTGCAGGTTAAATAACCTAAAGGAAGAAACTGAACACACCGGTCAAAGCGCAGAAATACTTCAAAGACTAACACAGGCTGTATGAAACACAGTCTGCCTTCGCTGTCCACCCCCGCTCTTGATTAAACACATAGGGAGATGCACGGTGCTTAGGGCCTAACACCCAGCCCTTCCTCCGTGTCTGTCTTTCAGGGCTCCCAGCCTCTTTGTCATCCTTGTCTTCAGGGATCCCCAGGTGGGGGAAGCCCCCAGCTGTGCACAGAAACAGCCTTTCTTTATCCTTAATAGCCAGGTGCTTCTGGTTCACTGACAACTTTTCAATGAAGTCCGAGTCTCCTAGAAGTGACTTCCTAGCAACGTACGTCACCACCTTATGTACACAACTCCAGGCAATGTCATGTTATTCACACTTCATGGGATGCTTGGGGATATTATTACTTTTATTATTGAAAGAAAGAAAGAATGGAGGAGGGAAGGAAGAAAAGGAAGGAAGGGAGGGAGAATGGGAAGTGGGCAAGGGAGAGAGGGAGGAAGGAAAGAGACAAGGGAAGGTGAGAGGGAGGGAAGGAGGGAAATGGAGCCCACGTGGAAGAAATGTTGTCTACTGCCTCTCCTTAGGAAGGCGTGAAGGGTCTTCTATCTAAAATGTAATGTCATGGTAGTTCTGCTCCAGTTGCAATGATCCTACAGGTCTAGGTTATAATCACCAGATTTCCTTCCTTCCTTCACTCAACGGTCACTAACTGAGCATCTTTGATATATGGCAACC
This sequence comes from Bos indicus, assembly GCF_029378745.1. NCBI lineage: Eukaryota > Metazoa > Chordata > Mammalia > Artiodactyla > Bovidae > Bos > Bos indicus. Next base: position 83,420,439 of record NC_091774.1, on the reverse strand, counting down.
TGGAACATCCTGAGAATGCAGCAGTGCATGGACAGAGAAGACGGTCACCTTGTGGGGATTGCGATCTAATGGGAAAGACAGAAAGTGAACAAAGAAGATACGTGTATTTCAAGGTGGACTCTCTGTACCGCCAATCCGTTGACTAAGGTTAAGGGTGGTGTAAGATACTCCGGGAGATGGTGATGTACAGGAAGGCCTGGTGTGCTGTGATTCATGGGGTCGGACATGAGCGACTGAACTGAACTGAACTGAACTGAAGATGCTCTTATGAGGAATCTCTGTACAGTGCTGATCCATTGATTAAGGTTAAGGATGATGTAAGATGGTCTTAAGAGGACTCTCTGTACCATGCCAATCCGTTGACTTAAGTTAAGGGTGGTGTAAGATGCTCTTAAGAGGAATCTCTATACAGTGCCAATCTGTTTACTTAGGTTAAGGGTGATGTAAGAAGATGGTAGGTGTTGCAAGAGGGCATCAGAGGGCAGACACACTGAAACCATACTCACAGAAAACTAGTCAATTTAATCACACTAGGACCACAGCCTTGTCTAACTCAATGAATCTAAGCCATGCCCGTGGGGCAACCCAAGACGGGAGGGTCGTGGTGGAGAGATCTGACAGAATGTGGTCCACTGGAGAAGGGAATGGCAAACCACTTCAGTATTCTTGCCTTGAGAACCCCATGAACAGTATGAAAAGGCAAAATGATAGGATACTGAAAAAGAAACTCCCCAGGTCAGTGGGTGCCCAACATGCTACTGGAGATAAGTGGAGAAATAATTCCAGAAAGAATGAAGGGATGGAGCCAAAGCAAAAAGAATACCCAGCTGTGGATGTGACTGGTGATAGAAGCAAGGTTCGATGCTGTAAAGAGCAATATTGCATAGGAACCTGGAATGTCAGGCCCATGAATCAAGGTAAATTGGAAGTGGTCAAACAGGAGATGGCAAGAGTGAATGTCGACATTCTAGGAATCAGCGAACTGAAATGGACTGGAATGGGAGAATTTAACTCAGATGACCATTGTATCTACTACTGCGGGCAGGAATCCCTCAGAAGAAATGGAGTAGCCATCATGGTCAACAAAAGAGTCTGAAATACAGTACTTGGATGCAATCTCAAAAACGACAGAATGATCTTTGTTTGTTTCTGAGGCAAACCATTCAATATCACAGTAATCCAAGTCTATGCCCCAACCAGTAACACTGAAGAAGCTGAAGTTGAACGGTTCTATGAAGATGTACAAGACCTTTTAGAACTAACACCCAAAAAAGATGTCCTTTTCATTATAGGGGACTGGAATGCAAAAGTAGGAAGTCAAGAAACACCTGTAGTAACAGGCAAATTTGGCCTTGGAATATGAATGAAGCAGGGCAAGACTAATAGAGTTTTGCCAAGAAAATGCACTGGTCATAACAAACACCCTCTTCCAACAACACAAGAGAAGACTCTATACATGGACATCACCAGATGGTCAACACCGAAATCAGATTGATTATATTCTTTGCAGCCAAAGATGGAGAAGCTCTATGCAGTCAACAAAAACAAGACCAGGAGCTGACTGTGGCTCAGACCATGAACTCCTTATTGCCAAATTCAGACTGAAATTGAAGAAAGTAGGGAAAACCACTAGACCATTCAGGTATGACCTAAATCAAATCCCTTATGATTATACAGTGGAAGTGAGAAATAGATTTAAGGGCCTAGATCTGATAGATAGAGTGCCTGATGAACTATGGAATGGGGTTCGTGACATTGTACAGGAGACAGGGATCAAGACCATCCCCATGGAAAAGAAATGCAAAAAAGCAAAATGGCTGTCAATGCCTTACAAATGCCTTACAAATAGCTGTGAAAAGAAGAGAAGCAAAAAGCAAAGGAGAAAAGGAAAGATATAAACATCTGAATGCAGAGTTCCAAAGAATTGCAAGAAGAGATAAGAAAGCCTTCTTCAGCGATCAATGCAAAGAAATAGAGGAAAACAACAGAATGGGAAAGACTAGAGATCTCTTCAAGAAAACTAGAGATACCAAAGGAAGATTTCATGCAAAGATGGGCTCGATAAAGGACAGTAATGGTATGGACCTAACAGAAGCAGAAGAAATTAAGAAGAGATGGCAAGAATACACAGAAGAACTGTACAAAAAAGATCTTCATGACCCAGATAATCACGATGATGTGATCACTGACCTAGAGCCAAACATCCTGGAATGTGAAGTCAAGTGGGCCTTAGAAAGCATGATTAAGAACAAAGCTAGTGGAGGTGATGGAATTCCAGTTGAGCTATTCCAAATCCTGAAAGATGACGCTGTGAAAGTGCTGCATTCAATATGCCAGCAAATTTGGAAAACTCAGCAGTGGCCACAGGACTGGAAAAGGTCAGTTTTCATCCTAATCCCAAAGAAAGGCAATGCCAAAGAATGCTCAAACTACCGCACAATTGCACTCATCTCACACGCTAGTAAAGTAATGCTCAAAATTCTCCAAGCCAGGCTTCAGCAGTATGTGAACCGTGAACTTCCTGATGTTCAAGGTGGTTTTAGAAAAGGCAGAGGAACCAGAGATCAAATTGCCAACATCCGCTGGATCATCGAAAAACAAGAGAGTTCCAGAAAAACATCTATTTCTGCTTTATTGACTATGCCAAAGCCTTTGACTGTGTGGATCACAATAAACTGTGGAAAATCCTGAAAGAGATGGGAATACCAGACCACCTGATCTGCCTCTTGAGAAACCTCTATGCAGGTCAGGAAGCAACAGTTAGAACTGGACATGGAACAATAGACTGGTTCCAAATAGGAAAAGGAGTATGTCAAGGCTGTATATTGTCACCCTGTTTATTTAACTTATATGCAGAGTACATGATTAGAAACGCTGGACTGGAAGAAACACAAGCTGGAATCAAGATTGCTGGGAGAAATATCAATAACCTCAGATATGCAGATGACACCACCCTTATGGCAGAAAGTGAAGAGGAACTAAAAAGCCTCTTGATGAAAGTGAAAGAGGAGAGTGAAAAAGTTGGCTTAAAGCTCAATATTCATAAAACGAAGATCATGGCATCAGATCCCATCACTTCACGGGAAATAGATGGGGAAACAGTGGAAACAGTGTCAGACTTTGCCGGGAGCCAGCATATTGCATATTGCATATTGCGTATTGAGTGCAGCACTTTCCACAGCATCATCTTTCAGGATCTAGAATAGCTCAACTGGAATTCTATCACTGCTGGGAGCCAGCGTGAGGAGCTCCACTCATGATAAAGGTCATGAGGAAGGAGGCTTGGCATACGCAAAGGTGGGATTGAGCCTCAGGAGTCCCCCTGGAAATTCTCGAGCATCTACCCCCAAAACCAGAGTCTGCCTACTTTCTGCTTTGTGCTCTCACCTACACCTCTGACTTTACGGGGGGCTGTCCCCCACTACCTCTCTCTGAAAAAAAGAGTTAGCTTACAGCTCCAGTTAATAATTCCTGGGTGTGACAGTGTTTCAACCTACAAACTCCTTTGGAAGTCCTCTAGCCTGCCTGAATAGGTTTTTCCGGCCACATGTGATTGTTCAGAGCCTCCCAACTGTGAGAGGCATGAGATGTTCTAAACTGTCTAAACACAGAGTCCTTTCAGTAGTTAAAAGATTGATTAGAAATTGTATTGGTGAAGGGTATTTCATTTATTGGGCCAATGTTTGCTACTAAGTCTCCATATCCCTTACCTGCTGTGTCCCTGGCAGTGTATTGATTAATATAATTGGTGTAAGTAGTAGCTTTAATGTTTGTAACCTTGGACCCTTGAGTTAATTCTTTTCTTGACTGAGCCCACCACACCTTTGCCCTATAGGAATGCAACTTTATCTAATGCTTTTGGAGGGTGGCTCCTGACTTTGGAATAATCACCTTTAGAGAAAAATAAGTTTCTTAAAATGTTAACAGGCCTCCTGGCCAGAAGATGCTGTAATTCACCTGAACTTTTGCATATGATAAGTTTGAAAGCCTGGCTTCGATTAGGATCAGGAACTGCTGTCCTTGCAAGACTCTACCCCTTCCCCCATTATCCTCTATGCACAACTTAAGGTATAAAACTACTTTGGAAAATAAAGTGCGGGCCTTGTTCACCGAAACTTGGTCTCCCCATGTTGCTCTCTCTCTCACTCTGGCTGAGTCTCCATCTGGAGTGCGGAACCCACCATGGTTACTAATTATGCCTGGGCTTCTAAGATCCGACCGGGGAGGCCTCAGTGTCTCCTCTCCTGCAGGAGAATGGAAGGATGCCTGCGGCCTACGTAAGTTGTGCAAACTTCTTGTCTTGAAGTTTTATTGGTCTCCTGTGTAAACCAAGCTACTCAGCCTCTTTTCTCCACTGAATTTCCTCACTGAGCTATCCTCATTCTATTACTCTTTATATCCTTAATTAACGTTTAATTAAGCAGTTGTTTCCTGATCCTCGCCGACGCCGTCTCTCCTTCGAATACCCTGGATGAGCCGGGGCTGGACCCCGGCAAGACTTTATTTTTTGGGGCTCCAAAATCACTGCAGATGGTGACTGCAGCCATGAAATTAAAAGATGCTTACTCCTTGGAAGGAAAGTTATGACCAACCTAGATAGCATATTGAAAAGCAGAGACATTACTTTGCCAACAAAGGTCCGTCTAGTCAGATCAGATCAATCGCTCAGTCGTGTCAGACTCTTTTCGACCCCATGAATCGCAGCATGCCAGGCCTCCCTGTCCATCAAGGCTATGGTTTTTCCAGTGGTCATGTATGGATGTGAGAGTTGGACTGGGAAGAAGGCTGAGTGCCGAAGAATTGATGCTTTTGAACTGTGGTGTTGGAGAAGACTCTTGAGAGTCCCTTGGACTGCAAGGAGATCCAACCAGTCCATTCTGAAGGAGAACAGCCCTAGGATTTCTTTGGAAGGAATGATGCTAAAGCTGAAACTCCAGTACTTTGGCCACCTCATGCGAAGAGTTGACTCATTGGAAAAGACTCTGATGCTGGGAGGGATTGGGGGCAGGAGGAGAAGGGGACAACAGAGGATGAGATGGCTGGATGGTGTCACTGACTCGATGGATGTGAGTCTGAGTGAACTCCGGGAGTTGGTGTTGGACAGGGAGGCCTGGCGATGCTGCGATTCATTGGGTCGCAAAGAGTTGGACACGACTGAGCAACTGATCTGATCTGATCTGATCTGAAGATGCTCTTAACAGGAGTTGGATTTTTGAACACAAGCCACTTGTTCTCCTTGCTTGGTCCTGAAATAAACCTTTCTCTGCTCAAAAAAAAAAAAAAAAAAAAACAAGAAAAAGATGCTATTAAGAAACAGGCCTATATGCAATGTCTTATTGAGTTCTAGGAGGAAGCCGTGGCTCTAAATTCTAACCAGGGCTCCATGGTATATGGAGAAGTAAGGAAACCAAAGATGCAGTGAAAACAGTCTTTGCCTACTTTACATGTTGTGTCAGCCTGCTAATGAATGCTGGTGCTAAAACAACAGAAAAGATCATTATAGACTGCAATAATTTCCACAAAGGCGATCAACATGATAACATAAACTGAGGAATATTTATTATTTTCTAAATAAACATTTCTTTATTTGGCCGTGCAGTCACAGCTGTGGCGTGCGGGACCTCTAATTGTGGCGTGGAACTCTTCATTGCAGCATGTGGAATCCAGTTCCCTGACCAAGGGTCCAGCCTGGGCCCCCTGCACCGGGAGCTTGGAGTCTTAGCCATGGTGCCACCAGGGAAGTCCCAGGGGCATATCTGCTTTAGAAAAGACTGGGAGTGTCTATACACTACCCTCAGTTTCCCCTATCGTTAATGTGATTAAAGTACATTTGTCATTACTAGTTAACCAGTATTGACACATTTCTTGAGAACTAAATTCCATACTTTCTTCACATGCTACCTTTTTCTGTCCAAGCGTCCCATCCACCTGATACCACATAATACTCAGTTGTGGTGTCCCGTAAGGTTCTTCTTGGCCGTGAGTTTCTCAGACTTTGCTTATTTTGAATAACCTTGACAGTTTTGAGACGTTCTGGCCAGGTATTTTGAAGAATTTCCTTCAGATTGAATTTTTCTGACAGTGAGACAAAGGGTTCTGGGTTTTGGGAAGAAAGACACGGAGGTGAAGCATCATTCTAACCACGTTGTGTCAAGGGCACATACTGAAAACATGGCTTCACTGTTGACATTGACTTTGATCAACGGATGGAGGTTGCATTTGTCATGTGCTCCAGTGTAAACTTACCTTTTTTCCTCCCTTTCCATGTTGGTTTTTTGGGAAGGAAGTCACCACTTACTTTCACGCTTGAGGAATATAGAGTTTGTTATTCAGTCGCTCAGTCGAGTCTGACTCTTTGCGATCCCATGGACTGCAGCACCCCAGGCTTCCCTGTCTTCCACTATGTCCCGGAGTTTGCTCAAACTCATGTCCATATAATACAGAGTTATTCTCCCCCAGATTGAGAAGGAAGTATCTACTGTTTGGGACATTTGTCTGTTCTCCCTCTTTAATTTTATTCAAATGTATTTATATCAGCATCTAATCATGATTATTTATTTTGTCCTTTAGGTCCTAATCCATATTGCTTTATTTTTTGACAATGAACCATTTTACTTATTACAAGCAAGAAGTGGGGAAAGATAAAAGGAAGGAAGGACTGGAGTAAAATGGGGGATGGTTCTTCTTGCGGTTTAGTCACTAAGTCGTGTCTGACTCTTTGCAACCCCATGGACTGTAACCTGCCAGGCTTTTCTGTCCATGGGATTCTCCAGTCAAGAATACTGCAGTGGGTTGCCATTTCTTTCTCCAGGGGATCTTTCTGACCCAGGGATGAAACCCAGGTCTCTTGCATTGGCAGGCGGATTCTTTACCACTAAGTTCAGTTCAGTTCAGCTCAGTTGCTCAGTCATGTCCAGCTCTGTGTGACCCCATGAATCGTAGCACACCAGGCCTCCCTGTCCATCACCAACTCCCAGAGTTCACCCAGACCCACGTCCATCGAGTCAGTGATGCCATCCAGCCATCTCATCCTCTGTTGTCCCCTTCTCCTCCTGCCCCCAATCCCTCCCAGCATCAGAGTCTTTTCCAATGAGTCAACTCTTCCCATGAGGTGGCCGAAGTATTGGAGTTTCAGCTTCAACATCAGTCCTTCCAAAGAAATCCCAGGGCTGATCTCCTTCAGAATGGACTGGTTGGATCTCCTTGCAGTCCAAGGGACTCTCAAGAGTCTTCTCCAACACCACAGTTCAAAAGCATCAATTCTTTTCATTCAATTCAAGCCTTGACTAGACAGACCTTTGTTGGCAAAGTAATGTCTTTGATTTTCAATATGCTATCTAGGTTGGTCATAACTTTCCTTCCAAGGAGTAAGCGTCTTTTAATTTCATGGTTGCAGTCACCATCTGCAGTGATTTTGGAGGCCCCAAAAATAAAGTCTGACACTGTTTACACTGTTTCCCCATCTGTTTCCCATGAAGTGATGGGACCAGATGCCATGATCTTCATTTTCTGAATGTTGAGCTTTAAGCCAACTTTTTCACTCTCCTCTTTCACTTTCATCAAGAGGCTTTTGAGTTCCTCTTCACTTTCTGCCATAAGGGTGGTATCATCTGCATATCTGAGGTTATTGATATTTCTCCCGGCAATCTTGATTCCAGCTTGTGCTTCTTCCAGCCCAGCGTTTCTCATTATGTACTCTGCATACAAGTTAAATAAGCAGGGTGACAATATACAGCCTTGACATACTCCTTTTCCTATTTGGAACCAGTCTGTTGTTCCATGTCCAGTTCTAACTGTTGCTTCCTGACCTGCATAGAGGTTTCTCAAGAGGCAGGTCAGGTGGTCTGGTATTCCCATCTCTTCCAGAATTTTCCACAGTTTATTGTGATCCACACAGTCAAAGGCTTTGGCATAGTCAATAAAGCAGAAATAGATGTTTTTCTGGAACTCTCTTGCTTTTTTGATGATCCAGCAGATGTTGGCAATTTGATCTCTGGTTCCTCTGCCTTTTCTAAAACCACCTTGAACATCAGGAAGTTCACGGTTCACGTATTGCTGAAGCCTGGCTTGGAGAATTTTGAGCATTACTTTACTAGTGTGTGAGATGACTGCAATTGTGCGATAGTTTGAGCATTCTTTGGCATTGCCTTTCTTTGGGATTAGGATGAAAACTGACCTTTTCCAGTCCTGTGGCCACTGCTGAGTTTTCCAAATTTGCTGGCATATTGAGTGCAACACTTTCACAGTATCATCTTTCAGAATTTGAAATAGCTCAACTGGAATTCTATCACCTCCACTAGCTTTGTTCGTAGTGATGCTTTCTAAGGCCCACTTGACTTCACATTCCAGGATGTCTGGCTCTAGGTCAGTGATCACATCATCGTGATTATCTGGGTCATGAAGATCTTTTTTGTATAGTTCTTCTGTGTATCCTTGCCATCTCTTCTTAATATCTTCTGCTTCTGTTAGGTCCATACCATTACTGTCCTTTATTGAGCCCATCTTTGCATGAAATCTTCCTTTGGTATCTCTAGTTTTCTTGAAGAGATCTCTAGTCTTTCCCATTCTGTTGTTTTCCTCTATTTATTTGCATTGATCGCTGAAGAAGGCTTTCTTATCGCTTCTTGCTATTCTTTGGAACTCTGCATTCAGATGTTTATATCTTTCCTTTTCTCCTTTGCTTTTTGCTTCTCTTCTTTTCACAGCTATTTGTAAGGCCTCCCCAGACAGCCATTTTGCTTTTTTGCATTTCTTTTCCATGGGGATGGTCTTGATCCCTGTCTCCTGTACAATGTCACGAACCTCATTCCATAGTTCATCAGGCACTCTTATCTATCAGATCTAGGCCCTTAAATCTATTTCTCACTTCCACTGTATAATCATAAGGGATTTGATTTAGGTCATACCTGAATGGTCTAGTGGTTTTCCCTACTTTCTTCAATTTCAGTCTGAATTTACCACTAAGGAAGCAAGAAAAGAGATGAGATTTCTTTTCTTAGTTCTGTCTTTTGAACATCCATCCATTTCAGAGAAGAGATGCAGGGCAAAAATTAGGCTAGGTGGGACTTCCCTGGTGGTCCAGTGGCTAAGACTCCACACCTGCCATGCAGAAGGCTTGATCCCTGGCTGGCCGCAACAAAGATCAAAGATTCTGTGTGCCCCACCTAAGAGCTGGAGCAGCCAAATATCCTTAAAAAATCAGACCACGTGTTCAGCCACTGGGTTCTTCCATTCCCTCTTCTGATGTCATCCCATATTCAACATCAAAGTGTGAGATTGTGAGACCTAAAGATGGAAAAAGACATGTTCTCTCTTTAAGGAACTACCAGGCCAGAGAGGGTAACAACATGATAACCAATCACCGTGATCTGAGGCAACAAGGGCTAAACTGAAACGCACATCAAGTACGGTGAGACGCTGGGTTAGCCACAGGAGCCTGCAGAGGCTGCGGCATCGGAGCGCCTGAGGAAAGATGAGCTGGAGTTGTCTAGGAAAATGATTAGGGGAGCACACTCCAAAAGAGAGATGGACATTTGGACTGCCAGGAGGAACTAAGAGAATTGCTTATTTTACCATTAGAGGAAAAAAAAATTATATTTTCCCAAGACATCAAGATTACAAGGAATAAAATAACCAGAATACTAAGGCTTTGTAAGACATGAGAAAGAGGGAAAAGAATATACACCGTGCAGTCTTAAAAGAGTTGTGCCGATGCATGAAACAAGAAAACATCTCTGAACTATTGACCCCAATATTTGAGAACTGGCATTTTTATTTAGATGTGTGCTGAATCTTTTGTGCCCAGTTATTATCAGAGTTCTCTTTGTTAATGTAACACAAATTCAACTTTTTTCTTGAGTCTGATAATTATGTCTTGAGGTCACACAGTGTCCCCGGATAATTATTATAGCTTGCTCTTATACATATCTCTAAGGGTTCTAACTCTGTTTAATAAGGCTCAGGGTAATAATCCAGGGAGTGGTAATTACTGAGCTGAAGCCCTGGTCTCCTGACAAATCTCTTGCTCCTGTGTCAGCATTCAAAACTCCAACACCCATTTCTGGTTCTTGTAAGCTTTTGAAACTAATTATTTCTTTTGTTTACTTTTTAAAAAATACCCATGGCCTTTGGTGACTCCCTTTACCAGCTTCACTCATTAAGACAAGTGAGAACAGGACATGCTGTATTTTCAGATGACTCACCCCCCGACCGTCAGAGTAGAAATCTTGTGTGTGTACAGTACTTTCCCACATGCATAGCTCTTTCAAGAATATTACCATCTTTATCCTCTTAACAGAATCCCTATGAAACAAACGTTATAACGTACATTTGTCAGACTGAGAAATGGATCATCAAGACACTTAAGGGATTTGCCCAAGGTCACTCAGCTAGTAAGGGGCAGGCTGTCTGTCAACTTAAGTGCTCTGATTAAGTCCAGCTCATGCTGAAGGCAGCTCACAAGTTCTCAAACAAATGATGTTTCAGTGCATTGTGTGGTTCTAAATATGAAACTCCATAATCCACATCTGCTTTATGAAAACTTGGATTCCATGTTTTAACTGGTCCATTCCCTCTCACCATATTTGCAAAGATTTGTGTGAATATCAACCCAGCAGATGTAAACAAATCAACCTAATGCCTGGAAGCAAATGTTCAAACCTTTGAACATTATCTAATCCAAACTTCTAATTTTTACAAAAAAAAAAACAACAAAAAAAAGCGGGCAGGACTCTTAGAAGGTTCCAGCACCTGTCAGTGACAACACCAGACTTAGAACCCTGGCCCACCCTGTCATCAGCCCAGTGCTCTTTCCAACTGACCACGTGAAATGAAAGAACGAGACAGCTTCTCAGAGCCTGCCGTCTAAAACATGCTATCATGGTTATCGGCCTTCGGGTCCTAGCTTGGAATCTGGTCTCAGAAATAGTAGTACTATCTTCCAACTGTATAGCACGTTTCCATTTACAAAATGTTTTCACATGTACTTAAGCCTCAAGAACAAAATGTTTCTAGCTTGCTCTTACATTATCCTTATTTGACAAATGGGGAGTCCACCTAGGTTCTGAGAGTCTGAGTGGTCTGCCCAAGGTCCTTTGATGGCAAGTGTATTTCTCTTTCTACTTTTTTGTGCTTCCTTTACAGTAAACTAGTTACAGGACTATTAGGGGAGACTGCATATCCAAACAGGTAAGCTGCCTTGCCCAGGAATTTAAATTTATGTTTGAACTGACATTTGTCATCATTATAAAAGTAGTCCATAATTATTAAAGAAAGTGCATAAGTGACTAGAAATTAAAAGTTATTAAAATTCATCTTTATTCCCACTACTCAAGAACAACTGTTATTAGCATTTTGTTAAATTTCCACTTGATCTCTTATATAGCATACTTTTAATGTACCTGTAATAATACGTTATCCTCTTTCACGAAAAGCTGTGTTCATTTCCTGCGTCGTTCAAACCTACAATTGACATAGGTTTTTATAACTAAGATTCCATCATGTTCTTAAGAAATTATTGTTTGAGAGATCATGGCCAATGTTTTATTAAAATTCTCTTACATATAGATCCTATAGTATATGATATCTGCTAAGTCACTTCAGTTGTGTCCGACTCTGTGCGGCCCCATAGACGGCAGCCCACCAGGCCCCCCCATCCCTGGCATTCTCCAGGCAAGAACTGCCGAGGACCAGCCCCGGCTGATCCAGGGTATTCGAAGGGGAGACGGCGTCGGCGACCTATTCAAATGGTAATTAGAGATATAAAGAGTAATAGAATGAGGATAGCTCAGTAGGAAAATTCAGTGGAGAAAAGAGGCTGAGTAGCTTGGTTTACACAGAAAATCAATATAACCCGTGACACCAGGTTAGCTCTGACCACGGAGGCCGCAGGCGCCCTCTCGAATAGCGGAAGGTGCCCCACCTTAGACACCTTCTCGAGTGGGTCTTAGAAGCCCAGGCAAATAAGTGGTCGCAGAGGATATCCACGCTCCAGATGGAGACTTCAGCCGGAAGTTAAAGGAAAGAATGACATGGGGAGACCAAGCGTTGGTGAGCAAGGCCCATAGCTTTATTTTTAACAGGGGCTTTTATACCCTAAGTTACACATAGAGGATAATAGGGGATGCAAAGTCAGCAGTCTTTGATTCTTATCAAAAACCAGGGTTTCTTTCCTGCAAATTTATCGTATACAAATGGTTTAGGTGATTTACATCATCTTCTGGCCAGAAGGCCTACTAACATTTTATGACTCTTGACAAGGACTTATCAACAAAGACTTATTTTCTCTAAGAGTAATTATTTTAAGGTTTGGCGCCATCTTCCAAAGATAAAATTGCATTCCTATAGGGAGGATGTGTAATGGGTTTACAACAAAGGAAAGAATGTATTACCTTAAGGGTCTAAAGTTGCTAGCACCAAGGCCACTACTTATTTTTTCTACATACCAACTATATTAATTAATACACATTCAAGGATACAATACAGGGGATGTGGAAACTTGGCAGCAAGCACTGGCTCATCAATGAAATCCTTTACTAGTTTATTCTGACAGTTTCTAACTCTCTGAGAGGTTCTAAGCTATTTGAATATCTTAAGCTTCCCGTGCCTCTTGAGGCTGGGAGACTGTAAACAATCGTATGCATAGTTATAGGAGTCCGGGTAAACTTGTCAGGTGAGTTAGAGAGCCATCTGGGGGGTTTGGATTTAAACACTCCTAATTGCCCAGGAACTTTATTAATTGGAGCTGTAAGTTAACTCTTTGACAGAGAGAGCGAGATGGTGGTAGGGGACAGCCCCCAGTAAAGTCAGAGGTGAGAGCACAAAGCAATAAAGTAGGCAGACTCTGGTTTTTTGGGGGGTAGATGCTCGAGAATATCCGGGCGGACTCCTGAGGCTCGATCCCGCCTTTGCGTATGCCGAGCCTCCTTCCTCATGACCTTTGTCACGAGTGGAATGCCTCACCAGCTCCCGGCAAAGAACACTGGAGTGGGTTGCCATTTCTGTCTCCTCAATGATATCTAGGAGTTAAAATAACCCAACTGGGGTGGGGGGTGGGTGAATGGAAATTCAGATAAAGGAAGGGAAGCCCGTGTTGATGACTGCTGGGGCTGAGTGAAGGCCCTTAGGGGTTCCCTGGACTTCTCTTGCTATTTGCATATTTTGACATTCAGTTGAGTTCAGTTCAGTCTCTCAGTTGTGTCCGACTCTTTGTGACCCCCATGGACTGCAGCACGCCAGACCTCCCTGTCCATCACCAACTCCCAGAGTTTACTCAAACTCATGTCCATTGAGTCAGCAATGCCATCCAGCCATCTCATCCTCTGCCATCCCCTTCTCCTCCTGCCCTCAATCTTTCCCAGCATCAGGGTCTTTTCCAGTGAGTCAGCTCTTCGCATCAGGTAGCCAAAGAATTGGAGTTTCAGCTTCAGCATTTTAACAATACCCACAATAAAAAGTTGTGGGGGTTTTTTTGTGTTTTTTTTTTTAAGAAAAATATCTCATCATGTGGGCTTATCAGGTGGTGCAATGGTAAAGAATCCACCTGCAACGCAGGAGACAGCGGATTAGATCTCCAGATCAGGAAGACCCCTGGAGGAGGAAATGGCAACCCACTCCAGTACTCTTGCCTGGGAAATTTCGTGGACAGAGAAACCTGGTGGGCTACAGTCCACAGGGTCACAGAGAGTTGGACACGACTTATCCACTGAGCTTTCTCAATCACACACACATCTCATTATGTGATTGTTGAGGTGTGTCCTAGATGCAGACTGTCATTCTCAGCTCTGCACGCTCTCCCCGCCCTGGCTGCACCCTGGACTGGGCAGGGCAAGCTGGCAGGCTCCCTGGATGCTGGTCTTGGTCATGTGACTCTCTCTGACCAATGGAAGGTTAGCATACACGATGGGGCACAGATTTCAGACACGCTGACTTGGTTTGACTAATCCCGTTACCTTCCTGTATCACAATGAGAAAACCACACCCCAGGAAGCATGACGCTTCACTCTGGACCAAAAACAACGCGTGTGCAGAAGACGAAACCCAGTCTGAAGACAAGCCTGTGCTGCCTGCAGCTTGGATCAGAGCAACCCACACTGGCCCACAGTCACCGGCACAATTGTTTTAAGTAAATAAGTATATTCACGCTTATAGGTCACTGGGTTTGGGACTGGTTTGCTACACAACATCTTCGAAGCAAGAGCTGATTAATACAGAGTCAAACCATGCTACCCAAACTGAATGTTTTAGGTGTGTCCAGTTTTTTAATAATACAATTAATGTACTTTTTTTTGCACCTAAGACGGCTCCATTATTTCTGATCATTAAGTTCAGATGTGCTGTTTATATGGGTAGGTTGAGAAAGTTTTATTTACGGATATTTTTCTAAAAAGGAAAATTATGAAGAGAATCGGAACAAGCTCATTCTTTTCTTCCTGATGTCAGAAAGATTGTAAATGTAATTCTTTTTTGACATTCAAAAGGATTCTTTCCTGTTTCTCATGGAACTTGCTGAAACTAGCTCATCTGTTATCTTTCTCAAGTTCTGCCTCTTTCTTTCCAAATCCCAAGAACAAAAAAGCACAGAGGCCAGCTTGTGTAGTAGCCGCACCCACTGTTAGGCGGGTGGGTTTCACTGCGAATAAAAGTGCTCTTTCATTTGATTTTCTAGACACCGATCTATCTTAATGGATATATGTGGTACGTTCAGTTTACAAAAACTGGAACTGAATCAGTGAACCCCACCTAGACCCATTCTTCACCTGGGAAAGTCAGCAATGTATGGCTGAGAAGTGAGCCGAAAGGTATTATGAGTATCTATAGGCGACGGAACCAGGCGTCCGATGTTGCAACAATTTAATAATTATTTGAAGAAAGTCTCTGACCTCTTCTGAGTCACCACTGTGCTGAGAATTGGAGTTGTTCTCATGGAAATTCCAACTATGCTTTGTAAGTGCATCTAAGATAAGGCAGAAGTAGAATGGAGAGACGGGAAAGGGACGAGGGAAGGGAAGGAGAAGGAGGTGGCGGGGAGACGGAAGGAGAAGGAGGTGGCGGGGAGACGGAAGGAGCTGTTCCTGAGGTCGGGGAGACACAGACATTCTTTGCACACTTGTTGCAACAGCTCCCAGAGGAGGAAAGGGGGACAGTGAGGAGTGAGTGTGGGGGGAGGAGGGGGAGCAGAAAGAAGGGGCTGCTCCTGGGGGCAGCGTGAGGGTTGCTTTTACATATATGTATCATTTCTTATGTGTTTATTTATTTTTGTTTTGGTTTTTTTTTTTTACATATATGTATTATTTCTTATTTTTGTTTTGGAGGGTTTTTTACATACATGTATTATTTATTACTTGTTTGTTTATTTTTTACATATATCTATTATTTCTTATTTTGTTTATTTTTGTTTTGGGGGGTTTTTACATGTATGTGTTATATATTTTTTGTTTATTTTTCTTTTTTTTTAACATATATGTATTATTCCTGATTTGTTCGTTTATCTGTTCATTTTTGGCTGCACTGGGTCTTTGTAACCACCCGCAGGCCTTCTCTAGTTGCCCTGAGCAGGGGCTACTCTCTAGCTGCGTACGGGCTTCTCCTTGCGGAGGCTTCTCTGCTGCCCAGAGCTCCAGGCCGCGGGCTCAGGCGTGGGGCCCGGGCCTAGTTGCTCCACAGCATGTGGGGTCTTAGTTTCCGGTCCAGAGATTGAACTGATGCCCCCTGCCCTGGCAGGTGGATGCTTGATCACTGGACCACCAGGGAAGTCTCTTCAGCTTGGGTTAGGGCCTAAACTGTGTGTGTGTGTGTAACACTGAACACCTAACTGTTAGACGGAAATGTTAAGTCACACAGGATTCTATCTGGTGTCTCGCTTATTCCAATTAGTAATCTGCACCTGGAACCAAGCTGGTCCCTCTGCAATGCTCCTTGACAGCAGGGACCCTCGAAGTGCGTTTCCGTGGCCACGACCACCCAGGTCACCTCGAAAGCCGTTACAAGTGTGAACTCTCGGGCCCCACCCCAGACCTACTCAGTCAGAAACTGGAGGAGGTGGAGCTCAGCAACCTGTTTCCACAAGCCTTCCAAGTGACCCTGATACTTAATAAAGTTTAAGACCCACTGCCCGAGAAAGTGGTCCAGCTGGGGCATCAGCAGCGTTCCAGCTCTCCCCAAATCTTGACCATCTGTCCCCCCATCCTGCTTCTCTGCCATGGTTCCTATCACCCCAAGTCGCCGTGATTTCTCTGGTTATTAGAGTCAAAGAAATTCTCTTACCTCCACCACCCCTTCATGTTGTAGTTTCAATGTCAGTTCCATTTTCCGTGAGAAGGGATATTTCAAAGCAAAAATGGGATATTCAGATGCATTCCACACGTGTTCCAGCACCCTGTGGCCAGTCTGGCACCTGAAAAGCAATTTATCTCTTAGTTCAGTTCTCGAAGTCTTGCTGTGTAGAGTCATTTCCACTCATCTGTGGCTCAGGGGTGATCTCGGGAGTTCATAAACAACCCTATCTGGTTATTTTCCTAAGACCCTCCCTCTCCAGAACCTCCCTGGTGCTTTCCAGTTCCTGAGGTTCTCCTGTTGGGTCAGAAGGCTGAGAAGGCTTTGTTCACCCTGTGCTGAAGGGAGTTTCCCTTGACAGCACCCAAGTCTGAGGCCAAGCAGCAGGAAGACAGGGGAGAGGAAAAATCAACAAAGGTTCACCCTGCCGTCTAGGCCAACAGGTCGTTTCACTGGAAAGGAAAGAGTGAAAGTCACTCAGTCGTGTCCGACTCTTTGCGACCCCATGGACAGTCCATGGAATCCCCCAGGCCAGAATCCTGGAGTGGGGAGCCTTTCCCTTCTCCAGGGGATCTTCCAAACCCAGGGATTGAACCCAGGTCTCCCGCAATGCGGGCAGATTCTTTACCAGCTGAGAGACCACAGGGTAGCCTAATATAATAAAAGAAACCTCCCCCTGGCATTGTACCACTGAGGCTCAGAAGATGAGGCTTTTCTGTGTTAACCTGTTGCTCTTAAGACTTTTGTAAGACTCAGTACCAAACACAAATAATAATCTCAAGCTCACAAAATAGTGTTAGAATAAAAGAGTAATGCAAAAGTATCTGGAAAACATTACATATTGTAATATATGTATATTTTACATACATTTTACATTACTTTTAAATGAGGGGGGATTGTTTTTTGTTTTTAGGTAAGAAAAGTGAAAGTGAAGTCGTGTTCAACTCTTTGTGACCCCATGGACTATAGCCTACCAGGCTCCTCTGTCCATGGGATTTTTTAGGCACAAATACTGGAGTGGGTTGCCATTTCCTTCTCCAAGAGATCTTCCCCACCCGGGGATTGAACCTGGGTCTCCCGCAATGTTGGCAGACACTTTATCATCTGATAAAGGGATCTTCACCCAGGGAAGAAATGGGTTTATTTAGAGATAAACACATTCCATAGACAGCGTATGGGCCATCTCAGAAGGTAAGAGTGACCTTGAAATATGGGGTGGTTAGTTTTTATGAACTGGGTGATTTCATAGGCTAATAAGTGGGAGGATTATTCCAACTATTAGTGGGAAGGGGCAGGAATTTTCAGAAATTGGAACATCACCCACTTTTCGGTCTTTGATAGTTGGCTTTGGAAGCGTCCTGGTGCCTGCAAGTATGTCACTTCGCTTGCTGACGTGTTACGATGACCGCATGCTGAGACTCAAGGGCTAAGGGAGGCAACTCGCCCGCCACTTTTGCCCCATTTGGTTCTAATCGGTGTGGGCTATGTCGTCCTTCCAAAGGGCGTGCTCTGCCCCCTTTTCGAATAAAAGAGTAATGCAAGAGCACCTGGAAAAGATTACATATTGTGATATACATTTTACATTATTTTTAAATGAGTATTTTACTGTGTCTACAAAACTTCAGAATGTCTGAAAAATAAAGAGGTATTCTGTTAGCCCAAAATTTTGCCTTCATCACATAAAATTTCAAGGGACTTGCATCAAAATAATTATATGTTTGATCCAATCTCTCAACCCTTTAGGTAACTAGATACTGTATTACTTAATATTCATTTTCTTTATATAAAAATAGCACTAGTGATCTTACTTTAGAAGAGAAATTACTCTGGCTGTTGCCTTCTGGTGTAACAACACGATCATGGAATATAACATCCACGTAACACCCTAAGAACTAATTTTTATAGCTTTTTCATTAAAAAAAAATTGCATTGGCGTTCAGGTGATTTACAATGCTGTGTGAGTTTCGGGTGTACCTGTGCTCTGCGCTCAGTCGCATCCGACTCTTTGCAATCCCATAGACTGTAGCCCGCCCAGCTCCTCTTGTCCATGGGGTTTTTCAGGCAAGAATACTGGAGTATGTTGCCATTTCCTCCTCCAGAGGATATTCCTCACCCAAGGATGGAAACTTGCTTATCCTGCCTTGGCAACTGAATTCTTTACCACTAGCACCTCCTGGGAGAAGCCCTTTCAGGTGTACTTAGGAACAATTTTCAAAACAATAGAGAAAGAGAATGACGTAATCAAGGCAAAGTACCAGTGAGAAGTGTCAAGTCGACTCCTGAAATGCTGCTGAACAATGACTATTAAGGCTTTTTGCTTTTCCTACTTTGAAATTTCTAAGGGCTACCAACCACTGTTGAAGATGTAAATTTACTTGTTGGTTGTACAACACTTCTGGTGTCCAAGCTCTGAAAGGGGAATCAGATCAGATCAGATCAGATCAGTCGCTCAGTCATGTCTGACTCTTTGCGACCCCATGAATCGCAGCACGCCAGGCCTCCCTGTCCATCACCAACTCTTGAAGTTCACTCAGACTCACGTCCATGGAGTCAGTGATGCCATCCAGCCATCTCATCCTCTGTCGTCCCCTTCTCCTCCTGCCCGCAATCCCTCCCAGCATCACAGTCTTTTCCAATGAGTCAACTCTTCCCAAGAGGTGGCCAAAGTACTGGAGTTTCAGCTTTAGCATCATTCCTTCCAAAGAAATCCTAGGGCTGTTCTCCTTCAGAATGGACTGGTTGGATCTCCTTGCAGTCCAAGGGACTCTCAAGAGTCTTCTCCAACACCACAGTTCAAAAGCATCAATTCTTCGGCGCTCAGCCTTCTTCCCAGTCCAACTCTCACATCCATACGTGACCACTGGAAAAACCATAGCCTTGACTAGACGAACCTTTGTTGGCAAAGTAATGTCGCTGCTTTTGAATATGCTATCTAGGTTGGTCATAACTTACCTTCCAAGGAGTAAGTGTCTTTTAATTTCATGGCTGCAGTCACCATCTGTAGTGATTTTGGAGCCCAGAAAAATAAAGTCTGACACTGTTTCCACTGTTTCCCCATCTATTTCCCATGAAGTGATGGGACCGGATGCCATGATCTTCGTTTTCTGAATGTTGAGCTTTAAGCCAACTTTTTCACTCTCCACTTTCACTTTCATCAAGAGGCTTTTGAGTTCCTCTTCACTTTCTGCCATAAGGGTGGTATCATCTGCATATCTGAGGTTATTGATATTTCTCCCAGCAATCTTGATTCCAGCTTGTGTTTCTTCCAGTCCAGCGTTTCTCATGATGTACTCTGCATATAAGTTAAATAAACAGGGTGACAATATACAGCCTTGACAAACTCCTTTTCCTATTTGGAACCAGTCTGTTGTTCCGTGTCCAGTTCTAACTGTTGCTTCCTGACCTGCATACAAATTTCTCAAGAGGCAGATCAGGTGGTCTGGTATTCCCATGTCTTTCAGAATTTTCCACAGTTGATTGTGATCCACACAGTCAAAGGCTTTGGCATAGTCAATAAAGCAGAAATAGATGCCTTTCTGGAACTCTCTTGCTTTTTCGATGATCCAGCGGATGTTGGCAATTTGATCTCTGGTTCCTCTGCCTTTTCTAAAACCAGCTTGAACATCAGGAAGTTTACGGTTCACATATTGCTAAAGCCTGGCTTGGAGAATTTTGAGCATTACTTTACTAGCGTGTGAGATGAGTGCAATTGTGCGGTAGTTTGAGCATTCTTTGGCATTGCCTTTCTTTGGGAATACCTCACTCTAAATAAAACAGAACGAGATGCCAAACTGCTGAAGAAGAACTTTGACTTAACAGAGATTCCTGCAGGCAAGTCTGAGCTTTGAGGTGTGTACCACAACCTGGCCCTTGCTTCTGGGCAGGGATCTAGGGACTCCACGAGATTAGTGTCAATCCCTGCAGGAACTGTAAAGGCTTAGGGACAGTGAGAAATCTTTAGCATTATACTTGGCTTAGAAGACAGGTTTATTCTTCTATGGGAAGGTAAGTTGTCAGCCAAACCCAGTATCTCTCTTAGCTGCCTTTTAGAGTGTCAGATTCTTTATCTCTGTGTTTAAGATCCAACTATGAAGATACAGACTATAGTAAAGATACAGATTATGCCATTTAGAGTTCTTCACGACAACGAAATGATCCTAATTATTCCTTAGGATAATAAAGATGATCTGTCTTTGGTTTTTGTAACATCTGCAAAAATCTGGAAGGCTGGCAGCACCATAGAATTTTGATCTAAGTCTTGACTTTCTTTTTTTATGTTTGTTTTATTTTGACTTTCTATCCAGATAATCAGACTTATTCATGCCGTGCCATTCATCACAGGGCCTTGTTTTCCCAATTTAGTGCAAATGAAGACAGACGCAGGGAATCAATTGAGCAATTTCCTGTTTGGGTTCAGAGTAGAAAAGTATCGGATAACTTCACAATGAAGAGAAGTGAGAGGTTATGCATCTAGTCACAAGAACGTAATGATCATTTCTCGGTAGACAGGTCAACTCCTTAAGACCCCATTATGTAACACGAATCTGTGTGGTCCTAAAGTATCAAGTAGAAATTCTTTTGGCTCTGGCCCCAAGATTCAGGATGGTCTAGAGAAGTTCCCTACTATTTTTTGTTTCTTATAAAGATCAAAATAAGACCCTACATTGAACTAGTCTTTACAAGAACCTCAAAATCTCCCAGACTATGCTATATATTCTCTCTCTTTCCCAGCACATAAAAGTAAGAAATCACTGATTTATTCATTCATGAATTCATTCTTACATCGCCTCCTACATTCTGGTACTAGTTGCTACATGCACTGGTAGGCACAAGATTCAAGAGCCATGACACCCTCCTTCTTGGAGAACCTGAAATGAGAGAAAAAATATATATATATACAGTCTTAGTCATCAATTACAGTCATTAAAACCCAGGAAGGTAAAGATACACTGGCAATTTCTCACAGAGTTAGGAATATTTTTATGGTCAGGGATTTCTCCATGAGACTGGGTTGTACTGGTTCAACTTGGAGTAATAACAATGCCACACCAATGTACTTCTACCTTGTCCTGGGCAGATAATCAGATGCAGGAAGGCATATTATTCTACAGAAAGAAATGAAAGCAGGAAAAAATGATCATGGGGTTCTTATACAATATTACATCAGAATAACTCGTGCTGTCTGATAAAACTCACACAGGGCCACTAGTACAGCTTTTGATAAATCAATTATGATAATACCTAGCCTGTCGTGACAACACCAGGCCCCATGTAAACCATTCCGTCATTTAACCTTTACAACAATTGTGTAGGGTAGATGCTAATTACTTGTACTTTGAAGATGAAACTGAAATGCACATAGATAAGGTTGCCATAGTTACACAGCTGGCAAAAAAACTGTGTAACTAAGCAAAGGTCTTCTTGAATCCAGACTCAAGGTTTTGTTTTTTCATTTTATCACTTAGTCTTTTACTTTTTATTGCACACATCAGTATTTTATACAAAAAAAAAAACCTCTTAAACTCTAATTATAGTGTTTTCTTCTGATTCTTTCTAATGTAGAGAAATTTTTATACAAGTTCAATCAGTAAACACAATAATTTGTGTTTTAACACTTTGAGTCTCATTTAAACATTTTTCCATGTGGTTGTACATATATCAATACGACTTAATGGCTATATAACAATCTATGATAGCAATCATAATACATAAAAATATACTTATTCAGTTTCCAATTACTGAGTTTTTTTTTAATTCAAATGAATACAATCACTAGAAATATCTTCATACAAATAGCCTTTTTTTCTTTTAAAATATTTTCCTGGGCATGTGCTACTCAGAGTGAGTTAGATCTATCAAGACAGGTTGGTTGTAGAGTACTTATTACATTCTTCTAAATAGCTTTTAACCCTACCAGACTTTACTGCCAATTTTGTGGACCAATCAGTATGGCTGTGTTTTAAAGAACCAGAGGTTGGCCCCTGTGGTGTCTATAACCACAGCTTTGAGTCTGCAGATATATGAACCGCTTCTAGGCTCAGCCAAGTCTCACTCATGTAAATTTTATTCGAATCAGTAGTATTTTTACAGTAGCGCAACCACAGACACCTTGTAGATTCAAAGAATTAGCTTAAAATTTTGGATGAAACTCTTTTTATCTTTTCCTCTAGTTTTAAATGTCATTAAGGTCATGCTTCTGTGTATAATAGATCTTTTATGACCTGGGAAAAGTCATTCATTGGTTTGTCCTGGGTTCCTTGACTGTTTTCAGTGACAAGATCACAGATGGTTCATGGTTTTGGGACAAGAATCAAGCCAAGATGTATGTCATCTTTGCTACCTACAAGGAGATCTAAATGTTGTAAATCCCTGAAAGATAATGAGTCAAGTTAATTACACTTTTTGTCTCCCAGCCCCAAGATGGAGGTATTAATAGCTAACCTCCTACCTGCTGAACATTTTAACAATATTTAAATAAGCTATCTGAACGTACTACTACATTGACAAAGTATAAAGTGGGATTTAACAAATTGTCCGAGTTGCTGGAAGACATTTAGTCATGCCCCAAGGTTTGTGAAATGAAAGTCGCTCAGCTGTGTCCGGCTCTTTGGGACCCCATGGACTGAACAGTCCATGGAATTCTCCAAGCCAGAATACTGGAGTGGGCAGCTGTTCACTTCTCCAGGGGATCTTCCCAACCCAGGGATCGAAGCCAGGTCTCCCGCACTGCAGGCAGATTCTTTACCATCTGAACCACAAGGGAAGACCAAGGTTTACATCCAGTGAATGTCACCCTCTTCTCCCAAATGCCCTTTGTAGGGCCTGAAAAAGCAGCTAAATTCATTCTGGCAAATAAAATCAGATAAGGTGCTATTGACAGATACAAAAGCATTTACCTGGCCCTCTTAATTTACACACCTACTCCCATCCATCTTAGCTCACATTTTTATTTTAGCTGGGTGAATTTTCTTTTTTATCAGGGAAAAAAAATAATTTTAGGGAAGAGAGTCTTTACAAGACCCTTCAAATCTTGCTCCTTCATAAAAACCTAAACGTCCTTCCCACGAGGGTGACTCTGACGCAGGTCCAAGTAGTAATGAACAAAACACACGAGCATCTGGGCGGCCTGTTACGTGGTGACTGCTGGGTGGGAGGAACGTTCATGTGCGTGACAGCAGCTACAGAGCATCAGAAGCAAGACGCTTGCTGTTTTAAATTCTCGTTTCCCTTTGAGAGTCTATTCTAGCCCAGCACACTGCCAACAGTCTAGAGCAGAAGTCCTCAAAGTCCAGGAGCGAATGCCTGATGAAGGGAGGTGGAGCTGATGTGCTAATAGAAATAAAGTGCCCAATAAATGTGATGTGCTTGAATCGTCCCCACACCATCCCCTCCCCTGTACCCGGTCTGGGAAAATCCATTCCAGGAAACCGGCCCTGGTGCCAGTAGCGGGGGAGCGCTGGTCTAGAGAAATGCATCTTCAACGTTCAGTCCCTTTTCGGTGGTGCTGCCCAGGGCAGTGAGCGCCCCGATGGGCAGTGCACACCAGCCTGATCTCCTTCACGCAGAGATGCAGGGAGATGGAGACAGTGGATATTTTCCTTATGTGGGAAAGCAGTGGGAGCTTTGAGCGCTGAAAGATTTAAAGACAAACTAAGGAGTGCTAATAAGATGGGCACGTTTTTAGTGGCCATGTTTTCTAAACCCAAAGGAATTAAGCTGTACCAGGCAAAATCCCATGGATGGAGGAGCCTGGTAGGCTGCAGTCCATGGGGTCGATAAGAGTCGGACACAACTGAGCGACTTCACTTTCACTTTTCACTTTCATGCATTGGAGAAGGAAATGGCAACCCACTCCAGTGTTCTTGCCTGGAGAGTCCCAGGGACTGGGGAGCCTGGTGGGCTGCTGTCTATGGGGTCGCACAGAGTCGGACATGACTGCAGCGACTTAGCAGCAGCAGCAGCAGGCTTATAAGACACAAGGAGGATCCCCTGGAGAAGGAAATGGCACCCCACTCTGGTACTCTTGCCTGGAAAATCCCATGGACGGAGGAGCCTGGTAGGCTACAGTCCATGGGGTCACAAACAGTTGGGCACAATTGAGGCACACTTTCACTTTCAGGCTTATAAGAGGAATATTTTCCATCCATGAACCTTGAAGTGTAAGTGAATGTGAAGTCGCTCAGTCGTGTCTGACTCTGCAACCCCATGACTCCTCTGTCCATGGGATTTTCCAGGCAAGAATACTGGAGTGGGTAGCCTTCCCCTCCTCCAGGGGATCTTCCCAACCCAGAGATTGAACTCAGCTCTCCTGCATTGCAGGCAGATTCTTTACCAGCTGAGCCACCAGGGAAGTCAAAAATAGTGCCTAACTAAACACTCAATATATATTTATTGAATTAATGATCAAGTGATGGCAAAGAATGTTGCTATTTCTTTGTAATCTCTCCACAATGCTATTCAGAGATTCGATATACTGGGTATTCAATAACTATCTGTGGACTACCTGAGAGTCCCTCTAAGAGCACTAGGGATTCTTCAAATTTCCACTCATAAGCTCTTCTATTGGCTGAGTTTCGGTAAATGTTTATTTCCAGGTCAGTCAGTCTTGAGAAGTTGTAAAAGTATAATACATTAATATCTGATATGTCATTGAAAAAAGTGTAATAGGTGATGCTTTAAAATTAGAAACAATATCTTCATCCATTTTCTTCTCAATACGAAAGGGAAATTTCAAGAAGGGGTGAACTGACGACGGTTGTTTGGCAGAGCTGGAAGGAGACGGTCTGCCTCTCTGCTCTTGCCGGGCTGTGATGTTACTGGTCTACCTTTTCCCCTTCCCTGGGGCCTCCAGGACCTTAGTTATCCGACCAAGGCTCAAGCCATGCCCCTTGCACTGGGAGCACAAAGTCTTAACCACTGGATCACCGGGAAGTCCTTCTAACTTCACCAATTAAACCTCAGATAATATTTGGGTTCTTTATACATTAGGTATATCATATAACAAGGAGCTTTGATATCCTGCTTCATTCTCTAACTTGTAGCACAAACATCTGCCACACTCGAGTAGCCTTCAAAAACATGACTGTCGTAACATATCCATTTATTTTTACTGGCATTTAGATGCCTACCAGGGCTTCCCGTAGCTCAGTGGTAAAGAATCTCCCTGCCAATGCTGGAGACACTGGTGAGATCCCTGATCCCGGATGGTCTTACATGCTTCGGAGCAACTAAGCCCATGTGACTTAAAAAAAAAATAGATGGCTACTAATGCTTCACTGTTCTAAGTATCACTGTGATAAAAAGCCTTGTATATAAGTCACTGTCTATGAACCTGATTACTTCCTTAAAGTTAAAATATTTTAACCCCCTACTTACACACTGCCAAATTGCATTCTAGAAAGACCACTAATTTGTACTCCCACAGATGATGCACAAAGGTGTGTGCTCGGTCAGTCAGTGTCCGACTCTTTGGGATCCCATGGACTGTTGCCCACCAGGCTCCTCTGTCCATGGGATTCTCCAGGCAAGAGCACTGGAGTGGGCTGCCATGTCCTCCTCCAGGGCATCTTCCCCACCCAGGATCAAACCCGCGTCTCCTGCATTGGCAGGTGGATTCCTTACCACTGAGCCATGAGCAAAGCCCCATTCACAAAGGTTCAGTTCAGTCGCCCAGTTGTGTCTGACTCTTTGCGACCCCATGGATTGCAACATGCCAGGCCTTCCTGTCCATCACCAACTCTCAGAGTTTACGCACACTCATGTCCATTGAGTCGGTGATGCCATCCAACCATCTTATCCTCTGTCGTCCCCTTCTCATGCCTTCAATCTTTCCCAGCATCAGGGTCTTTTCAAATGAGTCAGTTCTTCACATCAGGTGGCCAAAATATTGGAGTTTCAGCTTCAGCATCAGTCCTTCCAATGAATATTCAGGACTGATTTCCTTTAGGATGGACTGGTTGGATCTCCTTGCAGTCCAAGGGACTCTCAAGAGTCTTCTCCAACACCACAGTTCAAAAGCATCAATTCTTTGGGGCTCAGCTTTCTTTATAGTCCAACTCTCACATCCATACATGACTACTGGAAAAACCATAGCCTTGACTAGATGGACCTTTGTTAGCAAAGTAATGTCTCTGGTTTTTAATATGCTATCTAGGTTTTTCATAACTTTTCTTCCAAGGAGCAAGCGTCTTTTAATTTCATGGCTGCAATCACCATCTGCAGTGATTTTGGAGCCCCCAAAAATAAAGTCTGACACTGTTTCTATTGTTTCCCCATCTATTTGCCATGAAGTGATGGGACCGGATGCCATAATTTTAGTTTTCTGAATGTTGATTTTTAAGCCACCTTTTTCACTCTCCTCTTTCACTTTCATTAAGAGGCTCTTTAGTTCCTCTTCACTTTCTGCCATAAGGGTGGTATCATCTGCATATCTGAGGTTATTGATATTTCTCCCGGCAATCTTGATTCCAGCTTGTGCTTCATCCAGTTCAGCATTTCTCATGATGCAGTCTGCATATAAGTTAAATAAGTAGGATGACAATATACAGCCTTGATGTACCCTTTTCCCGACTTGGAAACAGTCTGTTGTTCCACAAAGGTACTGATCTTATAATTTTATGATCAACCCTGGGCTGGTTTCTTTCCTTCCTTCCCTCTGTCTTTCCTTCCCCCTCTTCTTTCCTCCTTCCTTCTCTTTCCTTCTCCTTTTTTTCTTTCTTTCTCTCTTATTATTTGTCAACTTGATGGTTTTACAGCAGCAACTATTTATCTGGTTTCCATTTGCTTATTAATTCATCTTTTTATATATTTACAGCCTTTAAATTTGTGTGAGTTTTTTTAAGATGCTTAAAGAACTTTAAGATTTATTTTTGTCTTGGTATTTTAAGTCAACACTTTCTCGTATGTGTGAAAAATATTTTAAAATTTTGTTAATGATTATATATATACATATGTATGATATGTTTATTATTATGGAATTCTGTGTTTAAATTTTGAAATTTTTCCATTTTTACAGTAAAGACATCCTGACATTTTATCCTGAAATCATACAAATATTCATTCATTTTTGTTCTTGCTGCTTCTGTTTGAAATTTCACAGGGAACTGATCCATCATTCTGCTATGTGCTGCGTGTTTATTCTGGTTTATGCTGTGCTACAGGGTTAACTTTCCTCCCAAAATAAGTAACCACTTGCTTTAGTGTAATTTTCAAACCATGTTTCCTTTATCCGTTGAATTGAGCTGTCATCTTTATCACACACTAAAGGCACATTTATGTTACGTTCTTGGCTGTTTACTTTGCTCCATAAATCAGTCTGTATATTCCTGCACCGATACCACCTTATTTTCATTCTATTTTATAATCATTTCATTGCAACCCCATGGACTATAGCCCCACCAGGCTCCTCTGTTCATGGAATTTTCCAGGCAAGAATATCGGAGTGGGTTGCCATTTCCTCCTCCAGGGGATCTTCCTGACACAGGGACAGAACCCGTGCCTCCTGCCTCTCCTGCATTGGCCAGTGGATTCTTTACTGCTGAGCCACCTGAGAAACCCCATTTTATAATCATTTACATCATAATATTAGAATCTGTTCATCTTTCCAGAAAACTACCATGATGAAAAGGTCTGCAGTTTGCCTTCACATAGGCTGTGCTGGTTTTAAAATACATCTACAAATTCTTTGATATATCTCTCTTTACAAGGTGGGGCTTAATCCCACTCTCTTTGAGTGTCAGAGTGTACTTAACTTATTTCTAGCAAAAAGAATGTGGCAGAAATGATGACAAATGACTTCTGAGGCTGGGTCATAAAAGATATTGCAGCCTCACACTCACGTTACTCACTCTAAGAGGACCTCCTGCGTACTGAGGACAATCAGGAAGCCCCATGGAGACGTCCACATGGCAAGGAACCACAGCCTCCTATGAAGAGCCAGGGAGGAATCGATGTGTTTGGCCAACAGCCGTGTAAGTGAGCCATCTTCGGTCCAGATCCTCCAGCCCCAGGGAGGCCTTCAGAGGACTACAACCTCCTAAAACAATGAGCCAGAACCACCCAGCTAAGCTGCTCCCAGACTGCCAACCTTCAGAAGCTTTGTGAGGTAGTAAATGACTTTTGTTTTAGGCTACTCTATTTGGGGGCTATTTTTTATGCAGCAATAGATAACTAACATGACATGACAAATCCCAGTGTCTAGGGAGTGATTGAAATGAACAGGGCAGCCGTTGATAGGTTGGGTTTCAGGAGGATTTTATGTGCCCCTTGCCCATATGCCACCATGGAATCAGGGCATACACCTACCAGAGATTTAGTAAGCTCCCAAATTACAAAGATTCCCCAGCCTCCTCCGAATATGTCCCTTCCTCACACACAGTTATAGTAAACACAGGTAGCGGTCCTGGTGGTGGTGGCAGTGACTTCATAAGGGTGGAAACATATTTGCCTTGTGAGATTTGACTTCTGTTTCCAGAGGTTTCTGAGCCTGTCTGATCCAAAGGGCCTGAGTTCCTACCTCTTAGTCCTCGTGACAGATTGTATTTTCCAAAAATGACCTTGATGTCACATCCCTTCCCACATGTTCTCCTCACATGATAATGTTGACACTTTTCCCCTCCAGAAATGGGGTCCATCTTTCCCTCCAACCTGGATGGACTTGTAACTAAAGCAGAAGTGATGTTTTGTGACTTTCTAGGTTGGATCATAAAAGAGACACACCCCCAGCGGACCCTTCTGGGACACTTGCTCTTGGAACACAGCCACCATGCTGGGAAGAAAGTAAGAAACTGCAGAGAAAGCCCACAAATAAGTGCTGTGGCTGAAAACCCCACTGGGCCCCCAGCTGACTGGTAGCATCAAATGCCAGACAGTGAGTGAAACGTCAGATGATTCCAGCAACCAACCACTGAGTCACCCCCAGCCTTCAAGCAGTACCAACTGATGCCACCTGGAGCAGAGACGGTCCTGGCCAAACTGCAGGTTCATTAGCCAAATCAATCATGATTGTTGTTTTAACCCACTAAACCCAGGATGGTTTGCTACGCACATTGTATAACCCCCAGTTCACTATCAAATCCTGAATGTCCTGTGTCTTATACCACACGTCTTGTGTTTTCTATTATAGGTATCCTCTCTTACTCAATAGGGAAGAAACGAAAGAAAACCGCAATGCAGACATCTTCCTGGTCAAAATGTGTTCCTGTCCACTAACAAGCGAGGGAAACAAGTGTGCCCGAGTGCTCAAGCACCCTAGTAACTTCATCAGGCTTCTGTATGATTGTTCGTGGACACCGCCAGGCTTTCAGTAGTAGTCGTGCAACGCTGGCAAATTCTCAGGCTTTGTTGAACAAGCTTCTCTTCCTTTTGTGAATTTCGCCCCCCCAAAAGGAGATCCAGCCAAGGTCCCTCCAGTAACAACAGGCTCATGAAATAGTCTGAATCTCTCTCTGCTTCTCCCATGTGTCCCCGGAAAAGGCCGGAAACTAGCAGCTAACCTAGCCCTCCTCATTTGTTGCTGTTGTATAGTCACTGAGTCCTGGGACACTCTGTGACTCCACGGACTATAGCCTGCCAGGCTCCTCTGTCCGTGGGATTCTCCAGGCAAGAGTACTGAAGCGGGTTGCCATTTCCTACTCCAGGGACCTTCCCGACCCAGGGATCAACCCCACGTCTCCCGCGTTGGCAGGTGAACTCTTTACTGCCGAGCCACCGGGGAAGCCCAGCCTCTCTCATTTAGGTGTGGGGAAATATGGGAGTCTAATGCCAGAAACATGGTACCACTAAGCTCGGGCCTAGGAAAGCCAAGGTATCGGACAGGAAGTTAAGAGTAGGAGCTGATTAAGCTTTCATGGGATTTGCTCCCTCTCTCCTGACCCTCCCCACCCCCATTTCTTTAGCCCTAGCTATCGCCAGTAAAATGGGCAAAGCTATACTTTGAATGGGATGCTGCCATCCAGTCCAGTTCTGACGATTCTGCAGAAACCACAAGAAATCAAGGGAAGGAGGTAATACTAAGGGGCACTTGAAGAGCACCTGGACCTACAAGGTAGAGTGTGTGAAGACACTGCCTATGAACCATCTCTTTTCTATATGTTGGTTTACAACCAAAAAGAAGAACTCAGCAGTGTTTGAACAATTACACAGTTAGGTGCTGAAGCAGGTGCTGTGGAGAGAATGGAATGCTGAATAAGAAACAGTTTCCGGGAATTCCCTGGCTGTCCAGTGGTTAGGGCTCAGTGCCTTCACTGAGTTCAACACGGGTTCAACCCCTGATCAGGGAACTAAGATCCTGTAGACCAAGCAGCAAAAAAAAAAAAAAATATATATATATATATATATATAGGGTTAGGGTTAGGGTTATATATATATATATCATTCCTTTCCTGAGTGGTGTAAATCGGGGCTCCCAGCTGGACGGTCCAGCAGGAAATGACCAGCATCCAGTGAGGAAGCTGAAGCTTTGTCTGTGTTTGCAGCTGCTCCCCAGAGCTGTTACCACTGAGCTCTGCCTCCCATCAGATCTAATGAGAATGTAACGCCTGATCGTCTGAGGAGCAGCTGAGGCAGGGATGCTAGTCCTGGGGAGCAGCTGCAAATACAGATCATCATTTCCAGAGAGGCTTGACTCACAGGGACCACCATAAACCAGCTGCTTACACGCTTGTATCAAAACCCTATCAGTGAGTGCGAGTGATGGTGAGTTGTACAATGATATCACAATGTAAGAACAATAAAGTACACAATAAGTAATGCATTTGAATAATCCCAAAACTCTCCCCCTCTCCACCAGTCTGTGGAAAAACTGTCTTCCACAAAACCTGTCCCTGGTGCCAAAAAGGCTGGGGACCACTGGTGTGAATGATGAGGGGACTAGTACTCAGAGCCCCACCTCTGCTCTGCAGTGCTCAGCGTCAACAGGAAATAACAGGAGCAACAGCACTGTAAGCGCCCCCTTCTCTCACCAGTTCGGTAAGAGAAACATGTACAGCAAGACTGACTTTCTGCTGTCTTATCCTCTAATGCCATGGTCTACCCCAGCAAACCATCACATTTCCTCACCTCTAAAAGCCAGCCACTCACAGGAGATGTCTCTACAGCCTGTTCTTACTGCCAAGGCCTTGTCAGCACCAAGCTGCCCCTTCCGGGACCCATGGCCGGAGGGGGCGGGAAGCCTGCCTGTTTCCCTACTCATTCTCGATTCTCCTTTCAACGTCCCTCATAGTTCCACCTAGTGAAGTCTTTTTTTCCATCTTTAAATAGTATACAGAACCAACACTTAAATGTTAAAATGTTCACTATACCACCAAAAATCATTTTGGATACCCAACAATGGTTCACATATACCACGTGGGGCAGGCTGAAAACTGGTCTCCCAAATGGTTCCCCAGGTCCTAACCCCCAGAACCTGCATGTACTTTATACAGTAACAGGGATTTTTGCAGATGAGATTAAGGATCCTGAGATGAAGAGACTACCCTGGATTATGAATATGCAGTCCCCCCGCCCACTGTTATCACAGATCACTTTATAAGAGGGAGGAAGGAGGAAGGGAGAGAGAAATGTGACAACAGAAGGAGAGAGAGACAGATGGAGAGTCTGGGAGAAGCCATGCTCCTTGCTTTGAAAATGGAGGATGAGGCTACAAGCTAAAGGATGCACCAACCTCTAGACACCAAAAAAGGTAAGAAAACAGATTCTCTCCTAGGCATCTCTGGCAGCAAGAACACAGTACTACAACAACTCAAACTACAGTTGAGACTCTGACCTCCAGAACTGCAAGAGAATAAATGAGTGCTGCCTTAACCCATTCAGTTTGTGGTAAGTTGTTACAGCAGCCAGTGTAAACTAGTACACAACCATTCAGCACTTAACTCATGCCTAATAAACCACTCAGGCCATGATCAAAGCACAGCACATAACAGATTCTCAGCTTCTTATGTAATAAACTGTCGAATGTATCACAAGCTGTCACTAAGAGCACACGATCATCCGGAACTGGCCTCTGGAGACCGGATGCTCCACATCCCCTCCTCTGTACTCAGAAGGTACCTTCTGCCCACCTTTCCCACAGTGGGACCTATTTTTAAGGACAAGAGAATAGGATGTTGTTGAGACCACCTGGACGGGATGCATGACGGGACTCTGTTCAGAGCTCTACATCTTTTAAGATTCTGGAAGGTGAGTGCAGTGACCTATTTGTCTTCTGACTGCCCAAGACAGACTCGGTATGTAAGTTCTCCTGCTTTGTAGGTGCTTCCTACCACCTACCAACCTGCAGTGACTCTCTTCAGTCTCTCCTCGTCCTCCGTGTCTGGGGACCAGTCTGTGAACCAATATGAGTATGGGCCATTTATTTATCTCATTAATGAGAAAACCAGCAGAATGGTAAGGCTGGTTTAAAACAAATACAAGAAAACATGTACCAAACCGAGTAGAGAAAAGAATGCTGAATAAGGCTCAAGTGTTAAATATACCAGTTAATATCTGAGGAGGCAGTTAAACTGTCCCCTTTGGGATTACCTTTTCTATCAAAATGAAATCATCTCAATTGGACAAAAATAATTTGCAATTTAGCAATCTTCTACAAAATAACATCTAATTTGTACCGAGTTTGGCACCTCACTAACAGTAAATACTAAGTCAAATAAAATTACCTCCCCAAGAACTTCAAGTTATCCTTAAGCAGGCTCATTAGACAATGTTCTTGTTACAACACAGAAAGGGCAGATAGTAACCTTTTCCCTTATTTCCAAGTTTGGTGTAACTTTTCTAAAGAGAATTCCCAGGTACCTATTAGTAGTAATAAACCACTCCAGAATCTTGTGTTTTAAACAACCATTTTATTGTATCACCACAGTTTTATGGGTCAGGTATTTGGGAAAGGCTCAGTTGAGTGATTCTTCTACTCCACATGGGGTTGAATGGGGTCACTCAATGATACTCAGCTGGTAGTTGAGTTGGTCTGGAGAGTCCAAGACAGCTTTATTCATCAGTCTAGTGCGACTGGTGATTTGGTTACAGCTGGACCCCTCTTGCTCTCCATGGAGTCTCAGAGCCTTCCCATGTGACCTCCTCAGCAAGGTAACTAGGCCTCTAACGTGGACCCACAATGTCAACCTTCTTAGAGACTAGACTCAGAGCTGACACAGCATGCCTCCCCCCACCTCTCCATTGGTCAAAGCCATCACATCCAGTCCAGATTCAAGGAATCGTGGAAACAGAACTCACCTCTTAATGAGAGAACAGTCAAAGAATCTGTGGGCTCTTTTAATTTACCACAAGTTTTTGTCTTATACATTTTTATTTTCATTATATTGCTAATCTTTTTGTCTAAGGTCTGCTGCACCAAAGGTTCCCGTAACTTTCTAGAATGTCCGTTACAACTTTGTTGACTATGTAAGCAATGACCCTCTGGGCAGCCCACCACTCTTTTTCTCCCTCTCTATAACCCTCTGCAAGCACTCAAGGGTAATAAAGCAGTGGTTCTCAAAGTGTAGTCCCAGAACCAATAGCATCTGCATCACTTGGGAACCGTATAACTGTAATCCTTAGGTCCTATTTCATAACTTCATAAACTCTGGTGATGGGGCCCGGCAGCCTGTTTTAATAAACCCTCTTGCTGAGGCTGGGAACCACTATTGTAGAGCTGTACATTACTTAATGAAAATGAATACAACATCTGAAACTAGTCTTACAAAAAAGTACATTTTTACCACCATGTCTAGAGTCTGTAAATACCACAGTGGATTATTTACAACTTCTGAACAAGGACAGACAATGCCAAAGCATGGCAGTTTTCACTAACTGATGTCCTCTCTCTGATGTCAAAAGCCTTTTTCATACACCTGGCATGAAGGAGAGACTTTTATTCCATCCACTCAAGGGACACTCTCCAGAGACCTCATACTGTATTTCCCCAGAATTACTTGTGAAAATAATTTGTACCTTCTCCATCTTAAGAATGGGCTTGTTGGGACTTCTCTGGTGGCCTAGTGGATAAGATTCTGTGCTCCCAAGACAGAGGACCTGGGTTCAATCTCTGGTCAGGGAATTAGATCCCACATGCAGCAACTAATGCGCTGCAAATCCAAATAAATAAATATTTTTTAAAAAGAAAAGAATGGGCCTGTTATGTAGTTCAAAAAATACACTATTCACCTAAAGGGATTCTCATGAACCTCCATTAAAGACAGGCCTCACAGTGAGAAAAACAGGTAATTTTATCCATGGTCTCTATGATAACCTTGCTTTCTTTCACTTCTGCTCTTTATAATTTTTTTCCTTATTCTTTGAGATTATCCTATTTTCTATATAAACTGCTTTAGCTGTATCCCCCTTACTCCTTGGAAGGAAAGTTATGACCAACCTAGATAGCATATTCAAAAGCAGAGACATTACTTTGCTAACAAAGGTCCGTCTAGTCAAGGCTATGGTTTTTCCAGTGGTCATGTATGGATGTGAGAGTTGGACTGTGAAGAAGGCTGAGCGCCAAAGAATTGATGCTTTTGAACTGTGGTGTTGGAGAAGACTCTTGAGAGTCCCTTGGACTGCAAGGAGATCCAACCAGTCCATTCTGAAGGAGATCAGTCCTGGGTGTCCTTTGGAAGGAATGATGCTAAAGCTGAAACTCCAATACTTTGGCCACCTCATGAGAAGAGTTGACTCATTGGAAAGGACCCTGATGCTGGGAGAGATTGAGGGCAGGAGGAGAAGGGGACGACAGAGGATGAGATGGCTGGATGGCATCACCAACTCAATGGACATGGGTTTGGGTAAACACTAGGAGTTGGTGATGGACAGGGAGGCCTGGCGTGCTGCAATTCATGGGGTCACAAAGAGTCGGACACGACTGAGCGACTGAACTGAACTGAAAAATCTTTCTATGTTAATAAGTTTATAGCTTAGTTCTAAATGTTTCCTACTTCCCATTATGTTTTCTCAAGCAGATCATTAATTAGAGGCATAGAGTTCTTTTAAATTTCTGATTTCTACTGTAATCATCAGAAAACAGGATCCACAACATCAGGAATCAGCAAACTGTTTCTGTACAGGCCAGGTAGTAAATATTTCAGGCTTTGCTAGCCAAATGGCCTCCACTAAGTATGCAACTCTCCCTTGGTTCCCTAAAGCAACCAAGAATATGTAAATAAATAAGGACGGCTGCATTCCAACAAAACTTTACTGACAAAAGCAGGCAGCTGGCCAGATTTGACTGTGGGTCACGATCTGCCAGGCTTCCCGGGTGGTGCAGTGGTAAAGAATCCTCCTGCCAGTGCAGAAGACTCAGAGACTTGAGTTTGATCCCTGGGATGGGAAGATCCCCTGGAGGAGGAAATGGCAACCCACTCCAGTATTTCTGCCTGGAAAACCCCATGGACAGAAGAGCCTCCTGGGCTACAGTCCATGGGGTTGCACAGAGTCGGGCACGATTCGGCACGCATGCATGGGTCTACATGGCACCAATTCTTTGATCATTGTTAACCCACTCCAGTGTTTTTGCCTAGAGAATCCCATGGACGGATAAGCCTGGTAGGCTGCAGTCCACAGGGCTGCACAGAGTCGGACACGACTGAAGTGGTAGCAGCAGCATATGACATTGTGTAATGTTGTATGAATGCTTGGATTCTAATTGTCATCTTATACTTAGCCTGCTCCATTTCAAGCTTTAGGTCTGGCCCATGTAAACATTCACTTGTAAAACCATCACAGTGATTAAGAGATTGGATTTTTGGAATCAGAGAGACCTGGTTGCCATTGCTATGTGTGGTTTATTGTTAGTCTCTCAGTCTTGCCGACTCCTCTTTGCAACCCCATGGACTGCAGCCCAGCAGGCTCCTGTGTCCATGAGATTTTCCAGGGAAGGATACTGGAGTGGGTTGCCATTTCCTTCTCCAGAGGATCTTCCTGACCCAGGGACCCAGAGACGCGGGTCTCCTACACTGCAGGCAGATTCTATGCTGACTGAGCTACAAGGGAATGGTTTAGGATAAATTATTTGACATCTCTAATCCTCAGGTTGCACATCTGTACAGAAAATAATAGTACCCATCTCACAAGTTCAGAAGGTAAAGAATCTGCCTGCCAATCCAGAAGACCCAGGTTCGATCCCTGGGTGGGGAAGATCCAAAGGGAATAGGAAACCACCGCAGTGGTCCTGCCTGGAGAACTCCAGGCACAGAGGAGGCGTCAGCTGTAACATGGGTTACAGTCCATGGGGTCGCAACGAATGACACAACTGAGCGATTAACAGTATCACTATCTCACAAACCGCAATCATGAGGAGTAGTATTAGAATCATCGTGCCATTGAACCGCTACTCTATGAGACAGGGATCATTAAGTGCACTTTACAGAGAAATTAAGCCTCAGACACGTTTAGGTAATTTGCTCCAAATCTAATAGCCAGTGACAAAGCACTGCCTCCCACCCAGAACTTCCTGTTCCAAATTCACAATTTCCACTCCTCAGACTCTGATTAAGCTGGTCATCCTAACACGCAAGCAATTTATGCCACTCCTAAGGCGAGGCTGCACTCTGAGACACCAGGAGAAAGGAGTTGCGAAACGCCCTCCTTAATTCTTGGAATTAATTCTTCGCTGTGCGAGTTTAATCCTCGAGGAGAGTCCTGAGGCCGAAAGGGCAGGGCGGGCCGCGCTAGCTGAGGTAAATCTCCCCAACAGGCTCCCGGAAGCACGGCGCCCCAGGCAAACGCCTTCCCGGGCTTGATCCTCTCAGGAGCTGGTGTCACCCAGCGGCGCACTCAGCCTCGAAGACCGTGCTGCCCACGGCTGGGCTGCCCTTCTCTGCTCTCCCACTCCGCGCGCCTGGGGCCTAAAAATACCTCTCGGGTGGAACCTCCCTAAACAAGTCCTCGGCCTTTTTTTTTTTTTAACACCCTCACCACTTAGACACACATAAATCACAGCCCTGGCCTGCTGTCGGCTCAGCGGGTGACATGCCGCTGCAAGTGGCGACGAACGCAGCCCCTTCCAAAGACCTGAACGTCTCCCCCCGCCCCTCCCCCGCATTCGGCGCAAACGGTCAGTCGTGAGGACCGCCCGAGCAACTCGAAGACGGTGTCGGACGTTGGAAAGACAGTCTAGGAATCTCCGTTTTTCCAGCCCAGGCTAACTTAAGCCTGGGACTCTTCAAAGCCCTGTCCTGTGACAATCACAAGGCTTTTCTCCGCCCCGTCGGTGACGGAAAACTCGTGACTGGAACCTGAGCGCCGGGCGAACGCAGAGGAGCCGGAGGGGGCGGAGCTACAAGCCTAGACCGCGAGGAAGCCCCCGACGGGCGGCGCGTGCGCAGTCTCTCGCCGCGGGACCTCCTTCCCGCCGCTGAGACTAGGAAGCGGGACGCCAAATCTGTCCCCGCGCAGCCGCCGCCGCCGGGTGCCGAGCGGGGCGGCCGCCCTCTCCGAGGCGCGCCTGCGCACGTCCCCACGCACGCTCCGGCGTACGGCGGCGGCCAGGGGTCGCGAGCCGGTGGAGGACCCGCGCACGGAGGAGCCCGGAGAGTCGGCGCCTCTTCCCTCCCTCTCCCATTCCCCTCCCCGCTCCCTCTCCCCCCCTCCCCAAGAATGTTCCGCTACGAGGTGAGCCGCCGCGACCGGAAGTGACCCCTCCCTCGGTCCCGCACAAGCCCAGCTCTCTTTCAGTCTCTCTCTCACGCGCGTCGGTCCCGCGCTCTGGGGAGGAGGGAGCGGCCGGGGGAACCCGCGGGACCCCGCGGAAGGCGTCGGTTTGGGGTCGCGGGTTTCAGCCGCGGGTGGAGAGCCAGCTTTGGGGGGGGGGGGGGGCGGGACCGCCCTGTCGGTGGCCGGCGGAGAGAGCTGACCTCTGTGTTGGGCTGGGGCGGGCCCGTGAAGTACCGTGACCACACAGCCCCCCGCCCCCGCCTCGGAGGAGCGCCGAGTAGAGAGCCTTGCACCCGCAGCCGGTGATTCCTGTGGAGGACTCACTCGGGAAAGGCCAGAGACGCGTTTCCCGCCCTGGACACGGAAGCGTCTCCCCCTCACAAACGGGCGATCGTCAGGTCCCGGGGGCCCGGACTTGCCTTCTGACTGGGGCCGAGGACTGTTTACTGAAGAGGACTGGGGGTTGGGGAGGGGCGTGTCCCGCAGGAGTTCCTTGGGGGCGAGCGGACGGAGACGTGGGCTGGGGGAAGGTCCCGGGAATGCAGGACCAGTCGAGAGTCTTGGCGCTGTCGCTAACTCGCCGTGTGACCTCTAGCGACTCCTGATGCCTTGGACAGGGTTTCTGGGACTTGTAGAACTGACAGGGTTGGTCTAGGTGATCCCTAAGAGTCTCTCCAATTTGAGAAGCAGTGATTTGGTTCAGTAGACTTTCGTGATTTGCGAGTGCTTGGAGAAGTTGCCTCTCATGTGGAGGCAGTCGCTTGCTTGTT
Organism: Bos indicus; assembly: GCF_029378745.1. NCBI lineage: Eukaryota > Metazoa > Chordata > Mammalia > Artiodactyla > Bovidae > Bos > Bos indicus. The sequence continues at coordinate 83,381,761 of NC_091774.1, read as the reverse complement.
TCGTGTTGAGTTTGGGAGGACTTAAGATGGGTAGACTGGCCCTTGAACCTAACTTTTCGTTTGGGAACAGCCTCGCTGAGAGGTGGTCAGTCAAGGTATATCAGAAATGTGCCTGCAGAGAGAGTGGGTTTCCGACCCTGAGTCTTTGAAAACTGTGGACACATAGACCTTCTATTTGATAGGAATGGCTCAAGATCAAACTGACTTTATGAAAATATGGAGAGAAGCGATGAGATGCAGTAGGCAAAATTCCCAAGAAAACTTGGAAAATTAATCAGTTGAAAAGTGAAATGAAGGGGGAGGGAAGGGAGTGTTAAGAACACACCTAGGTTGTTATGGTGATATCTAGCATTGTCTAGCAGTATCCAGTGTTTGTCTAAAACTTTGCCTCCTTTGAGCCTCACAACACCTCTGAAGGAGATGGTATTGTCCCTGCATTACCACTTAAAGAGACTGTGGTTTAAAGTCTAACACAGCCTGAGACACAATAGGTGCTCAGGAGGTATTGAATGAATTAATCAGAAGGGGTGTGGCTTGTCCAGGTTGACCTCGCTTGTAGGAGTAGAGACTGAGCTTGAACTCATCACATCACAGTTTTTCAAGAGTTCACTGTGATTGAAAACTTAGCTTTCTCTTTTACCACCGAGTTTGAGCCTATAGGAAAACAAAATGTGTGAAGGAAAATGGAGAGAAAGCTTTAAAAGGGCTTAATAGTTGAGAACATGACATGAACATGGGAAAGATGAGAATTTCAGTGAAAAATAACTCAGGCAAAAAAAGTGTTCATTTTCAGTTGTCATTGTAACAAGTGATGGAAAGGAAGTTGCAGGCCTAATTTCTTGGTTGCATGAGGAAATGCTATTATTAGAGCCTTGATAAATAGAGAAATGGAAGTTTGGGGGGAAGAGGTTAAATAAATAGGAAAGGGAAGCTGACAGAAAAGGTACTGAATCTTCCAATGTCAGGGAAATTGGGGGATAGAAAAAATGCCATCTGTACAGAAAGTCATAATGAAGCTATTGTGTAGATTGGTAAGGTAAGAACATTTTTAGAACATTTTGAAAATGAGGTTGTGAACTTCCTGAATACCTAATCTTTTTTTCTCTTTTTTTTTTTTTTTTTAAGTCTTTGGAGGATTGTCCTCTGGATGAAGATGAAGATGCATTTCAGGGCCTGGGAGAGGAGGACGAAGAGATTGATCAATTCAATGATGATACATTTGGGTCAGGTGCAGTTGGTAAGTGACAGCTTTCTTTTATAATGTCTCGGTCTCCTGCTCTTTTCAAATGCTGTCTTTTATCAGCATTGATACTTTTGTCTTAGCAGGAATATCCTCATTCACAGAGTTGGCAGACTTCTATTCTTCACTCCAAGCATCTACCGTGCTCCTCTGGGCTTCTGTTTGCCTCACTTACAAAAACCAGGTGTTTTTCTAAGCCGTGTCCCTCCCAGCTTTATGATCTGTGGCCCTCAGTTGACACTATGAGAAAATCAAGTGATTAGAGAAGTACACATTTTATAAAGGCTGAAAATAATCCTGCTGCTAAGTCACTTCAGTCGTGTCCGACTCTATGCGACCCCGTAGATGGCAGCCCACCAGGCTCCCCCGTCCCTGGGATTCTCCAGGCAAGAACACTGGAATGGCTTGCCATTTCCTTCTCCAGAAAATAATCCTAGAAGAAGTAAATATTTATTTGTGGAACATACAACTTAACTAGTGGACTAGGAGAAAACTCAGGTTTTGATATGTATGTTTTAAAATTTAGTTGATCAGTAGTATATAGCATGATCCTCTGTTGTACTGTAGTATATTCAGTTAGAGTTTTTGATTCCAAGAATTTTGGTGATAGAAAGTCTTCATAAATTAGAAAAGTGCTGTGTACAAATGAGATTTTCTCATCCCTGGAGATAGATAATATTTCAGGAATTGGAAGAGGTTAAAAAATTAAAGAGCCAAACTAAACTAGAGGTCACGGTTATAATTACTGAGATGAGAAATTTAGGGGGCAAGTTTATATGATAAAGTTTGAAATTTGAGATTCTAGAACAAGCATACTAATAAGTTAAAATTAAAGTGTACTTAAAAGATGAATAGGTGAGGGAATTCCCTAGTGGTCCAGTGCTTAAGGCTGAACTCTCACTGCCAAGGGCCCCGGTTCCATTTCTGGTTGGAGAACTAAGATCCAGCATGTGCGAGGCCAAAAAGAGAGGGAGATGCGGCTCTCTTTGCTTTGATGGTGTTGAAAAACAACAATGACCGCATTTACACTGGGATGTGTGAATGTGTGGAGTTTCTTTGAACTCTGTCTAAGCAACAAATATTCAAACTTAAGTAATAAGGAAGAAGAAGAGGAAACTTATCAGTATTGAGTAACCCCAAAATGTTGAATATCAAAAACAAAGAAGGTCTTTAAAAACGTCGTATTGGTTACTGGTTTTGCAGTGACCTAAATGACTTGTTTGTTTAAGCTTAGACCGAGTTAACTGGCAAAAATGAAAAAATGTTCTCTGTTCAGTCAGGGTTTAGAGAATTCACTGGAGAGCTAAAACTGCCACTTTTGGGAGCAGGAAGAGAAGTATTTAAGGTGGAAGCAAGGCTCATTACAAAAGGGAACTGAAGACCTTTTGGATTCCAGCCGTAGTTTAAGGGAAGACCTCGTCCCAGAGGATGATCTAAGATGCTGTTCTTTCTCCAGGGAGACCACAGGGAAGGAGGGGAAGAACAGAGAATGGCGGGAGCAGGGGGCTGATGGAAATTGCAGATTATATTTGAAACTTTAGTAAAAACCTATAGAATACAATAAAGCTCCAAACAAGTGTGTGCTTGCTTCTGGAACTCTTTCTCTCTTAAAATAGTGTACCGAATGTTACCATTTTGTAGCAAATTCGTCTGTATTAAAATGAAATATATTAAGACAGGACATAGCAAATGTCCTCAGTTTTGAACCTGGACTGGAGAGAAATAGTCTTGCCTTCTCCCTGACTTCCAGAGTGCTCGACAGTCTTTTTTTTTTCTGAGTTTCTCCCAAGATAAGGAAAGTATTGCCCTAAAAGAATTTTAAAGTATGCAGAATTGTATTTTATGGGATGGAAAAGCAAAAAGTGCACACACATTGAAAAAGCCCCTAGGGTTACACAGTAGAAGAACAGGTGGTAAAAAGGTAAGAGCTGCGAAATCGCATGTGGATAGGGCAGCCCGTTTCTGTACCCTGAGGCACAAGGATGGTTAAGGACTTCTTGGTCTACAGAGTCTGTAGTTGAGAAAAGATTTCTAAATGTGAGCCCTTAACATTGAGACAATTGTAAGGTTAAAATCCTAGTTCCTCCTAACACCTTGATATAAATAGTATACAGATTTATAAAAAGAACATTTCTAAGTCCACCTGTGACTTGTTTAATGTACTTCCACAGATGGGTAGAGAATTTAAACAAGGAGGTAGAATGTTAGACCTATGACATATGTTTTGACTTGATGGTTTTTAACTCAAGGAGTGAGTGTCTTGAGTAATACCTGTTAATACAGTAGTTATTTTAAGTCACTGGCTACAAATGCTCTGATGTCACCTTTCCGTAAGAAACTAGTCAGTGTCTTTGCATGGAAAAAAATATTTGCGTCATCTTTGAGCAATAAATGGGCCATAGTAACCTCAACTCATTCTCTAAAAACGAAAGCTTACACTTCCAAGGTACTTATTAGATGCTCGGGACCATTCTAAATGTTTTACATATATTATCAATCCTGATAGCAATCTTATGAGGTAGGCACTATTATTATCGTCATTTTAGCTAATGAAGAAGGAAAGTGTCAGAGAGGTTAAGTAACTATAAATACAATCAGTGTAAACTACAAGTTATGTTTAACAGTATTTGGGGAATCCTTGGAAATCTTCTGCCTCCACGTGGAAGGATCCTCATTGTTTCTTCCTCCTTTTTACTGATAACTGCTGAAATCTTTAGAGACTGAGATTGCTCTAAAGTTAAATTAACTCTACTTTTTATTTTGTTTTTATTCAGATATATCCCAGAGACAGATTTGAAGGGAATTGCCACAAGAAGTACGTGTTTATAAAAGCAGACAGGATTTTAGTAACTCACATCTGGGTATAGGTTAATTTTTTTTAACATTTGTATTTATTTGGCTGTACTGAGTCTTAGTTGCATCACATGAGAATCTTCACTGTGGCATGTGGGATCTAGTTCCCTGACCAGAGGTTGAACCGGGGCTCTCTGCACTGGGAGCACAGTGTTAGCCATCAGATCACCAGGGAAGTCCCAGAGTATAGGTTATACTTAAAGGAAAATAGGTATCTCTTTCCCTTCATTTCTCTTGTTGTTTTCCCCTACCCTTTATCATTTTGGCGAGTGTGGGTTGAGGTCAAACAAACAAAGGCATGTTTAAGTAACTATATTTTTCAGTCATTCAAAGAAGATACAGAGTGAAGTGTCTTTTTACACCAAGGCCATGTGTGGCCTCTGACGTTGCTTCAGGTGATTTTTCACAAAACAGGAAATACATAAAATGATGATGGCGTTTTGTGGCATAGATTTCTTTACTTACATATTTGAAAAAGTAACAATTCACAACAGAGCCTTTCTTACAGAATATGGCTACTAATCAGTGTTTTTTAAATTAATTACTAAGGACAAATAGATAATCGTCTTTGATGAGACATATAGTAAAGCTTCCCTGGTAGCTCAAATGGTAAAGTGTCTGCCTACAATGCGGGAGACCCAGGTTCGATCCCTGGGTCGGGAAGATCCCCTGAAGAAGGAAATGGCAACCCACTCCAGTAATCTTGCCTGGAAAATCCCATTGACCGAAGAGCCTCGTAGGCTACAGTCCGTGGAGTCGCAAAGAGTCGGACATGACTGAGCGACTTCACTTCACTTCATAGAAAAGTTAGTAAATAGGATTATGAGAAGTGAATGGAAACTCTTCTACATTAGAATTAATCCATTAACAAATCAGTTTCTTAAATTTGGGTAATAAATGTTTTTAAAACATCCCATAATTAGGGATCATAGACTCTTTTTTTTCCCCCCCTTTTTTTGGCATTGTTGAGTCAATAAGGTTGGAAAAAGCAGTTGGTCCTTCAGAGCATCCTAGCTTACTCTTCTTTAGCAAAGATGACACCAAGTATTAATGTCACAATTGATTTTTGATTATGCTATTCCTTGTTTTTTTTTAATAACTGATAATTTAGTACTCTAAATTTTCATCTAAACTAGATTTTTCCCTTACTGTACATAGTACATTCAGATCTATCACAGCCCTCCAAGACTAGACAGTGGTTCTGATCGTATCAGATATCCTACTTTGTGTTTCTACTTTTAAAAATTTAACATTCCTGAAGAATTGTGGGGAAGTTTTGCTGAGTTACATATTTGTATAATGTTTAAAATTTTTTTTTTAGCAAACATGTATTTGTAAACAGGAAAAAAGAGTAAAGATACTTTTAACAAGTTCCATATGAAAGTCTAAATCTTTTTTTGAAGTAGCTACCATTTATTACACCCTTAGTATATACTAGACACTTTTTTTTTCTTTGCATGTTGTTTCCAGTCCTTCTCCTTTCTTTAAACGAGATATATAGAAAAATAAAATGGGGAGGATTGTCATTAAGGACAGTTCTTCAGAATTCTGTGTTGTGATGTTAGTTATAAAGAGAATTACCTATTGTCTGTGTTGGATTTGCAGAACATATAAAACTAAAATAGGAATAAAAATATGTAATGTATGCAAGAGAATACATGGGGTTTTGGTGGGTTAGATGAGGCAAAGGTAAGAATTGAAATGAAAAGATTATTTAGAGAAAGCGTCAGTGAGGAGGGAAAGAAAGGTGTCTGAATTTGAATGCTAAAGGCGAAATAGTAGCGCTTTTATGATGGAGGTAGAAGGGAATGATGAGTGATGTGGTTAAGGAGCCTGGAATGAAAGAGGTGATGGAGATGAGGTCTAGTTCTGGAGAAGCTGATAAAGGCTTCTGTAGATTTTCATCTGTGAAATAATCCTCTGTCAGCATAAACAATGAGAAAATAACCTAGGATCAGTGATACAGACTCCATAGTAGTGTACAGAAACGGAGACAGTTAAAGAAGAGAGCTGAGCCTCACCTTTCCCCTGACGTACTGCAGTAGCCTGCTAACAGACCTCCATTCTTCCCGTAGTGCGACCCCCTTCTCCCCAAATCTGTTTTCAGCACAGCAACCAGATCAATTCTTTCAGCAAGCCCAGCCACATCCTGACTTCTCGGGGTCCCATTTCAGAGCAGCTCTAAAGGACCCCCGAGAGCTCCCCCCAATCCACGCCAACCTCATTTTTCTTCTCCCTTCACCCGTGTTCGTTCCAGTCCAAACGCAGTCCTTGCTGCTTCTGAAAATTGTCAGTCTCTCATTTTAAGTCCTCTATACTGACCGTCCTTTGCCTGAGACACGCTTCCCCTAGATATCCATGTGGTGAACTTTTTAACTCTTGAATTTTTGCTCAAATGTCACTTCCCTTGTCTGTTTCTTACAGTGATGTATGCCATGCACCTAGAACAGTGTTTGTCACATGATAGATGCTCAAAACACACTAACTGGATGAAAGGAATGGATTTAAAAGCTTGTAAAGAAGATGACAGTTATCTAAGAGAAAGTCGTATGCTAGCATGAGTTTTTGCCTAAAATGTCACAGAATCTCAAAGCCACAGGTTGTAGTACACATATATATCACCAATTTAGAAATCAGTTTCAGAATATAATCTAGATGCCATTGCTAATGTATTAATCTGTTACTCTAAAAGTTTGAATTTTATTCCTGATAGGATGTTTGTTCTCAATAGTGAGAAGCCCACTTTAAATGTGCCCCCTTAATTTAAATCTTATTTCATGTGTCTAGGTGGAAATTTAACTTCCCACCTGTCTTCTGGAGTTGGAATTGTTTATTTGGTTAACAGAAGAATTTCATGAAACTTTTTATTCCAATATGAACTCTGTTTCTTTTTCTGATTTCCTCATAGATGATGATTGGCAGGAAGCACATGAGCGCCTGGCTGAACTGGAAGAGAAGCTACCTGCAGCAGTTAATGAACAAAGCGGCAATGGAGAAAGGGATGAGATGGACTTGTTGGGTGACCATGAGGAGAATCTAGCAGAGAGGCTCAGCAAGATGGTGATTGAAAATGAACTTGAAGACCCAGCTATCATGAGGGCGGTACAGACCAGGCCCGTGTTGCAAGTAAGTGGCTGTGAGCTGATTTACCATACTGAGAGAATTACACATGCCATAGAAATTTGGTGATATTATTCCTTATGATAGCAGTTCTAGAGATGAAGTTGGGGTATAAGGTATTTTCTAGAATGCTGTAGTTTCTTTATCCTCAACAGTTGCAGCTCTTTGAGAGCTTTGTTCACTACAAACTGGTAAGTTCCCCAGAGAGCCTGCACTGTTCCACACTTTGTATGTGTTTTCCTTTCTTGCTAGCCCCAACCAGGAAGTCTCAATTCCAGCATCTGGGATGGATCTGAAGTTCTGAGGCGAATCCGAGGACCACTGCTTGCTCAGGTATTAAACGTTTTCTCATTATATAAAATTCCTAGCATCCGCAGCCTGGCTCCTGTTATTGCCCTTCCCTTACTGGAGTGATGTATAGATGTATGTTCTCTGCTGGCCTCGTGTTGGTCACATCGTCCAGCAGCCATAGCTGAACCTCAGACTCCATGGTAATGCTCACTTGATTGTGCTTTCCTTTGAAATGGTTGAAAGGGAGCCATTGGAACATGAAAATTTTGGCAGCTTATGATCTCAATTTCAATTAAAGTCATTTTAGGGGCTTCCCAGGTGACGCTAGTGATAAAGAATCTGCCTGCAGTGCAAGAGTTGCAAGAGACACGGGTTCTATCCCTGGGCCGGGAAGATCCCCTGGAGTAGGAAATGGGAACTCGCTCCAGTATTCTTGCCTGGAATACGCGGACAGAGGAACCTGGCGGGCTACAGTCTGTAGGGCTGCAGAGAGTTGGACACGACCAAGCGACTGAACGCACACAACACACACACACAGTCATTTTTAGGCACAACTGTCAGGACAGAGCAGACCGATGTTGGCCAGTGGTTGAGGGTGACGGGAGAGGCGACTGCAAATGGGCAGCGCTGAGGCAGTTTGGGGAGTGACAGAACTGCTGAGTCTTGATTTTGGCGGCAGGTCCGTGACTCTGCATTTATCAGAATTTAGTCCTATACGCCACAGAGGGTAAATTTTATTGGATGTGAAATAAAACTAAATAAAAATTAAAAAAATAATTTCTCAAGGTATTGGGCGTCTGTAAAGGTGATGAAGAGATTTCAAGCTAGCTAATTTTTTTAACACTACTTCCTCAATTAGGAAATGCCTACAGTGTCTGTGTTAGAATATGCCTTGCCTCAGAGGCCCCCCCAGGGCCCAGAAGACGATCGGGACCTTTCCGAGCGCGCATTACCAAGGCGGTCCACCTCGCCTGTCATTGGGAGTCCTCCTGTTAGAGCTGTCCCCATAGGCACCCCACCTAAGCAGATGGCTGTGCCCAGCTTCAACCAGCAGGTACCTCTCCTCAACAGGCACTCAGCCCAGGATACTGGGAATCTGGGCAAAACTCTTTGGGAAATGTGCTACTGGGAGGAGGGTGGAAGTGTGGGGTAGGCATTAGATTAGAAAGAAAAATAGCCGATTAGAGGAGAAGTTAGCACAAACAAGAGACACATTCCCCAATGCCCTTTGCTGGTGCTGCTCCTGTTGCTGCTGCCTTTTAATTGGGGGAGAAAAAGGGTAGTTAACCACATTTAGTGTAAATATCCGTTTTAAAGTGTTTTACTGGCTGCCCAAAACCTTGGCAGAGAGGTAGCTGAAAGCTGGGGGGAGTGGGGACACACAGCATTGTCCACATCCCTTTTTACCTTTAAGATATCCCTGCTTTCCCTAGAGCCTGTGCAGTCCTGTTCCATAGACTTCCCTCCACCTGAAACCAGCAGCTGGAAAGGAAGGCCAATGTGGAAGGTATGGGGGGAGGGTGGTGTTGGTATGGCCTAGTTAGGCTCAATATCCTCTGAAATGGTGGAGTCACAGTGGACACAAAAGAGCTGAGCATGGCGGCCATATCACAGGGGCTTCAGAATAGGACTTAGTTAATCCTCCAGCTTTCTTATTCCATCTCCCTCACTGCTACCAAAACATATCCTCTTGGAGAGAATTTGCAAGTCAGAGTATCTGCTGGTACCTCCCTCAGATAGCATGGAAGGGTGGGGATAACTGGAGAATTAGCTAAATCTTCCTCAGTTAAAAAGTGGCACGTTGCTTGATATTTGTGAGAGGAAGTGACCGAAGGTTCTACACGTGGACCAAAGCCATAGCAGTTTGCTTAGAAGTAGGGCTTCGCATTGAGTTCTGTGTCTCTGCCAGTACTCGAGGGGAGGGGGTACAGGTGGAGGGAAAACTGGCTTCACTGAGTGCAGTTGTATGTGTGCTTGTCCTTATAGATTCTGTGTCCAAAGCCTGTCCACGTTCGGCCCCCAATGCCGCCACGGTATCCTGCTCCCTATGGTGAGAGGATGTCTCCAAACCAGCTCTGCAGTGTCCCGGTATGCCGCTCTGCAGCCTAGTGAAGACGTGCAGTGTGTGTTTTCTGATCAGTGCCTGGTGTATCGATACCTCCTAAATGATACATGTTTTTCATAATCTCCATACTTGAATTTCTGGATCTTAAGAGTACCCAGGTCAGGAAACATGGTTCATTGTGTTCAGCTATTTCTTACCTCAACTCATTTCGTATCTTTAAAGATCTAAACTTGATATGATCTGGTTTCGTGCTGTTACAGTCCTTCGTTCTCCTGCTTCCTTTTCCCATTACATAATCCTAGTGGTTCGTAACTCCTAGCATTACTCTCCCTCACGTCCCTTCAGTGGACAGCTCAGCTCTACCCTTTGGGAGTTTTCCTGTCCATGGCTATTCTGCGTTTCTAGTGCGTTCCCCTGTTATTTCTCTGTTTTTATGGTATGACTAATGTTTTCGTTTCCTTTTTTTTTTTTTTTTTAAGAACTCCTCCCTGCTGGGCCACCCTTTTCCCCCTAGCGTCCCTCCTGTCCTCAGCCCCCTCCAGAGAGCACAGCTTCTTGGAGGAGCACAGGTAAGCGTAGGATTAGCTCAGCCTGTAAAGAGCTCACCTAACTTTCCTAGCGTTCACTAGCTCACATCCCCCCCCCTTTTTTTTATTCTCGCTACTAATCAATTCCTACTGCCTCTTCTTTCTTCCCCCCATTACTTTCTCAAGCAAAGTTATTGATGGAAACAGTATTCACTGTTCTGTGGATGAAAGTAAGGGGACCTGCCAATCAACTAAATCCAAGATCTTGTTCTTCTTGCAGCTACAGCCTGGACGGATGTCTCCCAGCCAGTTTGCACGGGTCCCTGGATTCGTGGGCAGCCCACTTGCCGCCATGAATCCCAAGCTGTTGCAAGGGCGAATTGGGCAGATGCTCCCCCCGGCGCCAGGCTTCCGCGCCTTCTTCAGCGCCCCACCCCCCACTACACCGCCCCCTCCGCAGCAGCACCCCCCTGGCCCAGGACCCCACCTGCAAAACCTAAGGTATACAGAGAAGTGTGACTGCCTGTCCCTGGTCCGCTGAGTCTCTTGATTGTTGACGTTTAGTGATAGAAGGTAGCAGTCTCCTTGCTATTTTCAAATGATGTATTTTGAGCTGTTATTTGATCCTCAAGTTGCCAAACACAGAAATGTTGGATGGTCTCCAAGGTTTCATATGAATCCCATTTCCCTCCAGTCATGTGCTTCCTGGGCTTCCCAGGTGGCTCAGTGATAAAGAACTGCCTGCCAGTGCTGGAGAGGTGGGTTCCATCCCTGGGTCGGAAAGATCCCCTGGAGAAGGAAATGGCAACCCCTTCCAGGATTCTTGCCTGAGAAATCCCATGGACAGAGGAGCCTGATGGGCTGCAGTCCTTGGGGTCGCAAAGAGTAGGGCACAATTCAGCAACTAAACAACAACAAGATGCTTCCTACTTATATTTGCACGTTAATAATCACCTTTTTCATTTCTTCTGAAGTTTCTTATGTCTCACGTATCCATTCGACACACACACATACATGCGTGAAGTGCTGCTCACCTAACAAGACTTGTCTTACACTACGGAGCAGAGAGGGGAGTCCCTGATGGTCCCGTGGTTAGGACTCAGTGCTTTTACTGCCATGGCCCATGTTCAGTCAGGGGAACTGAGATCCAGCAAGGTACATCGTGCAACCAAAAAAAAAAAAAAAGAGGAACAGAGAAATAGATGCTGAGTTGTCAGCTAATCTCAGTGCTTAGCTACTTGCTTGCTTCCACTGGGATTTTACGATAGAGGTTTAAGTTCCTGCTTCAGTGAAATTGTGTTTTATATATCACGTCGTCTCAGGGTTCTCCTAAGAAGCAGAACCAGTAGGATATAAAGAAGATATTTACTTTAAGGCATTGGCTTACATGATTGTGGGGCTAGGAAGTCCAAAATCCGTAGGGCAGGCCAGCAGGCTGGACATTCTGTCGGAAGTTGTGGTTGCAACCTGAGGTCTGAATTTGTAGGGCAGGTGAGCAGGCTGGAAACTCAGTCAGGCCTTCCCATGTTCCAGTCTTGAGGCAAAATTCCTTCTCTGGGAAACTGGTTTTCCTTTTAGGGCCTTCAACTGATAGGCAAGGCCCACCCACATTATCTAGGGCCATCTTTCTCTCTCTTAAAGTTAGTAATTGTAAATGTTAATAGCATCTACAGAATACCATCACAGCAACGTCTAGATGAGTGTCCAAACAACTGGGTGTCTGAGACAAGTCAACATATTAAATCAACTGTCACAGGTATATTCTCAGTGTCATTTCCAAATGTGAACTTGAGTACATTAAATTTAGTTAGAGAGCTCTCTTTAACAGTTAGGAGCAAAGAGAATTAAACTCGCTTACTGCTGATTCAGATTTTATGATTGTCTTCTTGGGAGTTGATAATTGTCTTTCGTGGAAGATATGATAATACAGCTATGTCTTCCTTATGAAAGATCTTCTTAGAGTAGACACCAACATTCTCTTGGGTGAACCTGTGTGAAGTTATCCAGTTATTGACCACATTCTTTAAAGCTTCAGGTCATCAGAAGTACAGAACTGAACATCTTTCCCTTTTTTCTTAGATCACAGGCTCCAATGTTTAGACCAGACACAACCCACCTTCATCCACAGCACCGTCGACTTTTGCATCAGAGACAGCAACAGAATAGAAAGTAAGTACTTAACCTTCTCTTTTGTGGTTTCTTAATTTAGGTTTCATTTTTGACCTATCTAGCTTACTTTTTAAGTAAATTTAATCAATATTGAGCTTATTTCAATTGGCTAAGTCAGGTTATATGTGCTATTTTATGTAACGCACAAGCTTTGAATGACTAGAGCTTATCAACTTATTTCCAAGTTAATATAATTCTGAAATGCAGTTTAGATCTGGGGTGGGGGGTGGTCAACATATTATACTCACTCCTTATCAAATTCTTCCCATACTTTTAACTACATTTTTATTTACCATCTCGGCTCAGAGATAATCTTGAAGTATAGTCTCTAACATTACATTGGGGTCTTATGTAAAGCCAACAGCCACTTTATTTTTGCCTCTGTTTCATCCTCATTCAAATATATATTTATATATGTGGCCCCAGCTGTGTACCAGCTACTGTGGTCAGTTTGGGGGATTAGAAGAAGAACAAGACATAACAAGCCCTTGCTTTCATGGAGCTTATATTTTATTATCATTCTTATACATAAAATAAGAGAATTAAACATAACTTTGAAGTTTTTACAGCTTTCCCTTTTATGGTTCTTTGTGTATAATTTCCTTTTTCTTTCAAAAAAAAAATTCTGGAATATTTTTTGCAGAGGTAAAAAACTAGTATGGGCCTTTAAGACACAAAAAATAAAAACCATAAAGGAAAAGATTAATAATACATTGACTGTTAAAATACAAGCTTCTCAGGCCTGCAGTTGACATTATGGTATTGTGCATTTCAGAATTTAAAAGGGTAGATCTCATGTTAAGCATCTTATCCCCCCAACTCCTCAAAAAGGGAAGAAGAACAAAGGGACCCAAGGAGTGGGTGTATCCGTCTAGTGCCTTTTTTATGCTGATGGCATGACAAGTGTTTGCATTTTTCCAGACTTACTGATTTGTATACATTGAATTGTATGTTTCTTTGTACAGTAGTTATCACTGAATAAAGGTGTTTACAAATATTTTTTATGAAATTGTAAAAATATATTAAATTTCTGTATAACAAAAGGCATCAAACATAAGCATGCAGTTTTCCAATAGAGGAAACCTACATGGCTCATAAAAATGCAAAGATTTTCAGGCTCACCTGTATTGAGAAGAGTGCAGATTGAAATTAGATAATCATTTTATATCCTCAGACGGCAAAACATGACGTCTCTCAACACTCTCGTTGTTAGCAGGAGTGGAATATATGTAGCCTTTGGAGAGAGAATTTGGCAATAAACGATAAGGGTGACAATGTAGGTACATTGAATCCTAACAGTTTCACTTTTCAGAACATACCTGGGGGTATGTTATCACTGTGGACAAGTATGAAACACATAATGCTGATTAAGAATCAAGGAGCAGAATTTCATGCCTGATTCCATTTGTGTAAAATGGAACACTACTGTATGATATTTAAAGGTAGATGTACCAGTAATACAAGTATAAAAATATTTCATGAAGGATATGTATCAGAGTTAGGATAGTGGTTCCTATAGGAAAGAAGGGAAGCTGGAAACTGTGCTCTCGAGGGGCACAGGTGTGCCTTCAACTGTAAATGTAGTACTGTGTTACTTTAATATCACTTTTTAAAAATCTGAAGCAAATTTGACCAAATAATTTTTTCATTAAGTCCAAATGGTGAATAAATGGATTTTTGAATGTTTGCTGGACCTTTCTATGTGTTTAAAGTATATCATAATTTTCAACAAGTTTCTTAAAAGTATGTAGACTTGGAGTCAAGTTGGCCTGTGCTCAGACCTCACTGCTGCTAGGTGTACTGCTTTGGGCAAGGCACCTGATCTCTTCTGAGCTCAGTTTATCGTCTCAAGTGGGGAAAATAAACCTAGGGACCTCCTAGGGTTGTTGTGGGGCTTACACACGAGTCCATAGGTGAAGGTGCTTAGCTTATGGTGAGGCACCGGATCTTAGCGTGGTCCTCTGGTTAGGTACTGCATAGCTCTTTCCTCTCAAATTTTGTTAAGATTCTATTCTTTTTCACTCCTTGTTTAATAAAAGCAAAGGGGAATTTATTTTTTAGTTGGCCTGGTTTACTCCAGTATTGTTACAAGGCGTAATTCATGTGTCCTCTCGGAGTGCATGTGACCTGTATTTCTTTTCCAGTCAACATCGGAATCTCAACGGTGCAGGAGACAGAGGGAGTCACCGGAGCAGTCATCAGGATCATATCCGAAAGGATCCGTATGCCAACCTCATGCTGCAGCGAGAAAAAGACTGGGTCTCTAAAATCCAGATGATGCAACTGCAAAGCACTGATCCCTACCTGGATGATTTTTATTATCAGGTATGTACTCTGTGCCAGTCTGAAAGATAAGTTTAGTCACTTACCCTGGTGAAGGTACTCAGTTAAATACTGGTAGAATTTTCTTCTGAGGTAGTCTTCAAGTGGGTAAGAATTTTGTCCCGTTTTTCAAGCTGAAGAATCTCTCACAATATTCGCTGAAAGGTTTGCATATATGCCTTTTATTTCTAAACTTTAGAGACTCTCAAACCAATATTTTCAAATCTTTTTGGCATCAGTAATCTGGTTCTTAAAATTAAGAATCTTGGCAGTCTAATGTTTCCATTGATGCTAATTTTGAAGGCGGGATTTTTTGATAAGTTCTTCACAATCTGACAAAAGTTAAAAGCCAGTACATATAGAGCACGAGCAGCATCGCTGCCACTGGTATAAGCCGCTTCATGGTAAAGAGCGGCCGTGTGCTGCGCTTGCTGCAACTGAAACCGTCTTCTCGTGTGGTAGAATTACTTTGAAAAACTGGAGAAACTGTCAGCTGCTGAAGAAATGCAAGGTGACGGCCCAAAAAAGGAGCGCACCAAGCTCATCACGCCTCAGGTGGCCAAGCTGGAGCACACCTACAAACCAGGTGAGGTCGCGTCCCCACGCCTACGGCGGGGAGGCGCGCCGTGCTGCTGGTGGGACAGCGCAGCAGCAGCGTGTGGATGATGGGATGCAGACGTGTGAGACCGATGGCACACGGCACCGCTGTCCTTGACAGACGCGGAGGCCACCGATTCAAGTGCGGAGTGGATATTTTGACAGATGACCTTTTAAGTCCATTTCTACTTGAGATTCCGTGACTTTTTAAAATGTTATAGTTTCTAGTATCCATAAAATAGATAAAGGGGAAGATACTTCAGACTTTTTATTATTACAACCAAAAAAAAATGGGAAAGGATAGATTTTGTTAAGACATTGCCTTAGATAATACATAGATTTTTCTGGTGAATTTTTAGGTCTGGAGTAAAGACTAGAGAACATAGGACCTCCCTGGCAGTCTAGTGGTTAAGACTGTGCTTCCACAGCAGGGGCTTGAGTTCCATCCCTGGTCAGGGAACTAAAGTCCGCACATGCAGCACAGCGGGGCTGAACCCACCTCCTGGTGCAAGGCACAGAGGAGACACGGGTTCGATCCCTGGGTCAGGAAGATCCCCTAGAGAAGGAAATGGCAACCTGCTTCAGTATTCTTGCTTGGGAAATCGCACGGACAGAGGAGCCTGGCGGGCTGCAGTCCATGAGGCCACAAAGAGTCGGACACGACTCAGCAACTAAACAACAACAGGCTGTGCAGTGGGGCCAGAAAAGAGAGACTGATGATCTTCTTTGAATGCTGTCTGCCTGTGTTGCTGGGTTTTTACTTGTTGGCAATTTTTTGTCCTTGCAGTGCAGTTTGAGGGCTCTTTGGGAAAGCTCACTGTCTCTAGTGTGAATAATCCCCGAAAAATGATTGATGCTGTTGTGACGTCTCGGAGTGAGGATGATGTAAGTAGCCACAGAATTGTGTGTTTAAGGAAGTCTGGGTCAGCACTGCTTCTTTGACGGTCCCTGGGTTGGAATCCTAAGGCAGCCAGGCAGGACCTGGGGTGGCAGGAGCCTTTGAACTGGGTAACCCTGGCTACAAACAGCATTAGCTGTTGATTCCAGTTTTTAAAACTATCGTTTTCTGTGTGTTTAAGATTTTCCTATGATATCTTCATTTTCCATTGCATTCTCCAATACCTTTTGCTTATCTGTGAATTTAGTTAATAGTTTATGTGTGGGTTTATTCAGTCAACTCCGTGAGCTTTGTCCACGTTACTTTTGTTTGATTATTAATCTTCACAGTCCTGTCACAAATAGAATTACCTATAGAATTTACCAGCAGTAAATTATTCTTAACATGGTTAAAGAGTTCATATTGAAATGTCTTGTCTTTTTTTAGGAGACAAAAGAAAAACAGGTTCGGGACAAAAGACGAAAAACCCTTTTCATAATTGAGAAAGTAAGTTTTAGAATTGCTAAAGTTGCTGTAGTTAGTTTCAATTAAGAGAACTGTGAAATGTATGTGTGCGCAACACGTGGGAAAGTGAACAATCGGTCAGTGTCCTGTGATCTTAATTAATGCACATGGCTGTGTAAAGTGCCTATTGTGTACAGGGCGTGCTGGGAGGGAATGTGGTTTACCTCACCTGTGGCCTCATGGAGAAAGCACTGCAGTTACAATTAGAAGTCCTGGGGTTTTGTCCAAGCTTGTTCAGTTAACAGCTGAGTGTTTTAGGGCAGGGCATCTTTCTAAGAAAATGAAAAGAAAAATTGTTCTGCCTGTGAATGGATTGTCTGTTCAGTCAGTTCACGTGTATTTGTTGACCGTTCCCTGGGTGCTGGGCACTGTCCCGGGTTCTACGGAGAATCAGCAGTAGGCAGCTCGTGTTGGACCATAAACACCGTGTTGTGGGGCATGGAGTATAGGAGTTAAGAGCGCAGACTCTGAGAACAGGCTCCAAATCACGTCTTTTTCATTTCTCACCAAGCCTGTGACTTGGGGCAAGTTATTTAACCTTTCTGTGCCGTCTTTATCTTTAAAAATGAAAATGCTGAGAGTCTCTTCTCACTGGGCTGTGGTGAGTACTCCGTGAGTGAGTATCTGCACGGCGCTTGGAGCGGGGCCTGGGACCCTGTAGTCGTTAGCTGTTACGTGTTCACAGATAGAGGCATCACGGGACGCAGTGGCGCCTGTTGTTCACGTTACTAACAGTGCCGCTGCTGGAAAATTTGGAAAGTGGAGAATCGTTTCCTCACCATCGCCTGCTGGATTAGCGGTCAAGAAGGGACAGGGAACAATACCTGAAGGCGGTTGTCTTTTTTAAGTTGTTTCACAGTGTTTCTCTGGGTTAAGAGAGCAGGCTCTCCCTCCTGCTGTCACTTCCATGAGCTTTCACTCTTACGTTGTTGTCTGCTCATCCTGAACGGCCAAGCTGTTCACCTGATGTTCTGAGTTTGCTGAGGCCGGCTTTGTCTCTCCCTTAGACCTATAGTTTACTGCTTGATGTGGAGGATTACGAAAGGCGTTATCTCCTAAGTCTGGAAGAAGAGCGACCTGCCCTGATGGATGAAAGAAAGCACAAAATTTGTTGCATGTATGACAACTTAAGGGGGAAATTGCCTGGACAGGAGAGGTAAGAATTGTGTCCTTTGGTAAAAACGTTAGTCTCGCTAGATTCCTTTGGGCTTTATACATTCTACCCTTACCCTTCTTTACCATTTCAGTAAGCTCAGAGTCTTTCCTTTTGGCCTAACTCAAATGCCGCTCCATATAAAACATTTTAGAATCCTTTTGAGCCAGGGAGGAAAATCGCTGTATCTTGAGTTCGTTTATTTAGCAAGTACCTCTTCAGTATCTGTTAGGAACTGTGCTGGACACTGGAGACAGTGGGAAACAGTATTTAGTTTCTTTTGTTGAGCTTAGAGACTGTATCTAGTTTATGCTTGTGTGTTGTGTGTGTGTTAGTCACTCAGTCGTGTCCGACTCTTTGCGACCCCACGGACTGTAGCCCACCAGGCTTCTCTGTCCATGGAATTCTGCAGGCAAGAATACTGGAGTGGATTGCCATTCCCTTCTCCAGAGGAACTTCCCAACCCAGGAATCAACCATGTAATCTTTATGTATTTTGTTTCCTACTAAGATGGAAAGTGTAAACATTCATACTTTCTTGGGGTTGCCATACAATTCTTATTTGCTGTGGAAGCCAATCAGTCTTCCAGTGAAGACTAAACTTCTTAGTATGATTTCTCTGTCTGTCATCTCTCTCCTACCCAGTATCTGGAATAGAATCTTGCTAATGGTAAATGTTCTAGAAATCACAATATTTATTTGATAAATGCAAGAGGACACTCCCTTTGTCTTTGCCCATTCAAGAGAATTGATGATTCTTTTAAGCTAGGACATATGCAAAACAAAACTTTTTGAAAAGGACCTTCTTTTTAGCACATCTTTTCCGGAGTTGGACTGACAGGGAGCTTGGTTGAATAAATCTGGGTTTCTCCATAGATTGGACTGTTATGCAGCCAGTAAAATCTATAAAGTATTATGTATTGCCATGGAAAAGTGTTCATAAGAAGTTGTCAAGTGAAAAAAGTCAAGTAACAAGCCATATAAATTATATGGATCCCCCCTTTTTAAAAAATGAAAGATAAAAATATATAATACACAGCAAAAATGCCTTCAAAATGATAACACTAGTAAATTATCTCTGAGATTATGAATATTATTTATATATATATATATATATTTCCAGATTTTGCTGTTTTAACTATGTCATTTGTGTAGTTACTTAAAAGTTAGTAAAGGAAATCAATGCCTTTGGTTTGATTAGTTTTTTTACTGTACAATTTTTGAAATGATTTTCAATATTCATGAAACTCGAAGAATTTACTTTTTATTATTTGGTTGAGAGTTGGTAAAGTAATTCTCACTGCTTTGTAGTACAGATCATTGCAGAGTGAAAATAAATGCAGTGTGTTCATCTAGTAACATGTAAGAGGAGAAAGGGGGTTTTTCTATTGTTCTTGCTGACCTAAGTTGGCATTTTCTTCCCCCACAGGCCGAGTGATGACCACTTTGTACAGATCATGTGTATCCGAAAGGGGAAGAGAATGGTAGCCCGGATTCTGCCTTTCCTCTCCACAGAGCAAGCAGCTGACATTCTCATGACAACAGCCAGGAACCTCCCTTTCCTCATCAAGAAGGACGCACAGGATGAGGTGACCCGCCACGTGGGGTCCTCTTTCCTTTGGGTCTTCACAGTGGATAAGATTTCTAGAAGCCAGACTTATTTTTCCCCCTTATCCCTTTTGTGTTCTTTTACCTAATCTTTGGCTCAATCGTTTGAGTATTTAAAGCAAAAACTTTACTCCAAGCCTGTATTTTTAATGCCACTTCTTTATCCAACAGACTGTGTTCCTAAACATGAGGAAAGCAGTAATTCCATCTTATGTGGCACAGTTGTTAAGCTGTGATCTGTATTAGAACTGCTTTGGAAGCAAATAGTTCAGCCCTACCCCAGACTTGCTGAATTGGTGTTTACAGAGAGAAGACCAGGCCCCCAGCTGGGCCTGACTGCTCACTATTTGCCATTCATGATCCTGGTTACCTTATTGGATATAAAGTATCATTCATGGGCTGTTATTAGTGGCTTAACACTGACCTGTAGACTTGAATGGTGTCCCACAAGAACTGGGCCAGTGCTTTTAAGCAGTTTAAACTGGGCTAGAATTTGTGGGTTTCATTTTCTTTATTATTAATCATAGTATTTTAAATTTTATTTATGTTTGACTGTGCTGGGTCTTTGTTGCTGCACGGGCATTCCTCTAGTCGCAGCAAGCAGGGCCGCTCTAGTTACGGTGCTCAGGCTTCTCTTGTTGCGGAGCACAGGCTCTCGGGGGTGTGGGCTTCAGTAGTTGGGGTTCACTGTCATAGTTACTCCAAGGCATGTGGGATCCTCCTGCACCAGGGATCAAACCCACGTCTCCTGAACTAGCAGGCACAGTCTGTACTGCTGAGCCACTGGGGAGCCGTGGGCTAGAATCTGAAGCATGAGTATCAAGTTTGTAAGAACTGTTCTCTGCTTATTCCTATCACGATCCTTGAAAGATTAGCAAAATTCGAAATAGTATTAGAAGTTCAAAGCAAGAAATTGATACGGTTAGCGCAAAGGGCTAATATCATTAAGTATGAGATTGAAAGTAATAGAATTCATGCGAATGAACCCGAGTGAAATTTATTCTTTTACTCATTTATGAGTGAAAATTATTCTTTCTGAAATAATAGAATTGAAAGAATTTCTTCACTCAGCAAATACTAAGCACTTCTATGTCCCAGGCACTGTTATATAGATCCTATAAGTATAGCACCTAATTCTTGGTGCTAGGAGTTAGGAACCCAGAGAGGCCTGCTGTAGTGGAGCTTACGTGCTAGTGAGGAAAACTTGGTTGAATATAGAGGCTAAGATTTTACCTGTATGTGTTAAAGAGTAATAGACCACATCTCTAAATACTGTTTGTTTGAAGTAATAGCAGGTTCCAGGTCTGAGGCATAAAATGTACAAGATAATCATGGAGTATCATGTCAGAAACCAAGAAAGCTGAAAGATTACTATGGTTCTGTGTAAAAGACGCACAGACCAACTTGAAGGAACCTCCTTTCTGTCACAATGGGATAATTTGTGTCAGAAACAAAAATTAACACCAGTGGATTGCTGTAGATCGGATATGTTTAATGAGTTCATAATGATATGAAAAAAATGTAGAGATTGCTTGGTCATCAACTCATTATTCTGAAAAGTGGTAAGTAAAGGAAAAGAAACATTTATCCTGCCTCATTACAGCCAAATGTCAAGGAGACTAGAGTGTTGATATTAGGAAGTTCTCCTTTATAGAATTTCAGCTAATAAATTCCAAAGAAATGAGAAAATTGCCGTTTTACAAGCTCCTAATGGAAAAAATAGTCTGTCTCAGCAGCAGCCATTACTGGAGCTGAAAGCGTGGGCCAGAGGCGAATGGGGATTTTCTCATTTCTTTGGTTGGGGCAGGCTGGCCACACCTGAACCCCCAGACGACCGCCAGCCCCACTGAGGGGAGCAGTGCAACTGCGTGCTTCCTGACCCCGAGCGGAGAGAGCGCTTAGCTCTCCATGGGTGTCCTTGTTGCGCACCGCCCTGCCCCCTCTGCTGAACTCGAGTTCAGTCAAACCTCTGATCCTAATTACTAGTTTTTATGGGGGAAAGACTGAAGATTGGGTCATTCTTAAGTGATACCACAGAGGTGCCATTAGCGAGATTCAAACTATGGGACAAATGACCCAGTTTCTTCAAATAAAATGGCACGAGAAAAGGAGATGGGCAAGTGACAGAAGACCTGTTAACAGATTCTAAAAGCCTTAGAGCCACCATGCAGCGTGTGGATCCGATTTGAATCATCGTTAGAACAAATCGGCTCCTAGACATTTCTGAGACAGTTGGACTAATTTGAGTTTGGAGTGGATATTAGATGATCATTAAGGAGTTAAACTTCCACAGGTACGATAATATTGTGACAGAATTGAACTATTGCTATTTATGACAAAGATGATGTGACATGGGAAGAACATAGATTTAATGAGGTTGGCACCCTGTTACTGACTGAATTGTTGAAGTTGGGTTGTGGGTACGTGGACTTCACTATACCGTTGTGTGCACTTCTGTGTGTGTTTGAAAATGCTCTGGGCTTCCCAGGGGGAGCTAGCGGTAAAGAACCCGCCTGCCAGTGCAGGAGACGTGAGAGACACGGGTGCAGTCCCTGGGTCGGGAAGATCCCCTGGAGGAGGGCATTCTTGCCTGGAGAATCCCATGGACAGAGGAGCCTGGTGGGCTACAGTCCATAGGGTCGCACAGAGTTGGACACAACTGAAGTGACTTAGCACGCACGCAAGAATGCTTTAATTTTTAAAGCTCTGTTTATTTAGAATAGTCTATCATGAAAAGGAGTCTTCTCTATTCTTGAATGCTACTTAAAGTAGAACCAGCCTTCATTTTTTATGCTGTGGACATTGAGTGCTGGAAGCACCCTTGATTTCAAGCGTCATAACCCAGTTAACACCAGTAGCTCTGTATTTTAGTTTCCCAGCCTGGGCCTTATGGCAAAGCAGAATGAGTGAACTAGCAGGCTGGAATCCAATAGCCTTGAATTCTGGTTCTGGCTACTAGCTTTGTAACCAAAGTCTGGGTTTCTGATCACTTAGCTTCTCTGATCTATAAACATTGATTGATCATTTCTCTGTTTCCTCATTGAGCTTTTATAAAGATAAATCAAGATACCATTAAGTCTGAAAATACTTCTCAGTAACTCTCTGACTCTAGGAATTTACCTATGTTAGACTGCCTCTCACAGCAGTTAAGCTGGCAGTTTACTCACGGCTTCTCTGTGTCTTGGAGCCTGAGGGTCTGTCCTCTTCACCATGTGCTTTTAGCCCATAGTGCCGGTACAGTGTGAGCATCTGAGTACTTGTACAGTGAATACCGATGTTCTGTCATGTATCTTGCTCTGTATTTGAGAAGTGATTTTGCCCCCTTGCTTCACACAAGTAATGATGTTCCTGTACGAGTGGAAAAAATTCTCAGCAGTTACCGTGGAATCTGCTGCTGAGATGCTGACAGTATCTGCCAGACTTGTCAGGCTCCTTTGTTACATCTTGCCTGGGGCAGTGGGTACCCCTCCGTCCCTGCCCACTAATGGGTATAGCTGAAGTAGCAGTTAACCAGACTGTGATGGCCTGTCCGTTCTGTTTTTCGGTAGGTGCTGCCATGCCTATTGAGTCCCTTCTCTCTCCTCCTCTACCATCTTCCACCAGTGACCGTCACCAGCCTTCTGCAGCAGCTGATGAACCTACCTCAGAGTGCAGCGGCCCCAGCTCCGTCCAACCCGCACCTCTCTGCCGTGCTCCAGAACAAGGTGAGCCCTGAGCCCTGCGAGCCTTCTCAGTCCGAGGTATGGGTACAAATGATGGCCGCTGTGGCCGTCTTGGCGGGAAACAGGAGGGTGAGGGGGTTGGAGCTGTAACCTCAGCGGGGAGCTCCATTAAGCTCGTGGTGACAGAAGCTGGAGATGGTAGTGATTTTCACAAGACAGGGTGCTCTGTACCTCACATGGAGAAAACCCGGTGTGTGTCGGGGTACAGACTCCTTTGGTCCCCCGCTGTGCCATCCCAGCAGCAGCTGCCATGCTTGCGTCCTCAGTGGGTGTGGAATTTAGGGCTTCACTCTGCATCAGGAGAGGAGGGTTCAGAGGGCTGAAGGGTGTGGGGGAGCTGGCCTCCTCACTTGGAGCTCTAACCACCGACTTCTACTTAATCTCAATGGCCAGCTCTTAGTCTCACGCCACACCTGAGTGCAGGGAAAGCTGGAAACATCTCTGAGTTCACGCCATTGTCACCACGGGTGAAGTCAGATCTAGTAGGAGGAGAGAGGATTAGGTAGGTAATGAGCAGTCTCTGTCATAAGACATCCCAGTTCATATTTCGTTTGTATCAGATTAAAGATCCAGAGACTCCCAGGGGAAGCATAAATATAGAAGGAGAGTGATAAGCTTTTAGACAGAGCAGGTTTCCACTCCTCGTCGGCCGCGTCCTAGGTTTGTGACCATGAACAGATCATTTTGCTTTGCTGAGCCACGGTTTCCTGATCTGTAAAGTGGAGGTGATGGCAGCGTCACTTAGACGAGCAGGCAGCTGTGAATGTTGCAGTTTAATGCTGGGTACACAGTGGCGCTCACTCGGGACCATCCGTTAACAGTAAAGGGAAAAGGAGACTGAGGCGGGTTTTCTTCTGGCACCTGAAAACCTGGAGAGCCTGGCTCGAAGGGCAGTGAGCGCCTCAGAGACTGAGAGGGTGGCGGTGCCTTGGGACGCAAGACAGGGGTCCCAAAGTTGTGTGCCTTCCTCGTTATTTGGTCTCTTGGCTTTAATTTTGATAAAGGCAGTCAAAAAGCCTGAAGTCAGACGAGATTATGTAACCTGTTGTTTTTCTGACAGTGACATGAAGGGAACTTTGTGGAAAGGCAAGGTTATCCTCTGTGAGGTGAACTCAGAAAGGGGGGGTGGAATCCCAGAATCTGCCCAGCTTCTCGTCACGGGCCGCGATAGCCACGATTCACGCGTTTAACCTCAGTTTTGGCCATGTTTGTGCCCCTTTAGAGTCCACGTTTTCTGCTCTTACTGCCCACGGAGTAAAATAAATATTTATATATCTCTCTGCAGCATGTTGCTAAATTTTAACAGTCCTAGATATGGTAGATGAATCTGTTTATCCTCTCTCTTTTTTTATCTTTTAAACTCTCATTAACACCCTCTAAGCCTTTATATTTCCAGATACGTATGTCATTTTTTAAGGAAATGTTTTCTTTATAGCCTAATCCTTCCATTTCTTTTTATTTTCCCACAGGGCTTTAACACCTGTTTTCTTAATTCAAACTCTATTTTTTTGTTTTTTCTATATACTTTAATTTTCTGTATCAAAATTTGTCTTCATGTAACTTTCCCTTCTATTTCTGTTCTAGTAAATAGGAGAAAAGCTACCCCCTGCCCATCTTGTGGCAGGGAAGAGTCCGCTTTTCATCGAAGGGTGGGATGGGGGAGCCGTTGCCCTTGAGAGAGCCTGAGCTGCTGAGTCTGGAGGGACCCCTCTGGGCTCTGCACGGGCTCAGAGCAGCACGGCGAGGGGTGCCTGCATTCAGCGCCGCCCCCTCGACCGCCTGGCCCCCCGTCGGCCGGTGCGGTGTCTCACGCCCTCTGTCTCCTCTCCTTTCTCCTCTCGCAGTTTGGCCTGTCCCTGCTTCTCGTCGTCCTGAGCCGCGGGGAAGACCTACAGAGCTCAGACGCCGCTTCAGAATTGGCGCAAAGCAACCCATGGTCAGTCTGGGCCATGTTTCTTCTTTAAAGTTCTTTCAGGTCCTCTTTTTCATTCCTTTTCTTACATTATTATTATTATCGGTTTTCCCTGTTAGGACGGAGGTGATGTTTGTGGCAACCCGAGAACTTTTGCGGATTCCCCAGACGGGCCTGGCCAAGCCAATCTCTATACCCACAAACCTAGTATCCCTCTTTTCTCGTTACGTTGACCGACAGAAACTGAACTTGCTGGAGACAAAACTGCAGTAAGTTGGAAACAGGAGAATTCCACGTCTCACTGAAGTTGGCACTTTAGAAGTTACGTTGAGGAGGCTGGGGGTGGAAGGGGCATAAGACGTCATGAATCCAGTGGAAGAGATTAAAGACTTCTGTGAGATACACGAGTGTCTGCTGGGTGTAAAGCACTGTGGCCACAGCAGAACCCGCCCAGTGAAATTCCAGCTGGGGTCCAGATCTCTCAGTGACCGATAGGAGAGGTCACACGGGCTGGGGTTCTGGTGCAGATGACTGCTCTCTGAACTCATTCACACGGGTCTCCTCTCTCTCTTTGTGCCGTAGGCTAGTTCAGGGGATACGGTAAAGGCCTCCACGCACGCCCTGTGCCTCCTCTTGGCTGCCTCCCGCTCTGCTGCCATCACCCATGGAGTGTTGTTTTAAACGAGGGAGGGAAGGGAGCTCACTCCCCAGAGCGTCTGGTGGGACCGAGTCCCATTCACAGGGGTTGCCTCTGAATGCCAGGTACTCCCCACTGCTCTGTGAAATGTGGCTGGGTTCACACTTCTGCTGGTTTTCTTACCTTCCGTGTGACAGTCCTGCATGTCCCACCTTACTCGATTCTTCTCCATACTGCCTTTTCTTTGCCCTTGAGACACAACCATAACCTCTCCCTTCATCCCCCACCACCGCTCCAGCTCAGAGTAGGTTGTAGCCTGCCACAGAATTCCTTCCCTCATCGCCCCTTATTAATATGACTGTAGGAAAGCTGATGAAGTAGAAATATAAGTATATATGCGCGCACACACACCCCGATACGTATGTTTATGTGGTCTCCAAAGGGTCCTTAAAGAATGAGTTTAGACTGAGAAATTTACTTGGCACACCATCCCTTCTCTAACCACAAACCAGCTGATGTGTTTTTAATCTGTTCCTCATCCATCTTCTGATTAATTTGGTGGGTTCTACTTGTTCTAATAAAATGTAGGGTATGCAGCACGTGTAATAAACTCAGAGCTCTCAGTTGGCCGGTGCCCAGCTCTCAGCTGAGCCGTTCCTTGTCTCCTCCCCACTCGGGTTTCCTTCGGTTCTGTCCACCGCGGTGGAAACGGCACACAGTTAGCCTGGGTCCTGCTCCAGCCGCGGCTACTTGAGCCCGTGCCTTCAGGTGCGCGGAGGCTTGTGGGAGACGGCCGGCCTGGAGCTTCCACCGCGCAGCTTCAGCGCGCTCGTTCTGTCTTCCTGAGACCGCTGCAGTAAGCCATTCTCTGACGTCTCCTTCCCTGTTTGTACTTGGTGTCCTGGGGGGACCTCCGCACCTCCGAACGTGAACGCAGGCCGTCGCTCCGCCCCTCGATCCCTCTGCACCGCACGCGGAAGCGCTGCCCTAGCCCCTTGGTGCAGCCAGGGCCTGGGTCTGTGTCCGGCCTGGGCGGCCTGTGCCCCGGTCACCACCTTCTCCTGCTCCGCAGTCACCACCCTCTTCTTCTCCGCAGTCACCACACTCTCCCCACTCCGCAGTCACCACCCTCTCCCCCCTCCGCAGTCACCACCCTCTCCCGCTCCGCAGTCACCCGGATGCGGGCCCGGGTCACTGGTGATGCCAGCCCTGAGCAGATAGCATCTGATTGATCTCACCGGCCTGTCCTGAGCACACCTCGCTGCTCTCACGTTTCTGAATGTAGGAGGGAGGGGGGCAGGTTATGGTATTTAATACGCGAATGAACGTTTTGCACATAAATGTATCCTACAGCAGTGAGGCCCTCCTGTTCTCCGCCTGTACTTCTCCCCGCTGTGCCCTGCGCGCCCCCTCGTCCCCTCTGCCATCACCCCCTGCCTTCCCTTCACAGCCGATCAAGTGAAGGCTCGATGATTATCTCTTCTCTTCTGTGCTTTTATCTTTTTTGTTTGGTTTTAATTAAAAAGTTTCTAAATTTACATTTTTATAGGGTATTGTAAATAAAAACAAATTGTATACTTGAAAAAAAAATATGTGCCAACATTCCTGCTTGTTTCTCCTAAACATGCCTTTTAATGTGTTTCTAGCGTACTTAGATAGATCAGCAGACCTCTTGGTGCTGGGGATTGGTGAGGATGGTATCACGTGATGTTTTTATCTCTTATTTTGTCATAAGGGAGACAGATAAAGATCTTAAGTTTACATAACTTTCCTTAAAAAACCTAGGGTATGGGCCTCCCCTGATGGTTCAGTGACTGAAACTGCAATTCCAGTGCAGGGGAAACGGGTTCGATCCCTGGTCCAATCCTGTGTGCCATGAATAAATAAATGCATATTTTTAAAAAGAAAAGCTAGGATGCTTTCAACAGTCACTGCCCTCCACCCCCAACTTTTAACTGCAGAGCAGAATTAGAAAATTCAGTGGATAGACCACAGTTCACCTTCCTCATCTCTAGGCAGCTGAGAGTTTAGTTAAGAAACTTCACAAAGCCCAGTTTGACCTTAAGCTGCCCTCATGGTTAGTATTTCCTTAGCTTTCATTTATATCTTCTCAGAAGAGGTAAGAAAAAATTGGTAATTCTTTTTTTGGGGGGGGGGTAATTCTTTGTAGTAAATTCATGTTAGCTATTTCAAACTTAACACAGCATCATTTGTAATAGGAAAATTAGAAATAACCTAAATGCTCACTAGTGGCTAAGTAATAATCTATGTGTCATGGACAGGTATAATATTTAATCATGAAAAGTGTTTATGGTCTAGTGTGGGGGAACGCAGAAAGTATATATGCTTGGAATGCAGTTCTTTTATGAAAATGTATATGTGATGGGGAAGAAATTGGGAGAATATGCTTCCCAGGTAGCTCAGTGGATGCAGGAGATAGAGATTGAATCCCTGGGTCGGGAAGATCCCCTGGAGGAGGGCATGGCGACCCACTCCAGTACTCTAGCCTGGGGAATCCCGTGGACAGAGGAGCCTGGCGGGCTGCAGTCCGTGGGGTCGCAGAGAATTGGACGCGACTGAGCGAGAGAGCGCTCCTGCAGGTGTTCCCCTGAAGACGTGCATCTCTCAGCGGCAGGACCACGGGGAGCTTCCTTTTGCTTTCTTTTTTCTCCAAATCTTCCGTAGAGAGCAAGCATTGCTTATATTCTGAGAAGAAATACTATTTTTGAAGAGCTTAGTTACATCAGAAAGCACTTGGAGTATAAAGTTGAGTGTAAGTAAGTCCCTTATATGTATATGACTTCATACGGGCACGGGGAATGGAAGAAGGGATACAATCCCGGGCGATTGGAGGGCGGTGGCTGCCTCTAAGGGGGAGGCTTGTGGAGAATTTAGGTGATGGTTCCTCGTTTCCATTGTCCAGATTGTCTTCAGTCTTCATGTATTGCTATTAGAACCAAAAGGGGGTTATTCTCTAAAAACTGCTACAAATCACAGCCCCCTACCCTCTAGTGAGAAGTGCTAGTAGGGCAAGAATGTCCGATACAGTTGTGCTTGATTTCAGAGCCTGTGTATTTGACTTTGAAAGATGAATGGGCTGAAAAAAGTGTGAAAGCAAGGCAGTTATCCTATGAGGCGTGGTCAGGTATTGCACTGTTAAACGCTTAAAAACTCCACTGTTAAACAGTTGAGGAATCAAAGGACCACTTTAAGTCCAAGCCATATCTCCCAGTGAGTTTCTATATTTACAGAAATTGCATTTTTTCCTCACTGACTGCTGAATCAAAATGGGTGGGTCTCAGCTCCATCCACACAGAAAATCTGCTCAGGTCCGTTGTGGCCTGAGTACCAGCCAGCTGGCTTTCACCAGAGCTACCCTGTCTGTCCCAGGAAGGCCACGATGACCTTCTGAGTTTGATGCAGACCACCAACTGCCCTCTCCCTGTGGAAAGCAGTGAAGTCCTTTGTGTGAAAAGTCCAAGTGGGGAAATAGTGGAAGACATCTTTACACTTCTCCTCACCCAGCTATGTTTAAGTATGTTGGCGTGATCCTTAAGAAAATAAAACGGGTTTCAGGCAGCAGGTCTAGTGTGTTAAGGCCACAGGTAGCGTAGTTTTGGCCATTAACCTTGAAGTAGAGGCGCAGTTGTGAATAGATTGCAGGTCACCTAACAGCCTCAGCTTTGCCTTTTATCTTGAGAATGTGGCATGAAAGACTTCCAAGGAGCCTGTTTACTCACTGTGACTCTAGCTCCGCAGTTCAGCCAAGTTCGAGCCGAGGTAACTGTTAACCGAAATCAAGCCCGAGACCTAGGAAACGTCTGGACGGGGACGAGGTAATCAGTGATGTGTGTACTTTCCCTGTTGTGAGTAGAGCATCTCTTAAGTCGCTTATGATTTAGTACCGATCTAAAGGATTCCACCCCCAGAAAAAGCCTGGCTGACAGCCTGATACGTTGTCCTCCAAGTGGTTTCTCGACGCACATGCAGTGCACATTGTGGTAGATGCTGGGTTTCCCTGATGCATCGTGGATGTGCTTACATGTCCACAGAGAGGCACCTCGGTTTATTTAGAGATTGCGCGGTACTCCGCCGCACGCCGTACTTTAACTGCTCCCCTGTTAACAGATTCCATCCTCAGGTAGTTTCGCCAACTCATTCTTGTTCGTCCAGCAGTGAGCAGAGGTAAACCCACCATGGCCGTTCAGTTGCTCAGTCATGTCCGACTCTTTGCGACCCCGTGGACTGCAGCACGCCAGGCCTCCCTGTCCATCCCCATCTCCTAGAGCTTGCTCAAACTCACATCCATTGAGTCAGCGGTACCATCCAACCATCTCATCCTCTGTCATCCCCTTCTCCTCCTGCTGTTAATCTTTGTGACACCAGGGTCTTTTCCAGTGAGTCAGCTCTTTGCATCAGGTGGCCAAAGATATTGGAGCTTCAGCATCAGTCTTTCCAGTGAATATTGAGGGTTGATTTCCTTTTGGACTAACTGCTTTGATCTTGCAGTCCAAGGGACTCTCAAGAGTCTTCTCCAACACCACAGTTCAAAAGCATCAGTTCTTAAGCGCTCAGCCTTCTTTGTGGTCCAACTCTACACCCCTACATGACTCCTGGAAAAACCATGGCTTTGACTATGCAGACCTTTGTCGGAAAAGTGATGTCTGCTTTTTAATATGCTGTCCGTGTTTCTATAGCTCTTTATATAGTGTACAGAGAGCACTGACGTTCATTTTATAGCTCAACTCTTCTCTATTACCCTTTGAAATATTAGAATGGGCAGCTATAATTGTACAGTACCCAAACGAGATTAGCAAGACCATCCAGCTAATAAGGGCTCCGGTTTAAGACCGGAAGTTTCAAACTCCATATCCAGCATCGTGGCTACAAGAAGGCTCCTGCTTCTGGATAAATGTTTCATGGAGCAGCAACTGAGAAGCTGCAAGCATTTAAGGACACATCTGCAAACTCTTCTGATTGGGTTTTAATGCCTTCATTTCCAGTAGGCAGATTAAATATTTCCCTCTCAGTAGTGTCAAAAATGTGATTCAGGTCTTAACTATCGGGGTCCATTACAATATACAAGGATCAGAATTTCAGAAAGGCAGCTGTCTGGCATCTGTGTGGTCCTTTTGGTTTAAGCGTTTTGAAGAGGAGATTTTAAAAAAGATTTGCTCCCACACTTCCATCTCAGTATTTGGAAATGCATTGTTTATATGAGATACATTCAGCCCCAGGCAGTCAGTTCACTTGTCAGTTCCCTGCACTAATACGGGAGCTCCACGAAGGCACCAGTCCTCATTCCCTCCCGCGCTCCAGTTCCCAGCACACAGGCCACACCAAGCAAGCGTCCAGCTGACATCTTTTCATAAAATAGTTGGGCCACAAAGAAACAGCTTGACAGGATTATTCAGATCCTCAAAACCAAGAGGACAGACCTTAATGGTGTGAACTCACCTGTGTGTGCAAGGCCCATTCCAAACACATTGTCACTCACTTTATCACAGCAACCCCTAGGTCGGAAACGATGTGATACAGCAAGCAGACAAGCTGTTGTGAATGTCCAGCGTTACTAGGCACAGAGGTGACAAAGGCTCCGCTCTGGGGGGTCGTTGGTGCCAAGCGCTAAAAGGAGAGCGCAAGAGGATGGAAGAGTGGAGAGATGGGGCTCTGTACTGTAGACAGGCCGGGGAAGGCCTGGGCGAGAAGGTGACACTGAAGCGGACACATGGACACTAAAAGGAGAGCGCAAGAGGATGGAAGAGTGGAGAGATGGGGCTCTGTACTGTAGACAGGCCGGGGAAGGCCTGGGCGAGAAGGTGACACTGAAGCGGACACATGGACACTAAGACGACGCCACTCGGAGGGCTGGGCGGAGCATCCCAAGCAGGATGAAGAAGGTGACCTCTGCCCGCGACGAGAATGGGTGGGGAGTTCTCAGGACCGTGACAGGTTAATGTCGCTGGAATGGAGTGACCACACTGCCTTGAAGGGCTTTACTCACATTGCCGCGGAAAGCCTTCGCAGAGTCTGTAAGGAAAAGCTTGGCAGAGTTTTTAAGGAAAAGGACAAAACTATTTTTAAAGTCACTTTGCTGGGTAGGGGCTGGGGAGGAATAAATTAGGAATTTGGGAATAACATGCACACTACTGTATAAAATAGATAAAAAAAAAAAGCCTACCATATAGCATAGGGAACTACGTTCAATATCTTGTAATAATCCATAAGGGGATAGAATGTGAAAAAGACGTTGAGTACATATGTGGATGTGTATGTATGCATGTGTCACTGCTTCAGTTTTCCTGTGCTGCAGAAACAACACTAAGTCCCTACCATTCAACAACGGCCGCAAAGCCCAAGGTGTGGCCCTAGCACCCCGCCTCAGCATGTGACTGTCCGGGGACAGCACCTTTGACAAGGGGTGGAGGGGTAGTCAGGGAGTTTGAGGTGGACATGTACAAGCTGCTGTATTTAAAATAATAACCAACAGGGACCTACTGTTTGGCACAGGGGACTCTGCTCAATGTTCTGGGCCAGCCTGGATGGGAGGGCAGTCTGGGGAGGCTGGACCCATGGCTATGTGTGGCTGAGCCCCTTCACATTCACCTAAAACTCACATCATTAATCAGCTACACGCCAATACAGAATAGAGAGTTCAAAAGAACAAAAAAAGATGAATTTGAAATGAAGTCATAAGTAAATAAATGAAGTCATTAGGGTGAGTTCTAATCCCGTATGAGCAGCGTCTTTACAGGCAGCAGTGATGGGAGCACAGGCACAGGGAGCCTGCCTGTGAAGACCCCAGAAGACGGCCATCTCCACGGTGAGCCGTCGGGAGAAACCGGCGCTGCTCACACCTGGACTTCAGACGTCCAGGTGCCAGAACTGTGAGGAAACACACTTTCATTGTTCAAGCCACCCTGTCTGTGGTACTTTGTTAGGACAGTCCTGGCAAACTAGCAAGTGTCAAACATCTTATCATTGACTTTTTTTTAATTTTTAAAAATCCACAGGATAGAAGAATATATATCCAGCTGTTAACAATGGTCATGTCTAGAAGGTGTGGTTAAGGAGAATTTCCTTTTCTATATTTGCATTTCTGAACCCTTGTATCTTTTATAATGAATAGATTTTGGTTTGTATTTAAAGGAAGGAAAGGGAGAGAGCATGGACATGATTTGTCCAACACTGTAGTGAGTGAGTGGCAGAAAAAGAAAACCTGAATCACAGTCATTTCCCAATGTTTCTCCATCTAACAGAGAAGCAGACACCTTGTATGGAACTTCCAAAAATGCTCCTTAAAAGAAAGGAAATACTTATTTGTCCTCCTTTCTTTCCTCTTCTTGCTGCCTAGAATGCAAATACAATGATTGGAGCTCCAGCAGCCATCTTGGGGCAAAAAATAATCTCAACGACAGTAACAGTGCACAGTGGAGCAGAGAGAAGGAGGCTTTGAGAAGACTTCAGTGAACTACCAAACCAATCCTGAGCTGCCTACCTCTGAATTTCTTTTATTATTATTTTTTAAATGTCTTTAGGTGTGAGAATAAACTCTTCTGTGTTTAAACCAACATAAGTTGGGCCTCTGTCCCCAGTGACTCAGCGGTAAATATCCATCTCCAATGTGGGAGGTGCAGGAGACTCAGGTTCAATACCTGGGTTGGGAAGATCCCCTGGAGGAGGAAATGCAACCCACTCCAGTATCCTTGCCCGGAGAATCCCATGGACAGAGCAGCCTGGCGTACTGCAGCCCACGGGGTCGCAAAGAGTTGGACACGACTGAAGTGCCTGCACTTGTACTTGCAAATAAACCTAATCTGAATCATTACAAAGGATTTTTTTTTCAGCCATTCAACATGAGAGTTCATTAAGTGCTATTGGGGAAAAACATTTTTTGAATGATCTTTTACAAAAAATTATTACAAATTTGAAGGAGTTCTTCACACACAGCCTCCGTTTTCTCTGAAGTACAGTGCATGATTAGCTGGTATGCAACAGAAGGCTCTGTATAGCCTGAAGAGGTTGGTTAAAATCTTAGTATATGCCCCTGGGAGAAAGGGGAACAGGGGCAGGCTCATGATACTTGTTAAAGATAAAAGTATCACAGTAGTTCTGTTACATTTAAACCAAACACCAGTTTGTTGTGTTTATGAAGCCGGATTTAATTCTTTGAATAGTTTCTGTCCTTAAGAGAAGAAAAGATTCCCAGGCACCAGTTATATGAAGCCTGCCAAGGCTGAAGACCTTTTCGTATCTACGTTGGAATGCTGGCTTTGCTTTTATAAGATATTTTGCTTGTTTGATTCTCGGTTTTTAAAATTGTAGGTGGGGTGGTACAACAACTGGTACAGTGACAAAGAATAAAGGAAATTGCATTTGTAGATGTGCTTAGCATGCAGTAAGAGTCGACGCTCGCTCGCTCTACTCATCTGTTTGTACTTCATACGAAGTCCCAGTATTTGCAGGTTTGTCATACCCCCAGGAAGGTGTGTGTGGGTCCCACTCGGGTGAGTCACGTGCTGTAAAGATAGACTTGTGGTAATGAATACGTAAGGCCCCTACGTAGGAACCTTTAAGTTGTGAACTTTCAAAGACATGAATGTGCCCAGGGGAGGGATGGAGAGAGACAGGAGGAAGAAGAAGTGAAGAACCCAGCAGATTCAGGACAGGAAATGGCCAGGGGATTGCCTTTGTTTGAGCCACAGTGTTAGTTTCTCGGGCCCTCGGGCCCAGGATCCAAACGCAGAACGGTGCACAGGGCTGCCACAGGCATGCAGAATGTAATCCAGCACTGCCGCGTCACCTAAGACGGGGAAGAGAGACCCCCACAGCCCTGGATCGCTCTTCTCAAGAGGGTAGGTATGAAATTGAATCCAGCGAGGAACCAGGACCCATGCCGTCAAGGTCAGGCATGAACATGCTTGCAGCTCGCCCCTCGTCTCCTACTGCTGCCCACCCTTCAGCTCTGCCATCTCCACCCTCATCTTCCTCCTCCGTCAGTGACTCTTCCCGCCTGTTCGCTTGATGCCACCCCCTGCGTGCCAGCTGTTGTTTACTGTACTACTGTACTGGAGGAGGAAATGGCAACCCCCTCCAGTACTCTAGCCTGGAAAATCCCATGGATGGAGGAGCCTGGTAGGCGACAGTCCGTGAGGTCGAAAAGAGTGGGACATGACTGAATAACTTCACACTCACTGTACTTCTAAGGTACTGTACTGCACTGCAAGATTAAAAATGTTTATTTTTGTCTTTGTTTTTTATGAATTATTTGTGTGAAAAGTATTATAAACCGACTACAGCACAGTATGACAGCAGATTGTATTAGTTGAGTACCTAGACTAACTGTGTGGTACTTACAAATTGGATTTACAAATGTGCTCTCAGAACAGAACTCACTTGTATGTAGGGGAACTTACTGTAGTGTTGATCAGTCAATAGTGCCCCCTGCTAAGAAGTTAGGGATGTGAATTTCCCCAGCTAGTATGCAGCTCCCCTTTTAAAAATTTACAATCAATCCCT
Source organism: Bos indicus (assembly GCF_029378745.1). Taxonomy (NCBI): domain Eukaryota; kingdom Metazoa; phylum Chordata; class Mammalia; order Artiodactyla; family Bovidae; genus Bos; species Bos indicus. Next base: position 83,346,625 of record NC_091774.1, on the reverse strand, counting down.
GTGTGATTGTCTGTAAAATACACAGAGAATGTGGTCTTTGCTCTCTGGTCGCACCCAGTTCCCTTGTAAACCACAAGCAGAGAGTTGAGTGACCTCCCCCGAGGCCCCGCTGGGGAATCTGTCCTCACTTCTGCACTTTCCTAGTTTCAGTAAATTTCATCATCCTGCTGCGCAAACGTGAATGCGAGATGAAGACCAAAGGGCTAGGAGGCAGTTCTGGCTCCTTCCACGTGCCCCGCATGCTATGACTGTTCTGCGGAATAAGCACCCAGCTGTTTTGTCTCAAGATTGCACACCTGCAACAGACCAACCCAAGTTCAGATTTCCCCAGAGCTGAGGCTTCTGTTGTAAGTGCCTCTTGGTTCAACTTCTCCCTCTGATCCTGTTTCCTTCACCCCCTCACAGGTGTTGTCCCTGGGAGCATGCCTCAATTAACTTACGAGGCGAACCTGACTTAAACAAACTAGAATTTCTGATTCATTTGGTTGGGGGACACAATGTTGTCCTTTGAAATCACGAATTACTTTTTTCCAGTAAGAATTTTTTGTTTTGATTATAAAAAAGGTAAAACTGGGAAACCCAATACCTGGACTGATCACACTGATAAAATCTGCATATGAAACTATTATTTGGCAACAGTTGGGAGAGCAAGCCAGTGACAATGTGGAGAATGATGGAAAAAAAAAAGCATGAAAGTTACCCAAGTATGTTTAAAGCTAAATCCACACAAAAACATGCACAGTAATGTTTATAGGAGCTTTACTCACAATAGAAAAACTTGGAAACAACCAAGTTGTTCTTCAGTAGGTGAAAAGATCAACTGTGGCCCATCCAGGCAATGGAATATTAGTCAGTGCTGAAAAGAGATCATCTATCAAGCCATGATGGGCTTCCCTGGTGGCTCAGTTAGTAAAGAATCTGCCTGCAATGCAGGAGACCCAGGTTTGATCCCTGGGTCAGGAAGATTCCCTGGAGAAGGAAATGGCAACCCACTCCAGCATTCTAGCCTGGGAAATCCCATGGACAGAGGAACCTGGCGGGCTACAGTCCATGGGGTCACAAGAGGTCAACACAACTTAGGGACTAAACCACCATCAAGCCTTGAGTAAAACTCTGCAGGATCCATAAGACAGGAAAAGTTCTGTTTTCACTCCAATCCCAGATAAAGGCAATGCCAAAGAATGTTGCAACTACCATACAATTGTGCTCATTTCACGTGCTAGTAAGGTTATGTTTAAAATCCTTCATGCTAAGCTTCATCAGTACTTGAATCAAGAGCTTCCAGATATACAAGTTGGGTTTAGAAAAGGCAAAGGAAAATAGAGATCAAATTGCAACATTCATTGGATCATGGAAAAAGCAGGGGAATTCCTGAAAAACATCTGCTTCATTTACTATGCTAAAGCCTTTGACTGTGTGAACTGCAACAAACTGGAAAATTCTTAAAGAGATGGGACTACCAGACCACTTTACTTGTATCCTGAAAAGCCTGTACTCGGGTCAAGAAGAAACAAAACCAGACATGAAACAACTGACTGGCTCAAAACTTGGAAAGGATCATGGAAGGCTGTGTGTTGTCACCCTGCTTATTTAACTTCTATGCAAAGTATATCATGCAAAATGCCCGGCTGGATGAATCCCAAGGTGGAATCAAGACTGCTGGGAGAAATACCAATAACCAAAGATATGCAGATGATACCACTCTAATGGCAGAAAGTGAAGAGGAACTAAAGAGCCTCTTGATGAAGGTGAAAGAGAGTGGAAAAGCTGACTTAAAGCTCAACATTTAAAAAACTAAGGTCATGGCATCTGGTCCCATCACTTTACAGCACATAGAAGGGGGGAAAATGGAAGCAGTGGCAGATTTTTTTTTTCTTGGCTCCAAAATCATGGTGGACGGTGACTGCAGCCATGAATATGAAGACGCTTGCTCCTTGGAAGGAAAGCTATGACAAACCCAGGCAGCATATTACAAAGCAGAGACATCACTTTGCTGACAGTCTGTCTAGTCAAAGCTATGGTTTTTCCAGTACTCATGTACGGATGTGAGAGGTGGTCCATAAAGAAGGCTGAAGAATTGATGCTTTCTAACTGTGGTGCTGAAGAACACTCTTGGGAGTCTAACTGTGGTGCTGAAGAACACTCTTGGGAGTCTAACTGTGGTGCTGAAGAACACTCTTGGGAGTCTAACTGTGGTGCTGAAGAACACTCTTGGGAGTCTCTTGGACTGCAAGAAGAAGGTTAGGACCAGTTAATCCTAAACCAGTCGAATCAGTCAAACCAGTTGATTTCCAAGGAAATCAACCTTGAATATTCACTGGAAGGACTAATGCTGAAGCAGAAGCTCTAATACTTTGGCCACCTGATGCAAAGAGCTGACTCGTTGGAAAAGGCCCTGATGCCGGGAAAGACTGAGGGCAAAAGGAAAAGGGGGTGGCAGAGGATGAGATGGTTAGATAGCATCACCAACTCAATGGACATGAATTTGAGCAAACTCTTGGAGATAGTGGAGGACAGAGGAGTCTGGCTTGCTGCAGGCCATAGGGTTGCAGCAAAGAGTCGGACACGACTTAGCAACTAAGAAACAGCAACAAAGCATCAAGCCATGAAAAGACATGGAAGAACCGTAAATGGATGTGACTAAGTGAAAAAGGCCAATCTGAAAAGGCTGCATACTGTGTGACTCCAACTATATGACGTTCTGAGAAAAGGCAAAACCGCGGAGACAGTAGGAAGATCACTGGTCACCAGGGCTCCAGCAGGAAGGAGGGAGGGATGAACACGCACAGAGGATTTTGAGAGCAGGGAAACTGTTCTGTATGAAGAGGCAGGTTTGTTTGACTCGGCCGCGCCCCAGGGCACGTGGGCTCTTAGTTCCCCCGCCCAGGCTACAGCCTGTGCCCCTTGCCTTCAAGGAATCCCAGTGTTACCCACTGGGTCGCCAACAAAGTCCCAAAACTATGGTGTATGAAACTATAATGGTGTATACATGTCGGTACATACTTGTAAGACTCACGGAATGTACAGTATCAAGAGTGAACTCTAGGGATTTCCCCGGTGGTCCAGTGGTTAAGTCTCAGGGCTCTCACTCCCAGGGAGCCAAGATCCTACAAACAATGCAGTGAGGCAAAAAAAAAAAATTTAAAAACGGGGTCACTGTCCTAACCCCGGGGCTTCCTAGGCAGTGCTAGTGGTAAAGAACCCGCCCGCCAAAGTAGGAGACAAGAGACACGGGTTCCATCCCTGGGTGGCGAAGATCTCCTAGAGGAGGGCGCGGCAACTCGCTCCAGTACTCTAGATTGGAGAATCCGGTGGACAGAGGGGCCTTGTGTGTCACAGTCCATCCGGTCGCAGAGCGTCGCACACGACTGAAGTGACACAGCACGCACGCTGCGCACCTTTAGTTGCTTCCCTTTGCTCCTGAAATGAAGCCCACGCTCCTCAGGAGGCCCTGCAGGCCTTTCGCACCTGCCTTCTCCACCTCTAACTCCTGTGCCTTAGGTACTGCCTCTCTTTTCTTTCTTCACAGAAGAAAGACTATCCCCATCCTTTCATTTCTCTTTCTAAGTCCTCTCCAGCCCCCAGGTGCTTCAAGAGAGTTTATCCCTGTTTGGGACAGGTTGCACCTGCTGTTCTTTCCCAGCGCCCTGGTGGTCCTCCAGGTTACTTCAGGTATATCGTTACCGTCCATATTTTCTCTGTGCAAGTGTGTGCGTGTGCACACAGTCACGGCCGACTCTTTGCTACCCCATGGACTGTAGCCCGCCAGGCTGCTCTGTCTGGGCAATTTTCCAGGCCAGGAGTACTGGAGCGGCTTGCCATTTCCTCCTCTGGGGGATCTTCTTGACCCAGGATGTAGCCTGCATCTCTTGCATCTCCTGCATTGGCAGGCAGATTCTTGACCACGGCACGACCTGGGAAGCCCATGCAGATACTGCATATACTATATATATTCATTTGTATGCTTCTGGTTTAATACCAGAGCGTATCCATACATTCATTACTCTGCCCCCAACACTTGACGAAAGCCTGGGGATTATACGGGAGATGCCCAATTCATATTTGTGAAATGATGAACCTGCTGGGCTTGAGACGGAGCAGGACTCTATTGCCTCCCCTCCAGCATGCCTTTCGCCTGTGGAAAACCTTAGTCAAAGAATATGTTTAATCAGAGAAGTGAAAGATGTGAAAACAAAGGGAAACAGTCAAAGGAGACTAAAGAATAACAATGTCATTGAGCAAAGTCAAGGACTTTAGTTCTTTCCCAAGGGCTACAGATAATATTCAAAGCCATATCCTGTGAGCTGTCTTATCGATACTGAAACACCAGTTGGAAACTGAAACACCAAGTTAACTACACGATGATCAGACTGTACCCAGGACGTGAGCAGCCACAGCTCCGAAAACTGGCCTCAAAAAGTACAGGAACAAACGGAACGGAACGGACGATTAACCGGACCTAAAACAACAAAGATGATGCTGCTCAGACCACCGATGAGCAATCTGAAGAGGACTGTTCGAGCTGACTGTGCTGTTTCTGCATGTAGCACGCCCGGCCCCCTGCTCTGTCTATAACAGCTCTCACTCCCTGCTTGTAGGGGCGGGGGCTGGAGAATCAGCCTCTGGACAGATGTCCACCGCCCTCCCTGCACCCCTGGTCGCTGGCATCTGAAATAAAGCAAACTTTCCTTTCCACCAACCTGGCCTATTTATTGGCTTTTGTTCGGCAAGCAGCCGAACCGCTCACCCACTCGGTAACAGGCTGTGGGCTGTCATGAGGAAACCAGAGATGAAAGAGATGCAGGTCACACACGGGGAACTCACCCCGAGGAGGGGTGGCGTGGTAGGAACACAGCTACAAAGCAAGACAGTGAGCATGACAAGGAATCCCGAGTCCCGAGGAAGCGGTGGTCTTCTGGGCAGAGAGCTCAGAGCAGACTCTGTGGAGGGAGGGAAAGGAGAGCGCAAAGGTGGTGCAGACACAGGGATCAGCTTGGAGCATGGAGTGCATCAAGGCAAGAGAGGTGGAGAGGCTAGAAAGGAAGGGACACCAGCTGGTCAAAGGCGTCTCTTGGCAGGCAAAGAAGTATGGGTGGTGCTCTGGAAGCATTGGTGGGCAACAACATTAACTCAACTCAGCCTTTTAAAACCTTTAAGGAAATGTTTTCAGATACACAACAGAAGTAGGAATAGTAGTACAATACACACCTGTGTACTTCTCACCAACATTCAACAATTAACTTTGTGTGCGTGTGCCAAGTTCCTGCAGTCGTGTCCAACTCTTTGCGACCCTGTGAACTGTAGCCCGCCAGGCTCCTCTGCACCTGGGATTTCCCAGGCAAGCATACTGCAATGGGTTGCCATGCTCTCCTCTGGGGGATTGAACCCGCTTCTCCTGGGGCTCCTGCATTGCAGGTGGATTCTTTTCTGCTGATCCATTGGGGAAGCCCAACCTGTGTCTACTTGCCTTTATAAAGGAAACCAACCCTGAATATTCATTGGAAGGACTGATGCTGAAGCTGAAACTCCCAATACTTTGGCCACCTGATGCAAAGAAGAAAAGATCCTGGTGCTGGGAAAGATTGAAAGCCAAAGGAGAAGGAGGTGGCAGAGGATGAGATGGTAGCATTACTGACTCACTGGACGTGAATCTAGGCAAATTCTGGGAGATAGCAGAGGACTGAGGAGCCTGGTGTGCTGCAGTCCATGGGGTCTCAAAGAGTCGGGCACAACTTAATGACTGAACAATAACAACAGTCTGCTTTTATATATAGGTATATAGATGTGTTATGCTAAGTTGCTTCAGTCATGTCAGATATACAGGTACATATATGTAAATGTGTTTGTGTGTGTGCATATCAAAGTTTATTACTTTGGGAGGGGGGCTTTCTTTCCTGTTCTTACCATTTCAGAAGAAATTGACAGATTCTTAACTCTTCTCCAAAATCTGTTTCTTTTCGTTCAGTTTTATTGAGATCTAATTAATACAGAGCACTGTGTAAGTTTAAGGTGTACAGCACAATGATTCAACTTACATACATCATGAAATGATGACTACAATAAGTTTAGTTAACATTTGTCATCTCATAGATACATAAGTAAAGAAATAGAACAATTCTTTTTTCCTGTGATGAGCACTCTTAGGAGTTACTCTCTTAACTTATATGTAAGGTAGAGCAGTATTAATTATATGTGTCACGTACATTACAGTTTCTAGGACTCATCTGTCTTCTAACTGAATGCTTGTAACCACTGGCTACCTTCACCCTAGTCCTCCCCCCGCAGCCACTGCCCCCTGCCACAACTGTGATCTGCTTTTCTATGAATTTGTTCTTCAAGTATAATTGACCTCAACACTGCTAGTTCCTGTGCAACAAGATGGAGATTTGATACTTCTATAGATTTCAAAATGTTCGCCACAAAATGTCTAGTGACCATCTGTCACAATACAAAGATGTTACATAATTACTCTATTCCCCACACTCTGCACTTCATACCAATGACTACTTTATTTTGCAACTGGAAGCCTGAACCTCTTAACCTCGCGGCTCATTTCTTCCTTCCCGCTCCTGTCTCCCTCTGACAGCCACCTGTTTGTTCTTGTATCTGTCACTCTGTTTCTGTTATGTTTGCTCGTTTTTTTAGATTCCACAGGTAAGTGGTAACGTACTTTCTTTCATGTCTTTCTCCATTTACTTCAGTAAGCAGAATACCCTCTGGGTCCATCCGTGTTGCAAAACGCCATCCTTTTTATGGTTGAGTAATAGTCTATGTTTTCTTTATCCAGTCATCTCTCAGTGGGCCTCTAGGCTGTTGCCATGTCTTGGCTATCGTAAGCAATGCTGCAGTGAACATGAGGCTGCAGATTTGTTTTTTGAATTAGCGTTTTCGTTTTCTTCAGGTAAATACCCAGGAGTGGGACTGCCGGCTCACGCGGGGCTGCTCCACTTTCACGTTTCTGAGGAGCTTCCATACTGTTTCCCGTGGTGGATGTGCCAGTTCACATCCCCACCAACTGTGCACAAGGCTTCCCTTTTCTCCACACCTTTGCCAGCACTCGTTACTTGTTAGATATTTTTTTAATAATAGCCATTCTGACGGTGTGAGGTGATAAAACATGGTGGTTTTTATTTGCCTTTCCCTGATGATTAGGGATCATCAGGGGAAAAGATGATATTGAGCATCTTTTTACATGTCTGGTGGCCATCTGTAAGTCTTTTTGGGAAAATGTCTATTCAGAGCGTCTGCCCATTTTTTAATTGGGTTGTTTGGGTTTTTGAAGTTGAGTTGTAGGAGTCCTCTGTATATTTTACATATTAATCTCTTACCAAATATAGTTTGCAAATATCTTCTCCCATTCAGTAAGCTGTCTTTTCATTTGGTTGCCAGTTTTCTTCGCTGTACAAAAGCTTTTAAGTTTGAGTAGGTCCCATTCGCTTATATTTTGTTTCCCTTGCCTGAGGAGACATACCCTCCAAAATATTGCTAAGACTTATGTTAGAGAGCATACTGCCTAAGCTTCCCTTTAGAAGTTTTATGGTTTCAGGCCCTACATTCAAGTCTTTGATCCGTTTTGAACTTCTTTTGTAACATGGTATGAGAGTTTGTAGTGGTAGTCCAGTTTGATTCTTTAGCAGGTAGTTTAGACATGTTCCCCAAAACCATTTGTTGAAGAGGGTGACATTTCTCCAGAGTCTAAAGATGCTTTCATTCATAGCCATCATACAGTATTACACTGAACAAATGTAATAACTGCCTAACATCATCTAATACTAGTCCATTTTCAAATTTGCCCAGTTATCCTCCGATGTCTACAAGAACAGTTTTTTTGTTTTTGTTTTGTTTCAGAATCAAAATAAAGTCAAGCATTTGTTGGGGAAGTCTCTTTTAAAAACATTTTTTTTTTTTTAATTTACAACAATCACCACATGACTCTGTTACCACATCATTTTTCCTTAATCTTTCTATCTTATCTTCTGTAAAACCAGTTGTCTTATAGACTGTCTCACATTCTTGATTTATTCAATTGTCTCCTTGGGGGGTGTTGTTTAACTGATTCCTCCAGCCTCTGTAAACTGAAGGATAGATCTAAAGGCTTGACTGGACTTGGGATCAAGAAAACTTTGGCAAGAAAACTTAATTAAGTGGAGCTGTATACCTCATGCTGCAGCACACAAGTTCAGTTCAATTTAGTTGCTCAGTCATGCCAACTCTTTGCGACCCCATGGACTGCAGCACACCAGGCCTCCCTGTCCATCACCAACTCCCAGAGTTTATTCAAACTCACGTCCATAGAGTAGGTGAAGCCATCCAACCATCTCATTCTCTGTCGTCCCCTTCTCCTTCTGCCTTCAATCTTTCCCAGCATTGGGGTCTTTTCCAATGAGTCAGTTTTTCTCATCAGGTGGCCAAAGTATTGGAGTTTCAGCTTCAACATCAGTCCTTCCAATGAACACTCAGGACTGATCTCCTTTAGGATGGACTGGTTGGATCTCCTTGAAGTCCAAGGGACCCTCAAGAGTCTTCTACGACAACACAGGTCAAAAGCATCAATTCTTCGGTGCACAGCTTTCTTTATAGTCCAACTTTCACATCCATACATGACTACTGGAAAAACCATAGCCTTCACTAGATGGACCTTTGTTGGCAAAGTAATGTCTCTGCTTTTTAATATGCTGTATAGGTTGGTCATAGCTTTTCTTCCAAGGAACAAGCGTCTTTTAAAGCAGCAGATAAGGGATCTCATAAAAAATGTTGGCTGTCCCAGGGTTAATGATAACCCAGTTGGTTAACGGGGTTAAAGTGGGGACAGCCAGATTTTCCTCAGTGTAAAAGTATGTGTTTCTCCTTTGTGTACAGAGGGATGTATTTAGCAATACAACTTACATTTTGTAGCTGTTTAGTTTATCAAATATGTTCATATATGCATTTAATCAGAACAATATCCCTATAATGTTTTATTCCTTTTTAACAGAAACGAAAACTGAGGCTGGGAATGCTTAAGTAACTTTCCTAGTCAGAGGGCCAGTAATTAGCAAAGGCATGACTCAAGCATAAAGGGGTTCTCTTTAGTTGAGTTAAAACAATCCTCTAAGCTACATCTACTGCAGATTTTCAAAGTGCATTTTATCTTCAGAATTCAATAAATGTCTCTTCTCTTAAAAACGTTTTCTAAAAAAGGATATTTTTATTTTCCTGATACCATGAAGCACATTGCCAAGAAAAGGCGATTTGTTTTCCAGCCAGCAGCTATTTCTATTGTCCAGGAAAACTAGCAAAATGTAACAGACGCCAGGTTCCCGCAAAGCTCCATTTGCTAACAAGAGTTCTAAATGTTAAATGAGTTACTGAAGTTGTGACTTTCACAGATGTGTGAACAAAATAAGTGTATCTAAAATATTCTGTGCAAAGTTAAGCGTACACACGTGCGCTTTTGATGCTAAAACCAACAAGGGCCTTTAGGACTGTTAGAGACATGTCCAAGTACAAATAAAGTCAGGTCCTGGCAAGTCCACTTACGCCTCACAGCTGGGTCAGCAACTAGTGGGACAAAATCAGGAGAAGCATATGACAGTCTAGAATCAAGAGATAAGGTGTGTGGTACTATGATGAGCAAACCAGGCAAGGGAGTTAGATGGTGGATTCTGGAGGACACTGGGGAAGCCATTTCTGGGGTCCCCAGGAACTCGGGCCTCCAGCTCGCAGGGAAAAACTCAGGCAAAGGCCGACTACGCAGAAACACTCTAACAAACTGACGATCTTACTCAGAAAGAGCGACTCCAACACTGACACACAGCATCAAAACACGCGTTAGAGAAATCTACGGGCTTTGGCCACTCATAAACTTCCCCGAAGGCGGAAGCAGATGGGCACGCCCCCAATTGCTCTTCCCGGGTTTTATTGGCTGCCCTGGCCTGCCCCGCCCAATCTCTCAATCGGTCTCTTTCATTGGTCAGAAGTGTCACGCTCCAGCGTTCACAGACAATTCCAGGAACCAATCGCCTCCAATCACCGCCCCGGCTCTTCGCCGCCTTGGGTGTGACATCCACTCCAACCAATAATAAATGAGAGTGAAGATGTGACGCGTAGACTCCGCCCCTTTTCCCTCAACGCGTTCAGTGAATGGTAGTAAAGGTTGAGTAGCTGATATCAACCACCAATCCGTAAGGGCGGAAGAGGGCCGCGGAGACGACTCATGGGAGGAGGTGACGTGGCGGTGACGAGTGCACATTGTGAATGAGTGGCAGAAATATTGGCCAATCGACAGCTACACGGGCTGGGCGGTCTGCATTCTCGAGTCCTCCCCGAGCGCCGGAGACTTCGGGAAAGCGCCAATGAGCTTGACCTGAGTCTGATTGGCCTTCACCTGCACCAATCGGCGGCGGGCCTGGCGGAAGCGTCCCTCCTCGGACGCTCACTGGGCGCTGTGGCATGACAGGTCCCAGAGAAATGCCAATGGCCTAGGGGCCCTGCGCAAGTGACACTCGGAGGCACCAATCGACTTTCTTCCTCCCCGTGGCCGGCCTGGCGGGGCGGGGACGCTGCGCGGCGGCGGCTGAGGCGCTCGCCGACTGGGGCCCTCCAGGCGGCGACGGCGGCTCTCGTAGGCGGTTCCGGTCGTGTATCAGCGGGCGGCGGCGGTTCATGGCGGCGACGGAGCTCAGAGGAGCGCTGGGCCCGGGCCCGGCCACCATGGCGGCCCCGGGCGGCGGCGGCGCCGGTCCCCCCGGGGTGGGAGGTGGAGGCGCCGGCGGCCGCGGAGACTCCGGGCCGGGCTCCGGGCTCGTGCCGGGCGCGGCGGCCTCGGTGGCGGCGAGCGGCCCGGGCCCTGGGGCCGGAGCCGTGGCGGCGGCGGGCCCGGCTCCCGCGCCGCCGGCGGGGGGCTCTGGCGGCTCGGGCGCCGGGGGCTCGGGCTCGGCTCGCGAGGGCTGGCTCTTCAAATGGACCAATTACATCAAAGGCTACCAGCGGCGGTGGTTCGTGCTGAGCAACGGGCTCCTCAGCTACTACAGGTAACTGCTTCCGGGGCGCGTCCCCCCGCCGGCCGCCACACAAGCCCACCCTCGCGAGAGTGGGCGCGCCGGGACGTACGGCGCCGCCCGCGTGCCCCGCCCTCGGTGCCCCCCGGCCCCCGGCCCCGCCAGTTGTCCCGGGAGCATCGCTTCTCCTCTTGAGTTGTGTCCCCAGCCGCGCCTCGGTGCCGTGAGGAGTCCGCAGGGAGGGCGCCGGTGTCGGTGCTTAGGGGGCAGAACCCGGGCACCGCTCCCGGGGAACTTGCTGTCAAGAGTCCCGAGGCTTGGTTTTCTGTGCCCCGGCTCCAGAATTCAGGGTTATCAGCGGCCCTTGACGTTCCCGCCGTTGCTCCCTCCACGTTCAGGCACAAGGACGCCACGCACAGGGTAGCCTCGGGGTCTGTCCCCAGGCCTTATCTCCTCCAGATTCGCCTCAGCTCTCGCCTTTGCACAGCCCACCACGGAGACGCGCCCTCCAGGGTTTCTGGTCGTTGCGTCCGCCCCCGCGCCCTCCCGAGGGGAGATCATTAAGTGTTCCAGCCGGGATTGCCGGGGGCCAGCCGGTTAGTTCGGTCCAAGTTTCCTCAAAAGAAGAGTCCACGTCTTTTGTTTGACTCCTGTTAGCTGCGCTTGTGTTGGGACGTTTAATACACGCTTGTGGTGACTCACAGTCTTGCCATAACATAGCATGCTTTTGGCTACGAGCATTACTATAGATAGATAGGTTGGGATACTGGATCTGGGGACAAGACAAACATTTCCTGAGTGCTAGACAGTTTGGACAGGTGTGTTATGTCCAGTATTTGACTCCCAACGGCAACCTGGAAGTTAGGAGATCTCCCACCTTACCAGTGAGGAAACGGAGACAGCGTGGGCAGCTTTCCCAAGGTCTTGAGTCAGGATTTGCAACTAGTTGTTTTCATACCAGCACAGCCTAAAACCCAGGTTAGTGTTACGTGAATCAGTCAGATAAAGAGAGAACTACTTGTCTACAGCAAGTTTATAGATAAGACACTCTGTGTGTGTTATACAAAATGTATAGAAGTCTTTAAGGAAGATTTTGTTTAATATAGTGGAAAATCTAAGTGAAGTCTTTTTATAAAGACCATTCTATTTGAGACCCGAAAGATTGTTGTTAAGACTGTATTTCTTGCCCTCTGCCAGGAGTCGCTTTGCCACTGGGACAGTTTGGGTGAAGGAATCTCTTTTCCCTCAACTTCATTGTCTTGACTCTTAAAGAATCTTGAAAGGAATTGAAGACTGGAGTTGGAGGTTGTGGAAGTAGGAGCACATTCTTACCTGGTCTCTAACACGGTAGAAAACGCCTTAGTGCAGCCTCACTGCTTAAGTGACATTAATCATGAACGTTTATGTGTATCATTTGAATTATTCAGAATTGATTTTCGTTTTTAATTTTCCGTTTTAATTATTCGTCCGGGACTATCAGTTTAAGGTTAAATCACAAATCTAAAGTTTTCGTTTGTTCCAGAGTTTTTCCCCTGCTCAAGTTCATATTTTCCTGTTACATTGACCATCATTGTAATGTGAACTGATTCATATCCTAGCCTGGCTTATAAGTCAGTATTAACACTGATTCCCCATTTTTTAATAGTTGTGTATCAGCTGAGAGCCTTAATGTGTGGTCATTTTTCCTCATGCAAGGTTTTAATCAGATCCACTTTCCAGCCCAGTTTTGTCTTTAATCAGTACCTGTCTTGGTCAATATTGATCTTGGTTGGACAGTAATAACGTATATGTTGTTATCTCTTAAGTACTTGTAACCACTTTTAATTTCTCTCCTACAAGAGCTAGTGGTACCTGTCTGACTACAGCTAGAACGCCTTCCCAAACATACCAAACCGTGTATTGGGAAATATGCCACGGGCCTGTCCTTGCCAGCCAAGACCGTTCCACCCACAAACCAACCAAGGAACAGCATTCGGAATTATCAAGTCTACACGCTACCCTCAAAATCACATTGAAGTCCTTTCTGTCAACCAGTTGGTATTCTTCCAAACTGGTTCTTTGGATCCCCATGTTCTTAGGGTTCATTTAGCCAAGTCATCTTGGCTCCTGCTTTTTATGCCTCCAAAACCATCTCCTGTATATGCCTTTTACAAAATACAGTTTTGTTTTTAACCAAGTGCTTCCTAAACCCATCCTCTGATGAACTGTCCTAATAGGCTTTGGCAAGCCTTCTTTTTACCTATCCTGTTCTTCGTTACATACAAAGTTACACAGCTGTCCTGTTACTTAAAACCACATGTAGAGTCCCAGCTCTCCCAGACACACAGTGACAAGCCCGTGGTGTTGGTTTTCTTGGCTAGCTTCTAGAGATGGAGCTACTATTTTGGCTGGCCTTTTCCGGGAAGAACACCACCTACTGTGGTGCCTGAAGAACTCCTCTTGCACCCTGAAAAGCATGTCTTTTGAAATACTTATGCACTAATCGTTTATAAGCAGAGGGGTATCTGCTCGAGCCCAAGAGCTCTAGAGTCAAGCCTGCCCGAACTTCCAGAGTCCTTTGGTATTTTTACAAGTACTGTAGACTGTATGATTCAGGAAACTTTTTTAGTTGATGGACATGACCTGAGCAGAGGAGATTCCTAGGAAGCGGCCTGTGGAAAAGCTCAGCGCATTTGAGGGATGTGGCAGAAGGTCCGAGTTGCACCTTTGGAGTAGAAAGTGAGGGTGAGCATAAAGTAACTGCAGCGCGGGGTGGGGGAGGGGACGAGGAGTCGAAAGAGCAGGGGTCACGTAACAGCATGGCAGGTGCAGGAGGTGGAAAATGGCCTGGTTTATTGAGACGCCGGCCCTCCCCACCGGCGATCCCAGGCTTCTAGTCTGTGCATCTGAGGAGGAAAAACCAGTTTCATGTGACAAACCGAACAATAGCCAAGCTGTCTTCCTAAGCACAGCAAACAGGCTTTCTCAAACCTACCCCAGTCTTGGTTTCTAGAGATGGAGCGAGTGTCATCGTTTCCGGCACGCAGGAATTTGGGATGTGCCAGGTGTGTTTGGCCGCTTGGCACTCGTGAAAGAGAGACGGCCCTGTTTTGCACGCTGGCAGTTGGCAAAGGACTTTGACCTCTTTCTGTTCCAAGTTGGTCAGGGAAAACTGCAGTCTCAACATACAGGTCCCCTGGGTAGGTCGGCGGGTGGCCGGGAAATGAGTGCAGGTCGCCCTGTACACTCGGCTGCGCTGGCAGCTCTGTTTCATGCCAAGTCTCTTGTAGCTTGTTGTCACCAAGCAGGGCTGTAAGGTTCAAGAGTTAGCCTATTAATAGAGCTGTCAGTCAGTAGCAATGAAGAAAATTTTTACACCCAGTCCTCTGAGAAGAGATTTGCTGAATTTCTCCTAGCTATTAATAGGGTGGCTTAGGAGTTCCCACCAATAGAGATCAGTGGACCTTAGGAAAGAATATATTCCTGAAAGATTATACCACCCCGTGCTCTTTTAATGAATATTCTTTCTTCACTGCCACGGACAGCTAGTGACTCCTCTTTCATATCATTTAAGCTGTAGTCAGTATTTAACGGCTTCCCTGGTGGCTCAGTGGTAAAGAATCTGCCTGCCAGTGTGGGAGATGCGGTTCGATCCCTGGGTTGGGATGATCCTCTGGAGAAGGGAATGGTAACCCACTCCAGTATTCTCACCTGGGGGATCATCCTGTGGACAGAAGAGCCTGGCGGCCTACAGCCCATGTGGTCGCAGAGAGTCAGATACCACTTAGCAGCTAAGCACACATGGAATATTTAATACTCTAAACATCTAAGTGTGCCTTACATGTCTGCAAGATGGTTTTAAGAGTGATATGACAGTTCTCACTGGGGCTGAGTTATAGTGGACTGGGGGAGTGGATTGTTCAATATTTGTAAAATGGAGTTATTCTTTTAACTTCTTTTTTTTTTTGGCCACACCACGTGGCATGTGGGATGTAACCCGTGCCCCCTGCCCTGGGAACACAGCGTCTTAACCGTTGGCCCGCCAGAGAACTCCTTCTTTCTCTTAGAGAATGAGATTATTATACAGAATTTGGTTGCATGAATTTATAAAGCACCCTTTGATAATTGTATCTTGCTAAATGAAAGGTAGCTCCTGACTGCAAAGGGGCCTGAGAGGACTCTGGGGGGTGATGGAAGTGTTCTCCATCTTGACTGTGGAGGTGGTTGCACAATTGCTTACATTTGTCCAAACTCACTAAATTGTACACTTAAAATTGCTGGGTTAATGCTGTCTGTAGTTCGCCTTCAGTGAAGCCTGTTTTCCCAAAGCTCAGGGTGAGGGGGAGAGCGGAGCAGTAAACTCCAACTCAGAACTCGCTCAGGCTCAGAAGGGGAGTCCCTGCTGATTGGCTTTCTAATTGGAGGGAGCCGTGCGAGGGGCGTATTGGAACTTGCTGCCTGCTGAGACTGCGGCATGTCTGAAAGGCTGGGACGCGGTTGCGTCCGCTCAGCTGTCTGGCTCGCTCTTGCAGGTCCAAGGCAGAGATGCGGCACACCTGCCGCGGCACCATCAACCTCGCCACGGCCAACATCACGGTGGAGGACTCCTGCAACTTCATCATCTCCAACGGGGGCGCGCAGACCTACCACCTGAAGGCGAGCTCGGAGGTGGAGCGGCAGCGCTGGGTCACGGCCCTGGAGCTGGCCAAGGCCAAGGCGGTGAAGATGCTGGCTGAGTCAGGTGGGGCGAGCCCCTGGGGACGCTCCGCTCCCCCGCACTCGCAGCTCTCCTTTGCCCCCACTGTCGTCTAATTACCAGCTGTCCGCTGGCTGCCCGGCAGGCAGAACCTCTCCTGGAGGGCTGGTTTTCAGCCGGGCAGTTCAGCCCCTCAGGGGACGTCTGGTGATGTCTGGAGACGGCTTGTTACCACTGAGGGGGGCAGTGTTCCTGACACGTGGGAGCAGAGGCCAGGGCTGCTGCTGAAGCTCCCACCAGTGTTCAGGAGAGCCCCCCGGCCACCCCTCCAGAGGCAGCTGGCCCCAAATGTCAGAGCGGTTGAGATTGGGAAACTCTTGTCTTAGAAGCATGGCAGTTAGCTTTTGCCTTTTAATGCTCACTGACTGCCTTAAAATCTTGAGAAAGGATGATTTATTGATAAATCAGTTTTTATTTATTGATTTTATTGATAAGCCAGATCAATTCATCAAAACCGATGAACTCACAGGTTGGCTCTGTCCTTACTGTTTCCTTTTCTCCTGACATCTTCTTACTTAACTGGTTGTTTACTTGAATTGAAACCAGCAGTCTCCGTAGACTGCCAAAGCATGATGTGTGAACCCCCTGGCAGTGGGCAGAGAGCCCTGATGGAGGGGTTGCTCTCACGGGTTGGGGCAGAGTAGCTCCAGCCGTCCCTCACCCCTGCCTGACACCTGGGTCGGGCGGCCGGAGCTGTTTCATGCCTGAGACACATGGGAAAAAATTACTTGTGATATTTTCTGTGAAAAATCTTTATTTTGCTACCATAGTGTCACTAAAAAGCACAGTCTGCTTATGTTTTGATTTTTCTTAAAGGAAAGTGGTAGTTTCATCATACTGAGCTTGTTTGCTTAGAGCTGACCGTGCTGCTCACCTGCTGACTTCTGTTCATCTCTTGTTCTTATCTCTTGTGGTTCCCCATGCTGTTTAATGTCTCTTAAGCAATGAAAGCCAAGTTTCCTGCTTTATAAATCTCTGCGTCACAGGTTATATTCTGACTCTGGCCCTGCCCCTCTGTCTAGCAGATATAGACAGGGCAGGTCTTTCCTCGTTTGTTTTGTTTTGATTTTAGTGCCGATTTTAGCTCCCCCAGAGGAAGTGACGTGGCTAGAAAAGAACTGTGCAGTTACACAGCGTTAAGGACAAACCTGCCAGTGAGAGGCAGGCACAGCCTCTCCGTGACTTGTTATTCAGGAGGCGTTTAACAGAAGGCCTTGCACGGCTTTCCATGCAGCGGTGGCTTCAGTGTCGGATGAATTCATCGTGAGGTTCCTGAGTCCTCCTGTAGGAAAGAGGAATTCATGTGCCCTTTGAGGATGAGTGTGGTTCACAGACGGCTGGGCTGCGACTCAGCCCAGGACATACAGGGGCCTGCCAGTCACCCAACAGATAATTGTGGGTTGGCATTCACAGTCAGATTGACTGTTTTGGGACCCTCACGCTATGGTTAAAGGCTCAATAATTCATTCCCAACCGTCAGAGCCATTTAGCTTCTCCACCCTGACCTCTCGTCACTAGTTCACAGACCTCAGTGTGCATCAGAATCACTCAGGCAGCTTTGCCAAGTACAGATTCCTGGACCTTGCCTCACACCAGCCGGATCAAAGCCTTTCTAGGTGTGGGGCCAGAGACTCCGCACCTTTAGGAAGAACCTCGGGTGGGCCCTGAGAGGGTTGGATGAGGGCGGTCCAAAGGTGCGGGCCTCCAGTTAGAAGGCAAGTAAGTACTAGGGATGGCGTGGACAGCACGTGACTGTGATGAGCTCTGCTGTGCCGTGTGTTTGAAAGTTGCCAAGAGAGCAGATCCTGAAAGTGTCATCGCAGGGAAAAGCCTTCCTTTTGTGTTTGTATGAGGTGACGGAGGTTAGTTACTTTAATCATTTCCCGATAGATGTATGTGCTGTGCACCTCAAACTTAAAACAGCATCGTACGTCAGTTACACCTTGATAAAACTAGAAAAGCGGGAGCAGGAGAAACGCCGATTGTTACCTGCCTCCGTGTCCGCCCTAGCGGGGCCGAGGACCGGTGCTGGAGAGCCCCCTGGCGGCGGTGAGCCCGGCTGGTCACGCCGCGGGTGGACCGGGAGAGTTCCGGCTCTCAGCCCTGGGCCTGGAGTCCCATCGCTCCCCTTCTCGCCCCACAGATGAGTCAGGAGACGAAGAGTCCGTTTCCCAGACCGACAAGACGGAGCTGCAGAACACGCTGCGGACCCTGTCCAGCAAGGTGGAGGACCTGAGTACCTGCAACGACCTGATCGCCAAGCATGGCACGGCACTGCAGCGCTCGCTCAGCGAGCTGGAGGCCCTGCGGCTGCCGGCCGAGAGCAGCGAGAAGATCAAGCAGGTCAACGAGCGTGCCACACTCTTCAGGATCACGTCCAACGCCATGATCAACGTGAGCGCCCTGCGGGAAAGGCCACGCCCCCCGCCCCCCCCCACATGCTGGAAGGCTGTAATTGGCCAAGTGTAGACCACAGGTCCTGCCTCCTTGTTCAGGGGATTTGAGTTTCAGTGTCTGTTGCGTGAAACTGAATAGGGTGGATGGATAGAATGACCCTCCACGCTGCCCTGCTCGAGCCATCAGGAGGGCGCTGCCCAGCCAGGCTTCTACCCCAGCAGGGCCTCTGATGGAAACGCCGAGTCCTTCACCTCTCGGGGTTGCGACTCTTTCTTTGTCTCTCTTTTCCTTTCACGCTTTCTTTGTTTTTCTTTCTTCCTCCCTTCCTCCTTATCTGTTTTTCTTAACTCTATCTGTTGGAACTGAAAGATCTTCATGGGTCCTTTCCACCTTTCTGTTCTTTGAGATTTCCGTTGGAGTCTGACCCCTGCTTTGCTAGTGCATGCTGGCCTGCAGTGTGGTAAGTGGGGGGCTGGGTCAGGTATTACTGAGAACCTTGGAATCTGGGTGAGTCTCACCTTTAGTCTTTGAGAGGTGAGAGAGCTCTAGGTGATAGAGCTTTCCTGGTGGCTCAGCTGGTAAAGAGTCTGCCTGCAATGCAGGAGACACGGGTTTGATCCCTGGGTCCGGAAGATCCCTGGAGAAGGAAATAGCAACCAACTCCAGTATTCTTGCCTGGAGAATCCCATGGACAGGAGCCTGGTGGGCTACAGCCCATGGGATTGCAAATAGTCAGACACAAGTGAGCAACTAATACTTCAGCACACTTCCAGGTGATGAGATGACATAATCAACCTTGGGCACTTTTTTTCAAAAGAAGGGACCAGAGCTTCTGTCCCCTTGTGACTTGTAGCTCGGGTGACTGTCATGGGTCTGTGGGATGCTTCGGCTGCTTGGAGGCAGGGCTCCAGGTAAACCCAAAGCGCCACTGGCCCTGGTGATGTGGGGCAGATACGGGGGGATAGGTATGGAATGAGTACACAGTCTGTAAACAGTGCCGCGCTTCCTCTGCTGGAGACCGACCCTCACCTGGCAGGTTGTGTTAGTCAGCTTCCAGGTAGGAACACGAGAGCATAGTTCTCAAGGCACGTGAGAATCTGTGAGAAAGGACTTACACGGTGGTGCTTTTGTTTCCTGTCTACTTAAATGGGAGGAACTTAACACTTCCTGATAGCTCAGCTGGTAAAGGATCTGCCTGCAATGCAGGAGACCCCGGTTTGATTCCTGGGTCGGGAAGATCCCCTGGAGAAGGGAAAGGCTTCCCACTCCAGTATTCTTGGGCTTCCCGTATGGCTCAGCTGGTAAAGAATCTGCCTGCAATTCAGGAAACCTGGGTTGGGAAGATCCCCTGGAGGAGGGCATTGCAACCCACTCCAGTGTCCTGGCCTGGAGAGCTCCATGGACTCAGCCCATGGGGTGGGAAAGACCTGGACACAACTAAGCTACTTTCACACTGCCTTCAGTAGGGCCAGATTTCTTCCCTGTTGAAGAAGTGATGATGAGGCTTCTGTTTAGAACTAGTTTAGTTCGTGCGGCTCTCAAGAGATCGAAAGTCTTTTCCTCTGACCAAGGGAAGTTTTACTTTCCTGCATTTAAAACCCCATAATAGAAGCTATTTTCGTGCCCTGTTCTGAAACACTGAACACTCTTCCGTGCTCTGACTCACACAGAGGCGAAGAGGGAAGCTGTTCTGTCCATTTAGGGGTTGGGGGCAGGTCAGCGCCTCCCAGCAGCACCAGTCCGCGTTCCACGCTCCAGCGCGGGCACCTTTGTCTCTGACGTCCGGTCCTGTGCTCTTTCCAGACTCTTCCACCTCTCGGTGCCTGCTTTTCTGGTCCTCCTGTGATCAGGAAAACTCATGAATTGTACAGGGCGTTTAATCAATAGTACATAAATGTAGTATGAAATAGAACAGCTTAGGAGACAAATGTCTGTTGCCTTTTATCCAAGTCTGCAGAAGGCAATGGCACCCCACTCCAGTAGTCTTGCCTGGAAAATCCCATGGACGGAGGAGCCTGGTGGACTGCAGTCCACGGGTTGCGAAGAGTCGGACACGACTGAGCAACTTCATTTTCACTTTTCACTTTGATGCATTGGAGAAGGAAATGGCAACCCACTCCAGTGTTCTTGCCTGGAGAATCCCAGGGATGGGGGAGCCTGGTGGGCTGCTGTCTATGGGGTCGGACAGAGTTGGACACGGCTGAAGTGACTTAGCAGCAGCAGCAGCTCCCATGACAATTTTTTTTCTACTATGATAAATATTTGCTACATAAAACACCTCTTGATTTAAAAATGTCTCATAAAACTGAAACTTTATCTTGAACTTTTTTCTTGAAAATATGCTTGTCTTTGTTCCTGGGGAGAATTCTTTTTCCCTGAGTTCTAGGTATCCAGAGCTTGTGTCCGCTCTCACTCCGTTCTCCAGAGCGCACTCTTTGCCCCTTCTGTAGCCGGTCACTGCTGGGAAGGCGTGTTTTCAATCCGTGTGTTGTTCCCTAGGGGACAGTGGCAAGGCCTGCGAAGCGCTGCGAGCACATCACGTCTCAAAACGGGCCGTGTCAGTGCAAGGGAGAGCGCGTGAGTTTCGCTCAGCTGCCCGCTTGCTTAGGATACAGCTTTTCTTGCTGCCAGAGCGAGTCTCTAAGCAGGCGAGTGAATTCGGCCCTGTGTTAGTGTATCCATTTTCTACTTCAGTGAACACGGTTGAGCACCTTCTGTGTTCTAGGCCCGGTGCTAGAGGATATGGCCGTGGTCCCTGCCCTCGGGGAGATTACTCTCTGTTTAGGGGCCGAGAGTTGAGCAGATGATTATGGAGTGTGCTGAGCGCCCCGACAGATGTGGGCACAGGCTGCTGTACTATAATCCTTGGGGGTGTCAAGCTCAGACCGGGAGGATTTGAGAAGGTAACACTTCAACTAAATGCTGGAAGACCTGAGAGAGTCTTCCTGTGAAAAAAAGGCACCCCTGATTCGGGGCCGAGGAGCCCAGTGGCCCCAGTTAACCGTCTCTATAGCTTGGGGTGCCTCCTTCCTCTGTGACTCCAGTTCCTTTTCTGTAAGTGGCGATGGTCCTGCTCTTGGGGTGTGGAAAGGCTTTCATGAGCTCATGGGTGTCGAGAGGTGGGCACAGTGCCCGGCATGCCGTCTCCTCTTGCTGACCAAGTTGTCGCTGGTCTTGGGATGCGGATGAGGGCGCGCATCCCTGGTGTGCATCACTGCCCAGCTGCCCAGCGTCTTCGGGGAGCCTCTCCGGTGGAGGAGGGAGCTGAGAGAAGGCTGAAGAGGCGCTCAGGTGGGCGGGGACACTGTGTGTGCAGATCCCACATGGGCTTGGCAGGGGTGGGTTAGGAGGGGATGAGACCGACTTTGGTGCAGGCGTAACTGTAGTCACGATCGCCTTGTTGAGTGATGACTCTGAGCCGGGTCTTGCTGAGAGCTTTCCCTGTTCCTGTTGATCGACGCTGTGAGAGTGCTGCGGTGGTCATTCTTGTTTCACAGATGAGGACGGCGAGGCGCTTCTCGGTTCAGTCAGTTGCTAAAGAGTCCAGTTAGACAGCGGGATAGAGCTGTGACGACCCAGGGTATGTTCTCCGTGCCGCCTCGAGTACAGAGTTTGGAAAGAAGTGTGAAGATCCCAGCAGTATCAAAGAACAGTCCGTAGGCTCTGATCGTTGGACTTGGGGAGGGAGGAAGACTCAGAATCCAGGAAGCCCCTTGCTTCTCTGCCAACGAGAAGATGCCTAGTCGGAAAGCGAGCCTGCTAATGTTGAGCTTACTTTGAGCTTTCTGGTAGGCAGTTGGGTAGTCTGATCTGCAGTTCCCTGAGCACAAAGCTGGAGTTCCTGACTCCATAGGCCTTAGTCCATAGATCAGGGTTGAAACCATGGCAGCAGATACTCTATTTACCTTTTAGTTTCTCTTTAACATTGTCTAGACTTTTAAGCTTCCATTGCTTCCTTTCTCCATTTATTTATTAAGCAAACTTTATGGACTCCCACTGTGTACAAAGCAGCCAAGTTAGGAGCTGGAGATAAGCATGTGAATAAGCTATAAATGGTATCTTCAAGTCACTCACGATCCATCTGGAGAGAAAGTCACGATCGGATGCTGTGGATGCTGAGAAATAGAAATATGTGCCAAGTGCTGCAGTAGCAGAGGAGAGCCTGGCTCCTTTGGGCTTGGGGGGCAAGGGGTGTCACGGAGAAGTAACTTTGCCATAGGTCTCAAAGAATAAGGAGCGCTTAGCCAAGTAGAGGAAGGGGGCGGAGGGCATCCTAGGCCGCGCGAACAGCACAGGCCCCGTCCGGCGGAGATCTGGCGGAGATCTGCGTGTCTGAGAAGGGTGCGCGGCCGGGGGCTCCGTGGCGGGGCGGGGCCGCCGGGGCCCTGTGCGTCCGCAGCCAGCCGTCCGGCCTGGGTCTGGAACCCACGCGGAGCCTGGGGCGGGACTGAGCGCGATCGGGTTTGTGTTCTGTCTCGAGGTCACATAGGCGTTGGCTTTTTGAGGTCTGTGGTTCTCTTAGGGACCGAGATAGAAACCAAGGAAGTTCCTCGTGTTCCGGGTGATGCGGATCAGGCTCAGGTGCCGTCGGCGTTGAGTTCCTCCGCGGGCGGCGGCTTGAGTGTGGTCAGGAATGGGTCGAAAGCCACACCCGGCGCCCCATGCCTTCTCTCCGCTCCGGGTCAGCCGGCCTCCTCTTGAGCAGCCCCCGGTCTGGGTTTGCTGCTCAGCAGGCACCCGTGTGGTCCTCGCGACCAGGAGAGTACTAAGCCACCGTGACAGCCACACTGGCGGTTTTCTGTGTCTTTCCTGCGTGGACCTTGGTTGTGTCACGGAGCTGGCTGTCCCCGACACTGCCGTGACAGGGAAGGCCGTTCACTGTGCTTCGCTGGCTCGGGCTCCCAGAGTGAGCTTACTCCGCGGGCGTCCAGAGGCAGGGGGGACTCTGACTGGTCGAGCTGAGGGGACCCACGAGCGCTTTGTCTCCATACAGGCCTGCAGAGATTTCCTCGTGCTGGCCCAGACCCACAGTAAGAAGTGGCAGAAGTCCCTGCAGTACGAGAGGGACCAGCGCATCCGCCTGGAGGAGACCCTGGAGCAGCTGGCAAAGCAGCACAACCACCTGGAGAGGGCCTTCCGGGGGGCCACGGTGCTGCCCGCAGGCGCGCCCGGCGCCGGCCCCGGCAAAGGTGGGGGGCCGGGGGGCTCGGGGGGGCGTCCGACCGGCCAGCAGCGCTGGCTCCAGCAAAGGTGGGGGGCTCCGGGGGCTTGGGGTGGGGGGCGTCTGACCGGCCAGCGGCGCCGGCTCTGGCAAAGGTGGGGGGCTGGGGGGCGGGGGGCGTCCGACCGGCCAGGGGCCTCGCAAGGCGGACAGAGCAGCCCCGGGTCTCACGCGAGCAGGGATTCAGCCCTGTGTGTCTCCTGCTGCCCTTGTTCCCGTGTGTGTGGTTCGTGTTTAGAAGGTCTGCCTGCCAGGTTTCAATAAATGTAGCAAAGTGAACGAACGCAGCTTGTCCCCCTCCCGGCAGATCAGTCCTGCTCTGGCAAAGGAGACCTGAGTGATGAAGACGACGAGAACGAGTTTTTTGATGCCCCTGAGATCATCACTGTGCCCGAGAACTTGGGCCACAAGTGAGTCCGGCTTGACTGCCCTCCCCTGGCCCAGCCATGAAAGGCAGGACGTGTTTCAGTGGGGATATCCTGGTTGTTGCCCAAGGCCTGGACTCTTTGCCCTAAGTACCTGGGAGAGCGTCTGTCTTTACGTGAGCAGCTTCTCCAGAGACGCTTATTCCTACGCACGCTTTTCTACCTGTCGTCTCTTGGCCACTCGTGAATAAGTTTGTGCAGTGTCCTTAGCGTTCTGCTCTGTGAAGACGTGGCGAGGACCACCGTCTAGTTCTGATCTTTATTCTCATCCCCGTTTCCCGCCCGTGTAGACGCACCGGCAGCAACATCAGCGGAGCCAGCAGTGACATCAGCCTCGATGAACAGGTACCTCACCTGGGGTGATGAGCAGGGGCGGAGTGAGTGTGTTCCCAGGGTGTGCTTGTAAAGCATGAAGAGGAACAGGAGACACTGACTTTTTGTTTTTTAGCATGGGGGAAGGGAGGCCTAGAAATCCTGGGTTTTCTGTTCTCTGCGGGTCCCTGAATGTCTTTGTGTTTACGCTTAGTACAAGCACCAGCTGGAGGAGACCAAGAAGGAGAAGCGGACGCGGATACCTTACAAGCCAAACTACAGCCTAAACCTGTGGAGCATCATGAAGAACTGCATCGGCAAAGAGCTCTCCAAGATCCCCATGCCGGTGAGGGTCTCACACGCCGGGGCCCCTCAGGCCCGGGGGTGCTGCCGGGACGGCCCTGCCCTCCCGCACGGCCGCCTGCAGCGTGACCCGTGTTATCCGTACCATCATAGACCATCGCCTAGGATCAGGGGCCTCGATTTCGGCTAGGTTCCTGGTATGCTTCCAGATCAGCGAGAATCAGATGCGTTGTTCAGAAGCAGTGATTTATGAGCAGATTCCTAGGCCAGATGTGCTGGGGCCGTGCAGAGATAAATTCAGCATCGTTTCCGTTTTCACGAACCGTGTAGTTCAAGAGACAGGCGCGAAGACAGAGGACATCGCTTTCTGTGACCGTCTGGTGGGCAGTGCTGCACGCACAGAGGCTTGGGGAGCGCAAAGCAGGGCAGTTGATTCCAGGCAGGAAGCCCGGGCCCATCTCCGGGGGAGGATGTCCCTGCCTCCCGTCAGGCCCACTTCCTGTCTGTCCAGAGTGCTTTAGAAGGGGATGGGTTTAGGATTGCAAACGTCCTGTCACCGCTTCCCTGGGAATCCTTTGCTCGCTGCTCCCTGCTCTGAGTGGAGCCCAGCTCCCTCGGGCCTTGCCCTCCCCCCAGGGAAGTGCAGGCAGTGTGCCCACGGGGGGAGCCACCTCAGGTCTGCACCGGCTCCTCCGTTTGCCCCCCGCGGCATCTGCCCATGCTACTCTCTCTGCCTGCACTTCCCTCAGCTCCCACCGCCCTCGCCACTCTGCTGTTACCCTGGCTGGTGCCTGTTCTTCAGGAGCTGACTGCAGAGCCCTGCGTCAGCCCCCTTCACTTAGGCGTCCCGTCAGGGCGAGCGGTCTCAGCCCTATGTTCCAGCAAGTGCCCCCGTTTATTTCTGGGCAGTGGGTTTCACTTCCTCTTTCATTCCCCGAATATTTACTGGCGGCCAAGCTGCCCGGGGCTGATTCAGTTAGGTATAGGTTCAGTTTAACGAGTCCAAAATATGTTGGTTTAGACCACGGGTCAGCGGACGGTGGCCTTGGGGCAAATCTCGCTGCCCTCTGCACAGCTCACAAGCCAGGCATCGTTTTCATATTTGTAAATGGTTGGAAAATGTCAAAAAGAGGCTAATATTTTGTTATCTGAAAATTATATACAGTTTAGATGTCAGTGTCCTGGCGGTTTTATTGGAACACAGTAAACGCTCATTCACGTACCGATTGTCTGTGGCTGCTGTCCTCCTAGAACAGCAGTACTGAGTAGGTGTGACAGAGGCCATATGGCCCTCACAGCCCAAATATTTACAGTCTGGCCTCTCACAGAAAAAGCTGGCCTGTAAATATGAGCTTCAGTCACCATCATGCTGGAGTCCAGAAGCAGGTGGTCGGGTTCTGGTCGATGCTCCTGCTGCTGTGACCAGGCTCACCCTGGCCCGTGGCCCTGCCCCGTGCTGCCCCGTGGCCTCAGTTCCTGGGTTCTGGGTGGCTGCTGCAGCCCTGGCCCTCAGGGGGAGAGGAGACGGCACGCCTGCCTTTTCGGGGTGCTTCCTGCAAATTGCGCGAACCATCCCCTTCAGTCTCTTTATTTACTCTGAGCTCAGTTACATGGCCTCAGCTAGCTGGAGATCACGACTTCTGTTTTTGGTGGTGTGGCTGATGTGAGAACTGGGGATTCCGCTGCCTGTGGACGAAGGGGAGAGTGGAGTGTGGGGGGCTGCAGGTTCTGCCCGCGCGCCGTCCGGAGACAGAGGCTCCTGGCCGCTCAGGGCCTATGGAGCAGTGAGTGGTTCCGCCTCCCGTGGACAGCGCTCTGCCCAGACCATCTTACCAGCCTTCATACCCCTGATGCATAGCAGGGCCTGGCACGTGTATATCATTCAGCAAATGTGAGTCTTGGAAAACAAATAGATTTGTCTGTAAGCGTGTAGGACTTTTGGTAGAAAAAGACTCCTCTGCAGACCAGAAGGGCCATGAGTAGGCACGGTGCAGAGAAACATAAAAGAATTGGTTCACAGGGTGGGGCGGGGGTCTTGAAAAGAAGCCCCACTTTTTTAGCCCAGCGCCCTAAGGAAGTGGTAGGAAAGGGGGCTGGAAAGGCCAGTCATCGCCGTGGAAGTTCATTTCCTGCTCAGAGGAGCATCCACGTCCAGGTGGCCCCCGTCCACCTCGGTTCCTGCTGGTGCTGCTGCAGCCTGGCCCTCACCCCTCACCTGCCTGTGCCGAGTCACAGGAGCTGAGCCCCTGGGCGGTTTCTTCCTCGTCTGTGGGCTGTGCCGGCCCCGGATGCCCCGGGCGAGGCCCTAGAAGGCGTCTGGAGTGGGCGGGAGGAGGGAGCCACCCCAGGGTGCTCCCCGCGGCTGCGTCCTCCTGGGCCACGCTCCCGCTGGACGGGCCCAGAGGCCTCAGGTCCTGCACGGGCCCCTGCCTCTGTGTGCAGTGACCCCGTGCGTCCCTCGGTCCCTGCAGCCTGCCGAGGGCTTCCTGCTGCTGTCTCTGGGCTGTCTCTTACGCTGCCCTGCCCTCCATCAACCGTGTCGCTAATGCCCGCTCCCTTCCACTTCGAAGTCTCAGATTTCTCTGTCCCCCGTGAGGCCTCTGAGTGGTAAAAAAGACCAGGAGGGAAAGCCTGCCTGCTCTCGGGGACGCTGTGGGTCCTGGCATAGCTCTCGGGGGCAGAGCCGTGCGTGTGATGAGTGGTGATGACCTGAGGATGTGCCGTCCCCGCCCCACTTTGCCCAAAACGTATGGAAGTGTGACTGCACGTCGGCTGCAGCTCAGCCCCTGAGAGGTTTTGTCTGCGTAGTTAATCAGTGCTCGCTTTTGAAAGACCTGGAGGCTTCACGCTCTGCCCGTCCGCTTTCCCTCCGTGTGCACTTTTCTCATCACACCGCTCTCCTCTCCGTGGACAAGGTGGCGCTGGAGTGTGGTACTTGAAGACTTTTAGTTGAGGCATGGTAGATCGTCCTTCCCCATTGGGAAAGTTTCACAGAAAAATGCTTGGTTTATTTTTTGGGAAAAAACAGGCCCTTTTAAAAAATATATAAATGCATAGAAAAAATATGAAACTATTAAGGATAGTTATACTTGGGTGATGGTATTTCAAGTAGATTTTTTTTTCCTTTAAACTTTGTTTCTCTAAGTGTCATAGTGGAAATTACAAGATATTTCGTAATTGGCAGGACAGTAAATATTAGGGTAGTATGTGACTCACAGAGAGTGGCGGGCAGAAGGTTGGATAAAAGTGCAGAAAAAGACAGGAAAAGAGGTGGGAGTCTAGGAAGAAAAGTGTCACTGTTGCTTGTTTCAGTAACCAAAACGGTGCTTTCGGTCAGCTTCATCCAGTACAAAGGGCGTTTTTTCCTTCCTTCTTCTCTTCTCTGGACTCAGAACTTGAGCTGCTGGTTTTCAGGCTTGTTTAGCTGTGCTGCTGACTAAACAGCGTTATGGGCTAACCTGGGAACCTAACCTCTTTTGATAATAAGTTTTTAAATAGAAAGTCATGATATGTTCCAAACAGTCAACCTAGAAGCTGACTCTTTGGGGTGGGGAGAACAAAGTCTCTTCTGCTCACTTCTCTGCCCCCAGTGGGTTGTGTAGGGCCTGGCACCCATGAATCTGTGGCGTGCGTGGACACCTTCTCCCGAGAGAGGCACACACAGACACACGCTCGCTTCATCCTGTAGTCTAGTGTCCTCAAGTTGGCTCTTAAACGTGAAGACAGGAGCACGCAGAGCCCTTTCCCTGCCCCTGGTGTGAACACTCCCGGTCCAGAAATGCAGCTGTGCAGCCTGAGAGAAGGCAGCACCTGGCCTGACGGGGCACTGAATTGAGTCCAGTGATGGCCAGGTGTGGAGCGGAAGCTGGCCCCTGTAGCGTGCTCCCCGTCAGGACTGCCTGCTCCTGGACTCCGCTAGCTTTCCTCTCCTCCTCAGAAGGGTTACATGCCCAGCCTCCTGTCTGGGTGTCCCTGTGCTCACGTCCTTCCCCTTTCATTGACTCATTTGATGCCTGTTTTATGAGTCTCCCGGGGCCAGGCGTCCGGGGCTCTTGGATATGCAGTGCTGAACAAAAGAGGCATGGTTCCCATCTCAGCTTTCAGCTAGCAAATCAGTGCAGGTGGAGATTGCCCAGTGCCAGACGCGAGCAGCTCACCATGGAGAACAGGCGTTCTTTGGCGTAGAGCGTCCCCATGGAGCAGAGGCTGCTCTCCCCAGGGATCTGCTTTATCGTCTTGACGTCTCAGTGTGTGTCTCCACCTGCGGAGAAAGAAAAGAAGAAATGGTGTGGTGTGGCTGTGCAGGCAAGGCGTTTACATCTGCTCTTTTCCTGACAGGTGAACTTTAACGAGCCCTTGTCCATGCTTCAGCGCCTCACTGAAGACCTGGAGTACCACGAGCTGTTGGACCGGGCCGCCACGTGCGAGAACTCTCTAGAACAGCTCTGTTATGTTGCAGCTTTCACCGTGTCCTCCTACTCCACCACTGTCTTCCGCACCAGCAAGCCGTTCAACCCACTCCTCGGGGAGACCTTTGAGCTGGACCGGTTAGAGGAGAATGGCTACCGATCCCTCTGTGAGCAGGTGAAGGAGCCTCAGGACTGTAGCACGCTTCCTGTTGCAGGAAGGGGGGGTTCGGGGGGTTGCTCCCCAACCTGGGTGTTAGTATTTGCAGAAATTCCAAGCCCCGTCACCCCAGACTGCCTTCCTTTCCTTCAGGACTTCAGCCCTGGAGGCCCCGGTGTTCACCTCCTGCTGTGGGCGTGCGACGTCCAGCGGGAATCTGGGGCGTGACTAGGCAGCATCTCCTCTCCTGACTGCCTGTTCATTTGCGCTCCCGGTCTCTTCCAGGTGAGCCACCATCCCCCTGCGGCTGCACACCATGCCGAGTCCAGAAACGGCTGGACGCTGCGGCAGGAGATCAAGATTACCAGCAAGTTTCGCGGCAAATACCTCTCCATTATGCCCCTCGGTAAGGCCGGCGCCTGGGTCAGGATTGGTGCTCCGGGAAGGAAAGCCGTTCTGGTGGAACGGAGGAGGTCGTTGGTTCCGGGGTGAATGAGGGCTGAGAGACTCTGTAGGGACACTCAGTCACAGGTTCTCTGTCTTCTTAGCTTACGTCTAATGCGTCTTTATTTGGGGGCTTCCCTGGTGGCTCAGATGGTGAAGAAACCGCCGGCAGCGCAGGGGAAGCAGGTTTGATCCTTGGGCCGGAAGATCTCCTGGAGAAGGAATGGCGGCCCACTCCAGTGTTCCTGCCGGAGGATCCCATGGGCTGAGAAGTCCATCGGGCCATAGGGAGTCGGACAGGACTGAGCGGCTAACGCTTTGACACTTCCTTTTACTTTTAAGTACTATTTTAGGATATACATTTCAGCTTGCATTTTAAAAATTCTGTCCTTAAACTGGTGGTGTTGCCTCTCATTCCCTAGCAGGCAGTTTCTCTCCATAGATCAGAACTCCTATAACTGCAAGGTTATATAGGTTTCCTGGTAGCCCCTCCCCCGCTCCACCAGAGGGGTTAGGTATCATTTATGTAACAGCTAAACTCCAGGTAAGGTGAAACTTTGTTTTAAAAGATCTTATTGGATTACAAGTTAATTCTGCACCAAGACCTAAAAGATCCGGCCTGGGAATAGGAATCCTAGTATGCCGCGTTAGCATGTCTGGTTATTCAGAAAGTGTAGCAGGCTCTTGAATAACCTGAAGTTCAGCGAGAGGAGCCACGTTTGACCCTGTACGTGTTGAAGAGCGAGGGCTGGTCTGCAGGAAAAGAAACCCAGAGCAGATGTAGAGACCAAGTAGCCTGGAGACGGCTGGCAGTAGGCGCCTGAGCTCGTCTTTCAGGAGGCAGAGCTGCAGGGCTGGGCTGTTGCAGGACAGCTTTCTGCTGGCTCCACCCGCTTTCCCTCAGAAAACACACAGTGTAGCAGGCACAGTGCAAACTGGATGTGAGGAAAAAACCCAAGGATGTTGGAAGTGAAACTGAAGTGTTAACTTTATTGCTTCATGGTTAATATGCAAGAAATTGAACGAAGAGTTGACATAGTGACAGGAACCTGAGTACAGAGTATAAAGAGGGGTTTCCGGACGTTAGCCCTGAGGATGGCTGCACTTAATATTTTTCATCCGTGACTTGGAAGGAGAACTGTGCAGTGTCATTTTCACATGTTCAGGGATGTTCACCTCTCAGAGGGTAAATTGTTAAGCGATAGACGTCACTGGTGAAAGAAGTACAGACAGGGTTATAAACGAGGCAGACAGAAGTCTGAGTCTTCTTGTAAAGTAGACTGAAAAGGTTAGAGTTCTTGCAATCTGGAAAAAAGAACGCTTCTAGGAAATGTAATTGATGTTTGCAAAATCATGAAGACTGTGGTAGAGGATAAATACGAGTCTACTCATCCACTCACTTTGGAATTGAGTGGCAGCTTGCAGTTTAAAGAGGTACACTTAAATAAGACTCTTCTTTCACAGCTTGGAGTTCTCAAGCCTGAGGAGAGTCACAGCCTGAGACTGAACGGAGCCAGTGCTCAGCTTGTTGGTCTCTGTGGCAGTGACTGCTGGGCTCCACGTACCTTGAATTTGCTCCAGCGGCACTTGGGTCAAAAAATCCTCCTTTTGTATTTTATCCATTTTTCCAGTTTCTACTTTTTGCTTAGAGCGATTAATCCATCTGTATTTATTGATTAGGTAGGGTTTACATCTGCTGTTTTGGTATTTTGTTTCTGTAGATCTTACGTCTTTTTTGTTCCTCTGTTTGTCCATTACTTCCTTCTTTGTATTAAATAGGATTTTTCCAGTTTACCATTTTAATTCCCTGGTTATTTCTTTTACTGTGGTTTTTAAAGATATTTTTGCTGTGGTTACCCTGGTATTAAAACCTTCTAATAACCTAGTTCAGATTAATACAGCGGAGTTTCTACAGTATAGGAAAACTTTGCCCTTGTATGGCTCCGTTACCTTCTCCCTCCTTCGTGCTTTTATTGTCATACAAACCATTTCTGTACATTGTAATTCCATCAACATTGTTTTATAACTGTTGCTTTACATAATTGTCTTTTAATGGTGGCTCAGATGATGAAGAATTTGCCTGTAATGCGGGAGACCCAGGTTCGATCCCTGGGTTGGGAAGATCCTCTGGAGAAGGGAATAGCTACCCACTCCAGTATTCCTGCCTGGAGAATTCCATGGACAGAGGAGGCTGGCGGGTGACAGTCCATGGGGTTGCAAAGACTCATACACGACTGAGTGACTCAGCACTTACTGGTCTCTTAATTTCTTGAGGTAGATTTAAGTTTCTGTCTCGTGTCTTTTCATTTCAGCCTGAAGGACTTCCTTGAGTGTTTCTTCAAGATGAGATCTGCTAACGATGCATTCTTTTGGCTTTGTTTTCTGGGAATGTCTTGCATTCTCCTGTGTTTGTGAAGGATGGTTTTGCTGGACAGGGCCTTCAGCCTCTCGGCTGTGTCCTGCTGCTGCCTCTGCCCCGTGGCTCTTCGGCTGCTCGCTCGCTCGCGCTGCGGCCACTCCTCTGTTCCTTGAGGGCATGGACGATTCTCTTTGACTCTTTCTCATTTGATTATGGTGGGTTTGTACCTGGTACTCTTTGAGTTGATCCTGCTTGGCATTCAGTGGACTTCTCGGATGTGTAGATGAGTGTTTTTTGTCAAACTTGGGGAATTTTGGGCCATTATTTCTTCAAGTGCTCCAACTGTTATCACCACTTCTGGCAGCTGTTGTGTTAAATAATTGCCTCTGATTGTTTTGATACTTGTCCCAGGAAAGAAGCTTTTTGAGGTGAGCTGGTGCTGAATCAGATCCAGTAAAGATCAGCCCTGTGAGTGGGACTTAACAGGGGACTACCAGACAGGTCAGATAATGACAGTACTTTGGAGCTGGGTTCTGGGGGGCTTCATGCCGCTCTACCCGCTCCAGTGTTTGCTGGCCTGCTAGCTGGTCTTCCTGGTTATCATGACGGTGAGGCTGCCGGTTTCCAAGGCTTCTGCTGAGCTGGGGAGAGGGTCGTAGGACAAGTTACAATGCCACACAGCTCATTTTGCTGCTGAGATTCAGCCCTTTTTCTTGAATAAATGCTTCTTGGATTACTGTAAGTCTTTGGTTAATTTCCAGAGTTACAAAGAAGTTGATTCAGATCACTTTTGCTGTCCAGGGGCCCAGCTGAGGCACCTCACTGGCAGACACCTCCAGGGCCCTCACGAGTAACAGAGACACTATCACTTGGGAAATTGCAAGGGTTTCAATGTTGGACAAAGACCAGACAAATTCTTTATTATACGACACAGGCTTACACAGCTAACGAGTGGTGGAGCCAGTGAACCAGTTCTGTCTGATTCTAGAGCCCTTGGTCTATCCACTACTCCTCTTTGTTTTTATTTTTTTATCTATTAAGGCTCAAAGGTAGGGACCCCCTAATGGTCCAGTGGCTGAAACTCGGCTTTCCAGTGCACTGGGTACGGCTTCAGTCCTGGTCTGGCAGCTACGATCCCACATGCCTCGAGGCCAAAAGACCAGCATGTAAAGCAGAAGCGGTTTTGTAAAAGATGCAGTAAAGACTTTTAAAAAAAATGCTAAAGGCTTATTTTTTTTAAAGGCCCATATACGGACCGGTGACTTGCCTAAAGTCACACAGCTAGTGACTCACAATGGGGCTTGTCCTCAGTACTGATCACCAACGTGCTCTTTGCCACAAGGCAATTTTTTTTTCATGTTGGGATAGATTTGACCTGTTCTTGTTAATTTTGCTGCTAGTATGGCAGGCCCAGTTAGTGAAGACTGGGGTTTTGCTTCATTTTTATTTCTGTTGTTGCAGAATACTATTTGTCAGTTAAGTTGTACCAGTTGTTAGTGTTCATCATTGTTAATTATATTTTATTCATATTGAACAAGTTTAAAAATCTAGTGAAAGATTCAGTACTTTCAACATTTGTAAAGATTATAAGTCCTTTCTGATGTACTGTTTTCTTTTTAAAAGTAAGAAATATTGATAGAATAAAATCAGCCCATCATTATTTCCAGCCAGCACGGGGCTGCTTTTCTGGCGTTGGGCTTAATGTGTGCCGCGCTCTGCTTCTAGGGAGCATCCACTGTATTTTCCATGCGACTGGGCACCACTACACTTGGAAGAAAGTGACCACAACGGTGCACAACATCATCGTGGGCAAACTGTGGATTGACCAGGTGAGCAAGGGGCCTCTGCGTGCTTCTGAAGCCCAGAAGCGCCCTCGTGTCCATCTCTGCAGGGTTTAGGGCGCGGGACCTGGACCCAGACTGCTGCTCCTGCTCTGTCTGTTACCGAAGGGCTTCCTCTCCGGCAGCAGCCACACTCCCAGCTGCTGACGTGCTGTACCCCAAATGACCACCTGTAAATGACCAGGTCACCGCATTCATTCGGTGACTGCTCTCCTAGGACTGGGTTAGGCACCAGGAAGGCTCCAAGAAAGTAGTAAGCTCGGCTCCCAGCCTCCGTCATGTGATTACACATCAGACATTTATTGCCGGGTGGAGCGCAGGGTCTCTGGGGTACCAAGTCAGATGGGGCATTGTCCCTCAAGAGTTATTTCATCATTGGAGACTTTTGACAAATATGTGTAGGATGAAAAGTATTTGACAAAATGACCCACATAAGAGGTGTACTAAGATAATATCTAATTAATTATCAATTTGCTCTTAAGACAATGGTTGCAGTAAACTTAGGAAAAAAGAGGGAATATTGTCCGAGCAGTGGGAGAGGCTTCACAGTAGGTATGGGAATGAAGCTGAGTCTTCAAGAGTGGATTGGGGTTCACAAGATAGAAAGGAGGAGAGAATGAAATGAATAAAATACAGAAAGCCCCACCGCGTGTAGTCTTGAGACTGTGAGTAGAATCCTTTGATTTAAGCACAGAGTTCATGAAGACTGAGTGGAGGACTGGTTTGGGAAGGTAGATTATTATGTGAATGTCAGTGTGTGTGCTGAAGGTTGGATTACGCCACCTAACTTGGCACACAGTTTTTTTTTTTTTTAAGTCATTTGGCCTTGATTCCAACCAGGAATACCAAGATGATAAAAGCATTTCACAGCATCTCAAGAATGACTGAGACTTGAATCTTAAGTGTACAAGCTCTAGAACGTAAGACTGAAAAGAACAAAATTATGAGGCGTGGGGCTTAGCGTATATCCAAGTCATTCAGTCTTAATAAAACAATCCATGGTTCTTTTCTTTTCATAGTCTGGTGAAATTGACATTGTGAATCACAAGACGGGAGACAAGTGCAATCTCAAATTTGTTCCTTATAGCTACTTCTCTCGGGACGTAGCGAGAAAGGTAAGAGAAGTTGGAATTAAAGTGTTTTTCACCGAGTGTATGTCCCGTAGAAAGTCTGTTCCTTTGGAGCTGGCACAGACGGGTGTGTGTGTGTTCAAAAAAAAGGAGCGGTAAAGGAGAACCTCAGCAAAAGACAGTTAGAAAGTAAAAGTCAAGAGCAGTGAGAGATTAGAATTGGCCCAGTGGTGAGGGGGCTTTCACTGCCGTGGGCCCAGGTTTGATCCCTGGTCAGGGAACTAAGATCCTGCAAACTGAGCAAAGGTGGCAAACAAACAAACAACAGAACCACGAGAGACTGAGAATGGGGGACGCTGCGGCAGGACCGAGGGGAGGGCTGCAGGGAGCAGGCACGGCAGCGAGGCCCCTGTGAAGTCAAGCCAGGCGTCCGTCACCACCGCGGCGGAACTGTGCCGGGGATTGTGTTGGGAGAGTGAAGAGGTCCGTCTGTGGTCTCTGATTTCTGAGAAGAACACAACGTAATCCCCAGTATGGTCAGACCCTTCTGCATACATCGTAGGACAAAAACCGCTGTACCACCGAATGGTGACGAAGCTCCCATTCATGACGCTGTTCCTTTGAGCAGTTCAGGCACACGCTCCCGGAGTAAGTCAAGCGGTCCCCGGAGTCTGTGCAGCAGGGTGCGAGCAGCATATGCCCCAGGGCCAGGGCGTCCGGGGCGCGGCCTCTGTGCAGCCCTCCCGAGCCTGCTCTCCACCCCTAGGTGACGGGGGAGGTGACCGATGCCTCGGGGAGAGTTCACTTCGCGCTGCTGGGCACGTGGGATGAGAAAATGGACTGCTTCAAAGTGCACCCGGTCCCCGGGGAGAACGGGGGTGACGCCCGGCAGCGCGGCCACGACGCGGAGGAGAGCAGGGTGCTGCTCTGGAAGCGGAACCCTTTACCGTGAGTATCTCGCCGGCCCCTCCCCTGCCCTCCGGCTTCAGTCTGCGCGGACCAGCGCCATGGTGGACGCCTGCAGAGGACCCCAAGGCGGCCCTGTGGGGTGGGGTTGTCGCCTGCTTTGTCCCAGGAGAGTTCAAACGACTCAGACCACACCTGCCAAAAAATAATTTGGTGTCTCCTAAAGGTCCTTTGGTGGACAAGGAAATGGCAACTCAGTCCAGTGTTTTCTTGCCTGGGAAATCCCGTGGACAGGGGAGCCTGGCAGGCTGCAGTCCATGGGGTCACAGAGTCAGACACGACTTGGCAACTGAGCATGCACACACCCAGAGGTCCTTCAGATTGTGATTCAGAAGAATATTTTTCTGTAATTTAGAGCAAAACTGTTCAGAAACGGCCAAGGAATAAAGATGCCTACCACCTGTGGCCTAAAGGCTTATGGCAATATGATGGTTCCTGAGATAATGTCCAGGACGTTGGAAATAATTAAGACGGAGACCGTTTGTCTGCTGTCATCATTTAATATGTTTAGTCCTTAGTGATAGCCAAGGTTATCCCAGAAAGTGGTGAAAAAAAAGCAAAAGGAAACAGGCTTGAGGTTTTATTTAGTAGAATGTTTCAGTCTTCCTAATTTAAACTGAGCATAACCCACACCCAGAAAACAATCCAGCTAGGGGGCCCTGGGAGGGGAGGGGATGGTCCCGCCCGGTCTCAGTTAGGCGCGCCGACAGGCTCTGTGGACACCTGGGGCTGTATCCCTGGGGCGAGCTCAGCTGTGCTCTGGCTCACGGGGCTCTGGGCTCTGGCGTTGCCCTTCCCTTCCTGACCCCTGCCCTGCAGGAAGAACGCGGAGAACATGTACTACTTCTCCGAGCTGGCTCTGACCCTCAACGCCTGGGAGGCCGGCACTGCGCCCACCGACAGCCGGCTGCGGCCCGACCAGAGGCTGATGGAGAACGGGCGCTGGGACGAGGCGAACGCGGAGAAACAGCGCCTGGAGGAGAAGCAGCGGCTTGCAAGGAAGAGGCGCGAGGCCGAGGCCGTGAGGGCCACGGAGGACGGTAAGGGCGCCCCGCCGCGTGTCCGCGCCCCGGTTGAGGGAGGCGCCCGCGGCCCTGATCCCGCCTCCCCGCCTCCTGCCCGACAGGCGCGGCCCACGACCCCTACAAGGCGCTGTGGTTCGAGCGCAGGAAGGACCCGGTGACCCGGGAGCTGACGCACATCTACCGGGGCGGCTACTGGGAGTGCAAGGAGCGGCAGGACTGGGACTCGTGCCCCGACATCTTCTGAAGGAGCCGCCGGGGAGGAGGAGCCCGCGGACTGCTGCCGGGCCGCCGCCGAGCTCGTCTGTCTTAACCAATCACTTCTTGTTCCGAATCAGTCACCAGAAGCAGACCCCGTTGGTGGTGATTGGCTGGTTGCCTTAGCTGATTGACCCTGAAATCAACATTCTGACCCCCGCGTGCGTGTCGGGGAGGCGCCCCCCACGTCCCCGGAGTCGGGGGGGCCCACTCGCCCCCGCGAGATGCTGGCCCTCACCCCCCGGAGCAGCCACTCAGCCAGGCCCGCGGAGCACGCTGCTGCGGGGCGCCCGGCGCTGTGCAGTGGGAGCTGATCCTAGAGGTTCCCTCAAAAAAGAAGCACGCTCAGACTTGGCGACGGACCGTGGCGAGCGCCGTGGTGGAGCCGAGGTGCGGCCCAGGAGACGCCCGGGGTCGCACGACCCGCAAGAGGTTCGTCTGCAGGACCCGCACGCGCAGAGGCCATGCTTGGAAGGAAGTGACTTCGCTCGTTGGCACAGCCCGCTGCTCTTCTCCGCCTTCCCTGACGGCCGGGCGCAGAAGGGTCGCCTTGTCCTCACGGGGAGCTTTACGGACTCGCTCAGGCAGAGAGCTTCGGAGAACCCGGAGCACGAGGCCGCGTGGACACGGCTGGCCGCCGCGCCCTCCCGCCCCCTCACCCCACCGTCCCCGCCGCCTTCTCCTCTGTTCTCCTGGCTGCTCACTCTCTCTTTCTGTCTTTCTGTCTGTCTCCGGGCACAGTACCCGCTTAGGTTTGTGCCCCGAGGGACAAAGCATTACCTGCCCCGTTCTGACAGACTTCAGAATCCGAAGGAAGGCGTTTATCCCGAGTGAGTTTTCACCATCTCTCAGAGCCCACGGACTGAAGCCACTGCTGGAATAATGTGTTAATATCTGTATATTATATATATGTAGAGAAAAGGCCGAATTTTCTGTTTGATTTCCCTCCCTCCCGTTAAGACTCTTGCTCTCGGATCTCACTTGTCTCCCCGGACTCTCGGTCACCCGGCAGGGTCTGTGTCCGCGGGTCGCATCCTGGGCGCCCACTGCAGTCTCAGCTCCGCTCCCCTCCTCACCCCACTCTGCAGGACAAAGCCCTGCCCCCTTGCCCAGCGTTCTGTCCTCCTCCGGGGACAGAGTGGGTAGATGGGCAGGAGGGGCGTTTCCCGCTGCAGCGCCGCGTAGCTGGTCCTCCTTCCTGGGAACTGGGGCTGGGTAAGAGAACCGCGCCTGTTTGGCCCCGGTTTCCTTCTTTTTTTGTTCCGTGTTTCGTTTCAGTTGTCTTTGAAATCTGACCCCCGTGCCGCCCACCCTTGGTGAGGATCGCAAATCGAGGTGCCTTCCTTGTCTGCTCTTCCTGAGTGTTCTGTTTGTGTTCCCTAACTGCCGAGCCTCAGCCAGCATGGGTCCCTGGGGGGAATCATTCCAGGGGAAGCCGGCCCCGCAGGGAAACTGGATTTCTGCCGGGGAACCAGGCCTGCTCCTACCCCGCCCGCCCCCTCCCTGGCGGCTTTCGGGAGCTGCCTCCGGGGACTCGCTTCCCAGCACGAGCGAGGGGTTACGGCAGGTCTGCCGCCTCCAGGGAGGCCCACGAAGCAGCGACCCGCTCCTGGGGTGGGTGCTTCGGCCGGTGGGACCCCCCGGAGACTGAACTCCCTGCTCTGTCGCCCCACCCCTGCCTCCTCCTCCATCTGCACTACGTTCCCAGCCTGATCCTCAGATTCCTGCTCAAGGAAGAAGCTTCGAGTCCTTCAGGTGAAATAGTCACACGGAAGCAAAACAAAACTATATATATTTTCTTTTTTTTTTTTTTTGCCTTATTGTTTTTTTTTTTCCAAGAAAACTACTAAATTAAATAATTTTTAAAAAGTCAGATTGTCTGTCTGATTCACTTCTACTTAGTAGGAGGCAGCGGAAAGAGGTGGAGAACTGGCCCCACGGTGATTTGTTTTTCGGGAGTCAGGGAACTTGATCTTCATGGGAAACTGGGTGAAAAACTCGGCATGGGTTTCCAGATGTTTGAATTTAATTTCACCCGCCCGTATAAATTCTCAGAGTCTTA
Source organism: Bos indicus (assembly GCF_029378745.1). Taxonomy (NCBI): domain Eukaryota; kingdom Metazoa; phylum Chordata; class Mammalia; order Artiodactyla; family Bovidae; genus Bos; species Bos indicus. Next base: position 83,307,665 of record NC_091774.1, on the reverse strand, counting down.
GCTGATCCATGCAGGGATTCAAATTCTGTGTTTTGAAGAATAAGCAACTGAGAGGTGATTGGAAGACCTTGGAAAGACGTAAGGACGCTGAAAATGCTGGTTTAGGTTTTCTCTGAGAAGTTCAAAGGGGGAGAAGCTGGGCACGGTGGGGGTGGGGGTGGGGGGGTGGAGACCTTGGAGGAGGGCACCTGGGGGAGCGGCCCCTGTCTTCAGCCTGTGTTTCTGTGTCCAGGGTCCTGAGACTGGAGCGCTCAACGTTGCCTGACTTCCACTTAAACAATTTTTAAGCCGTTCATGTTAGTCGTCAGGCTGAATATGAAGAAAGACGCCCAGAAAATAAACTAATTTACTCAAGGTCACATAGTTGATTGGTTAGTCACACCACTGGAATTCCAAGCAGGGTTTGTTTAACCCTGGAGTTTGCGACCTCTGCAACCTTGTGTTCTGTGAGACACTGGGCTGGAAGGCAGTGGGTAGCTAAGTCATTTCCTCCTCCTGGGCTAAACATCGTGAAGACATGGGTATCTGTCTTTCCAGAAGCTTCTTAATGTGGATAATACTGTGTGGGGAGTCCTACCTGAAGGAAGGAGCGTTCTTGAAGTTCGTCCTCCTGACGCCTTCACTTCTCAAGGCTCTCATGCCCACAAAATCAGTTGCATTGTCAGGGTTAACTTTTTCGAGCCTGGTTCTTGGGAAGGCCACTGATCTGGCACAAGTCATTTGCCCGATTCCCATTATGGGCTGGGTGTGAAGTATCAGCAGTGGTTTTTCTGGCAGCTACAGCATGGTAGTAGACCCCTGACGTTTGTGAGGCTGCATCCTGCAATCTTGAATAGCAGGTGGTGTGTAATGTCCTCCAATAAGGGCAGTTGAATGTACCCAAAACATTTCAACATCCTTCTTCATTTTTTTTAACTTATTATTTTGTGTTGGGGTAAAGCTGATGAACGATGTGGTGAAAGTTTCAGATGAACAGCCGAGGGATTCAGCCATGCACATACGTGTATCCGTTCTCCGCCCCGCCCCATCAAATCCCCTCCCATCCAGGCTGCCACATAGCATTCAACAGAGTTCCGTGCGCTGTACAATAGGTCCTGTTGGTTATCCATTTTAAATAAAACACAGCGTGTGTGCATATCCATCCCAAACTCCCTAACTGGCCCTCCCTGCACCGCTCCCCACACAACCCTAAGTTCATTTTCTAAGTCTCTTAGTCTCTGTTTTGTAAGTTCATTTGTATCCTTTCTTTTTAGGTTCCACTTGTAAGGGACGTCATATGATATTGCTTTTCTTTCTTTCTTCACTCAGTGTGAGGCTGTCTAGCTCCATCCTTTCAACATCCTTCCTTCAGTCCTTTAAGGGGCTGCTGTGACATGATGGGCTGGGGCAGAGATCCCCCGGAGTCTACCTTCCTCATGATTCACAGTTATATATGACTCAGCAAAATGACACAGTATTGCATCTGTCAGGGAACTCTGCCCAGTCACTCAGTCGTGTCCAACTCTTTGTGACCCCACGGACTGCAGCCCGCCAGGCTCCTCTGTCCATGGGATTATCCCAGGCAAGCATACTGGAGTGGGTTGCCATTTCCTTCTCCACAGGGACCTCTGAAGTCCCACAAAAACATTAAACCTCTACATTTCAAGGATCTGCTCTACTTGCAGCAAGACAAATGAAAATCAACTTATAGTCCTAAAAGGAAGTGTAGAAAAATCACTACAACGTATTCACTATAAGGTATATATCTTGTGAAGCTCTTAACATTGTTATAAAAACTTAAGAGTTTGCTTCTAAAGGTTTATAAAGCTTTTGCCCAGTAATATGCCCTGCCCTGTGGGAAGCATTCCCGAAGCCGTCCATGGTTTTCTGTTCCAAAGTTCATAAACGGTGGTTACATTCTCCTCAGGCTTTCCTCCCTACTGTCTTTTCAGGTAAAGTGCTCCTCTTGGGGTTCACCTTGATTCCCCAAGGGAAGCTAACAAGCTGATTAGATGCAGTTTCCTTAAAGGTGAAAACTGGAGATCTCAGATTCTTCTATAAATAGCCTTGTGGAAGTCACACCTGAGTTTGATCAGGTGATTTTAGAAGTTAGTAAAGAACCAGATGTTTGAGCTTCCCTGTTGGCTTAGACGGTACAGAATCTGCCTGCAATGCAGGAGACACCGGTTTAATCCCTGGGTCGGGAAATCGCCTGGAGAAGGGAATGGCAACCTACTCCAGCATTCTTGCCTGGAAAATTCTATGGACAGAGGAACCTGGCAGGCTACAGTCCATGGGGTCGCAGAGTCGGGCACAACTGAGTGACTAACACACACCAAAAAACCAGTTGGCCCTGAGATAGATACGGCTAAGTATGTTTTCATTCATTCATTAAACACTGACTTCCAAGTTGTTACATAATATACATTAGGGATAACGAGCTCAGAAAAATGGACAATTACAATCTAGGTTGATAAATGGCACTGTAGAGAGGCAACACGCCTATAGGGAGTAGGGAGGGGGGATAAAGACGTTCACGGAAGCCTTCCACAACTAGGAGAACGTATCTGAGTTGAGAGTTGCAAGTTAGAGGAAGAGCAAAGTATAAAGTGCTGCATGCACCAAAAATTAAGGACCCAAATCAAGGAAAGCATCCTGAGTTTGGACGGCTATACGAATGGCTGGAGTTTAGGGTCAGGGAGAGGACGCTGATTGGGTGATGGACAGAGGTGAATCCCAAGTCATGGAAGTCTTTATATACTTTGGTGTTCAAAGAAGTCTTGGTTTTTGTTTTCAGTGAGGGAGCCAGAGAGAGATCTGGAAGCAGGATCGTGAGTCCCAGTGTGGAAAATGAGTGCTACTCAATCAATTAAGAGGCTGGAGAAACTGTGAGAATGAGAGGTGCAAGAATTCCAGGAATATTGAACAGGGATGAGTAGCACTTAAGCATGACTACTGGTGGGGAGCAGAGGGAAGGAGGAAGGAATCTGTGTTTTTCTGGCTCTGGAAACTTGGCTGGAAGGTGGCAGCTAGCTAAACAAGTCTAGAGGAAAGACAGGTTCACTTGGGGCATTCCGAGTTGGAGGAGCCTGTGGAGAGCTTAAGGAAGCAATTTAAAACATGGGCCCAGATTCACTTTGCTGTCCACCTGAAGCAAACACAACATTGTAAATCAACTATATCCCAATAAAAATTAAAGTCATCCAACCAAATGTAATGGCTACATTTTTGTGAAGACTGAGGAATGAGATGCTGAGAGGCTGCACATTGAAATCACCTGGAAGTTAAAAATATGTATAATTCTTAGCCCCATCTGCAGAGATTCTTATTCAGTTAGAGCTTGGGCTAGTGCAATTTTATATATATATAATATATGAATGCAAAAGGCCAAAAATTATGAAATGGGAGAAGGTGGGCTAAATCAGCATATTAGGGGATATTATTAAACTATAGATTGCTTCTCAGAGTTTGAGAGGTCTGAGTCAATTCCACTTTTTGACCATGTCTGTATGTTTCAAAATTTTTAAATGCCAAGATGAGATTACAACAATTGAGATTTTGTTGTTCAGTTGCTAAGTCATGTCTGACTCTTTCCGACCCGATGGACTGCAGCACACTAGGCCTCCCTGTCCATCACTATCTCCCAGGAGTTTGCTCAAACTCATGTCCATTGAGTCACTGATGTTATCCAACCATCTCATCTTCTGCACCCCCTTGTCCTTCTGCCCTCAATCTTTCCCAGCATCAGGGTCTTTTCCAAACAGTTGGTTCTTTGCATCAGGTGGCCAAAGTATTGGAGTTTCAGCTTCAGCATCAGTCCTTCCAGTGAAAATTCAGGGTTGATTTCCTTTAAGATAGACTGATTTGATCTCCTAGCAGTCCAAGGGACTCTCAAGAGTCTTCTCCAGCACCACAATTAGAAAGCATCAGTTGTTTGGTGCTCAGCTTTCTTTATGGTCCAACTCTCACATCCATACATGACTACTGGAAAAACCATAATTTGACTACAAGGACCTTTGTTGGCGAAGTGATGTCTCTGCTTTTTAGTACTCTGTCTAGGTTTGTCATAACTTTTCTTCCAGGGAGCAAGAGACTTCTAATTTCATGGCTGCAGTCACCATCTGCAGTGATTTTGGAGCCTAAAAAAATAAAGTCTGTCACTGTTTTCACTTTTACCCCATTTATTTGCCGTGAAGTGATGGGACCAGATGCCATGATCTTAGTTTTTTGAAGACTGAGTTTTAAGCCAGCTTTTTCACTCTCAGCAAGAGGCTCTTTAGTTCCTCTTCATTTTCTGCCATAAAGGTGGAATGATCTATATATCTGAGGTGGTTATTTCTCCTGGCAATCTTGATTTCAGCTTGTGATTCATCCAGCCTCTCATTTCACACGATGTACTATTCATATAATTTTAAATAAGCAGGGTGACAATATACAGCCTCAACAAAATTGAGGTACACTTTAAATGTTTAGATTTAGCAAATCAATGCTTTTAACATACAGATACCATGATATAAAAAGTAGAGACATTACTTTGCCAACAAAGGTCTGTCTAGTCACGGCTATGGTTTTTCCAGTGGTCATGTATGGATATGAGAGTTGGACTGTGAAGAAGGCTGAGCGCCGAAGAATTGATGTTTTTGAACTGTGGTGTTGGAGAAGACTCTTGAGAGTCCCTTGGACTGCAAGGAGATCCAACCAGTCCATTCTGAAGATCAGCCCTGGGATTTCTTTGGAAGGAATGATGCTAAAGCTGAAACTCCAGTACTTTGGCCACCTCATGGGAAGAGCTGACTCATTGGAAAAGACTCTGATGCTGGGAGGGATTGGGGGCAAGAGGAGAAGGGGACGACAGAGGATGAGATGGCTGGATGGCATCACCGACTCGATGGACGAGAGTTTGAGTGAACTCTGGGAGTTGGTGATGGACAGGGAGGCCTGGCGTGCTGCAATTCATGGGGTCGCAAAGAGTCGGACACGACTGAGCAACTGAACCATGACCCTATGTATAATACTTCATTGGGAGGTAATATTGAAAATTTACATTGGAAATCTTTACGAATGGCCTTCCTAACTGTTCTCTTCCATACATGTCTTGAAACCACTTTGACAATTTCTGAAAAATTCCACATGTTCGTATCTTTTGGCTTTGTGAAATCTGCCTTCTCACAAGAAAAACAAATACAAAAGGATAGTCATTACAGTATTGTTTTTAATAATGAAAACTGAGGGACAAATTAAAATGTCCATCATTAGGAATTTGATTAAGTGTATGTGTTATATCCACACAACCAATACGGTGTAAGCATTAAAAAGAATGAAATATGTCTACATAGCTAACATGAAAAAAGTCCATGATTTATTTTTACATGAGAAAAACAAATAGCAAGGTAGTTAGAAAAAGAGAAAAGTAAAATTATTACTTTTAGCTTATAAACAGAGGCCTTGCCTGCTGCTAAGTCGCTTCAGTCGTGTCCGACTCTGTGTGACCCCATAGACGGCAGCCCACCAGGCTCCCCCGTCCCTGGGATTCTCCAGGCAAGAACACTGGAGTGGGTTGCCATTTCCTTCTCAAATGCATGAGAGTGAAAAATGAAAGTGAAGTCACTCAGTCGTGTCAGACTCCTAGCGACCCCATGGACTGTAGCCCACCAGGCTCCTCCATCCTTGGGATTTTCCAGGCAAGAGTACTGGAGTGGGGTGCCATTGCCTTCTCCGCTACCTCCCGCTAAAAGTATATCCCAATCCTTCTTTTGCTACAATGGAGCAGATATTTAATTACAGATGCCAGGAAGCCACTTTCCGGAAGTTGCCGAAATAGCTCAGTTGGGAGAGCGTTAGACTGAAGATCTAAAGGTCCCTGGTTCAATCCCGGGTTTCGGCAGTGGTTTTAGGCGTCACCACCAACGATATTCCCTGAATACCCCCTATGGTTTGCATCCTCGTCTCCCCCTTCGGTGAGGGGAACCTCATTTGCCCTTGGATCGACAGGAAGCACTGGTCCCTACACCTTTGCTTTTAAGCTGGTCAATATCAAGTCAGTGTCCCTTTCCCTGCCCTTAAGTGTGTGAGGAACCAGCTCTCCCCATGCACCACGGGCCCTTCGCTTTTCTTTAAATTTATTTTTAGTTAGAGGATAATTGCGTTACAGTAGTGTGTTTCTTTCTGCAGTCAGCCCTAGGCAGACATGCCCCTCCCTCGTGAACCCCCCTCACTCCCACCCCACCCATCCCTGGAGGCGTCACAGCACGGATTTGAGCTCCCTGCCTCGGCCGGCCAGTTCCCAGCGGCTCTCTGTTTCATATGTGATAAAGTGTATTTTTCAACGTTACTCGTGGACTCTTCCCTCCCTCTCCTCCCCGGCCTGTTCCCTCTGTCTGCGTCTCCTCGGCTGCCCTGCAAAGAGGTTCTTCAATACCATCTTTGTAGAGTCCACACACACGCCTTAACATACATTTGTTTTTTCTCTTCCTGACTTCACTCTGTAAAATAAGCGCCAGGCTCTTCTACTTTATTCTCTTTCTAGTTCATCCTGCCTTCCTGGTTCGGACCACGCTCCGCGAGCTGCGGGAGTTCCAATCTTCCCCGCGCGTCCGGGGGCGGCGGCTCCCGGCTCTGCAGGTGGGTTTTGCGGGCAGGGAGCCGCCACGTGCGGGGTGGGGGGCTGTCCTCGGGGGTGGCCACAGCCTGCGCCCTCTCTCTGCCAAAGAGATCCTCAACTGCAGCTTGGTTTGACGACACAAGGACAGCTTTCGGTGATGGTGGCGGTGGCCGGGTGAGGTGGGGTGAGGGGTTGGAATTCCTTTCTGGTTTATGTCTGCACTAGGGTTACCAAATCAAATACACGGCGCCCAATTGAATTTAAATTTCAGAGAAACAATGACTATTTTTAGTATAAGCATGTCCCAAAGAGCGCATGGGACATAATAATTACATACTCGTTATTTTTCTGAAATTCAAATTTAACTGTAATTTTATTTGCTAATCGCAAATCGCTGTTGTCCATCCCATATCCACACCGCTCAGACTTGGATGCGCCCTCCCACCCCCACCCCGCCCCCACCCCCATCCCGAAGGCGCCTCAGCAAAGATAGTCAGAAACTCTCATCAGCAGGAACTGGATTTCAGAAGAGACTGGTAGTTTCTTGTTCTTAACAGCTCGCAGGTTTCAAAAGGCATCAGTTGATTTGTTCTCGTCACCACCAGACAAGACCTCGGGTGGGGACCACCAGGGAACACCCCAGGAATCGCCATCTTCCCGGGTTCCAGGTGTCCAGTGCTGCCCACATTGGTCTGGGATGGGGGCATCAAGGAAAGGGAGATTTGAAAGCTCTGGACTGAATCTTGAAAACAAACAGAAAACATTGAAAAATTTGTTGAGATAATGAGCCACTTCATTCAAGGCAGTGCAATGGCACACACAAGTAAAAGTGTTAGTTGCTTCAGTCATGTGCAACTCTTTGCAACCCTATGGACTGTAGCCCATCAGGCTCCTCTGTTCATGGGATTCTTCAGGCAAGAACACTGGATTGCCATGCCCTCCTCCAGGGGATCTTCCTGACTCAGGGATCGATCAGGGGCGTCTTACTTCTCGGGCATTGGCTGCAGGTTCTCTGCCACTAGGCACCTGGGAAGCCCCATGGACCACCCTCTCTCAGGCAAGGCTCCATTTTTCGCCAGCTCCCAGGCTGGGACACAGGGAGAGAGGCAGGAGGCCTACACCTCACGTTCTGAAAACTCAAGATGTGATGAAAGTCGGCATGGAGGACCTGTGATTTGCTCTCCCCTTTCTGTTAACCTGTGCCAAGAGAGCCACTGAGGAGGAGCTTCATCCCCCAAATCTTTGTGCTTTTGGGTGGAAGGATGCATTTTGATAAGGGACTCTGAAAAAGTCAATGATGATCAAAGAAAGGAAAAAACAACAACAACAACAACAGTGGATTAATGTCAGGCAGAACAAACTTTGCGTGATTTATGTCAATGTGTGTAAGAGTGGATTTGATGTGTCAATATAGCAGCTCTGGTACATAAATGCCGGGTGAGATGGTGCTATGAAGGTATTCTTTAGATATTATTAACATTTAGATCAGCAGACTCTGAATAAAGCAGTGGAGTACCCTCCATAACGCAGGTGTGCCTCATCTAATTATCTGAAGGTTTAAGAACAAAGATTGGGGTTTCCTAATGGAGAAGGAACTCTCCTCAAGACTAACATCGAAAACCTGCCTGAGCCTACAAATGGCTGCCCTGCTGAAGTTGGCCTAGAGACTGCAAAATCAACTCTTACCTGAATTTCCAGCGTGTTGGCCAACCCAGTAGATTTTAAACTTGCCAGCCCCCACAATCCCCTGAGCCAATGAAATAATGGTCTCTCAGTCCTGTGTGACTCTTTGTGACCCCATGGACTGTAACCTGCCGGGCTCCTCTATCCATGGATTTTCCAAGCAAGAATACTGGAGTGGGTTGTCATTCCTTTCTCCAGGGGAAATTCTCAACCCAGGGATCGAATCTGGGTCTCCTGCATTGCAGGCAGATTCTTTACTGTCTGAGCCACCAGGGAAGCCCTGATAAAATAAGTCGTCTCGATCTATCCACCGGGCTGCTGCTGCTGCTGCTGCTAAGTCGCTTCAGTCGTGTCCAACTCTGTACGACCCCAGAGACGGCAGCCCACTAGGCGCCTCTGTCCCTGGGATTCTCCAGGCAAGGACACTGGAGTGGGTTGCCATTTCCTTCTCCAATGCATGAAAGTGAAAAGTGAAAGTGAAGTCGCTACTCGTGCGGACTCTCAGCAACCCCATGGACTGCAGCCTACCAGGCTCCTCCATCCATGGGATTTTCCAGGCAAGAATACTGGAGTGGGGTGCCATTGCCTTCTCCAGATCCACCGGGATGGCAGGCTTTAAAGTGTTACACACAGGTAAGATGGAAGGATGAGATAGTAGTTATTGCTCCTGAGGAAAAAGTGCTCTGAACAACGTCAACCACCTCGGGACCACGAGGGTGGGCATTATATTCCTAGGAAATGTTGGGCCTTTGCCTTAAAAAGGCAAATTCTTCCCAGTTTCTAGCCTGAAGAATCTCTTCCAGAGGTATTTAGATAGAAACAAGAGGCCCGGGGAAGACAGGTGTTACTTGCCTGCAAGTAACAAGCTTGAAAGCTTGGCACACTCCTACTCGCCTTTCAGGGCACAGTTCTACTTCTCCCCGCACCCCTGCTGGCAGGTCCTTCTCTCCTTGCCTTCTAAGCATTCCTCTGTGTTATCTGAGCACTTCCATCTTCCTGTATTAAAGCATTAATTACACGGCTCCAAAGGTCCCTAGACAGCATATTAGAAAGTGGAGACATTACTTTGCCAACAAAGGTCCCTTCAATCAAAGCTGTGGTTTTTTCAGTAGTCATGTATGGATGTGAGAGTTGGACTATAAGGACAGCTGAGCACTGAAGAACTGATGCTTTTGAACTGTGGTGTTGGAGAAGACTCTTGAGAGTCCCTTCGACTGCAAGGAGATCCAACCAGTCCATCCTAAAGGAAATCAGTCCTGAATACTCATTGGAAGGACTGATGCTGAGGCTGAAACTCCAATACTTTGGCCACCTGATGCGAAGAACTGACTCATTGGAAAAGAGCCCGACGCTGGGAAAGATTGAAGGTGGGAGGAGAAGGGGATGACAGAGGATGAGATGGTTGGATGGCATCACCGACTCGATGGACATGAGTTTGGGTGGACTCCGGGAGTTGGTGATGGACAGGGAGGCCTGGCGTGCTGCAGTCCATGGGGTGGCAGAGTCGGACACGACTGGGCGACTGAACTGAAATGAACTGAAAGGTCTGCTCCCAGCTCTACAGTGGACCCACAGCGCGGGGGAGGGAACACCAAGGATTGGGGGGTCGCGGCGTGACGAGCCCACAGGACCGAAAGGGCGCCGAAACACGGCGTGTACGAAGCCCAGAGCGTCGCCCTCCGCTAATCCGTCTCGTGGGCCCAGGACGGGGACAGGGAAGTGCCGCGTGGCGCTTCTTGGGCGAGGAAGCGGCCTCAACCCCGCCTCGCGCGCTGAACCGAGGCCTCCGACCCCGCGCGCTCCGGGGTGAGGGCGCCGCGCGGGGTGGGGGCCTGAGGGCTGGCTTCTCCGGCCTCAGGAAGCACGTGTGCCAGGGCTCTCTACAGGAAGGCGCACCTCTCCTGTTTCACTGCAGGAACCTGCCTTCGGCTGCCCGAGAGCCACCTAGTCCCCTCCCCTCCGCCCTCCCCACTTGGCCGCGCCCCGCCGCGGAACCTGCAGACTGGAACTGAGACGCTCGCTGGAGGAAGCCGGAAACGCCCGGAGCGCCTCGCCCACAATCCTCAGCGCCAGCCTTCGTACGGCCTTCACTCATCAGAGTGTGCTCCCGAGTCGTGAGCCCGGATAGCTCAGTCGGTAGAGCATCAGACTTTTAATCTGAGGGTCCAGGGTTCAAGTCCCTGTTCGGGCGCAATTTTGACTTTTTAACAAAAATACCGGGGTTTTTGAAAGTGAGAGCCAGGTATAGAGCCTCCGTTTGTTAGCCTCTTTCCTTTGGAAAAGGGAGTGAGATGTGGCGCGTGTACGCTGCGCACCCAGTCGCTTTCGGGGGAACAGCCCCGCAGACCCCGCAAGCCCTGGTTGCACAGGCCCCGCGAGACGCGCCGGGCGTCGCGGACGCTCTAAAGCCCGGGTTTCCGGGCAGCCGCGGGCGGGCGGCGCGGCCCCGCTGCGGAGGTGGACGGCGCGTCGGGCAGGCCGGGGCTCCCGCATGGCCGCCGCCCTCCGGTCTCACCCAGAGTTTGGAGCGGGGCAGCCCTGCTTGGTTGTGGGTGCTTTGAGGGCAGATTAGTGACTGCAGTTAAAAGATAGCGTGTTCTGCCACCCTGACGGCGGGGCGGCGCCTGAAGGGACCCGCGTCGGTCACGCGCTGGGCACCCGGTGGGCGGCTGTCGGTCCTCTCGTTGGCGTCCGGGGGAGAGGCCGGGAAGCGTCAGGGGGCGAGAAAAGGCGGCCTGGGACTCGGCGGGCCGTGACTGTTCCTCAGACGACAGGAATGCGGTTTCTTCCTCACTGCTCCGGAAAGCTCCGAGCTAAAAGCGGCGCACTTTGGAAGGTGAGGTTGGCAACTGAAGAAGCAGAGACGAGAGAGGAGTCTTTTTACAATTTTTCTTTAGAATTTTCCTTAACAGGGTTGAAGACGCAGCCAGCGTCGCCGAAATAGCTCAGTTGGGAGAGCGTTAGACTGAAGATCTAAAGGTCCCTGGTTCAATCCCGGGTTTCGGCAGGGCTTTTGCTGAGTGGGTCTGGAGTCCTTTCCTTTCTTTCGTGCCTTTCCAAAGGCAGGCCACCACACACGGTGAAGATGCTAAGAGCTTAAGCCTTTAAAGAAACCTGGACCCGGTCGCACAGTCACTCCACTTACACACTGTTGGATGCTGGGTCGCAGCCGTGTGGCCTGACTCATTTATAATGTGGTCAGCTCAGGTCTACAGGTGGAAGGTCTTGGGTTTGATGCCAGATATAATCACGTTGGGCTTGCAAGTTTTTCTTATCGGAGGCAGACATGAAGACAGTGTTCAAAAACGTTTGTCTCTACAGCAGGACTGGCAAATCAGGGTCCCACCAGTGCATTAGAAGAATGGTCGGGATGGTTCCTGGCTGGAGAGGTAATTTATAAGCACGTGTCACGACCTAAAATATTTCTTGCAATCTCAGTTTTCTCACCTCTCTTCTCATAAACCGTGCGTGAACTGTTACTGCTCAGAGCGAATGTTTGCAAATTTCCTGTCAGGAGCATTACCATCGTTACTCTGACGACAGGGATGCAAATGTCTTGGTTATGTGTTTATTGATGTTTTGAAAATAAACTAATTCTACACACTAGTTTTAAGATAAAAATATCCAAAGACCAAGTATCTATCATACAAAGGCTGTAAAAGACTGAGGTTGGGAGAGAAAGTTACTGGGCACTTTCCTCCCCTTTCACTTTTTCTGCAAAACCCACCCCGGTCTGGCCTGCCTGCTGGGTTGTAAACTCCGGACTGAATCAAGTGTGTTTTGCACAACCTCACCTCAGAGAGTGGTGTGGACGCATTCCAATTTGTTTCACGATTTTAAAATAACCGCCGCCCGAACAGGGACTTGAACCCTGGACCCTCAGATTAAAAGTCTGATGCTCTACCGACTGAGCTATCCGGGCTCCCTAAAATACTTCCTCTCCTAGTCTATCCACAGAAAATAGACCGCGCTGCCGTTCCTATTGGATTAAAATTCTGAGTCTTTTTGTTGATTTAGTGAGTGGTGAAACTGCAAAATCAAGTTGGAGCAGGCTCTCGGTGGAAGTCTTTTCTGATCCCGTCACAGACAGACTATGAAGAAAATATTAGTAAGTGCCGGCCAACCCCTGCTCCGACCGGAGGAGGATGCTCTCCCCCTTGCATCTCAAGGAAGCATCTCAGGAGGAATTCTGATTTAGGACCCTTGGGGGGCCTCCTGGGGAGCTGGGGATTTCTAAACCCAGTCTTGGTCTGTGAAGAGCCCCAGAGCATCTTGTGGGTGGAACCTTATGAATAATTGATTAGGTTTCCTGTCTTTATTCATCAGAACCTATTCAGGACCAAGACTCGGTGGGCGTCCTCAGTGAGGCAGGAAGACACACGAGATAGATATCAAGCGCTTGGGTGGTGGGAAGCCGGTCAACACCGGAAGTTAAGGGTCCTAACTAGTCTTCCAGCGGATGATGATTGCCAGCTGAGCTGCCAATGGTGACTGGGGGCCTGAAGGCTCAGGAAGAGAATCCTGAGCAGAGGGAAGGGCAGAAGGGAAAAGACCTCCGCTAGTGAATCTGAACATTTTCCTTGAAGCTCTCATTGAAAAGTTTCAATCAGGCTGAATTTTATATTTTTAGGAAGTCCTATTACCCTGGAGGCAACCCATGTTGCCTACCGTTCTATCAAACACTGATAGATAGCCATCTATCAAGCCATCAGGCCATCAGGCACTGCAGCCATCAAGCCTTCAGGCACTGCAGCTTCCCTGTTGTGTACTCTAAGGGGAATTCAGAATGGATAAAAAACAGGATATTGGCCCTAGATAGTTAAGATGCATGTCAAAGGAATAATTTCAATAATTTCAATGACGATTGCATCATCCCATACTTAGGAAAGCACTAAAATAATTAACTTGAGATGTATGTTTTTCTATGTTTAGCAGTAATCTTTTAATGTTCAATTATATTTTTTTTTCCCCTCCAGAAAAAATCCCTATATATCCTGGGTCCTGCCTTACTTTCTTTGAAACAGTTCCTCAGAGCTACCTGAGAGTCTGCTTCTCTGGCTGGTCTTCAGTCAGGTCCTTGAATAAAATGTGACTCGTAAGTTGTCGGTTGTGTGTGTGTGTTTCAATTGTCAATAGTAGGCACCCCCCCCCCCCCCCCGCTTTTTTTTTCTTACTTCTGCTCCTTCATTGCCATGTTATTCATCAAGGCGTTGGATAAGATCCCTTGAAAGAGAAAGGAAGGGAAGGGAATCCTATGGAGTAGAGCCTCATAAGGGTTTTAGCTGTCCCTGGAATTCAGACACCTCCTCTGTTGGGGAAGAATAATTGTAGTTCTTTTATGGAGAAATGTACCACGTAACTGAGCAGGATCCTAGGGGGCCTTCCTGGGACACACTCCTCACCCCCACTACAAAGCTACCTGTCTCTTGTTTGTAGAAAAGGTTTCCTCTCCCAGGCCTCCCAAAGGCTAGCTCTAGAGGTAAGGATTGGAAACATGTAAACATCTAGTAACAAAAGCTAGCAGCTGGGCCAGGAGTTTTTATTCAGTCACTAAGTCCTGTCCAACTCTTTGCAACCCCATGGACTGCAGCACACCAGGCTTCCCTGTTGTTCACTGTCTTCCAGAGTTTGCTCAAATTCATGCCCACTGAGTGGTGGTGCTATATGATCATCTCATCCTCTGTCGCCCCCTTCCTGGGCCAAGAGAACTGGTAACAATGGAAATAGATCAGCCACATAAGTCACAGCATCTTTAGTTCCTCCCTGAAAGACACAGATAACAGTATCTGATGCACATTCCTGAGGTGGTTTGCAGATGCTAAAACCACCACCAGAGGGAAAAAGCCAGCTGCACAGAGAGCAGACTGTAGCCTTGACACAAATGACTCCATCTTGATCGGTACCAAATCTGTGGCTTGCATACTTCCAGAAATTTGCCTCAAGAAAGTGGAACCAAACTGACCCTGGAGTTGAAGATTAACTGTGATTAAAACAAGACGAGTCCAGCCAGACCACAGCGTTACTCATTTTGAGACGACCGTCAGAGCTGGCTGTGCTGTTCTGCACACAAGACCCACTCGCTCACCCCAGACACTTCCTGGTTTTTCCCTATGAAATCTTTTTCTCTCCATCTGAAAACTTGGAGACGGTTAGGGGTACACCCGTCTTCTATCTTCCTAGGTTGCTGGCTTCCTGAATAAAAAGCTTCTTTCTTTCCCCACCAGTTCTTGTGTCTCTTGAACATTGACTTTTGAGTGAGAACAGCTGCACCTGAGTTCATTTCTAGCTCCTGCCGCTAACCTCAGGAACTACGAACAAAGTTTAAAAAGTAATCCAGTATGGAAAGATATTCAAGTTACGTTGAACAAAAATGACAGAAGTTGCCAAACAACATGTATGCCATAATATGTGTGGAAGAGTCAAGGATGTGCACAGGAATAGACATCCTTTAAATGTGTATATCTGTATATATACGTATTAAACATGTATAAACATGTATAAACGCATACATGTATTAAATATATATATTTACATATTTGTTTTTTGCATATACATGAGATGTTTAAGAATAGAAAACAATCTAATAAAAATGACCACCTTTAGAGGAACGGCTTTGAAGTGTGTGTTTCCTCTAAGTACATCTGTATTATTGGGTAAAAAAAAAAACAAGCGCGTATTGTTTTAAATAATAAATGAAGAAAAAATGTATCAGATTATTCTATCCTTCAGAGATCACATAGGCAGTCCTTCAGATCAAAGCGTCCCTGATCCTGTGTTTTCTACAGACCCCAGCAGACAAAAGAGAAAAACAAATTTCCCTCCCAGTAGGAGCTGGGTCCAGAGAAGGCGATGGTACCCCACTCCAGTATTCCAGACACTCCAGACATGACTGAGCGACTTCACTTTCACTTTTCACTTTCATGCATTGGAGAAGGAAATGGCAACCCACTCCAGTGTTCTTGCCTGGAGAATTCCAGGGATGGGGGAGCCTGGTGGGCTGCTGTCTATGGGGTCACACAGAGTCGGACACAACTGAAGCGACTTAGCAGCAGCAGCAGCAGCAGCAGCAGGGGCTGGGTCTCCCTCTGTGCCTCAGGGTTTTGGAGGGGAGTTACTGGTGTCCAGGAGGACTTTTCCCCTGTATCCTTCTTAGTTCTTCTGATGGTCTAAGAATTAAATTGATGAGACATACTAACAGGAGAAAATCAAAGAAAAGTTGAATAACGTGTACATGGAAGGGACCCAGAAAAATCAGTAACTTGCCAAAATGTCTGAAACCCTCACCACAAATATCTTCAGCTAAAGCCAAAAGAGGATGCTCCGGGTAGTGATTTGGGACCTCAAAGGGGAAGAAGGCAACTGACATGGGGATGGAAAAGCAAATGTGTGCTAAACCAAGGTTTGCTGGGCCATGCAGAGGCCACGGGGGGTGGGGGGGTTGGGGGGGTGAGGGGGTGGGTAGGGACTTTTAATGCAGAGCCTGTGCTGGGTGTTTCCCTGTCTACACAACTGTTGGGGGTCCTGCTGTCTACAGCGATAGCTCCCTGCCTGGAACAGGTTCTCCATGGCCTTTCTTCAGGCGGTCAGGGAGAAGGTTAAAAGTCACACTTTATTCTCCAGCGTTTTAGACTTCAATTGTTTTCAGCTTGAGACAATCCTCGTGCCAAAGACACATTTTGAGGTGGTGAATTTGCTCCCCTCCACTGGTAGTGAAAAATCACCAGTGAAATTAGAAGCATCTTTCACAAATGAAGGTGTGGATCCCTACGAATTATATGACATGGCTTTAACCAAGAAAAATAAAAGCAGCTCCCCCACCCCTGCCTCAGGAGTTCCCTGTCTGATGAAGTCAATCCTCTGAGGAGCTGGTGAGCTTTTGGCATAACCTCGGCTTCTACCACAGCTCTGGGTTCAAAGCTGAGTTCGGCTTTGAATGCAACTGGGGGAGCATGAAGATCTATTTGCTGTTCTCCTAAGGCAGACTAGATGGACAGGCACTGAACACGGAGAACCGAAGTCTCAGAGGGCGAAACATCAAGTGTTGATGGTGTGGAACTGGGTTGCTTAGCACAGAGAGAGTTAACTGGAGCTGTGTGCAATCTCATTTAACAAACTGTAGTGTTTTTTTTTGTTCCCCCCTATGTACTATCCCTCCGTCTTTTCGTCCTCCATCCTGAAATGCCACCGTCTTCCCACTTTCCAAGTTCTTTGGTTTGGGAAGTTCCCTCCAGTCCTTAAAGTCAGGGATCTCGCCTGTCTTTGCCACAGAGATCCCGGCTTGATCCCTTCCAGAGGGCGTCCGGTCCTGAGGACTCTTAGACCGTCGGTATCGCTGCGCCCACCACAGGCAGGCCCACCTTTGTCCTGAAAAAGTTCTGTGGCACTCTATCGTGCCAGCCCACTTAATTGTGCATAGCGCTTACCACCATCTGGAATTCTATTTGCTGGTTTATAAACCATCTCTCCCCTCTCTTACTCTACTCTGCAAGCCTGCTGGTAAGGACCTTGTATATTTGTTGCTGTTCATGTTATTTTCTGCTTATTTATTTTTTTAATCTTCGCATGCCCACAACCTCGGCGTTCAGAACGGTATTTGGCACATAGCATGGTCTTAAATGGCGACTGCTTATTTTATTTTTTAATTTAAATTTATTTTGGTGACTGTTTAAAAAAGCGAAAGTTTTTACTGCACACTGCCTCCTGCCCACTTCTCTACCAAGTGGCATAGCTTCACGTTGACGTGTACTTTCTAACTTTCCAAGCCGTAAATTCTGAAGTTATTGCTACATTTTCCAGGTCTGCTACAAACTTTCAGATTAAAAGGTCATCGCGCCTCAGGCTGGAAAAGCAGGACCCGTTGTACCAGAAGTGGGGTTCGAACCCACGAGGATATAAATCCATTGGATCTTAAGTCCAACGCCTTAACCACTCGGCCATTCTGGTATCTGCCAAGTAAGTCTTATTTTTACGCAAATTGAGTCATATTAAGCTACTGCTAAGTTGTAAAACAATAAAACATTTTATTCCTTTAAAATTTTATTCCTGTTGTACAAGAACAACAAGGGAATGGGAGTGGGGAGGGGCCGCTCAGCAGCTTTCACCACGGCCTGTTAATTTCCTCAGGTCGAGTTAGCAGAGGCTCTGGAGCCACATCAAAGCGATGGGGAAGACTGAAGAGGCAGGACTCATCACAGCGAAGTGGGATGGGACCCCTCCCAACGTGGGCGAAGGTCGCTGGACTTGGTAGGTGATGTGTTTATCTCCCTCCGAACTCTTTCCTCATTTATCAAAAGAGAAGCGACTCTGGTGGGACTCGAACCCACAACCTTTGAATGCCTCCGTCATATCTAGAAGTCCAATGCGCTATCCATTGCGCCACAGAGCCCGGTGCTCAGGCCCCCTCCGCGCAGCTGACATCAAGGCAGAGCGGCGGCGTCTGGGGGCCGCCACGGGCGCATCCAGACCGGCTCTGCCCCGGACAAGTGGGGGCGCTCGTGTCGCCGAGGACAAGTGCGGACGGGACTTGCGGGGAGAGGTCTGAGGGCCATCTGAACGCTTCCCTCCGCGGGCCGTCACCGGCCTCCACCCTCCGCCTCACTGTGCGGAGGAAAAAGTCTCTGCGCGCGGTTTCTGTATCCCATCCTGGCGGAGGTCTGCAGCGCGCGGTTCCATAGTGTAGCGGTTATCACGTCTGCTTTACACGCAGAAGGTCCTGGGTTCGAGCCCCAGTGGAACCACGAGGCGGGGGTCGCTCTCTTTTAGAAGCATTTTAAGTTGAGACTTCTTGGGGCCAGCCGCTGCTTGAGTTTTAACTCGGGAAGTGGCGACTGCGACTCCCAACGGGGCTTTGCCCCGAGCCCCAAGCGCAGACTCGCGCCGAGGTGCCCGTGCAGACGGGCCGCCGAGGCTGCCCCTTCGCGGCGTTTCTAGGAGCGTGCGGGCGGCCCCGCCCGGCTCAGGGCGTCGCACGCCATTGCGCCTGCGCGCTCGCGCCTGCAGGTGGGTCGGCCTCCGGGTCCCTGAGGGGGCCGCGGGCGTCGCGCGCCATTGCGCCTGCGCGCTCGCGCCCGCCAGTGGATCTGCTTCCGGGTCCCTGAGGAGGTCCGCGGGCCCTGCTCTGTCCACGCCTGCTTGGCCGCGAGGGACATCCCTACGGTCCCCTCCCTTGTTTGTTCATTACTTCACGTCCGCTGACCTGTTGCTTCATTTAAGTTTACAGTACTTTTTGAAACATTGTGTGCTGATGGTCGTGGACTTGGGCAAACCCTGGGAGACAGTGAGGGACAGGGAGGCCCAGCGTGCTGCCGCCCCTGGGGTCGCAAAGAGTCGGAGACGACTGAGCGCTGAGCAGTAACACGCGGATGCTGGAGAAACCAAACCTGCCCCTCTGTTTTTACAGTGTTGTTTCCCCCGGTTAAGAATTTCTCTTTGACCAAATTGTAGCCGGCCCCTCTGAGCCCTTGTCTCAAATAGCCGGCTTATAAGGCTTGAAGAGACAGTAACACTAGTATTGCTTTTAATGAACTGTGGTGTTGGAGAAGACTCTTGAGAGTCCTTTGGACTGCAAGGAGATCCAAGCAGTCCATCCTAAAGGAAATCAGTCCTGAATATTCATTGGAAGGACTGATGCTGAAGCGGAAACTCTAATACTTTGGCCACCTGATGCGAAGAGCCGACTCATTGGAAAAGAGCCCGATGCTGGGAAAGATTGAAGGTGGGAGGAGAAGGGGATGACAGAGGATGAGATGGTTGGATGGCATCACCGACGTGATGGACATGGATTTGAGTAAACTCCGGGAGTTGGTGATGGACAGGAAGGCCTGGCGTGCTGCAGTCTATAGGGTCGCAAAGAGTCAGACACGACTGAACTGACTGAATTCAAGGCTGCACCCCCTAAAATGGCCCGACTTTCAATTACAGAGTCTGCCTGAGAAAGCTGAAGGCTGCCGCCCCGTTCCGCCTTTACTGTTTGTTCCAGACAGGAGCTGAATTTGCCCTCATCGCCTGTGTCTCCTGCATCAGGCGGGTTCTTTACCACTAGCACCACCCAGAGCCCCTCTTCGTAAAAGACTTATGATTATTGTACAAAAGGTAGCATGCCATAAGGACCTCTCCCCCGCCCCAGCAATATCCTAGAAGTCTTTCTATTTCCTTCTTAAGCCTTCACTCATCCTTTCACTTCATGGTTTGGGTATAGCCCAGTTCTTTAATCTGTGCCTTTTAATGAGCGATTACATTGTATTCAGTCTTACAGACCATGCTCTAGTGGGTTTCCTTATGTGTAGGTTTTGGAGTGGATCAGTCTGTAGAGTACTAATAGCAGAAATCTTGAATGGTTACTATTATCTGACCTATTTTACAGATGAGGAAGAGAAAGAACAGGGAAGTTAATTGATAGCCCAAGTCTCATAGTGCCCTAGACAGTCATGGTACACATCAGAGCAATGATTCCATTGAGCCCAACTCTTGCATCTTCCCGTGCATAAAAAAGGTGCGAAATTCATTAACTTGAGATGTCTCTTTAATTAGCAGTAATCTTTTGATATTTGACTTTTTGTTTTTCTTTTCAAAAAACTCTTACATCCTGGTCCTCTCCTCTTCAGAACAACCCTTCAGAGCTACCTGAGAGGCTGGACCCCAGCTTTAAGTCCTCAGTAAGTCCACCGAATAAAACATAATTCTTGATTCTTAGGTTGTGTGTCCTTGCACCCCACCCCCCCCCCCCCCATTCAACATGGGTTTTCAGGCCTCATCTCTGGAAATAAAAATCTGAGTTAAACTCTTACAGGTTTGCCAAAGGGAGGATTATGGAAAATGAATGTTTCCCTCTAGTGGTGAGAAGACATTATGAAACATTTTGCTCTGTAGACTCTGCTCCTATTGAAGAGGTTCTTTAGAAATATAGCACACCCCCACCCCCCACCCCGCTTCAAAAAAAAGAAGGAAAGAAATACAGCTTCCCAGGGTGGGAGATGTTGAACAGTTTAGTCAAAATACCAATACCCTGTGTTAGAACTCATATGTTAAACAATTGTTGTCAAGCAACATGTTCTTATCACACTGAAGGAGGAGAAACACATTTTTGTGAAAAATATTTTTTTTTTTTTAAAGCACAAACTTACTTAAAAGAACTTGGCTACACAGAAAGCTGGGGATCTTAGTTCCCCGGCCAGGGACCGAACCTGCACCCCTGACAGTGAAAGCTCAGAATCTTAACTGCTTAACTGCCAGGGAATTCCTTGGGAAAACAGATTTTAATGTATACTATGTCTCCAAAGTACCATAGTCTTTTAGGAACCCAGTAATTGATTAATTGGGCTTCTCTGGTGGCTCAGATGGTGAAGAATCTGCTTGCAATGCAGGAGACCTGGGCCCAATCCCTGGGTAGGGAAGATCCCCGGGAGAAGGGAATGGCTATCCACTCCAGTGTTCTTGCCTGGAGAAACCCATGGACAGGAACCTGGTGGGCTACAGCCCATAGGATCGAAAAGAGTTGGAAAGGACTGAGAGGCTAATACTTTCACTTTCTTTAAAATCAATTGTTTCTTAAAAGTAAATGTGTGGGTGTTTGTGTGTTTATGATTTTGTGTGTGTGTGTATTTGGAATCCGCAATTCACTGTCTCTAGAAAGTAAATATTAAATGCTGAGAAAAGGTATGAGGAAGGGAATTTTTTTTTTTTTTTTTGTATAAAAATTGATTTACAAGGAACCAAATAGCTATTGGTGATAAAGCAACATACTGATTATGGGAGACTATGATTCTGTATTCTTTGGTTTGAGAGGAAGTTTGAATTGTTCTTGACTTTCTGTTGTTGTTCTTGATGTTTTTTCATGTGGGTTGCTGCTGCTGCTGCTAAGTCACTTCAGTCGTGTCCGACTCTGTGCGACCCCAGAGACGGCAGCCCACTAGGCTCCCCTGTCCCTGGGATTCTCCAGGCAAGAGTACTGGAGTGGGGTGCCATCGCCTTCTCCATTCATGTGGATAGCTAGGTACAAAATTCAAAGCTATAGTCAGAAATCTGGTGAATGATTTTAATTATAGTCAGAAAGTAACAGTCACCCCAAAGAAGCAAATGTAGATTTTTTTTAATGTAGAGTTTTAAAAGTCCAGGATCAGATATGAGTGTATGTGAATTTTGTCCATAGCTTCTGTCTTGTGTTGCCCGTCACCTGGCTGAAGTATTTCACTTGTCTGTACCTGGGTCTCTCAGGTTACCTCTGACACCTGGGCTTGGACGTATCTCCCTCATGTGCACCCTCTGCAGTTTTCCTGTCCTGTATCTCTTCCCCCGTGAGATGACACCTGGAGCCATTGATTGGGCCAGTAGACCACCTGAAGTTAATCACTAGTGAGACACTACTGAGAATGGGCCTGCAGATGCCCTTTCTACACCGTAACCACCAGAAGATGGCCATGGCCTTCCAGAAATGTATCTAACTTTTGTAGTGATGGTGAAACAGGAGGGAACTGGTTCCAAATCGGGAAAGGAGTACGTCAAGGCTGTATATTGTCACCCTGATTATTTAACTTGTATGCAGACTACATCATGCGAAATGCTGGGCTGGATGAAGCACAAGCTGGAATCAAGATTGCCAGGAGAAATAGCAATAACCTCAGATATGCAGATGACACCACCCTTATGGCAGAAAGCAAAGAAGAACTAAAGAGCCTCTTGATGAAAGTGAAAGAGGAGAGTGAAAAAGTTGGCTTAACACTCAACATTCAGAAAACTAGATCATGGCATCTGGTCCCATCACTTCATGGCAAATAGGTGGGGAAACAGTGGCTGACTTTATTTTTTTGGGCTCCAAAATCACTGGAGATTGTGACTGCAGCCATGAAATTAAAAGACACTTGCTCCTTGGAAGAAAAACTATGACCAACCTAGACAGCATATTAAAAAGTAGAGACATTACTTTGTGGACAAAGGTCCATCTAGTCAATGCATGCATGCTAAGTCGCTTCAGTTGTGTCCAACTCTGTGTGACCCCATAGACAGCAGCCCACCAGGCTCCTCTGTCCCTGGGATTCTCCAGGCAAGAATACTGGAGTGGGTTGCCATTTCCTTCTCCACCATCTAGTCAAAGCTATGGTTTTTCCTGTAGTCATGTATGGATTGTAATACACTAGTATCTAAATGACATACCCACAGGCACCATGACAATTCTCCTAGAGGAGGAAATTGCAACCCACTCCAGTATTCTTGCCGGGATAATCCCAAGGACAGGGGAGCCTGGTGGGCTACAGTCTGACTGGTTGCAAACAGTCAGACACAACTGAGCACCATGTATCAGCATCATTGGTCTTTGATGGTTGGCCTCGGAATTGTCATGGTGACTGTGGATATGTCATTTAGATGCTAGTGTATTACAATGAGTGCATAATGAGGCTCAAGGTCCACTGGAAGTCACATCTTCTGCCATCTTGGACCTAGTCGGTTCTAGCCAGTTTGTCATATCCTCAAGGCCTTGTCATTCATTTAAAGGCTGTGGCCTGCCCGCTTCCCTCCTCCAGGGGATCTTCCTGACCCAGGGGTCGAGCCTGCATGTCCTGCAGCTTCAACCTTGGCAGGCGGATTCTTTACCATTGTGCCACCTGGGAAGCTCAACACTACAATAGAGGATAAATAGACGAGCTTGTTTCAGATGCCATCAAATCTTGCCTGAGGCAACAGGAGTAGTCAGACATGCATTTACCTGAGGTCAGATATCTCAGATCTAGCCTTGTCTCAGCTATTTATCAATGATAAAAACTTTGATAAAATATGAACCATCTCAGCTTCTGTAAGGAAGACCCAGAGGTTTCCTTAGAAAAACAGAACTGATATCCTCAAAATGGGCAATGGAAATTTTCCACAAAGGGAAGAGTGGCTGGATTTTATAGGATGGACTCTGGTCCCTAAAGATCATTTTACTAATTGTTGCTTGGGCTGCAGAAGGTACAGCCACAACTCAAGAACTGAGAGGTAATTTTCTTTCAGATTTCATTTCCTCACCTGTAAAATGAGGTGCTTGAGTGATATAAACTTTGGAGTTCCTTTAAGATTACAGCATCAAGTCCCATTGCTTCATGGCAAAAAGAAGGGGAAAAAGTGGAAGTAGTGACAGATTTTATTTATTTGGGCTCCAAAATCACTGCAGACAGTGACTGCAGCCATGATATTAAAAAATGCTTGCTTCTTGGAAAGAAAGCTATGACAAACCTAAACAGCATATTAAAAAGCAGAGATATCGCTTTGTTGACAAAGGTCCATATGGTCAAAGCTATGGTTTTCCCAGTGGTCATGTAAGGATGTGAGAGCACCAAAGAATTGATGCTTTTGAACTGTGGTGTTGGAGAAGACTCTTGAGAGTCCCTTGGACTGCAAGGAGATCCAAACAGTCCATCCTAAAGGAAATCAACCCTGAATATTCATTGGAAGGACTGATGCTGAAACTGAAGCTCCAATACTTTGGCCACCTGATGGGAAGAGCCGACTCATTGGAAAAGACCCTGATGCTGGGAAAGATGGAAAGCAAAAGGAGAAGGGGATGACAGAGGATGAGATGGTCTGATAACATCACTGACTCAATGGACATGAATTTGAGTAAACACTGGGAGATAGTGAAGCACAGGGAAGCCTGGTGTGCTGTAGTCATGGGGTCACAAAGAGTTGGACACAACTTAGCAACTGAACAACAACAACATCATGAGCTAATGGCTTTTGGATCTGAGACTTAAGTAGCAGAAAATCTCACCATGACAAATCCTTACTGAAACAATTATTTCAGACCATCTTCATTAGAAGATTCTGCCATAGGGTAAAGATGGCCTCATCTGGCCTCACGATGGTCTATTGATAAGGGTCTTCTACTGTGTGTGAGAAAATACTTTTCAGTTCTGACTCTTCCATTCTAGACTGCATGGTATCTATTCCTTTTCAGAAGGTCCAAGTCTCTTCTTCAGTCTCTTCATGGCTGCCTTCATCTCCTGGTTCCTCAGGGTGTAGATCAGGGGGTTCAGGACAGGAATGATGACAGTGAAGGTGATGGAGACAGCTCTGTCCATGGGGAGGGCGGAGAAGGGCCGGGCGTAGACGTAGATGCAGGGCACGAAGTGCAGGGTGACCACTGTGATGTGGGCGGTGCAGGTGGAGATGGCTTTCCTCCTGCCCTCCCCAGAGTGGGACCTCAGCATCATCAGGATGACTGTGTAGGACACAAGCAGGAAGACGAACCACAGGGTAGAGATCAAGCCGTTGTTGGAAATCATCAGGAGCTCAAGGACAAAGGTGTCAGTGCAGGCGAGTGTGAGCACCTGGGGGACATCGCAGTAGAAACCGTCCACAATGTTGGGTCCGCAGAAAGGGAGGGGGAGCAACAGGGAGATCTGCACGATGGAGTGGACAAAGCCCCCCGCCCAGGAGGCCACTATCAACCCAATGCACCGCCCCCGACTCATGATGGTCACGTAGTGCAGGGGCTTGGAGATGGCCACGTAGCGGTCAAAGGCCATCACTGAGAGAGAGAAGATGTCTGCGCCACCGAGGAGGTGGAAGAAAAACATCTGGGTGAGGCAGCCACGGAAGGAGATGGTCTTTCTCTCTGAAAGAAGGTCCACCAGGACCTTGGGGGCGGTGATGGAGGAGAAGCAGATGTCCAAGACGGAGAGGTTGCGGAGCAGGAAGTACATGGGGGTCTGGAGGCGAGACTCGCAGCTCACAGTGACCATGATGAGGAGGTTGCCCAACACGGTAGTTGTGTACACCAATGATAACAGAAGAAATAAGACCCGGCTCAGTTCTCGGGACTGGGTCAGTCCTTGAAAAATAAATTCTTTCACCCTGCTGTGATTTCCCTGCTCCATTGGGTCATGTTTTTTCTTCTTTCTCAACTTCCTGGAGAGAAGACAGAAAATGGAATACAGAAAACATATCATTAAAAACCAAAGGAGTGTGAATTATATGACTGGACTGCCTTGGGTGTTATTTTTGCAGTTATTTTCCTTTTGGGGAAAGACGCCAACTGCCGTAGATGGTGTTTTTGAGTTATCTCAGAGCAAAACAAAGAGTGGGTTTTCAAAGGAGTATTTAGTTAAAACCTTTTCATACCATTCATGGGGTTCTTGAGGCAAAAATCCTGGAGTGGTTTGCCATTCCAGGGGTCTTCCAGTCATGGCACATAGCAGGGGGAAAGTGGAAGCAGTGACAAATTTTATTTTCTTGGCTCCAAAATCACTGCAGACAGGGACTGCAGCCATGAGATTAGAAGACGCTTGCTCCTTGGAAGGAAAGCTATGACAAACCTAGACAGCATATTAAAAAGCAGAGACATCACTTTGCCGACAAAGGTCTGTATAGTCAAAGCTATGGTTTTTCCAGTAGTCGTGTACAGATGTGAGAGTTGGACCATTAAGAAAGCTGAGCAGGAGGAACTGATGCTTTCAAACTGTGGTGTTGGAGAAGACTCTTGAGAGTCGCTTGAACTGCAAGACAATCAAACCAAAGGAAATCAACACTGAATATTCACTGGAAGGACTGATGCTGAAGCTGAAGCTCAATAGTTTGGCCACCTGATTCGAAGAACCAACTCATTGGAAAAGACCCTGATGCTGAGAAAGACTGAAGGCGGGAGAAGAGGGCATCAGAGGATGAAATAGTTTGTTAGCATCACTGACTCAATCGACATGAATCTGAGTGAACTCCAGGAGACAGTGAAGGACAGGGGAGCCTGGCGTGCTGCAGTCCATGGGGTTGTGAAGAGTAGGACATGACTTAATGAGTGAACACCAACAAATTAATTAAAACACCTTAATTAGTATGTTATTCTTATTAAAAATTGTATGTCTCATCATTTTATTCTTGAAAAACCGCTGAATGCTCTGAGAAGTGAAGAGACTAGCTTTGTTTTTGTTTTCAATGAACACTCACGCATCCAGTTGTTAGGAAGTGGGAAACACGCGGAGGGGACGGTATAACGCACAGTCTGTGGCTCTAACGCAAGCTCGTAGCCTCTCCTTCATTTTCTCCCACCGGAGACAATCTACTTGGCATAGTCTTGCTGGATCTTCATGATACCAGTGATCAGCACTAAATCAAGGCCAGAAAGACAGTTTCCATTTTACTTTCTACTTAGGACAAACAGCTTTGCAGCAGCTAAGACAATTTAATTGGGTGCATCTCTCTTTCTTTCTTTTTTTTCTTCTTTCCTTCCTTCCTTCTCCTCTTCCTTCTTCTTTTCCTTTTCAATCTCCCTTCTCTTTGGTGTCTTGCTTTCCTCTGATTTCTGTGGCCCAAGATCAGGACTTGGCAACTACAGTCTCTGCTTTTCATAATGCTGTTGCCAAAGACCTCACCATCCTGGCCCCTGGACCAGTGCTCTTCCTTCCTCAGTCTCCCTCCCTTTTGTCACCTACATTTGTGCGTCGCTTCGGTATTTGTAGAGGCTTTAGTTTTGCACAAAGAGCAAAATGTTAGTATCACACCCTGCTATATTTAAAATGGGTAACCAAAAAGGACCCAGTGTACGGCGCAGGGAACTCTGCTCAGTGTGCTGTGGCAGCCTGGATGGGAGGGGCTTTGGGGGAGAATGGATTTTGCGCGTGTGTGCGTGTGGCTGAGCCCCTTTGCTGTTCACCTGAAACTATCACAGCATTTTTAATTAGCTGTACCCCAATACAAAATAAAAAGTTCAAAAGAAAAAAAAGATGTTAGTATCAGCAGACCTGAATTTGTGTGTGTGTGTGCAAATTTACTCTACTGAATGTGGCTGATCTACAGTGCATGTACATTTCTGCCGTGCAGCAAAGTGACTCAGTTACACACATATTCAGTCATTTGCATTATGGTTTATCACAGACTATTGAATATAGTTCTGTGTGCTGTACGGTAGGACCTGGTTGCTTCTCCATTCTGCGTATAATACGTTTGCATCCGATAGTCCCAAACTCCTGATTCATCCCTCCCCACCCGCATCCTTGGCAAGCACAAGTCTGTTCTGTATGCAGCAGACCTGAATTTGAATGTAGATGCTGCCACTTAATTGGCAGATAACTCTTCATCATCAGTAAAACTGAGTATCATCGTGTTTGTTTTACAGGACTGTGGACCTTGAGGAGACTTGCTGAATACAGTCAACCTGAGGTGACACAGACCACATCTCCCCCATGTATAATACACTTAACATTTTGCAGGGTCAGTCTTTTATACATTTTTTTTTGAAAACACTGACAAAAATGCACTTTTATACTTCTGTTATAAAATATGGTTCTTTGAAATAATTGCAACTATTATCTAATCTAGCATCTCAAAAGCAGATATGTTCTGTACAATGGGATATTATTCAGTGATCACAGGAAATGAGGTACCAAGCCAGCAAAAGATGGGGATGAAACGTTATTCATAGTACTAAATGAAAGAAGCCGATCTGAAAAGGTGTTTACTGTATGATCTCACTATATGACAGTCTGGAAATGACAATATAATAAATCATAATTGAAAGATTATAACACAATTATAATAAAATATTAATGGCTGCTGGGGGCTGGGTGTGGAGGCTGGGAGGGATAAATAGGTGAGACACAGGGAATTTGAGGGGCATCCCTTGTGGCTCAGAGGGTAAAGAATCTGCCGGCCAATGCAGGAGACCTGAGTCAGTCCCTGGGTCAGGAAGATCCCCTGGAGAAGAGAATGCCAACCCACTCCGGTCTTCTTGCCTGGAGAATTCCATGGTCAGAGGAGCCTGGCAGGGTATAGTCCATGGGGTCGCAAAGAGTCAGACATGACTGAGCGAGTCACACACACACACGGGATTTTTAGGGCACTGAGCAACTCACACACACACACACACACACACACACACACGGGATTTTTAGGGCACTGAAGCTAATCTGTATGCCGCTCAGATTGCGGGTACACAGCACCATGTAAACCCATAGAATGTACAACATCGAGTGGCGTTTAAGATCAGGGTCTCAAGCTTTCAGCGGGTCATGATCAGACTTTTCAGGTGTGTGGAACACCTTCATCTTGCACAAGCACACATAACATTCTTGCTTTCCAGTATGTGGAAGGATTTGGGTCACACACTTGAATCAGTTACTGCCAGGGGAAATTCTACACTGAAGCCAAATTTGCACTCATGATTCAGGTTAGCTTAAAATATTATAAGTTGTTATTCTAAAGAGCTTTAAGAACACTCTAATTGTCATGCTATCATTGTTAGTGATACTTAAAGAATTTTCAGCAAATGCTTAAAAATCATTTAAATCATGCTTTTAGGAAATACTGCAGTTATTCAATACTAGGTCATTGAAGGGTAGATCTACTTTTTAAAAAACATTACTAAAATCATGCAAGTACTATACTCATCTTATGACATATGTTTTATTATTCTGTTATTATTGGCAGGAAAATGGAAATACTCAGCACTAAGTGAGTTAATGGATAAAAGTGAATATCCATTATCTTTCATGGATAAAACCCATAATCTGTTTTTGTGATTAAGCTGTTAGCACTATTTGAACTATTGTTTTTTGTCAGAAAGAATAAGAATGTGGTAAGTGTCTATTTTCCTCCCTTTTTAAAAGTAATGCTAAAGTATCAGTATTGTAAACACATCTAGAATATGGAAAACTGATTGCAACCAATTTTCCTTTCCTCATACTAAATGATCATGTATGGCATGGAAAGGAAACTTAAAATTTCCTTTTTTCTTAACAAAAAGAGTTGGCCCTCATGCAAACAATGGATTTCAGTTAAGAATAATGTATCCATCCTGGTCTGTCAGCTTTTACCCAACGGAGCCCACTGTGGACAGTGGGAGTCAGAGGGGCAACTGGGCTGGCAGTGGGCAACGGTAGTTGATGGGAGCTCTCTGTGCATTTTGTCCAATTTTTCTGTAAATTTAAAATTGTTCTAAGAAATAAAATCTATTCCTCTGAACCTCCCCGCCCCAACACATATACCAAAGGATAAAACAATTTAGAACATTTCTACTTTGCAAAGGAACACACTTTTTAAAACGCTTATCACCGAGCTTCATTTGCTGATCCTAATTTGTTGCTGTTCTCCTGTTTCCAACCCTGTTTTAAAGAGAGTATTTAGAATGAATTCTAGTTTGGGTGTTAACAGGCATCAGTCTATTGTGATTTTACCAACAACAAAAAAAATATCCTTTACACCTTTTTTCTTTTGTTAAAATCAGCTTTGTTGAGGTGTAACTTACTTGCAATGAACTACTACACACATTTAAAGGTTTGATGAGCTTTGACATATACATACACCCATGAAACCATCACCAAATTAGGATAAGGAACATCTCCCTCAGCCTGAAGTTCGCTTGTGCCCCTGAGAACTGCGGAATTTTGGCACCTAAGGACTCTGTCCAAACCTGCAAAAGAGATGACCAGACCACCACATGGCCTCTGGAGACACAGGACAGTGTCCTTAGGATGACCCCAGGCCCTCATTTAAAATGCCTGCCTGGGAAAGCACAAAGCTGCCAGGAGAATTTACTGTTTGTTCCAGCCAACATCAGAGGTGGCCCCCGATCTCCCTTGCTTAGAGCATTTACGGACCAGTCCTGGCAAATGTCGGAGAAGACAATGGCAACCCACTCCAGTACTCTTGCCTGGAAAATCCCATGGACGGAGGAGCCTGGTAGGCTGTAGTCCATGGGGTCACGAAGAGTCTGACACTTACTGAACGACTTCACTTTCACTTTTCACTTTTGTGCATTGGAGAAGGAAATGGCAACCCACTCCAGTGTTCTTGCCCGGAGAATCCCAGGGACAGCGGAGCCTGGTGGGCTGCCGTCTATGGGGTCGCACAGAGTCGGACGCGACTGAAGCGACTTAGCAGCAGCAGCAGCCTGGCAACTGTGATGTGTATCTCTTGCAACTTACAAGCGTCTCTTTCAAGGACCAAGAGCCATTTCCTTGAATGTGATCATCATGAAGGAAGGAGCCTCTGTCTCCCAGTCTGTGTAGGGGGTGACTTACATAAATGCCGCTGGCAGACAAGCCTGACTGCACTGGCACCGACCACCTCTGCCACTTTCTGCTTTTTCGACTCTGCCGAGCCCTAGCTTGTCCCCCTCCTTCGCGCTCCCTTTGATCACTCTGGGCAAATGGGTGCGGAGCTCAGTCCTTTCACTGCTGCTCTCACGGACGTCGGGCTGTGTTCACCTCTGACACTTCTTTTTACTTCTTTCTGTGTCCTTCCCACTTTGAAGCCATCCTTTTGTTCTGCTGTTGCTGTTGCTCAGTCGCTCAGTTGTGTCTGACTCTTTGTGACCCCATGGACTGCAGCACGCCAGGCCTCCCTGTCCTTCACTGTCTCCCAGAGTTTACTCAAACTTATGTCCATGGAGTCAGTGATGCCATCCAGCCATCTCATCCTCTGTCGTCCCCTTCTCCTGTAGCCTTCAACCTTTCCCAGCATCAGGGTCTTTCCCAGTGAGTCAGCTCTTCACATCAGGCGGCCAAAGTATTGGAGCTTCAGCTTCAGTTAACGACTCAGATCTTTGGATCCCACTGTACTTTATGTCTTTGGATCCCACTGTACTTTATGTGTCATTTTCTCATCAGAACAGAACTTCACGGTGTGAACTTTCCTCCTATTCTCTTTCCTTTGAAGGCCAAGCCAAGCAAAGCTAATTTTCTTGGCTTACTCCCAGTGACCTACGAATCCATCAATAACTCCCCAAAGATTTCATCCCCTTCAAATGCTTTCTGTTTTTAAAAGGGCCACTTATTTTTTTTTCCAGAGTAAATATTTTAAAAGATTTTTGAAATAAAGTGATCAGAACATAGGCAGCTTTTTAGTTTTTTAGATAACGCACAGAGGATTTATTTTTTTAAATTTTAAACTACAGTGGGAAGTATTGTGGCTCAGAAAGAAGATACCAGCTTGGGAGATTTGAACTCTGAGGACTTCATGAAGCAACAGTGGAAGTTTTAAAGGCGTCTAAACTCCAGGATGTGTAGTCTTTTCATGCGTGAAACGGGAGAACACGCTGCCTCGAGTCCCTTTGTAAGCGGGCAAGGTCTGCCCGGCATTACACAATATTAAATGGATCCATCGGTCCAGGTGATTTCCAGACCTTTGCAGCTTTTTAAAAAAAAAAATCTTTTCATTTTTTTAAAAATTAGAAATATTTTTGACTGCACCGTGCAACATGTGGGGGCTTAGTTCCTGACCAAGGACAAGCCTGTGCCCCTTGCGTGGAAGTGTAGTCTTAACCAGTGGACTTCCAGGTAAGTCCTTTGGAACTTTTTAAAAATAAATATATATTAAATTATTTTTTGTTTAAGTATAGTTGACTTATCATGTTAGTTTCAAGAGTATAGCAAAGTGATTCAGTTTTATATATACATATATGTAAGTATCTATATTCTTTACAAATATTTGTTTCCATTATAGCATTATAGTTTATTACAAGATATCAAATATAGTTTCCTGTGCTATATAGTAAATTCTTGTTTATCTATTTTAATATATGACAGTGTGCATTTGTTAATCCCAATTTATTCCCACCCCCTACCCCTGCTCTAGACCTTTGGAGCTTTAATTCTCGATTGTTTTAAATAGTGTTGCCCTCAATTATCTTGTGATGAGTCTAAGATTGTATTCTGTCTATTGCTTACCAGCATTTGAATCTCAGTTAACCTATAAATCTCAAGTGTGTCTTGGAAGTTAACTGATGGCTGATTGGTAGCAAGAAATGCCAGGGGCAGTTCGTCCTAGTGGTGAGAAGAATGGGCTTTGAAACCCAAAGGCACAAGATTCTGTGCAGGAGGGAGTGGTCAAAGTGATCATTGATCCAACTGAAAAATGCTGAAAATGCTGCTCCTCCCTCCACAGGGCATTTGCCCAGCTAAGAGTAAAGGCGGAAAGGGGAAGACAGATGAGAGCCTCTGTGTATGTGTGTCTGTTTGCAACAGGAGAGAAGGAAAGAAAGCAGAACATTACTGTTTATGTTTGCTTTATTTTTTGCTTTTGGCAAGAACGAGTTCAAGACCCCAAGAATTTCTTTAGAAGTAGGTCCAGGGACCAGTCGAGAGGGCAGCATTGACATACACACCACTATGCGTAAAATAGACAGCTAGCGGAGCTGCTGTGCAGCGCGAGGGCTCAGCGCGGCGCTCTGTGCGGACCTGGAGCGTGGGGTGGGAGGGGATGTATGCCCACACGCGGATGGTTCACTTTGCTGTACTGTGGACACTAACGCAAGATTGTAATTATGTTTCAATTAAAAAAACGAATGTACTGCTCACAAAAGAAACCCTCATAAAAGCAAAGTGATAACTTCTAAAGGGAATATTTTAATCTACATAATAAAGTTTAAAAAGAATAATAATAGTAATAAAGGGCCAGAGAAACCCATTCTGATAAAACAGGCTAGGGAATTCCCCGGCCGTCCTGTGATTAGGACTCGGTGGTTTCACTGATGGGGCCTGGGTCCGAACCCTGGTCAGGAACCTAAAGATCCTGCGAGCTGAACGGCTCAGCTGAAATGCAAAACAACAGTAGCAACCAAACAGCAACATCCCCCCAACCAAAACAGGCTTAAGGAACGTCATGGAGCCCCCAACTTGAGGGACTCCTCACCCCCTCAATTGTCCACCAAGCGTGTGCCCCCTGGGGCCCTCTTGACAAGCTGACCTCTCTCTGCTCCTCAAGGACCCTTCCGAATACTGAAGGGCTAATTGCGCTGCGTCTCTGAAGTTTTGAGCTTTAACGTCCAGCATCCTCTACCTTTCAGGAGCATTATTAACATTCAAAGTATTTCTGAAATCCACAATAAGATTTTCCAAGCTGGTAGTGCATGCGCACACAGGCACAGACGTACACTCAGACACACAGGCCCGCACCCCAAAGCCCCCAAATAGAGCCACTTAGAGCCCCTGACCTCTAACTCCTACCTGAGAAGTAGTGCTGGCCGTCCGGCGGCATACGCTGATCTTAGGAGTCATGGATGCTCATCAACAGTCCCCTTTAAGGCGGACGTGCAGCTGGGGGTTGGCCGCACTGTATCTTCTCTCCTGCTGCCGAAGGCACATGGCGGGCTCCAAGAATCGCCTCCGCGTCGTCCTGCCACCCAGCCGCAGGTGTGGCTGCCCCGAGTGCCAGTCCCTCGGCTCCGGGTGTGCTTCCAGATGTGATTGTTGAACTTGAGTGGCCAGACTTTCCTAATGGGATGCCGTTCCCTTGAGTCTTATTAAGAAATTGAACACGCGCCGGAAAAGGTATGCGAACGCGCACACCTTGGTTTTGAAATTCTCCTAGTGCGGGGGAGGAGTGACTTCTCTTCGATTTCTGATTAGAACCCGAGGATCTTTGCCTGAAGGGCTCACGGGGACAGACAGGATTCTGTCTCCTTAAGAGATGGAACTCAGAGAAAATGAACAGAACTCCCAGGAGAGTGTGTGCAGCCTGTTTCATTTCTTTCTTTTTTTTTTTTTAAGGCAGGTAGTTTGCTTGTTGTCCTGATAGTATACATGATCAGATGCATCATAGAGACTTGGAGATGCGTTTTTTCTTGTTTTCCCCCAAACTTCTCATACAAAGAAGGCAAGTAAACAGACAAAGGATGGGTTGGTACCATTCATCTCTAAATATTTACTGTCTCCTTTGTTCCAGGCCCTATGAGCCCCAAAACTCCATTTCCCCCCTCCTCTTATTTTCAATATCATTTTTGAAACCTCGTCTCTCACCACATACCCATGGCTTGTCTCACTTGGATATAGGGCACACCTACAACTCAAAACGTCTAAAATAGATCTGATCATTGCTCTCAAGAACTAAGTACTTCCGGCACTTCCCTGGTGGCCCAGTGGCTAAGACTCTGTGCTCCCAAAGCAGGGGGCCCAGGTTCAATCCTTGGTCAGGGGATTGGATTCCACATGCAGCAACTAATTCTTTGCACGCCACAACCAAAGATCCTGCATGTTGCAACGAAGACCTAGGACAGCCAAATAAATAACAAATATTTTTAAAGAACTAGGACTTGCTTGGTGGTCCAGCGGTTAAGAATCTGCCTGCCAATGCAGGGGATCTGGGTTCCATCCCGGATTTGGGAAGATTCCACAGGCTGTGGGGAGCTAAGCCCGTGGGCCAAAGTACTGAAGCCCCGGAGTCCGTGCTCTGCAACAGGAGAAGACACAGCAGTGAGCAGTCCGTGCGCCACAGCTGGAGAGTAGTCTCGACCTTCCGCAGTAGAGAAAGGCCGAGCACAGCAGTGAAGACCCCGTGTAGCCAAAAAAAAAAAAAAAAAAGAACACCTCAATCCTTCTTTCGGTATACCTGGCACTGTTCTTCTCCTTGTCACAAGGACTCAGTATCTCTGAAATACCTCTGATACTTCCTTTTACCCTTTTTTTTTTTTTGGCAGGGAGGTCTTTTGTAACTCTTCCTGAATCAATTGCTTTTAGGTTTCTTTCATCATTTGCAATCATTTTTTCCTAGTTTATTTGGAGAGCTTGTCAGTTCCTGCTCTAATATTCATGCTCTTGTGCCATCCCCTTGCCTTGTGTGTGGACTGGACTTAATTAACTTGCTTCTAAAGATGAGACGTTGACAAAAATGATAGCCTGCCCCTTTCCAGATCAGGCTATAAGAGCCCGTGACTTCTGTCTTGCTGAACCCCACTTTTCCTCCTTGTTTGTGCACTCTGGTGAAGTAAGGTGCCCTGTGAGAGAGGCCCTGGAGGGTTAGAACCTGGGGATAACCTCCAGCCACAGCCAGGAAGGAACTGCAGCCCCCAGGCCAATGGCTCACGATATGAGTGAGCTTGGAAGCCGACCCTTCCCTAGTCAAAACTTGAGATGAGACTGCAGCTCTCAGCTCATGCCTTGACTGTGGCCTTGTGAGAGGTTCTATGCAGAAGATGTAGCTAAGCTGTGCCCGGATCCCCAACTCACACAAACTGTGACTTAAGAAATGTGTGTGGGACTTCCCTGGGTACACGGGGTGGGAATACCTGCCATTGCAGGGGACACGGGTTCTGTCCCTGGTCGGGGAAGATGCTATGTGCCACAGAGCAAGTAAGCCTGTGGGCCACAGCTGCTGAACCCACACTCTGGAGCCCTCAGGCCTCAGCGACTGTGCCTGCTTGCTGCAACTGCTGAAGCCCGTGAGCCCACAACAAGAGCAGCTGCCACAAAGGTGGGAAGGCCGCCCACTGCAGCTAGAGAAAGCCCATGTGCAGAAACGAAGACCCAGCACAGCCATAAATAGATAAATAAAAAGAAACGGGTGCTGTTGTAAGCCACTAAGTTTTGGGTAATGGGTTGTACAGCAATAGCTCACTAACATCGTACTGAGCTGACAGTCTGTTATCGAGTAAGAGCCATGTGGACAACACTCTCTTCCAGACTCGAAAGACAAGTTACTCAGCAGTATCGACAGCAGAACTCTGCAGATCCGTCCAGGGTAGAGTTTTGTGGCCGGAATCTCACGGTTGCTTCAGTATAGTCTCTGTGGTGCTGACTCCATTAGCATCTTGGAAACTAAGCTGAAGCAACCTGACTCTTCTTTGAATTTTTCAAAGACATCCAGAATGACAGGATCACCCCTGAATTAACCCATCCGTGTATATAGATACATTTATTTGCTTATGAAAAATATCATGGGAGTTTAAAAAATCAATGTTTCTGGGGTAGGAAAAAACATCACAAATGATAGGGCCAGATATATGGAATGTATGTAGAATAAACTAGAATCAGCTCAATATCTAATTGTTCCTTAAGAAAATGTCTCTACTTGGAGAAAAAATATGTATATATATTGATCCAAGTAAGTATTTGATGTCATGGTGACAGACAAGTAAATTTAACGGTCTTCTGAATTCAGCTGCTTTTCCTCACTGTGTTTTATGAGGTTGTTTTGCATGTTGCAAATGGTCCAAGTCAGCTTCGTGAACAGCTTTTGTAGGTTACAGTCTTTTGTGGGGTCCTACACTTGGGAACAGGCTTCCCTGGTAGCTCAGCTGGTAAGGAATCTGCTTGCAATGCAGGAGACCCCAGTTCGATACCTGGGTTAGGAAGATCCCCTGGAGGAGGGCATGGCAACTCAGTCTAGTATTCTTGCCTGGAGAACCCCCATGGATAGAGGAGCCTGGGGGGCTGCAGTCCATGGGGTTGAAAAGATTTGGACAGGGCTGAGCAACGCACACACACTTGGGAACACAGACTCTGATGGTATAGATCTTTGATTATTTAAAGTTTTGCCCAGTCATAACAGTTTTGCTCAAGGTAAAGTCAACAGAGAAGTAGGGGGAAAAAAAGACACCTTTGTGAAAAGTATAGAGGAGCTGGAGAACAATGGTACCAGAGTAAAGATGGAACCAGGCAGTAAAGGAGGGTTTATTCTACAGATGGATCCAACTGAAGACAAGTTATGTCTTTACTGGGACTTTGATGCTTGGAGGAAGAATGTCTAATATTGGAAAATAATTCAGAACATATTTGAGTGGTGGAAAGAGAACAGAACGCTGGAAAGGACAGTAAGAAGACGACGCTCATCTCTATAGGAGCCTCTGTATTAATAAATGTTGGCTTACAACAGGCATTCCCAGGGGCGCTGCTGGTCGGGAATCTGCCGGCCAATGCAGGAGACGCTGCTTCAATCCCTGGGTCAGGAAAGTTAGATTTCTTCATCTCTTGTCTCTTTCACTTCAGCGTGGTTCTCTGTGCGTTCCAAGTGTGCAGTACTCCTTCCAGCAAACATTTCTATGTATAAAGAGACTCCTTAACACAATGTTCTAGTCCCTGTACTCCGATCCGATCGTGATTTCTTAGCCATGAGTCATAAATGCCAAAGAGATTTCTATCGCTCACCGTTTTTCATGATCTCACCTCTTCTTTCTGGGTGCAGAGCTGGATTACATTCCCGACTCCCTTGCAGTTAGTTGGGGCTGTAGGACTAAAGGCTGGAATACAGTCCACTTTCAGGACTGGCTCAAATGGACCCCTCTCCTGTGTATGTATATATATTTGGTCACATCAAGCAGCTTTCAGGATCTTAGCTCCCCGACCAGGGATTGAATGACAAGACTGCCAGAGAAGCCCCTAATATTTATCTTTGAATTCTGGTATTATCTTGTCCTCATAGACGCTAAACCCTTTCTGAATGCCCTAGCTGTTTCTTCAGTCTCTGCATGGCTGCCTTCATCTCCTGGTTCCTCAGGGTGTAGATCAGGGGGTTCAGCAGAGGGGAGATGACAGTGAAGGTCACAGAGACGGTCTTATCGGTGGGGAGGGCGGTGAAGGGCCGGGCGTAGACGTAGATGCAGGGCACGAAGTGCAGGGTGACCACCGTGATGTGGGCGGTGCAGGTGGAGATGGCTTTCCTCCTGCCCTCCCCGGAGTGGGACCTCAGCATCGTCAGAATGACTGTGTAGGAGACGAGGAGAAAGAAGAATATGAACCAACTGACTAATCCATTGTTGGAAATCATCAGGAGCTCCAGAGAGGAGGTGTCCGTGCAGGCGAGTGTGAGGACCTGGGGGACGTCGCAGTAGAAAGTGTCCAGGACGTTGGGTCCGCAGAAGGGGAGGGGGAGCAGCAGGGAGATCTGCACGATGGAGTGGATGAAGCCCCCCGCCCAGGAGGCCACGATGAGGGCAGTGCACCGCCCCCGACTCATGACCGTCAGATAGTGGAGGGGTCTTGAGATGGCCACGTAGCGGTCAAAGGCCATCACCGAGAGGGAAAACACATCCGCTCCCCCGAGCAGGTGAAAGAAGAACATCTGAGAGACACAGCCACTGAAGGAGATGGTCTTCCTCTCTGAGAGCAGGTCAGCCAGGACCTTAGGAGCTGTGATGGAGGAAAAGCAGATGTCAAGAACTGACAGGTTACGGAGCAGGAAGTACATGGGGGTGTGGAGACGCGATTCCCAGGTCACTGTAACCATGATGAGGAGGTTTCCCAGAAGAGTCGTCATGTAAACCAGAAACAAAAAGACGAACAAGACCCAGCTGAGCTCTCGAGACTGGGTAATGCCCAGGAAAATAAATTCTTTCACTCTGGTATAGTTTCCCTGATCCATGGGGTCACAGATTCTTTTTCAAGTACATCTCTGGAAGAAATAACAGCACAGTTAAAGGATGTATTAAGAGATCTACCCTTGTCTTTTCTGTCGCTTGGGTTTTGCTGTTGGCCTGGGAGGTTCTTTATTTTCTGGGCAGGCTCTGTGCCTGCAATTCTGTACGCCATCGTGAGGGAGAAGGTGACCCAGGTTTCTGACGGCAGTCGTTCAAGCAGGTCGGTTCTATCACTGTGGCCACTGAGACACAGGTGACGGCTGTGGGGACCTCTTCAGTTCTCCATGTACTGTAGCAAGTGACACTTGCCGCGATGAAGAGCAAGCATGCGCTGTAGGACACGCAAAGAAAAGACGTCACTATGAGAATTAAAAGAACTCTCAAATGGAAGAAGATACTTACAATACTTAGAGCTGAGAAAAGACCGACATCCGGAGTATGTAAACAACTTCTGCAAGTCAGTAAAAGAAGACAGATGAGCAAAGCAGAAAATGGCCAAAGACAGGAACCAAAACTTTACCAAAGGGCTTTTCCTGGTGGCTCCGTGGTGAGGAATCTGCCTGCTAGTGCAGGAGACATGGGTTTGATCTCTGGTCGGGGAAGATCCCGCTTGCCATAAAGCAACTAAGCCAGTGAGCCCCACGTATCGAGCCTGTGCTCCATAGCCTGGGAGCCGCAATTACGGAGCCCGAGCACCCTAGAGCCCAGTGCTCCGCGGCCGGAGAAGCCGCCGCCAGGAGGAGCCCGCACACCACAGCTAGAGAGGAGTTCCTGCTCTCTGCAGCTAGAAAGAGTCTGCACAGCAGGGAAGACCCAGCATGGCTGAAATAATAGATGCACATTTAGGAGAAAAAAATTCACAACAGAGTATCGAAAAGCGGATTCAGCTTCATTAATTACCAGGGAAATGCAAATTAAAATCACAGCAAGAAACTGCTGTGCATACACAAAATGGCTAGGTTAGAAAAGAGGAAAAGTATCAAGTGATGGTGAAGCTATGAGACAGTTGGAACCCTGCTGGTGGGGTGTCAAATAACCATTTTGCTGTTTGATTATATCTGCTAATACTGATACCTATATCTTTGCTGCTAAGTCACTTCAGTCGTGTCCGACTCTGTGCGACCCCAGAGATGGCAGCCCCCCAGGCTCCCCCATCCCTGGGATTCTCCAGGCAAGAACACTAGAGTGGGTTGCCATTTCCTTCTACGATGCATGAAAGTGAAAAGTGAAAGTGAAGTCACTCAGTCGTGTCCGACTCTTAGCGACCCCATGGACTGCAGCCTACCAGGCTCCTCCATCCATGGGATTTTCCAGGCAAGAGTACTGGAGTGGGGTGCCATTGCCTTCTCCGATATCTTTATTAGCTATTATTTTAAGATGGAGATCTATATGTATCTCTCTGTCATCCATCTACCTATCTCCATCTTAAGAACAATCTGTTGTTCTATGTGTCCACTGGAAGACATAGCCTAGAATGTTCATAGCACTGTTTGTAATTGCCTCAAACTGGAGAATGGCACAAATACCCGCTAACAGTAGAAAAGATAAACTGTTAATCCACACACTGCTACGTAGCAATGGGGAAGATCTCACTACATGTAACAACATCCACGAATCTCACGAATACGTGGAGCCAAATGATCCAGGCCAAAAGATACACACACTCCTGTGTTGTTCACATAAAGAACCGAGGTGTGCAAAACTAAAGGGAGCGTGAGGGAGGCTTTTGAGGTGCTGAGAATGTTATGTTTCTTTGATCTGGGTACTTGTTGCAAAGATGTATTCAGCTTGTGTGGAAGTTCATCAGACTCTAGGCTTATGTACATTTTTCTATATGTATGTACATCGTACTTCAGTAAAGTGTTAAAAAATATAAACGTGGTAATGACTTTATAATATTTTAGCCTCATGTGTAAAGGCTGAATTTCATTTCAAGGAAAACTTAATTGACTACTCGGGATGATTCCCTGGAGAAGGAAATGGCAACCTGCTCCGGTATTTTTGCCTGGGAAACGCCAAGGACAGAGGAGCCTGGTGGGCTACACACAGTCCAGGGGTCACAAAAGAGTAGGACCTGCCTTAGTGACTGAACAACAGCATTTTCATAATTATTATTTTATAACAAATAAAGCCTTTATCAAGTAGAACGTGAAAATTGTCTTGTCTTTGCCTTGTTTATTTACCTTAGGTCCTCCCAGAGTCTTGCCTCGTGCAGTGGCCCTGCTGTGGCTCTTTCTCTGATTCCGGTTTTAATTCCTCACACCCCCATCCCCACTCCTTTTGCTTTGCTAATCTCAGAAAGTCTTATAAGGTAGTCGCTCAGTCGTGTCCGACTCTTTGCAAGCCTGTGGACTGCAGCCTGCCAGCCTCCTCTGTCCATGGAAATCTCTAGGCAAGAATACTAAAGCGGGTTGCCATTTCCGTCTCCAAATCTTAGGAAAAGATCCTTTAAAGAGCACAGTTCCCCAGGCAGCATTCTCCTTTTATTCACACAGAAAAATAAGAGAAGAGCCCCCTTTTCATTTCATTGCTGTTAGTGCTTGTTGTTTATGTCAACAACATGGAGTGATGAGAATAATGTTATTGTAGTAAGAATAAATGTTCAGAATCATGAATACAGAAAATTTTGGCTCTCAGGAATCCTAACATTCCCCACACTAACTACTTACCATAACCAATGGAGAAATCATCCTCAAAGTCTTTGGTTAATCTGGAACGTAGAAGTATTTTAATTGACGACAGCATCTTATTCTAGAATCTTTCTTTCGGATACTGGAGTGATAAGTGAATGGTTTTCAAATCTGCTCAGGAAACCACTGTGACAAGATTAAAAGCTTCTGTGTCAACTGTTCTCCCTTCCTTCTTGCTCCTGTTTTTCTTCCCTATTTCTGTTTTCTTTCCTTTCTTTATATACCATTTCTAGGGTTCTCTAGAAACCTAATACAGAACCAATAAGATCTGTATTTATATCTGTATCCATCACATATATGGAGCTTCCGTGGTAGCCAGCCAGTAAAGAATCCAGCTGCAATGTAGGAGGCCCCAGTTCAATTCTTGGGTTGGGAAGACCCCTTGGAGAAGGGATAGGCTACCCACTCCAGTATTCTTGGGCTTCCCTAGTGGCTTAGCTGGTAAATAATCCACCTGCAATGTGGGAGACCTGGGTTTTCTTTTTTTCTTTCCTTCCTCTACGTACCATTTCCATGGCCGTGTTAGGGTTCTCCAGAAGCAGAACCAGTAAGATCAGTATTTATATTTGTATCCATCATACGGATATATGTATATATGTACATATATATATACACACATATGCACATTTAGTGAAAGAATTATTATGCAAAATTGACTCATGCTGCTATGGAGGCTGAGCAGTCCCTCAGTCTGCCTTCTGTGAGCTGGAGACCCAGGAAAGCTGATAGTGGAATTCAGTCCTAACTCAACGACCTGAGGACTAGAGGAGCCAATGGTATAAAATGATGAGATGGCCGAACTTGAGCTGTGAGGCCAAAATAAGGGGTCCAAGGACTTCCCTGTCAGTCCAATGACTAAGACGCCACACTTCCCCTGCCAGGGGCGTGGGTTTGATCCCTGGTCAGGGAACTAAGATCCCACATGCTGCACTGTGTGGCCAAAAATAAATAATAAAATGGAAACCAGAACTTTTTTTCTTTTCTCTTTTTATCATTCTTTCTTAAAAAAAAAAAGAATGGGCGTTCCATTTCTCCTTCCTCCACCTCTTTTGCTCTATTGGGGTCCTCAACAGGTGGGAGGATATCCACCTACTGGGGGACAGGTGACTAATCTGATTTACTGAGTCCCCAAATCCAAACGCAAATCTCAT
This sequence comes from Bos indicus, assembly GCF_029378745.1. Classification (NCBI taxonomy): domain Eukaryota; kingdom Metazoa; phylum Chordata; class Mammalia; order Artiodactyla; family Bovidae; genus Bos; species Bos indicus. The sequence continues at coordinate 83,265,533 of NC_091774.1, read as the reverse complement.
CTGAAACAGCCTCTCAGACACACCCAGCAACCAGTTTTAATCTGAATCCCTGTGGCCAGTCCAGTTGACACATAAAAGTAATCATCATAATGACATCGAGGAAATGGTTACTCTAACACAGATCCTCTCCTGAAGGCATTTACAGTTAAGACAAGAAGCATGTTGCAGCTTGTGGAATCGGCAGAAAGAAAAGTGAGGCGGTACAAAATCAGGGGGAGATATATGAAAAACCGCCCCACTGGACATGGAATATCTGCAAACCTCGTCCAGGAGGCCTGCTGGGGCAGCAGCACATCCTACACTCGCATTTTGGATACACCTTTGTGGATCATCTGGAGCATGTATGCCGTTTGGGATTGACAGCTTCCTAGCTGCTTTGACCTTGGGCAGGTTACTCGATAATAGTACCAAACTCATGAGAAATACATGTGAGGGTCACAGGACGTGAATTAGAGTCAGTTCTCAGGCTGCACCACTACAGCTGATTTACAATATGGTGACAGTTGGGCATGAACTCAGGCAAACTCTGGGAGATGGTGAGGGACAGGGAAGCCTGGCGTGCTACAGTCCATGGGGTCTCGAAGAGTTGGACACGACTTGGCGACAGTTACTCAGAACTACCTCATAAGCAGGGCTCTTCTAAGGGGCAGGCAAGACAGTATGTCTGTTTTGCAAACTAGAAGCCGTTGAGGAACCTGAGTTGCCAGTCGCTACCCTGTCTCACCAGCTTCAGGCACACGCTGCTTCCTCACACAAGTCAGATCCCTTTTAGGGACTTGACTGAGAGTGGGTCATCTTGCCACTGACTCTGTGGTTCAAAGCCCTCTTCCTAGCACTTTGGAATAAGTGCAAAATGCCATTTATCCTCTAGGGATGTTTTTCTTTTTTTACACAGCAGTTTAAACTAAGGCATATGTTAAAAATAATCAAGGTATTATATCACACACCTGCTTATAACCACAGGTAAGTTTATCTCTATATGCAGTCATAAATATAGGTATTTATATTAAAAAAATCTTTACAGAAAGAAAATAAACTATAACCCTCACTTTGAAACCATCATCTGGATATTTGGCTTTGGGGTGGGGTGGAGTGGGGTGGGTTGGGAGTCCAGGCAACTTGCAAGGTTTCAGCATTATAGAAATCTGAGCAGAATAATGGAGCTCTGCTTTGCTAATTTTTTCTTCCTTTTCATGAATATTTATGTTCATTTTATTGCTTCTAAAACTCATCATATCCATGTGAAATAAATATGATTATCCTGATTTTATAGAGGAGGGGACCGAGACACAGAAAGATTAAGTAACTTGGTCAAGATCTGACTACTGGTAGATCCATGTCTCAAACCAAGATTTGTCTTAATCCAAAGACTGATGCTATTAACTACCGCAACTATACTTCTTCCCGGTGTCGATTAGCCCTTCTCAGAAAACCCTGCAGAGAAAAAACATCTTTTGCAAAGCGAGTGAGAGTAGAACGTGGGTGTGTGATGGTGAGGGCAGAAGCCGGCACACGGTGAGTGGAAGGCTTGACTGGGAGTAACTTACACGAGAGTGTGTCAGAGTGATGGGATAAGATAATTCGAATCTCAACATCTCACCAAGTAAACGTGCTTCATGTCCTTGGAGCCACCTGACCTGCTTCTATTTTGCAAGCCCCAATTCCCTTTTGATAAGTGATTTTGATAAGTAGACTACATTTTTCAGAGGTACCTTCACCAAGAACCTCCATCAACCACACAGTGTTCCAACGCAAGGTGCAGAAATGAGTTCTCAGTAGCATTACCTCAAACACAAACTCCTCCTGAAAATCATGAGTCCTGTGGGTCTCTAAGGATGCTGTCTTTGTTCGGAGTGAGGATGCTTTGAAACTGTACGATTATGCACATTGCATTGAGACACAGCACAGGATGGGTGGGGGTGGGTAGTGGATAAAGAAATACAATTGAGGGGAGGGGTAAATTCAGAGTTTGGGATTAACACACATTGAAAGTGAAAGTGAAAGTGAGGTCACTCAGTTGTGTCCGACTCTTTGTGACCCCATGGACTGTAGCCTACCAGGCTCCTCCGTCCATGGGATTTTCCAGGCAAGAGTACTGGAGTGGGCTGCCATTTCCTTCTCCAGGAGATCTTCCCAACCTAGGGATTGAACCTGGGTCTCCTGCATTGTAGGCCAATACTTTACCATCTGCGCCTACTTCTCTGTTTCCCTGGTGGCTCAGATGGTAAAGCGTCTGCCTACAATGTGGGAGACCTGGGTTCAATCCCTGGGCTGGGAAAAGATCTCCTGGAGAAGGGAATGGCAACCCACTCCAGTATTCTTGTCCCCTCCCCCAAAAAAGGGACTCAAAGAAATACACATTACTATATATAAATTAGATAACCAACAAGGAGCTACTGGATAGCACTGGGAACTAAGTATTTTGTATAATCTATAAGGGAAAATAATCTGAAAAAGAACATATATACATATATGCATAACTGAATCACTTTGCTATATACCTGAAACTAACACAACATAGTAAATCAACTATACTTCAATCAAAAAAAAAAAAAGAAATGGAATTTTGTGTGTTTTTACAAGGTGAAAAGGATCATGAAGTTTTCTTAGAAATCACTCCCTTTGGGGACCACCCTTTGGAAAGAAGCTTATCGGACACCGCAGAGCCGGCAAACTCAGGCTCCCTTCCAGCCCAGCTTCCCACCGAGCGTGCTGCCCCAGGCCCTGCATGGAGTGGAATCTCAGAGGGGCCCCCGTCACAACTGTCTCTTTTCCTGGATTGAAAAGTGCCTACTCTTGATTGAATCCCTCCAAATTTTAGGAACGTTGTTCATATTCAGTAGCACACCAGAGTACAGATTAGCTAGCTGTTAAAACACCTTACTCAAAGCTTTCCAAATGCCATTCCCAGCCAAGAAGCAAAGCTGGCCAGAGTGCATATTTGGAATCAGGAACTGCTGTCTTGGAGAGCAGTTTTTCCAAGGCTGTCGCCTCCGGGGAGCTGGGGTATCAGCACCCTCTCTACCTTGAAAACAATTCGAATCTCAACATCTCACCAAGTAAACATGCTTCATGTCCTTGGAGCCACCTGACCTTCTTCTATTTTGCAAGCCCCAATTCCCTTTTTCCTAATAGTGAAAAGCTACCACTTTTCTTGACTTCATTAAAAGTTTGCTTTCAAGAAGAATATTCTGCATATTTATGCCATTTCTGAAAAATCTGCAGTCTTCCAGTTTCGGAAGTTCACATCCGCCAGCGTTAAACGACTCAGTCTCCAAGGGAAAAGTTGATCCTCTTATGACGCTCCCACCACATCTTAGCAGTTGGTTCTGGGGAAATTCTGTTTCCTGGATTGCCTACCTCAAGGCGAGTGATTTTGCTATGTTTTTCCTTCAGCTGGGAAATGGCAACCTCGGGAAGTCACATCATCTCGTCTCTTCCGTGTTGCCTTGCAGTGCCTCGGCCACCTCTATTAGTCGCCCAGCCACAGCCTAATCGAGGAATTCACAGTGGGAGTGTTGTTGGGTATGAATGCAGAAGCCAAGTGGCCAATTCAGTGGTGTTCTTGTGGGAGTCATTAAAGGGTCACCAAGCCCTCCTCCTTCTCTGTCTCCATCTCCCTCATCCCTACTCCGACCTGTCTCACAGGGACCTGCAGAGACACTAGTGAACACCAGGTCACACCCTTTTCTCTAGAGGAAGCACGTGAGACGTGTGTTACCCTCCTTGGCTCAGGAAGAAAACGTTCTGTGAAAACACACCGTGGATCACGCAACTTTCTTCCTCACCAAAATTGGTTTGCTTGCCGCCAGCTGGGAAATGAAACTTAAGTAAAAAGGCAACAATAGAAAAATCAAAGCTCTGTGGCCACAGTCAGGGTAGCTCTCAGAGACCGTATGGCGTGGATTATAGATGCAGTTTCTTTTCTTAAAAATGAATTTATTTGGCTGCACCGGATCTTAGCCACAGCACTTAGCACCTTTGATCTTCACTGTGGCCCGCGGGATCTTTTTTAGTTGTGGCATTCGGGATTTTTTTTTAGTTATAGCATGTGGGATCTTTAGTTGCAGCATGCAGAATATTTAGCTAGAAGAATGTAAAATCTTAGTTGAGGCAAGTGGGATCTAGCTCCCTGACCAGGAATGGAGCCTGGGTCCCCTGCAATGGGAGCACAGTCTTAGCCGCTGGACCACCAGGGAATTCCCTGCAATTTCTGTTTAATGTGACATGCACATTGCCCCATGTGATTGTCTTAATCTACATCTCTGAGATCCATAGCTCACTTGGATCCTCGGGAGGTAGCATGGTGATAGTTCTTGATATTCATCTGTTTAGTTACTTCAGAATTATTTTATGGCATCGGGTTCATGCCCAGAGATGTTTATCATTACAATGTCTGATTAAAGGGTGTGAGGTAGGAAAGGGTAGTTTGAAAGCTATGTATATGACCTATGGTCGTGAAAGTCGCTCAGTCGTGTCTGACTCTTTCTGAACCCATGGACTATACAGTCCATGGAACTCTACAGGCCAGAATACTGGAGTGGGTAGCCTGTCCCTTCTCCAGGGGATCTTCCCAACCCAGGGCATGAACCCAGATCTCCCGCATTGCAGCCGGATTCTTTACCAGCTGAGCCACGAGGGAAGCCCATGTATATGATCAGAGTCTGTTAAATTTTCTATGGCTCTTAACAATAGAGCTTAAGCAATAATAACAACTCATTTAAATGGGAAAAATGCAGCCCAGCTTGTGACTTTTATGTCATCCAGAGAAACAATAAATCTTGGTATGATGAGATGCAGCTGCTTTCCCCTTCTCCGGGGTCATTGAATCAGGCTATGCCGTGTTTTTAGACACAGTTGGAGGGAGTGTCGGGTGTCCCCGATGCTGTGGCTGGGGTTCTGAGTTCCTGTTCCCTGGGGACTATGCTTCTGCGATACAGTGATGCACACTCCACAGATCCAGTGCCGACGCAGTGATAAAGCTCTGGTGTGAGCGAGTCACAGGAAGGAAAGGGAAGGATGCATTTGCACGAAATGGGCTATAAGGTGCTTTGTGGTGTGCAGTTTTCATAGGCGGTTTCATAAAGAAAACCTTCAGGAGTCTAGAGACCAGAGCTACCTGATCAGTGTTAGCAGGACCACAGGAGTGGTGACAAGTGTGGATTCTTCTTAGCATTTGCAGGCTGGGTTAGTCCTGTGAAAAGTTAGAGCTGATTGATCAGGGGACAGGAAATGACCAAGTGAGCTGGTTAGTTCATGGGTCCTTACGGGGTCAGCCCAGATCCAGTGAGGGGTGTGAAGGAAGTCTGTCTTTAAGATTCACAGTGTGTGCTCAACCGGGCAGCCCCACAGACGCAGCCCCTCAGGCTTCTCTGTCCACGGAATGTTCCAAGTAAGGATAGTGCAGCAGGTTGCCATGTTCTGCTCCACGATTTTCCCCACCCAGCGACTGAACCCGAGTCTCCTAGTTGGCAGGCGGATTCTTTACCGCTGAGCCCCCTGGGAAGCCCCCTCAATCTGCACCATCCTTTGGCTAACTAACTCCCTTGGGGCTCTCTTTAATCAGCTTGGGTCTGTCTTCTCGGTCTGATTCCTTATCTCTGCTCTCAAGGCCATGGTTTCTCTTTGAGCCATGGTTTTCTTTTGCTACGAAGCTTTCTTGTGCTGTACTGCAGCAGCTTCAGGGTGGTCCAAGCTATGTGAATAGGAAGTCCTGTTGTCATGCTTAAGTGACAGAAAGCTAGAATTAAGAATTATTAATTTATTTGGCTGCCCCAGGCCTTAGTTGCAGAGGCAGGATCTTTGCTCTTCATTGTGGCATGCAAGACTATTTTTAGTTGCAGGCATGCAAACTCTTAGTGGAATGTGGTTCCCTGACCAGGACCGGGACCCCAGGCCCCCTGCATTGCAAGCATGCAGACTTAACTACTGGGGAGGCTTAACTTCCAGGGAAGTCTCAGAAAGCCAGAAATTTTAAGATGATCAGTCAGTTCAGTTCAGTTGCTCAGTCGTGTCTGACTCTTTGTGACCCCATGAATCGCAGCACGCCAGGCCTCCCTGTCCATCACCAACTCCCGGAGTTCACTCAGACTCACGTCCATCGAGTCAGTGATGCCATCCAGCCATCTCATCCTCTGTTGTCCTCTTCTCCTCCTGCCCCCAATCCCTCCCAGCATCAGAGTCTTTTCCAATGAGACAACTCTTCGCATGAGGTGGCCAAAGTACTGGAGTTTCAGCTTTAGCATCAGTCCTTCCAAAGAAATCCCAGGGCTGATCTCCTTCAAAATGGACTGGTTGGATCTCCTTGTAGTCCAAGGGACTCTCAAGAGTCTTCTCCAACACCACAGTTCAAAAGCATCAATTCTTTGGTGCTCAGCCTTCTTCACAGTCCAACTCTCATATCCATACATGGCCACTGGAAAAACCATAGCCGTGACTAGACGGACCTTTGTTGGCAAAGTAATGTCTCTGCTTTTGAATACGCTATCTAGGTTGGTCATAACTTTCCTTCCAAGGAGTAAGTGTCTTTTAATTTCATGGCTGCAGTAACCACCTGAAGTGACTTTGGAGCCCCTCAAAATAAAGTCTGACACTGTTTCCACTGTTTCCCCATCTATTTCCCATGAAGTGATGGGACCAGATGCCATGATCTTTGTTTTCTGAATGTTGAGCTTTAAGCCAACTTTTTTACTCTCCACTTTCACCTTCATCAAGAGGCTTTTGAGTTCCTCTTCACTTTCTGCCATAAGCGTGGTGTCATCTGCATATCTGAGGTTATTGATATTTCTCCTGGCAATCTTGATTCCAGCTTGTGCTTCTTCCAGCCCAGCATTTAAGATGATAGCCGCTTTGAATTCAATGTACACTCCCATCTTTTCCACACTATTGTTTTTTCTAATAATAATGAATATGGGCCATATATAGGAGAAGAGTATAACAGCCTGATGGGGGACAGAATGTGTGTTAGGAAGAGCAAAAAGGGTCATATTAAAATGGACTCATTTGTGGTTTTTACCGCAGATGAGCAAAGCAGTTAGCTGTAGGAGATTTTTAACTATCTGCTTTATGCTTTCTAAGCTTTCTGCATTTTAGGTAAGAAATACATTATAAGTGTAATTTTAAAATACAGTTATTTTCATTTTGGAAAAGAGAGAAGCATGAACACTAATATAAAATAAATAAATAAAATGGACCTGTTTGCCTGTAACTGAGCATGTACTATCTGCCAGGGACTGTGTTCCACATACACCATTGCCTGCTAACCCTCGCAGCAACTCCAGGAGATCGTATAAGTACATTTGGATGGGCGAACGGTGGCCTGTGAAGCGTTAAAGTAACTCAAGGGACTTCCCTGATGGCCCAGTGGTTAAGACTCTGCCTGTCAAAACAGAGGACATGCGGCTTGATCGCTGATCTGGGAAGACCCTACATTCTGAGGAGCGACTAACCAAGCCTGTGAGCCACGATGAAGCCCACTACCCTGGGGCTCCATGAAAGGAGAAGCCCCTGCAAAGAGAAGCCCACACTCCGCGTCTCCGGAGGGGAGCCCCTTCTCACCGCAGCTCGAGAAAGCCCGCTCACAGCAGTGAGGACCAGCGCAGCCAAAATAAATACCTAAAAAAAGAAAAAAGTTAGACCGACTCAAGGGTGGCAGAGGTAGGATTTAGAGCCGGGTTTGTATAACTCTGAAGTTAGAGCTCTCAGCTGCCACGCTTTACTTTTTACGTTGACTGTATTTGCAGACAAAAACGCTAGCCTATGCTGCCTGTTCATAAACACTAACAGATGAGAAGCGGACAGTCTGGTTAGACTTTTATCTGTCTTTCTCTCTCTTTCCAGTGGGAAGAATGTAAATCCTACCTGAGTTTGGGCCTAGAAAGGTTTGCAACTGAAAACTAGCTCTTGAATAAGGAGAATGGGTTACTCTTTGTGTAGGATCCCTGAGGTTCTCCCTGCCTTTGTCTAACCTTACAAGAATTTGAATCTGTCTTTAGTTCTGCATAAGGTAAATGCCTTGAGGCCATCATGGGAAAGCTTCCCAAGCTTCTTCATTCTGATAGGAATCCAGGGGTACAACCATTAGGCACCTTTGAGGTGCTCACTAGGTTGGGAGCCCGTATGGAGTTACGCTCAGCAGAACAAATTCCTTAATCTGTGATAGGCCATATGTATTCATGTACGTGTACTTCAGGGGCACGATCCGTGAACTTTCTCGTAGAGCATTGCAGTTTGGCACGGACAGGCCCAGTAATGAAGTGAATTGCGTTGGTATGGTGACGGCAATGACTGAGTATCTGAAGGCTTCTCTCTGGAATTGACTCTAGACAAGAGCTTGAGCAAATCACTCTATCTTTATTCTTCTATTTACTTGCCTTTTGAAAGAAAAGAGACTGACTAGATTCAGTTAGTCTCTTCATCTGCCATATAGCTTTCGTGGTCCACACATTGTGACTTTGGTCTTTGAGTGAAAATACATCATCCTGTAACCCTGATACTCTGTGCTCACCAGAGGCTTGGCTTACCAATAATCTCTTAATTTAAATTGCAAAATAAAGTGTTACCTAGTACATGCAGTTGGTTTATTGACAATGTATTTGACTATATAAATATGACTCTATGGGAAAAATAATGAAAGGGATCCTTGCTGATGAATAAGTTGGAAAGTCTTACTCTATTTCATTACAGAAGGCCTGAGTCTTCCCCTCAGTCTCCACATGGCTGCCTTCATCTCCTGGTTCCTCAGGGTGTAGATCAGGGGGTTCAGCAGAGGGGAGATGACAGTGAAGGTCACAGAGACGGCCTTATCAGTGGGGAGGGCAGAGAAGGGCCGGGCGTAGACGTAGATGCAGGGCACGAAGTGCAGGGTGACCACCGTGATGTGGGCGGTGCAGGTGGAGATGGCTTTCCCCCTGCCCTCCCCAGAGTGGGACCTTATTAGTAATAATATGACCATGTAGGATACAAGGAGGAAGACGAACCACAGGGTGGTGACCAGGCCATTGTTAGAAATCATCAGGAGCTCAAGGACAGCAGTGTCCGTGCAGGCAAGTGTGAGGACCTGGGGGACGTCGCAGTAGAAAGTGTCCAGGACGTTCGGTCCACAGAAGGGGAGGGGGAGTAACAGGGAGATCTGCACGATGGAGTGGACGAAGCCCCCCGCCCAGGAGGCCACGATGAGGGCAGTGCACCGCCCCTGACTCATGACGGTCACGTAGTGCAAGGGCTTAGTGATGGCCACGTAGCGGTCAAAGGCCATGACCGAGAGAGAGAAGATGTCTGCACCCCCGAGGAGGTGGAAGAAAAACATCTGCGTGAGGCAGCCATGGAAGGAGATGGTCTTTCTCTCTGAAAGAAGGTCCACCAGGACCTTGGGGGCGGTGATGGAGGAGAAGCAGATGTCCAAGACGGAGAGGTTGCGGAGCAGGAAGTACATGGGGGTCTGGAGGCGAGACTCGCAGCTCACAGTGACCATGATGAGGAGGTTGCCCAGCAGAGTGGTCATGTACACAAAGCACAAAAAGAGAAATAAGACCAAGCTCAGGTCTTGGGACTGAGTAAGCCCCAGAAACACAAATTCATTTACTCTGCTACCATTTCCCAACTCCATTGAATCATGTGTCCTCTTCCTGTGTTCCTGGGGAAAAATGAAAAGTGTTATTTCAGAGAGTGTCCGCCCTACCTTAACAGAGTCAGGTTTAGAGAGTCAGGTATTAGGTCTAAAAACTAGTGAGATGTTTTGCCCAGTGGATATCTGTTCTGGGGTTATGGCTAACATGAGCAAAGTGATACCTCATGACACAAGCATGCATTTAGTTATTATTTCCTTTGTAGATTATACATGTTTTAGAAAATGAATACAGTGATGCTCTGCATATATAAGTTCTAAGTATTCAAGATAAAGTGACCATTGTAGCATGAGGAATATGAAGTTGGAGTCGGCTTGGTGAGTGGTAGTGTCTGATACCGCTGAGTTTCCATGAGTGCCTGTTTGATATGACTTAGTTCTCAAGAGTTCCATTTTTTCCCTCAGATGATGCCTTATGTAAATGGCTTAAAAACTGCTATCTTTAGAATGGTTCTCTTTGGACTGATTTCTATAGAAGCACTCCTCTCTTTTTCAAACCACACTTCCCCCCACCCAATTATTTGATTAATTATTTTAAAGAAAATCCCACATTGTACATAAATTTACCCATTACTACTTAACATGCTAACGTATAATGATCTATCTGCTATGCCATTAGCACACCTAGCAAACAAAAATGCCTCACGTTTCCTGATGCAAATGAGACCCAAATATTGTGACTTCTTAAAAAGTGTTTGTTAAGGACGTTTCTGGTGGCGCCGTGGATAAGACTCTGCCTGCCAGAGGACGCAGGTTCCATCCCTGGGCCGGGAAGACTGCATGTGCTGAGGAGCAGCTGAGCCCGTGTGCCACCGCCGCCAAGCCGAGCTCTGCAGCCTGAGGTCCGCAGCCTAGAGCCGTGCCCACAGCAAGAGAAAACTCGGGAGCAGCAATGGAGACCGAGTGTAGCCAAAAATAAAGAGATGAATACGACATTTTGGCAGTTTCTTAAATTGCTAAACATGCACTTACTGTTTAGTCTTATGGCTTTTGAGTTACTACTTTTTTGGTGTGTGTATGTGTGTGTGTGAATCTTTGAGATGGCCCTTAACTTATTTCTTTGCAGTTTGCCTCCCTTTTCTTGCTAGCATCAGAAACAAAGGTGAGATACATCCCCCTCCTACTTTCTGGGTATATCTTTCAGTTCCAACGAAGATCTTTCTTTCCACCCTGCTCACTTTCCCTTCAAGCTGTCTTTCCTCTGGCTGCAGTTTGTCCACAGTCTATTTAGTATGGAAAACTAAAAAAGCTACGAGAGGTCTCACGGCATACAGCAGAGACCTGGGGAACTCTGGCGTCACAAAACCTGTTCAAGTCCCAGATAGACCCTAACTAGTTATGCAAAAATGGGCAAGTTGCTTCATCCCTTTGGCCTCCGGCTCTGCACTGGTGTTTAGAAACAGTAGCAACTCTTCTATATAATTTTTATAAGGATTACATGAACTCACTTATGTAAAACATCAGTACTTCAGCAGATGTACAAGCTGGATTTAGAAAAGGTAGAAGCACCAGAGATCAAATTGCCAACATCCATTGGATCTTAGAAAAAGAGAGAATTCCAGAAAAACATCTACTTTCTGCTTCATTAGCTACACTAAAGCTTTTGTCTGCATCTATCACAACAAACTGGAGGATTCTTAAAGAGATGAGAATATCAGCCCACTTTACCTGTCTCCTGAAACGTCTGAATGCAGGTCAAGAAGAAACAATCGGAGCCAGACACAGAACAATGGACTGGCTCAGAATTGGGAAAGGAGTACGTCAAGGGTGTATATTGTCACCCTGCTTATTTAACTTATATGCAGAGTACACTGTGTGCAATGCCAGGGTGGATGAAGCACAAGCTGGAATCAAGATTGCCGGGAGAAATATCAACAACCTCAGGTATGCAGATAATACCATTCTAATGGCAGAAAGTGAAAAAGACCTAAAGAGGCTCTTGATGAAGGTGAAAGAGGAGAGTGAAAAAGCTGGCTTAACACAACTTTCATAAAATGAAGATCATAGCATCCAGTTCCGTTACTTCATGAAACATAGATGGGGAAAAAATGGAAACAGTGACAGATTTTATTTTCTTGGGCTCCGAAATCACTGTGGACAGTGACTGCAGCCATGAATTTAAAAGATGCTTGCTCCTTGAAGGAAAAGCTATGACCAACCTAGACAGCATATTAAAAAGCAGAGACGTCACTTTGCCAACAAAGGTCCACATAGCCAAGCTACGTTTTTTCCAGTGGTCATGTGTGGGTGTGAGAGCTGGACCATAAAGAGCGCCGAGGAACTGATGCTTTCAGTCAATCTTTAGGGAAATCAGTCCTTAATGTTCATCGGAAGGACTGATGCTGAGGCTGAAACTCCAATACTTTGGCCACCTGATACGAAGAACTGACTCACTGGAAAAGACCCTGATGCTGGGAAAGACTAAAGGCAGGAGGCGAAGGGGATGACAGAGCATGAGATGGTTGGATGGCATCACTGACTTGATGGACATGAGTTTGAGGAAACTCCGGGTGTTGGTGAAGGACAGGGGGGCCTGGCGTGCTGCAGTCCATGGGTTGCAAAGAGTCGGACACGGCTGAGCGACCGAACAGCAGCAAAGCAGCGGCAGTGGGACCCCTGCCTGATCCGTGATAAGTGTGATTACATGTGTGTCACCTCAAAGGAAAGCTTTAGGTTATCGTTCTCACAGTCACACAACTTTTTTTTTCTGGAAGCTTCCCTTTTTAAATTCCTTTTGAAGACATGAAAGTCACATTTGAGAGCTTTATAATAATTATTATTTTAACATTTACAACTCATGAAATCTTCTATGAAATAAGAATAACAATTGGCTCAGAGACCAGGCATAGTTTTGTTCTTTAATCTCTGAGTCCTTTATTTGCTTTGGTGGGATGCTGTGGGCCCAAATACCTTCCTCTTCTTTACTTTAAAAATTTTTTTATTTTATATTGTAGCACAGTTGACTGAGTGACTTCACTTTCCCTTTTCACTTTCATGCACTGGAGAAGGAAATGGCAACCCACTCCAGTGTTCTTGCCTGGAGAATCCCAGGGACAGGGGAGCCTGGTGGGCTGCCGTCTCTGGGGTCGCACGGAGTCGGACATGACTGCCGAAACTCAGCAGCAGCAGCATAGTTGATTAACAATGTGTTAGTTTCAGGTGTATAGCGAAGTGATTCAGTTATACATATACATGTATCTGCTTCCAAAGTGACTCAGTGGTAAAGAACCCGCCTGCCAATGCAAGAGACGCGGGTTTGATCCCTGGGTCAGAAAGATCCCCTGAAGAAGGATGCGGCACTCCCTCCAGTATTCTTGCCCGGGAGATCCATGGTCAGAGGATCCAGGCGGGGTGCGGACCATGGGGTTGCAGGGTGGGACGCGACTGAGTATGCACATGCACACATACGTGTATCTGTTCTTTTTCAGATTCTTTCTCCGTTAAGGTCATTACAGAGTACTGAGCAGAGTTCCTTGTGCTGTACAGTGGGTCTTGTCGGTTATCTGTTTTAAGCATAATAGGGACACACAGCTTCTTTAAATATACTGACCGTCTCTCGGAGGAGCTAAATATTTCTGAGAATGTGCGTTTTACAGCTTCATCAGAACATCCTGCTTTGAGGAAAATAGAAGGCTGTTTTTCTTTCCATTGCAAGCAGAGTAACCCAGAAGGTGGCGGCAGCGTATGGCGTAAGAAGAGGGCTTGCTTGTTTGGGCTTCTTGTCGGACCAGAGAAGGCTGGGGCAGGATGTCTGCATGGAAAGTCACAGGTTCTCAAGTTCTGGTTTTGCCCCTGTGTAATTCATGTGAATAAGAGACCTACTGAGTCTCCACTTCATGTATGGAATGGGGGTTGTAATACCCGCCTCCCAGGGAGGTTAGGAGGATTAAGGGGATTAACTTCTGCAGCGGTCTCAGCACACAGGCTTGTTGTGGTTCAGTCTCTAAGTCGTGTCCTACTCTTTGCAACCCCATCAATGGCAGCACCCCAGGCTTGCCCGCCCCTCACCATCTCCCAGAGCTTGCTCAGACTCACGTCCATTGTGTTGATAATGCCATCCAGCCATCTCATCCTCTGTCATCCCCTTCTCCTCCTGCCTTCAATCTTTCCCAGCATCAGGGTCTTTTCCAATGAGTCAGCTCTTCGCATCAGGTGGCCAAAGTATTGGAGCTTCAGCTTCAGCATCAGCCCTTCCAATGAATATTCAGGGTTGATTTCCTTCAGGATGGACAGGTTCAATCTCCTTGCAGTCCAAGGGACTCTCAAGAGTCTTCTCCAACACCGCAACCTGAAACATCAGTTCCTTGGCGCTCAGCCTTCTTTATGGTCCAACCCTCACATTCGTACATGACTACTGGCAAAGCCATAGCTTTGACTATACGATGGTTAGTACTCTGTTGAGTAACCTTAATACAAGAGGCTTATCAGTAAAAGAGTGTACTGAACTAAGTGGTAGCTGAGCTATCAATCCTGACCAGTTTAGAAAGAGAGGAAATGGTTACCAGCAAAAACCAACTCCATATATTTGCTAGAGAGATTGAGAGAATCCATCCTACTTACAGAAGCCTTCCACAGGGTCCCCCAAGTAAATAACAGACTATGGTCTGCACAGGAGGGCAGAAGGAACCTCAGGCCCCGAGGTGAGCCCATGTATCAGAAAGGAGCAGGTCCCATGTTCACCAACTACCTTTGATGATTCAGACAGCATATTCTGGCTGCTGCTCCATCTTTTTGCTATTTTGAATCCATCTGATTATTTAGCAAGTATTAAAGGAAAATTGGCAGAGTTCTATGCTATTTGTGAGAAAACAGTGTAACCCTAAACCAGTGGAAAAACAATTGAAATCTAACAGTAGGTAGGCCATGATGGGGATCATCTAAAGACAGATGAAGAGCTGTGTGTGGGGAAAGGGTGATTTCTCCTTGAGAGGCTCAGGGAATCCTGCATGGAGGAGGTGGCATTTACGTTTGGGGCACGTAGGAATGGAGAGAGAGGGAGCTCTGACTCTCGGGGACCATTTGGATGATGAAAGCTGCTTGCGAGTGGGAAGTCTGGTGGGAATGAAGAAATGTAAAGAGGTAGACGTGGAAAGACACAGGAAAGAAAATCATGGCTATACCTTTTCTTTCTTTGTAAATGGAAGAAAAGATATGTAGATGTGCATCATTGTACAATTCTTTCCATGTCTTTGAGGGTTGTAACTATTTTATTTTTCTCTGTCGTTTTAAATTTAGCATAAGAAAAATCTCTCCTTTGTGCAGCTCAAAAGGTGCCAGAAAGCAAAAGGTGCTTTTTCCCAATTCCAAACTGAACTTGTTTTCATGTCTCTCATCTTGCAATGTCTTCTTTGTTAACATTTCTTGTCTGTGCTGTTCTGCCTCTGGGATCTTGTGTACTTATTATTTGTAGTTACAATATATTTATAAATATTAACAATTAAATCTAGATTTCAGTTTTTCTCCCTCTTACGCCCAAACACCCAGACATCACAGATGTACATACCCGGGTAGAGTTGTGTGTGAGTGCTAAGTTGCTTCAGTCGTGTCGACTCTTCGAACCTCTGGACTGTAGCCTGCCAGGCTCCTCTGTCTGTAAGATTCTCCAGGCAAGAATACTGGAGTGGGTTGTCACACTCTCCTCCAGGGGATCTTCCTGACTCAGGAATCGAACCCGCATGCATTATGTCTCCTGCATTGGCAGGCGGGGTCCTTACCACTAGCGTCTCCTGGGAAACCCAGATAGAGTTATACATCTTACCTAAAATCTCCAGTCTCCTTTCCAGGTCTCTGACATCCTAAATAACGTTCACATGGATCACTAAACTTCAGAAAACTCTGTTAAAAACCTCTCTGAAAGCCAGTGACTTCAGTGGCCTCCATTTTTATGAGGAAAAGGGCAGACACAGGGAGCCACATTTTCTTGACTTTTCCATGCTGAGACTCTGCCGCACCACATTTACCAATGCCTTAATCCCCAAGCCAGTGTGAGAATTATCACAGGGAAAGCAGATGGATGTGGCTCTGGAAATATTCTGCTGGTGGAGAGGTGGTTTCAGTGGGAGTAATTAAAAGGCTACTCAGGCACATACACTTTGTTATTAAACTGTGTATTGTGTGTTGGAGTATAGCCGACTGACACTGTGGTGGTAGTTTTGGGGGGACAGCAAAGGGACTCAGATGTAGGTACACATGCATCCATTCTGCCCCGCACGCCCCGCCCATCCAGGCTGCCACATAACACTGAGCAGAGTTCATGTGCAGTGGGTCTTTGTTCGTTATTCATTTTAAACGTAGCAGTGCGTACATGTCCGTCCCAAACTCCCGAACTCTCCTCCCACCCTTCCCCCTCTGGCAACCAGAAGGTGGTCTCTAAGTCTATGAGTCTATTTCTGTTTTGTAATTAAGTTTATTTGTATCAAACCTTTTTAGATTCTGCATATAAGGGATTTCATGATGTTTCTGCTTCTCTGTCTGACTTGACTCAGTATGACAATCTCTGGGTTCATCCATGTTGCTGCAGATGGCATTATTGCATTCTTTCTGATAACTGAATATGTATGTATGTACCAAATCTTCTAAGGATAATGTCCATCTGTCAATGGACATTTAGGTTGCTTCCGTGTCTTGGCGATTGTAAACAGTGCTGCAGTGAACACTGGGGTGCATGCATCCTTTTGGACCGTGTTTTCCTCCAGATACACGCCTCCTGGTGGGATTGTTGGGTCATATGGTAGCTCTATCTTTAGTTTTCTAAGGAACCTCCATATTGTTCCCCACAGTGGCTGTACCAATTCACATTCCCACCAATAGTGTAGGAGGGGTCCCTTCTCTCCAACATTTCCTATTTGCGGATTTTTTGATGATAGCAATTTTGACTGGTGTGAGGTGATATCTCATTGTAGCTTTAATTTGCATTTCTCTAATAATTAGAATGCTGAACATCTTTTCATGCAGGCACATACACTTTGAAACACATATTTGTTTGGGGTCTAACATTTTCAGCAGTGGTAAAGGTTCTCTCCTTGACCGAGTGCTGCAAGCCTCCCCTGAATGTTTCAACAAACGCTGCACATTTGGACCACCATGTTTGTCTCTGCATTGTCCAATTTTAACAAAAATCCCGCTAAGTTACTTTAGCCATAATTCCCCACCCTCCCGATCTGATCACCTTCCTTGTCTAATCAGCTTTCTCATCCTCCACTACCTCCCACGTGATGTCTGATCAGCCTGGCTGCCTTCCGCAAGAATCCCATTAGGGCAGGTTAGCCAGGATGCCTCCTTACACTAATGGTTTCCTTTGTAATTTTCTTGTTGGGAAATAAATGTTTGTCTTCAAGGATTGTGAATTTCCTCAGGCAGTTTCACAGTTGCGGGGAGATTCCTGAAGACACAGGTGTTGGCAGGAGCCCTTGGATCGGAAGGGTCATGTAGGTGAGAGTGAAGGAGGGCTCGGCAGGGTGATGACTAAGGCAGATGATGGAGTTCTCGTAAGGTCTACACTGGCTCCATCAGAAAATCCTACTTGCTTGACCTTCAGAGTTTTCAACAGTCTTGCTGCCTCCACCATGACCACCCGAAGTCATGTCTTCATTATTTCTGCTGTAGTCACTTCTTAACTGGGCTCCATGTTTTTGTCCTCAACCCTCTTTAGTCTGTTCGGAAACAGTAGCACCTACAATGCCATTAAAACTTGCATAATTAGTCCATTTTTCAAAGTCCTCCAAGTGCAGCTCATCTTACATATTGTGACAGCCAAAATCCCTACAATGGTTTAAAAAGTCCTAGTGAGCTGATCTTATGACCTGGTTTTCTCTCTGACCCCTCACCTTGCTTCCTCTCATCGAATTACAAAGTCTTTCTCGCTGTTTCTTGGATACTCTGGGCACATCTCCCACCCCAAACTTAGGGCTTTTGCACGTCTGATTTGTGGGCTGATAGTTATATCACAACATGAACATTTTTCTAATTTCAAAAATTTTAAGACCTATAATTTACCTTCAGAAAAGGAGAGAAACAAAAACCCTCCCATCATCTGTCAGCAGTAAACAAATGAAATATGGATATATGGAAAAATAAGTGGAAATATGTTTTCCACTTCATCCCAACTCTTTTAAGTATTTGTGCATCTTCTGAAGCAGCTTCAAAGGTTTCTGTTTTAGGAAGTCAGGTTGTCAGGACATAAAAAATGAGTCAGTTGTTTTCTTAACCTATTATCCAACGATCTGAGCAGCAACAAAATGACTGTGAGGCAGTATTCATTTATTGACTTTTTAGTTTTAAAATTTAATTTGTTTATTTTTGGCTGCCCTGGGTCTTCCTGCTTTACTTGGGCTTTCTCTAGGTGCGTAGTGGGAGGGCTATCCTTTGCTGTGGTGTGCGGGCTTCTTATCATGGCAGCTTCTCTTGTCGTGGCTTCTGGGCTCTAGAGTCCAAAGGGACTCTCTAGAGTCTTCTCCAGCACCACAGTTCAAAAGCATCAATTTTTCGGCGCTCAGCTTTCTTTATAGTCCAACTCTCACATCTATACATGACCACTGGAAAAATCATAGCCTTGATTAGATGGATCTCTGCTGACAAAGTAATGTCTCTGTTTTTTTAATATGCTGTCTAGTTTGGTCATGACTTTCCTTAAAAGGAGTAAGCGTCTTTTAATTTCATGGCTGCAATCACCATCTGCAGAGATTTTGGAGCCCAGAAAAATAGTCAGCCACTGTTTCCCCATCTATTTGCCATGAAGTGATGGGACTGGATGCCATGATCTTCGTTTTCTGAATGTTGAGCTTTAAGCCAATTTTTTCACTCTCCTCTTTCACCTTCATCAAGAGGCTTTTAGTTCCTCTTCACTTTCTGCCTTAAGGGAGGTGTCATATGCATATCTGAGGTTATTGATACTTCTCCCGGCAATCTTGATTCCAGTCTGTGCTTCCTCCAGCCCAGCATTTCATGATGTACTCTGCATATAAGTTAAATAAGCAGGGTGCCAATATACAGCCTTGATGTACTCCTTTTCCTATTTGGAACCAGTCTGTTGTTCCATGTCCAGTTCTAACTGTTGCTTCCTGACTTGCATATAGGTTTCTCAAGGGGCAGGTCAGGTGGTCTGGTATTCCCATCTCTTTCAGAATTTTCCGCAGTTTATTGTGATCCACATAGTCAAAAGCTTTGGCATAGTCAATAAATCAGAAGTAGATGTTTTTCTGGAACTCTCTTGCTTTTTCAATGATCCAGTGGATATTGGCAATTTTATCTCTGGTTCCTCTGCCTTTTCTAAAACCAGCTTGAACATCTGGAAGTTCATGGTTCACGTATTGCTGAAGCCTGGCTTGGAGAATTTTGAGCATTACTTTACTAGCGTGTGAGATGAGTGCAATTGTGTGGTAGTTTGAGCATTCTTTGGCACTGCCTTTCTTTGGGATTGGAATGAAAACTGAGCTTTTCCAGTCCTGTGGCCACTGCTGAGTTTTCCAAATTTGCTGACATATTGAGTGCAGCACTTTCACAGCATCGTCTTTCAGGATTTGAAATAGCTCAACTGGAATTCCATCACTTCCACTAGCTTTGTTCATAGTGATGCTTCCTAAGGACCATTTGACTTCACATTCCAGGATGTCTGGCTCTAGGTAAGTGATCACACTATCATGATTATCTGGGTAGTGAAGATCTTTTTTGTACAGTTCTTCTGTGTATTCTTGCCACCTATTCTTAATACCTTCTGCTTCTGTTAGGTCCATACCATTTCTGTCCTTTATTGAGCCCATCTTTGCATGAAATGTTCCCTTGGAATCTCTAATTTTCTTGAAGAGATCTCTAGTCTTTCCCATTCTGTTGTTTTCCTCTATTTCTTTGCACTGATCGCTGAGGAAGGCTTTCTTATCTCTCCTTGCTGTTCTTTGGAACTCTGCATTCAAATGGGAATATCTTTCCTTGCCTCCTTTGCTTTTCGCTTCCCTTTTTTCACAGCTATTTGTAAGGCCTCCTTAGACAGCCATTTTGCTTTTTTGCATTTCTTTTTCTTGGGGATGGTCTTGATTCCTGTCTCCTGTATAATGTCACAAAGTTCCGTCCATAGTTCATCAGGCACTCTGTCTATCAAATCTAGTCCCTTAAGTCTATTTCTCACTCCCACTGTATAATAAGAGATTTGATTTAGGTCATACCTGAATGGTCTAGTGGTTTTCTCCACTTTATTCAATTTCAGTCTAAATTTGTCAATAAGGAGTTCATGGTCTGAGCCACAGTCAGCTCCTGGTCTTGTTTTTGCTGACTGTATAGAGCTTCTCCATCTTTGACTGCAAAGAATATAATCAATCTGATTTCGGTATCGACCATCTGGTGATGTCCATGTGTAGAGTCTTCTCTTGTGTTGTTGGAAGTGGATATTTTCTATGGCCAGTGTGTTCTCTTGGCAGAACTCTATTAGTCTTTGCCCTGCTTCATTCGGTACTCCAAGGCCAAATTTGCCTGTTACTCCAGGTGTTTCTTGACTTCCTACTTTTGCATTCCAGTCCCCTATAATGAAAAAGACATCTTTTGGGGGTGTTAGTTCTAAAAGGTCTTGTAGGTCTTCATAGAACCGTTCAACTTCAGCTTCTTTAGCTTTACTGGTTGGGGCACAGGCTTGGATTACCGTGATATTGAGTGGTTTGCCTTGGAAACAAACAGAGATCATTCTGTCATTTTTGGGATTGCATCCAAGTATTGCATTTTGGACACTTTTGTTGACTATGATGGCTACTCCATTTCTTGTAAGGGATTCCTGCCCACAGTAGTAGATATAATGGTCATTGAGTCAAATTCACCGATTCCAGTCCATCTTAGTTTGCTGATTCCTATAATGTTGATGTTCACTCTTGCCATCTCCTGTTTGACCACTTCCAATTTGCCTTGATTTATGGACCTGACACTCCAGGTTCCTATGCAATATTGCTCTTTACAGCATCGGACCTTGCTTCTATCACCAGTCACATCCACAACTGGGTGTTGTTTTTGCTTTGGCTCCATCCCTTCATTCTTTCTGGAGTTATTTCTCCACTGATCTCCAGTAGCATATTGGGCACCTACTGACCTAGGGAGTTCTTCTTTCAGTATCCTATCATTTTGCCTTTTCATACTGTTCATGGGGTTCTCAAGGCAAGAATACCAAAGTGGTTTGCCATTCCCTTCTCCAGTGGACCACATTCTGTCGGACTCCCCACCATGACCTGTCCGTCTTGGGTGGCCCCACAGGCATGGCTTAGTTTCATTGAGTTAGACAAGGATGTGGTCCATGTAATCAGATTGGCTAGTTGTCTGTGATTGTAGTGTCCGTCTGTCTGCCCTCTGATGCCCCCTCTCAGCACCTACTGTCTTACTTGGGTTTCTCTTACCTTGGACGTGGGGTATCTCTTCATGGCTGCTCCAGCAAAGTGCAGCCGCTGCTCCTTACCTCGGACGTGGGGTAGCTCCTCTCGGCCATGCTTCCTTTGTGGCTCAGACAGAACTCCTCGGTGACATCCATATTCAAGCTTTGCTAACTTCAGGGCACCTTCTTTCAACCACTAAAGTGTGGGCTTTGGAAAGGAAGACCTTCAGCAAATAGTTACTTAATTTATTCATAGTCTAAAGTCAGAGGAGGAACTTCTTTTGGATATATTTACTTCCTCAAGATGTGAAAACCTGATAGAATGCAAACGCACAAACTGCGTTATTTTCTAATGTATCTCATCTCCCTTCCTGTGAACAGTGTAGGAATGCAGAGAGAATGTCTGTGTATATATTTTGCTTTTTTTTTTAATCGAAAAATTTGTTTAGATAAGTGTAGATTCCCATGTAGTTGTAAGAGATAGCAAGAGAGACCCCACTGTAACTCATTTTGCTGCAGTGACCATTTCACAATATTCATGTATATCCACACATCAAGTTGTACATCTTAAATATATGCCATTTGCATTTGTCAATTGCAACTCAATAGAGCTGAAAAAACCCCATAGCTATCCAATGTGATAAAATTATCTGAGTGAATTGGATTCCATTTTCTTTATTTCTTCCAAGGCTGTAGGTGACATTCATTTCTCTAGCTATCTACTCAATGTCTCTACTTCTTTTGTAATATAAAATCCATTTTAAAATTATTATTGCATGCTGTTCAGAACATTTGTAAGTCATATGTTTCTTAGTGGGGCTTTCCTGGTGGCTCAGAGGTAAAGAATCTGCCTGCCAATGAAGGAGATGCAGGTTCGATCCTTGGGTTGAGAAGATTATCTGGAGACAGAAATGGAAACCCATTCCAGTATTCTTGCCTGGAGAATCCCATGAATGGAGGAGCCTGGCGGCCTATAGTCCATGGGGTCCTAAAGTGTAGGAC
Source organism: Bos indicus (assembly GCF_029378745.1). Lineage (NCBI taxonomy): Eukaryota > Metazoa > Chordata > Mammalia > Artiodactyla > Bovidae > Bos > Bos indicus. Next base: position 83,243,565 of record NC_091774.1, on the reverse strand, counting down.
ATGACTTAGTGACTAAACAACAATAACAGCAAGAACAATGTATCTTAGTAGACTTTAAAAATTAATCAGAAATCCTTTAATAAATATATATTATTGGTGCACAAAGACTTTCAAAGATGGTGAAATGGAGTGAGCTATCAGTCTATGCAGTCAGAAGGCCCTAGTCTTCCCCTCAGTCTCCGCATGGCTGCCTTCATCTCCTGGTTCCTCAGGGTGTAGATCAGGGGGTTCAGTAGAGGGGAGATGACAGTGAAGGTCACAGAGATGGCCTTATCGGTGGGGAGGACAGTGAAGGGCCGGGCATAGACGTAGATGCAGGGCACGAAGTGCAGGGTGACCACCGTGATGTGGGCGGTGCAGGTGGAGATGGCTTTCCCCCTGCTCTCCCCAGCCTGAGACCTTATTAGTAATAATATGACCATATATGATACAAGGAGGAAGACGAACCACAGGGTGGTGAGCAGTCCGCTGTTGGAAATCATCAGGAGCTCAAGGACAGCAGTGTCTGTGCAGGCGAGTGTGAGGACCTGGGGGCCATCGCAGTAGAAAGTGTCCAGGACATTGGGTCCACAGAAGGGGAGGGGTAGTAACAGGGAGATCTGCACGATGGAGTGGACAAAGCCCCCTGCCCAGGAGGCCACGATGAGGGCAGTGCACCGCCCCCGACTCATGATGGTCACGTAGTGCAAGGGCTTAGTGATGGCCACGTAGCGGTCAAAGGCCATCAGCGACAAAGAAAATACATCCACCCCTCCAATAAGATGGAAGAAAAACATCTGGGTGAAGCAGCCGTTGAAGGAGATGGCTTTTCTCTGGACCAGAAGGTCCGCCAGGACCTTGGGGGCTGTGATGGAAGAAAAGCTGATGTCGGCAACAGACAAATTCCGGAGCAAAAAGTACATGGGGGTGTGAAGGCGAGAGTCCCGGGTCACCGTGACCATGATGAGGAGGTTTCCCAGCAGAGTGGTGACGTACACCAAAAGGAGGAAGAGAAATAAGACCAAGCTCAGTTCTTGATTCTGGGTCAGGCCGAGGAAAATAAATTCTTTCACCCTGGTGCCGTTTCCCAGCTCCATGGACTCATCCTCTTTCTGTCTGTTTTGTTTGAAGCTACTTCATATGAAAGTGCTCAGCTATTTATCTTGTTTTCTTCTTAAACACTGTGAATGCAATTCAGAACTTTCCCCATGTGGCCGTAGTGTTTACAATTGGTTGAGTTGTCCAAATTTTTAAGATTGCACTCAGTTTAGTGATCCATTCAAATCATCATATGTGAAGCCATTCAACAATTCATTTCCTGTAAACCTGTTTTTGGAAGGAATAAACATTTGTGTTAAGTAGTGACCTTTACTTCATGGGAAGTAGATGGGGAAACAGTGGAAACAGCGTCAGACTTTATTTTTTGGGGGCTCCAAAATCACTGCAGATGGTGACTGCAGCCATGAAATTAAAAGACGCTTACTCCTTGGAAGGAAAGTTATGACAAACCTAGATAGAATATTAAAAAGCAGAGACATTACTTTGCCAACAAAGGCCTGTCTAGTCAAGGCTATGGTTTTTCCAGTAGTCATGTATGGATGTGAGAGTTGGACTGTGAAGAAAGCTGAGCGCCGAAGAATTGATGCTTTTGAACTGTGTTGTTGGAGAAGACTCTTGAGAGTCCCTTGGACTGCAAGGAGATCCAACCAGTCCATTCTAAAGGAGATCAGTCCTGGGTATTCTTTGGAAGGAATGATGCTAAAGCTGAAACTTCAGTACTTTGGCCACCTCATATGAAGAATTGACTCATTGGAAAAGACTCTGATGCTAGGAGGGATTGGGGGCAGGAGGAGAAAGGAACGACAGAGGATGAGATGGCTGGATGGCATCATTGACTCGATGGACATGAGTTTGAGTGAACTCCAGGAGTTCGTGATGGACAGGGAGGCCTGGCGTGCTGCAATTCATGGGGTTGCAAAGAGTTGGACACGACTGAGCGACTGAACGAACTGAGTGACCTTTACACAATCTATTTTATTTAATTAATTTATTTTATTTTTAAAATGTTATTTTTAATTTCACACACATTTCTTGATATCAGAAGCTGTCTAAAGTATTTTCCTGTATTCAAACCGTATCTTTGTATTCAGATATAAGTAAGACATGGCTCCAGCCATTGGGGACTTAAGAATCTACAAGTTTAATATTCATAGTAGCAAAATATTCTGCTGACTTCTTGTTTAAAAAAGATGTCATCTGTTTCTCATTGGGCTTCCCTGGTAGCTCAGCTGGTAAAGAGTCTGCCTGCAATGCAGGAGATAGCAGTTCCAGTCCTAGGTCAGGAAGATCCGCTGGAGAAGGGATAGGCTACCCACTCCAGTATTCTTGGGCTTCCCTGGTGGCTCAGATGGTAAAGAATTCTCCTGCAATGAGGGAGACCTGGGTTTGATCCCTGGGTTGGGAAGATCCCCTGGAGAAGGGAAAGGCTACCCACTCCAGTATTCTGGCCTGGAGAATTCCATGGATGTTTAGCCCATGGGGTCACAAAGAGTCGGACATGACTGAGCCACCTTCACTTTATATTAGCAAGTTTCAATTTCATATTAGGAAATATTCTGCTGACTTCTTGCTTTAAAAAAGCTGTCATCTGGTTCTCATTACAATGTTGCTGTCCATGAGTCAGTTTCCTTGCTCTTGGCTTTTACGGAGGGACTTCTTAAATCTGCGGCTGCTATTTTGTGTAGATAACTTGTCATTGCAATTACTTTATACTAATGAGATAACTTACTTCCTAATTCTTTAAAACATTTAAAATTTGCTATTGGAAAACAGCTTGAAACTGTGCAAATCCAAATCTCAAATGGTATCATAATTTTTTTATTTTGGTAAAAACGGAAATGTAAGAGCTCCCTTCTTAACAAGAGTTTCAAGTGCACAGCGCAGTACTGCCGGCCGTGGCCGCGGTCGTGCGCAGCAAACTCTAGAACATATTCATCTTGTGTAACTGACATGTTCTTGCTCTAATCTGGGGGAGATGGTAGAGACACTGGCCTAGTTCTGAGCGGTGGTCCAGACTGTATCAGGCACGCTCTCCTCTGCCTCTTCTTCTGTGGATGAAAGATAAAAGGGTGGAGTGTTCGTATAGCAGGCAGGGATACTCGTATCATCAGCATTTTTACATAAGCTGTTACTAATAATCTTTAGGAAATTTTATAATTATCATTTGTTCCTCGTTAGCTAGTGACCATTTGTTGCAATCTTCAAATGCATACAGATAAAACTAACACCACCTTGTAAAGCAAGTATATTCCAGCTTAAAAATTACAGGTATACAAAAACCCCAATGTATATAGATACATTGCACCACATTGTCAAAGTGTCTACAGGTTAACAAAATTGATGGTACGTGTAAATTGATGAACATACATAAATTCAGCATGATACAAAGTGAAATGTGTTATGAGGAGAGAAGTAGTAGATTTGGGGGGGGATAAGAGATATGATAGGAGATGTCATGATTTTCAGTAGTAACAAAACTACTATTTTTAAGATCTTACTATATGTGAAGAGTTACCAAAAGTTTATTTATCATCATCTTTTAGTAAGTACTAATATTATTCTTGGTTCTTACATGGAATATGTTATGAATCTATGTCTGGTTAAAGGGAATAAAGAGATGGAAATAGGATGGAAAGAAATACTATCCATTTTTTTTACCTTGAACTTGGGCAAACTCCAGGAGATGGTGAAGGACAGGGAGGCCTGGTGTGCTGCAGTCCATGGGGTTGCAAAGACTGGGCGACTGAACAACAATAAGAAAATATATGTGTGTGTGTGTGTGTGTGTACATATAAGATGAATATATAACAATAATTTTGTATAACAAGAATGTGTGATAAAGTATGTCTGAAGATAAGCCACTTGGCGGAAAGGGCTCTGAAAATCACGCTGAATGGACCATATCTCTGCATTCCTCTTAACACAACATCTCTCTTCCCACTGGTTACCACCCACCTTTGTCTCTAGCACTGAGAAGACCATCTTGGCTCTGAAATATTTAATTTAACTGAGAAATATGAAAGTCAAAGTATTTATACAAAATCAAGACGGACACCTCAATTTCATTCTCGTGACCTTAACTTTAGCTAGAAGTTGAATGTCTTTACCTAATTCCTTTGATCCTGAAACTCCAAGTGTGAATTGTATGCCATTAGGTAAGTGCAGAATAAGATACTGGTGACATTAATTCTTGAAAAATTTGTTTCTGATGGTCAAGCTCTTTGGAGGACTAAATATCTTAGTGTCTTTTCTCTCTTTTCAGGAGAGAAAGGGCAGATTCAAAGAATCACATCTTCAAGGCTCTTTCGTTGTGTCTAATGAACAAACCCATCAGCTCTGATCTCATATAAGAGCTGGAAAGGGAATATTATTGGACTAGCAAGGGAAAGTCAAATGTGTGATTGTGTTGTTGGTGATGAATTTTCAATGGGAGTTATTAAAATGTCACCAGGACATGCACATGTACACACACACATGCACACACACACACACACACATGAATTTTAATTAGTGTCCAAATTATTTAGAGGCAGTAGATGAAACTTATGCCTTAATACACCATTCAATCAGACCTTTGTTAAAACATGCCAAGTTCTGTGCCCGAGAGACTGCAAGCGTTCCATTTCTAGGACTTACAAAGCTCAGAGGACCATATACAAGTGAGTTTTAATTAGATGGCCAAAGAGCTGGAAGAAGACAACTGGACAAATCTCGTTTTTACAATTCCAGTTTCTAATTACACACAGGATGATTATAGCCCTGTATTGTTTCAATTTACACTTGTACAGAAAGAATAGTTGAGTGAGGCATGGAGAATGCCACTGATTATGTGATGATGTCAAAAGGTGACGAGGGTTTATGCTGAAAACGGAAGATTCTTAACAGAGAACTGACAAGATTGGTCTTTGGGGATATCTCTTGCAGCAGTAGAAATATGACTGAAGAAGAGCAATAGAAAACTATGTATTCATTATCAGGAGTATGTAGATATTAATACTTGGACACATTAATTTCAGTTCAATTAAAAAAATCAAGCCCATAGAGTTGTAACATAGGGGAATTTTCATATTTGAATTTTTCCTGTTTTTGAGATTCATCCATGTTATTGCATGTACCGATTGTTCCTGTTTGTTGCTGAGTGGTATTAGATTATTCGTGTATATATACACCACAGTTTGATTATCTAATTATGTTAAATGATGTTTGAGTTGTATCCAATTTTTGGCTCTTACGGGTAAATGTTGGCTATCAATATTTGTGCAAGTGTTTTTGTGTACCTAGTTTTTCATTTCTCTTGGGTAAGTACCTGGAGGTGTAAGGGCAGTTATACGCTAAGTACACGTTTACTCTTACTGGAAAGCGTGTTTATTGTATGTTCATTTGACCTTGCCGATAGCAGCGCTCCAGTGGGCCCAGGTTCTCCTCAACAATGTTTTTTTCTCTTTTTTTAATTTTTTGGTGTATAGTTGCTTTAAAACGTTGTGTTAGTTTTTGCTGTAGAGTGAATGGATGTGCCATACAGGTACACATATCCCCTGCCTTTTGGACTTCCTCACATGCATCCAGTAGACTTCCCTGTGCTACACAGGTCGTTCTCATTCATCTTCTGTTTTATGCAGAGTGTCAGCAGTGTACACGGCCAGTCTCAATATCCCAATTCCTCCTCCCCTTCCCTCCCTGATTGCCATACATTTGTGCTCAGAGTCTGTGTGTCTGTTTCTGCTTTGCAAGACAATGTTACTTTAACTATTTGGAGGTGTGTGTGTGTGGTGGTATCTCGTTATCGTGTTGATTTGCATTTCTGATGACTAGTGATGCTGAACATCTTTTCAAGTAATTACTGAGGATTCATATAATTCATTTTGTGGAGTGTTTTCATGTTTACTGCTATTTAAATTGTTTTACGCTTTTATTATTTCTTTAGTACCTATTTTGAGTTTAGCGATTCTCTGCATTGAGAAAGATTCTGTCTTTGAGCAAACCCTATTCAGTCTGAGTTCTTTTCCAGTGATGCTTTGGCTTTTGAATTTTCATCTCTGCATTTTCTTAATATTAGCCAGGACTCTGCTAAGTCAGTTTAGCCAGACTCTTCCATCTTTCACATCTGATCACCTTTGCTATCTGAATGGGTTTCTCACTCTCTACCATCCACCCCCAAGTGACATCAAATCACCCAGGACTGCCTTCAGAGACAATTCTCTGAGGTCAAGTTAGCCAGTGTTGTTCCTGATGTTTCTTTTTAGTAATCTTCCATCTCCTGCCATTCCGCAGCTCCAACCCTGCTCCCTGGCTGTAATTTCCTGCTCTTCCACGCTGTATTCAGAGTTGAGCCCAATTTCTCTCCCCTATTGTAAAATTTCATCACTATGGTCCTTACAGACTATCATGACACCCTCTTGTTTAATAAAGGTTTTCTTAGTGTTCTATAACAAGTGCCATGAATAATTTTCTCTTTAACAATAAAGTTTGGATACAAGTCCTTTTTTAGAAATGTCTATTGGAAATAGTTTTGCCTACAACTCTCTTTTAATTTTCTTAATGATGTACTTGGAAAATTATAAATTTAAAATTTTGAAGTCAATATTTGTTAAGATCTTTATGTCTTTTCTAAAAAATCCTTGCCTACCCCAAGATTGTAAACATTCTTGTCCAATATTTTCTTTCGGAAGTTTAATAGTTTGAGCTTTTATGTTTGTCTTTAATAGATTTCAAGTTAATTTTTTGTATAGTTGTGAGGTAAGGATGAAGGTTAATTTCTTCCCTATGTGGACGTCTGGTTTTTTCCACCACAGTTTGCTGAAAAATTTATTATTTACTCTCTTCCAGATTGATTTATCTTGGCACCTTTATTTAAATTCATTTGACTGTGTATATATCTACATATATACACATACATACATACATACATATGTGTGTGTATGTTTGTGTGCCCATTTATGGGCTCTCTATGTTTTTCCAATGATTTGTTTCTATCTTCATGCCCATTTTTTAAACGATATTGATGATTGAACTGTATAATAGTTCTTGAATTCAGGTAGAAGAAGTTCTCCAAATTTGTTTTCTTTACAAAACTGTTTTGGGTATTCAGATTCTTTGCATTTGCTTAAAACTATTATAATCAACTTAACAAAAAAGAAGTCCTGCTGGAATTTGGCAATTTGCAAGGCAATGCAGTTTGCCTCAAATTGCATTGAACCTATTGATTAATTTGGGAGAGAATTGAAGTCTTCACAATATTGAGTTTTCCAATCTGTGAATATAATATACATCTCCATTTTTAAAGACTTCTTTATTTTCTGTAGCAATTTTTTGGTTTAGTTTTCAGTGTACATGTGTGTTAATGAGGGATTTTGATCTAGTCTTTGAGATTCTTATAGTCTTTGGTTTTGCTATCAGAGTTAGGTTGTTCTTAGAAACTGAGTTGAGAAGTGGTCCCTCCTATTTTTTGAAGCAGTTCTGTAGTAATGTTACTATTTCTTCCTTAAATTTTTGTTAGAATTTACATATGAAGCTAACTAGGCTTAGAGTTTTCTTCATAGGAAGGTTTTAAAATTTAAAATTTCAATTTATTTGCAAACCAAAACCACAAGGAGATGTCACCTCATTTGTTTATCTAAATAGTCAACATTTGGCATGTGGTCATTATATTCCCTTAATATCCTCCTAACGTTTGTGCGATCTGTATGAGCTGCCTTATTTCATTACTGATACTGATAATTTCTCCCCTTTTTTCTTGACTGGTTATCTACACCTTTATCACTTTTGTTGATCTTCTCAAAGCATCCTATTTTAGTGTCATCTGATACTTGTCAGGATGGCTGTCATGAAAAAGTCTACAAATATCAAATGCTGGTGAGGATGTGGTGGAAAGGAACCCTCCTAACCTTTTGGTGTCATTGATTTTCTCTATTGTGTAGTCATTTCCTATTTTGTTGACTTTTAAAAATATTTATTTATTTTTAATTGATGATTGCTTTACAATATTGGTTTTATTTCTGTCATACATCAGCATGAATTAACCATAGGTGTACATATGTCCCCTCCCTCTTGTATCTCCCTCCCTCCTTCTGCCCATTCCCACCCCTCTAGATTATTACAGAGCCTCAATTTAAGTTCCTTGAGTCATACAACAAATTCCCATTGGCTATCTATTTACATTTGCTACTGCATATGCATCCATGCTACACTCTCCATTCACCTCACCCTCTCCCTCTTCTCCCCCACCCTTGTCCATAAGTATGTTCTCTATGTCTGTGTGTCCATCGCTGCTCTGCAAACAGACTCACCAGTACCATTCTAGATTCCATATATATGCGTTAATACATGATATTTGTTTCTTTCTGACTTCACTCTGTGAAGTAGGCTCTAGGTTCATCCACCTCATTAGAACTGACTCAAATGTGTTCCTTTTTATGGCCGAGTAGTATTGCATTGCACACATGTACCACAGCTTCTTCACCCATTCATCTGTTGATGGACGTCTAGGTTGCTTCCATGTCTTGGCTATTGTAAACAGTGCTGCAATGAACTTTGGGGTACATGTGTCTTTTTCAGTTTTGGTTTCTTCAGGGTATATGCCTAAAAGTGATATTGCTGGGTCCTATGGTGGTTTTATTTCTAGTTTTTTAAGGAATCTCCATACGGTCTTCCATAATCACTGTATTGATTTCCATTCCCAGCAGCATTGTGGGAGGGTTCCCTTTTCCAGCTCTTGTTGTTTGTGGAGTTTTTGATTTTTTGTCTTTACATTATTGTTTTAGTTCTTTAACTTGCTTTGATTTTTAATTTTATCATTTCCTTGAAAAAATTGAAATGTTGGAAGCTAGATTACTGATTTTAGAGTATCTTTCTTTTCTAGTGTAAGCAGTGAAATTATAAATGATTTCTTAGCTTTATTCATTCCACAAATTGGGATATGGTGATTTCATTATGATTTAGTTCAGAATACTATCTTGTGACTTTTTTCTTTGACATCTGCATTATTTAGAAGTGTCTGGATGAATTTAGTCTTAAACATCATGCTGACCTTTTTACAGATGGGAATTAAGGAGTTGGTAAGCCATGGCATATAAAGGCATTAAAACTAACTGTCACATATTATTGATTGCAGTAATTTTCCTAGTAAAACAAGTGCCTTGTATCACTAGGTGGTGACCATAGTTGATTGAATCAATATTATAGCGACTGTAGAGGAAGAGGTAATTTACACTAAGGAAATGAAAAGCTTAGTTTTATGTTCCCAGATCAAGGTGAAGTACAAGTTCTAGAGACCTTCTTAGAAGCGTTGAACTTCTTATTTCTTGCTGACATAGGACTGATCTCACTGAGATCAGACCCATAATTTAATTATGTTAAGTGCATTCGTCACTCAGTCACCTCTGACTGCAGCCCCATGGGCTGTAGCTTACCAGGCTCCTCTCTCCATGGAATGCTTCAGGCAAGAATACTGGAGCGGGTAGCCATTCCCTTCTCTAGGGGATTTTTTTGTCCAGGGAGTGAACCTGGGTCTCCTGCATTTCAGGCAGATTCTTTACTGCCTTAGCCACTAGGGAAGCACAATTTAATAATACAGATTGCTAAATTACATATGTAGTTGAATTCAGAGCCTCTCCGTGTCTCTCATGGGAAAAAATAGGGAATTTATTGGAATGGATATAGGAGGCAGCACTTAATAAATCGCTTCTGTTTACCATTACATGTTTTTTACATTAACTTTTTATTTATTAAAAAAATCTTTCTTTTCCTCATATATTTATGAGTTTGATCATGAATTGGTATAGAATATTGTCAAATGCTTCCACATTTAGTGAGATAACTTTTTTTTCTTTAATCTGAATGTGGAGAAATACATTCACAGAGTATCCTGGTGCTTTGTTAGCATGATAGAGACATTAGACAATTGTATTTCATTTATGGCTTCTGCTCTAAGTGGATTATAAAAACACTCATGTTATATAACTATGCATCTCTTTTTACCCTTATTTTTTACTTATTTTCCTGAAACTCAGAAAACACTATGGTGTGGTGGGGAACTTTCATTAATCTTCAAACACCAAAGTTGAATGGTAGCTTGAAATAGAAATTAAATTGTTACACAAAAATTAAAGAATGCTATGTCTTTTTTTGTATGCCTAAATTATAGGATGATATTGGTATCAGATTCAGAAAATAATCTCAGTTTCAACAGGAAGAACTCTTGGTAGCTGTGAAAAAATATTAAGTAAACAAATAAAAATACGACTGCAGAATTACATAAAATAACAGTTTCAGTTTATTCGAAGTTTTAGCATAAATATGCACAAGGTAGCCTCACATGTTTTTGTCTTTTATACAGTCTCACTGACTATTGTGTAAGAGACAACGTTCAGGTGGTCCTAAGATGGCAGAGGAATAGGATGGGGAGACCACTTTCTCCCCCACAAATTCATTGAAAGATTATTTGAACGCTGAGCAAATTCCACAAAACAACTTCTGAACGCTGGCAGAGGACACCAGGTACCCAGAAAGACAGCCCAATCTCTTTGAAAGGAGGTAGGACAAAATATCGGAGAAGGCAATGGCACCCCAGTCCAGTACTCTTGCCTGGAAAATCCCATGGATGCAGGAGCCTGGAAGGCTGCAGTCCATGGGGTTGCTGAGGGTCGGACATGACTGAGTGACTTCCCTTTCACTTTTCACTTTCATGCATTGGAGAAAGAAATAGCAACCCACTCCAGTGTTCTTGCCTGGAGAATCCTGGGGACAGGGGAGCCTGGTGGGCTGCCATCTATGGGATCGCACAGAGTCGGACATGACTGAAGTGACTTAGAAGCAGCAGCAGGACAAAATTTAAAAGATAAAAAGAGAGACGAAAGAGTTAGTGATGGAGACCTGTCCCAGGGAGGGAGTTGTGAAGGAGGAGAAGTTTCCAAACACCAGGAAACCCTCTCACTTGAGGATCTGTTGGGGAGTTTTGGAATTTTGGAGGGCAACATAACCGGGAGGGGGGTAAAAAAAAAAAAAAAACCCACAGATTACGCGCCTAGTTGCAACTCCCAGTGGAGACCGCCAGCAGTGAGTGGGGTTGAACAGGGAGGCACGGGCTGCGTACTTAGGGTGGGCGCTGGGCCTGAATGCCCTGAGGACAATCTGAGGGAGCAAACATGAGATAGCCAGAGAGAGAGAGAGAGAGGGAAAAAAAGAGTCAGAGAGAGAACTTTTCCACAAGAGCCTGGCCTGCTCACAGGATAAGGACTGAGCAAACACCAGAGGAGAGCTAGCTAGCTGTGGACCAGCCCCTCCCCCCAATCCGCCTGCCAGAGGCAGAGAGGCAGGCGGGCGGCAGCCAGAGCTGGAAGGCGAGGGGCAATCTCTGCCCCAGAGATGGCATCCTCCACCAAACTGTGAGCAGGCTTTCAGTTACTAACCAAGTCTTCCTGGGATCTTGGACAGTTTACATCCGCCAGGAGAGTCACAGTCAGAAATCAGCCTCCCAGAGGAGACACACAGCACACTTGAGATGATGCTCTTGCTGGCACACCCAGGAAACCGGGAGGCTGGGATGGGGGAGGTGATAAGACCCACCGCCAAACTGGGAGAGTGCACTCGCCAAGCACCTGGTTGCCTGAGCTGCTCAAACCTGGGAGGGGCACAAAACACAGGCGCAACAGAGTCTGTGCCTTTGTGGAGTACCCGAGAACCTGAGCCTGAGCGGCTTAGACCCGGGAAGTGCGCACAGCCCAGGGCCCATTTTAGATAGTACCCCTGCAGAGCAACCTGGAGCCTGAGCAGTGTAGACCAGGAAAGCACACACGCCGTGAGCGGGGGCAAACCCGGTGTGGCCCAGACGCTGTGAGCACTCCCCACACATGCCAGTGATCTTTGTTTGCAGTGTTTCTCCCTCCCCACAGCACAAATGAACAAGTTAGCCTAAATAAGTGACCACCTTCACCCCCTTGTGTCAGGGCGGAAATTAGACACTGAAGAGACTTGCAAACAGAGGAAGCCAAAATAAACAAAGAAGAGGGGACTGACCTGGAAGTGACAGGTGCAACAGATTAAAACCCTGCAGTTAGCACTGACTACATTGGAAGGGGCCTATAGACCTTGAGAAGAAGTATAAGCTGGAACAAGGAACTATCTGAAACTGAACTGACCCCACACTCCCCTCAACAACTCCAGAGAAATTCTTAGATATATTTTACTATTATCATTTTTTAATTAAAAAAATTTAAGTTATTACTCCTTTAATTTTAATTTTTATAACTTACTATTACCTTGCAAAAAAAAGACCCTATTTTTAAAGCAAATTTCATACATGTATTTTAAAATAATTTTTGTGATTTTGTTTTGTTTTTTAATATTGTATTTTGGGGAGTTAGAGTTGGACACGACTGAGCAACTGAACTGAAGTGAACCTCTACTCTAGATTTTTAATCTTTGCTTTTGGTTTTTGTTATCAGTTTTGTACCTTTAAGAATCCAATCTTTAGTACCCATTTTTAGGAGTGTGATTACTGGCTTGATTGCTCTCTCCCCTTTTTGACTCTCTTTTTTCTCCCCCAGGTCACCTCTATCTCCTCCTTCCCTCTTCTCTTCTCTACCCAACTCGGAATCTTTTTGGGTGTTCCGGGCTGTGGAGAACACTTAGGGAACTGATTACTGGCTAGATCTGTCTCTCTCCCTATGACTCCCCCTCTTCTCCTCTTGGTCACCTGTATCTCCTTCCTCCCTCTTCTCTTCTCTGTGTAACTCTGTGAACGTCTGTGAGTGTTCCAGACCATGGAGAGCACATAGAGAATTGATTACTGGCCAGATTGCTCTCTCTCCCCTTGATTCCCCCTCTTCTCCTCCTGGTTACATCTATTTCCCTCCTCTCTCTTCTCTTCTCCATGTAACTCTGTGAACCTCTCTGGGTGTCCCTCACTGTGGAGAATCTTTTCACCATTAACCTAGATGTTTTATCATTGATGCTGTATGGATGGAGAAGTCTTGAGACTACTGTAAGAATAAGACTGAAAGCCAGAGGCAGGAGGCTTAAATCCAAAACTTGAGAACTCCAGAAATCTCCTGACTCCAGTGAACATCAATTGATAAGAGCTCATCCAAAAGCCTCCATACCTACACTGAAACCAAGCTTCACCCAAGAGCCAACAAGTTTCAGAGCAAGACATACCAAGGTAATTCTCCAACAGTACAAGAATACAACACTAAGCATTAAAATACAGGTGGCCAAAAGTCACTCCAAATCCATAGACACCTCAAAACTCACTATTGGACACTTCATTGCATTCCAGAGAGAAGAAATCCAGTTCCACCCACCAAAACACTGACACAAGCTTCCCTAACCAGGAAACCTTGACAAGCCACTCTTCCAACCCCACCCACAAGGGGGAACTTCCACAATAAAGAACCACAAACTACCAGCATACAGAAAGGCCATCCGAAACACAAAAATATAAACAAGATGAAAAAGCAGAGAAACAGTCATCAGGTAAAGGCCCACCAAACCAAACCAAAGAGGAGAAGACAGGGAGTCTACCTGAAAAAGAACTCAGAATAATGATACTTCTTTTTGTCTGACTAACACGCCCTTTAACAGCACTGAATATCCTTGGAATAAGGTTAAGGCGCATTTGCAGGATCTCACAAGTAACTCAAGTTTAGACATCAATTTGTTGAAACAACAAGTTGCTAATTTTCAAGTTAGTGTACCTAGGGAATTGTCTAGCACTCAATTCTATGATACTTTAACCAAAACCCTATCGTCTCTAGACCCTAGAGCTTGGCTTTCAGGAAGCAATATTTTCATATATGTATTAATCACCCTGCTTTTTTTGTCCTTGATTATAGGATACAGAAGTCTCTACTCAAGACTTTGTGCCTCCCACAATGGAGTCCAACTAGCCTCCGCCGTGCTTAATTTAAAAACAAAAGGAGGGTATGTTGGGAAGCGTAGTGCAAAATAGCCGTAAAAGGAGAAAGTCCTTGGGAAAATGGCGAAGGGCCAGAAGTACTCGGCTTTGCACTACAGACAGAAAGACATCTCCTGCCTTTGGTTATGCTCAGCGCCAAGAGTTAATAATAAATAGAGATGTTACTTGTGAGAGCGGGTTGTGGGAGAAGCCCATGAGTCATTTAGAGTACACTGTCCTTGAAATGGTTCTACTGATTATGTGTTAACTCCGTATGCGCTCTGCTGGCCCCATACTTTAAGCTCTTTGTTCCTGCTTCTATAAAAAAGCTTGACTGCAGAAATAAACTTGTCAGTCCTTGCAAGAGACTGTCCAAGTGTCCTTCTTTCAGGTTCGTTGCTTCCAAATCCTGGGGAGAAAAACCCCAACAGTCTACAAACAATAAATGCTGGAGAGGGTGCAGAGAAAAGGGAACCCTTTTATACTGTTGGTGGGAATGCAAACTAGTACAGCCACTATGGAGAATGGTGTGGAGATTCCTTAAAAAACTGGAAATAGAACTGCCATATGACCCAGCAATCCCACTGCTGGGCATACACACCAAGGAAACCAGAACTGAAAGAGACTTGTGTACCCCAATGTTCATCGCAGCACTGTTCACAATAGCCAGGACATGGAAGCAACCCAAATGTCTGGCAGCAGATGAATGGATAAGAAAGCTGTGGTACATATACACAATGGAGTATTACTCGGCTATTAAGAAGAATGCATTTGAGTCAGTTCTAATGAGGTGGATGAAGCTGGAGCCTATTATACAGAGTGAAGTAAGTCGGAAAGAAAAACACCAATACAGTATACTAATGCATATATGTGGAATTTAGAAAGATAATAATGATGATCTATATGTGAGACAGCAAAAGAGACACAGATGTAAAGAACAGAATTTTGGACTCAGTGTGAGAAGGCGAGGGTGGGATAATTTGAGAAAATAGCATTGAATCATGTATATTATCACATGTGAAATAGATCACCAGTCCAGGTTGATGCATGAGACAGGGTGCTCAGGGCTGGTGCACTGGGATGACCCTGAGGGATGGGATGGGGAGGGAGGTGAGGGAACACATGTACACCCATGGCGGACTCATGTCAATGTATGAATTGTCAATTGTATGAAACCACTACAATATTGTAATTAGCCTCCAATTAAAATACATAAATTTAAAAAAGACAATGTTCAATCAGAATTCTTACATTAATTCAATAAGTTTTTGTTGAAGTGGTAGTATGTTTTTGTTGCTGTGAAAGGAAGTAAAGCATAACCTCTCTCCATGAGAAGTTCACAGCAGAGAGAGAGAGAATGAGAGAGTGAGAGCTTACTTTCCTTTTCTGTAAAATGAGCAGAAACGTAAAAATAATGTCTGAATAGACCTTGATTAATCATCTTTAAGAGTTGCGCTGCAAATCCATGTACATTTGCTAGCGGTTTTCCTTTTGTTTCTTCTTTGATGCATGAAATCTGTTTAAATTATTATTATTTATATCAACTAATGCTGATAGGAAGTTTGATACACACACACACATATAAATCTAATGTGGCATATCTAATGATGCTGGGAAAGAATGAGGGTGGGATGAGAAGGGGATGACAGAGGATAAGATGGTTGGATGGCATCACTGACTCGATGGACAGGAGTTTGAGTAAACTCTGGAAGTTGGTGATGGACAGGAAGGCCTGGCGTGCTGCAGCCCATGGGGTCACAAAGAGTTGGACATGACTGAGTGACTGAACTGAACTGAATGTTGCATATATTGTTCAAGAAAATGAAACATATTTAGCAGTCATTTAGTAAGTATATTTAATTTAAAAATTTTTTTAGCTTAAAAAAAATCTGATTTAATTAACTGATTGATTCTTGGCTGCACTGGGTACAGGCTTTCTCTAGTTGCTTCTAGTGGAGGTGACTCCAGCTGCGGTGAACAGGCCTCTCCTTGTGGTGGCGTCTCTTTTTGGGGAGGTGACTCCAGCTGCGGTGAACAGGCCTCTCCTTGTGTGGCGTCTCTTTTTGGGGAGGTGACTCCAGCTGCGGTGAACAGGCCTCTCCTTGTGGTGGCGTCTCTTTTTGGGGAGCGTAGGCTCTAGGCACGCAGGCTTCAGTAGTTGTGGTCCAAGGGCTTAGCTGCTCTGAGGCGTGTGGAAATCTTCCTGAACCAGAGGTGGAACCCATGTCCGCTGCTTTGGCAGGTAGGCTCGTAACCACTGGACCACATGGGAAGTCGAATATTTAATTTTATAGCAACATTTTCAAAATTTGAAGCCATGGGTATAAATATTACAAAATGAAATGTAGGTAGTGTATAGAAGAGCATCAGTGATCTAGCCCATCAAGATGTCTGAGTACTTTTCTGACCAGAAGCTTGAGCTATCAGTAACCTATTGACTTAAATAGGAAAAGAAAGGATTACTTAGTAAGGGCACTGGGTTCTTGGACAATGTATTTGAGTATATGAATAAGAATCTATGAGGAAAATAACAGAAGGACTCTTTGGTACTGAGGAGTTGGGAGATTTTCTATTCCTTGTCAGAAGGCCCAAGTCTTCCCCTCAGTCTCCGCATGGCTGCCTTCATCTCCTGGTTCCTCAGGGTGTAGATCAAGGGGTTCAGCAGAGGGGAGATGACAGTGAAGGTCACAGAGACGGCCTTATCAGTGGGGAGGGTGGAGAAGGGGCGGGCGTAGACGTAGATGCAGGGCACGAAGTGCAGGGTGACCACCGTGATGTGGGCGGTGCAGGTGGAGATGGCTTTCCCCCTGCCCTCCCCAGCCTGAGACCTTATTAATAATAATATGACCATATACGATACAAGGAGGAAGACGAACCACAGGGTGGTGAGCAGTCCACTGTTGGAAATCATCAGGAGCTCAAGGATAAAGATGTCAGTGCAGGCGAGTGTGAGGACCTGGGGGACGTCGCAGTAGAAAGTGTCCAGGACGTTGGGTCCACAGAAGGGGAGTGGGAGCAACAGGGAGATCTGCACGATGGAGTGGACAAAGCCCCCTGCCCAGGAGGCCATGATGAGGGCAGTGCACCGCCCCCGACTCATGATGGTCACGTAGTGCAGGGGCTTAGTGATGGCCACGTAGCGGTCAAAGGCCATCAGTGACAAAGAAGCTACATCCACCCCTCCAATAAGATGGAAGAAAAACATCTGGGTGAAGCAGCCATTGAAGGAGATGGCCTTTCTCTGGACCAGAAGGTCCGCCAGGACCTTGGGGGCTGTGATGGAAGAAAAGCAGATGTCGGCAACAGACAAATTCCGGAGCAAAAAGTACATGGGGGTGTGAAGGCGAGAGTCCCGGGTCACCGTGACCATGATGAGGAGGTTTCCCAGCAGAGTGGTGACGTACACCAAAAGGAGGAAGAGAAATAAGACCAAGCTCAGTTCTTGATTCTGGGTCAGGCCGAGAAAAATAAATTCTTTCACCCTGGTGCCGTTTCCCAGCTCCATGGACTCATCCTCTTTTCCTCTGTTCTCTTAGACGCTATTTCCCATGAAAGTGCTCAGCTACTAATTTTGTTTTCCTCTTACACACTATCAATATAATTTAGGTGTTCTTCATCTGGCTGCAGTGTTTGAAATGTGTTGAATTATTGAATTGTCCAGGTTTTTAATATTATCATCAGTATGGCGGTGCAACGAAATCATCACCTGAAAAATCATTCAATAATTCTTTTCCTATAAAACTATTTTTGGAAAGAATAATAGTTTGTGTTGAGTTAGTGACATTTACATATACAGCCTATTTTATTTGTTTTTAGAATATTATTATTTGTAATTTCTCACAAATTTTGATGTCAGGAGTTGTCTGAAGCATTTCTTATATTCAAACCATACCTATGTATCTGAAGATAAGTAAGACATGGCCCCAGCCTTTGTGGACTTGTAGTCTACAAGTTTAATATTTTTATTAGCAATATTCTGTTGATTTGCTAAAAAAAGATATCATCTGTTTCTGATTACAGTGTTGCTGTGCATGAGCCAGTTTCCTTTGCCTTGGCTGTTTTATGCTGAATTTCTTAAAATTGCACCCCATAATTTTGTGGTGGTAGCTTGTCATTGTGATTACTTTATACTATGGGATAATTTGTTTAATAATTCTGTAAAAATATTTAAAATTTGGTATCAGAAAACATTGAAACAGTGTGTAAATCCAAATCTGAAATGATATCATAATTTTTAAAATTTTCATAAAAATTCAAGCATAAGAACTACCCTCTTAACAAAAATTTCAAGTGCACAATACAGTGTTATTAACTGTGACCATGGTCTTGTACAGCAAAGCTCTAGAACATATTCATCTCGTATAACTAATGTGAGCTTTGTTTGAGTCTGGGGGAGATAATAAAAATAGTGGCCCACTTGTGAGAGGTGGTCCAGACTATATCAGGCATGCTATCCTCTGCCTCTTTCCTTCTGTGGATCAAAGATTAAGAGTGGAAGGATCACAGCAGGGAGAGACACCAGTATCATCAGATTAATGCCCAGTTTTTATTTACTAAAGACTGTTGCTCCTAGGAAGGAAAACTATGACAAACTAAGACAATCTGTGTAACAGCAGAGACATCAAAGTCCATATAGTCAAATCTATGGTTATTCCAGTAGTCATGTATGATGTGAAAGTTGACTGCAAAGAAGGCTGAGTGTCGAAGAATTGATGCTTTCAAATTGTGGTGCTGGAGAAGACTCTGGAGAGTCCCTTGGACTGCAAGGAGATCAAATCAGTCAATCCTAAAGGAAATCAACTGTGAATATTCATTTGAAGGACTGATGCTGAAGCTGAAGCTCTAATACTTTGGCCACCTGATGCAAAGAGCCGACTCACTGGAAAAGACCCTGATGGTGGGAAAGATTGAAGGCAAAGGAGAAGGTGGCAGCAGAGGATGAGATGGTTAGAGAACATGGTTGACTTAACGGACAGGAATTTGAGCAAACTCCGGGAGATAGTGGAGAACATAGGCGCCTGATGTGCTGCAGTCCATGGGGTTGCAAAGTGTCAGTCACGACTGAGCCACTGAATAACAACATCAACCATTCTTAGGAGATCTTGTCATTATCATTTGTTCCTTCTTATACTCAGCAAGTGACCATTTATTGCAATCTTCAAATGCATATAGATAAATTGAACCATTTCATCAGGCTTACAGCCTAATGAAATAAATGAGTTGTATAAATTGATGAATGTAACACATGATGAAATGTGAAATGTGTTATGAAAAGAGAAGAAGCAAAATTGGGTGGAATAGGACATATGATAAGTGATGTCTTAATTTACAGCAGTAATAAAAGCTACTTTTTTTAAGGCCAAAATAGTTTTTAATGGTTTTTAAAATTTCTTTTAAAAGAACCTTTACAGTTTTAATCAGTGAGTGCAACTCATGGTGAGGGAAGACCTCCTGGTTCTTCAATTAAGGTAAAATTTATATAGAACATAATGCTCAGATTTTAATGAGTTTTGACAAGAATATAGGTCCAGATAGTCATTACAGTCAAAATAGTAAATATTTTCATTGCACAAGAGTGTTTCCTGGTGCACTGTTTCTGCCACCCCCCTGATTTTACCCAAGAGGTAATCCCTGCTCTCATTTCTATTGCCATAAAAAACTACTATTTTTTGAGCTTACTATAAGTGAAGAAATATTAAAAGTATTTAATTTTACACTGATCACTTAGTAAGTATTAATGTTATTCTTAGTTCTCATATGGAGTATATTATGAGTTTATATCTGGTTGAAGGGAAGGTAGAGATGGAAATAGGATGGGAAGAAACAAACAAAAAATATCTTTTTAAAAACCCTTTAATCATACCTAGTCTAAGTTTGTATAACAGAAGTGTTTGATAAAATCTGTCTGAAGATAAACTGTAGGTAGAAAAGAGTTCTGAAGATCACAAAGAATGGACCCCATTTCCCCACTCCACTTAGCACACCATCCCTCTTCCCAACGGTTAAGACCCACCTTTGTCGTCTCTGTCACTGAGAAGACCGTCTTGGCACTGAAACATTTAATATAACTGAGAAACATTAAAGTCAAACTATTTTTACAAAACCAATAGCAACATCTCAGTTTCACTATGCATGACCTTAATCGTAGCTAGAAGTTGAATGTCTTTACCTAATTCCTTTGATCCCGAAACTCCAAGTGTGAATTGTATGCCATTGGGTCGAATGCAGATCAAAACATGGTCTTATTAGTTCTTGAAAATTTTGTTTCTGAAGGCAAAGCTCTTTGGAAACTAAACATATTTCTCCACTTTCAGGAGAGAAAGGGCAGTTTCAAAGAATCACATCTGAAAAAAAAAAGAATCACATCTTCAAGGTCATTTCACTGTATCTTACCCATAAATGCCTCAGCCTATATCCTCATGTAAGAATGGAAAAGGGAATATTACTGGACAAGAAAGGGGAAGTCAGTGCCTGATTGTGGTGTTGGTGATGAATTTTCAATGGGATTTATTAAAAAGTCACCAAGAAACACATAATACAGTAGATGAAACCCAGGCCTTTATCCATAATACATGCCAGCTGCTGTTCCCAAGAGACTTAAAGGTGCAATTTTGCTGGGGTGCAAGGCTCAGAGGACACCATAGACAAGCGAGTTTTAATTATATTGCCAAAAAACTAGGAAAAGTGAACTGGATTGCAAATCCTTGGCTAGTAGTCCAGTTTCTGAGTCTACTCAGAATGGTTATAGTCTCATGAGTCTCCTCAGGGAGACAAACATGACTTAGTGTTTGGGGACACACAATTTTCTTTTTTTCCAAAATTACTCACGTGGAATCTCTCATTTCCATACAGCAAGATAAGTACCTTAGTAAAGCTGTCCATCACAACTATAGTAATTTAGGATTAATTCAATGTATTAAATGGTTTCATCTCATATAGAACATACTTTGTTTACAGAATGCTGATGGGTTTGGATTTACCTGCTTTTTTATTTTGTTTTAGTATATTAACTACATATGATATATGTACATTTAGTATATTAATCTACAAAGATAAAAACTGCCGGATACAAGTTGTGTGTTTGAGATGCGTATTTTTCCCCATGTTTTTTGAGACATAAAGAATTGATATCTTCAAACTGTGGTGCTGGAGAAGACTCTTGAGAGTCCCTTGGACAGCAAGGAGGTCAAACCGGTTAATCCTAGAGGAAATGAACCGTGAATATTCATCGGAAGGACTGAGGCTGAAGCTGAAGCTGTAATACTTTGGCCACCTGATGCAAAGAGCCGACTCACTGGAAAAGACCCTGATGGTGGGAAATATTGAAGGCAAAGGAGAAGATGCTATCAGAGGATACTGTGGACACCTTATGCGAAAAGCTGACTCATTGGAAAAGACACTGATGCTGGGAAGGGTTGAAAGCAGGAGGAGAATGGAACAACAGAGGATGAGATAGTTGGATAGCATCACAGACTCAATGGACATGAGCTTGAGGAAACTCCAGGAGATTGTGAAGGACAGGGAAGCATGGTATGCTGCAGTCCATGGGTTGCAAAGAGTCGGACACGACTGAGCAACTGAACAAAACAACAACGAACAGACACATGAGTTGTGTGTGTTTAAGGCACATACAAGGTGTTGATCGACACATTTATACACTGCAAAATGGTTCAGTTCAGTTCACTTGCTCAGTCATGTCCGACTCTTCCCGACCCCATGAATCGCAGCATGCCGGGCCTCCCTGTCCATCACCAACTCCCAGAGTTCACTCAGACTCACATCCATCGAGTCAGTGATGCCATCCAGCCATCTCATCCTCTGTTGTCCCCTTCTCCTCCTGCCCCCAATCCCTCTTTTCCAATGAATCAACTCTTCGCATGAGGTGGCCAAAGTATTGGAGCTTCAGCTTTAGCACCAGTCCTTCCAACGAACACCCAGGACTGATCTCCTCTAGGATGGACTGGTTGGATCTCCTTGCAGTCCCAGGGACTCTCAAGAGTCTTCTCCAACACCACAGTTCAAAAGCATCAATTCTTTGGCGCTCAGCCTTCTACACAGTCCAACTCTCATATCCATACATGACCACCGGAAAAACCATAGCCTTGACTAGATGGACCTTTGTTGGCAAAGTAATGTCTCTGCTTTTGAATATGCTATCTAGGTTGGTCATAACTTTGCTTCCAAGGAGTAAGCGTCTTTTAATTTCATGGCTGCAGTCACCATCTGTAGTGATTTTGGAGCCCCCCAAAATAAAGTCTGTCACTATTTCCACTGTTTCCCCATCTATTTCCCATGAAGTGATGGGACCAGATGCCATGATCTGCATTTTCTGAATGTTGAGCTTTAAGCCAACTTTTTCACTCTCCACTTTCACTTTAATCAAGAGGCTTTTGAGTTCCTCTTCACTTTCTGCCATAAGGGTGGTGTCATCTGCATATCTGAGGTGATTGATATTTCTCCCGGCAATCTTGATTCCAGCTTGTGTTTCTTCCAGTCCAGCGTTTCTCATGATGTACTCTGCATATAAGTTAAATAAGCAGGGTGCCAATATACAGCCTTGATGTACTCCTTTTCCTATTTGGAACCAGTCTGTTGTTCCATGTCCAGTTCTAGCTGTTGCTTCCTGATCTGCATACAAATTTCTCAAGAGGCAGGTCAAGTGGTCTGGTATTCCCATCTCTTTCAGAATTTTCCACAGTTTATTGTGATCCACGCAGTCAAAGGCTTTGGCATAGTCAATAAAGAAGAAATAGATGTTTTTCTGGAACTCTCTTGCTTTTTCCATGATCCAGAAGATGTTGGCAATTTGATCTCTGGTTCCTCTGCCTTTTCTAAAACCAGCTTGAACATCAGGAAGTTCACGGTTCACGTATTGCTGAAGCCTGGCTTGGAGAATTTTGAGCATTACTTTACTAGCATGTGAGATGAGTGCAATTGTGCAGTAGTTTGAGCATTCTTTGGCATTGCCTTTCTTTGGGATTGGAATGAAAACTGACCTTTTCCAGTCCTGTGGCCACTGCTGAGTTTTCCAAATTTGTTGGCATATTGAGTGCAGCACTTTCACAGCATCATCTTTCAGGGTTTGAAATAACTCAACTGGAATTCCATCACTTCCACTAGCTTTGTTTGTAGTGATGCTTTCTAAGGTCCACTTGACTTCACATTCCAGGATGTCTGGCTCTAGATGAGTGATCACACCATCGTGATTATCTGGGTCGTGAAGATCTTTTTTGTACAGTTCTTCTGTGTATTCTTGCCACCTCTTCTTAATATCTTCTGCTTCTGTTAGGTCCATACCATTTCTGTCCTTTATCAAGCCCATCTTTGCATGAAATGTCCCCTTGGAATCTCTAATTTTCTTGAAGAGATCTCTAGTCTTTCCCATTCTGTTGTTTTCCTCTATTTCTTTGCACTGATCGCTGAGGAAGGCTTTCTTATCTCTTCTTGCTATTCTTTGGAACTCTGCATTCAGATGCTTATATCTTTCCTTTTCTCCTTTGCTTTTCACTTCTCTTCTTTTCACAGCTATTTGTAAGGCCTCCCCAGACAGTCATTTTGCTTTTTTGCATTTCTTTTCCATGGGGATGGTCTTGATCCCTGTCTCCTGTACAATGTCACGAACCTCATTCCATAGTTCATCAGGCACTCTATCTATCAGATCTAGGCCCTTAAATCTATTTCTCACTTCCACTGTATAATCATAAGGGATTTGATTTAGGTCATACCTGAATGGTCTAGTGGTTTTCCCTACTTTCTTCACTTTCAGTCTGAATTTGGCAATAAGGAGTTCATGGTCTGAGCCACAGTCAGCTCCTGGTCTTGTTTTGGTTGACTGTATAGAGCTTCTCCGTTTTTGGCTGCAAAGAATATAATCAATCTGATTTCAGGTGTTGACCATCTGGTGATGTCCATGTGTAGAGTCTTCTCTTGTGTTGTTGGAAGAGGGTGTTTGCTATGACCAGTGCATTTTCTTGGCAAAACTCTATTAGTCTTTGCCCTGCTTCATTCCATATTCCAAGGCCAAATTTGCCTGTTACTCCAGGTGTTTCTTGACTTCCTACTTTTGCATTCCAGTCTCCCATAATGAAAAGGACATCTTTTTTGGATGTTAGTTCTAAAAGGTCTTGTAGGTCTTCATAGAACCGTTCAACTTCAGCTTCTTCAGCATTACTGGTTGGGGCATAGACTTGGATTACTGTGATATTGAATGGTTTGCCTTGGAAATGAACAGAAATTATTCTGTCGTTTTTGAGATTGCATCCAAGTACTGCATTTCGGACTCTTTTGACCATGATGGTTACTCCATTTCTTCTGAGGGATTCCTGCCTGCAGTAGTAGATATAATGGTCATCTAAGTTAAATTCACCCATTCCAGTCCATTTTAGTTTGCTGATTCCTAGAATGTCTACATTCACTCTTGCCATCTCTTGTTTGACCACTTCCAATTTGCCTTGATTCATGGACCTGACATTCCAGGTTCCTATGGAATATTGCAAAATGGTTATCTTAGTAGTATTAACTAAAAACTCCATCATCTCACATATATACCAATTCTTTATTGAGGTGAGATCATTTAAGCTGTGGGCTTTCTTGGTGGCTGGGTGGTAAAGAATCTGTCTGCCAGTGCAAGAGTTGCAGGTTCAATATCTGGGTCTGGAAGATCCCCTGGAGAAGGAAATGGCAACCCACTCCAGTACTCCTGCCTAGAGAAACACATGGACGGAGGAGTCTGACAGGCTACAGTCCATGGGGTCACAAAAGAGTCAGACATGACTTAGTGACTCAACAACAACAACAACAGTTATGATGTACTCCTTTAGAAACTTTGAAGCAAATAATACAATATTGTGAATAGAATCACCTCACTGGGTATTAGATCTCTCAAACTTTATTATATTTTAATAGGAAGCTTATGCCCATTGGGGCTTGCCTGGTGGCTCAGATGGTAAAGAATCTGTCTGCAGTGCAGGAGACCTGGGTTCAATCCCCAATTTGGGAAGATCCCCTGGAGAAGGGAATGGTTATCCACTCCAGTATTCTTGTCTGGAGAATTCCATGGATGGTGGCGCCTGGCAGGCTACAGTCCATGGGTCCCAAAGAGTCAGACACGACTGAGGGACTAACACTATGCTTTATGCACATTGGCCAACATCTCCTCATTTCTTTCACCCTCCCCACACCTGGAAACCAGCTCTGTTTAAATTTAGGTTTTTAGATTCCACATATAAATGAGATCACACAGTCTTTGTCTTTCTCTGGCTGATGTATTTCATTAGGACTTATTTTACAAGGTCCATCCATATTATTGTAAATGGCAGGATTTCCTTTTTTTTTTTTTTAAATGGCTGATTATATATGTATTTACCCACACTTTTATCTGTTCATCTGTTGATGAACACTTAGATTATTTCCATATCGTGGATGTTATGAAGAATGCTACCATGACCATGGGATTTCTGATACCTCTTCTAGATCCTGATTTCTTTTCCTTTGGACATATAGCCAGAGGTAGAATTGCTAGGTTATTTGTAGTTCTACCTTTCAATTTCCTGAAGAATGTTTGTACCACTTTCCATAGTGGCTGAGTCAGTTTGTATTTCCACCAACAGGGCACAAAGATCTCTTCTTCAGCAGTTTCAGGTAGTTATTCAGTTTTACAGCCTTCATGTCTGAGAGTTCTGTTTCATTCTTTTTACAAATCTACTTTTTTCTTTTGTTATCTTTTTAGTGTCTTATTTACATTCAGTTCAGTTCAGTTCAGTTCAGTCCCTCAGTCGTGTCCGACTCTTTGCGACCCCATGAATCATAGCACGCCAGGCCTCCCTGTCCATCACCAACTCCCGGAGTTCACTCAAACTCATTGAGTGAGTGATGCCATCCAGCCATCTCATCCTCTGTCATCCCCTTCTCCTCCTGCCCACAATCCCTCCCAGCATCAGAGTCTTTTCCAATGAGTCAACTCTTCACATGAGGTGGCCAAAGCACTGGAGTTTCAGCTTTAGCATCATTCTTTCCAAAGAAATCCCAGGGCCACATTCTTTAAAAAATTATCGCTTATTTTTTGACTGTATTGGGTCTCCATTCTGGTGCACAGCTCCAGTGTGCAAGCTCTCTAGTTGTGCACCAGCCTAAATGCACGTGGTTAGGTCCCATTAGCTTATTTTTGTTTTTCTTTTCATTACTTTTAGAGGTAGGATCAAAAAGATCTTGCTATGATTTATGTCAGAGTGTTCTGCTTATGTTCCTATTGGAGTTTTATAGCAGCTAGTCTTGCATTTAGGTCTTTAACTCATTTTGAAATTATTTTTGTGTATAATGTGAGAGAATATTCTCATTTCAAGGTACATGAAAACATGCTTGACATCATTATTATTAGGGAAATGCAAATCAAAAGTACAATGTGGTACCACCTCACACTGGTTAGACTGGCCATCATCAAAAAGCCCTAGAAAGAGTAAATGCTGGAGAGGGTGTAGAGAAAAGGGATATGGAGAACAGTATGGAGATCCTTAAAAAACTAAAAATAGAGCTACCATATGGTTCAGTAATCCCACTCCTGGCATATATTCAGAGAAAATCATAGCTGGAAAGGATAGGTGCACCCCAGTGATCATTGCAGCACTCTTTACAATAGTGGGGTGTGGAAACAACCTGAGTGTTCATCGGCAGAAGAACGGATGAAGAAGACGTGCATGTATGCAGCAGGGTGTTCCTCGGCCATAGAACAGAATGAAATAACGCCATCTGCAGGGACACAAATGGACCTGGAGATTGTGACACTGAGAAAGTCAGAGAAAGACAAATATTGCTTATGAGTTCAGTTCACTTCACTTAGTCATGTCTGACTCTTTGTGACCCCATGGATTGCAACATGCCAGGCCTCCCTGTCCATCACCAACTCCCGGAGTTCACTCAGACTCACGTCCATTGAGTAGGTGATGCCATCCAACCATCTCATCCTGTGTTGTCCCTTTCTCCTCCCGCCTTCAATCTTTTCCACCATCAGGGTCTTTTCCAATGAGTCAGTTCTCATCAGGTGGCCAAAGTGTTGGAGTTTCAGCTTCAGCATCAGTCCTTCCAATGAATATTCAGGACTGATTTCCTTTAGGATGGACTGGTTGGATCTCCTTGCACTCCAAGGGACTCTCAAGTGTCTTCTCCAACACCACAGTTCAAAAGCATCAGTTCTTCTGCACTCAGCTTTCTTTATAGTCCAACTCTCACACCCATACATGACTACTGGAAAAACCATAGCCTTGACTAGATGGACCTTTGTTAGCAAACTAATGTCTCTGCTTTTTAATATGCTGTCTAGGTTGGTCATAGCTTTCCTTCCAAGGAGCAAGCAACTTTTAATTTCATTGCTGCAATCACCATCTGCAATGATTTTGGAGCCCAGAAAAATAAAGTCTGACACTGTTTCCACTGTTTCCCCATCTATTGCTTATATATGAAATCAAAAGAAATGGTACAAATCAATGTATTTACAAAATAGAAGTTAAGTCACAGATGTAGAAAGCAAATTTGTGGGGAGGGAAAAATTGGAAGACTGGACTTGACATATGCTATATATAGAATAGATATGTATATACAGAATAGATATATTCTATCTAGAGAATAGATAACTAATATGTATATAGAATAGATAATAAAAACCCCACTGAAAAGCACAGGAGACTATTCAATATGCTGTAAAGACCTGTATAGGAATAGAATCTACAAAAGAGTGTATACATGTATATGTGCAACTGGTCACTTTGCTGTACAGCAGATACTAACAGAGCATTGTGAATCAACTATATTTCAATAAAAATATTAGAAAGAAACAAAATGCACAGTGGTAAGGGGGATGAGAAGTACACACAGGGAAAAATAAAAGTATTTGTTGAGTTGGTATGGCTTTTTCTTTTTTCAACCAGTCGAACTAGTTTACTTCTGAGAAAGTGATGTAAACAGCAGGGCAGGTAGCTGCGGATGCTGCCATGGCTTATCATTACATATGGGGACTTTACAAAATCAAACAGTGTAAGACCCAGGTCACATGCAAGTCTGACAAAGTCATGAGAAGTGAAAAGCAATGGAAATCCTTAAAAACTGAGACGCTTTACATATACCGAATGATTGTGGTGGGCTCTGCTGGTGTATTTTACAGATGAACTGACTAAAAAGAAGGCCCAAAGTGGCTGACGAAAGAGAAACGACAGAGAAGATTTACAGTGTTTGGTGCTGTTGTTGCTTAGTCACTAAGTCATGTCCTACCCTTTAGGGACCCCAGGGACTGTGGCTCGCTAGGCTCCTCTGTCCATGAGATTTCCCAGGCAATAATAGTGGAGCGGGTGGCCACTGCCTTCTCCAGGGGATCTTCCCGGCCCAGGGATTAGGAAACAGTTATAGGGTAACTGTTGTTGAGCTGGGCCCAGCTGCTGGGTCCCTGCTCTGTTGAGACAGGGTCCCCGTGGCCTTCTCCCCGCCTGGACCTTGCAGTGCTATCCTTCACCCGGACCCCCCACTTCCATTACAGTTCACATTTGTGCCTGGCTTGCTGTCAGCTGCACTCCAGGGATATGTTCTTTCTTCTGTGTATCTGGATTCCTGCTGATGTTCCTGTTCGACACTGATGTGCTGGGTCCTTTGTATCTGTGCATCCTGGTATAGTGAATTGTCTATGTATGGTTGAGCCCCAGTGTATGACAGCTAATATTTAAAAAATACCTCAGTTGTATACTTGCATCTTGGCCCATTGCCTATAAGGAGATTATCCCTTTTCAAACAGCATGAATCTTCTCCTTAGTCTTTTCATGGCTGCCTTCATCTCCTGGTTCCTCAGGGTGTAGATCAGGGGGTTCAGGACAGGAATGATGACAGTGAGGTTGATGGAGACAGCTCTGTCCATGGGGAGGGTGGAGAAGGGCCGGGCGTAGACATAGATGCAGGGCACGAAGTGCAGGGTGACCACCGTGATGTGGGCGGTGCAGGTGGAGATGGCTTTCCCCCTGCCCTCCCCAGCCTGAGACCTTATTAATAATAATATGACCATATACGATACAAGGAGGAAGACGAACCACAGGGTGGTGAGCAGTCCGCTGTTGGAAATCATCAGGAGCTCAAGGACAGCAGTGTCTGTGCAGGCGAGTGTGAGCACCTGGGGGACGTCGCAGTAGAAAGTGTCCAGGACATTGGGTCCACAGAAGGGGAGAGGGAGTAACAGGGAGATCTGCACAATGGAGTGGACGAAGCCCCCTGCCCAGGAGGCCACTATCAACCCAATGCAACGCCCCCGACTCATGATGGTCACGTAGTGCAGGGGCTTAGTGATGGCCACGTACCGATCTAGTGCCATCAGCGACAAAGAAAATACATCCACACCTCCAATAAGATGGAAGAAAAACATCTGGGTGAAGCAGCCATTGAAGGAGATGGCCTTTCTCTGGACCAGAAGGTCTGCTAGGACCTTAGGGGTGGTGATGGAGGAAAAGCAGATGTCAGCAACAGATAAATTCCGGAGCAAAAAGTACATGGGGATGTGAAGGCAAGAGTCCCAGGTCACCGTGACCATGATGAGGAGGTTTCCCAGCAGAGTGGTGATGTACACCAAAAGGAGGAAGAGAAATAAGACCAAGCTCAGTTCTTGATTCTGGGTCAGGCCGAGGAAAATAAATTCTTTCACCCTGGTGCCGTTTCCCAGCTCCATGGACTCATCCTGTTTCTGTCTGTATTCTGAAGTCTACTTCATATGGCAGTGCTCAGCTATTCATTTTGTTTTCTTCTATGAATGCAATTCAGGTATTCCTCAGGTTGCTGCAGTGTTTGCAACGTGTTGAATTGTCCAAATTTTTAAGATTGCAATCTGTTTGGTGATTCAATCAAATTATCATATGAGAAATCATTCAGTCAATTGTTTTCCCATAAAACTATTTTTGAAAAGAAAAAGTATTTGTGTTAAGTAGAGACTTTTAATTTACATCTAATTTTATTTAATATGTTTTTGTTTTAAAATATTGTTATCATTTTTAATTTCACACCAATTAATTTTTCATTCTGCTAAGTCACTTCAGTCGTGTCCATCTCTGTGCAACCCCATAGACGGCAGCCCACCAGGCTCCCCTGTCCCTGGCATTCTCCAGGCAAGAACACTGGAGTGGGTTGCCATTTCCTTCTCCAGTGTATGAAAGTGAAAAGTGAAAGTGAAGTTGCTCAGTCCTGTCCAACTCCTAGCGACCCCATGGACTGCAGCCCACCAGGCTCCTCCATCCATGGGATTTTCCAGGCAAGAGCACTGGAGTGGGGTGCCATTGCCTTCTCTGAAGAAGACATCTGATGGCTAGTAAACACATGCAAAGATGCTCAAAATTGTCATTATTAGAGAAATGCAAATCAAAACTACAATGAGATATCACTTCACATTGGCCAGAATGGCCATCATCAAACAATCTGCAAACAATGAATGCTGGAGAGGGAGTGGAGAAAAAGGAACCCTCTTGCACTGCTGGTGGGAATGTAAAGTGATACAGCCACTATAGAAGACAGTGTGGAGATTTCTTTTAAAAACTAGGAATGAAACTACCACATGACCCAACAATCCCACTGCTGCACTGATTACCTGAGTAAAGCATGGCTGAAAAATGCACACGCACCCCAATGTCCATTGCAGCACTATTTACAGTAACTAGTACATAGAAGCAACCTAGATGTCTGTTAACAGATAAATGGATAAAGAAGCTATGTACAAATATACAATGGAATATTATTCAGCCATAAAATGAAATGCATTTGAGTCAGTACTAATGAGATGCATGAACCTAGAGCCTATTATACAGAGTGAAGTGAATCGCAGAAAAACAAATACCCTATATTAATGCATATATATATATATGTAATCTAGAAAGACGGTACTAATAAACCCATTTTTCAGGGCAGCAGTGGAGACACAGACATGGAGAACAGACTTATGGACCTTTGCTGTCACTGAGATGACCATCTTAGCTCTGAAGCATTTCATAGAACTGAGAAGTATTAACATCAAACTATTTTTACAAAGTCAGTCGTGACATCTCAATTTCTCTATGCATAATCTTTAACCTTAGCTAGAAGTTAAATGTCTTTACCTAATTCCTTTGATCCTGAAACTCCAAGTCTGAAGTGTATGCCATTGGGTCAAGTGCAGAACAAAATGCTGGTGACATTAATTCTTGAAAATTTTGTTTCTGAAGGTAAAGCCCTTTGGAGACTAAATATCTTAGTGTCTTTTCTCCCCTTTCAGGAGAGAAAGGGCAGATTCAAAGGCTCACATCTTCAGGTTCTTTCACTGTGTTTAATGCACAACTCCCTTGACGTCTGGCCTCATATAAGAACTGGGGAGGGAATATTACTGGATGAGGAAGGGGAGTCAAGTGCCTGAGCACGCCCCTGGTGATGAATTTTCAGTGGGAGCTATTAAAAAGTCACCAAGACACACACACACACACACACACATACGCATGGACACACTTTACTTGGTGTCCAGATTATTCAGCGGCAGCAGGTGAAGCCTATGCCTTTATCCACAACTCATCAGAGCTTTGTTAACACACGACACTGACTGTTCCTGAGAGACTTGAAGGTCCAGTTGCTGGGGTGTTAGGCTCAGAGGACACCACAGACAGTGAGTTTTCATTCCACCGCCAAAAGCTAGAAAAAGAAAGCTGGACCTCAAATCCTTTGCTGTTCATCTGGTCTCTGAGTCTACACAGGGTGCTCGCGGTCTCATGGGTCTCCTCACAGAGAGAAACGCGAGTGAGGTGATGTTTGGGGACCACATGGCGTTCTTGTTTTCCAACAGTGCACCCACGCGGACTCTCTTTCCACAGAGCAAGATCAGGATGTTAGTAATGTTGTCCACACAATTATAGTAATTTAATATCGATTCAATTCATCAAACGGTTTCATTTCATATAGAATGTGCTTTGTTTCTAGAATGCTGATGGCTTTGAATATACCTGCTTTTGATTTTGTTTTAGTATATTAAACTAGTCTACATGATAAAAACTATATGTATACTTGTTGTGTGTTTGAGATGAGTATTTTTCCCACCTTTGTAGAAATATAATTGACTTATGCCCTGGTGGCTCAGTCAGTAAATAATAATCATAATAATATATATGTATTATTTATACATATATAAAAAATATATGTATATATAATATATATACATATGGAAAAATTCATATATACACATTACATATATATTATATTATAATCATATAATTATATTATATATAATATATATAATACTATATTAATACATATATATAATATTATATATAATAAATAATAATATAATAGACATCCTGGAATGTGAAGTCAAGTGGGCCTTAGAAACCATCACTACGAACAAAGCCAGTGGAGGTGATACAATTCCAGTTGAGCTATTCCAAATCCTGAAAGATGATGCTATGAAAGTGCTGCACTCAATATGCCAACAAATTTGGAAAACTCAGCAGTGGCCACAGGACTGGAAAAGGTCAGTTTTCATTCCAATCCCAAAGAAAGGCAATGCCAAAGAATGCTCAAACTACCGCACAATTGCACTCATCTCACACGCTAGTAAAGTAATGCTTAAAATTCTCCAAGCCAGGCTTCAGCAATATGTGAACTGTGAACTTCCTGATGTTCAAGCTGGTTTTAGAAAAGGCAGAGGAACCAGGGATCAAATTGCCAACATGCACTGGATCATGGAAAAAGCAAGAGAGTTCCAGAAAAACATCTATTTCTTCTTCATTGACTATGCCAAAGCCTTTGACTATGTGGATCACAATAAACTGTGGAAAATTCTGAAAGAGATGGGAATATCAGACCACCTGATCTGCCTCTTGAGAAATTTGTATGCAGGTCAGGAAGCAACAGTTAGAACTGGACATGGAACAACAGACTGGTTCCAAATAGGAAAAGGAGTACGTCAAGGCTGTATATTGTCACCCTGTTTATTTAACTTATATGCAGAGTACATCATGAGAAACACTGGACTGGAAGAAGCACAAGCTGGAATCAAGATTGCCGGGAGAAATATCAATCACCTCAGATATGCAGATAACACCACCCTTATGGCAGAAAGTGAAGAGGAACTAAAAGCCTCTTGATGAAAGTGAAAGTGGAGAGTGAAAAAGTTGGCTTAAAGCTCAACATTCAGAAAACGAAGATCATGGCATCTGGTCCTATTACTTCATGGGAAATAGATGGGGAAACAGTGGAAATAGTGTCAGACTTTATTTTTGGGGGCTCCAAAATCACTGCAGATGGTGAC
Source organism: Bos indicus (assembly GCF_029378745.1). NCBI lineage: Eukaryota > Metazoa > Chordata > Mammalia > Artiodactyla > Bovidae > Bos > Bos indicus. The sequence continues at coordinate 83,210,356 of NC_091774.1, read as the reverse complement.
TGCAGCCATGAAATTAAAAGACTCTTACTCCTTGGAAGGAAAGTTATGACCAACCTAGATAGCATATTCAAAAGCAGAGACATTACTTTGCCAACAAAGGTTCATCTAGTCAAGGCTATGGTTTTTCCTGTGGTCATGTATGGATGTGAGAGTTGGACTGTGAAGAAGGCTGAGCACCAAAGAATTGATGCTTTTGAACTGTGGTGTTGGAGAAGACTCTTGAGAGTCCCTTGGACTGCAAGGAGATCCAACCAGTCCATTCTGAAGGAGATCAGCCCTGGGATTTCTTTGGAAGGAATGATGCTAAAGCTGAAACTCCAGTACTTTGGCCACCTCATGCGAAGAGTTGACTCATTGGAAAAGACTCTGATGCTGGGAGGGATTGGGGGCAGGAGGAGAAGGGGACGACAGAGAATGAGATGGCTGGATGGCATCACTGACTCGATGGACATGAGTCTGAGTGAATTCCGGGAGTTGGTGATGGACAGGGAGGCCTGGTGTGCTGTGATTCATGGGGTCGCAAAGAGTCGGACATGACTGAGCGACTGATCTGATCTGATAATATATATTATAATTTATGATAATAATATAATATATAAGATATTGTCTATATTATAATATATAATAAGGTATTATACAATAAAATATATAATAGTATATACTATTATATAATTATACTATATTGTAAGAACATAATTATAATAATATAATATAATATATAAATATAAACAATATAATAATGTTATATAATATAATGTAATTATAATATAATATATTATATAATAATATAATTATATAATAAATTTAATTATAATATAATATATTATATGTATAATATATAATATTATGTAATATATATGTAACAATATATAATTATATAAATATGTTTAAATGCATATTTATTGTATATTTATATTATTTATATTATATATATTTACCCACATCTTTATCCATTCATTCACTGATGACACTTAGATTGTTTTTATATCTTGGGTATTATGAATAAGCTACAATGACCATGGGAGTTCTTATACTTCTTCTAGACCCTGATTTCATTTCCTTTGGATATATACCCAGAGGTGGAATTGCTAGATCATTTGTAGTTCTACTTTCAATTTCTTGAAAAACCTCTATATTGTTTTTCAAAGTGGCTGTACCGATTTATATTCCCACGAAGAGTGCACAAGGATTCCTCTTCTCCATGTCCTTGCTGACACTTACCTCGTGTCTTTTTGACTATAGCTACTCTAATAGAGGGCCTTGCTGGTGGCTCAGTGGTAAGGAATCTGCCTGTAACCCAGAGACCTGGGTTTGACCCCTCGGTTGGGAAGATCCCCTGGAGAAGGAAATGGCAACCTACTCCAGATGTTGAGTAATATCTCATTGTGAGTTTGACGTGCATTTCTCTGATGTTTTGTGATGTTGAGCACCTTGTCATATACCTGTTGACATTTGTATGTCTTATTTGGAAAAAGATCTATTCAGTTCCTTTGCCTGTTTTCAAATTGAAAATTTTTTTCCTGCCATTGAGTTGTATGAGTTCTTTATACATTTTGTGTATTAACCCCTTACTTGATATATGATTTATAAATATCTTCTCCCATTCTTTAGGTTGTTTTTTCATTTGTTGATTATGTATTTTGTTTTGCAGATACTTTTTAGTTTTTTCCCCATGGAAATGCATTTTATTGTAATTACAGCACTGTGTACATGTCAATCCCAAATTCCCAATCTGTCCCCTCTCTGGACTCTTCCCCCACTAGTAATCATGTTTGTTCTCTAAATCTGTGAATCTGATTTTGTTTTGTAAATAAGTTCATTTGTATAATTTTTTTTTAAAGATTCTATGTATCAGTGATATCATATGATATTTGTCTTTATCTGATTTACTTCACTTAGTTTGATAATATCCAGGGTTATCTATGTTGCTGCAAATGGCATTTCATTATTTTTAATGGCTAATTAATATTCCATTATGTATAGGCATGCCATCTTCTCTATTCATCCATCTGTTGGTGGACATTAGGTGAGAGGCTTTTCATTTGACGCAGCCCCGCTTGTTAATCTTTGCATCTTCTCTATTCATCCATGTGTTGGTGGACATTGGGTTGAGGGCTTTTAATTTGACGCAGCCCCGCTTGTTAAGCTTTGCATCTTCTCTATTCATCCATCTGTTGATGGACATTAGGTGAGAGGCTTTTAATTTGACGCAGCCCCGCTTGTTAATCTTTGCATCTTCTCTATTCATCCATCTGTTGGTGGACATTGGGTTGAGAGCTTTTCATTTGACGCAGCCCCGGACATTGGGTTGAGAGCTTTTCATTTGACGCAGCCCCGGACATTGGGTTGAGAGGCTTTTAATTTGACGCAGCCCCGCTTGTTAATCTTTGCATCTTCTCTATTCATCCATCTGTTGGTGGACATTGGGTTGAGGGCTTTTAATTTGACGCAGCCCCGCTTGTTAATCTTTGCATCTTCTCTATTCATGCATCTGTTGGTGGACATTGGGTTGAGAGGTTTTTAATTTGACGCAGCCCCGCTTGTTAAGCTTTGCATCTTCTCTATTCATCCATCTGTTGATGGACATTAGGTGAGAGGCTTTTAATTTGACGCAGCCCCGCTTGTTAATCTTTGCATCTTCTCTATTCATCCATCTGTTGGTGGACATTGGGTTGAGAGCTTTTCATTTGACGCAGCCCCGGACATTGGGTTGAGAGCTTTTCATTTGACGCAGCCCCGGACATTGGGTTGAGAGGCTTTTAATTTGACGCAGCCCCGCTTGTTAATCTTTGCATCTTCTCTATTCATGCATCTGTTGGTGGACATTGGGTTGAGAGGCTTTTAATTTGACGCAGCCCCGCTTGTTAATCTTTGCATCTTCTCTATTCATCCATCTGTCGATGGACATTGGGTTGAGAGCTTTCCATTTGACGCAGCCCCGCTTGTTAAGCTTTGCTTTCTTACTTGTGCTTTTGGTGTCAGATTTAAAAAAACCGTTGCCAAGACCAAGTCAAGGAGCTTTCCCTCCATTTTCCTCCTAGGAGTTTCGTGGTATCAGGTCTTATACTTAAATATTTAATCCATGCAAGTGAATTTTTGTGAGTGATGTAAGATATGGGTCCAATTTTGATATTATGCATGTGGTTATCCAGTTTTCCCAGCAACATTGGTTGAACCGAGTATCCTTTCCCCACTGTGTATTCTTGGCTTCCCCCCACCTCCGGCCCCATAAATTAAATGATTGCAATTGTACGGATTTATTTCTGGGTTCTTGATTCTGTTTCATTGGTCTCTATGTCTATTTTTATGCTAGTATTATGCTGTTTTGATTACTATAGCTTTATAGTAGAGTTTCAAATGATAAGTGTGATGCCTCTAGCTTTTTTCTTTCTCAGGATTGCTTTGACTATGGACTCTTTTGTGGTAGCACACAAATTTAAGGATTGCTTTTCTATTTTTGTGAAAATTGCTTTTGGAATTTTGATGGGGATTACATGGAATCTGTAGCTACCTTTGAGTAGACTGTAAGTTTTGTAATATTAATTCTCCCAGTCCATTAGCATGGATTATCTTTCCATTTATTGGTATTTTATTCAATTTCTTTAATCAGTATTTTATAGTTTTCAGTGAACAGATATTTCATCTCTTTGGTTAAATTTATTCCTAAGTATTTTACTCTTTTGATGCAGTTATAAATTCAGTAGTTTTCTTAATTTTTCTGATAGACTGTTGTTAGCGTATAAAAGTGATGCTCGTTTTGACTTTTGTGATTTACAGTTTTGTGACTATATATGACTCTATTCCTCAAGTATTCTAGGATGATGTGTTATGAATCTGAGAATTTGTATTTTTCATCAGTCATGGAAATTTCCCCATTATATCCCATAAAATAATGACCCTTCCTATTATTTTTTCATTCATATTATTTTTTCATTCTGGAACTCATGTCAGATATACTATTTATTAGATCTGTTCCTCTTTCCTACGTATCTTAACCACCCTTCTTGTGTACTCTACCTCATACGTGTCCCACTTCAGGGAGTTATTCAGTTCATATTCAGCTTTCATTTCTAGAAGCTTTGTTTTATTCTGTTTACAAAGTTCCTTTTTTCTTGCTCATTTAAAAACGTTAACTTTTGTTTTTAGCTTTGAGTTTACCTTGCGTTCTGTATCTGATTACTTCCGTCTTCAGAGACCTTGAGGGTCACACTGTGCTCTGGTTGTTCTGCTTGTTTGACTGTGTTGGTCTTTGTGGTGGCCTGCTGACTCTGCTGCTCACAGGCTCAACTGCCCTGCGGCACGTGGGATCTTGGTTCCCTGACCGGGGATTGAACCCTTCTCCCCTGCACCACTGGATCACCAGGGAAGTCCTTGGTTGTTTCTTGTGATTCTTGCTAATAATGACTTGTTTCTGCATGCATTTAAAATGTTGTTCTATGAATTTGTGCTCAAGCTATTTATGTGGAAATCTTCAAAGGCTTAGGTTTAGTGTGCATTCCTTCAGATAGGGAAATATTTGTTTCTTTCAGGCATCACAAGGCATTATTAACCCTGCATTGCTGTTAATTCCTCCTTTTGGTGTTTCCTATTTCATCGGCAGTCCAAACTTCAATCTGAGACTTGTGTCAGGGTTTTGAAGTCTCAGAAGAGATGATTCTTTTTCCACACGAAGTTCAGGTTGAGGCAAACAAGTTTCACTGTAATCTCTGCTGGTGGGATGATTTTTTAGCAGCTTACCCTTCCACTGGTGGAGGAGTATTCAATTCTCTGGTTTTCTGCTTTGTGTTTATTTTTTGTCCTGAGCCTTTCCCTTCTCTTCTTGTGAATTCTGATATGCACATAAGTGGATGTTTGCAAGAAGCAGTGAGTGTGCATGTTTAAATCAGGACTTTGTTTCATGATATGTGCTCTTTCATTTTGCCTAAAATAGCTCTAATTACTTTTTCTCTATGGATATTGATGGTGTATTGGAAAACAATGGTGCATGTAATTTGATTTTATGTGTTACCACTGAGTTGAATTCTTTTGTTATTTTCAATAATATTTCAGTGAATTCCTTACAGAACTTGTGGTGTAGCATCTTAATATCTGAGAATAATAACCCCCCCCAATTTTCCCACATTTTTATGCTTTGTCATTTTTCTTGTGTTTTTGAGTTGTATGAATTGAAGTGCAATAATTAATATTAGTGGTGATAGCAGGTATTATCCTCTATTAAGGACAGTAATAAAAACTGTTTTAATATTTAGTCATTAAGTATAATATTTGGACCTGCTTGGGTTGGAAAAACTGGACTGGTAGATTTCCTACTGATCACTGGGGTCTTCTGTGCAATTTAGATGGAATATTGTGAACTGCTTTTCAAATATGAGTTTTAAACTTTCTGAGCAATTTTGTTCTGTGTTCTTGCAAGCATAATTTCTGCATGTCTGGAAAGGTAGTTTAAGATGGAGGAGTTATCATACTGGATCTTTGTAATAGAAGAAAACACTATGATTTTATCTTGTGGATTGTATCCTCAGATTTCAGAACTAAATCTTAATGTCTACCTAAACTAAAGCGTACCTGTGTTCAGAACATGAGGCCTCTTAATGAAAGGCCATGACAGCTACCAGGGCTTGCAGTGGTGCCCCACAGCTGCTGGCTGGAGTACAAGAAGGCCCACTTTGCCTGTGGACTAGCCTTTATATTAGATTTATTTTTAAAATCAGGTACCCAAATAGTTGATATTTTCAATAAGCCTTCAAAAAAAAAAAAAAAAAGAGGTTACTGAATCCATGGGGTTGGATCTTTTAATAATATTTCACAAACCCAGACAGTCTTAATCTGGTAGTTATCTTCCTTCAGGCTTTTTGTCAGTTAACAATTTTGGTGGCTCAGATGGTAAAGAATCTAACTGCAATGCAGAAGACCTGGGTTTGATTCCCGGGTGGGGAAGATCCCCTGGTTAGAGAATTGCAAGGACAGAGAATTCCGAGGACAGTTCCAAGGAGCCTGGTGGCCTACAGTCTGTGGGACCCCAAGAGTGAGCACACACATAATACTTGCTACATAGTTCCTGTTAATATTCTTTATTGAGGTGGTCACTTTTTTTTTTTTCAATTCCTGGCTTCTTAAGTATGTTTTGCTTTCCAGGGATGTGGGCTGATTTATGATGAATATTTTCTGAGCCACTGAAATAATTGCACCTTTTCATATGCAGTGAATTATATTAATATTTCTTTTTGAAACTGGAATAAATTCCACTGGACCTTGCTGTTATTACATAACGCATTGCTGTGGAACTTGCTAATATTTTACAAGAATTTTACATCTGTCTCTAAAGATGTGATTGGTGTGTTTACCTACGTTAGATATAGGATATAATTAGATCAATTAGATGCCATTATATAGTTTGTCAGTAGGGTTGCTGCTAAGTCACTTCAGTCGTGTCCGACTCTGTGCGACCCCATAGACGGCAGCCCACCAGGCTCCCCTGTCCCTGGGATTCTCCAGGCAAGAACACTGGAGTGGGTTGCCATTTCCTTCTCCAATGCATGAGAGTGAAAAGTGAAAGTGAAGTAGCTCAGTCGTGTCTGACTCTTAGCGACCCCATGGACTGCAGCCTACCAGGCTCCTCTGTCCATGGGATTTTCCAGGCAAGAGTACTGGAGTGGGGTGCCATTGCCTTCTCCGGTCAATAGGGTTATGGTATCCTTATAGACTGTATTAAGAAGTGCTCTAAAATTTACAATAAAACTGGAATTGCTGGATTCTTGAATATTTATTGGAAATCATCCACAAAGTTATTTGGATCTAAAATTTTTTCAAAGGATCTGTCTTTGGCAATTTTTTCAGTTCATCTATAATTATTGATTTGCTAAGGTGTTTTCTCTTTTAGCCCATTTTTTATTAACTATATTTTCTATGGAAATTATATGGTCTTTTCCATCCTGTAAATTTTCAGTGCGTTGAGTCCTCTTTTCTTCAGTAGGCTACAAGTTCATAGCATGTATTTATTTGTTCCACCAAAGAAGTGTAACTCTTTTTTTTCTTTCTTCCATTTAGTACCAGGAATTTAAGCAGAAACCTGAAATGGAAGCAGTTCACTCACGCTGTAGTAAATACAAAGTAAAGCAATGATTTTGGCTTGAGCTGTCTGGTTCAGTGGTCTGTGGGAATGTCACAAACAAGCTGAGTCACTGCAAACAATGTTTTTCTGGCTGTGACCACTGGCTGTCGCTTCTAACACAGCAGAAGCATGCCGGGGGGATGGAGAAAGTGAGCACCACTTCTTACCATGTTCCCTCTCATACTGCCAGTCTCCCTCTGCCCGTGTGCTGGATGTCACAGAGACCATCCACCAGTCAGGCCAGGGGAGGTAGGCCAATAGGCAGGGGCCAATCACTCTGTTCAGCTACAGCCAGACTCACCCCCACAGCAGTTCCTGTGGCTCTCGCCTGGACTCCTGTACAGGGATCGGCTCTGGCAGTGGCAGCTGGAGAGGGTACTACGACCTCCCGCTGAATGAAGTTGGGTGAATGAATGGGAGAGCTGCAGGGGTCACTTGCAAAGGGCGCAAGAGTGATAAGGGAACAGCTCATTCAGGCAGAAGCTTTTGATACGTAACTCCCAGACTTGCTGTGGCGAAAGGGGACGCCATCTCCCATGGGAGAGAAGGGGGGGAGGCCATATTCTCACTACGGAGTCTTTCTAGGAGCCAGGGCTTCAAAGCACAGGCTCCGGATTCCTTCTCTCAACCACCCTCTCCACGCTCCGATCTCACTCCTTGTGCTTCTTCTTGTGCTTCTTCTTCTTTTTCTTCTTCGTTGCTGCCTTGCTGTCCTTTGACGTGTGCCTTGCCCTCTTGCCTGTATCACTCTCAGAGTCTGAGCTGTCAGAGTCAGATGACTTCCTGTCTCTATGTTTCTTTTTCTTCTTTTCTTTCTTTCTTTTTCTAGAAGAATTTCTTGTGGTGTCAGGCTTTTCAAACTCTGCTGACTTTGGCTCTTCTTTCTCCTCTTCCTCTTCAGGTATCAGAGAATACTTGGCCCCACCTGGTTGCATGAAACAATCCTTTGCAAAGTGGCCTTTACAGCCACACTTCTTGCAGGTGGCGTTCAGAACAGCCTCGAGGGTGATCCTCTGCCCTGTGTAATCCTGGAAGGACCACCTCCGCCTCTCTTCCTGCTCAATGATAACGTTGTTGGGATCAAGGTCCTTCACAGTCCCTTGGTCGACAACCTTCATGGAGAGGGATACTTTTATCCTATCATCTTTCATCTCTCGGCCAATAAGTTTCACGCACACTTTGTCGCCAACATCTACTATCTCAGAGGGCTTATCCACGCGACAGGATGGCATGTGAGTTCGATGGACCAGACCTTGCTTCCGACAGCCTGGGATTTTGATAAAGGCTCCATAGTCTGTGACCATAGCAACCTCTCCTTGGAAAATAGTGTAGAGAGCAGGCAAGTTCTCCATGGTCTCGGGTCTTCCTGAATTCATCCTTAATGCTCTATGGTCCCTCCATTTCTCTTCTGCTAAAGCTAATTGAAGTGTTTCGTTGTCAGCTTCTGGTCTTCCCCTCACAGCATTGCGCGAAACACCAAAACCCAGAAGTGTAACCCTTGAATGTGCCTGGGTCTTTGGGGAATAGTAGGATCTTTCCTAGAAGGGAATATCTTATCAGGCTTCCGTAAGATAAGAGAAGTATTTTCCTGACTTCCACAGTGAGGAGCTGAGGTAGCAGTGTCTTTGGGCCCTAAAGTGAGGAAACACTGGAGTTTCACAATTTATTTTAATACTAAGAAACAAATATAAATAATATGTAAACATAATGCCCATAATAATAAATGTGTTATGAAGCGAAGTGAAATGAAGTCGCTCAGGCTCCTCCGTCCATGGGATTTTCCAGGCAAGAATCCTGGAGTGGGGTGCTATTTCCTTCTCCAGGGGATCTTCCCTACCCAGGGTTCGAACCCAGGTCTCCCGCATTGTGGGCAGACGCTTTATCCTCTAAGCTCCCAGGGAAGCATAAATACCGGGGAAAGGTTTAATAAATGTGTTATAGGTGGTCAGAATTTGGTTAGAAACAGTCTGTTTTGTACTACTGAATTAATGGCAGTTTTTTGTGCTCCTAAAACAGGATTGGCAAAATAAAACTTGTTTGCTTTATATCTGTCTCTCTTTGGGAAAGTGTATGTGTGTATGTATGTGCGTGCATGAGACAGGGACTGATTATTTTGTATTTTTGAATACTGAGTTTGTTAAATTCTAAGATGAATCTTTTCTTTCCTTCACATTTAAATGTCTCTGAAATTAAGACGCATCTTAAAATCAATGAGTGTGTGTAATATGGTAGCTCTTCTTTTTTACTACCTAGCTGTTATTAGAGTGGCAAATGTATTTTACAGTGGATGACATTTTCAATTAAAATATGGTAAGTATAGTTGCTATAGAAAATACTTGAAGTTCCACCTGTGTCTCATTTCATGAAGTAGAAACAATTCACTTGGTACGACATAGGAGAAACAGTGTAATCTACAATACATGCACTGTGTGATCTTTCTAGACTTTAAGAAATTAGAAATTGGAAAATCTACCTGGCCCTAGTAAATTAAAATAAAGGGATGTGGTCCTGTATAAAGCTTAGAGTGCAAGATCATAGTACACTCTGATTCAATCATTTCCTTTTCCTTTGACTTCCATGAAGGAGCATCTGTTCAAGAAGTAAAGTCAATGTTACTTTATTTTTTATTTTTTTTTGGCTGCATCATATGACATGTGGGATCAGATTCCCAACCAGGGATCACACCTATGCCCCCTATCAAACCTATGCAGTGGAAGTGAGAATTCTTAACCACTGGACCACCAGGGAAGTCCCTGAAGAAGTAATGTCATCTTTAAATACTAAAAAAACCAAGATTAAGTAGAATTTGGTATCAAATTCTTACATACATTCATTTAATCCCTTTCCAAGTATTTGAAACACTTATTTAAAGCTTTTATGGGTCAGACACTATTTTAGACCCTGAGAATATAAAGGAGAATTAGATGTACTAATTTGAAGTTTTATGGAATTTTTAAAACACTGCAATAAGGGAAATGGTAAGCAGGTACACATAGGAAAAATAAAAGCATTTATTGGCTTGGATATGAATTTTTCTTTTTTCAACCAAACTGGCTTATGCCCGAGGCAGTGTTGTGGGCAGTAGGGCAGGCAGTCCCACTGGCTGCACTTACATGTGGCCACTTCACCAAATCAGACGGTGTGAGTCCCAGGTCACGTCTAAGTCTGACAAAGTCACAGAGAGTGGCAGGCAATGGAGATCCTTCAAAACTAAAACCCTTTACATGTAACAGATGGTTGTGGGGGGCTGTGCCAGTATATTTTATAGATGAGCTGATTGAAAGAGTAGGCCCAAAGTTGCTGATAGAACAGAAATGATAGAGAAGGATGTCCCCAGACAGAGTTTGGTGCCTAGCGTATGCTTGGGAGATAGTCATAGGGAACTGTCATTGCACTGGGACCCAGCAGCTGTACCCCTGCTTTGTTGGGACAGAGGCCCGGCGGCCTACTGCCTGGGCCCCAGCAGCTGTACCCCTGCTTTGTTGGGACAGAGGCCCCGGCGGCCTACTGCCTGGGACCCAGCAGCTGTGCCCCTGCTTTGTTGGGACAGAGGCCCCGGCGGCCTACTGCCTGGGACCCAGCAGCTGTACCCCTGCTTTGTTGGGACAGAGGCCCCGGCGGCCTACTGCCTGGGACCCAGCAGCTGTGCCCCTGCTTTGTTGGGACAGAGGCCCCGGCGGCCTACTGCCTGCCTGGGTGTCAGAGTGCTGTCTCTCACCCTTTGTCTGGACACCCATCTCTAGCACAGTCCGCATCTGTGCCTGGCTTGTTGTCAATTACTCTTCAAGAACTAGGTTCTTTGCCGTAACTTCCTGCTGGCGTTCCTTTCCGATACAGGTGTTCCAGGTCGCTGGTCCTTTGTACCTGTGCCATCCTGGTCTAGTTAATTGTCTATGTACAGTTGAGCCCCTGAATACTACAGCTAATATTTTAAGAAAATATTTCAACTATATACTTACATCTTGATCCACAATCTATAAGGAGACTATCCCCTTTCAGAAAGCATGAATCTCCTCTTCAGTCTCCTCATGGCTGCCTTCATCTCCTGGTTCCTCAGGGTGTAGATCAGGGGGTTCAGGACAGGAATGATGACAGTGAAGGTGATGGAGACAGCTCTGTCCATGGGGAGGGCAGAGAAGGGCCGGGCGTAGACGTAGATGCAGGGCACGAAGTGCAGGGTGACCACCGTGATGTGGGCGGTGCAGGTGGAGATGGCTTTCCTCCTGCCCTCCCCAGAGTGAGACCTCAGCATCATCAGGATGACTGTGTAGGACACAAGAAGCAGGACGAACCACAGGGTGGTGACCAGGCCATTGTTGGAAATCATCAGGAGCTCAAGGACAGCAGTGTCTGTGCAGGCGAGTGTGAGCACCTGGGGGACGTCGCAGTAGAAACCATCCACAATGTTGGGTCCGCAGAAGGGGAGGGGGAGCAACAGGGAGATCTGCACGATGGAGTGGACGAAGCCCCCCACCCAGGAGGCCACTATCAACCCAATGCACCGCCCCCGACTCATGATGGTCACGTAGTGCAGGGGCTTGGAGATGGCCACGTAGCGGTCAAAGGCCATCACTGAGAGAGAGAAGATGTCTGCGCCTCCGAGGAGGTGGAAGAAAAACATCTGCGTGAGGCAGCCATGGAAGGAGATAGTCTTTCTCTCCGAAAGAAGGTCCACCAGGACCTTGGGGGCGGTGATGGAGGAGAAGCAGATGTCCAAGACGGAGAGGTTTCGGAGCAGGAAGTACATGGGGGTCTGGAGGTGAGACTCGCAGCTCACAGTGACCATGATGGCAACATTTGCAAACACAGTTGTTACATAAACTATAGATAAAAGGAAAAATAGGAGTGCACTCAGCTCTTGAGATCGGGTAAGTCCACAGAAGATAAATTCCGACACCCTGGTGTGATTTTTCAAGGCCATTGGATGACATTTATTCCTCCAGGTACAGCTTTGATGGAGAGGAGAATGGCAACCCACTCCAGTATTCTTGCTGGAGAATCCCATGGACAGAGGAACCTGGCGGGCTACAGTCCTTGGGGTCACAATGAGTTGGATGCGACTGAGTGACTAACACACACGTACAGCTTTGAAGGAAACAATGACATTACTGAGAAAATTAAATCAAGCAAAGTTTTACCTGTTATGCAGAAATTGGACATACATAATGAAAAAAGACCATGTATCTTGGACTTTCCTGGTGGCAGAGAGGATGGGAATCCATCTGCCAATGCAGGGCACATGAGTTCGATCCCTGTTCCTGGAAGATTCCACATGCCACAAAGCAACTGAGCCGATGGGCCACAACTGCTGAACCCCACGCGCCTAGAGCCTGTGCTCTAGGAGGAGAGAAGCCACTGCAATGAGAAGCCTGAGAGAAACTCTCTGCAACTAGACAGCCCACAGGCAATAATGAAGACCCAGTGCAGCCAGAAATAAAGAAAGAAAGTAATCAGCAGTGTGCACACATCAAAAGAGTAAATTAAAAAATCACATATCTTATTCTACGTGAACTTGCTCTGTTACCTGGAAAAATCACTCGTTTCTACTTGCTTCAGCTCCCCGACTAGTACAGGTGGTAGGCTTGTTTCCCTCTTGTCTTCAGTGGGGAGTCTTTGGGTTCTGTTCAAGTTGATTCTAGAAGTTTCTGAGGAAAGGAACTTAAGGAAGGTTTCGTATAAGCAGTTGTGGATTCCCTGTATCTTCATGAGCCGGAGCCACAACTATCGAGCCTGTGCGCTAGAGCCTGGGAACTGCAACCAATGAGCCCACGTGCTCCTGAGGCTTGAGCACCCTGGAGCCCCTGCTCCACGCCAGGAGAAGCCACGCCCTGCAGCCAAGAGTAGTCCCCGCCCACCGCAACTACAGACATGCCCGCACAGCAACGAAGCCGGCACAGCCAAAAATAAAAATCAGTTAAAAAAATTGAGAATAGTTAACTCAGCCTTTGAGAAAAAAGCCATCCTCAGCCTTAGCTGAGTTATCTGAAACCACCATAGACATAGGTGGTCCCTATGCCCAGGGATGCCCAGCTGAGATGCCTCACGCTTGGTTTGTGTTGAAACCAGCTTTCAGAGCCTTGAGAAATTATGTGGATAAATAAAAAACATATGTTGCCTCTCATTTGCTCTGGAGGATATGGCTACTTGTTGGTCTTATCTGGTGACTCAGATGGTAAAGAATCCTCCTGGAGTATGGGAGACCTGGGTTCGATCCCTGGGTTGGGGAGATCCCCTGGCGAAGGGAATGGCAACCCACTCCAGTATTCTGGCCTGGAGAATCCCATGGACTGCACAGTGCACGAGGCAGCAAAGAGTCTGACGCGACTTCCCGGCTTTCACTTTGTTTTCCCAGTTGATTCAGTCTTTGTGGGGATGGTCACCTTTACAGCATGTACTGATTAAGTAGCACATTTTATCCAAGAGACTTACCTGAGTCACCCATCCTGCAAGGAATTTAGACACTTTGTCAAATCTCTTCTGAAAATGCTACTTCCTTCATGTCTCTCATGCATTCCCTTAACTTCATCCTCAGTTAAACCCTTATCATTTCTGCTTAGATTGTTGCAGGAATTCCCTAACTGGTCTTTTCTTTGGTGTAGCTGTCTTTAATTCATCCTCTTTATTGTTTCAAGAAATATTAATACATAAATATTTATAAGTCACAAATGGGCTCATTTATTCCTTTGCGGGAGATCTTGGTTTGATCCCTGGGTCGGGAAGATCCTCTGGAGAGGGAAATGGTACCCCACTCCAGTATTCTTGCCTGGAAAATCCCATGGACAGAGGAGCCTGGTAGGCTACAGTCCATGGGGTTGCAAAGAGTCGGACACCACTGAGTGACTTCTCTCTTTTTATTCTTTTGTTTGAAAATTTTCAATGGCTCTCTATTGTAAACAGAATAAAGATCAAACTCCTCTCTTTTTCTTTTTATTGAAGTATAGTTGATTTACAAAGGTTGTGTTAGTTTTAGCTGTACAGCAAAGTGACACAGTTATCCATCTATCTATCTGTTTATTCTTTTTCAGATTCTTTTCCCTTATAGATTATTACAGGATAAGGATTAAACTCCTCTTATTGCATCCAAGACTTTTTCCCACCTTAGTTATTATCTTGTGCTCTGTTTCCTTTGATCCTATTTCAGGTCTTTATTTATTTGCTTATTTTTTCAGAGCTTTAAACATTATGCAAACTCTTTCTGGCCCACAACTTTATAAAAAAATCAGTAAGATACTTTTAATTTACCCACTTTTATTTCCTATTATCAGAGAAGTGTATATCCTTTTCTGACCACCAAAAACTCTCAAATTATACAGACTTTCAAACTCCGAAAAACGAAATCAGCTCTGAATTATTCTACAACATTTAACAAGCGTCTAAAGCTGAAACCTAAATGTGATGACAGGATTTTATTAAATCTTGGCGAAGCCCTGTGAGTAAAACTTCAGATTAGCTTGCAAAAGCCAGCACACATACAAATCAGATTTCCTCTCCCTAAATCATTGCTGTTTTAAATCCCGTCTTGGCTGTTACAGTGTTGCCTTTAACCTGCAAATGTCAAGGTCAGTCGGAGGTGAGGGCCATGTGGTCTTAGGGAAGAGAATAAGAGAATGAGGAAAATATTTCCAAATCTCAGAGGACAAGTACTTGAGGAAAAAGTAAAAGAACTGCATGATGCATGCTTTTTGCCACATTTTGGAATATAAACTCAAAGCCAAAGTCTTCTAAGAAGGCTGAGCACGGAAAAAGATGAAGTGTTTAGAAATTAACAAATAGTTTATGTATTTCAAGGGAAATTCATGCCCTCGTAGGCAAAGGAAATCTATATCCTGCAGTCTACAACACAGAGCATCACTTTCAGTGTGTTAGGGGAGATTTCTTGGAGGAGGTGACGTCAGAGACGATTTCGAAGGACTGGTATTACTAGAAGGGAAGGCCCACAGTTTTGGATCTGTGTTCCTCTTGTTCTCCCCACCTACCATGCCCTCCCACTCTCATGATCTTCTCATTGATGAGCAGTGATCTTTCAGACTCCAGGAGCTGGTGATGGACAGGGAAGCCTGGCACGCTTCAGTCCATGGGGTCGCAAAGAGTGGGGCATGACTGAGCGACTGAACCAAACCAATCTTTCAACACTCAGGTCCAGAGTCTCCTCTTCTGTGAACATTTTCCTGATGTCCTTTTATGACGCATAATTCCCTGCACTGACTTCTCTTCTGGCACCTATAACAGGTATTCCATCTAATTTCTTCTGTCTCTCCTCACTTCAGTATATTTCCTTGTTATATCTCAAGTCCATCCTGTCTGCTCAGTATTTCATTTATCCTAATGTCATCAAAGCTTTCCTTAGTCTGGGTCACATGTTAGGTGCTCAGTAGTTTTTTTTTTTTTTAATTAATGAATAAACTTCACTGGTAAGTGCACATCCTGATTTACAAGCCTTGGCATCAGATTGTGTGTGAATGAGCAAAAAGGATCTAGACAAATATAAGAAACCCTTTGTTAATGTCTTTGACTTGGCCTTAGGGATAGAGAGATTTGTTTTCTGCTCCAGGCTATAATATAGCTCTGTGACCTTGAGAGAGTTCTGTGGCCTCTCTGTGCCTCTGCGCCGCAGTTTGAGAATGTAAGAGCAGTCTAGAATGATGCAGTGTTATGTACCATCCAGTGTGATGCAGTGTTGCTGCTGCTAAGTCGCTTCAGTCGTGTCCAACTCTGTGTGACCCCATAGACGGCAGCCCACCAGGCTCCCCAGTCCCTGGGATTCTCCAGGCAAGAACACTGGAGTGGGTTGCCATTTCCTTCTCCAAGTGATGCAGTGTAAGACAGTCTTAAGAGCTTTGGAGGAGCATCAGGACTGGAATTCTACCACTTCCTCCTTTGTCACTTGGAGCAAGTCCTTTACTTTCCTTTGATTTTCCCCTCTGTAAATGGGGAAGCAGAACACTTACTTCAATGGGTAGCACAAGGAATAAACTATGACTGTCTTTGTGTAAATTACCCAGGACGTTCCAGTAATAGGCATTCCAGCCACTTGTTTCTCCCACCCCACTGCCTCTGCCAATCCAAACAAACAGTACCTTCCCTGAAGGGTTACTTATGAGGGTGTGTGTGTGTGTGTGTGTGTGTTAGTCACTCAGCAAAATGCTATTCAATAGAACGGCTTCTCTTTGAACCAACTTGCTTATTACTGTTCCAATGAACTTGTGTGAATTAGACAGACAGAGGCTTTAGTGCTGAGTCATCAGGTTTGGAAATACAACTGCCTCTGGAGCAAAGAGAAAACAGGCCCATTGAGTCACAGGGAACGTACAGATACGAGGTTGCCTTTGAAACCTCCATGGAAGACAAAACAGACCCATTGAGTCACAGGGAACGCACAGATACGAGGTTGCCTTTGAAACCTCCATGGTTTTTTGAGAATTTGGGGTTACGATCACCTTTTTAAAGGAAGCACCCATGTTGTGGAATCTATGATCCACACGGATCCCTATGGACAGACCCTAAGCTGGAAAAAATTCTACTGCTTTTATGCAGCTCAGTCATTCCATCAAATACAAACTGCTTTCTCTCTTACCAAGCTGACTCCATCTCTGTAGCTTCTTAGGAAGAGACTCCCGCTTTCCCAATATTTAATATCACTTGCTTTTGGTCCCTAGAGTTTTCAGCTCTTTTCGCAGCATGTGATACACGAGGTATATTTGCATGCTCATCTGTAATCCACAGTGCGTCACACCCCGGCAGCTCGATGTCCTTACCTAAGTCCTTCAGCGTCCAGGCGGGAATCCGCACATTCTGAGACTTGGCGGCTGGGTCTCAGTGTCTATGCGGCTGGGGAAACAGCACGTTAGAAGGTTAGTTATTCTGGACGTCAACCTCTTCTCTTCAACCTTCATGCTGGGAAAGGCAGCCTCAAGGAGTCACGTCATCACAGCTCTTCTCCTTCTCCCAAAGTGCCCCTGCTGAGCTCACTAGTCCCTCAGGACCAAGCTTGATTTGAGAATTAGTAAAGGGAGTTTTATTGGATGTGAATGTGGAAACAGAATGGACATTCTTCTGCTACTGTTGGAGTTCCAGTGGGCCTTATTATACAGTTTCCAAGTCATTACTGCACATAAGTCCGCACATACACGAAAATGTCCAATTTCTATGCCTTCCAAAGTCTTGCAAGACCCCAGACAACATAACTCTACATACGTTAATATTGTGTGAGTCTCCAAGTTTTGGGGAAACATTTATATAAAGGTATAATGTCAATACTTTGGCCACCTGATGCGAAGAGCTGATTCATCAGAAAAGACCCTGATGTTGGGAAAGATTGAAAGTGGGAGGAGAAGGGGACGACAGAGGATGAGATGGTTGGATGGCATCACCGACTTCATGGACATGAGTTTGAGTAAACTCCAGGAGTTGGTGATGGACAGGGAGGCCTGGCGTGCTGTGGTTCATGGGGTCGCAAAGAGTCAGACACGACTGGGTGACTGAACAACAACTAATGTCATAGGATCATTCATTCTCAATGTGAGTATGATGCCCATGGGGGCAAAAATTGGTTCTTGAGAGCCAAAAAAATCTTGGATGTTTTAGTGAGGTGTGCTTCTTCAGACAACCTCAGAACACAAAAAGAGGTATGGTGTGTCTTTGATATTAAATTTTCTTGAGGGAGAGTAATTAGGAAAAATATCTAAAAAAGCTCTTTTAAGGGGCAATAATTTTAGAAAGCTTGAGAAGCACTGGCAGTATGATTAGGATTCCTGCGGGGAGCGAGCTCCGTCCCTGGCAAAGGTCATGAGGAAGGAGGCTTGGCATACGCAAAGGCAGGATCAAGCCTCAGGAGTCTCCCTGGAAATTCTCGAGCAATCTACCCCCAAAACCAGAGTCTGCCTACTTTCTGCTTTGTGCTCTCACCTACACCTCTGACTTTACGGGGGGCTGTCCCCCACTACCTCTCTCTGAAAAAAGAGTTAGCTTACAGCTCCAGTTAATAATTCCTGGGTGTGATAGTGTTTCAACCTACAAACTCCTTTGGAAGTCCTCTAGCCTGCCTGAATAGATTTTTTCTGGCCACATGTGATTGCTCAGAGCCTCCCAACTGTGAGAGGCATGAGATGTTCTAAACTGTCTAAATACAGATTCCTTTGAGCAGTTAAAAGATTGATTAGAAATTGTATTGGTGAAGGGTTTTTCATTTGTTGGGCCAATGTTTGCTGCTAAGTTTCCATATCCCTTACCTGCTGTGTCCCTGGCAGTGTATTGATTAATATAATTGGTGTAAGTAGTAGCTTTAATGTTTGTAACCTGGGACCCTTGAGTTAATTCTTTTTCTTGTTATAGCCCACCACACCTTTGCTCTGTAGGAATGCAACTTTATCTAATGCTTTTGAGGGTGGCGCCTGACTAATCACCTTTAGAGAAAAATAAGTTTTCTGAAGAAAGTGTCTTAAAATGTTAACAGGCCTCCGGGCCAGAAGATGATGCAAATCACCTAAACTTTTGCATATGATAAGTTTGCAGGAAGAAAGCCTGGCTTGCTGCCTGACTCTACCCCTTCCCCCATTATCCTCTATGCATAACTTAAGGTATAAAAACTACTTTGGAAAATAAAGTGCGGGCCTTGTTCACCAAAACTTGGTCTCACCATGTCGTTCTTTCTCTTACCTTCTGGCTGAATTATTCAGCCTCTTTTCTCCACTGAATTTCCTCCCTGAGCTATCCTTATTTCAGCCTCTTTTCTCCACTGAATTTCCTCACTGAGCTATCCTCATTCTATTACTCTTTATATCCTTAATTAACATTTAATCAAGCAGTTGTTTCCTGATCTTCGCCTACGCCGTCTCTCCTTCGAATACCCTGGATCAGCTGGGGCTGGTCCCTGGCAGATTCCTGGCCTAATGTGTCTGTCTTGTAAGACTCAGAGAAGATCACAGATGTGTGGTCATCTATGAGGACCTTTTTAGCTAAATATTAAGTGATCATAAACATTTGCAAAAAATTGCTGTGTGTTGCAATTTCCTCAGCTTCCTTATTTCCCTTGGCCTATTTTTTTTTTAATTGATGTTTAGTTGTTTTACAATGTTGTGTTAGTTCCTGCTGCACAGCAAAGGGAATCAGCCATGTGTGTGTGTGTGTGTATATATATATATATATATATATAAATATAAACTCTACTCAATGTGGTAACAAAAAGGATAACCCTAACCCTAACCACATCGACTAGAGTTCCTTGTGCTGTACAGTCGGTTCTTGTTAGTTAACTTCTCAGTAGTCATCCATTTTACACGTAGTAGGCATGGCGGTCCGGATCTCAGTTTACCCCGCCTCCCCGCCCCTTGGTGCCCATGGTTTGTGGGTACACATGAACTTACTGGTCTATTTCTGAATGACTGCTGGAGGCAGAAGGGTGGGATTTGATGTGAGTGTATAAACAGAAAGGAGATTTACTGTCTCCTTATATATCTACTTTCTTGGAATCCTATTCTTGGAAGAGAGGAGGTTTATAGCACAGACCCAGTGGCTATTCTTAAATGGCTCTGTATGCCATATGTTGTGTTTTTTTTCCTTTCCTGGTACACAAAATGGGCCTTGAGTGAGTCAAACGTTACTTCTTAGGTAATTTTTTTTTTTTTTTTATGCCACACGGATTTGTCCTAAATTGTCTGTGCATATGTAGATGAAAACTACAGGTTTGCTCCAGCTCTGAGAGCTCTGGGGGTGAAATGGAAAGTGGGGATGGAAGGAAGAAGGAAGCTCAGGACAACATAAAATAAAAGCGCATTTTGTGCAGGTACATCCCCAAACTATTCAAGTCCTTTTGAGACTAATTTCAATGTAAAGAAAGTAGAAAGACCCAGAGGACAGGGAATATTTGGTCTATTTCTCGATTAGTTCATGCATACATCTGACCCAAAATATATTTCTTCTCTTTTCTCTAATTGGTGAAATATATTGAAGATTCTGTACTCACAATATTAAATCAAAAAGTGATTACTTTAATAATCAACTGGAAATAGCAGTCATTAGAGAGAAAATATGAGAAATACATGCATCCACATTCTAAGTGTGTGCTAAGTCGCTTCAGTTGTGCCCAACTCTTTGTGACCCCATGGACTGTAGCCCCCCAGGCTCCTCTGTCCATGGGATTCTCCAGGCAAGAATCCTGGAGTGGGTTGCCGGCCCTCCTCCAGGGGATCTTCCGGACCCAGGAATCGAACCCTCCTCTCTTGTGTCCCCTGCATTGGCAGGTGGGTTCTTTACCACGAGTGCCACCTGGGAAGCTATATATATACACACACACATCTGGAGACATAAGAGACGTGGGTTCAATCCCTGGGTTGGGAATATTCCCCTAGCAACCCACTCCAGGATTCTTGCCTGGAGAATCCCATGGACAGAGGAGCCTGGCAGCCTACGGTCCATAGGGTCGCAAAAGTGGGACATGACTGAAGTGACTTAGTACGCATACATGCAGCACAGGCGTATTTGGCAACAGAGATGCAGATCATAGGGAACATAGACTGTATGCCTGATTAATGCCAGGAGTCGTGTGCGCCTTTACAACCATAATCCTCTCCACACTGATCACGTTTCATCCTCGCAACCACCTTGTAAGTAGACAGCGTTATTTCCAAACCACAAATGGTAAAAGTGAGGACAGATAGCACTTGGGTTATTGATTTCAGCTTTATACCACATACTTCTCCCCCGTCCCCAGCCTGAGAGCGGATGTTCAATCTCATCCCTCCCTTTTGTTCTTCGAGTCTGTCTAACAGAGCTTAGTGGCTGTGATGTTCAATCTCATCCCTCCCTTTTGTTCTTCGAGTCTGTCTAACAGAGCTTAGTGGCTGTGGTGTTCAATCTCATCCCTCCCTTTTGTTCTTCGAGTCAATCTGTCTAACAGAGCTTAGTGGCTGTGGGGATATGCAGAAATGGCGGTGGACAAAGACTAGCTGTCTCTGATTCCCAGGCTCGTAGTCTGAGAAAACCTCAAACTAGGCTCACATTAGATTTCGGGTCTCAATCTGACGGCTCATCTGAGTTTATTGCTCTCAAAAGGCCCAAGCCTCCTCTGCAGCCTCTTCATGGCTGCCTTCATCTCCTGGTTTCTCAGGGTGTAGATCACGGGGTTCAGCATGGGGGTGACGACCGTGTTATTGATGGACACAGCTGTGTCCACGGGCAGCGTGATAAAGGGCCGGCAGTAGATGTAAACACAGGGCACGAAGTGAAGAGTCACCACCAGGACGTGGGAGGTGCAGGTGGAGACAGCTCTGCTCCGGCCCTCCCCGACGTGGGATCGCAGCGTGACCAGGGTGACGGTGTAGGACCCCAGGAGCAGGAGGAACCACAGCAGGGTCACCAGCCCGTTGTTAGAGATCAGGAGGAGCTCCAGAGCAAAGGTGTCGGTGCAAGCCAGTCTAACCACCTGGGGCACGTCGCAGTAGAAGGCATCCAGGGTGCTGGGGCCACAGAAAGGGAGCGGAAGCATCAGGATAATCTGGACAGTGGAGTGCAAAGCGCCACCCACCCAGGAAGCCACCACCAAGCCCACCCACACCTCTCTCCTCATGATGGTCACGTAATGCAGGGGCTTGGAGATTGCGAGATATCTGTCCCAGGCCATCACAGACAGGAAAAAAATATCTGCCCCTCCAGCAAAGTGGAAGAAAAAGATCTGTGCCATGCAGCCATTGTAGGAGATGGCTTTCCTCTCTGATAAGAGATCCACCAGGAACTTGGGAACGGTGACGGATGAAAAGACGATGTCCAGGATTGATTTGTTCCGCAGGAGAAAGTACATGGGGGTGTGGAGGTGGGACTCCCAGGTGATGGTCACCACGACGAGGGCATTGCCCAGCACGGTTGTGACGTATACAGCTAGGAAGATGACAAACAGGAACAGCTCCAGTTCCCGGAAGTGAGTGAGTTCCAGGAAGACAAACTCCCTCACGTTGGTGTGGTTGCTCTGGCCCATGATGGAGAGCACGCTCTCCCAGGTCTCCCTTTGGAAAAGATACGTCAGGGTGAGCAGCATGGTGCCCTGAGGCAGCAACATCATTGATCACATAGTGCGTTTTTTTTTTTTTTGCTTTGTCTTGTTTTTAACTTTTTATTTTGTAATGGAGAGTAGCCGATTAATGATGTGATAGTTTCAGGTGAACAGCAAAGGAACTCAGCCCTGCATATACAACAATTCATTCAACCCTCAAGGCCCCTCCCATCCAGGCTGCTGCCTAACACTGAGCAGAGTTGCACGTGCTCTACAGTTGTGGCTTAGTCACTAAGTCATGTCCGATTCTTTTGGACCCATGGACTGTAGCCAGACTCCTCCGTCATGGAATTTTGCAGGCAAGAGTCCTGGAGAAGGTTGCCGTTCCTTCTCCAGGAGATCTCCTCAGCCCAGGGATCAAACCCATGTCTCCTGTGTCTCTTGCTTTGCAGGCAGATTCTTTACAACGCACCCCCCGGGAAGCCCTTAGTTGGCTTGGTTGGGCCCCAATTACTATTTTCAAATAATGCTGCTCTCAACGTTTTGTAAATCCATTTTTGTGTGCCTATGAAAAGCCAGACATAGACATACTGGGTCAAAGGATATGCTAATTTTCTAATTTTAAATGATGATGAAGATATTGTAAAGAAACAGCGTAGGGGCCCGAGGGGCAGCTGCCTACGCTGAAGGACACAAGCTCCTGAGTCTGTGCCTTCTGGAAGCTTGAAACTGTGGCAGTCCAGAAGCAGATACCCAGTCCATTTCACTGGTATCAAAAACTTTTGCATCTCTTACACTCTCACAGGGAGAATGAATTGTGTACTGGTCAAGTGCAGAAAGAGGCTTCCCTGATGACTCAAGTGATGGAGAATCTGCCTACAATGCAGGAGACATGGGTTCAATCTCCTGGAGGAGGAAATAGCAACTGACTCCAGCATCCGTCCCTGGGAAACCCATGGACAGAGGAACCTGGCTGAGCACGCACGCGCATGCACGCACGTGCATGCATGCACATATATGCACACACACATATGGAGGTACTGTTTTGATAGTCTTATACTTAAGCTTTGATAGTCTTATTCTTCAAGTTAAGATCTAAAACAAAAACTCCAGCTGTGAAAGCAAGATAAACAGATTCTAAACTGTACCTCATCTGTTAAGTTCCAATGTCAACTCATTATGTGATACTCAATCTGTACAATAAATTATGAACCTGGGAAAGAAGCAAACAGCCTAACTCTATTGTATTTGTGTTTGAATACTTGATTTCTTTTTATAAGTAGATACTATGAGCTGAAATAAATGATAATACTTTTTAACTTCTTAGGGAGATGGAATACTGATTTTGTCATTTTAAGAACATAAACATCAAAAAATAAGCTGAAATATTAGAATAAAGTCTAAGTAATTTTTGTTTTATTTTTGGGGAAGAGAAGAACTTTGTAAGCATTACAAAGAAGATGATTAGATTTGGCTAATTAAAATATGAAGATGAATTGAGAGAGTGGTATTGACATATATATCCTACCATGTGTAAAATAGATAGCTAGTGGAAAGATGCTGTATAACACAGGGGGCTCAGCTCAGTGTCTGTGATGACCTACAGGGGTGGGATGGGGGCTGGGAGGGAGGCTCAAGCGGGAGGGGATATACGTATACAGATAACTGATTCACATCGCTGTACAGCAGAAGCTAACACAACATCGTAAAGCAATTAGACTCCAGTAAAAAATAAGGAATTTCCATGTTTTGGAAAATAAAAAACTTGAGAAAACAAGTTTTGTATACGTGAAAAATAAATAAAATAGGCTTAATGTTTTAGATATATAGAGTTCTAATCATTTAGTAAGAAATAGATACTTTAAAACAAAAATGGGTCATGATTCAGAGAGAAATAGAGTTGGTCATACCATTCATCAAATAAGCACAAATTAAAAGTGTGATGAGATACCACTTCTCATCTAGAAGATCGGCCTATGAAGAAGTGATCCATCGTTGGCAAGGATATGGAGAAAGAGACACCTCCATCTATGGTTAATAGGAGTGTATACAGGGACACACTTTCTTAGGTCATTCTGGAAGCATGTGTCAAGACAAAATCTGCAAATCTTTTGAGTCAAAAATTCTACTCCAGGAATTAATGCTAAATGTGAATAAACAAAATGCTTAATGTCATGAGTACAAAGAAAGGTCATCACAGTGAAGTTTAGAAGAGATTAGTTTAAATTACTATCTGATTTATGAAATTGGTTCAATAGTTATGGCACTATAGAGTAATTCAATATTTGCAGCCATTCAAATTTATAATGTAGAACTTTATTCTTAGATGTGGTAAGATTCTTTTTTTAATAAAAGATTGAAGCACTGAATATATCACATAATCTTATTTTTTGGAGAAAAACTACATGCCTAGAAGAAATCTGGAAAGATGTATACCATTATCTGTGGGTAATCGGATTTTGGTAGTTTTACTTTAAAAAGATATTCTATTGTTTCCTATTTAAAGAAATGACTGTAGGCACTCTCTCACCTTCAAGATGCCCCATACTCTGCCTGTGGAGGGTTTTTCTCTAAATACATCCACTCCTTACCAGTCAAAAAATAAAAAGACTGTAAATGGCTTCTAATCTTAAAAATCAGGAGAAGAATCCCTCATACACATAATTACAACTTGAAGTAAAAGATTTTTTCCATTAATTTGAACTCTGATGTTATGCTCCTCGTATTTTTCTTTTCCTTCTCTGTAAAATTGTCCTAAGAAAGATAACTTGTTAAGGAAAGAAGGATGGGGGGGTGACAGTTCTAATTATTCTTTTGGGGTGTTCTGGCTCCATGAGGCATTGGCTGGAGCCATCTAGGAATCTAGGACCCGCCAAATCAGATCTCTGGAAAATGAGATCAAAGATACTTACTGCTGGCTTCTCTTTTGAATTAAAATGATTCCCCTTGCTCCTCTGACTTCCCTGGTGGCCCAGACAGTATTAGCATCTGTCTACAATGTGGGAGACCCAGGTTTGATCCCTGGGTCCGGAAGATCCCCTGGAGAAGGAAATGGCAACCCACTCCAGTACTCTTGCCTAGAAAATCCCATGGATGGAGGAGCCTGGTAGGCTGCAGTTCATGGGGTTGCAAACAGTCAGACATGACTGAGCAACTTCACTTTGCTCCTCTTAAAAGGTTTTGGACAGACGATCAGGCCCAAGATCGAGCTAACATTGAATGGTGGCCTTTCTGTCTCGTAACCTCACAGTTGCCTTGTAGAACTCAGTTATCCAACAATTCTTTTTGAATGGATGAATGAATGAATGGGTGGCGAGTGCCTGATACGAAGTAGTCACCCAACAAGAAATCATTCTTCTTTACTCATCTCCAGTCTCATCTAAACTTCCCTCTCTCACCCCTTATTCACTTTTGCTTCTGCGCAAATCAACTAAATGCCAATTCACAGGAGAGTACCTTGTAAATTTCAAAATGTTATATAATATTATCATAATGCTAACGTCCTTACATCATCCTGTTTCTTTTCCTGCTCCCAGCTAGCTTTTAATCACTATTTCTTTTTTAAAGAAAGGGACTGTGCTGGTTACTTTCCTAAACTTTGTAGATGCTCAGTAAATGTTTTTAGAAGTTTTTAAAAAAGAATTTTACAGTAGTCCTTCTTTTTAAAAAAATTTTTTTGAAGAATAATTGCTTTACACTGTTGTGTTGGTTTCTGCCATACAACAGTGTGAATCAGCCCTGAGTATACACATGTCTCTTCCCTCTTGAGCCTCCCTCGACCCCCTACCCCATCCCACCCCTCTAGGTCATCACAGAGCACCAGGCCGAGCTCCCTGTGCTATAGAGCAAATTCGCACCAGCTCTGTTTTATACGTGGTTGTGTATATATTTCAACGCTACTTTCTCATTGGCCCCATCGTCTCCTTCCCCTGCCGTGTCCACAAGTCCTTCCTCTACGTTCATCTCTCTATTCCTGCCCCGCAAACAGGCTGTACAGAATGTTTTAATACAAAAAATATTCCAATTTGGATGTGTCTTGAGAAGCCTAGTATTTCACCTGAGAAGCAACAGACTTTAATCAGCCGGAGGCGTTTGGTTGTACACGACACACCTGCTTCAGGGTTTCCCGTGGAATGCGCGTGGCCGAGTCCCCGCACTGCTCACCCGAAACCGTCACAGCACACCCGTGGTAACTGCTTCTATTTTATCACACAAAAGAAAAAGGTAAAAAAAGAATTGCGCATGGATATTCTATTTTTCAGGGACTGGACATGGAACACTATCCAAATCATAAAATTACACACGTGCCACGCTGAAGTTGCCTGCTGTTGTGCCTTCAGGATGCCCTCACCTACCTTTCTTTAGAAAGGGGAGCCGGCCAGGTTCCCCATCTTCACCCAGACAGACGCATCATCTACATTGCTCCCTGAGACAGGGGATCGGGAGTCTAACGATGTAGCAGTCAGCATGGGGAATAGTGTCAGGTATTTGTAGGAAAAGTACTTTTCACTGGAGAAGCTGGCAGCTGCAGATGCAGTGGGAGTTATTAAAGTGTTACTAAGCAACACGTATCGCTATTGGAGTTTTCCGATCTAGCTTCCTGTTATTGCTTTCTTTGTAGTTAAACTCCACTGGGGTCTTAGAGCATACTCTGCATGATTTATGAAAAGAATAAAACATTTTATGGTCCAGAATGTGATCTGTCCTGGTAGATGTTCCATGTGAGCTTAAGAAGAATGTGTGTTATGCTATTGTCAGATGAAATATTTTATATTAATTAGCTCCCATTGATTAATGGTGCCGTTCAGTTCAACTGTATCCTTACTGATTTTCTGCCTATTGGATCCATCAATTGCTGATAGAAGGATATTGATATTTCCAGCTATAGAGTGGATTTGTCTATTTTCCCCTGTATTTCTATCAGTTTTGCCTCTTATATTTTGACATTCTGTTGCTAAGTGTATACACATTAAGTATTGTTGTGAATTCTTTGACAGTTGACCCCTTTATCATTATCATTATGAAGACTCTTAATCTCTGATAATTTTCCTTGTTGTAAAGTCTGCTTTATCTCAAATTATTATACCTATTCCAGCCTTCTTTCTGTGTTATCTTTCTCCTTTGCATTACTTTTAATCTATCTCTGTCTTTGAATTTAAAGCTGATTTCTTACAGAAAATATATAGTTGGTTCCTTTAAAAAAATCCCCTCTATACTGTTTTATGTTTATGTATTTGTTTTTATTTTGGATATTACATTATTTTATGGATATATAATTGACATCAGTTCAGTTCAGTCGCTCAGTTGTGTCCGACTCTTTGTGACCCCATGGACTGCAGCATGACAGGCCTTCCTGTCCATCACCAACTCCCAGAGTTATGCAAACTCATGTCCATTGAGTCAACATTCTATGAATTTCAGGTATACAAAATAATGATCTGATATTCATAAATACTGTGAAGTGATGATCACAAAGAGATGGAAATTTAACACAAATTGCATATATGTATAGAATTTAATTACCACATCTTTTTTTTTTTTGCAAAGTAGATGTGATAATTAAATAGTAATCAACTTCAAATGAGTGGTGGTGTCAACTTGGCAGATTTAAGAATGAAGATGTGAGAGCATAAGTGACGTCCACCAACTGTCAGAGTTGGCGACCATTGGAATTCAAACCTCGATCATTGAAAACTGTTCACCTTGCTGATTATATCAAAGAGCAACTGTGAAGTGTGTGGCCCAATGCTCCGTGAACAGCAGACAGTCAGGAAACACTAATCCTTTTACATGCATCGTGGGGAGTGGTGGAAAGCATCTTGGGGCCTGATCCTTCTTCAGTCAGATAAACACACCTAAACTGATAAAACAGAAGATTTGTATTGGTGTGCAAGACCCAGGATGTTTTGCATATATTACCTTATGTAATCAGCTCTTGCCAGTTTTCAATGTCTTAAAATTTGTGGCTAAGTTTGAGCTTGACCAGTTGGGTTGCCAGTTTGGGTTTGACAGGTGTCTCGGCTGTGAGAATGAAATGGCATAAAATGATACCAGCGCTCTTTAACCTGAGTTGAGTCAGACGGTGAGTTGGGACATTTGTCCGTGAGTGTGCCCTCTCCGGGTCTGGACCTTGTCCTCTTTCGCTGCGGCATCTCCCTTTATCTTAGGTGCTTACAGATCTTAGCTTTCCTTTTAAGATCCTTTCTGAAGAAATGACCATGAAACTTAAAGAATACCCTTTTTTAAAAAATGAAACATTGGCACTTTAAAAGGGGACCAGCCTTAAACAAACAGATGAATTTCAGAATTTCAGGCAGTAAGGTGTAAATAATGTGGACATTAGGGATCTCCCTGGTACTGAGAATATATTCATACGTGCTCAGTCGCTCAGTCGTGTCAGACTCTTTGCAAACACATGGATTGTAGCCCTCCAGGCTCCTCTGTCCATGGAACTTTCCAGGCAAGAATATTGGAGGGGGTTGCCATTTCTCCCAACTCAGGGATCAAAACTGTGTCTCTGGCATTGGTGGATTCTTTAACACTGAGTCACCTGGGATATGCCGCTTACTAATTCTTTGGGGAGGGGTCTAAAACAAGCAACCTCCTCAGAAATGTTTTCTTTTAAAGTTTTTTTTTTTTTCCCTAAGAGCAAAGTTTCAAACATGGGTCAGGAGACTCACCAGAGGATGCCATTAGAGGAGCAGAAGCAGAAAGGGGAAAATTTGGGTTGAGCTTATAGGAAGGCAGGAAAAACCAGAGTTGTGCCCGGAAAAGAAATGTTAAAGAAGTTCCTGCATCTGGCTGAGACTCAGAGTTCCAGGAGGTCATAAACGAGCCTGGGTGGTTCATAGTCACACAGAGCAAATACCAGCTGATGGTGGGCAGCCACTCCCAGCCGGTCTGTCCCTGAACAACTTTATATTTTCATTTATTATTCTTTGGATACAGTCTAATCAGGCAAATGTAGCTCCTTCCAGTCCCCAAGCTGCTCTCTGAGACAGAACACTTGAAGCTCATTTATCCTTCCTCTTGATGCTGGGAGTGTGTGTTTGTGGGCAGATACTTGAAGTGAGGGGGCTTCCCAAGTGGTGCTAGCGGTAAAGGACCTACCTGCCAATGCAGAAGGTGCAAGTGATGTAGATTCAATCCCTGGGCTGAGAGGATCCCCTGGAGGAGGGCACGGCACCCCACTCCAGTGTTCTTGCCTGGAGAATCCCATGGGCAGAGGAGCCTGGCAGGCTACAGTCCATGGGATTGCAAAGAGTTGGACACAACTGAAGCAACTTAGCATTCATTCATTTGAAGTGAGAAGACAAAGAGAGATTGGAGAGCGGCTGTAACTTCTAAGAATTTCTCTTCTAGAAATATTAACCTGTTAATATCCACAGCTCTATGCCAGGGTCCAGCCCCGGTGGATCCAGGGAATTCAAAGCGGGGACGGCGTTGGCGAGGATCAGGAAACAATTGCTTAATTAAACGTTAATTAAGGATATAAAGAGTGGTTAAATAAGGATAGCTCAGTGAAGAAATTCAGTGGAGAAAAGAGGCTGAAATAAGGATAGCTCAGTGAGGAAATTCAGTGGAGAAAAGAGGCTGAATAATTCAGCCAGAAGGTAAGAGAAAGAACGACATGGGGAGACCAAGTTTCGGTGAACAAGGCCCGCACTTTATTTTCCAAAGTAGTTTTTATACCTTAAGTTATGCATAGAGGATAATGGGGGAAGGGATAGAGTCATGCAGTAAGCCAGGCTTTCTTCCTGCAAACTTATCATATGCAAACGTTTAGGTGATTTGCATCATCTTCTGGCCCAGAGGCCAGTTAACATTTTAAGACCCTTTCTTCAGAAAACTTATTTTTCTCTAAAGGTGATTAGTCAGGCGCCACCCTCAAAAGCATTAGATAAAGTTGCATTCCTACAGAGCAAAGGTGTGGTGGGCTATAACAAGAAAAAGAATTAACTCAAGGGTCCAAGGTTACAAACATTAAAGCTACTACTTACACCAATCATATTAATCAATACACTGCCAGGGACACAGCAGGAAAGGGATATGGAGACTTAGCAGCAAACATTGGCCGAACAAGTGAAAAACCCTTCACCAATATAATTTCTAATCAATCTTTTAACTGCTCAAAAGAATCTGTATTTAGACAGTTTAGAACATCTCATGCCTCTCACAGTTGGGAGGCTCTGAACAATCACATGTGGCCAGAAAAACCTATTCAGGCAGGCTAGAGGACTTCCAAAGGAGTTTGTAGGTTGAAACACTATCACACCCAGGAACTTTATTAACTGGAGCTGTAAGTTAACTCTTTTTTTTCAGAGAGAGGTAGTGGGGGACAGCCCCCCGTAAAGTCAGAGGTGTAGGTGAGAGCACAAAGTAGAAAGTAGGCAGACTCTGGTTTTGGGGGTAGATGCTCGAGAATTTCCAGGGGGACTCCTGAGGCTCGATCCTGCCTTTACGTATGCCGAACCTCCTTCCTCATGACCTTTGCCACGAGTGGAGCTCCTCACCGCCGGCTCCCGGCAGCTCTAGACAATAGGGGAGGGATCTTCCAAGTCTATGGTTAGAAGGGCATTTAGGCAGCTGGTTCTCTATTGCTGCTGCTAAGTCACTTCAGTCATGTCCGACTCTGTGCGACCCCATAGACGGCAGCCCACCAGACTCCCCCGTCCCTGGGATTCTCCAGGCAAGAATACTGGAGTGGGTTGCCATTTCCTTCTCCAATGCATGAAAATGAAAAGTGAAAGTGAAGTCGCGCAGTCGTGTCTGACTCTTTGCGACCCCATGGACTGCAGCCTACCAGGCTCCTCCACCCATGGGATTTTCCAGGCAAGAGTACTGGAGTGGGGTGCCATTGCCTTCTCCACACCCTTCCAAATGATTAGTTACATTTACCCCTTGAATGTTTCTACAAAGGAAGGATTTGCAAAAAACCCACAGCTTCACAAATTAATCACTCTCTGAGGTGTCAAAGACACATTCTTATTTACATTTTCTAAAAGCAGAGACAATCTCCGCCCCAGTCACCAGACCCTGAGATTCATCGTTAGCCACACTGTAAGGAAATAATATAAACACCATACTCTGCAAAAGCCAACATTACTAGGGACAGTGAATAATTCATTTATCAAACAGATATTTGCTATGTCCCTAGTGTGTGCCAGACACTGTGGTAGGTTCTGAAAGAACAATACTGAACAAGAGTCGGTAACTGTCCCTGAGGAAGTTGTAGACTAGTGTAAGGGCTTCTTGGTGGCTCAGTCGTAAAGAATCTGCCTGCCAGTGCAGGAGACACAAGAGATGAGGTTCGATCCCTGGGTCGGGAAGATCCCCTGGAGCAGGAAATGGCCACCCACTCCAGTACCCTTGCCTGGGAAATCCCATGGACAGAGGAGCCTGGAGGGCTACAGTCCACGGTGTTGCAAAGAGTTGGGCACGACGCCCCCAACTCTGCCCCCCTGCCACCCACAACCAAAAGACTTCTTCCCTACACGCCTATGAGATGATACATCTATATTGTTTCCTATGAGATAATACATCTATATTGTTTACTATGAGATGATAATACATCTATATTTTTCCTATGAGATAATACACCTATATTGTTTCCTATGAGATAATACATCTATATTGTTTCCTATGAGATAATACATTTATATTGTTTCCTATGAGATAATACATCTATATTGTTTTAAGCCACTAGGTTTGTGGTGATTAGTTACAGCTGTGATAGTAAACTCATACTTGCAGATTCTTCAGATAAAATGATGTACATGCTATATTTTATTCTGCTTCTGTGTAGGGCTCTCATGAGATCATATAGAGGGTCTAGAGTCTATGAACTGAACAAGTGAAGGTGAAAATGTTAGTCGCTCAGTTGTGTCCGACTCTTTGCAACCCCATGGGTTGTAGCCCACCAGGCTCCTCTGTCCATGGGATTCTCCGGGCAAGAATACTAGAGTGGGTTGCCATGCCCTCCTCCAGAGGATCTTCCCAACCCTGGGATTGATGCCAGGTCTCCAGCATTACAGGCAGATTCTTTACCATCTGAGCCACCAGGTACCCCATAAAAGGTGGTGGTTGTAATACCCATTGTGAGAATAGGATACTTGGGGAATTTCTTTTTGCTTTTCTGAAGTAATCACTTTCTCTTTTTTAAAAATTAATTTTTATTGGAGTTACTTTACAATGTTGTGTTAGTTTCTGCTGTACAGACAGCAAAGTGAAGCAGTCATATGTTTACATGCATGCTAAGTCTCTTCAGTCCTGTCCGACTCTGTGTGACCCCATGGACAGCCCACCAGACTCTTCTGTCCATGGGATCTCCAGGCAAGCATACTGGAGTGGGTTACCATGCCCTCCTTCGGGGGGTCTTCTTGACTCAGAGATCAAACCCACGTATCTTACATCTCCTACATTGGCAGGCAGGTTTTTTAAAATCACCAGCGCCATCTGGGAAGCCTGATATATGTACATATACCCCCTATTTGTTTGGATTTCCTTCCCATTTAGGTCACCACAGAGCACAGAGTAGAGTTCCCTGTGCTATACCATAGGTTGTCCTTTCGACGATCCATGGTGGGGTCAGTAGACAGATGACCAAGTGGAAAGGTGAGAAAATATGGAAGGAGTGCTTCCATTTTCAAGATGCACACCAACATGTCACTTACCTAAAGACACAGGCAGAGGCTATCATGCCAGGTCTCTGGCAGTTTGGAGACATATGTCTTCAGTCATGACCTAGGAAAACACTTTCTTTTTCCCCAGCATCTTCCACAGGGCATCCTTGATCTCTTTGTTCCTCAAACTGTAAATGAGCGGGTTCAGCATGGGGATCACCAGTGAGTAGAACACAGATACCACCTTGTCTCTGCCAAACGAGTAGCTGGAGCTAGGCCGCAGGTACATGAAAAGGGCCGTCCCAAACAACAGAGTCACCACCATCAGATGCGAGGCGCACGTGTGGAAGGCTTTCCTGCGACCTTCCACCGAGCGGATCTTCAGGACGGTAGCCACTATGTGACCGTAGGAGACAAGAAGGATGAGGAATGACGTTCCCCCAACAACGGCCACCACGAGGAAATTCACCACTTCACTGTAGAAGGTGTCGGAGCAAGAAAGTGCCAGGACTGGGGGGAGGTCACAGAAGAAATGGTCGATGAGGTTGGGTCCGCAGAAACGGAGCCGAAATATGGAACTGGACTGGACCAGGGAGCTCAGGAAGCCGCTGACATAGGCTCCAACCACCAAGCGTGTACAGAGGCCCTGGGACATGACGGCGGAGTAGAGCAGGGGGCTGGAGACGGCTGCGTAGCGATCGTACGCCATCGCCGTCAGCAGGAAGCACTCGGTTAGACCTGCGCCCACGAAGAAGAAGAACTGAACGGCGCAGCCCAGAAAGGAAATGCTCTTCCGTTCCCGGAAGAAGTCGGAGAGCATCTTGGGAGCCACTGCGGAAGAGTAGCAGATGTCAACGAAGGACAGGTTGCCGAGGAAGAAGTACATCGGCGTGTGTAGACGGGTGTCACCTCTGATCAGAAAGATGAGGGCCTGGTTCCAGGCCAGGGTCACCAGGTAGATGCCCAGGAAGGTCACAAAGAGGAGGGCCTGCAGTTGTGGATGGTCTGCAAACCCCAGGAGGATGAACATGGTCACCGACGAGCCATTCCAGGCCCTAGATGTGGACATGTTTCCCATGGACGATGACAAGATGCAGACCTGGGATCACAATAATAACCCACAGGACAAATGATGTCAGCAAATAATTATTAAATGCATAGGAGGAAGGCAGAGTATTACAGACAGTTACATGCGTGCATGCTAAATCACTCCAGTTGTGTCTGACTCTTGGTGACCATTTGAACTGTAGGCTGCCAGGCTCCTCCATCCATGGGGTTTTCTAGGCAAGAATACTGGAGTGGGTTGCCATTTCCTCCTCCAGGGAATCTTCCCTACCCAGGGACTGAACCTGTGTCTCCTGCATTCCAGGCAGATTCTTTACTGGCTGAGCCATCGGAGAAGCCCACAGAGAATTACAACACAGAGAATGCAAAGATTTTCTCTTTCTCTTTCCCTTGGAAGGCAAATGTCTTAAATATTTGCTTTTTAATATAATACAGAGTGGTTTACATGAGCTTATGCTTTGGATTCAGACTCTCTGGGTTTAACTCCTACGTCTACCATTTGGTAACTGTGTCACTTTGGGTGAGATGGCTAACATCTCTAGACTTCAGTATCCTTTTAAAATGTGTGGGACTTCTCTGTGGTCCAGTGGCTAAGACTCTGCACTCCCCATGCAGGGGGGCCTGGGTTCAAACCCTGGTCAGGGAGCTAGGTCTCCTATGCCACTGCTCAAGAGCCTGCATGTTGTAGTTAAGACCCGGGGGAGCCAAGTAAATAAATAAATATTAAAAAAAGGTGACAGTGCTTACTTCATGTGTTTGTTTTAAGAATAAAATAAGCCAACATGTATAAAGTGACTGGCACCTAGTAAGTCCTCAAAGAAAGTTATTATTAGGACAGCTTCCTGTGCCCCAGGTGAATCATATCATGCCCTGACCTAACTATTTACCTAGCATTGTTCCAGTTTCAATATTGGAACGGAGAAGCCAACAGAGGGACGGGGCTCAGCTATTTAGATGGGAAACAATCTGTAAAGCATTTTGAGTGTTTTTAATCCAAAGGATTAGGCCAGATGTGCATAGAAATGGTCTTAATTGTCTTCACGACCCAGATAATCATGATGGTGTGATCACTGACCTAGAGCCAGACATCCTGGAATGTGAAGTCAAGTGGGCTTTAAAAAGCATCACCATGAACAAAGCTAGTGGAGGTGATGGAATTCCAGTTGAGCTATTTCAAGTCCTGAAAGATGATGCTGTGAATGTGCTACACTCAATATGCCAGCAAATCTGGAAAACTCAGCAGTGGCCACAGGACTGGAAAAGGTCAGTTTTCATTCCAATCCCAAAGAAAGGCAATGCCAAAGAATGTTCAAACTATTGCACAATTGCACTCATCTCACATGCCAGTAAAGTAATGCTCAAAATTCTCCAAGCCAGGCTTCAGCAATATGTGAACCGTGAACTTCCTGATGTTCAAGCTGGTTTTAGAAAAGGCAGAGGAACAAGAGATGAAATTGCCAACATCCGCTGGATCATGGAAAAAGCAAGAGAGTTCCAGAAAAACATCTATTTCTGCTTTATTGACTATGCCAAGGCCTTTGACTGTGTGGATCACAATAAACTGTGGAAAATTCTGAAAGAGATGGGAATACCAGACCACCTGATCTGCCTCTTGAGAAACCTGTATGCAGGTCAGGAAGCAACAGTTAGAACTGGCCATGGAACAACAGACTGGTTCCAAATAGGAAAAGGAGTACGTCAAGGCTGTATATTGTCCCCCTGCTTATTTAACTTCTATGCAGAGTACATCATGAGAAACGCTGGACTGGAAGAAACACAAGCTGGAATCAAGATTGCCGGGAGAAATATCAATCACCTCAGATATGCAGATGACACCACCCTTATGGCAGAAAGTGAAGAGGAACTCAAAAGCCTCTTGATGAAAGTGAAAGAGGAGAGTGAAAAAGTTGGCTTAAAGCTCAACATTCAGAAAACTAAGATCATGGCATCTGGTCCCATCACTTCATGGGAAATGGGTGGGAAAACAGTGGAAACAGTGTCAGACTTTATTGTTTTGGGCTCCAAAATCACTACAGATGGTGACTGCAGCCATGAAATTAAAAGACTCTTACTCCTTGGAAGGAAAGTTATGACCAACCTAGATAGCATATTCAAAAGCAGAGACATTACTTTGCCAACAAAGGTCCGTCTAGTCAAGGCTATGGTATTTCCTGTGGTCATGTATGGATGTGAGAGTTGGACTGTGAAGAAGGCTGAGTGCCGAAGAATTGATGCTTTTGAACTGTGGTGTTGGAGAAGACTCTTGAGAGTCCCTTGGACTACAAGGAGATCCAACCAGTCCATTCTGAAGGAGATCAGCCCTGGGATTTCTTTGGAAGGAATGATGCTAAAGCTGAAACTCCAGTACTTTGGCCACCTCATGGGAAGAGTTGACTCATTGGAAAAAACTCTGATGCTGGGAGGGATTTGAGGCAGGAGGAGAAGGGGATGACAGAGGATGAGATGGTTGGATGGCATCACTGACTCAGTGGACGTGAGTCTGGGTGAACTCTGGGAGTTGGTGATGGAGAGGGAGGCCTGGTGTGCTGCGATTCACGGGGTTGCAAAGAGTCGGACACAACTGAGCGACTGAACTGAACTGAACTAGGTCTGAATATATTAACATGGTGTCAGTCTCAAATTTGTCGTCAGTATTACCTCTCTAAGCTGTTTGTTAAGAATGTTGGCCCTGGATTTGGACTGCCTGGATTCAATTCCCAGTGTTACCACTTAATAGATGTGCTGTCTTGGGCAGGTCATTTGAACTCTCTATGACTCTCTGTTAAATTAGAGATAATAATAGCTCTATCTATCTATCTATCTATCAGAGCTTCCAAGGGGCATTAGTGATAAAGAACCTGCCTGCCGATGCAGGAGACATAAAAGACGTGGATTCGATTTCTGGGTGGAGAAAATCCCCTGGAGGAGGGCATGGCAACCCACTCCAGTATTCTTGCCTGGAGAATCCCATGGACACAGGAGTCTGGCGGGCTACAGTCCACAGGGTCATAAAGAGTCGGACACGACTGAAGAGACAGCATGCGCGCACATCTATCAACTCTTTTTCTTTTTTAATTGGCCACCCGCGCACATCTATCAACTCTTCTTCGTTTTTAATTGGCCACCCGCGTACATCTATCAACTCTTTTTATTTTTCAGTTGGCCGCCCGGGTCTCTGCGCATGTGGGCTTTCTCCAGGAGCAGCATGCCCGGGCTGCTCTCTAGCTATGTGCCCGGTTCCTCCTGGTGGTGGTGTCTCTCCTTGCGGAGCGCTAGCTCCAGGTGCAAGGGCTTCCGTAGTTGCGGATTCAGGCTCAGTAGTAGTGGCGAATGGGCCGAGCTGCCCCACAGCAGGTGGGATCTTCCTGGACCAGCCATCGAACCCGTGTCCCTTGCAATGGCAGGAGGATTCTTAACCACTGGACAACCAGGGAAGTCCCTCTATCTATCTATCATCTATCATCTTTCTAATCTGCTTTGGGATATTCCTGGCCCATAGTAAGCATTCTACAAGTGTTTGTTGTTGCTATTGTTTAAGGCCTCAATTACAAACTATCTCCAATCATATTCTTAGAATTTCCAGTGTATGAAACATCTTTTGAGATTGGGGACCTCCATTTAACCCTCCTTTGTAAGAATTCCCATCAGTATCTCACACATCCACATGGAATCTCAGTCTTTTCATGTCAATCAGAGGAGAACTCCTGCCATCGGTCTCTAAGCTGAGGTCCTGTCCCCACAGGAGGCACCAGGAAAAGTGTGGTCAGAGTGTGAATGAGCCTTAAACGTTTGGAATACATCTTAATGCTTCTGCATGTCTTATCCCAAACAATTTGGAAGTCAATCAAATTACCTTCACTATCTTTTAAGTCATATTTTCAGCCTATTCTATCTACCTCTTAAAATATAGAAAATCCAACACATTTCATTTGTTTTTCAAAAAGAAACTATTTTATGGATCTTAAAGCAATATATGAGAACTGCAAAATAATTTTCTCAGCAAACAACTGTGAAATACTAACCCTAAAAACCATGAGCTGTTCCTGATTGAGGCACAAAAGCCTCGAAACTGGGAATCATGACATTCTATCCCCTGAAATAACAGCACTTACATTTTGGTATATTCTTTTCATGTGAAAGTGTATGTATATACATGAGCGTGTTAGTATCTTGCTACACAGACTCTATAACTTACAGTTATTAGAGAAATTATTCCAGGACACTGGCTTCACTCTTTGGGAAATAAAACTTTCTCTATTTGCTCTGAATTTTTCTTGCTCAATTTAGAAAAGCTACTTCATTTTAATATCCCCCATCTTTCATAAATCAATCCATTATCTGCCCATTGCTTGTCAAGTTCTCATAGACCTTCTCCATTTTCTTCTCGGAACTTACACAGAGAGATGTTCTTAGAATTGGGGCCCACCCTCTTCCCACTCAGTTAAAAAAAAAAAATCTGTAGCTCCTGCTACAGATTTTTCAGGACCAAAGTCCTCAAATTTGGATAGTGAGACCATGTGAGCTTCATCCTAGCCATCACCATGCCATCATTTGCACAGTTTAGGAGATCTCTTGCAATCCCAATCTCACCAGTGTGTTTTTCCCCCTAAACTTTAAATTGATTATTTAAATTATTGGAGCATAATTGCTTTACAGTGTTGTGTTAGTTTCTGCTGTACAACAAAGTGAATCAGCTATATGTATACACATATCTGCTTCCTCTTGAGCCTGCCTGCCACCCTCATCCCCCAGGTAAAGATGTGGTACCTATATACATAGAGTATTACTCAGCCATAAGAGGAATGAAACTGGGTCATTTTTAGTGATGTGGATGGATGCAGAGACTGCCATACAGAGTGAAGTAGGTCAGAGACAGAAAACCAAATATCGTATATTTACCAGTGGGTTTTAAGCTTTATCCTATGTTCAGAGGTTTGGCACCCATTTGTGACAGGTGTGTAGAGTTCTGAGAATCAGGAGAGGACTTTTCCCTCTTGGCAAAAAGAAAGGGACCCACAACAAAGTTTAGAATAATCTGCTGCAGGTATGCAGCCACATGGAGAAGTTTGGAGGCAAACAGACACAGCTCTGCTGGAGCTCTCAGCCCGTTCTAAGTAGGGTCCACCATTCGGCAAAGTAGGGACCCGAGTTTGTGATGTGCTTCAGGCTGTTTGGGGGCAATGATTCAGGTTAGAAGAAAGGGGAGTGGGATAAGGTAGTGGTTATGACACCGGTGAGGCTTCAGGACAAGTTTAATGGTTCTAATCCTGACTCAGCCACTTACCAGTGGTGGGAGACTGAGCAGTTCTTGTAGCTGTTCTGAGTCTCAGTTTCTTCATTTGCAAAACAGGGGTAACGGTGACCACTTAACAGAGTTGTTTAACTATTGCATAAGACAACTTGGGGAAGGTTCATGGATCCTGAGAGTGAATGCTTGCTGAATGAACTGGCACTGTGATTGTTATCATCAGTGAATATTCCCTCCTCACATGATAGGATAAAGTGTGCTTTTCTTGCAGAAATAAGGAATTCACTGATGGCCCATCTAGGTATATAAGAAGTGTCTGGGGTGAGATTGAAGAACTGAATAATCTGATGGTTGATACGTCAACTGAAAGTCTGTTTTGAATGTTGCCATTAGGGGGGATGGTTGGATGGCATCACCGACTCCATGGACATGAGTTTGAGTGAACTCTGGGAGTTGGTGATGGACAGGGAGGCCTGGCTATGGGGTCGCAAAGAGTTGGACATGACTGAGCAAATGAACTGAACTGAACTGATTACGAGGGAAGGTTTTCATATTTAGGAATGATATTCCCCATCTCCCGAATCAGAAAGTGAAGCTGGACAAATTGAAACAAGGGGAAAACCTTATCCAGGGTTTTGTTCCAACATATGGATGCCTTGAATGGTATTCTGGAACATTAAATAGAAGGTATCTTAAGGGCTGCGTGAAGCAGTTTACATCACTGAACTCTGTTTACGAAGAGTGGCTCCCTCCCTTGGGAGAGGAAGAAAATCTCTTTCATTTTGGCAAGAAATCCTGGGAGGTTCAGTTTGATCCGAATCTCCTCCCTCTCATGAACCTGTGGTGTAGGTACAATCAGCGCCAGGCCTGTTTTACAGAGTCTGAGGGGCCCAGCGACTCTGTTGGATTTGTAAACACTGGAGCTGCATTTCTGTGGATACCACGAGCCTGCAAGGCCATGGTGAAGATACAATAACGCCGTACGATGAAAAACTAAGCACATGACATTCTGCTGTATCTAAAATGGATAGCACCAAGGACCTACTGTATGGCATGGGGAACTCTGCTCAGTGTTATGTGGCAGCCTGATGGGAGAGAAGTTTTGGGGGAGAATGGATACATGTATATATATGTATGTGTGTGTACGGCTGAGTTCCTTTGCTGTCCACCTGAAAATATCACAACATTGTCAACCAGCTAAACTCCAATACAAAATAAAAAGTTAAAAACACAAAATCAATATATTAATAAAAAACAACCTAGCACCTGGAAGACACTCAGGAATTGATGGGATCTGATAGAATTGATTTATGACTCAACTCATCTTTTATGAAACGTCTTCAAGAAAGTGTTATATTTTGTAACCAAATATGCCAAATCTGTGTTTAACAGGGGCTTCCCTGTGGCTCAGCTAATAAAGAATCAGCCTGCAATGTGGGATACCTGGGTTTGATCCCTGGGTTGGGAAGATCCCCTGGAGAAGGGAAAGGCTACCCACTCCAGTATTCTGGCCTGCAGAATTCCATGGACTGTACAGTCCTTGGGGTCACAAAGAGTCACTTGGGAATGCAAGAAAAACAAGGCAACAGTGTCAAGGGGAACCTCAGCCAAACTAGTTTTGTGTGATCTTCCCATCCTTCTTCTCCTCACTGGGCAAGAACCCAGTGCCCTTAGGGTCTTTTTCTTCTAGGTCTGCCTATCATCTGAACTTACCAGTGACTGGTGGAGGTGAACGAATCCCTCTTGATGTAAGGTGAGAATTAAAAAGACACCCAGACTTTCATCCAAGAATTAGGACTTAGATGGCAAAATTCAAGCCTTCAGTCAAAAAAGAGAAGGAGAGTTTCAGAGGCTTGAGGTCTCGGCAGTGTTTCAAAAATCTACCAAGTGAGTCAGTCTGGCCCGATTCCAGCCCTTCCAAGTTGCTTTGCAGACTACTTATTCACAACTGGGGCCATGTTCAAGGGTATAGCAATTCCTTCAGAAATTTTGTGTCTTCTTACTTTCCTTCCCAGTTGCAAGGACTCAGCATAGTTCCAGAGCCCATTAATGGAGAAGTAAGGTAGAAACAAGTTTGGGGATGAATTTGGGGGGAAACAGGCAGACTTGAGAGGCCCACGGGGAAAAACTGAAAGTCAAAGAACTCTTTCCTCATCTACAATAGGCGTGCACATCTCAGATGCACTTTGCAAAGTGTGCTCTGTAAGGTAAGATTAATGCGCGCATGAAGACGGAAAGTAAAAGGCGAATGACCGCACTTACCCCTTCTTGTTCTGCCTGTCGTTCAGCTTATGCTTGTCTCCTGATCTGCTTTGGAAGGCATCAGATCTTGCTTCAGGACTTGCTTCCAGTCCTCAAAGTGCTAACAAGTTTGCAGAGCAAGCTTGAGGTTGGTTTGTTCACCAAAGATAAAAGTTCCTGCTTGTTGCTTCTAATGTGTGTTTGTGGGCAGAAAAGTAGAGGGAAAGATACAGAGGGAGAAGAGGGAGAGGAAGTAATCTTTAAGAAGCTCTTCTGGTGTCAACTAGTATCTGTACTTGGGCTCATTTGGGAAGTGTTTAAAAGCTGGGGTCAGGGGTGAATTTGAGAGAGGGTCTTTTCTTTCTCTTTGGAGACGTTTTCTTATATTTGCCCTGGAGGGTCTTATATTTTTCAAAAGAGAAAGGAGTGCGTCACCCAGATTTACAGATTTGTACTTAATTGATCTCTGGGGTGGTGTGGAGAACATATATTCACATAAGTGTTCTGAAGACATTGCTTATTAAGCTCTATCCCTGTGGCCAGCTCCTCGGATCCCCCAAGGCTAATCAAGATCTCTTCTTACAAAAAAAAATCTCTATTGGTATTACTCGGTGAGCAAACGCAGGGTGGCTGCAGAACATAAAGGATAAGATACCCTGCAGGAGGAAACAAGATTGCCACACACCCGAGCTTAGTCTCTTCAGTCGTGTCTGACTCTTAACGACCCGTGGACTGCCACCCGGGCTCTTCTGTCCATGGGCTCTCCCGGCAAGAATGCTGGAGCGAGTTGCCATTTCCTATCCCAGGAGGTCTTCTTGACACAGGGCTGGAACCCACGCCCCCTGTGTCCCCTGCATTAGCAGGTGGAGTCTTTACCCCCGAGCCACCTGGTTATGGGCACTTTCATTTTATTTGCTAATCAACACATAATTTCCTAATGACTCATTTGAGCTTGTCTTATCTAGCTATTCCAAAGAGTGTGATATATTCACTTGTTTTCTGGAAGTAACATGTTCACATTATTCACAAATAATTAGTGTTCCTAATCTAATTAGTGTTAAATAATTAGTGTTCCTAATCTCAGAGTAATAAAAATTGACGGTGATAGCAAAAGTCATTGTTTATAAAAATCACTAGGCCAAGATTTTCTGAAAATGAAGAAGTCTCTTTAAAACTATGTCCAAATTAGTTGTCATTTTAATTAAAACATACAGTTAGCTCATATTTAATGAAAGTATATAGTTACTTCAGGACAATAATAATATAGATTATCATGCATTTCTAATAAACTGGTATCAGAATATTATAGTTGGAGGTATTTCTTTGGAGACAAATGGGAATTTAAGAATCAAATTGATAATCCGTCCTATTTGAATAGTTCTTATATAACGGTTTTCATATAGGTTGTGCATCACATGATCCTCGCACAAACATACAGTGTTGACATGTTTGCATGCATCTCACAGATGAAGCATGAGCTCACGTGAGGTCAGCTGAAGGCCACAAGGCCACACAGATGAAAACAGGTGGGATTCAATCCTATGCCGTGTGATAACATTAGTCCTTTTTTAAAAAACCTATGATGCCCTCTCTTTGAGATTGCTCTTTATTTTTGTCTTGATGCCTTTTTTTAAGAATTAAACCATATGATTTGTTTAAAATGGTACTGTGAAAGTGAACTTGCAAATTGTCTGTTCTCAATCACATTATTCTTCTCAAAATGTATTTGTTTATTAATGTTACTCATCATTTACAATATGCCCAGGGAATCCTCCATCTGCCTGGTCTGATTTATTCACCAGAATTGAAGGACATGAAAGTTTTGAGCTCATGTACTTAAGGAGCTCATGGTAGAGTGCTTAGAGCTTGCCGGGCATATAGCGTGTATGTGTGTGTGTGTGTGTGCTCAGTAGTGACCGACTCTTTGCGACCCCATGGGCTGTAGCCCGCCAGGCTCCTCTGTCCATGGGGTTTCCTAGACAAGAACACTGGAGTAGACTTCCATTTCCTTCTCTGGGGGATCTTCCACACTCAGGGATCGAACCCCGTCTCTTGCATCTCCTGCATCGGCAGGCAGGGTCTTTACCAGCTGAGCCACTAGTAAGTCAGAATGCTGGGTTCTCATGTGGATTTTAGGGCTTCCCCGATAGCTCAGCTGGTAAAGAATCCACCTGCAATGCAGGAGATCCTGGTTCGATCCCTGGGTTGGGAAGATCCCCTGGAGAAAGGAAAGGCTACCCACTCCAGTATTCTGGCCTGGAGAATTCCACGGACTGTATAGTCCATGGGGTCACAAAGAGTTGGACACGACTGAGCAGCTTTCCTTTCATGTGGACTTTAGTCCCTCACTGTTGTTCAGTTGCTCAGTCACGCCTGACTCTTTGCAACCCTGTGGACTGTAACCCACCAGGCTCTTCTGTCCATGGGATTCTCCAGGCAAGAATACTGGAATGGGTAACCATTTCCTTCTCCATTTAGTCCCTCAGTCGCCTCTTAAAACTCCCTACAATTTAGGCACACTTCCACGAGGTGGCAGCAACATTCCGTAGGCAGTGGTTCACCAACCTTTTTGGCACCAGGGACAGGTTTCAGGGAAGACAACTTTGCCGTGGAAGGGTGTGTGTGGGGGTGTTGGTTTCGGGGTGATCATTCAAGCACGTTGCATGTACTGTGCACCTTATTTCTATCATTGCATCGCCTCCACCTCAGATTGTCGGGCATTAGATTGGCAGGTTGGGGACCCCTGCCATTGGGGGTCTAAACTAGTTAGCATCTCTGAAAATAATGGTTTGTTAATTGACACTTTTGAATTGTGGTGCTGGAGAAGACTCTTGAGAGTCCCTTGGACTGCAAGGAGATCAAACCAGTCAATCCTAAAGGAAATCAGCCCTGAATATTCATTGGAAGGACTGATGTCGAAG
Source organism: Bos indicus (assembly GCF_029378745.1). Lineage (NCBI taxonomy): Eukaryota > Metazoa > Chordata > Mammalia > Artiodactyla > Bovidae > Bos > Bos indicus. Next base: position 83,166,165 of record NC_091774.1, on the reverse strand, counting down.
CTGAAGCTCCAATACTTTGGCCACCTGATGCGAAGAACTGACTCATTGGAAAAGATCCTGATGCTGGGAAAGATTGAGGGCAGGAGGAGAAGGGGACGACAGAGGATGAGATGGTTGGATGGTGTTACTGACTTAATGAACATGAGTTTGAGCAAACTCCAGGAGGCAGTGGACAGGGAAGCCTAGCATACGTCAGTCTATGGTATTGCAAAGAATCTGACAGGACTTAGCTACTGATCAGCAACAGCAATATAGTTATCTCGGTTGTAACAATGTTGATTCAGCTCTCAAAGTCTTCTTCTTTAGCTCTTTTGTATATATGAAAGTGAAAGTGAAAGTTGCTCAGTTGTGTCTGACTCTGCAACTCCATGGAGTATACAGTCCATGGAATTCTCCAGGCCAGAAAGTTTAAAATTTTTTTTAGAACCTATGCTGACCCAGGAATGGAACCAGGGTCTCTTGCACTGCAGGCAGATTCTTTACCATCTGAGCTATCAGGGAAACCCTTAAATCTTTTTTGGGCTTTTTAAAAATTAATTTTTGTTGGAGTATAGTTGCTTTGCAATGTTATGTTAGTTTCTACCGTACAGTAAAGTGAATCTATATATGTATACATATATAGATTCTTTTTTTATTTCCTTTTCATTTAGGTCAACACAGAGCATTGAGTAGTTGCATATATAATTTAAAGACCTCCCAAACCTCTAAATGTCCTTTACTATTGTACCTTACCTTTGGCTGGAGCAGGAAATGGCAACCCAGTCCAGTAGTCTTGCCTGGAAAATCTCATGGACAGAGAAGCCTGGCGGGCCCCAGCCCACAGGGTCACAAAGAGTAGGACATGACTGAGAGATTAACACAACATTATCTTTGGAATGCCCGGTGAAAAGACTTTGAATCTATGTAAGTTTAATGTTTTTACTTATTGCCAGTGAAAGAAATACCTACTGAGATAACTTTTAAACTCCAATTTGAGAATCAAGATTGTATTTACCTCCAAGCACCTCTGGGTTTTGCTTTGAAACAAAGTATCCTGTAAAAATAAGCATAATGAAATGTTAAACAAATATGAAAGCAAATCCTATTTTAGGAGGAGCTGCCAGCAAACAAACTCTGAGAGGCATAGAATCTTGGTGAGTTAAATTTTTGGTTGAATTACAAAGAAATATTTCCTAAATATTTGTAATTCTATGTGGAGTTTCCTTGCTTTTTTGTGTTTTCATACTTTCTAATGTTTGCTTAAACTGCATTAAATTCTTTAATTTAACCATATTTGAAATATTTTATTTTAAAGTAAGGATATGGAGAGTTTATGGTTATATCTGCTTCCCTGATAGCTCAGTTGGTGAAGAATCCACCTGCAATACAGGAGACCCCGGTTCGATTCCTGGGTTGGGAAGATCTCCTGGAGAAGGGATAGGCTACCCACTCCAGGGTTCTTGGGCTTCCCCTGTGGCTCAGCTGGTAAAGAATCCGCCTGTAATGTCAGAGACTTGGGGTCAATTTCTTGGTTGGGAAGATCCCCTGGAGAAGGGAACAGCTACCCACTCCAGTATTCTGGCCTGGAGAATTCCATGGAATGCATAGTCCATGGGGTCCCAAAAGGTTGGATATGACTTTCATTTCATTTCAGTGGTTATATCTAGGTAATTAAATAAGGCAACTTTATTCCTCATTCTTAAACTTTTTAGAGCAGCCTGACAAATACACGGCATGTCCCTACTCTACATTTTCCTGTCCAATGTAGGCATTGCTAATCTATAATTTGATCTTTATACTTAACCTTTTTTGTATGTAATCATTATCATCATAATCAGAGTTTGCATGGCAGATGAAATCTATTACCACTCTCTTTTAATCCCAAGAAAATGTATAGGTCATAACTAGAGGTTTACCTTCTAAACGATCTTAGATCTGAATTCAGTATCAAAGCTCATTCACAGTTCGTTGAGTTTGCTTCTCCTAGCCTTAGGATTTCCTGGACCAGTTGATCTTCAAGCCTAGTGAAGAACGTTTCTCTTGACAAGAAAATCTTGCCATCTCTCCTTCACAGTCTATTCTGGGGATCACTTATCTGCTTTTCTTTGAACAATCTGCATGACTAAAAATTTCCCCTGAATTTGTTTATTACTGTCAAGGGCTTCCCAGGTGGCGCTAGTGGTAAAGAACCCGCCTGCCGATGCAGGAAACATAAGAGATCAGAGTTCAAGCCCTGGGTTGGGGAAATCCCCTGGAGGAGGTCATGGCAGTCTAATCCAGTATTCTTGCCTGGAGAATCCCATGGACAGAGGAGCCTGGCGGGCTACAGTCCATGGGGTCGCAAAGAGTCAGACACGACTTAGCAACTAACACTTTTACTTTCACCTTCGTATAGAATTATTTCTGTCAGCTCATTTTTATTGTCAGATTGAAGATTGCTAACTTGATCTCCATGAAACAGATGAACATCTTTTGCTAAACTTTATTACTATGTAAGGGCTTCCCAGGTGTCACTAGAGGTAATGAATCTGACTGCCAGTGCAGGAGACAGGAGACGCAGGTTCGATCCCTGGGTTGGGAAGATCTCCTGGAATAGAAAATGGCATCTCACTCCACTATTCTTGCCTGGAGAACCCTATGGACAGAGGAGTATAGTGGGCTACAGTCCACAGGGCCACAAAGAGTCAGACATGACTGAACACATTCCTATATAGAAAGTTTCAAAAAACAAAAAATCAGTTTCTCAAAATTTCAGCCTTTTGGAGCCTGAGGAATTCTTGGAGAGGGAGCCCGATTTCATCAGGCTCAGCAGGGGTGAAGGGGGGATTAATGGACTCACCCAAAGCAACACATCCAGGTTGTATCAATGTTGGGAGCAGCACCTAACATATGAAAGGGTCAAGGAATCGTTTTCATCAGGATGAAAATGAGTCACAGCAAAAATCAGATGGAAAGGCAAGAGGTCTCGGCTGTGACCCTAGAGACAGGGTTGGCTTCCCTTGTGGTCAGAGGGTGAAGCGTCTGCCTACAATGCTGGAGACCTGGGTGCAATCCCTGGGTCGGGAAGATCTCCTGGAGAAGGAAATGGCAACCACTCCAGTACTCTTGCCTGGAAAATCCTTTGGATGGAGGAGCCTGGTGGGCTACAGTCCATGGGGTCGCAAAGAGTGGGACACGACTGAGCGCCTTCCCTTTCAGTTAACATTTATTGAGTGGTTTTTTTTTTCATTAGCTCTGTGCTAAGATGTGCTTATTCATATCTCATTTCAGGATCACACCAATCTATTTGAGGTAGGTATTATTACACTAGTTTTACGAGTGAGGAAACTGATATTTAAGAGATTAAAAATTTGTTAAATGTGGACTTGTGGGCACGGTGGGGGAAGGAGGACGGGACAAATTAAAAGAGTAGCATGGACATATCCACTACCATATGTCACAGAGACGGCTAGTGGGGAGCTGCTGTCAGCACAGGGGCCCACCTGGATGCTCTGTGAGGACCTCGGGGGGTTGGGAGGCTCAGGAGGGAGGGGATATGTGTGTACATGTAGCTGATTCATGTTGTCGTACAGCAGAAACTAACACAACATCGTAAAGCAGTTATACTCCAATTTAAAAAAAATTATGGATGGAATGGTAAGATACGTGGGGTTTGATTCAAAATAATCTATCAGGAAAGGGCTGTCAGAGGATAAAGATGAAACAAGATATTGCTAACCAAGGGGTACCCAGAGGTTAATTATATTAATCTCTTTATCAGTGTATGTGTTTGGAACTTTCTATTATAGATAAATTTTTTGTGAAGGAAAAAATAAACACCGCTTGGAAAAAAATTAAACACTTGTTACATGTCTGTACAAATAAAATGGCAGAGCCAGAACTGGAACCCGCCTCTCCTAGTTAGGAGTTCGGTTTTAGGCACTGTATTTTAGCACAAGCCTCCGTCTGTGTGCGGTTTCCTGCTAATGATGGGTCTCTTGACGTGGAAGGCTGCCCACCAACACAGCACGAGGTCTCCTTGGACCAGGGTCAGGGAAGCTCAAGGAGAACAAGGCGAGCGACTGTGTGTGAGACTCTGGCAACCGGTGGTTGGCCCCGTTCCCCACCACCCCTAGAGAACAATCCGCGCTCAGGAATGTTGAGCTCTGATGATTGCTGGGTTTTTACCTTTGGACCCAGGAGTCAGTGACAAAGCAGCACGTGGGGGCCGAGTGCGGCTACCCCTCCCCATCAACGTAATGACGCATCAAGGCCACTGGAAGACCTGATACTCGAGGAAGGGATTCCAGAAGCAGATGCTACTGTTTGCCTGAGGCCAAAGTATAAAAGAATGGACTGAACCAGAGGCCAGAGGTAGAGCTGATGAAACATACATAGAGCATTGGAGAATGCAGATGGACTGAAATGTGTAAAAGATGTTATTGGAGCAAAGCGACCAATAATCCTTCTCCTTTGGCTTCAGAATTCAGGACACTTCTGCCTGATGTAACTCAGTAAGTTTAGCTCCCTTCCTCCCGCCTCACTCATCCAACAAATGACAATTATAAATTTAAACACTTCCCACATTCTATCTGTCTAAGGGGCAGAGTAAATCTATCCATCTCCAGTTAATATAAATCAAGTCCTTAGAACAGTGCCTGGTACTCAGTAAGCCCTAACAAATGTTTGTGATTCTGTTTTATATCACATGTTGTGTGTCAGTCACGCAGTCGTGTCTAACTCTTGTACCCACGGACTGTAGCCCACCAGGCTCTTCTGTCCATGACGTTTCCCAGGCAAGAATACTGGAGTGAGGTGCCATTTCCTCCTCTGGGGGATCTTCCCAATCCCGGGATCAAACCTGGGTCTCTTGCACCTCTTGTATCGGCAGGCAGATTCTTACCACTGTACCACACGGGAACCCCCAGTTACATATTATATTACTATTACTGAACACTTATTATAAAACAAACACTCTGCTAAACTCCATGAATAAACAGTGAAGAAAATTCATCCATTAAACAAATATTTACTGAGCCTATGTCCCAGACACTGTTCCAGGGACTCAGGATAGGTAAATACACAGAACAAATACAACCCTCTGCCTGCCTTTGAGTAGCTTACCTTCTGGTAGGGAAGGTTTCATTAAGATAAGAAACCCCAAACTCATCTAATTTCCTCTTTGATAGGATGAATAGATCAATATTATAGTGAAGAATTGTCAGCTCTTCTTGTTTTTGTTTTTTTTTTTAAATTAGCGTCCCAGATCTTTCTTTAATAAAAGAATGTATATTTATTATTAGCCTAGGATTTTGTGAAAGCGTTAGCGACTCAGTCGTGTCCAACTCTTTGTGACTCTGGCCAGCCAGGTTCCTCCATCCATGGAATTCTCCAGGCAAGAATATTGGAGTGGGTAGCCATCCCCTTCTCCAGGGGATCTTCCTAACCCAGGAATTGAACCTGGGTCTCCTGCATTGCAGGCAGATTCTTCACCATCTGAGCCACCAGGGAAGTCAATAGGACTTTGTATATACACTGTAATTGTAAATATGATAATCCTATACACCATATATAAATATGAAAGTCCTGTACACCATAGGACTTTGTAAATACATCGCAATTGTAAATATGAAAATCAGTTCCAACACATTTATTAAATTAACGTCTTTAAAGAAAGGGACTTAGTAATCATAATAAGAACAAACTATAGTGAAAGGTGCATAGGGACCGTAGGATGGGAGTCTAGTGTTCAGAGCACAAGTTGGCCCCACTCACTCTTCTGTGGGGAAATTAGACCCGGTTGCAAGACTATCTGGGTCACAGTTAGTCTTCTTGGTTTTGACTGTCCATTCAGTGAATAATTGTGGGGGGATTTAAAATTTTTAGAAAATACAAAGCTAGGAATAGTACTTCCTTATTTTTAACAACATGATAGAGATATGTTTAACAGACAAAAACTGCATACAGTTAAATTGTACAGGTGATGGACAGGGAGGCCTGGCATATTGCAATTCATGGGGTCGCAAAGAGTTGGACACGACTGAGCGACTGAACTGAACTGAAAGTGTACAACTTGATGTTTATACGCATATATATGCATACACTATAAAAAGATCAACACAATCAAGTTAAATAACTTACCTATCATCTCTACATAGTTACCCGTGTGTGTTTTTGTGTCTGTGTGACTGTTTAGTGTGAGAAGATTTAATTTAAGATCTATCCTCTTAGTAAACTCTGGGAGGTGGTGATGCACAGGGAGGCCTTCCATGGTGCAGTCCACGGGGTTGCAAAGAGTCGGACACGACTGAGCGACTGAACTGAACCTATCCCCTTGGAAAGCTTTCAAGTATGCAGTAACGTTACCTATGGTCACCATGCTGTTCATCAGACCTCCACAACTTATCCTGTATGAGTGAAACCTTGTACCCTGTGACCTGCATCTCGCTCTTCCCTCCACCCAACCCCAGCCCATGGCCACAACCGGTCTACTCTTTACTTGTATGAATTTGACTTTCTAAGATACACATGTAAGTGGGATCATGTGGACTTTGACTGTCTGTGTTGGCTTATTTCATTTTGCAAAGTGTCCTCCTTGTTTGTCTACATTGTTACAAATGACGAGATTTTCCCTTTGTTTTTCAGGCTGAATAGTATTCCATTATCTATCTTAAATTTTCTTTATGCATTCATCTGTCAATGGACATATAGGTTGTTTCCATATCTTGACTATTGTGAATAATGCTGGAGTGAACATGGAATCACATCTCTGCAAGGGACTGACTTCATTTCCTTTGGAGATATAGCCAGAAGTGGAATTGCTGGGTCATGCAGTAGTTCTGTTTTTATTTTTGCAGGAACCTCCATACTGCTTTCCACAGAGGCTGAACTCATTTACATTTTCACCAGTAGTGTGCAGAGGTTCCCTTTTCTCTGCCTCCTCACCAACACCTGTTAATAATAACCATCCTAAAAGGTGAAAGGCGAGATGTCATTGTGGTTTTGATTTCCATTTCCTTGACGGTTAGTGATGTTGAGAATCTATTCATGTAAAACAGTTTTTAATATGATGAATGATGAACACAATCATTGTTCAATCTGGTTGCAATGGTTGCAAAATGCCTGGACAATCAAATTCCATAAAATAATAAAATACATCAACTTTAATTCTACCATTAAGTCTTCCCCAGGACACTTCTGCCTTTTTACATCCATTTATATTTCTTCATTTTGATGCTATTATCAGTGCTAGCCTGTATTTCTTAATGCAGAGTGTTTATGGGCTTACTTCATGTCTCAAAAATGATAATTTGGTCTGGCCTGATGACATCCAAATTTCCCCTTCAGTTCAGTTCAGTTCAGTCACTCAGTCATGTCCGACTCTTTGCAACCCCATGAACTGCAGCACACCAGGCCTCCCTGTCCATCACCAACTCCCGGAGTTCACTCAAACTCATGTCCATCAAGTCGGTGATGCCATCCAGCCATCTCATTCTCTGTTGTCCCCTTCTCCTCCTGCCCCCAATCCCTCCCAGCATCAGGGGCTTTTCCAATGAGTCAACTCTTCGCATCAGGTGGCCAAAGTATTGGCGTTTCAGCTTCAGCATCAGTCCTTCCAAAGAACACCCAGGACTGATCTCCTTCAGAATGGACTGGTTGGATCTCCTTGCAGTCCAAAGGACTCTCAAGAATCTTCTCCAACACCACAGTTCAAAAGCATCAATTCTTTGGCACTCAGCTTTTTTCACAGTCCAACTCTCACATCCATACATGACCACTGGAAAAACCATAGCCTTGACTAGATGGACCTTTGTTGGCAAAGTAATATCCCTGCTTTTAATATGCTATCTAGGTTGATCATAACTTTCCTTCCAAGGAGTAAGCGTCTTTTAATTTCATGGCTGCAGTCACCATCTGTAGTGATTTTGGAGCCCCCAAAAATAAAGTCTGACACTGTTTCCACTGTTTCGCCATCCATTTCCCATGAAGTGATGGGACCAGATGCCATGATCTTTGTTTTCTGAATGTTGAGCTTTAAGCCAACTTTTTCACTCTCCTCTTTCACTTTCATCATAGTTCCTCTTCACTTTCTGCCATAAGGGTGGTGTCATCTGCATATCTGAGGTTATTGATACTTCTCCCGGCAATCTTGATTCCAGCTTGTGCTTCTTCCAGCTCAGTGTTTCTCATGATGTACTCTACATATAAGTTAAATAAGCAGGATGACAATATACAGGCTCAACGTACTCCTTTTCCTATTTGGAACCAGTCTGTTGTTCCATGGCCAGTTCTAACTGTTGCTTCCTGACCTGCATACCAGTTTCTCAAGAGGCAGGTCAGGTGGTCTGGTATTCCCATCTCTTTCAGAATTTTCCACAGTTTATTGTGATCCACACAGTCAAAGGCCTTGGCATAGTCAATAAAGCAGAAATAGATGTTTTTCTGGAACTCTCTTCCTTTTTCGATGATCCAGTGGATGTTGGCAGTTTGATCTCTGGTTCCTCTGCCTTTTCTAAAACCAGCTTGAACATCTGGAAGTTCACGGTTCACGTATTGCTGAAGCCTGGCTTGGAGAATTTTGAGCATTACTTTACTAGCATGTGAGATGAGTGTAATTGTGTGGTAGTTTGAGCATTCTTTGGCATTGCCCTTCTTTGGGAAATTTCCCCTTGCCTCTCCCTAAATATTATCCTCAAATATGCAATGAATCATTCCCAACTTCTCTTGGTCAGGAAGTACTGGTTTCTGCTTTTCCACGACCACCATGACTTGGCCAATTTCAGTCAACTTTGCTGTTGCTTCCTTCTTCCACCTCACACCCAAAGGTAAGCAAATAGCCCTGTATCCCATAATGATGCTGATCGAGCTAGTCTGAACTTTGGATTTTTTATGATTTTATGCAGTGATTTGTATAAAACTTACTATAGGGGCTCCCTTGGTGGTCCAGTGGCTAAGACTCCACACTCGCTGAGCAGGGAGCCTGGGTCTGAGTCCTGGTGGGGAACTGGGTCCTACATGCTGCACCTGAAGGTCCCACATGCCACGACTGAGACCTGGGGCAGCCAAATAAATAAATAAAAATAAATATTTTTAAAACCTATATAATTAGAAAAAATGTCTAGTTCTAAGCATGCATTTACTGATACTGCACATATATGTGTTTGTATATATAAATCCCTTTTCCCTTTAATTTTGCTACCTAAAAGAATGGATTGTTTTCATTATGGGTTGAATCTCCTCCCTCAACATGGAACATGCAAAATACTATAACCAGTTGTATTTACTTCCTTTTTTGGATTCTTATACTAAATATGCATAAAATAGAATAAATTCCTAACTTTGTTGTTAATCTGGGTTGATATTTTCAAGTCAGAAAGTCTAAAAAAGCCATTAGAAACCCAAACCTAAAGAAGCCCTGAGACTCAACCTTCCATTTTTCAACTGAGAAAATGAGGAAACAAAGAGATTAAATGACTTTCCCACCGTCTCCAGGGAGTTGGGAATAAAGTTGTGAACAAAATTCACATTTCTGACTCCCAGTCTCTCTCTCCTCTTTTAGACCGCTTCTCTTTTTGTCAGCAAAGTATAGAGCACACAGATTTTAAATAGTACGAAGGGATTATCATAGGCTGACTTGCTCGGAGAAGACTTTGCCTAGCAGGTGGCTAAACCTGGTATCTGCTGTAAGATATTATAGGAAATATCGACTGGTAACAAAGTCTAACAGATCACAGGATTGCTTCCCTCCTTTATTCAGGAAGCAGGTCTGTGGCTGCAGGAAGGAACAGCACCATTGTGACAAAATTCATCCTCCTGGGATTTTCAGGGCAGCCTGAAATGAAGATTTTTCTTTTTGCATTATTTCTGGGCATTTACCTCCTGACCCTCGCCTGGAACCCGAGCCTCATCGCCCTCGTCAGGATGGACTCCACCTGCACACGCCCGTGGCCGTCTTCCTCAGTAACCTGTCCTTCCTGGATGTCTGTATGTGTCCTCCACAGCCGCCAAGACGCTCTCTGACATCATCCCGGAGCGGAAAACCGTCTCCTCGGTGGGCTGTGCCGTGCAGTGCTTAGTCTTCTGCGGGCTGGGGCTGGCTGCCTGCTTCCTGTTGGCGGCCATGGCACTTGATCGCGGTGCTGCGATGTGCAGCCCGCTGCCCTACACGGTCCTCGTATCTCACACCCTTTGTTTAAAGAAGGCGGCCGGAGCCTACTTGGGTGGGTTCCTCAGTTCTTTGATTGACACCTGCTCGGTCTATCAGCACGATTTCTGCGGGCCCAACGTGATCAACCACCTCTTCTGTGACCTTCCTCCAGTCCTGGTTCTGTCCTGCTGATACTTTTGCCAGCCGGGTGGTGACCTTCCTCATGGGTGTGGGTGTTGGGGTGCTGTCTGTCCTTGTGATCCTCATCTTTTATGGTTGCATTGCTGCTGCTGTCCTATCAGGTCAGCTAGAGGGAGGACCAAGGCCTTCAGCACCTGTGCCTCTCATCTGACTGCTGGGACCCTCTTCTATGGTTCTGGTCTCTTCATGTACATGCGACCTAGTTCCAGCTACTCCCTGGACCAGGACAAGGTGGTGTCCATAGTCTCTGCTCTGGTGATTCCTATGATAAATCCCATCATCTACAGTCTTAGGAACAAGGACATTAAAAATGCCATGAGGAAAGCTGTGCAAAGGGATTATGTAATTTTTCATGGGCATTGCCTTTTCTGACCCTAATATAATGTTTGCAATGAAGCTGTGAGCTGGGTCACTTGTTCAGACTCATGTCGTTTTGGACTAGTTGATCTGCATAATTTGTGATGACCAGGCCCCCCCCCCCGCCTTTTTTTTTCAATATTTCTCTAACCAGTTTCCTATTGCTTATTGGGAAAAAGTTTGGCCATTACTTGTTTCTAGAATGAATAACATTGCATAGATTGAGATTAGCAGAAAACTTCACCATGAGGAAGGCTGATCAACTTGGAGTATCAAAATACGAGTTTGTGTCTGTAGGTGGAAGACATTGAAAAAAATGTTAGTCCAGTATTTAAGGTGGAGATTCTTCAGGTAGGTCCAGAACATAGCATTGTAACCTGAGGAAGGGGATTGTCGTTGTTTACTTTTTAGGACATGTTGGACTCTTTTGTGACCCCATGGACTGTAGCCCACCAGGCTCCTCTGTCCATGGGGATTCTCCAGGCAAGAATACTGGAGTGGGTTGCCATGCCCTCCTCCAGGAATCTTCCCAACCCAGGGATCGAACCCAGGTCTCTTGCATTGCAGGCAGATTCTTTACTGACTAAGCCACCAGGGAAGTCCAAGAATACTGGCGTGGGTAGCCTATCCCTTCTCCAGGGGATCTTCCCAACCCAGGAATCGAACATGCATCTCCTTCAGTGCAGGCAGATTCTTTACCAGCTGAGTTACCAGGGAAGCACTATACAGTTGCTAAGTGTTCTTAAATCATGAAACCTATGGTTATTAATCTAAATATGCCATCTTTATATTTGTGGCCTTATGCAAGTTACTTACAAGCTCTATTTTTCTCATGTGTAAAATGGGAATAATAACTGTATCTACCTCATTGAATTGATGCAACAATTAAGTGAGAATGTACATGAGAAGGGCTTAGCCAAGTGCCTGGTATATGGTTGTCTTGTTCTTTAGTCCCTGAGTTGTATCCAGCTTTTCTGACCTCTGGGACTGTAGCCCACCAGGCTCTTCTGTCCACGGGATTTCCCAGGCAAGAATACTAGAAAGAGCTGCCATTTCCTTCTCCAGGGGATCTTCCCAAGCCAGGAATTGAACATGCATCTCCTGCATTGGCAGGTGGATTCTTTATCACTGAGCCATCAGGGAAGCCCCTGCCTGGTATATAATAATATTTAACAAATGTTAGCTCCTATTGTCAGCCATTTAGTCAATATTATTAGTTTTGAACACTAGCAGGAGAAATTCAGGTTAATGTGCTAAAAAGAGACAAAGTACATAGCTTTATAATGTCTACTCAAATTGGGCCATAATAGTCTCAGTAAAAGGCATGTCTATAATTTCTCACCTTTGCCACTTCTTTTGCATATTAGGAAGCAGTTTTTTGGGAAGAAGAAAGAGCTTAAGCTCATAGAACTGCCCACGTGTGGAAATCCTATCACTGTGCTAATTTTTTAAAATTAATTTTGATTGAAGTCTAGTTGCTTTGCAATGTTGTGACAGTTTCTATTGTATATTAAAATGAATCAGCCATGTGGCTACATATATCCCTTCCCTTTTGGACTTCCTTCCCATTCAGGTCACCACAGTGCATTAATAGAGGTCCTTGTGCTATATACACAGTCAGTTATCTATCTTATACGTGGTATCAATTTGTTGTTGTTCAATCGCTAAGTTATTCAATTGCAACCCCATGCACTGCAGCACACCAGGCTCCTCTGTCCTCCACTGTCTCCCTGAGTTTACTCAAACTCATATCCCTTGAGTCGGTGATGCTATCTAACCATCTCATCCTCTGCTGCCCTCTTCTCCTTTAACCTTCCATCTTTCCCAGCATCAGGGTCTTTTCCAATGAGTTGGCTGTTTGCATCAGGCGGCCTGACGGGGTCCAGCCCCGGCTGATCCAGGGAGTTCAAAGCGGGGACGGCGTCGGCAAGGATCAGGATACGATAGCTTCAATTAGATATTAATTAGAGATGTAAAGAGTAATAGAATGAGGATAGCTCAGTAGGAAAATTCAGTGGAGAAAAGAGGCTGAGTAGCTTGGTTTACGCGGGAGACCAATAAAACTTCAAGACAAGAAGTTTGCACCACTTACGTAGGCCACAGGCGTCCTTCCATTCTCCTGAAGGAGAGGAGACACTGAGGCCTCCCCAGTCGGATCTTAGAAGCCCAGGCATAATTAGTAAGCATGGCGGGTTCCGTGCTCCAGATGGAGACTCAGCCAGAGTGGGAGAGAGAGAGAGACATGGGGAGACCAGTATTTCGAGAAACTGATCCCAATTCTTTATTTTCCATGGTCTACTTTTATACACTGAGATGTTATGCAAAAGTCATGCAGGGTCAGCAGTCCTGAGTTTTATCAAAGTCAGGTGCTTCATACAAATGTATACAGAGGTCTTAGGGGTGTTAGATCATCTTCTGGCCAGGGGGCCTGCTGACAATTTATGACCCCTTCCTTGTGACAGCAGTCAGTCAACCAGGACACTTATTTCTCCAGGGGTGATTATTCTTAAAACAGACACCACCCAAATAAAGTTACATTCCTATAGGGTGAGTGTATAGTGGGTTTTAGTTAAGGAAAGAATTTACTTAGCCTAAGGTCTAACATGATTAATATCAAAGGTTAATACTTATTTCTTCTATATATTCATTAATGTGTGTAAGGGCAGGGGATGTGGAGACTTAGCAACAAACATTGGCTCAACAAATGAAAAACCCTTCACCAATACAATTTCTAATCAGCCCACTATACTTATACCAATGGTTTTCTAACTTTTCTAAGGAACCTGTTTTTAGAAGGTTTAAAGCATCTCGTGCCTCTCCCGGTTGGGAGGCTGTGAGCAATCACATGTGGCCAGACAAGCCTGTCAGGCAGGCTAGAGAACCTTCAGAGGAGTTTGTAGGTTAAAACACTCTTGTCACACCCAGGAGTTTTTATTAACTGGAGCTCTAAGTTAACTCCTTCTCCGAAAGAGGTGGTGGGGGACAGCCCCCCGTAAAGTCAGAGGTGTAGGTGAGAGCACAAAGTAGTAAAGTAGGCAGGCTCTGGTTATGGGGGTAGATGCTCGAGGATTTCCAGGGGGACTCCTGAGGCTCGATCCCGCCTTTGCGTATGTCGAGCCTCCTTCCTCATGACCTTTGCCACGGGCAGAGTGCTTCCCACTGGCTCCCCACAGTGGCCAAAGTATTGGAGCTTCAGCTTCAGTGTCAGTCCTTCTAGTGAATACTCAGGACTGATTTCCTTTAGGACTCTCAAGTGTCTTCTCCAGCACCACAATTCAAAAACATCAATTTTTCAGTGCTCAACCTTCTTTATGGTCCAACTCTCACATCTGCCCATGACTACTGGAAAACCATAGCTTTGACTAGACAGAGCTTTGTCGTCAAAGCGATGTCTCTATTTTTTAATATGCTGTCTAGTCTTGTCATAGCTCTGTGCTAGTTCTATCTGCTCCCTGGACACCTTGTCTTTTCCTTGTGGCCGTTTCCCTCCGCCTTTCTTTATATGTGCTCCATTTCACCAATTCTCCTACTGCCGGAGTCAGTATACAAGCCTCATGCTTTGGATTTATGTGGAGCTGTCACTGGTCTATTATTATTTCTATTTTTTTTCCTGAACAAAGATTCTGACTATAAGATATTTATAAAAATTTCTTTTGTTTGGCCATATATATATATTTGCTAGTAATGGAAATTTTCTTTTTTCATTGAGAAGATAGATGTTTCTTCAGTTGATCCAACTACCCAGGAGAAAGTAATGTTCATTCATTAGTAATAATGAAATCTAGGGACTTCCCTGGTGCTCCAGAGGTTAAACTCCATGCTTCCACTGCAGGGGATGTGGGTTTGATCCCTGCTTGGGGAACTAAGATCCTGCATGCCACGTGGCATGATGAAAAAAAAAAAAAATCTAGTTCTTAAGACAGGAATTGGCACAAAGTTTGAATAAAGCAAAAATGGTCTGGTAAGTAAGCCACATGTTAAATAAAACTTCCCAAAGTAGTGCATTCATTATGGAGTCCATATGCAGATATACATCAAACAGAATATTTTTGGCTCTAAGAGAATCAGGCGTTTTATAGCTATTTGAAATAGGACGAGGTACATCTGACTCCAGGGAGCAGCTAGCCAGATGGAGATAAATCTACTTTACTAAAATTACCGCAATCCAGGGTGTGGTGCTCCTTTCACAACAACCCAAAATCTTTTCCAGATGGCCTGAAGTTAACCACGTTCAGAAGAGCTGCCTGCATAAGCTGGAAGACCATTTTTAGTTTTCAGGGAATAGCAAAGCCGCCAAGCTTGTTCTTGGGACAGTGGTACCATTCTTCATCTTGTTAAAGAAACCACATGAAAAGCCAAATTACAATTGGAAGTCTATTTGGAGAGAAAGGAATCAAAGCCAAGTGGATAATGTTTATCAACACCAGGTACTGGGTCCAAGCAGGCTGAGACCCTGGGTTAGGGTACTACCAGTTTTCCTCCCCAAACATTCATTTTCCTCTCTTCTAAGTGACCATCTTCCATTTTAATCAAAATATTATTTACAGATTCATGAACTAACAGCTTTTCTTTCTTTTGGCCCAAGAAATGTTTTGTCTCTAAAATGTTTCTTTCGCACATTTTAGTTACCTATGGTGATCTCACTTTGTGCTTTGATTTTTAGCATTTCCAGAAATCTGATTACTGTCCGTGTGTATCACCTACATTTCTCTAATTTTTGGTAGGTATATATGATCACACACAGATACACACATGCACACATGCACACATACACACACACTGACTCTCAAATTAGTGACTGATGCATTAAATGAGCTCTGATGAGATTTTAAATATTTTTTCCCTTAAAGATTACTGGTCTCATGTTTCTGGCCTTAAACCTAGGCAAACCTAGAGCCTGCTTATTCTGTGATGACCCGCATGAATAAGATCATATTTGCATTCCCCTTCCTGTGTCCAGATAGCTGATTTGAATCTTCCTGAGGGGGCTTCCCAGATGGCGCTAGTGTTAAAGACCTCACGCAATGCAGGAGACACAAGAAACACAGGTTTGATCCCTGGGTTGGGAAGATCCCCCTGGAGGAGCATATGACAACCCACTCCAGTATTCTTGTCTGGAGAATCCCATGGACAGAGGAGCTTGGTAGACTACAGTCCAAGGGATCGCAAAAGAGTTGGACACGACTGAAGCGACTTAGCACGACCTACAGTTGAACAGGAACAGGCTGAGTCTTACATGGAAGGAGATAAACCATGTATCTGAGAATTTTCCCATCAGTTTGACATACAGCTACTTTCCCTGAATTCTTATTGTGTCTCCTTGTCCGTAACATCTTCCAAATAACTGGGAAAGAAAAGCCAACTGCTAATATCTGACCTTTGCTGCTTTCTCCCTTCCTTGCTCTTCTTGCTTCCTTCCCCTTTTCTAATGCTGGCCAAGATCTCCTATGTGCAATACTGCTTATGGATCTGACCAGGAATGAGATACTCCTCTTTTCTACAAGTTAAAAAGTAGCCATGGCAGGCTCTTATAGCCGTGGCTTGGCACTTTTAGAAACTGGACGTGGCAGGATCTTGCATCAGTGTTGCCAGACTAGATGGCTGGCACCATCTGGTTGGAAGACAGACAAACCACACTCTTTGGAGGGACCACACTCTAGAAATAAACAGGCCCCTGGAACCCAGGGAGCCCTCAAGGAAGAGCAGAAGTTTCCTCTCTCTCAAAACAAAGTTTTTCTGAAATAGAATCATGACATCAGACTGGACTTTAATGTCAAGATAAATAGAAAACCCACTATGTCTAAAGCATCACACTGATATTGTATGGTATATTCTTGTTACTACAATAAAACCTCCTTCTTTTGCAAAGGGAGATTAGGTTGTTTTCGTCTTGCATGCATATGTGCATGCTAAGTTGCATCAGTCGTGTCCGACTCTTTGCAACCCTATGGACTGTAGCCTGTCAGGCTCCTCTGTGCATGAGGATTCTCCAGGCAAGAATACTGGAGTGGGCTGCCATGTGCTTCTCCGGGGGTCTCCCTCACCCAGGGATCGAACTTGCGTCTCTTAGGTCTCCTGCATTGTCAGGTGGGTTCTTTTTATCACTAGCGCCACCTGGGAAGCCCTGTCTTCATCTTAAGAAACCCTTAAGGAACAAAATTGATGAGTATAGCTCAGAGGGAGTAAGACCTTATATCAGACCCAATAAACCTCATAGTTCATTTTCTAACAAGTAGAAGTTAAAGAAACAGCTTGGCAGGGATCATCTCACTCTTGGGCTTGACCCCCAGTATAGGATACAACTGGGATAAGACTCATTCTGGGACTGAGATGCAGCTGAGGTGTCCTTGAACCTAATCAACAAGAGGTGGGTTCTGAGAAGTCCTTCATCTCAGCACACCTGCTAGTCCTATCTTTCCTTCACTTTTTTCGTGTATTCTCTAACACACCCTGCTTATAATTTGCTGTGCTATCGGCACTGTTTCTCTGGGTGACACCTTTTGCAGTCCGTCTTTTTACCAGAAGGCAAAGCAAATATTCCTTCTCTGTTTAACACTTTTGGTGTCCACGGCTTCTGTATCTCGGAAGGTTCTGGAATTGTTTTTCATGCATGTTTTACATGCATACCATCCCTGGTAGCTTTTCAACAGAAGGTCATATGTGAGAGTTTCCTGTGTTGGCCAGTTAAACGTCTTTGATGGAAACTCTAGCCCTCTATGTTAATTTTATTTAACAATTACAATTAGGTGTAACTCACCATGAAGGAAAAAAAAAATATTTGTTAGTTTGAGGGGAAAATAACCTTTTTTATCCTCAGCTGTCATTGCTGGAGTGGAATTGATTCCAACTATGGGTTTCAGGGTTGAACCCTGAGCAGTTCAAGATAATTAGAAAATATCTGAAATGCAAATCAAAACCACATGAAACATCATCTCACACCAGTCAGAATGGCCATCATCAAAAAGTCTATAAATAATAAATGTTGGAGAGGGTGTGGAGAAAAAGGAACCTTCCTACACTGTTGGTGGGAATGTAAATTGGCACAGCCACTATTGAAACTAATATGGAGTTTCCTTGGAAAACTAACAATAGCGTTACCTTATCATCCAGCAATCCCAGTCCTGGGCATGTATCTAGAAAAGACGAAAACTCTAACTCAAAGAGGTACATGCACCTCATTGCAGCACTACTTCCGATAGCCAAGACATGGAGGCAACCCAAGTGCCCATCAACGGGAGACTGGTTTAAGATGGACCATAAAAAACAGTGAAATATTGCCATTTGCAGCACATGGATGGACCTAGAGAATATATCACACTCACTGAAGTAAGTCAGAAGAAAACAAATTTTATCTGATATCCCTTACACGTGGAATCTAAAAGCAATACAGAGGAATGTATATACAAAATAGAAAGAGACTCCCAGACGTAGAAAACGCTAACACATTTTCAATGTTAGTAATAATATTCCTTTGCTGACACATTAAAAGTGAGTCAACTATATTATTTAAATACTGCAGCTATAAACACTACAGGGTTAAAAAGTCAGGTAACAAAAATGTCATTTAGATTAACATAAGTAAATGTTTAAAGTATTATAAATGTAAAGGAACCATGTTCTATTGGAATCATATTCCCTTAACTTTTTTCTGTCAACTCAGATGCTAACCATCTTTTGTTCAGGGTCTCTCTCTTCTTGGTGTCTCTAAGCTTTTTGGAGTTTGTGCTTTTATGGTGAAGGCCTCTGTCCATACGCCATCTTGAAGGCTCGCTTATGCGAGTCTTTGGCTTCCTTTTGCTGTTACACCTCTTGTCTTCGGCTCAAGAACCTAACAACTTATCTGCTTGAAAGAAGGGAGTGATCAGATATATGCGGAAGAATATATTACGTAAAAGCTAAATACTATTCAAAAATACTATTTTTGAGCTGTCACATACAACTAAGTGAAAAATTTAAAAAGAGGGTTGGATGGGGATAAAAGAAGAGATTAAAGACTTGCAGAAGCATGACCAGACATTAATTCTAATATATCACAGCTAATCGAAATAACCCGGGCCTCTTCTGTCCCCTCTAAGACATCCTTCCCAGGCAGTGTCTGGGGACAGAAAAGCCAGACCTTGAGGGCCAAAGGACAGGGCTTAATCCATGCTAGTGTCTTGGCTACAAAACAAGAATTGCTTCTCTGCTAGTGCGCTTGGAGACAGGTGACAGTGAGCGGGGTGAGAGGAGGAGGAGGAGTTGCATCTTGGTGTATACTTTAGGGAGCTTGGCTCGTTTACCTTGCAAACTTTCCAGCACACTGTGCCCAGTTATCCCTCTTTTCCTCCTTTTCTCTGACCTTCTTCATATGATCATTTTCCCTTTCCTCTTCTTTCATTCCTTGAAATCAAACAGATAGAGCCATAGGAGAGGAAAGAGAGCTGTTTATCTTTCTTCTTCCCGATTCCAAACCTCTGGAAGGTCTTTCTGAATGTGCTCCATCTATGGAGTCCCATCCAGAAGGTGGCAGGTGGGGAACAAAAAAACTGGTTCCAAATATGACATTAGAGAGTTGAGACTCCCTCTGCAGTACACAGTCAGACTCAGCATTTCTGGAGGTTTCCCACATCCTGGTGTTTGTTTTTCCCAGACAGAGGTCTCTGATGATTGTTCTTCTGCTTTGGTGGTGTAATTTATTTTATAGATCACAGGATGGAAGGGGCCACTATACTAGTCCCATGGTTCTTGCAAAGAGAGGAAGTTTCCTTGCTGTCAAAATGTCTCAAAAGATTAACGCCATGAAGGGAGGTCTTGGAACCCAAGCAGGGGACCAATGAACAGGGTCGGTCTCCATCCATTACCCAGGAGACGGCTGATGTACAGCTTGCCTGGTTTCAATTGCTCCTTCTTCACTGTGGGCTGTGCTCTCAAGTCCTCTCTTCGCTAAGATGGAGAAGGAGTGTAAGCATTTAGGGCCCTCTTGTTTCACAGCCAGATCATTTCTGAAGTAAGTCAAACACTGCTAACAGAAACAGAGTAAGGATGAGTGGGATAATCTCAGAAGCTGGGAGGTGAAACATCTTTTGACCATTTCTGAATACCTGGGTACACCACGGAGCAAAAGGATGACAGAGGAATAAAGCTTTTCCTAAGTGTTAGGTGAGTCTCTAGGGGCTCTGATCTAAAGCATCTCAATGGTCTAGGATGCAGGGAGAATTTCAAAGGCTTACAAATAGCTCAGTGTCATGGTCCTGGAGGGCTAAGTTTCATAAAGGGCCCTTTTCGGTGACATTTCATTCAACTTGAAAAGCAAAGTTGTTGAGTGATGATTTAAACATGCAGGTGCATCCTTACACTTTAGCATAAAGTAGTGGAGGATGGGAAAATCTGTGACTCACCTGATCAGTGTTCGAATGAGAAAACCCAGACCCAGAGGAAGGGTAGTGAGTTATTCCTGACGAGTGTGTATTACCTGATTTGCTATGTTTATAAGGTCAGATTTAAGTAGTTTACAGCAGAGGGCAGTATTCCCGAACTGAACGAATCCAATGCAGCTTTGATGAACAAGTCAGGATCTAGAGGAAGTGACGGACTCTTATTCAAAAGTAAATTAATATTTGGTCTTAGGAGAGTAATTCTGTCCAAACTGTTTTTGATAAACAAAGTTGTTCAGAGTTTGTTTCTTGGCCGGCAAATATGTTGAACTTTTAAAAAGTCAACCAAGTAAATAGTAGGAAGGGCTATTGATGAAGCATCTTAAAGGAAGATCTGAAAGGGACCACTCTTTCATGTCCTCTTTACACTTGCTCTTTTTTCTAATTCAGTAAGCAGAGTCAGGTGGAGAGAAGTATGGGGAAGGGGATATACAACATGTAATCAAGAATGGTGAAAAAAAGAAAAAAAATTGGTGTTAGAAAAAGCTGAAGGAAGAGAGATGACAAAACATTATCTTTAGTGAATTTTTATCCAATCAAAAGATAGCTGAGGTGTCCTTGATAGATAAGAGGCAACTAAAACTAAGGTCTGATTAGAAACGATGGACCCTGGGGTGGTGGCTGAGAAAAAGGACAGGTAATCACAGGTGTGCTGAGATTAATAACAGCATCGCTGGTTTATCTGTTCTCTGTGCGCAGTGGGGTTTGCTGGGGTAACTTTATCTCTTAGGCATCTGTGGACACAAGCTTTGCAGTGGTTGCCATCTGAAGGCTGAGATTCCCCTCTCCTTCAGTTATGCCAGCAAAATGATTTAATGCTTCTCTCTGTATATCTTCCTCCTGAAAGAAGACAAGGTGAGGTGAAGTCACTCAGTCGTGTCCGACTCTTAGCGACCCCACGGACTGTAGCCTACCAGGCTCTTCCATCCATGGGATTTTCCAGGCAAGAGTACTGGAGTGGGTTGCCATCACTTACTTGGCAAGGTGTCGGCATTACATCTTTGCTATTCATTTCCTGAGAGGATATCTATGTGAAAAGATGCTGTGTTCATGTTATTGACAGCATGTCCAATTACATTGTCGTTCCCCTGTTCATTTGTACAATAATGTGTCTGAAATAGTCTCTGCCTTTCTAGAGATCTTTTGTGAGAGATTCCTGGAAAGAACATATAGGGGTCCTCCTGGATTTCTGATTTTCTGCCCACATCTGGCTGGTGATCACCCACAAAATTTGATGTCTTTATCATGCCGCGTATTATCTCTTGCTTTGAATTATGCTTATATGGACATGTTTCTCAGAGAAGGAAATGGCAACTCACTCCAGTGTTCTTGCCTGGAGAATCCCAGGGACGGGGGAACCTGGTGGGCTGCCGTCTATGGGATCACACAGAATCGCACACAGCAGCAGCAGCAGCAGCAGCAGCAGCAGCAGGACATGTTTCTCATCTCTTTTCCTGAGCTCTATATTCCTTACTGGATCATTTCCAGAGGTCCCTAACCTCCAGGATCTGACGCCTGGTGATCTGAGGTGGAGCTGATGTAATAATAATAGGAATAAAGGGCACAGTAAATGCAACGTGCTTGAATCGTCCTGAACCCATCCCCCTGAACACATCCCTGGGCTGTGGAGAAATTGTCTTTCAGGAACCTGGTCCCTGGTGCCAAAAAGGTTGGGGACCCACTGTTTACATCATTCAAACCACCAAGTTTAGTGCTTTGCACTTTATGAAAAAGTAAAACTGTTAGTCACTCAGTCGTGTCCAACTCTTTGAGACCCCATGGACTGTGGCCCACCAGGCTCCTCTGTCCATGGACTTCTCTAGGCAAGAATAATGGAGTGGGTCGCCATTCCCTTCTCCAGGGTGATCTTCCCGACACAAGGATCGAACCCAGGTCTCCTGCACTGCTGGCAGACTCTTCACCATCTGAGCCACCAGGGAAGCTACTTGCTCTTGAGTTGTTTAGAAATAAGATTAGTGCAGCAGATAGCATCATTCCACTGAGCAGATGACAGCAGGCTTTAAGATGTGGCTTTGGAGTTAGATTGAGTGGATTTGAATCCCAGTTCTGCCCTTCCTAGTCTTCCCTGGTGGCTCAGATGGTGAAGAATCCGCCTGCAATGCAGGAGACATGGGTTCGGTCCCTGGGTCAGGAAGATTCCCTGGAGAAGGGAATGGCTAACCACTCCAGTATTCGTGCCTGAAGTCCATGGATAGAGGAGCCTGGTGGGCTACAGTCCATGGGATTGCAAAGAACTGGACATGACTGAGCGACTAACACTTTTCTGCCTTCATAGGCTGGGTGACCTTGGGCTGTTTAGTGCTGTGACCTGCAGTCTTCTCATTTGTAAGAAGGGAATAGTAGGAGTACATCTCTCATCATCTTGCTGGATAAATTAAAATGAGATAAAACTTGCAAGGATTTCTGTATTGGTATTTCTGTATCGCATCTCTGGTAATATGGGCAACATGTTCAGAGAAATCAATAATGCTAAATAAAAGCTTTTTTTTTTTTTTTTTTGACTGAGGCACTCAGAAAGCAAATAAATTTCTCAACATACAGAAATAACAAGAAAAAACTTAAGCCTCAGAGTGGTGGTTGGCTAGGGCCAGCATTTCCCCAGGAGACATCTACCCTTATGTCCCGAGGTTTAATTGGCATGTGTATGAAGGCTAGGGGAAAAAATACAGCATGTGTTGTGGTTGGATTAGAGGCGACAGCCCTTCCCAAGCCACTAAAAACAGGGACTTCGGTTTGGGAGGAAGAGAAAAACTGATAATTAAAAAAAATTTTATTTTTATATAGGTAAATTTGACCTATACCATTTTATAAGTTTAAGGTGTTAATGTGTTGATTTGGCATATTTATGTATTGCAATATGCTTACCACTATGGCATTAGCTAACAGACCTATCCTATCACATAATTATCATTTCCTTTTTCATGTGGGAACAATTGAGATCTAGTCTCTTAGGAACTTTGAAGTTTATAGTAGCGAACTGCTGTGTATAGTCACTATGCTGTGCATTAGATCTCTAGGACTTGTCTAGTAATTACATGTTGTACCCTTTAATAACATATCTCCAATCCCTCAGCGCTCAGCCTCTGGGCGTCGCGGCTCCATAGCTGTTTTAGCCGCCTGGCTTTCTTAGAATGCACATTTGAGTGCTGTCTCATTGTCTTTCTCTGCCTGACTTTTAGTGCAATTTCCTCTAGGTCCATCCATGTTATCACAAGTAGGCGGATTTCTTCTTTCTCACAGCTGAATACTATTCCATCGTTTACAAGCACACACACACGCACACTGGGGCTTCACCATCCATTCCTCCATGACAGACGCTTGGATTATATCTTGGCTGTCGTGACTAACACTGGAATAAACACAGGAGTGCAGATTTCTTCCCATATCTTGTTACCGTTCCCTATGCATATATACTCAGCAGTGGAATTGGTAGTTCATACAGAAGTTCTTTTTGAGACTTTTTGAGGACACTCCATACTGTTTTCATAGTGGTTAGACCAAGTTACATTCTCACCAACAGTGTACGTACCCTCAGCATCCCTTGCTGTTCCTCGTGTCGATCATAGCCACTCTAACAGGTACGAGGTGGTATTTCAATGTGGTTTGGATTTGCATTCCCCTGAGGATTAATGTTGAGCATCTTTTTATGCACCTGTTGGCCATTGCATACCCTCTTTGGAAAAATGTCTACTTGGTCCCTCTGCCCATTTTTAAATCATATTGTTTGGTTTTTGTTATTGACTTGTATGAATTCTTAATATATATTGGACAGTAATCCCTTACTGACATGTGGTTTGCAAATAAGTTCTCCCACTCTGTAGCTTGCCTTTTCATTTTGTTAAGCGCTCCTTTGGACGTGCGGAAGCTTTAATTTGATGTCATACAACTTGTTGGTTTTTGCTTTTGTCACTTGTTCTTTGGTGCCATATCCAAAAGGTTACTGCCAAGAGTCTCTGTTTGGTTCTTTTTTATAATTTCTGTCTCTTTGGTAAGTGTCTCATTTGGTTCACAGGTACTTTTTTGTATCTCATTGAATCATGTTTCTGTGCTTTCTTGTAGATTATTGACTTCTTTTGAAACAGCTACTTTTGATTTTTTATTAGCTAAGTCACAAAGTTCTATGCCTTTGGGCTCAATTATTGGAGAATTGTTATCTTTAGGTGATGAGATGTTTCTCTTCTTCATGTTCCTTGAAGCTCTGTGTTGCTGCTCTTGTACTTGAGATAACAGGTGGTGGCGGTGGTTTAATTACTAAGTCCTGCAACCCCATGAATTGCAGCCTGACAGGCTCCTCAGTCCACAGCAGAAATATTAGAATTGATTGCCATTTCCTTTTCTGGGGGATCTTCCTGACCCACGGATCAAACCTGGGTCTCCTGCATTGCAGGTGGACTCTTTACTGACTGAGCCGCCAGGGAAGCCCTTGAAGCAGCAGACACTCCTTACATCCTTACCTGTTGCCTTCAGATGAAGTGGACTGTCATTGGTGGGCTCTCCGGGGTTTGCTCAGCTTTTGATGGATGGGTACACCTGTCCATTCTTTACTCCCTCTTGTGTCAGAATCCTTGAGCTCCTTTGTCTTCTCTGGTTCTTCTAACATGTACCAGACTATTTCAGTTCAGTTCAGTCACTCAGTCGTGTCCGACTCTTTGTGACCCCATGGACTGCAGCATGCCACGCCTCCCTATCACCAACTCTCGGAATCTACTCAAACTCATGTCCATTGATTCAGTGATGCCATCCAACCATCTCATTCTCTGTCATCCCCTTCTCCTCCTGCCCTCAATCTTTGCCAGCATCAGGGTCTTTTCCATTGAGTCTGCTCTTCACAAGAGGTGGCCAAAGTATTGGAGTTAGCTTCAAAATCAGTCCTTCCAATGAGTATTCAGGACAACTGATCTCCTTTAGGATGGACTGGTTGGATCTCCTTGCAGTCCAAGGGACTCTCAAGAGTCTTCTCCAACACCACAGTTCAAAAGCATCAATCCTTCAGCACTCAGCTTTCTTTATAGTCCAACTCTCACATCCATACATGACTACTGTAAAAACCATAGCCTTGACTAGATGGACCTTTGTGGGCAAAGTAATGTCTCTGCTTTTTAATATGCTGTCTAGGTTGGTCATGGAGAAGGCAATGGCACCCCACTCCAGTACTCTTGCCTGGAAAATCCCATGGATGGAGGAGCCTAGTAGGCTGCAGTGCATGGGGTCGCTAAGAGTCAGACACGACTGAGAGACTTCACTTTCACTTTTCACTTTCACGCATTGGAGAAGGAAATGGAAACCCACTCCAGTGTTCTTGCCTGGAGAATCCCAGGGACGGGGGAGCCTGGTGGGCTGCCGTCTATGGGGTCGCACAGAGTCGGACACGACTGAAGTGACTTAGCATGTTGGTCATAGCTTTTCTTCCAAGGAGCAAGCGTCTTTTAATTTCATGGCTGCAGTCACCATCTGCAGTGATTTTGGAGCCCAGAAAAATAAAGTCTCTCACTGTTTCCACTGACGGGTTACTGGAAACTATTCTCCAGAAGGTGGCACTGCAGCTCGTGTTTATTGTTTTTCTCTCTTTTCCCACTGACCCAGGTCTGCTTTTCTGAGAGCACTTGGTTTACAGACTTGCTCTTACTACCACACTTGGGAAATAGGCACATGGAGCCTGTTGCAGAGGGGAATGTGTGTTTAGCCCTGGGGGTTTGGGAGCTCACCTGATCTGAGGGTCAGGCTGGGGAGATTATCTAGGGAGGGTCTCCTGGAGGCTCATAGTGGACATCCTGCTGACTTCCGAGAGTAGTCAGGAGTAGTTGTGCTGCCCTAATGCCCTTTGATTTTTCCAGTGGTCATGTATGGATGTGAGAGTTGGACTATAAAGAAAGCTGAGTGCTGGAGGATTGATGCATTTGAACTGTGGTGTTGGAGAAGACTCTTGAGAGTCCCTTGGACTGCAAGGAGATCCAACCAGTCCATCCTAAAGGAAATGAGTCCTGAATATTCATTGGAAGGACTGATGCTGAAGCTGAAACTCCAATACTTTGGCCACCTCTTGGGAAGAACTGACTCATTGGAAAAGATCCTGATGCTAGGAAAGATTGAGGGCAGGAGGAGAAGGGGACAACAGAGAATGAGATGGTTGGATGACATCACCAACTCGATGGACATGAGTTTGAGTAAATTCTGGGAGTTGGTGATGGACAGGGAGGCCTGGCGTGCTGCAGTCCATGGGGTCACAAAGAGTCGGACACGACTGAGTGACTGAACTGACTGACTGAGCCCCAATGTAAAAAAGACAAAAACCAAAAAAAGCTAATGGGAATGGTTTTAATTAGATATTTTAAATGAAGAATTAGTAATACAGCTTGATATATTGGAAAGAACTCCAGAACACAAAACTTACACCTGGTAATAACAGAAGGCAAGGTATGGATTACATACTCTTATAATAAATGAAAATGAAAGTAAAAGTGTTAGTTGCTCAGTTGTGTCTGATTCTTTGTGACACCATGTACTGTAGCCCTCCAGGCTCCTCCATCAATGGAATTCTCCAGCAAGAATACTGGAGTCGGTAGCCATTTCCTTCTCCAGAGATCTACCCCATCCAGGGATGGAACCTGGGTCTCCTGCATTGCAGGCAAAATTCTTTATTGTCTGAGCCACCAGAGAAGCCCATAATAGCTTAATAAGTGTTCTGAAATTTAGTTCTATTATCAGTCCTATTTTATAGGTGATAATAAGAGGCTTAGAGAAGTTAATTTGCTCAAGATCACAGAACATTCACTTGAAAGAGATGGTATTCATCCCAGATTTGCTGATACCAATGCCCACAGTTACAACCACAATAATTTGTGGACATCTCATGAATAGCTTTTTTGTATTCCTTATTGGCTTGATTTCCCCACTTAATGCATAGGAAATAATACCACATCTGCATCACAGGGCTGCAATGATGATTGATTCAGGTCAGATATTTAGGAAGATGCATGCATTACTTTGCCAACAAAGGTCCGTCTAGTCAAGGCTATGGTTTTTCCTGTGGTCATGTATGGATGTGAAAGTTGGACTATGAAGAAAGCTGAGCACCAAAGAATTGATGCTTCTGAACTGTGGTGTTGGAGAAGACTCTTGAGAGTCCCTTGGACTGCAAGAAGATCCAACCAGTCCATTCTGAAGGAGATCAGTCCTTGGTGTTCTTTGGAAGGATTGATGCTAAAGCTGAAACTCTAATACTTTGGCCACCTCAGGCGAAGAGTTGACTCATTGGAAAAGACTCTGATGCTGGGAGGGATTGGGGGCAGGAGGAGAAGGGGATGACAGAGGATGAGATGGCTGGATGGCATCACTGACTCAATAGATATGAGTTTGGGTGAACTCTGGGAGTTGGTGATGGACAGGGAGGCCTGGCATGCTGCAATTCTTGGGGTCGCAAAGAGTTGGACATGACTGAATGACTGAACTGAACTGATCTGATGCATATATATACATGAAAGTGAAAGTGAAAGTTTCTCAGTTATGTCTGACTCTTTGCGACCCCATGGACTTTACAATGCATGGAATTCTCCAGGCCAGAATACTGGAGTGGGTAGCCTTTCCCTTCTCTAGGGGATATTCCCAACCCAGGAATCGAACCCAGGTCTCCTGTATTGCAGGCAGATTCTTTACCAACTGAGCTATCAGGGAAGCCCGTATATAAACACACACATATATAAAATAGCTTTTCCTTTAACAAACTTGGATGCGTTTGAACTGAAAAAGACATGGTGATCATCTAGTACACTAACTTCAATCTGAAGCCAGTTTAGCTAAGAGATTTGCCCAAGATGGCACAGCTAACTGGTAATAGCTTCAATGCAATAAATTGGATACGTAGACACACCCTGTTTACAAAGCACATTCGTTTTAGACAGGTATACCAACTGTGCCACCCTGGACAAATCTCTTAGCTCCACTGGCTTCAGGTCCTAGCTGGGAAACCAAAGTTACTGGACTAGGTGGTCACCATGTCTCTTCCAGCTCACATGAATCCAAGTTTGTTAAAGGAAAAGCTATAATTATGAGATCATCATAGGAATATGGGGAAGAGGGGGAATTGAACCTGAAGGGACATGCAAAGTGGTGCATGAAATTAGCAGGGACAAAACTCCATGACAACCTTGACTCCAGGGAGAAAGTACCTGGAGATTTTTCACCTCCTAGTGGTCTTTTTCCTGTCATTTCTGCCCTTAAAAACACATTTAAGAGGCTCCCCAGTGAGGCCATCTCTCTGACTGCCAGTGGACAGCCAATTCCATGGCCCTCATTTTCTGTCCTGAAGTGCAATAGGAAAAATTCTTGGCAAAAGAAAAACAGAGTTTCAACCTTTCTCAAGAACTCGGTCTTCCTGGATACTGTGTCAAGGTGAGAGGGCATGATTTATAAAGAACAATGAATTCTGTGTTGTCCCTATGGCCATGTGATTCTTTCAGTCGGACCTTTGTGGGGCAAGGTTTGTAATCTGTAACCTAAAATTTCAGGTGTTACTCTGCAGTGAGGGATGCTGAATTCTAGTCCTGCAATTTTTTAAGGATACTGTATTGAACTCTGTTGTCTTCTGGTTTTTCACCTGGAAAATTGGGGTAAATTATCATTTAGAATCAAATGACATGTTTGCAAAGTTTAACATACTATAAAAGTTAAATGCTCCAGGAGTTGGTGATGGACAGGGAAGCCTGGAGTGCTGCAGTCCATGGGGTCACAGAGAGTCAGACATGACCGAGCAACTGGACTGAACTGAAAAGTTAAATGAATGCTGAGTTAAGGTCATATTTTCCTGAATTTCAGGGGAATAAGGTATGATCAAATGTGCTTGTCTATATTAACCATCTTTCTTTCTTTTTTCTTCTTCACAAAGACTCTTTTAATATAATTTATTCCCTTGAGGATCTGCTTTTATATAATAACAATTGGATTTCCATTTCAATATATACTTTTGAGTCATAATTTCTGAAGAGTGAAGCCAAGTTGGTTACTAACAATGATTCTAATAAATACTCGTGTACAATTCCACTGGTCTTAAAAAAAATTATTTATTTTAAGTTAAAGGATAATTGCTTTACAATGTTGCTTTGGTTTCTGCCATACATCAACATGAATTAGCCATAGGTATGCATGTGTGACCTCCCTCCCACCTCCCACCCTTTCCCTCCCCACTAGGTTGTTATAGATCCTCCGTTTGAGTTCCCTGATTCATACGCAAATTCCCACTGGCTATTTTACGTGTGGTGGTGTCTCTGCTTCCCTGCTACTCTCTCCATTCACCTGACCCCTCCTTCCTTCCCCCCTCGCCTGCGTCCACGAGTTTGTCCTCTATGCCTGCATCTCCAATGCTGCCCTGCAAATTCATCAGCACCATCTTTCTAGATTCCATACATATGTGTTACTATGCGATACTTGTTTTTCTCTTTCTGATTCCACTGGTCTTTTGAAATAAGTCAAGTAGATCTCCAGCACCATCCTTGGAGACCCTGGGGGACTGGAGACTCTAGGGTAGGTGACATAGATATCAGAGAGGCCCCCCCTTCCAAGCACGGGGAGGGTGGACATAACTATCCCTTTTAACCTTGTTCTTCTTCATCCAGTAACTTCCTTCATCTTCCTCATTCCTGCCTTTTTTCCCTGATTTTGTGCCCTGTACCACTCTCCCAAATGACCATGTCCTTAGTGGATCATGACCATGATCATGACCATGATCACACTTGGACAAGGTTTTAATAAGCTCTTTATGTCATTCAGTCTCTGCAACAGCCTTGTGAAGTGGTATTATTAATCCCATTATAAATGAGGCAACTGAGGCACAGAAACATTAATAACTTGCCAGGGGTCACAGAGCCAGGAGGCATTAATAAAAGGAAAGTCTGAAAGTCGATCCTCTCTCATTCTCTTATTGCAATTCTCTGTCACTTTCCCTCTTCCTCTCTCTATCATAACAATTAAGAACTAGAGATTTGCATATATTAATAAGTTGTTCTTATAAATATGAGCTGTAGAAAATTGAAAACCAACAGATAAGTATAAAGAAGAAAATCAAAATGATATCACTTATTACTTTTGGCATTTGTAATCGGAACGCATGTTGTGTGCATGTGTGTAAGAGAGAGAGAAGTGGAGAGAGAGCAATTATATAATTTTTTCTTCCAGAAATGATAGAATTATTTTGTGTACTCATCAGCACTATGTATGGGCGCCCGTCTCTTAGTCACATACTCTTTGTATTCACATTAAAGGTGTTACCATGTTGTCCTTTTGGACGATGTTTCCCATTTCATTGTGTATTTCAAAGTTATATAAGTGGGCTTTTCAACCATAAAAGTTTCAAATGGTTATATCATATTTTTTCTCTTAAAGTTTCTGGTTTATTGTTATATTTCAGAAATTTGTTTTTCATCCCAAGATTATACAAATGTGTATCTATCCATTTCCCTAATGCTTTTTACTTACAATAAGCCAGGACTGACAGGACACTTAGGAAGGACTTTTCTATCAATTTAAAACTACTAACTTTGTCATATATTAATTTCTTATCCATATTTGAATTTATTCTTAAACTTCTATTTATTCTTTTGACATATGCCCATTTCTATAAGAATAATGAAATATTAGTGTTTATAAGACTTCTAAATAACTGAAATTTCAAGTCCTTTCTAATTACTTTTTTCTAAATTTTCTTTTTTTTTGGTTTGCTATTATTAATTTCCTCTTTTATCACAAGGGAAGGCAGTGTAGCATAGCAAAACTGCAAAGTTGGGTTGCAAAACTTCCACATGACTGAGGGAAGCAGAGACTCTTGGAGGGCACAAACAAAACGTGTGTGCACCGACCCCCAGTGACTCCCCGAAGAGACTGAGCCAAACCTGCCTGTGAGTGTTGGGGGTCTCCTGCAGAGGCGTGGCCGGCAGGGTCCTGCTCTGGGGACAGAGGTGCCGGCAGCCACAGTCCTGGGAGGCGGGTGTGTTGGCATAAGTCTTCTTGAGGAGGTCTCCATCAGCCATACCAGAGAGCCTGCAGATTCAAGGGCTGGGCTGCCTTGGGCTGAACAGCGGACAGAGAGGGCTCACAGCCCCAGCCGTCTGCAGACAATTCGATTCAAGTCTTACAGAGCACGGCCCTGCCCACCAGAGCAAGACCTACTTTCCCCCACGGCCAGTCCCTTCGTCAGGAAGTCTCTTATCCTCATCCACCAGAGGGCAGACAGAAGAAGCAAGAACTATGACCCCACAGCCTCCAGGACCAAAACCACAAGCCGAGAAAGCTAACCAAACCACCACACGGATCACGGCCTGTGTAACTCAATGGAGCCATGAGCCATGCCATGCAGGGCCCATCACACGGACCACGGCCTTGTGTAACTCAATGAAGCTATGAGCCATGTCATGCAGGGCCACCCAAGACGGACAGGTCATGGTGGGAGTTCTGACAAAACGTGGGTCACTGGAGAAGGGAATGGCCAACTCCTTTGGTATTCTTGCTTTGAGAATCCCATGAACAACATGACAAGACAAGAAGACAGAACACTGCAAGATGAACTCTCCAGGTCGGTAGGTGCCCAATATGCTACTGGAAAGAGCAGAGAAATAGTTCCAGGAAGAATGAAGAGGTGCCTCAAAGTGCCAAAGTGCAAACAACTCCCAGTTGTGGCTGTGTCTGCATGTGAAAGTAAACTCCAGTGCTATAAAGAACAATATTGCATAGGAACCTGGAATATGAGGTCCATGAATCAAGGTAAATTGGATGTGGTCAAGCAGAAGACGGCAAGAGTGAACATTGACATTTTAGGAATCAGTGAACTAAACTGGATGGTCAAGGCAAATTTAATTCAGATGACCATTATATCCACTACTGTAGGCAAGAATCCCTTAGAAGAAATGGGGTAGCCCTCATAATCGACAAAAGAATGTGAAATGCAGGACTTGGGTGCAATCTCAAAAATGACAGAATGATCTTGGTTCCTTTCCAAGGCAAATCATTCAGCATCACAGTAATCCAAGTCTATGCCCCAAGCACTACTGCCGAAGAAGCTGAACTGGAATGGTTCTATGAAGAACTACAAGACCTTCTAGAACTAACACCAAAAGATGTCTTTTTCATCATAGGGGATTCAAATTTCGATGTAGGAAGTCAAGAGATACCTGGAGTAACAGACAAGTTTGGCCTTGGAGTACAAAATAAAGCAGGGCAAAGGCTAACAGAGTTTTGTCAAGAAAATGTACGGTAATAGCAAACATGCTCTTCCAATAACGCAAGAGATGACTCTATTCATAGACATCCACAGATGGTCAATACCGAAATCAGATGGACTATATTCTTTGCAGCCAAAGATGGAGAAACTCCATACAGTCAGCAAAAAGAAGACTGGGAGCTGACTCTGGCTCAGATCATCAGCTCTTGATTGCAAAATTCAGGCTTAAACTGAAGAAAGTAGGGAAAACCATGAGGCCATTCAGGTATGACCTAAATCAATTCCCTTATAGCTATACAGTGGAGGAGACAAATGGATTCAAGGGATTAGATCTGGCAGCAAGAGTGCCTGAAAAAATATGGACAGAGGTTCATAACATTGTACAGGAATCAGTGACCAAAATCATCCCCTCCCCCCCAAAAAAAGAAATGCAGGAAGGCAAAATGGTTTTCTGAGGAGACCTTACAGACAGCAGAGAAAACAAGAGAAGTGAAAGGCAAAGGAGAAAGGGAAAGGTATACCCAAGTGAGTGCAGAGTTCCAGAGAAGAGCAAGGAGAGATAAGAAAGCCTTCTTAAGTGAACAGTGCAAAGAAATAGAGGAAAACAATAGAATTGGAAAGACTAGCAATCTCTTCAAGAAAATTAGAGATACCAAGGGAACATATCATGCAAAGATGGGTACAATAAAGGACAGAAATGCTATGGACCTAACAGAAGAAGAAGAGATTAACAAGAGGTGACAAGAATACACAGAAGAACTATACAGAAAAGCTCTTAATGACCAGTTAAGCATGATGATGTGGTCAGTCATCTAGAGCCAGACATCCTGGAATGTGAAGTCAAGTGGGCCTTAGGAAGCATCACTACGAACAAAGCTAGAGGAGGTGATGGAATTACATCTAAGCTATTTAAAATTCTAAAAGATGATGCTGTGAAAGTGCTGCACTCAATATGCCACTAGATTTGGAAAACTCAGCAGTGGCCACAGGACTGGAAAAGGTCAGTTTTCATTACAATCCCAAAGAAAGGCAATGCCAAAGGACATCTAAACTATCTTACAACTGCACTCGTTTCACACGATAGCAAGGTAACACTCAAAATCCTTCAAGCTTGGCTTCAGTTCAGTTCAGTTCAGTCGCTCAGTCGTGTTTGACTCTTTGCCACCCCATGAATCGCAGCACGCCAGGCCTCCCTGTCCATCACCAACTCCCGGAGTTCACCCAAACTCACGTCCATCAAGTTGGTGATGCCATCCAGCCATCTCATCCTCTGTCATCCCCTTCTCCTCCTGCCCCCAATCTTTCCCAGCATCAGAGGCTTTTTCAATGAGACAACTTTTCGCATGAAGTAGCCAAAGTATTGGAGTTTCAGCTTTAGCATCAATCTTTCCAAAGAAATCCCAGGACTGATCTCCTTAAGAATGGACTGGTTGGATCTCCTTGCAGTCCAAGGGACTCTCAAGAGTCTTCTCCAACACCACAGTTCAAAAGCATCAATTCTTCGGTGCTCAGCTTTCTTCAGCTGCATGTAAATTGAGAAATTCCAGATGTACAAGCTGGATTTAGAAAAGGCAGAGGAACCAGAGATCAAATTGCCAACATCTGTTGAAGCATAGAAAAAGCAAGGGAATTCCAGAAAAACATCTACTTCTGCTTCATTGACTGTGCTAAAGGCTTTGATTGTGTGGATCACAACAACCTGTGGAAAATTCTTAAAGAGGTGAGAAAACCAGGCTACCTTACTTGTGTCCTGAGAAACCTGTATGCAGGTCAAGAAGCAACAGTTAGAACCAGACATGAAGCAATAGACTGGTTCAGAATTGAGGCAGGAGTACGTCAAGGCTGTATACTGTCATCCTGCTCATTTAACATGTATGCAGAGTACATCATGTGAAATGTTGGGCTGGATGAATCACCAGCTGGAATTAAGATTTTTGGGAGAAATATCAGCAACCTCAGATATGTAGATGATATCACTTTAATGGCAGAAATAGAAAAGAAACTTTATAAAGAGTCTCTTGATATGGGTGAAAAAAGAGAGTGAAAAATGCTGGCTTAAAACTCAACATTCAAAAAATGAAGATCATGACATCCAGTCCCATTACTTCATGGCAAATAGATGGGGAAGAAGTGGGAACAGTGACAGATTTTATTTTCTTGAGCTCCAAAATCACCTCAGACAGTGGCTGCAGCCACAAATTTAAAAGCCATTTGCTTCTCAGAAGAAAAGCTATGACAAACCTAGACAGTATATTAAAAAGCAGAGACATCTCTTTGCTGACAGAAGTCTGTATAGTCAATGCTATGGTTTTTCCAGTAGTCATGCATAGATGTGACAGTTGGACCATAAAGAAGGCTGAGTGCTGAAGAATTGATGCACTTTAATTGTGGTGTTGGAGAAGACTCTTGGGAGTCCCTTGGACTACAGAGAGATCCAAACACTCCATCCTAATGGAAATCAACCCTAAATATATTCGTTGGAAGAACTGATGCTGAAGCTGAAACTCCAATACATTGGCCACCTCATGTGAAGAGCTGACTCATTAGAAAAGACCCTGATGCTGGGAAAGATTGAGGGCAGGAGGAGAAGAGGGTGACAGAGGATGATACAGTTGGATGGCATCATTGACCTAATGAGCATGAGTTTGAGCAAGCTCTGGGTGACAGTGAAGGACAGAGGAGCCCGGTGTGCTGCTGTCCCGAAGAGTCAGATGGGACTTAGCAACCGGACAATGGCAGCAAGGTGCACACATAATGACTTGATGCATGTATATACTGCTCAGTGGTCACCACCATAAAATAGTCAGCATCCATCACTTGCCGTAGACATAATGTTATTCCTTATTATGAGATCTTTTGAGGTCTATTTTCTTAGAAACTTTCAAGTATACAATACAGTATTATTAACTAATGTCATCATGTTGTACATTGTATCCCCAGAACTTATCTTCTAACTGGGAGTTTATATCTTCTGATCATTTTTAACTAGTTCCTCCATCTTCTACTCCTGCCTCTGTCAATCACAATCTGATTTTTTAAAAAATGAGATTTATTTTTAGATTCTCCATAAAGGGAGATTATACAGTATTTGTTTTTCTCTGTGTGACTGATCTCACTTAGCAGAATGCCCTTGAGATCTATCCCAGCTGTTGCAAATGCCAAGGTTTTCTTTTTCATGTCCGAATAGTTCATATATATGTATACATGTGTGTGTGTGTGTGTATATATATATATATATATATATATATATATATGCACATGTGTGTAATTTTGTTTTGTTCATTCACTTTTCAGACAAGATCAGACACATTCAGGGTAGTATGGCCATAGTAGCCATTCACCTTTCAGTGGACATCTAAGTTGTTTCAATGTTTTGGCTATTGTAATAATTGTAAATAACTCTCTAGTGAGCATGAGTTCTTTATGTATTTTGGATGCGAACTCCTTACTAGATGTGTTTCTGCAAATATTTTCTCCCAATTCATGGATTGCCTTTTCCTTTTGTTTATTTCTTTTGCTTTTTAGTTTGATATAGTCTCACTTTTTTTTTTAAAATATAGCTTTGCAATGCAATTTGAAATCAGGAAGCATAATGTCTCCAGCTTTGGTCTCTTTCTCAGGATTGCTTTGTCTGTTCAGGGTATTTGTGGTGCCAGGCCAAGTTTAGGATTGTTGTTATATTTCTGTGAAAAATGTCTTTGGAATCTTGATAGGTATTGCATTGAATCTATCAATGGCTTTGGGCATTATGGACAATTTAACAATATCCGTTCTTTCTATCCATGAAGATGGAAGATCTTTCTATTTACTGGTGTCTTGTCATTTTCTTTTGTCAGTGTCTTATAGTGAGTGTTCATTTTGAAGATCTTTCATCTCCTCAGTTAATTCATTCCTGAGTGTTTTGTTTTTGATACTACTGTAAATGGAATTGTTTTATTTCTTTTTTTCAGATAATTTGTTCTAGGTAATAGAAATGCAACTGATTTCTATCTGTTGATTTGGTATACTGCAGTTAACTAAACTTGTTCATAAGATATTACCATTTTGGGGTGGAATCTTTAGGATTTTCTGTATTAAAAATCATGTTGTCAAAAAAAAATCATGTTGTATACAAACAGAAACAGTTTCAATTATTTCCAATTCTCATGGCATTTATTTATTTATTTATCTTTCATGCCTGATTGACCTGGCTTGGATTTCTAGAGCTAAGTTGAGTAGGAATGGTTAGTTACTTGTCTTACTCCTGATCTTAGGAGAGACACCTTCAGTCACTCACCACTGAGTATGTTAGATGAAGGCATGTCACGATGTGCTTTATTATGTTGAGATGAAGTCTTTCTATACTTGACTCATGAATTTTTGTCATGATTGGATGTTGAATTTGCCAAATGCTTTTTGTGCATTTATTGAGAGGCTTATGTGATTTTTACATTTCATTATATTAAAGCAGTGTATCACATTGATTGATCGACCCGTTCTTGCATCTCAAGA
Organism: Bos indicus; assembly: GCF_029378745.1. NCBI lineage: Eukaryota > Metazoa > Chordata > Mammalia > Artiodactyla > Bovidae > Bos > Bos indicus. The sequence continues at coordinate 83,129,372 of NC_091774.1, read as the reverse complement.
ATGAACCCTACTAGATCATGGTGTATGATCCTTTCTATGTGCTGCTGAATTTTATTTGCTAGTATTTTGTTGAGAGTTTAAAAATCTCCATTTATCAAGGGTAATGACCTGTGATTTTATTTTCTTGTAATTTCCCTATCTCACTTTGGTATCAAAGTAATATTGGCTTTGTAAAATGAGTTTGGAAATGTTATTTTTTCTTTAACTTTTTGGAAGACTTTGAAAATGATTGGCATTAATCTTCTTTAAATGTTTGATAGAATTCATCATGAAGCCTTCTGGTCCTGGGTATTTCTTTGCTGGGAGGTTTTTAATTACTGATTCAATCTCCTTAGTCATTATTGGCCTGTTTAGTCTTTCTGTTTCCCCTTGATTCAGTTTTCCTAAGTTGTATATTTCTAGAAATTTATTCATTTTTTCTAGGTTGTCCAGTTTGGCAGGAAAACCATAGACCAAGAGGAGCCCTCTTGGTGTGACACTGAGCCAGTAGTGGGGAAGGGCAAGTCTGTCAGAGAGGAACTTCTCTACTCCCTTAATGTGGTTCTTCTTGGTCAATGTGGTCCAGAGGGGTGCTTCACATTCATCTCTGTGTTTTAGGATTTTCACACTGGTATTCTTCCTATGAATAGTTGCTAGTTACTTTTTAAGTGAGGGGAACTGAAATTAGGAATGATCTATAATGCCATCTTGATTATGACACTCAAAACTAAAACTCCAAAGTCTGAAACCTTAACCACAGTTCTCTGCTATTTCCTAAGAAGAAAAATATCATAAAAACAGGCCAATAATGGGGGCCAGTAGTGAGTTGTACTAGCTAATTTTTGAAATATTTTACATGAAGGCCTCCCTAAGAACACTTACAATGTAACTTAATTGGGCATACATGCTGTATCTCTCCAACAACTCAGGATTACAAATCATGATATACTTTTCTAGGCCATTTAGGAGCCACTGTAATAAATATATTTGTAAAAAGATTGAGAGGTTGTTATAAATGGAGTAACTTTCCTATGGATAAAAGAAGAAAATATAAAAATCTCTCTAGATGATCATCTAGTAGAAAAGCTACTTCAAATTTATCCTGAAATGATACCACATTATTATAAAGCAGCAGTTATACATTATTAGAGATCTTCAAAAAACCCAGCATTTTAATCAATGATCTCTTCCTTATATATAATAATCACAAGATTTCTATTGCTTTTTAAAAAAATTTTCAACTTTTTAAATATATCTTTTAATTATCATGAGACCTCATGAAATAATTGAGAACCTGAAGCACTGAGGAGGCACTTCCTGACAATCCAAGACGAAAAGCTGAGATCTTTTCTCCAGGGCAGCAGAGCGTTTCCTTTTATCCAGGGCTCAGTGGAGGAAAAGTATGGTGTATATGAGAATTGTGATGCTACAATCTCAATTGGTGAGCCTGCGATGCATTTTCTTGTCTCTTTTCTGATTTTAGGAGCATCAAACCAATGATTAGGAGAGAAAATATCACAGAGATCACTCATTTTATCCTGTTGGGATTCTCAGATTTTCCCAGAATCACAGTAGTGCTCTTTGTCGTGTTCCTGGTGATATACATTTTGACCATGACTTGGAACCTGTCTCTCCTCATCTTAATAAGAATGGACTCCCACCTCCACACCCCCATGTATTTCTTTCTCAGTAATCTGTCCTTCATAGACATCTGCTACGTGACCTCCACAGCGCCCAAGATGCTCTACGACTTATTCCAGGAGCGGCAGACTATCACCTTTGTGGCTTGTGCTGTTCAGTACTTTGTATTCTCCACCATGGGGTTGAGTGAGTCTTGCCTCATGACCGCCATGGCTTATGACCGATATGCCGCCATTTGTAACCCACTCCTCTATTCGTCAGACATGTCGCCCGCTCTCTGCAGTCGGATGGTTCTGGGATCCTACTTGGCTGGACTCTCTGCTTCTGTATTCCAATTGTGTGCCATGCTCCAGCTCCACTTCTGTGGGCCTAATGTCATCAACCACTTCTTCTGTGACCTGCCCCAGCTGTTACTTCTATCCTGCACTGACACTTTCTTTGTACAACTCTTGACTGTTATATTAACAATGATCTTTGGGGTAATAAATGCCTTAGTTATCATGATATCCTATGTCTACATTGTCATCTCCATCATGAAGATCACGACAGCAAGCGGCAGGTCCAAGGCTTTCAACACCTGTGCTTCCCACCTGACAGCAGTCACTCTCTTCTATACCTCAGCTATATTTGTCTATTTAAGTTCCAGCTCTGGTGGTTCCTCCAGCTTTGACAGATTTGCATCAGTCTTCTATACGGTGGTGATTCCTATGTTGAATCCTTTGATTTACAGTCTGAGGAACAAAGAAATCAAAGATGCCTTGAAGAGGTTGCAAAAGAAGAGACGGTGTTGCTGAGGCCAGAGACTGAGATTTCTGACGGATTTGTCTTGTTAGAATGACCTACCTTAACCCTCAGTAATATTTATATGAATGGACTACAACAAAGTTCATTCTGCCTTTGACAAAGCAGACTTAATTTGACCCAGATAATATGCCAAAATGGACCAACAACTGAATCGAACTACACAGACACAGTATCTTTAAGTCCTAGAGACCCATTGTTTTATCCTCCATGTGGAGTGGCCTCATTATTTATTAATCTATTAACAATTATTCATGAAACGTCAAGGTTTAGAACCTGTTGCTTCTTTTCTACTTCTGAGGTGGAACAGAGTTCCATCTGACCCTAGAGGAGAGACACCTGGCTGAAGCCCCAGGAGTGGGTAAACCTTGTCCCCCAAATATTCTGATGCAGCATAATCCAGACGTGGTGGTCATCGACGTCCGTTCTGTGTTTCTGGCCGGAATGAGAACGAACACACAGAGAGGGTGTGTCTTTGGACAGAAACAAGGTATACAGTTGGCCTAGTTGTGCCTTCCCGGAAGACTTGTCCGATACAACTAAGGTTTGAGTAATACCTCTTTCAGTGCTTTTTATCTGATAAGTTGTTGATCAGATTCTAGTTCCACAGTTGTAGTCTAAATAGGAGGACATGATTTGAACAATAAAGAGAGGTGGAATGAAGTGTGCGGCCCCTTCAGGGCTGTTAACTTATGATTCTGATGATGTAACATTTTGCTTGTAGCGTCCAGTGGGAATTTCTGATGGGGATGATATTCAAAATCCATGTCACAGTCAGCAGCAATTTCTGATATTATGGAAGTCAAGCCCCTCTTTCCCTCCCTCAGTAGGTCTGGAAAATTTACCCCTGGTTGACATAGCTAGTGGGATCATCCTGTCAAAATAATTCCTGCTATTTCAAGCATCCGAACATATTTGAGGTGATGAGAATTGCATGAGAATTCATGGCAATAATAAAGTCACCAAATATTCAATGTTGCAGAGTAAGAGGCAATATGGAAAAACCAATATACATTCCTTTCTATTGTCTGTGTTCAACATGTCACGTCTGAGACCTTTATGGTTGTATGCAGGCAATATAATCACCAAGATGGAATGGCTAGAAGTACTTTAATGCTGATATTTTCCTGCAAACCTCAAACCTCAAGGGGCAAGAAAGGAAATAGTTTGTGGGATAAGCAGGGTTATCAGCTGTAGCCAATTTTTGTCTTCAGAAGCAGGATGTACATTTGTGGTCCCATGGTCTGGTTAAAAAGAAAAACAAGGTGCTATTCTGACTGTTGACTTTCCAGATCTCCCAGACTTGAACCAACTACTTAAATTGTATCATTAATTTATATTTTATCCTTAGAGAGTCATTGGATTCTTTTCTTGTTGTTGTTGTTTTGTTTTAATTTATTTATTTTAACTGGAGGCTAATTATTTTACAATATTGTAGTGGTTTTGCCATACGTTGACTTGAATCAGCCATGGGTGGACATGTATCCCCTCCCTGAACCCCCCTCCACCCTCCCTTCCCATCCCATCTCTCAGGGTCATCCCAGTGCACCAGCCCTGAGCACCCTGTCTCATGCATTGAACCTGGACTGACGATCTGTTTCACATAGTCATTGGATTCTTAATCCTGTTTTATGGTGTCAATGCCAATGGTCCCATGAATTATCCTACTTAATTAACAACTGTAAATGAAGAAGTATTTGAAGCTCTTGTACAATTCTCCATTACTTAACACATGAATACGACTGAGAGAAGGGGAACTGTTGAACTTTTGCTAGAGTATAATTAGGGCTACCCCATGCCAATGAAATGGTGCAATATAAATAAAGGATATGTGCCCACTTCATCCCCATCCAAACATAGGTACATTTCCTTAAGCACTGCTCTGTAAAAATGTATAGGAGTGTATGCAAAATCTGTTTCTAAAAGTCACTGAAGTCTTCACTGGAAGATAGACATCTGCTACATGTTGACAATACAGTGTTGATTATAGTCACTATGCTGTGCCTTAGACCTCCAGAACTTATTCATCCTCCAATTGCAAGTCTGTGCCCTCTAAATTCACCTCTTCAGTTCCCCTGCTCCTATTGAAGCTGAACATTTTTCCATTGCTTGTATGCACCTTGTCTTCATCATCGGATCATCTGTTGATGGACATTTAGCTTGTTTCCATATTTTGGCTTTGTGATTAATGTGGCAATAAATATGGAAGCACATATTTTTTGATATCCTATTTTTATTTCCATTGGATATATACCCATAAGTGGGATTGCTGGATCATATGGTAGATCTATTCTTAATTTTTGAGGAATCTCCATAATGTTTTCTGTAGCAGCTGAGCCCATTTGTGTATCCCCACCCTCAGTGTACAAGCATTCTCTTATCGCCACTTTCTTACCAACACCTGTGCTCTCCCTTTTTCTTACTGATTGCCATTCTAACAGCTGTGAAGTGATGTATCATTGTGGCTTTAATTTACGTTTCCCTGATGATTAGAGACTTGAATACAAAGAGAACCAAACTGAGCATATCACAAATAAAATGTCAAAAGGTAAAGACAAGGAGATAATCGTAAAAGCTGCAAGAGAAAAGCAACTTGTTACATACAAGAGAACGTCCTTAAGGCTATCAGTAGCTTTTTCACTGGAATGTTTCAGCCCAAAGGCAGTGGCACTATATACTCAAAGTGCTGAAAGAAAAACTTGCCAACCAACAGTGGTCTATCCGGATAAGTGTCCTTCAGGATTGAAGGAACGATAGATAGTTTTCCAGAAAAAGGAATCTGATGATTTAACACTAGATTGACTTTACAACAAATGTTAAAGGGAGTTTTTCAAGCAGAAACAAAAGGTCACTAATTAGCAATGCAAAGCATATAAAAATATAAATCTCTCTGGTAGGAGTCAATAATGTGGAATTCTGAATATGCTAGAGTAGCCATGCTGGTATGTCACTTATAAATCTGGTGTGAAGATAAAACTCAGAAGAGGAAAACATAACTAACACTCCAATAATTTGTTAATGGATATACAAGATAAAATAATGTAAATTATTACATCAAAAAAGTAAAATGTGAGAGAGCAAGGTAAAAACTGTTCTTGCATGCATTTGAATATTAAGCTGTTTTCCTGTTAAAACAGACTGTTTTAGGATAAGATCTTTAATGTAAGCCTCATGGTTAATACAAAGCCAATCTATAGTCAATTCACAGAAGATAAAGAGAAATGAATCTAAGCATACCACTACACAAAATCAGCAAATTATAAAGAAAGCAGAAGAAGAAAGAAAGGAATTACAAACCAGTCAGAAAAATAAACAAAATGGCAATAGTAAATTCACATCTGTCAATAAGAATTTAAATATAAATACTAAATTCTCCAATCAAACAGAATGAGTGGTGAACAGATATAAAAGTTGAGCCCAGCTATATGTACCTACAAGACACTCACTACAGCTTTAAGAACTGAAAGAAATTGAAATGGATTGAAAGTAAAGGGATGGAAAAAGTAATTCCATGTAAGTAAAATCCAAAATAGAGCAGGGTTAAGCTATACTCATCTCAGAAAAATTAGCCTTTAAGACAAAAAGTATTATAAGCGGCAAAGAAAGTCTTTATACAATGATAAAGAGATCATACCACAAAGGGATATAGCATTTGTAAATATATATAAACTCAGCATAGCATATGTAAATATACAAATAAAATATTAACAGACTTGAAGGAAGAAGCAGATAGCATTACAATAATAGTAAGGAAATTCAATATCCCACTTTTAACAATGGATAGATCTTCCAGACAAAATATCCATAATGAAACATAGGGATTGAGCTTCACATTGAAACAGAGATGTCTAAGTGACACAAAACATACGCACAAAGAAAGTAAATGCACTCTCGTTACAAGTGCATGTGAACCATCCTCTAAGATAGAGCATGCATTAGGCCACAGAACAAGTCTCAGGAAATATAAGATTGAAAGGATATCAAACATCTTTTCCAGACACAAATGTGTAAAATTACAAATTAAATACAAAAAGAATACTGGAAAATTTGCAAATATGAGGAGGTTAAACAACATGCTACTGAACATCATGAGTCATGGAAGAAATCAAGTTCAGAATTTAAAAAAGTTTGGGACATCCCTGGTGGTCCAGCGGTTAAGAATCTGCCTTGCAATGCAGGGGACATGAGTTTGATCCCTGGTTAAGGATGTAAGATCACACATGCTGCACAAGAACTAAGCCTGCACACTCCAATGACTGAGCCCATACTCCACAGCTAGAGAGTCCGTGCAGTGCAATGAAAGATCCCACATATTTCAGATAAGACCCAATGCAGCCAAATAAATAAATAAATGAATATTTTTTAAAAAATGTCTTGAGACAAAGGAAGTAGAAATACAACATATAATTTATGATATGTAGCAAAATCAGTTTTAAGAGGGAAATTCATAGCAATGAATGACTGTGTAAGTAAAGAGATCTTCCAAAGTGATTGTATCAATTTACATTTCCACCAACAGTGCAAGAACATTCCTTTTCTCCACACCCTCTCCTGCATTTATTGTTTGTAAACTTTTTGATGATGGCCATTCTTACCAGTGTGAGGTGATATCTCATTGTAGTTTTGATTTGCATTTCTCAAAATGCCAGCAAATATGGAAAACTCAGCAGTGGCCACAAGACTGGAAAAGGTCAGTTTGCATTCCAATCCCAAAGAAGGGCAATGCTAAAGAATGTTCAAACTACCGCACAATTGCACTCATTTCACATGCTAGCAAGGTCATGCTCAAAGTCCTTCAAGCTAGGATTCAATAGAGTGTGAACCTAGAACTTCCAGATGTACAAGCTGGATTTAGAAAGGGCAGAGGAACCAGAGAGAAAATTGCAAACATCTATTGAATCATAGAAAAAGCAAAGGAATTCCAGAAAAACATCTACTTCTGCTTCATTGACTGTGCTAAAAGCTTTGACTGTGTGGGTCATAACAACCTGTGGAAAATTCTTAAAGAGATGGAATACCAGACCACCATACTTGTGTCCTGAGAAACCTGTATGCAGGTCAACAAGCAACAGTTAGAACCAGGCATGAAACAACAGACTGGTTCAAAATTGAGGCAGGAGTATGTCAAGGCTGTATATTGTCAGCCTGCTTATTTAATTTATATGCAGAGTACATCATATGAAATGCCATACTGGATGAAACACAAGCTGGAATCAAGATTGCCTCATGTTTTTAAATGTCTTAACAATCTGTTCAGTCTAAATGGTGAAATCATTGGTTTTTATCACAAGGGTATATAACTACTAACAAATTGAAAGTGAAAGTGACTCAGTGTGTCTGACTCTTTGCCACCCCATGGACTATACAGTCTATGGAATTCTCCAGGCCAGAGTACTGGAGTGGGTGGGTGTTCCCTTCTCCAGGGGATCTTTCCAACCCAGGGATCAAGCCCAGGTCTCCCATACTGTGAACAACTTCTTTATCAGCTAAGCTACAAGGGAAGCCCAAGAATACAGGAGTGAGTGGCCTATCCCTTCTCCAGCATATCTTCCCAACCCAGGAATCGAACTGGGGTCTCCTGCATTCCAGACGGATTCTTTACCGACTGAGCTCTCAGGAAGCCAGAAGAGTCAGTGAGTAGTAGAAGTGTTAGTTGCTCAGTTGTGTCCTATTCTTTGCAACCCTATGGATTGCAGCTCACCAAGCTCCTCTGTCCATGGGATTCTCCAGGCAAGAATACTGGAGTGGATTGCCATTCCCTCTTCCAGAGGATCTTCCAGAGGATCTTCCTGACCTAGGGATCGAACCTGGGTCTCCTGCATTGCAGACAGATTTTTTACCATCTGAGCTTTACCGTCCCTGACCCAGGGAGCCTGGGTCTCTATTATTAAGAGTTAAATCACATAATTAACTCATTACCCACCCGTCTCTTTCTCCCTAGAAGTAAGATTAGGTGAAGAAGATGAAACTGAGAATGGAGCCTTCCTAAAATATCTCTATATCCCCAGGAATGACAGGATAGATGAGCTCCATTTCAAACAAACAAACAAACAAAAAACCCCCCAAAAGTTTGTGAGAATCATCTTAAGTAGTTATTTTTAATGAATGATTCGTAATTCAGCATATTTGGGAAAGAATTCCAATTTAGAACATATTAGTTACGCCTGCTCTTTTCAGGGGGTGGGGAAGCTGCATCGTGCAGTAGGCAGGATCTAAGTTCCACAATGGGTTCAGGGATGGAACCCATGCAGCACGCATTGGGAGCTTGATTCTTTACCACTGGACTCCAGAGAAATCTCCATTACACCTACTATTAACAGAAGGCATGCTGCATACTACACACTCTAAATACTTCACGAGCATTATCTAAGTTGAATATACTGTCAGCCCTATATTATAGGTGATACTGCTAAATCTCAGATAGGTTAACTTGCTGGAGGTCACACCCTCATCAAGTAGAAGAGCTAAAATTCAACTCAGTTTGGCCAATACCAATGCCTGTGGCTGTAACCATGATAATTAGTTTTATTGTATTCCTTTTTGCTTAAATTTCTCATTTAGGCGTAGGAAATAATGCCATGACCATTTCTCAAGGTGTTGATTGAGTGAGGTTAAGTATTTGAGAAAATGTACGTATGTATCTGGGCTTCCCAGGTAACGCTGAGTGAAGAGTGAAGTCGCTCAGTCGTGTCCGACTCTTTGTGACCCCATGGAGTGTAGCCCACCAGGCTCCTGGATCCATGAATTTTCTAGGCAAGAGTACTGGAGTGGGTTGCCATTTCCTTCTCCATAGTCGTGAAGAAACCGCCTGCAGGAGACATAAGAGACACAGGTCAATCCCTGGGTCAGGAAGTTCCCTGGGAGGAGGGCATGGCCACCCACTCCAGTATTCTTGCCTGGAGGACCCCAAAGACAGAGGAGCTTGGTGGGCTACTGTCCACTGGGTCGCAAAGAATAGGACACAACTGAAGCAACTTAGCATGCATATAGGTATGTGTATATCTATAAAATGAAATTGCTTTGCAAACAGGAAAGTGTTCATGTACATGTATTTTGTTGTGTTCAGAGTATTTTTCCAGCTAACTGTGTCATCCTGGGGAAATTCCAGCTCCATATATTCAGATCCTCACTTGGAAATCATAGGTATAGGACTAGAGGATCGCCATGTCCACTTCGGCTCATAGGACTCCAATTTCATGAAAAGAAAAGCTATAATGATGAGATCATGTCAGGCCCAAGGAAGAGAGAACTGACTCAGAAGGGACTTGATAACATAGGGCATGAAATTAGCAGGGACAAAACTCCATGACAACCATGACTCTAGAGAGCAAGTACTTGGAGTTTTTGAGCCCTGATTATCTTCCCTCCCACCCCGCTCTGCCCTTAGTAACACATTTAAGAGGATTTTCAGCATGGGCATCTCTCTGGCTGTGAGTGTATAATGGTTTAAAGGTTCCCATCTCAGAGAGCAATAGGACCCACCTGGACAATTCCTTTGGAAAAGAAATAGAAAATTTCAACCTTTGGCAAGAACTCTGTCTTTCTGGGTATCTGGGTGAAGGTGAGAGGGCAAAATTTAGAGAGGCTAGTAGACTGTGTGATGTCTCTATAGCCATGTGAAGCATCCAGTAGGACCTTTGCAGAAGAACTTTCATAGCCCCCAGAAGATCCTATCTTTCTACTCTTCCCCCTTCTCAAGTCCATACCTTCCCCTTATGGCCCTTCCTCCAGGTTTCTTTCTCCTTTATACCAGTTCTCTAACCTTCAGTGGAAAGATTAACCTGTCGTGTAAACATCAGGTATTGCTCTGGGGTGGCCTATGGATGTTGAGTTACAGTTCTGCAATATCTTAAGGATGGGATCTTGAACTTTGTTACCTTATGATTTTTTTTTTCCACCTGGAAAATGAGGGTAAAGGATCATCTAGAATAAAACGAGATAATGTCTATTAAACCTACTACCTTGTAAAAGTGAATTGTGTTGAATCAAAAATAATCATTTACTGAACTTCATGGGAATTAACTATGGTCTAAACACGTCTGACTTATTCTTGCCAAGAGCACTTCTAATTTAATTTGTTCCCTTGAGGATGTTCTCATACAATAATAATTGATTTGATATCCGCTTCAATATATCGCTTTGAATCATTACTTTCTGTACAGGAAAGCCAAACTAGTTACTCCATAATAATATGTCAGAACTACTCATGTATAATTCCATGGCCTTTTGAATTATACATCACTAATTTTCCATTGTCATCTTTGGAGATCCTGGGGTTCTGAGGATGCTAGAGTGGGTGACACAGATATGAGAGGTGCCCCTCTCCAAGCACATGTGTGTGTTAGTCACTCAGTCGTGTCTGACTCTTTAAGACCTCCATGGACTAGAGCCCCCGAGGCTCCTCCGTCTGTGGAATTCTCCAGACAAGAATACTGGAGTGGGTTGCCATTTCCTTCTCCACCAAACAGACGTAGTGGTTGTTTCACTGCCTCCTTTGAACCTTCTTACATCGTTCTTTATCCGGTGACGTTCTTGGCTTTCTTAACCTGCACAAACTCGCAAGTGACCATGTCCTTAGTAGATCAGATTTGAAAAAGATTTTGATACATATGTATGCCCACCCCTTATTGGCTTATGCTTTTTATGTTACAGGCCTTACCACATTGCCTCTTAAAAATATTTTGCAATTATATTTGCCACTTTATCAAGTGTATTTCAAAATTATCTTAGGTAAGTGGAATTTTCAGTCATAATCAACTTTCAGATTGTTATACTTTTATTCGTATAGTTTCTGGTTGATTGTTCTACTTCAGAAATTTCTTTTTCATCCCAAGATTTTATGAAATCATATTATTAATTTTGCTAATCCTTTTAAAAAACTTCAATATAATTGTTTTACAATATTGTATTAGTTTCAGATATACAGCAAGGTGGTTCTGCTGTACACATATGTGTAAATATATACATATTCACCTTCAGATTCTTTTCATTATAGATTATTACAAGATATTGAAGATATTTCCCTGTGCTGTACAGTAAGTTCTTGTCACTTATCTATTTTTTATATAGCACTGTATAGACATTAGTCCTAAACTCCTAATTTACGTCTCCCCTGTTACCCTGCTATCCCCCTGTTTGTATTCTATGAGTCTATTTCTCTTTTGTAGAGAAGTTCGTTTGTATCATTTTTTTTAGTTTCCACATATAAGTGATATCACATGATATCTGTCTTTCTCTCTCTGACTTATTTCATTTCATATGATAATCTCTAGGTCTATCTATGTTGCTACAAATGGCATTATTTCATTCTTTTTAATGGCTGGGCAATATTTCATCATATATGTGTACCACGTCTACTTTTTCTTTCTTTAAAAAAGTTTAGCTTCTTTGTATTATTTTCTTTTCACCCCTGACGCTCCCATGTCACTTTTGCACTGAGTAATGATTTATGTTCACATATTTTTAAAAGAAAATAATGGGAAGTTGTGTTTTATTTTATTTAAGATTTAGTTTCCAACCACTAAAACATTTCTCATTCTCTGATTTCATTTGCATAGTTTAAGATTTTTTTTTCATTTTGTTTTTAATTGGAGGATAACTATTTTACAATGTTGTGTTGATTTGTCCCATACATCAACATCAATCAGCCACAGGTAGACATATGTCCCCTTGTTCTTAAACATCCCTCCCACCTCCCTCCCATCCCACCCCTCTAAGTTGACACAGAGCACCAGTTTTGGGTTTCCTGTGTCATACAGCAAATTCCCACTGGCTATCTGTTTTGTATATGGTAATGTACACGTTTCAATGCTACTCTCTCAAATGATTCCACCTTCTCCCTCCCCAACTGTGTAATATGTCACTGTATTTATGTACCACATCTTCTTCATCCATTCCTCTATTAATGGACCTTTACACTGCTTCCATATCTTGGCTATTGTAACTGGTGCTGCTATGAACATTGGAGTGTGTGTATCTTTTTGAATTAGAGTCTTCTCTGAATATATGGCCAGGAATGGGATTGTAAAACCATATATTGGCTGCAGCAATTTACAGTCCTACCCAGCAATGTGGGACGGTTCCCTTTTCTTCACATCGGTTCCAGCACTTATTATTTTAAAATGTTCTGATGATGGCCATTCTGACTGAACAACAACAGCAACAACATTCTGACCAGTGTGAGATGATTGTTCTGCAAAATATTTTACTTTTGCTTTAGGGTCAAAGGATTCATTAATAGAAGAAGCCACTTGTTACATACAAATAGATAATTTCAATTTTTATAGATTATCTGACTTAATGTCAATATACAGTCATTAAAAGAAAGGAAATAGAAACAATAGAGAGAAGTAACAGCGTCAGATCAGATCAGATCAGATCAGTCGCTCAGTCATGTCCGACTCTTTGCGACCCCATGAATCGCAGCACGCCAGGCCTCCCTGTCCATCACCAACTCCTGGAGTTCACTCAGACTCACGTCCATTGAGTCAGTGATGCCATCCAGCCATCTCATTCTCTGTTGTCCCCTTCTCCTCCTGCCCACAATCCCTCCAACATCAGAGCCTTTTCCAATGAGTCAACTCTTCGCATGAGGTGGCCAAAGTACTGGAGTTTCAGCTTTAGCATCATTCCTTCCAAAGAAATCCCAGGGCTGATCTCCTTCAGAATGGACTGGTTGGATGTCCTTGCAGTGCAAGCGACTCTCAAGAGTCTTCTCCAACACCACAGTTCAAAAGCATCAATTCTTTGGCGCTCAGCCTTCTTCACAGTCCAACTCTCACATCCATACATGACCACAGGAGAAACCATAGCCTTGACTAGACGAACCTTACATCACCAAATTGGGCCAGCAACCTACATCCAGACTTGAACAGTGCTAGGAAGTCCCAAGTAATAGCAATCTGGAGTCTCTATTGGGAAAGGGTCCCAGGTGGTGCATCCACCCCAAGGTGACTTCCAATTTCAGTTTGGGGGGCTCCTGTTTGCAATCCAAGGCTGCAAACTTATATCATCATCAGTTTGTGTGCAAAAATGCAGCTTTGATTTCACTTTAACTTTTACAATGCTGTTTGTTTCACCTTGGGAAGTGTAAGACTTCTTGGACCCTGGGGGACTGGCCAGACCTCCAGGGGCTCAAGAATTCCAAGACTCACTCCCTTTTTTTATCTAAAGTGCTACCTGACTTGCTATGCTTGCAAGTGGGCACAGAATCCAGGCAGTGTCCAGGCAGGTCAGAAGCAGGTGAGAGGCCTGCTTCTGAAGTCTGAACAAGACTTCCTCCACCTAATTTCCCTAACAGGTGATACATCATTTCACTTTTATCTGCATGTTCTAATAAATAGCAATATGGAAAACCATTTCATGTGCCTGTTGGCCATCAGTGTGTCTTCTTTGGAAAACTGTTTATTTGGGTCTTCTGCTCATTTTTTGATTCAGTTATTTGGTCTTTTTGCTATTGAGTTTTATGAGCTGTTTTTATGCTTTGGAAATTAAGCTTTCATTGGTTCCATCATTTGCAAATATTTTCTCTCAGTCTGTTGGCTGTCTTTTTGTTTTGTTTATGGTTTCCTTTGCTGTGCAAACACTTTTATGTGTCATTTATTTATTTTTGCTTTTGTTTCTTTTACTTTGGGAGACTGTTACTACCATTTATCAGTGAATGTTTGCCTCTGTTCTCTTGTAGGTGTTTTGTGGTGTCCTGTCTTATGTTTAATCACCAAGGTAGTTTTGTTTATTCTTATGTGTGGTATGAGAGTATGGTCTAACTTTATTGATTTACATGTGGCTGTCCAGCTTTCCAAACACCACTTGCTAAAGAGGCTGTCTTTTCTCCATTGTGCATCCTTGCCTCCTCTGTTGCAAACTAATTGACTGTGAGTGGATGGATTTATTTCAGGGCTGTTGATTCTGTTCCATTGATCCATGTGACTGTTTTTTGCCAAAACCAGTGTATTTTGATTGACGTAACTTCACAGTATTGTCTGAAGTCTGGGAGGGTTTTATGTTTCCAATTTTGCTCTTTTCCCTTAGAACTACTCTGGCAATTCTGGGTCTTTTTTAGTTGCATATTAACTTTAGGATTATTTGTTTTAATTCTTTGAAAAAAGTCACAAGTATTTTGATAGAGATCACATTAAATGTGTAGCTTGCTTTGGGTAGAATGGCTATTTTAATGATATTAATTCTTCCAATTCAATAGCAAGGGATATCTTTATATCATTTTCAACTTCCTTTAAATTATTTTCAGTTTCTTTCATTATTTTTTTATAGTTTTCTGTGTGTATGTCTTTCACATCCTTGGTTAGGTATATCATTTTTTTTTGACATGGTGTAAATGGAATTGTTTCTTTTTTACTTTCTCTTTATTATATTTCATTTTTTGTTTAAATAAATGTAAAGATATTTGTATATGGTCTTGTATCCTGCTACCTTCAGTTCAGTTCAGTTCAGTCACTCAGTGGTGTCTGACTCTTTGTGACCCATTTCATTAGTTTTATTAAGTTTTTGTGTAAGGTCTTTAGGGGTTTCTGTATAGAGTTTTAACTTATTTGCATACAAAGAAAATTTTACCTGTTCCTTTCCAACTTGGGTACGTTTTATTTCTTTTCATTGTCTGACTTCTGTGGTAGGACTTCCAATACTGTATTGAATAGTCTTGGTGAGAGTGGCCCTTCTTGTCTTGTTCCAGAATTTAGCAGAAAGGGTTTCAGTTTTTCACTGTTATGTGTTATATTGGCTGTGGATTTGTCATAAGTGGTATTATGCTGAAATATGCTCCCTCTATATCCATTTTTGTGAGAGTTTTTTTAATCATGTGGAACGGTGTTTATGATGTTGAATTTTGTCAAATGCTTTTTCTGCATCTATAGACACTGTGGTTTTTGTCTTTTCTTTTTTTAAATTTAATTGAATTTTATAACTTTACAATATTGTATTGGTTTTGCCATATATCAAAATGAATCCGCCACAGGTATACATGTGTTCCCCATCCTGAACCCTCCTCCCTCCTCCGTCCCCATACCATCCCTCTGGGTCGTTCCAGTGCACCAGCCTAGAGCATCCAATATCGTGCATCGAACCTGGACTGGTGACTCGTTTCATATATGATATTATATATATTTCAATGCCATTCTCCCAAATCATCCCACCCTCTCCCTCTCCCACAGAGTCCAAAAGACTGTTCTATACATCAGTGTCTCTCTTGCTGTCTCATATACAAGGTTATTGTTACCATCTTCCTAAATTCCATATATATGTATTAGTATACTGTATTGGTGTTTTTCTTTCTGGCTTACTTCACTCTGTATAATAGGCTCCAGTTTCATCCACCTCATTAGAACTGATTCAAATGTATTAATTTTAATGGCTGAGTAATACTCCATTGTGTATATGTACCATAGCTTTCTTATCTATTCATCTGCTGATGGACATCTAGGTTGCTTCCATGTCCTGGCTATTATAAACAGTGCTGCGATGAACACTGGGGTACATGTGTCTCTTTCAATTCTGGTTTCCTCGGTGTGTATGCCCAGCAGTGGGATTGCTGGATCATAAGGCAGTTCTATTTCCAGTTTTTTAAGGAATCTCCACACTGTTCTCCATAGTGGCTGTACTAGTTCGCATTCCCACCAACAGTGTAAGAGGGTTCCCTTTTCTCCACATCCTCTCCAGCATTTATTGCTTGTAGACTTTTGGATCGCAGCCATTCTGACTGGTGTGAAATGGTACCTCATAGTGGTTTTGATATGCATTTCTCTGATAATGAGTGATGCTGAGCATCTTTTCATGTGTTTGTTAGCCATCTGTGTGTCTTCTTTGGAGAAATGTCTATTTAGTTCTTTGGCCCATTTTTTGATTGGGTCATTTATTTTTCTGGAGTTGAGCTGTAGGAGTTGCTTGTATATTTTTGAAATTAGTTGTTTGTCTGTTGCTTCATTTGCTATTATTTTCTCCCATTCTGAAGGCTGTCTTTTCACTTGCTTATAGTTTCCTTTGTTGTGCAGAAGCTTTTAATTTTAATTAGGTCCCATTTGTTTATTTTTGCTTTTATTTCCAATATTCTTGGAGGTGGGTCATAGAGGATCCTGCTGTGATGTATGTCGGAGAGTGTTTTGCCTATGTTCTCCTCTAAGAGTTTTATAGTTTCTGGTCTTACGTTTAGATCTTTAATCCATTTTGAGTTTATTTTTGTGTATGGTGTTAGAAAGTGGTCTAGTTTCATTCTTTTACAAGTGGTTGACCAGTTTTCCCAGCACCACTTGTTAAAGAGATTGTCTTTTCTCCATTGTATATTCTTGCCTCCTTTGTGAAAGATAAGGTGATCATATGTGTGTGGATTTATCGCTGGGCTTTCTATTTGGTTCCATTGATCTATATTTCTGTCTTTGTGCCAGTACCATACTGTCTTGATGACTGTGGCTTTGTAGTAGAGCCTGAAGTCAGGCAGGTTCATTCCTCTAGTTCCATTCTTCTTTCTCAAGATAGCTTTGGCTATTCGAGGTTTTTTGTATTTCCATACAAATTGTGGAATTACTTGTTCTAGCTCTGTGAAGAATACTGTTGGTAGCTTGATAGGGGTTGCATTGAATCTATAAATTGCTTTGGGTAGTGTACTCATTTTCACTATATTGATTCTTCCAATCCATGAACATGGTATATTTTTCCATCTATTGGTGTCCTCTTTGATTTCTTTCACCAGTGTTTTATAGTTTTCTATATATAGGTCTTTAGTTTCTTTAGGTAGATATATTCCTAAGTATTTTATTTTTTTCATTGCAATGGTGAATGGAATTGTTTCCTTATTTTCTCTTTCTGTTTTCTCATTATTAGTGTATAGGAATGCAAGGGATTTCTGTGTGTTGATTTTATATCCTGCAAATTACTATATTCATTGATTAGTTCTAGTAATTTTCTGGTGGAGTCTTTAGGGTTTTCTATGTAGAGGATCATGTCATCTGCAAACAGTGAGAGTTTTACTTCTTCTTTTCCAATTTGGATTCCTTTTATTTCTTTTTCTGCTCTGATTGCTGTGGCCAAAACTTCCAAAACTATGTTGAATAGTAATGGTGAAAGTGGGCACCCTTGTCTTGTTCCTGACTTTAGAGGAAAGGCTTTCCATTTTTCACCATGGAGGATAATGTTTGCTGTGGGTTTGTCATATATAGCTTTTATTATGTTGAGGTATGTTCCTTCTATTCCTGCTTTCTGGAGAGTTTTTATCATAATGGATGTTGAATTTTGTCAAAGGCTTTCTCTGCATCTATTGAGATAATCATATGGTTTTTATTTTTCAATTTGTTAATGTGGTGTATTACATTGATTGATTTGTGGATATTGAAGAATCCTTGCATCCCTGGGATAAAGCCCACTTGATCATGGTGTATGATCTTTTTAATGAGTTGTTGGATTCTGATTGCTAGAATTTTGTTAAGGATTTTTGCGTCTATGTTCATCAGTGATATTGGCCTGTAGTTTTCTTTTTTTGTGGGATCTTTGTCAGGTTTTGGTATTAGGGTGATGGTGGCCTCATAGAATGAGTTTGGAAGTTTACCTTCCTCTGCAATTTTCTGGCAGAGTTTGAGTAGGATAGGTGTTAGCTCTTCTCTAAATTTTTGGTAGAATTCAGCTGTGAAGCCGTCTGGACCTGGGCTTTTGTTTGCTGGAAGATTTTTGATTACAGTTTCAATTTCCGTGCTTGTGATGGGTCTGTTAAGAATTACTATTTCTTCCTGGTTCAGTTTTGGAAAGTTGTACTTTTCTAAGAATTTGTCCATTTCTTCCACGTTGTCCATTTTATTGGCATATAATTGCTGATAGTAGTCTCTTATGATCCTTTGTATTTCTGTGCTGTCTGTTGTGATCTCTCCATTTTCATTTCTAATGTTATTGATTTGATTTTTCTCCCTTTGTTTCTTGATGAGTCTGGCTAATGTCAATTTTATTTATCCTTTCAAAGAACCAGCTTTGGGCTTTGTTGATTTTTGCCATGGTCTCTTTTGTTTCTTTTGCATTTATTTCTGCCCTAATTTTTAAGATTTCTTTCCTTCTACTAACCCTGGGGTTCTTCATTTCTTCCTTTTCTAGTTGCTTTAGGTGTAGAGTTAGGTTATTTATTTGACTTTTTTCTTGTTTCTTGAGGTATGCCTGTCTTGCTATGAACTTTCCCCTTAGGACTGCTTTTACAGTGTCCCACAGGTTTTGTGTTGTTGTGTTTTCATTTTCATTCATTTATATGCAAATTTTGATTTCTTTTTAGATTTCTTCTGTGATTTGTTGGTTATTCAGCAGTGTGTTTCAGCCTCCATATGTTGGAATTTTTAATAGTTTTTCTTCTGTAATTGAGATCTAATCTTACTGCATTGTGGTCAGAAAAGATGCTTGGAATGATTTCAGTTTTTTTGAATTTACCAAGGCTAGATTTATGACACAGGATGTGATCTATCCTGGAGAAGGTTCCATGTGCACTTGAGAAAAAGGTGAAATTCATTGTTTTGGGATGAAATGTCCTATAGATATCAATTAGGTCTAACTGGTCTATTGTATCATTTAAAGTTTGTGTTTCCTTGTTAATTTTCTGTTTAGTTGATCTATCCATAGGTGTGAGTGGGTATTAAAGTCTCCCACTATAATTGTGTTATTGTTAATTTCTCCTTCATACTTGTTAGCATTTGTCTGACATATTGTGGTGCTCCCGTGTTGGGTGCATATATATTTATAATTGTTATATCTTCTTCTTGGATTGATCCTTTGATCATTATGTAGTGACCATCTTTGTCTCTTTTCACAGCCTTTGTTTTAAAGTCTATTTTATCTGATATGAGTATTGCTACTCCTGCTTTCTTTTGGTCCTTATTTGCATGGAAAATCTTTGTCCAGCCCTTCACTTTCAGTCTGTATGTGTCCCCTGTTTTGAGTTGGGTGTCTTGTAGACAGCATATGTAGGGGTCTTGTTTTTGTATCCATTCAGCCAGTCTTTGGCTTTTGGTTGGGGCATTCAACCCATTTACATTTAAGGTAATTATTGATAAGTATGATCCCACTGCCATTTACTTTATTGTTTTAGGTTCAAATTTATACACCATTTTTGTGTTTCCTGTCTAGAGAATATCCTTTAGTATTTGTTGGAGAGCTGGTTTGGTGGTGCTGAATTCTCTCAGCTTTTGCTTGTCTGAGAAGCTTTTGATTTCTCCTTCATATTTGAATGAGATCCTTGCTGGGTACAATAATCTGGGCTGTAGGTTATTTTCTTTCATCGCTTTAAGTATGTCTTGCCATTCCCTCCTGGCTTGAAAAGTTTCTATTGAAGATCAGCTGTTATCCTTATGGGAATTCCCTTGTGTGTTATTTGTTGTTTTTCCCTTGCTGCTTTTAATATTTGTTCTTTGTGTTTGATCTTTGTTAATTTGATTAATATGTGTCTTGGGGTGTTTCGCCTTGGGTTTATCCTGTTTGGGACTCTCTGGGTTTCTTGGACTTGAGTGATTATTTCCTTCCTCATTTTAGGGAAGTTTTCAGCTATTATCTCCTCAAGTATTTTCTCATGGTCTTTCTTTTTGTCTTCTTCTTCTGGGACCCCTTTGATTCGAATGTTGTAGCATTTAATATTGTCCTGGAGGTCTCTGAGATTGTCCTCATTTCTTTTAATTTGTTTTTCTTTTTTCTTCTCTGATTCATTTAATTATACCATTCTGTCTTCTAATTCACTAATCCTATCTTCTGCCTCTGTTATTCTACTATTTGTTGCCTCCAGAGTGTTTTTGATGTCCTTTATTGCATTATTCATTATATATTGACTCTTTTTTATTTCTTCTAGGTCCTTGTTAAACCTTTCTTGCATCTTCTCAGTCCTTGTCTCCAGGCTATTAACCTGTGATTCCATTTTGATTTCAAGATTTTGGATCAATTTCACTATCATTATTTGGAATTCTTTATCAGGTAGATTCCCTATCTCTTCCTCTTTTGTTTGGTTTGGTGGGCATTTATCCTGTTCCTTTACCTGCTGGGTATTCCTCTGTCTCTTCATCTTGTTTAAATTGCTGAGTTTGGGTGTCCTTTCTGTATTCTGGCAGTTTGTGGAGTTCTCTTTATTGTGGCATTTCCTCACTGTGTGTGGGTTTGTACAGGTGGCTTGTCAAGGTTTCTTGGTTAGGGAAGCTTGTGTCGGTGTTCTGGTGGGTGGAGCTGTATTTCTTCTCTCTGGAGTGCAATAAAGTGTCCAGTAATGACTTATGAGATGTCTATGGTTTTGGGGTGACTTTGGGCAGCCTGTATATTGAAGCTCAGGGCTGTGTTCCTGTGTTGCTGGAGAATTTTCTTGGTATGTCTTGCCCTGGAACTTGTTGGCCCTTGTGTGGTGCTTGGTTTCAGTGTAGGTATGGAGGCATTTGATGAGCTTCTGTCAATTAATATTCCCTGGAGTCAGGAGTTCCCTGGAGTCAGGGTTTGGACTTAAGCCTCCTGCTTCCAGTTGTCGGTCTTATTTTTACAGTAGTTTCAAAACTTCTCCTTCTATACAGCACCATTGATAAAACATCTATGTTAAAGATGAAAAGTTTCTCCACTGTGAGGGCCACCCAGAGAGGTTCACAGCATTACATGGAGAAGAGAAGAGGGAGGACGGAGTTAGAGCTGACCTGAATGAGATAAGGTGGAATCAATAGAGGAGAGAGCAGGCTAGCCAGTAATCACTTCCTTATGTGCACTCCACAATTGGACCGCTCAGGATGTTCATGGAATTATACAGAGAAGACAAGAAGGAGGAAGGAGACAGCAATGGTCAGGAGGATAAAAGGGGGAATGAAAAGGAGGGAGACAGATCCAGCCAGTAATCAGTTCCCTAAGTGTTCTCCACCGTCTGGAACACACAGAAATTCACAGAGTTGGGTAGAGTAGAGGGGAGTTAGGGAGGAGGCACAGGTGACCTGCTGGAGAAAAATGAGAATCCAAAGAGGGAGAGAGCAGTCAAGCCAGTAATCTCGCTCCCTAGTGAAAAAAGGGTACTGAAGATTGGGTTCTTAAAGGTACAAAATTGGTAACAAACACCTAAAAGCAAAAATTAAAAATCTAGAGTAGAGTTTGGAATTTCAAAAATATAATGTTAAAGAAAAGAATAAGGAAAAGAAAGAGAGAGAGAGAAAAAAAAAACAAAGTCGCAAAAATTATAAAGAAAATATAGGTACAAAATTGATAACAAATACCAAAAAGCAAAAGTTAAAAATCTAGTGTCTGGAATTTCAAAAATACAATGTTAAAAAAAAAGGAGAAGAAAAAGAAAGAGAGAAAAAAACAAACAAAAACAAACGAAGTCGCAAAAATTATAAAGAAAATATAGGTATAAAATTGATAACAAATACCAAAAAGCATAAATTAAAAATCCAGAGTAGAGTTTGGAATTTCAAATATACAATGTTATATAAAAGAAGAAGAGAAAGAAAGAGAGAGAAAAAAAAGTCACAAAAATTATAAACATGTATATATATATGTGTATATATATATATATATATATAGGTATAAAATTGATAACAAATACCAAAAAGCTAAAATTAAAAATCTAGAGTAGAGTTTGGAATTTCAAAAATACAATGTTAAAGAAAAGAAGAAAAAAATAAACAAGGTCACAAAAATTATAAAAATATATATATGAAGTTTGCTTTAAAAAAAATAGGGTCTTTTTTTTTTTTTTTTGCAAAGTAATAGTAGGTTATAAAAGTGAAAATTAAAGGAATAATAGAGGACTTAAATTTTTTTTAAA
Source organism: Bos indicus (assembly GCF_029378745.1). Classification (NCBI taxonomy): domain Eukaryota; kingdom Metazoa; phylum Chordata; class Mammalia; order Artiodactyla; family Bovidae; genus Bos; species Bos indicus. Next base: position 83,107,201 of record NC_091774.1, on the reverse strand, counting down.
AATTAAAAAAAAAGAAAGAATGATCATAAAAATAGTAAAAATATATCTAGGACTTTCTCTGGTTTTGCTTTGGGTATTGTGGGGTCAGTTCATTTTCGGCTAGTTCCTTGGTCCGACTTATATTTCTCAAGATCTATAGGCCCCTTCCTATGTATTCAGTTCTAACCACAGGGTTTTAATCTATTGCCTGTAGCTTCCAAGGCGGTTCCCTCTGTTATAGCTTCTTCTGTTTGCTGGTCTCTTCAGTGTGTGGTTTCCGCCCTGACACAAAGGGGACGGTGGTGGATACTTTTTTTTTTTTTTTAGGCTCACTTGTTCAGTTGCGCTGTGGGGAGGGAGGGACGCTGCAAACAAATAACACTGGCGTGTGCTCACAGTGCCTCAGCCACACTGGGCCTGCCCCCACTCACGGCGCGTGTAGCCTCCCTGCCCACACTGCTCAGGCTCTAGGTTGCTCCACCAGGAACCATCCGTGGCCCGCCCTGGGCTGCTTGCACCTCCCAGGTCTAAGCCACTCAGGTTCAGGCACTCGGGTAGTCCTCAGAGGCACAGACTTGGTTGGGCCTGCATTTTGTGCCCTTCTCAGGTCCGAGCAGCTCAGGTGATGAGATGTTTGGCGAGCGCGATTGCTGCGACTTATCGCCTCCCCGCTGCTGGGTTATCTGGGTGTACAACTGGTGCACCTTCTCAGGCGGATGTTGACCATCCAGACCCCCAAGAAGTTTTAGTTAGCAAAGAAGCCTGCTTACAGTTTTGTAGATAATGTCTCTCTGGGGCTGCAATTGCCCCCTTCTGGCTCTGGCTGCCTGTCACCAGAGGGGGACGGTCTGCAGCTGGCTATCTCTGTACAATCCTTTGTTCCGAGCACGGGCCTAGTGGTGTCTTAGGTTAGGGCTGGCTTTTTGCATGGTAGATATCCCACAGACTGGTTTGCTAGCCCAAATTATTTCACTCAGATAGCGCTCGGGGTATTCAGGCCAGATCCTTACTCTAAGTGGTACAGCCCGCGCTGCGCCTCCCTGCCCAGCCCCGGCTTGCTAATGGTGGATGCAGGCGTCTGCGCTGCTTCTCCACTGGGGGAGTTACCGTAGAGTTCGTAATCTGTGGGTTTTAATTATTTATTTATTTTCCCTCCCTGTTATGTTGCCCTCTGTGCTTCCTAGGCTCAGCACAGGTTCGGCAGTGAGAAGGTTTCCTGGTGTTTGGAAACTTCTCTCTTTATAAGACTCCTTTCCTGGGACGGAGCTTCGTCCCTCCCTCTTTTGTCTCTTTTTTTGTCTTATATATTTTTTCCTACCTCCTTTTGAAGACATGGGTTGCTTTTCTGGGTGCCTGATGTCCTCTGTCGGCATTCAGAAGTTGTTTTGTGGAATTTAGTTGGCGTTTAAATGTTCTTTTGATGAATTTGTGGGGAGAAAGTGTTCTCCCCGTCCTACTCCTCTGCCATCTTAGCTCCTCCTCCGATCTTAGTTTTTTGAATGCTGAGTTTCATGCCAGCTTTTTCACTCTCCTCTTTCACTTTCATCAAGAGGCTCTTCAGTTCCTCTTAGCTTTCTGCCATAAGGGTGGTGTCATATGCATAACTGAGGTTATTGATATTTCTCCCAGCAATCTTGATTTCAGCTTATGCTTCATCCAACCTGGCATTTTGCATGATGTATTCTGCATATAAATTAAATAAGCAGGGTAACAATATACAGCCTTGACGTACTTCTTTTTAATTTTGAACGAGCCCATATTCCTGTCCAGTTCTAACTATTTCTTCTTGACCTGCATACAGGTTTCTCAGGTAGCAGGTAAGGTGGTCTGGTATTCCCATCTCTAAGAATTTTCCACAGTTTGTTGTGCTTTACACAGTCAAAGGCTTTAGTGTAGTCAGTGAAACAGAAGTAGATGTTTTTCTGGAATTCTCTTGCTTTTTCTGTGATCCAGTGGATGCTGGCAGTTTGATCTCTGTTTGATGAGTATTTTAAAAATCATGAATAGATGCTATATTTTGTCAAATGCTTTTTCTGCATCTGTTGAGAGGATCACATGATTTTTATCCGTTCTTTTGTTAATATTGTGTATTACATTGATTGACTTGTGTGTGTTAAACTATTCTTGTGACCCTGTAGTAAATCCAACTTGATCATGGTGTTTGATTCTTTCATAAATTGTTGGGGTCAGTTTGTCAATATTTGTTGAGAATTTTTCATCCTTGTTTATCAAAGGTATTAGCCTGTATTTTTATTTTTATTTTTTTTTGTAGTGTCTTTGCCTGATTTTGGCTTCAGGGTAATAGTGACCTTATAGAATGAATTTGAGAGTGTTCTCCTCAATTCAGTTATTTGTAATAGCTTAGGAAGGATTGTTATTAGTTTTTCTTTACATGTTTGATAGAATTCCCCTCTGATGCTCTCTGGTCTGGGACTTTGGTGGGAGTTTTCTTACAAATTCGATGTCACTACTAGTAATCAGTTTGCTCAAATTGTCTATTTCTTTTTGACTCAGTCTTCCAGGTTATACGTTTCTCAAAATTTTAATTTCTTCTAGGCTGTCCAATTTGTTGGTGTATAACTTCACAGTATTTGCTTATGATTTTTTTTATATCTCTGAGAGATTGGTTTTTATTGCTAGTCCCCAAGATATGACTGAGTTACTGGACAACAAACATACGAATGAGTTCCACACCAAGAGGGCATTGCAAGTTCAATTTGCTTATAAATCTAGCAAAATTAGCCTAGTACTCAACACAATCAGCTATGTAGTATGGTACTTTTAGAAGTTTATAACACTTTTCACAGAAATAATACATAGAGGACAAACACATACACAAAAAAGCATTTTTAATCTTACGATATAGTAACTTGAAAAGTACCATAGTCTACCAGCTACATCACTGCTGGCTCTATGCTTGCTTTCAGACACTGTGGGCTTAAAATAAAGATATTATACTACTGTACCCTATACAGTATTGTATCGTAAAGTACACAGAAGCCCACTTGTAGAAGATGGAAGCATGTGACAGTGTATGCCAGATACGTGAACTAACTTACCTGATTAGACATGCAAATGAATGTTTGCACCTTTGAAGGTTTGCAACTTGGAAGTTTATATATAAGGGATTTACTTTATTTCTCCTCTTTCATTTGCTATTTTGTTTAGTTGGGTCCTCTCTCTTTTCTTCTTGGTGATCCAGTTAAATGTTTGTCAATTTTGTTATCTATCCAAAAACAGGTTCTTGGTTTTATTGGTCTTTCTTACTTTTTTTCTACTATTTCTTATGTGATCTTTATTATTTCATTCCTTCTGCTGACTTTAGGCTTTATTCTTCTATTTCTAATTCTTTTAGGTGGTACATTAGGTTTTTCCTTTTTCCTAAAGAAGGCCTATATCTCTATGAAGTTCCCACTTAAAAATGCTTTTGGTGCATCCCATAGATTTAGAAAAGCTATACTGCCATTTTCATTTGTCTTGAGGTATTTTCTGGCTTCCTGTCAGATTTTGTGACTGACCCATTTTTTATTGAGGTATAGTTGATGTACAATATTATATAAACTTCAAGTGTACAATGTGGTGATTCACAATTTTTGAAGGTTATAGTCAGTCCATAATCATTATAGAATATGGGTTATACTCTATGTATCCCTGTGGCTTGTTCGTTTTATGAACTGCGGTCTGTGCCTCTTCACTCCGCCCCTTGGCCTTGCCCCCACTCGCTTCCCTCTCCCAGCCAGCAACTCTCAGCTTGTTCTCTATAACTGTTATTCTGTCTTTTTATTATTTTCATTCGTTTGCTTTATTTTTTAGATTCCACATGTTAGTGATATCATATAGTATTTGTCTTTCTCTCTCTGGCTTATTTCACTAAGTGTAATACTCTCCAAGTTCATTTACATTTTTGAAAATAAGCATATCTTCTAGGTCCCACCAAAATATCCAATTTATAAATCGTGATATAATTTTACAGCTATTTAGGAGCTGCTGTGTTAAATATACTTTTAAAAGTTTTACAAGTTATTTTGTGAGTAAAAGAAGAAAGTTTAAAAAATCTCTCCAGATGGCCATCTGGGAGAGAATAGCTATTTAGAACTTATGCTGAATGAGGCATTTATGCTTTGTTATTATAAAGCAGCAGTTATACATTGAATTATCAGAGGTCTCTTAAAAACCCGGTATTTTAATCAATGATCTCTTATTTATATATAGCAATCACAGAATTTCTGTTGCTTTATTTCAAAGTTTTTTTATTTGCATTTTATAAAATTAATCTATTTAAATTGGAGGCTAAATACTTTACAATATTGTAGTGGCTTTTCAGCTATTTAAATATGTCTTTTAATGTTCATGAGATCTACCTCATGAGATAATTGAGAACCTGAAACACCGAGACGTTACTTCTGGACAAGATGAAAGGCTGACCTCTTTCCAAGGACAGTAAAGCATTTCCCCTTTTCCAGGGATCAAAGGGGGGAAATATGAGATTTGTGATACTACCATCTCACCCGACTCAGCAATGCATCCTCTCTTCTCTCTTCGAATTTTAAGAGCATCAAACCAATGATTAGAAGAGAAAATATCACAGAGATCACTCATTTTATCCTGTTGGGATTCTCAGATTTTCCCAGAATCATAGTAGTGCTCTTTGTCGTGTTCCTGGTGATATACATTTTGACCCTGACTTGGAACCTGTCGCTTCTCATCTTAATAAGAATGGACTCCCACCTCCACACCCCCATGTACTTCTTTCTCAGTAACCTGTCCTTCATAGACATCTGCTACGTGACCTCCACAGCCCCCAAGATGCTCCACGACTTCTTCCAGGAGCAGCAAACTATCACCTATGCAGATTGTGTTATTCAGAATTTCGTATTCTCCACCATGGGGCTGAGTGAGTCTTGCCTCATGACCACCATGGCTTATGACCGATATGCCGCCATTTGTAACCCACTCCTCTATTCGTCAGACATGTCGCCCGCTCTCTGTGGTCGGATGGTGCTGGGATCTTACTTGGCTGGACTCTCTGCTTCTGTATTCCAATTGTGTTTCATACTCCAGCTGCACTTCTGTGGGCCTAATGTCATCAACCACTTCTTCTGTGACATGCCACAGCTGTTAGTTCTATCCTGCACTGACACTTTCTTTTTACATCTCTTAACTGTTATATTAACAATGATCTTTGGGATAGTAAATGTTTCAGTTATCATGATATCCTATGTCTACATTGTCATCTCCATTATGAAGATCACGACAGCAAGCGGCAGGTCCAAGGCTTTCAGTACCTGTGCTTCCCACCTGACAGCAGTCACTCTCTTCTATACCTCAAGTATCTTTGTCTATTTAAGTTCCAGCTCTGGTGGTTCCTCCAGCTTTGACAGATTTGCATCAGTCTTCTATACGGTGGTGATTCCCATGTTGAATCCTTTGATTTACAGTCTGAGGAACAAAGAAATCAAAGATGCCTTGAAGAGGTTGCAAAAGAAGAGATGGTGTTGCTGAGGCCACAGACTGAGATTTCTGATGGATTTGTCTTGTTAGAATGACCTACTTTAACCCTCAATAATATTTATATGAATGGACTACAGCAAAGTTCATTCTGCCTTTGACAAAGCAGACTTAATTTGACCCAGATAATATGCCAAAATGGACCAACAACTGAATCAAACTACACAGACACAGTATCTTTAAGTCCTAGAGACCCATTGTTTTATCCTCCATGTGGAGTGGCCTCATTGTTTATTAATCTATTAACAATTATTCATGAAACATCAAGGTTTAGAACCTGTTGCTTCTTTTCTACTTCTGAGATGGAACAGAGTTCCATCTAACCCTAGAGGAGAGACACCTGGCTGAAGCCCCAGGAGCGGGTAAACCTTGTCCCCCAAATATTCTGACGCAGCACAATCCAGACGTGGTGGTCATCGACGTCCATTCTGTGTTTCTGGCCGGAATGAGAACGAACACACAGAGAGGGTGTGTCTTTAGACAGAAACAAGGTATACAGTTGGCCTAGTTGTGCCTTCCCGGAAGACTTGTCCGATACAACTAAGGTTTGAGTAATACCTCTTTCAGTGCTTTTTATCTGATAAGTTGTTGATCAGATTCTAGTTCTACAGTTGTAGTCTAAATAGGAGGACATGATTTGAACAATAAAGAGAGGTGGAATGAAGTGTGCGGCCCCTTCAGGGCTGTTAACTTATGATTCTGATGATGTAACATTTTGCTTCTAGCGTCCAGTGGGAATTTCTGATGGGGATGATGTTCAAAATCCATGTCACAGTCAGTAGCAATTTCTGACATTATGGAAGTCAAGCCCCTCTTTCCCTCCCTCAGTAGGTCTGGAAAATTTACCCCTGGTTGACATAGCTAGTGGGATCATCCGGTCAAAACAATTCCTGCTATTTCAAGCATCCGAACATATTTGAGGTGATGAGAATTGTGTGAGAATTCATGGCAATAATAAAGTCACCAAATATTCAATGTTGCAGAGTAAGAGCCAATATGGAAAAACCAATATACATTCCTTTCTATTATCTGTGCAACATGTCACATCTGAGACCTTTATGGTTGTATGCAGGCAATATAATCACCAAGATGGAATGGCTAGAAGTACTTTAATGCTGATATTTTCCTGCAAACCTCAAACCTCAAGGGGCAAGAAAGGAAATAGTTTGTGGGATAAGCAGGGTTATCAGCTGTAGCCAATTTTTGTCTTCAGAAGCAGGATGTACATTTGTGGTCCCATGGTCTGGTTAAAAAGAAAAACAAGGTGCTATCCTGACTGTTGACTTTCCAGATCTCCCAGACTTGAACCAACTACTTAAATTGTATCATTAATTTATATTTTATCCTTAGAGAGTCATTGGATTCTTTTCTTGTTGTTGTTGTTTTGTTTATATTTATTTATTTTAACTGGAGGCTAATTATTTTACAATATTGTAGTGGTTTTGCCATACGTTGACTTGAATCAGCCATGGGTGTACATGTGTCCCCTCCCTGAACCCCCCTCCACCCTCCCCTTCCCATCCCATCTCTCAGGATCATCCCAGTGCACCAGCCCTGAGCATCTTCTTTCATGCATCAAACCTGGACTGACAATCTGTTTCACATAGTCATTGGATTCTTAATGCTGTGTTAGGGTGTCAACGCCGATGGTCCCATGAATTATCGTACTTAATTAACAACTGAAAGTGAAGAAGTATTTGAAGCCCTTGTACAATTTTCCATTAGTTCACACATGAATATGACTGAGAGAAGGGGAACTGTTGAACTTTTGCTAGAGTATAATTAGGGCTACCCCATGCCAAAGAAATGGTGCAATATTTAAATAAATATTATATTTATTTATTATTTATTAAATATTTATTAAATAAATAAATAAATAAATAAAGGATATGTGCCCACTTCACCTCCACCTATGTTTTCTTAAGCATTGCTCTTTAAAAATGTGTAAGATTGTATGCAAAATCTGTGTCTATTAGTCTCTGAAGTCTTCAGTAGAAGAGAGACATCTGCTACATGTTGACAATACAGTGTTGATTATAGTCACTATGCTGTGCCTTAGACCTCCAGAACTTATTCATCCTCCAATTGCAAGTCTGTGCCCTCTAAATTCACCTCTTCAGTTCCTCTGCTCCTATTGAAGCTGAACATTTTTCCGTTGTTTGTATGCCCCTTGTCTTCATCATCAAATCATCTGTTGATGGACACTTAGCTTGTTTCCATATTTTGGCTTTGTGATTAATGTGGCAATAAATATGGAAGCACATATTTTTTGATATCCTATTTTTATTTCCATTGGATATATACCCATAAGTGGGATTGCTGGATCATATGGTAGATCTATTCTTAATTTTTGAGGAATCTCCATAATGTTTTCTGTAGCAGCTGAGCCCATTTGTGTATCCCCACCCTCAGTGTACAAGCATTCTCTTATTGCCACTTCCTTACCAACACCTGTGCTCTCCCTTTTTCTTACTGATTGCCATTCTAACAGCTGTGAAGTGATGTATCATTGTGGCTTTAATTTACGTTTCCCTGATGATTAGTGATTTGAATACAAAGAGAACCAAACTGAGCATATCACAAATAAAATGTCAAAAGGTAAAGACAAGGAGATAATCATAAAAGCTGCAAGAGAAAAGCAACTTGTTACATACAAGAGAACGTCCTTAAGGCTATCAGTAGCTTTTTCACTGGAATGTTTCAGCCCAAAGGCAGTGGCACTATATACTCAAAGTGCTGAAAGAAAAACTTGCCAACCAACAGTGGTCTATCCGGATAAGTTGTCCTTCAGGATTGAAGGAACGATAGATAGTTTTCCAGAAAAAGGAATCTGATGATTTAACACTAGATTGACTTTACAACAAATGTTAAAGGGAGTTTTTCAAGCAGAAACAAAAGGTCACTAATTAGCAATGCAAAGCATATAAAAACCTAAATCTCTCTGGTAGGAGTCAATAATGTGGAATTCTGAATATGCAAGAGTAGCCATGCTGGTATGTCACTTATAAATCTGGTGTGAAGATTAAAACTCAGAAGAGGAAAACATAACTAACACTCCAATAATTTGTTAATGGATATACAAGATAAAATAATGTAAACTATTACATCAAAAAAGTAAAATGTGAGAGAGCAAGGTAAAAACTGTTCTTGCATGCATTTGAATATTAAGTTGTTTTCCTGTTAAAACAGACTGTTTTAGGATAAGATCTTTAATGTAAGCCTCATGGTTAATACAAAGCCAATCTATAGTCAATTCACAGAAGATAAAGAGAAATGAATCTAAGCATACCACTACACAAAATCAGCAAATTATAAAGAAAGCAGCAGAAGAAAGAAAGGAATTACAAACCAGTCAGAAAAATAAACAAAGTGGCAATAGCAAATTCACATCTGTCAATAATAATTTAAATATAAATACTAAATTCTCCAATCAAACAGAATGAGTGGTGAACAGATATAAAAGTCGAGCCCAGCTATATGTACCTACAAGACACTCACTACAGCTTTAAGAACTGAAAGAAATTGAAATGCTTACTGCTGGGCATACACACTGAGGAAACCAGAAGGGAAAGAGACACGTGTACCCCAATGTTCATCGCAGCACTGTTTATAATAGCCAGGACATGGAAGCAACCTAGATGTCCATCAGCAGATGAATGGATAAGAAAGCTGTGGTACATATACACAATGGAGTATTACTCAGCCATTAAAAAGAATGCATTTGAATCAGTTCTAATGAGGTGGATGAAACTGGAGCCTATTATACAGAGTGAAGTAAGCCAGAAGGAAAAACACCAATACTGTATACTAACGCATATATATGGAATTTAGAAAGATGGTAATGATAACCCTGTATACGAGACAGCAAAAGAGACACTGATGTATAGAACCGTCTTATGGACTCTGTGGGAGAGGGAGAGGGTGGGAAGAAAAAAAAAAAAAAAAGAAATTGAAATGGATTGAAAGTAAAGGGATGGAAAAAGTAATTCCATGTAAGTAAAATCCAAAATAGAGCAGGGTTAAGCTATACTCATCTCAGAAAAATTAGCCTTTAAGACAAAAAGTATTATAAGTGGCAAAGAAAGTCTTTATACAATGATAAAGAGATCATACCACAAAGGGATATAGCATTTGTAAATATATATAAACTCAGCATAGAATATGTAAATATACAAATGAAATATTAACAGACTTGAAGGAAGAAGCAGATAGCATTACAATAATAGTAAGGAAATTCAATATCCCACTTTTAACAATGGATAGATCTTCCAGACAAAATATCCATAATGAAACATAGGGATTGAGCTTCACATTGAAACAGAGATGTCTAAGTGACACAGAACATACGCACAAAGGAAGTAAATGCACTCTCGTTACAAGTGCATGTGAACCATCCTCTAAGATAGAGCATGCGTTAGGCCACAGAACAAGTCTCAGGAAATATAAGATTGAAAGGATATCAAACATCTTTTCCAGACACAAATGTGTAAAATTACAAATTAAATACAAAAAGAATACTGGAAAATTTGCAAATATGAGGAGGTTAAACAACATGCTGCTGAACATCATGAGTCATGGAAGAAATCAAGTTCAGAATTTAAAAAAGTTTGGGACATCCCTGGTGGTCCAGCGGTTAAGAATCTGCCTTGCAATGCAGGGGACATGAGTTTGATCCCTGGTTAAGGATGTAAGATCACACATGCTGCACAAGAACTAAGCCTGCACACTCCAATGACTGAGCCCATACTCCACAGCTAGAGAGTCCGTGCAGTGCAATGAAAGATCCCACATATTTCAGATAAGACCCAATGCAGCCAAATAAATAAATAAATGAATATTTTTTAAAAAATGTCTTGAGACAAAGGAAGTAGAAATACAACATATAATTTATGAAATGTAGCAAAATCAGTTTTAAGGGGGAAATTCATAGCAATGAATGACTGCGTAAGTAAAGAGTCTTCCAAAGTGACTGTATCAATTTACTTTTCCACCAACAGTGCAAGAACATTCCTTTTCTCCACACCTTCTCCTGCACTTATTGTTTGTAAACTTTTTGATGATGGCCATTCTTACCAGTGTTAGGTATCTCACTGTAGTTTTGATTTGCATTTCTCAAAATGCCAGCAAATATGGAAAACTCAGCAGTGGCCACAAGACTGGAAAAGGTCAGTTTTCATTCCAATCCCAAAGAAGGGCAATGCCAAAGAATGCTCAAACTACCGCACAATTGCACTCATTTCACATGCTAGCAAGGTCATGCTCAAAATCCTTCAAGCTAGGATTCAATAGAGTGTGAACCTAGAACTTCCAGATGTACAAGCTGGATTTAGATAGGGCAGAGGAACCAGAGAGAAAATTGCAAACATCCATTGAATCATAGAAAAAGCAAAGGAATTCCAGAAAAACATCTACTTCTGCTTCATTGACTGCGCTAAAGGCTTTGACTGTGTGGGTCATAACAACCCGTGGAAAATTCTTAAAGAGGTGGAATACCAGACCACCGTACTTGTGTCCTGAGAAACCTGTATGCAGGTCAACAAGCAACAGTTAGAACCAGGCATGAAACAACAGACTGGTTTAAAATTGAGGCAGGAGTATGTCAAGACTGTATATTGTCAGCCTGCTTATTTAATTTATATGCAGAGTACATCATATGAAATGCCATACTGGATGAAACACAAGCTGGAATCAAGATTGCCTCATGTTTTTAAATCTGTCTTAACAATCTGTTCAGTCTAAATGGTGAAATCATTGGTTTTTATCACAAGGGTATATAACTACTAACAAATTGAAAATGAAAGTGACTCAGTGTGTCTGACTCTTTGCCACCCCATGGACTATACAGTCTATGGAATTCTCCAGGGCAGAGTACTGGAGTGTGTGGGCGTTCCCTTCTCCAGGGGATCTTTCCAACCCAGGGATCAAGCCCAGGTCTCCCATACTGTGAACAGAGTCTTTATCAGCTGAGCTACAAGGGAAGCCCAAGAATACAGGAGCGAGTAGCCTATCTCTTCTCCAGCATATCTTCCCAACCCAGGAATCGAACTGGGGTCTCCTACTGGGGTCCAGCCCCAGTGGATCCAGGGAATTCAAAGGGAAGACGGCTTCGGCGATCAAGATACGATAGAATTAAAGATAAAAAGAGTGATCAAATAAGGATAGCTCAGTGAGAAAATTCAGTGGAGAAAAGAGGCTGAATAACTTGGTTTAAGTGGAAAGCTAACAAAATTCCAAGATAAGGAATTTGCATCACCTACCTAGGCCGCAGGGGTCCTCCCACTCTTCCGAAGGAGAGGAGACACTAAGGTCTCCCCAGTCAGATCTTAGAAGCCCAGGCAAAATTAGTAGGCTTGACGAGCCTCCAGGCTCCAAATGGGAATTCACCCAGAAGGTGAGAGAAAGAACAACATGGGGAGACCAAGCTTTGGTGAACGAGGCCCACACTTTATTTTCCAAAGTAGTTTTTATACCTTAAGTTGTGCATAGAGGATAATGGGGGAAGGGGTAGAGTCAGCAGTAAGCCAGGCTTTTTTCCTGCAAACTTATCATATGCAAAAGTTTAGGTGAATTACATCATCCTCTGGCCAAGAGGCCTGTTAACATTTTATGATCCTTTCTTCAGAAAACTTATTTTTCTCTAAAGGTGATCATTCTAAAGTCAGGCGCCACCCTCCAAAAGCATTAGTTAAAGTTGCATTCCTACAGAGCAAAGGTGTGTTGGGCTATAACAAGAAAAGAATTAACTCAAGGTCCAAGGTTACAAACATTAAAGCTATTACTTACATTCCTATACACCAATTATATTAATCAATACACTCCCAGGGACACAGTAGGTAAGGGATATGGAAACTTAGCAGCAAACATTGGCCCAACAAGTGAAAAACCCTTCACCAATACAATTTCTAATCAATCTTTTAACTGCTCAAAGGAATCTGTGTTTAGACAGTTTAGAACGTCTCATGCCTCTCACGGTTGGGAGGCTCTGAACAATCACATGTGGCCGGAAGAACCTATTCAGGCAGGCTAGAGGACTTCCAAAGGAGTTTGTAGGTTGAAACACTCTTGTCACACCCAGGAACTTTATTAACTGGAGCTGTAAGTTAACTCTTTTTCAGAGAAAGGGAGAGAAATGGTGGTGGGGGACAGCCCCGCGTAAAGTCAGAGGTGTAGGTGAGAGCACAAAGCAGTAAAGAAGTCAGACTCTGGTTTTTGGGGTAGATGCTCGAGAATTTCCAGGGGGACTCCTGAGGCTCGATCCCGCCTTTGTGTATGCTGAGCCTCCTTCTTCATGACCTTTGCCACGGGCGGAGTTCCTCACCTTGGCTCCCAGCAGTCTCCTGCATTCCAGACAGATTCCTTACCGACTGAGCTCTCAGAAAGCCAGAAGCGTCAGTGAGTAGTAGCAGAAGTGTTAGTTGCTCAGTTGTGTCTTTTTCTTTGCGACCCCGTGGGTTGTAGCCCACCAAGCTCCTCTGTCCATGGGATTCTCCAGGCAAGAATATTGGTGTGGATTGTCATTCCCTCCTCCAGAGGATTTTCCTGACCTAGGGATTGAACCCGGGTCTCCTGCATTGCACACAGATTCTTTACCATCTGAGCTTTACCATCCCTGACCCAGGGAGCCTGGGTCTCTATTATCAAGGGTTAAATCACATAATTAACTCACTACCCACCCATCTCTTTCTCCCTAGAAGTAAGATTAGGTGAAGAAGATGAAACTGAGAATGGGGCCTTCCTAAAATATCTCTATATCCCCAGGAATGACAGGATAGATGAGCTCCATTTCAAACAAACAACAACAACAACAAAAAACCCAAAAAGTTTGTGAAAATCATCTTAAGTAGATATTTTTAGTGACTGATTAGTAATTCAGCATATTTTGGAAAGAACTCCAATTTAGAACATATTAGTTATGCTTGCTGTTTTCGGGGGGTGGGGAAGCTGCATCGTGCAGCAGGCAGGATCTAAGTTCCACAACCAGGGATGGAACCCATGCAGCACGCACTGGGAGCTCGATTCTTTACCACTGGACCCCAGGGAAATCCCCGTCACACCTACTATTAATAGAAGGCATGCTGCATACTACACACTCTAAATACTTTATGAGCGTTATCTAACTTGAATCTACTATCAGCCCTATATTATAGGTGATACTGCTAAATCTCAGATAGGTTAACCTGCTGGAGGTCACACCCTCATCAAGTAGAAGAGCTAAAATTCAACTCAGTTTGGCCAATACCAATGCCTGTGGCTGTAACCATGATAATTAGTTTTATTGTATTCCTTTTTGCTTAAATTTCTCATTTAGGCGTAGGAAATAATGCCATGTCCATCTCTCACGGTGTTGATTGAGTGAGGTTAGGTATTTGAGAAAATGTACGTATGTATATGGGCTTCCCAGGTAACGCTGAGTGAAGAGTGAAGTTGCTCAGTCGTGTCCAACTCTTTGCGACCCCATGGACTGTAGCCCACCAGGCGCCTCGATCCATGGAATTTTCTAGGCAAGAGTACTGGAGTGGGTTGCCATTTCTTTCTCCATAGTGGTAAAGAAACTGCCTGCAGGAGACATAAGAGACACAGGTCAATCCTTGGGTCAGGAAGATCCCCAGGAGGAGGGAATGGCCACCCACTCCAGTATTCTTGCCTGGAGGACCCCAAAGACAGAGGAGCTTGGTGGGCTACTGTCCACTGGGTCGCAAAGAATAGGACACAACAGAAGCGACTTAGCATGCATATAGGTATGTGTATATCTGTAAAATGAAATTGCTTTGCAAACAGGAAAGTGTTCATATACATGTATTTTGTTGTGTTCAATGTATTTTTCCAGCTAACTGTGTCATCTTGGGGGAATTCCAGCTCCATATATTCAGATCCTCACTTGGAAATCATAGGTATAGGACTAGAGGATCACCATGTCCATTTTGGCTCATAGGACTCCAATTTCATGAAAGAAAAGCTATAATGATGAGATCATGTCAGGCCCAAGGGAGAGTGAGAACTGAATCATAAAGGACATGGTAACATAGGGCATGAAATTAGCAGGGACAAAAACTCCATGACAACCATGACTCTAGAGAGCAAGTACTTGGAGTTTTTGAGCCCTGATTATCTTCCCTCCCACCTTGCTCTGCCCTTAGTAACACATTTAAGAGGATTTTCAGCATGGGCATCTCTCTGGCTGTGAGGGTATAATGGTTTAAAGGTTCCCATCTCAGAGAGCAATAGGACCCACCTGGACAATTCCTTTGGAAAAGAAATAGAAAATTTCAACCTTTGGCAAGAACTCTGTCTTTCTGGGTATCTGGGTGAAGGTGAGAGGGCAAAATTTAGAGAGGCTAGTAGACTGTGTGATGTCTCTATAGCCATATGAAGCATCCAGTAGGACCTTTGCAGAAGAACGTTCATAGCCCCCAGAAGCTCCCATCTTTCTACTCGTCCCCCTTCTCAAGTCCATACCTTCCTCTTATGGCTTTTCCTCGAGTTTTCTTTCTCCTTTATACCACTTCTCTAACCTTCAGTGAAAAGATTAACCTGTCGTGTAAACATCAGGTATTGCTCTGGGGTGGCCTATGGATGTTGAGTTACAGTTCTGCAATATCTTAAGGATGGGATCTTGAACTTTGTTACCTTATGATTTTTTTTTTCCACCTGGAAAATGAGGGTAAAGGATCATCTAGAATAAAACGAGATAATGTCTATTAAACCTACTACCTTGTAAAAGTGAATTGTGTTGAATCAAAAATAATCATTTACTGAACTTCATGGGAATTAACTATGGTC
Source organism: Bos indicus (assembly GCF_029378745.1). Lineage (NCBI taxonomy): Eukaryota > Metazoa > Chordata > Mammalia > Artiodactyla > Bovidae > Bos > Bos indicus. Next base: position 83,091,934 of record NC_091774.1, on the reverse strand, counting down.
TAAACACGTCTGACTTATTCTTGCCAAGAGCACTTCTAATTTAATTTGTTCCCTTGAGGATGTTTTCATAAATAATAATTGATTTGATATCCGCTTCAATATATCGCTTTGAATCATTAATTTCTGTACAGGAAAGCCAAACTAATTACTCCATAATAATATGTCAGAACTACTCGTGTATAATTCCATGGCATTTTGAATTATACTTCACTAATTTTCCATTGTCATCTTTGGAGATCCTGGGGTTCTGAGGATGCTAGAGTGGGTGACACAGATATGAGAGGTGACCCTCTCCAAGCACATGTGTGTGTTAGTCATTCAGTCGTGTCTGACTCTTTAAGACCTCCATGGACTAGAGCCCCCGAGGCTCCTCCGTCTGTGGAATTCTCCAGACAAGAATACTGGAGTGGGTTGCCATTTCCTTCTCCACCAAACAGACGTAGTGGTTGTTTCACTGCCTCCTTTGAACCTTCTTACATCGTTCTTTATCCGGTGACATTCTTGGCTTTCTTAACCTGCACAAACTCGCAAGTGACCATGTCCTTAGTAGATCAGATTTGAAAAAGATTTTGATACATATGTATGCCCACCCCTTATTGGCTTATGCTTTTTATGTTACAGGCCTTACCACATTGCCTCTTAAAAATATTTTGCGATTATATTTGCCATTTCATCAAGTGTATTTCAATATTATCTTAGGTAAGTGGAATTTTCAGTCATAATCAACTTTCAAATTATTATAGTTTTTCTCTTATAGTTTCTGGTTCATTGTTCTACTTCAGAAATTTCTTTTTCATCCCAAAATTATATAAAATCATATCTATTAATTTTGCTAATCCTTTTAAAGAACTGAAATATAATTGATTTACAATATTGTGTTAGTTTTAGGTATACAGCAAAGTGGTTCTGCTGTATACATACATGTAAATATATACACATTCATTTTCAGATTCTTTTCATTATAGATTATTACAAGATATTGAATATATTTCCCTGTGCTGTACAGTAAGTTCTTGTTATTTATCCATTTTATATATACTACTGTATAGACATTAGTCCTAAACTCCTAATTTACGTCTCCCCAGTTACCCTGCTATCCCTCTGTTTGTATTCTATGAGTCTATTCCTCTTTTGTAGAGAAGTTCGTTTGTATCATTTTTTTAGATTCCACATATAAGTGATATCACATGATATCTGTCTTTATCTCTCTGACTTATTTCATTTCATATGATAATCTCTAGGCCTATCTATGTTGCTACAAATGGCATTATTTCATTCTTTTTAATGGCTGGGCAATATTTCATCGTATATGTGTACCACGTCTTCTTTTTCTTTCTTTAAAAAAGTTTAGCTTCTTTGTATTATTTTCCTTTCAGCCCTGACGCTCCCATGTCACTTTTGCACTGAGTAATGATTTATGTTCACATATTTTTAAAAGAAAATAATGGGAAGTTGTATTTCATTTTAAGATTTAGTTTTCAACCACTGAAACATTTCTCATTCTCTGAGTTCATTTGCATAGTTTAAATTTTTTTTTCGTTTTGTTTTTAATTGGAGGATAACTATTTCACAATGTTGTGTTGATTTGTCCCATACATCAACATCAATCAGCCACAGGTATACATATGTCCCTTTGTTCTTAAACATCCCTCCCACCTCCCTCCCATCCCACCCCTCTAAGTTGACACAGAGCACCAGTTTTGGGTTCCCTGTGTCATACAGCAAATTCCCACTTGCTATCTATTTTATATATGGTTATGTATATGTTTCAATGCTACTCTCTCAAATGATTCCACCTTCTCCCTCCTCCACTGTGTAATATTTCACTGCATTTATGTACCACATCTTCTTCATCCATTCCTCTATTAATGGGCATTTATACTGCTTTCATATCTTGGCTATTGTAACTGGTGCTGCTATGAACTTTGGAGTGTGTGTATCTTTTTGAATTAGAGTCTTCTCTGAATACTTGCCCAGGAATGGGATTGTAAGATCATATATTGGCTGCAGCAATTTACAGTCCTACCCAACATTGTGGGGTGGTTCCCTTTTCTCCACATCTGTTCCAGCACTTATTATTTTAAAATGTTTTGATGATGGCCATTATGACTGAACAACAACAACAACATTCTGACCAGTGTGGGATGATTGTTCTGCAAAATATTTTACTTTTACTTTAGGGGCAAAGGATTCATTAATAGAAGAAGCCACTTGTTACATACAAATAATTTCAATTTTTATAGATTATCTGACTTAATGTCAATATACAGTCATTAAAAGAAAGGAAATAGAAACAATAGAGAGAGGTAACAGCGTACACATCACCAAATTGGGCCAGCAACCTACATCCAGAGGTGAACAGTGCTGGGAAGTCCCAAGTAATAGCAATCTGGAGTCTCTATTGGGAAAGGGTCCCAGGTGGTGCATCCATCCCAAGGGTGAGACTTCCAATTTCAGTTTGGGGGGCTCCTGTTTGCAATCCAAGGGTGCAAACTGATATCATCAGTTTGTGTGCAAAAAATGCAGCTTTGATTTCACTTTAACTTTTACAATGCTGTTTGTTTCACCTTGGGAAGCGTGACTTCTTGGACCCTGGGGGACTGGCCAGACCTCCAGGGGCTCAAGAATTCCAAGACCCACTCCCTTTTTAATCTAAAGTGCTACCTGACTTTCTGTGCTTGCAAGTGGGCACAGAATCCAGGCAGTGTCCAGGCAGGTCAGAAGCAGGTGAGAGGCCTGCTTCTGAAGTCTGAACAAGACTTCCTCCACCTAATTTCCCTAACAGGTGATACATCATTGCACTTTTATCTGCATTTTCTAATAAATAGCAATACGGAAAATCATTTCATGTGTCTGTTGGCCATCTGTGTGTCTTCTTTGGAGAACTGTTTATGTGAGTCTTCTGCTCATTTTTTGATTGAGTTGTTTGGTCTTTTTGCTATTGAGTTTTATGAGCTGTCTTTATGTTTTGGAAACTAAGCCTTCGTTAGTTCCATCATTTGCAAATATTTTCTCTCAGTCTGTTGGCTGTCTTTTTGTTTTGTTTATGGTTTCCTTTGCTGTGCAAACACTTTTATGTGTCATTTATTTATTTTTGCTTTTGTTTCTTTTACCTTGGGAGACTGTTACTACCATTTATCAGTGAATGTTTGCCTCTGTTCTCTTGTAGGTGTTTTGTGGTGTCCTGTCTTATGTTTAATCACCAAGGTAGTTTTGTTTATTTTTATGTGTGGTGTGAGAGTATGGTCTAATTTTATTGATTTACATGTGGCTGTCCAGCTTTCCAAACACCACTTGCTAAAGAGGCTGTCTTTTCTCCATTATGTATCTTTGCCTCCTCTGTTGCAGACTAATTGACTGTGAGTGGATGGATTTATTTCTGGGTTCTTGATTCTGTTCCATTGATCCATGTGTCTGTTTTTTTGCCAAAACCTGTGTATTTTTTTTAAATTTTATTTTATTTTTAAACTTTACATAATTGTATTAGTTTTGCCAAATATCAAAATGAATCCATCACAGGTATACATGTGCTCCCCATCCTGAACCCTCCTCCCTCCTCCCTCCCCATACCATCCCTCTGGGGTCTTTAGGGGTTTCTGTATAGAGTTTTAACTTATTTGCATGCAAAGACAATCTTACCTGTTCCCTTCCCACTTGGGTACATTTTATTTCTTTTCATTGTCTGACTTCTGTGGTAGGACTTCCAATACTATATTGAATAGTCTTGGTGAGAGTGGCCCTTCTTGTCTTGTTCCAGGATTTAGCTGAAAGGGTTTCAGTTTTTCACTGTTATGTGTTATATTGGCTGTGGATTTGTCATAAGCGGTATTATGCTGAAATATGCTCCCTCTATATCCATTTTGGTACGAGTTTTTTTTTATCATGTGAAATGGTGTTTATGATGTTGAATTTTATCAAATGCTTTTTCTGCATCCATTGAGATGCTGTGATTTTTGTCTTTTCTTTTGTAAATATGGTGTATCACACTGATTGATTTGCTTACGTTGAACCATCCTTGTGACCCTGGGATGACTCCAACTTGATTGTAGTATATCATCCATTTTTATCTTGTTGGATTCAGTTTGGTAATATTTTGTTGAGGGTTTTAAGATCCATATTCATCAAGCTATTGGCTTGTAATTTTCTTTATTGTAGTGTCTTTGCTCTGTCCTTCACCATCTCTTGGAACCTGCTCAAACTGATGTCCATTGATTCTGTGATGTCATCCAACCATCTCATCCTCTGTCATCCCCTTCTCCTTCTGCCTTCAATCTTTCCCAGTGTCAGGGTCTTTTCTAATGTCAACTCTTCACTTTAGGTGGCCAAAGTATTTGGAGCTTCAGCTTCAGCATCAGTCCTTCCAATGAATATTCAGGATTGATTTTCTTTCAGATGGACTGGTTGGATCTCCTTGCAGTCCAAGGGACTCTCAAGAGTCTCCTCCAACACCACAGTTCAATAGCATCAATTCTTAGGCATTCAACGTTCTTTACGGTCCAACTCTCATATCCATACATGACTACTAGAAAAACCATAGCTTTGATTGACACATCTTTATCAGTAATGCCTCTACTTTTTCATACACTTGTCTAGGTTTGTCATAGCTTTTCTTCCAAGGAGCAAGTGTCTTAATTTCATGGCCACAGTCACCATTTGCAGTGATTTTGGAGCCCAAGAAAATAAAATCTTTCACTGTTTCCATTCTTTCCTCATCTACTTGCCATGAAGTGATGGAACCAGATGCCATGATCTTAGTTTTTTGAATGCTGAGTTTTATGCCAGCTTTTTCACTCTCCTCTTTCACTTTCATCAAGAGGCTCTTCAGTTCCTCTTAGCTTTCTGCTATAAAGGTGGTGTCATATGCATATCTGAGGTTATTGATATTTCTTCCGGCAATCATGATTCCAGCTTAAGCTTCATCCAGTCTGGCATTTTGCATGATGTACTCTGCATATAAGTTAAATAAACAGGGTGCCAATGTATATTCTTGACGTACTTCTATTTTAATTTTGAACGAGTCCATGTTCCATATCCAGTTCTAACTATTTCTTCTTGACCTCCATACAGGTTTCTCAGGTAGCAGGTAAGGTGGTCTGGTATTCCCATCTCTTTAAGAATTTCCCACAGTTTATTGTGCTTTATACAGTCAAAGGCTTTAGCATAGTCAGTGAAGCAGAAGTAGATGTTTTTCTGGAATTCTCTTGCTTTTTCTGTGATCTAGTGGATGCTGGAAGTTTGATCTTTGTTTGATAAGAGTATTTTTAAAATTATGAATAGATGCTATATTTTGTCAAATGCTTTTTCTGCATCTGTTGAGAGGATCACATGATTTTTATCCATTCTTTTGTTAATATGGCATATTACATTAATTGATTTGTGTGTGTTAAGCTATTCTTGTGACCCTGGAATAAATCCAAGTTGATCATAGTGTTTGATTCTTTCATAAATTGTTGGATTCTGTTTGTCAATATTTGTTGAGAATTTTTGCATCCTTGTTCATCAAAGGTATTGGCCTGTATTTTAATTTTTTATTTTTGTAAAGTCTTTGCCTGATTTTGGCTTCAGGGTAATAGTGACCTTATAGAATGAATTTGAGAGTGTTCTCCCCAATTCAGTTAGTTGTAATAGCTTAGGAAAGATGGTTATTAGTTTTTCTTCATATGTGGATAGAATTCCCCTCTGATGCTCTCTGGTCTGGGACTTTGGTGGGAGTTTTCTTACAAATTCAATGTCACTACTAGTAATCAGTTTGCTCAAATTGTCTATTTCTTTTTGACTCAGTCTTCCAGGTTATACGTTTCTCAAAATTTTCATTTCTTCTAGGCTGTCCAATTTGTTGGTGTATAACTTCACAGTATTTGCTTATGATTTTTTTATATCTCTGAGGGATTGGTTTTTATTGCTAGTCCCCAAGATATGACTGAGTGACTGAACAACAAACGTACGCATGAGTTCCACACCAAGAGGGCATTGCAGGTCAAATTTGCTTATAAATCTAGCAAAATAAGCCTAGGTACCCAACTAACATAATCAGCTATGTAGTATGGTACTTTTAGAAGTTTATAACACTTTTCACACAAATAATACATGAAAGACAAACACATACACAAAAAAGCATTTTTAATCTTACAATATAGTAACTTGAAAAGTACCATAGTCTACCAGCTACATTACTGCTGGCTCTATGCTTGCTTTCAGACACTGTGGGCTTAAAATAAAGATATTATACTACTGTACCCTATACAGTATTGTATCGTAAAGTACACAGAAGCCCACTTGTAGAAGATGGAAGCATGTGACAGTGTATGCCAGACACGTGAACTAACTTACCTGATTAGACATGCAAATGAATGTTTGCATCTTTGAAGGTTTGCAACTGGAAGGTTTATATATAAGGGATTTACTTTATTTCTCCTCTTTCATTTGCTATTTTGTTTAGTTGGGTCCTCTCTCTTTTCTTCTTGGTGATCCTGGTTAAAGGTTTGTCATTTTTGTTTATCTTTCCAAAAACTGGTTCTTGGTTTTATTGGTCTTTTCTATTTTTTCTACTATTTCTTATGTGATCTTTATTATTTCATTCCTTCTGCTGACTTTAGGCTTTATTCTTCTATTTCTAATTCTTTTAGGTGGTACATTAGGTTTTTCCTTTTTCCTCAAGAAGGCCTATATCTCTATGAAGTTCCCACTTAAAAATGCTTTTGGTGCATCCCATAGATTTTGAAAAGCTGTATTGCCATTGTCATTTGTCTTGAGGTATTTTCTGGCTTCCTCTTAGGTTTTGTGACTGACCCGTTTTTTATTGAGGTATAGTTGATGTGCAATACTATATAAACTTCAAGTGTACAATGTGGTGATTCACAATTTTTGAAGGTTATAGTCAGTCCATAATCATTATAGAATATGGGTTATACTCTATGTATCCCTGTGGTTTGTTTGTTTTATGAACAGCGGTCTGTGCCTCTTCACTCCGCCCCTTGGCCTTGCCCCCACTCGCTTCCCTCTCCCAGCCAGCAACTCTCAGCTTGTTCTCTGTAACTGTTATTCTGTCTTTTTATTATTTTTATTCATTTTCTTTATTTTTTAGATTCCACATGTAAATGATATTATATATTATTTGTCTTTCTCTCTCTGGCTTATTTCACTAAGTGTAATACTCTCCAAGTTCATTTACAGTTTTGAAAATAAGCATATCTTCTGGGTCCCACCAAAATATCTGATTTATAAATCGTGATATAAGTTTCCAGTCTATTATACAGAGTGAAGTAAGCCAGAAGGAAAAACACCAATACAGTATACTAACGCATATATATGGAATTTAGAAAGATGGTAACGATAACCCTGTATACGAGACAGCAAAAGAGACACTGATGTATAGAACAGTCTTATGGACTCTGTGGGAGAGGGAGAGGGTGGGAAGATTTGGGAGAATGGCATTGAAACATGTGAAACGTCATGTGTGAAACGTCATGTATGAAACGAGATGCCAGTACAGGTTCAATGCACGATGCTGGATGCTTGGGGCTGGTGCACTGGGACGACCCAGAGGGATGGTGTGGGGAGGGAGGAGGGAGGAGGGTTCAGGATGGGGAACACATGTATACTAATTAAATAATTTTCTATTAAAGAAAAAAAAAGTTTCCAGCTATTTAGGAGCTGCCGTGTTAAATATACTTTTAAAAGTTTTACAAGTTATCTTGTGAGTAAAAGAGGAAAGTTTAAAAAATCTCTCCAGATGGCCATCTGGGAGAGAATAGCTATTTCGAACTTATGCTGAATGAGGCATTATGTTTTGTTATTATAAAGCAGCAGTTATACATTGAGTTATCAGAGGTCTCTCTCTTTTTTTTTTCCTGCCTACATTTTCCTCTAAAAGTTCTATAGTTTCTGGTCTTACATGTAGGTCTTTAATCCATTTTGAGTTTATCTTTGTGTATGGTATTAAGAAGTGTTCTAATTTCATTCTTTTACATGTAGCTGTCCAGTTTTCCCAGCACCATTTATTGAAGAGACTGCCTTTGCCCCATTGTATATTCTTGCCTCCTTTGTCAAAAATAAGGTACCCATAGGCCCATGGGTTTATTTCTGGGCTTTCTATCTTGTTCCATTGGTCCAGAGGTCTCTTAAAAACCCGGTATTTTAACCAATGATCTCTTATTTATATCTAGCAATCACAGAATTTCTGTTTTACTTCAAAGTTTTTTTTTTTATTCGAATTTTTAAAAAGTAATCTATTTTTTTAATTGGAAGCTAATTACTTTACAATACTGTAGTGGCTTTTCAGCTTTTTAAATATGTCTTTTAATGTTCATGAGATCTACCTCATGAGATAATTGAGAACCTGAAACACCGAGACGTTACTTCTGGACAAGATGAAAGGCTGACGTCTTTCCAAGGACAGTAAAGCATTTCCCCTTTTCCAGGGATCAAAGGGGGGAAATATGAGATTTGTGATACTACCATCTCACCCGACTCAGCAATGCATCCTCTCTTCTCTCTTCGAATTTTAAGAGCATCAAACCAATGATTAGAAGAGAAAATATCACAGAGATCACTCATTTTATCCTGTTGGGATTCTCAGATTTTCCCAGAATCATAGTAGTGCTCTTTGTCGTGTTCCTGGTGATATACATTTTGACCCTGACTTGGAACCTGTCGCTTCTCATCTTAATAAGAATGGACTCCCACCTCCACACCCCCATGTACTTCTTTCTCAGTAATCTGTCCTTCATGGACATCTGCTATGTGACCTCCACAGCCCCCAAGATGCTCCACGACTTCTTCCAGGAGCGGCAAATTATCACCTATGTGGATTGTGTTATTCAGAATTTCGTATTCTCCACCATGGGGCTGAGTGAGTCTTGCCTCATGACCGCCATGGCTTATGACCGATATGCCGCCATTTGTAACCCACTCCTCTATTCATCAATCATGTCACCGGCTCTCTGCGGTCGGATGGTTCTGGGATCCTACTTGGCTGGACTCTCTGCTTCTGTATTCCAATTGTGTGCCATGCTCCAGCTCCACTTCTGTGGGCCTAATGTCATCAACCACTTTTTCTGTGACATACCCCAGCTGTTAGTTCTATCCTGCACTGACACTTTTTTTGTACAACTCTTTACTGCTTTATTGACAATGATCTTTGGGGTAATAAATGTTTCTGTTATCATGATATCCTATGTCTACATTGTCATCTCCATCATGAAGATCACGACCTCTAGTGGCAGGTCCAAGGCTTTCAACACCTGTGCTTCCCACCTGACAGCAGTCACTCTCTTTTATACCTCAGGTATGTTTGTCTATTTGAGTTCCAGCTCTGGTGGTTCCTCCAGCTTTGACAGATTTGCGTCATTCTTCTACACTGTGATGATTCCCATGTTGAATCCCTTGATATACAGTCTGAGGAACCAAGAAATCAAAGATGCCTTGAGAAGGTTGCAAAAGAAGAGTAGGTATTGCTGAGGCCACAGATTCTGAGATTTCAGATGGATTTTTCCTATCAGAGTCACCTTACACAATAACATTCTTATGAATGAAGTATAACAAAAGTCATACTGCTTTTGGACCAAGAAAGATTAATTTGACACATAATATCCCCAAATGGATCAACAGTTGGATCATGCTACACAAACAGTATTTTTACATCCGAGGGCCTCATTACTTTCTGCCTACATTAAGTGAGGCCTCCTCATCTATTGATACATCCACAAGTATTTGTGAAACGCTGGAGTTTAGTGCCTTGTTTCTTCTTTTTCGCTTCTGAGAGGGAGCCCTGTTCCATCTCGGGCTTCTGACCCTGAAGAAGAGACAGCTGACAGAGGCCTCAGGAATGTGTAAACCTCATCTCCCAGATATTCTGATGCAATTCTGTGGTGGTGGCCAGTGTTTGTTCTGTGTTTCTGATGAGAATGTATGCAGAGAGGGAACATACCTTTGGGCAGAAACAAGGTGTACTATTGGCCTGATTGGGCTTCCCTGGTGACTCAGCTGGTAAAGAGTCTGCCTGCAGTGTGGGAAACATGGTTTCGATCCCTGTTTTGGGAAGATCCCCTGGAGAAGGGAAAGGCTACCCACTCCAGTATCCTGGCCTGGAGAAGTCCATGAACTCTATAGTCCATGGGGGGTCACAAAGAGTCGGACACAACTGAGCAACTTTCACTTCACTTCACTTCACTTCATTGGCCTGATTGTGCCTCCTGGAAAGACGAGTATGACATAGCTTATGTTTGTGTAAGTCCTTCTCAGGGACAATTACCTAATAGTTTGGGAGTATATCCTGAGCTCCACCACTCTAATAAGGCAGAGGTGATGTGAATTATACAGAGGAAACGAATGAAGCATGTGTTCCCTTCAGTGCCATTTACTCATGAGTTCCATGATGTAATTTCTTGCTTGCAGTGTAGAATGGGGAGTTCTCATGGGGATGATATTAAAAATCTATGTCACAGTCAATAGAGATTTCTGATATTGTAGGACTCAAATCTCTCTCTCTCTCTCCCATTAAATTTGGAAATTTCACCCTAGATGGCAGGCTTCCCAGGTGGTGCTAGTGATAAAGAATCTGCCTGCCAATGCAGGAAATGCAAGAGACACACGTGTGATCCCTGGGTTTGCAAGATCCCTTGGAGTAGGAAATGGCAACCCACTTCAGTATACTTGCCTGGAAAAATCACATGAGCAGAGGAGCCTGGTGGGCTACAGTGCATGGGACTGCAGAATCAGATGCAGCTGAGCACACCCTTGTTGGACATAGACAGTGTGATCATGCTACCAAATAATTTCTGCTATTCCAAGCATTTGAACATGTTTGATGTGATGAGAATTGTGAGAATTCATGGACATAATAAAGTTACTAAATATTTCATACTGTAGACCAAGAATGAATATGAAAAATTGGTATAAATTCTTTTCTTTTATCTGTGTTCAACATTTTATGTCCCAGAAACTTGTGGTTGTATGGTGTGTAATAATGGTTGGAGTAGAATGGTTAGAGTTACTTTAATGCTGATATTTGCCAGGAAAACTTAAGGTGCAAAAGCGGAAATAGATTGAAGATAGGCAGGGTTCTTAACTCTGGCCAATTTTCATCTGCAGTAGGAGGATGTAAATTTGTGGTCCTTGTGATCCGTTTAAAAATAAGAACAAGATGTCTTCTGACTGTTGACTTGCCAGATTTCCCAGACTTCAACAAAGTGATATAAAGTACATATTACTCCCTGCAATAAGAAGCCCGTGCCCCATAGTGAGAGAGTAGCCCCCACTCACGGCAACTAGAAAAAGCCCGAGTGCAGCAACGAAGATCCAGAAGAGCCAAATACATAAATTCCTAAAAAATAAAAAAAAATTGCAATTCACTGAGTTTTGACAAATGTATCAGTTCAGTTCAGTCACTCAGTCATGTCGGACTCTTTGCGACCCCATGGACTGAAGCACTCCAGGCCTCTATGTCCATCACCAACTCCTGGAGTTTACTCAAACTCATGTCCATTGAGTCAGTGATGCCATCCAACCATCTCATCCTCTGTCATCCCCTTCTCCTCCTGCCTTCAATATTTCCCAGCATCAGAGCCTTTTTAAATGAGTCGGTTCTTCGCATCAGGTGGCCAAAGGATTGGAGTTTCACTTTCAACATCAGTCTTTCCAATGAATATTCAGGACTGATTTCCTTTAGGATGGATTGGTTGGATTTCCTTGCAGTCCAAGGGACTCTCAAGATTCGTCTCCAACACCACAGTTCAAAAGCATCAATTCTTCGGCACTCAGCTTTCTTTATAGTCCAACTCTCACATCCATACATAGTCCAACTCTCACATCCATACATGATCACTGGAAAAACCATAGCTTTGAAAAAAGACAGACCTTTGTTGTCAAAGTAATGTCTCTGCTTTTAAATACACTGTCCAGGTTGGTCATAACTTTTCTTCCAAGGAGCAAGCGTCTTTTAATTTCATGGCTGCAGTCACCATCTGCAGTGATATTGGAGCCAAAAAAAATAAATTTTGTCACTGTTTCCACTGTTTGCCCATCTATTTGCCATGAAGTGATGGGACCAGATGCCATGATCTTCGTCTTCTGAATGTTGTGCTTTAAGCCAACTTTTTCACTCTCCTGTTTCACTTTCATCAATAGGCTCTTTAGTTCTTCTTCACTTTCTGCCATAAGGGTGGTGTCATCTGTATATCTGATGTTATTGATATTTCTCCTGGCAATCTTGATTCCAGTTTGTGCTTCACCCAGCCCAGCATTTTTCATGATGTGTTCTGCATATAAGTTAATTAAGCAGGGTGACAACATACAGCCTTGACATACTCCTTTCCCGATTTGGAACCAGTCTGTTGTTCCATGTCTGGTTCTAACTGTTGCTTCCTGACTTGCATACAGTTTCTCCAGAGGCAGGTCAGGTGGTCTGGTATTCCCATCTCTTTAAGAATGTTCCACAGTTTGTTGTGCTCCACATAGTCAAAGGCTTTGGCATAGTCAATAAAGCAGAAATAGCTGCTTTTCTGGATACTCTCTCGCTTTTTTGATAATCCAACAGATGTTGACAATTTGATCTCTGGTTCCTCTGCCTTTTCTAAAACTGGAAGTTTATGGTTCATGTACTGTTGAAGACTGGCTTGGAGAATTTTGAGCATTACTTTACTAATGTGTGAGATGAGTGCAATTGTGCGGTAGTTTGAGCATTCTTTGGCATTGCCTTTCATTGGGATTGGAATGAAAACTGACCTTTCCCAGTCCTGAGGCCACTGCTGAGTTTTCCAGATTTGCTGGCATATTGAGCGCAGCACTTTCACAACATCATCTTTTAGGATTTGAAATAGCTCAGCTGGAATTCCATAACATTCACTAGCTTTGTTTTTAGTGATGCTTCCTAAGGCCCACTTGACTTTACTTTCCAGGATGTTTGGCTCTAAGTGAGTGATCACACCATCATGATTATCTGGGTCGTGAAGATCTTTTTTGTATAGTTCTTCTGTGTGTTCTTGTTACCTCTTCTTAATATCCTCTGCTTCTTTTAGGTCCATACCATTTCTGTCCTTAATTGTGCCCATCTTTGCATGAAATGTTCCCTCGTTTCTCTAATTTTCTTGAAGAGATCTCTAATCTTTCCCGTTCTATTGTTTTCCTCTATTTCTTTGCACTGATCACTGAGGAAGGCTTTCTTATCTCTCCTTGCTGTTCTTTGAAACTCTGCAGTCAAGTGGGTATATCTTTGCTTTTCTCCATTGCCTTTCACATCTCTTCTATTCTCAGCTATTTTAAGGCCTCCTCAGAAAACCATTTTGCCTTTTTGCATTTCTTTTTCTTAGAGATGGTCTTGATCACTGCCTCCTGTACAATGTCACGAACCTCCATCCATAGTTTTACAGGCATTCTGTCTATCAGATCTAATCCCTTGAATCTATTTGTCACTTCCACTGTATAGTCATAAGGGATTTGATTTAGGTCATACCTCAATAGTTTAGTGGTTTTTGATATTTTCTTTAATTTAAGTCTGAATTTGGCAATAAAGAGTTCATGATCTGAGCCACAGTCAGCTCCCAGTCTTGTTTTTGCTGACTGTATAGAGCTTCTCCATCTTTGGCTACAAAGACTATAATCAATCTGATTTTAGTGTCTGCCATCTGGTGATGTCCACGTGTAGAGTCTTCTCTTGTGTTGCTGGAAGAGGGTGTTTGCTATGACCAGGGCATTCTCCTGGCAAAACTCTTATTAGTCTTTGCCCTGCTTCATTCTGTACGCCAAGGCCAAATTTGCCTGTTACTCCAGGTGTTTCTTGACTTCCTACTTTTGCATTCCAGTCCCCTATAATGAAAAAAAGCATCTTTTTTGGGTGTTAGTTCTAGAAGGTCTTGTAGGTCTGCATAGAACCGTTCAACTTCAGCTTCTTCAGCATTACTGGTTGGGGCATAGACTGGAATTACCGTGATATTGAATGGTTTGCCTTGGAAATGAACAGAGGTCATTCTGTCGTTTTTGAGATTGCATCCAAGTACTGCATTTCAGACTCTTTTGTTGACCATGATGGCCACTCCATTTCTTCTAAGGGATTCCTGGCCTCAGTAGTAGATACAATAGAATGGAGAAGGCAATGGCACCCCCACTCCAGTACTCTTGCCTGGAAAATCCCATGGACGGAGGAGCCTGGTAGGCTGCAGTCCATGGGGTCGCTGAGGGTCGGACACGACTGAGCGACTTCACTTTCACTTTTCACTTTCATGCATTGGAGAAGGAAATGGCAACCCACTCCAGTGTTCTTGCCTGGAGAATCCCAGGGACGGGGGAGCCTGGTGGGCTGCCGTCTATGGGGTTGCACAGAGTCGGACACGACTGAAGCGACTTAGCAGTAGATACAATGGTCATCTGAGTTAAATTCACCCATTCTGGTCCATTTTAGTTCGCTGATTCATAAAATGCCAGTGTTCACTCTTGCCATCTCCTGGTTGATCACTTCTAATTTGCCTTGCTTCATGGACCTAACATTCCAGGTTCCTATGCAATATTACTCTTTACAGCATTGGACTTTACTTCCATCACAAGTTACATCCACAACTATATGTTTTTTTTTGCTTTGGCTCCATCTCTTCATTCTTTCTGGAGTTATTTCTCCACTGATCTCCATATTGACACCTACTGACCTGGGGAGTTCATCTTTCAGTGTCCTGTCTTTTTGCCTTTTCACACTGTTCATGGGATTCTCAAGGCAAGAATACTGAAGTTTGGCTTGCCATTCCCTTCTCCAGTGGACCACATTCTGTCAGACCTCTCCACCATGACCTGTCAGTCTTGGCTGGCTCCACATGGCATGGCTCATAGGTTCATTTAGGGTTAAGTTCAGGGTTAATTTCTCTCATTTTCTCAGTCTATATAAAGCTTTGTCACTTTGTTATCCCTCCGAAAATTATCTTTGATTTTATTAATTTTTCTATTGCTTTTCCTATCTTTATATAGTGTATCTTGCTTTGAAAAAAATCTTGTGTGATTAAGCACACATCCACACACATGAAGAGCTACTCTATGAAATAGCTACTATTGTCAGCTCCATGATAACACTGAGGTGACAGTTCTGAGGCTTAGGGAGGTTAATTTGCTGAAGATTATGAAATCCTCAAGTGGAAGAGATGATATGAACTCAGGTTTGCTGATACCAATGCTCAAGGCTGCAATCACAATAATTCATGGCCTTGTCATCTATTAATTTTTTGTGTTCCTTATTGCCTTGATTTCCTCACTTATGCATAGAAAATGGCATCATCTTGACTGCCTCACGGGGCTGCTATGATGATTGATTTAGTTAAGGCAATTGAAAAAATATGTGTATGCATATATCTAAAATAAAGTGCTTTGTAAACAGAAAGGACATGTTTATATTTTTTCATGCAATTTACCAACTGGTTATGTTATCTTGAGTAAATCCCTTAGCTGCACTGGCTTCAGGTCCTCACCTGGAAATTGAATGCATTGAACTAGATAATCCCTAGGTCCAGGGATCTCCAGCTCTAATGACTCCAAGTTCATTAAAAGAAAAGTTATAATCAAATGATCATGATTGGACTATGGGGAAGTGGGGAATGGATCCAGAAGGGACAGAGTAAAATCGAGCATGAAATTAGCAGGGACAAAGACTCCATGACAACCATGACTCCAGAGAGCAAGTGCCTGGAGAGTTTTCTTTCCCTAATTGTCCTTTCCATTTCACCTCTGCTGTTATTAACACATTTAAGAGTATCCCCCATGTGGCGTTGTCTCTGGCTGTGAGTGAACAGCCAGCTCATGGACACAAGGGTCCATCTTTGACTGAATAGGCCCCATCTGAAAAATTTGGGGAGATAGACGATTTCAATGTTTGGCAAGAGCTCTGTCATTCTGGGGGATCTGAGTCAAGGTGAGAAGGCAAGATTTATAGAGAAGAGTGGATTTTGTGCTATCTCTATAGCTATGTGAATCTTCAGAGAGAAAGGTTTTTAGTCCTGTTTCTTTCTTTCTTCAACTCTTCCCCCTCCCGCAGGTCCATGACCTCCTAAGCTCGTCCTTAGGTTCCCTTTCTCCTTACACAAATTCTCTGATTTTCAGTGACAAGGATAATCTCTAACTTAAAATTTCAGGTCTCACTCTGTAGTGAGAGACAACTGTTGAGATCTAGTTCTGCAATTTCCCAAGGATATAATTTTGAACTCTGTTACCGTCTCTTTTTCACTGGTAAAATAGGGGTAATAAGATCACTGAGACTCAAATGAAATGATGTCTGTGAAGCCCAACACGTTGAACAAGTTAACTGAGTGCTGAATTTAACTAATAGTTTACTGAATTTAAGGGGAATTTCCTAAGCTCAGAAATGCTTGCCTGTGTTTCCCAACTTTATCCATCCCAAGGACCCTTTAAATTTATGCTTGCTGAGCATGCTTGTAAAAGATAATAATGAATTTGAGTTCCACTTCAATATACAGCTTCGATTCCTTATTTCTGTGTAAGAAAAGTCCAGCTGGTCATGCCATAATGCTATGGAAAAGTACTCAAGTACCATTCCACTGGGCTTTTGAAATACTTTAAGTAGCTGTCCACTATTATTTTGAATAATTTGGGGGTTTGGAGACCAGAGCTTGGATGAAACAGACATCAGAGATTCCCCACTGCAAGTACAGGTAGTGTTGGCTTAAATGTCACTTTTAGTCTTTTCTTCCTTACATTGTCCTTTTTTATCCAGCAACATTCTTGGCTTTCTTAACCTGACTTTGTACTCTGCACAACCTTGCAAATGACCATGTCCTTAGTGGATAAGATTTGGAAAAAGTTTTAATAGGCTATATCTCCCTAGTGAAAATCTCCAACCAATATTTACATCAGTCACCTTTTCTGCTACAAACCATCTTGAAAGCTGGTGAACACATACAGAAAGGTTCATTCGAAGAGAGTGACTATATTACAAGATATTTGCTTTTCCTGCAGTTTTCCAAATTTTAACAACATAAATTTTTAGGATAAATTTTATCGGGGATAAGTGAAACCACACACAGCTCATCATTCTTTTCTGGCAGATATGGGTTACACAGATAACTTTAGTTGAGGCTGAGTCTGTTCCTAGAATGTATTGAGAAGATGAAAGATTTCACTGTGAGTGATTGGTCAAAAGCTGGACTTACTTTCACTGAAGTGATTAATTGTGTTGATATACTGGGAATGTGGGTGAGAGTTTATACTTTCAAAATATTTTCATGGAATTCTACACATCTTGGACAGAATGGGTGAGAATATGTTGGCAGTATTCTTATAAGAGTAAACAGAAAGATTTTAAAGTTCATAAAAGTATAAATTGAAATGAAACAAATGTATTTTTACTTTCATATCCAAAAATGGGTTAAAGAATTACTTCTTAACATATCCAGCATCTATTTACTGAGTAATACAAATATTAGTATATGAGATGCACATAGCATAACCTCTCCACTAGTCTACATGCTGTCTATAGTGAATATCACAAGTTCCACTCTACTTGGTGTTGGTGGAACATAAAAAGCAGAAATCGGAGCTTACCATTTCGCTGACTGGGAAATAATGCAATATAGAAATAAACATAATCACTTATTAACAATATTCTGGAGTCTAGGTTTAGAACTCATTTAATTTAGGAACTAATTTTATGAAGAACTCCTTGCTACTTCAGGATTAGTTCTGACTTATTTTTCCCTTTATGGTGAGGAATGATCATGGAAATGACAACCACTAACATTCATTCATCTCTTACTGTTTTGAGCCCTTTATGTCATTCAGTCCCTGCAATAACCCAATGAGGTGGTAAAGGATTATTAGCCCCATTTATAGATGAGGCAACTGGGAGGTAATAACTAGCTAAGTGTTGCACAGCCAGTAGGTAAAAGTGTGGAAAATCTATTGTCTCTGACATTCTTCCTCATTCTCTCTGTCATTTTCCCCTCTCCCTGTCTCTCTGTCTCCCTTTGCTATTAAGGATTAAAGATGCATATATCTTAGTAACTTGTTCTTATTATAAATATAGGAGTTGCAGAAAGTTGAAAAACAGTATACAAGTAAAGGAGAAAATAAAAACCATACCATTCATTACTTTTGGCCTTTGTATTTAGTTTACATGCAATGTGCATGAGAGAGAGAGAGATTAGCTAATGCACAGGTCTATTGTCTTGATGGTGATGTCCCATAATAAATCTCTTAGGCTTTCTTAACTCTTTTCATTGTTTTCTCTTCTGTTTTATTGAGTGTGCTGTTAAAAGTCTCTATTGATTTCTTCAACTCTAGGATTTCTGTTTGTTTTTTTTTTTAAATGGTTTCTCTTTCTTTGTTAAACACATTTTATTCATTTTGTTAATGCATTGTTTTCTTAATTTCATCCGGTTGTCTGTTTATGGGTTTTATATTTCACCGAACTTTTAAAAGAGAATTATGCTGAGTTCTTTGTCAGACCATTTATAGATCTTTATTTCTTTAGTGAAAGTCACTCAGTCATGTCTGACTCTTTGCAACCCCATGGACTTTACAGTTCATGGAATTCTCCAGGCTAGAATACTGGAGTGTGTAGCTCTTCTCTTTTCCACTGGATCTTCTCAATTCAGGGATCGAACCCAGGTCTCCCACATTGCATGTGGATTCTTGGCCAGCAGATTCTTATAAAGCTATTAAAGCTTTATAAGTTTCCTTTAGTGGTGTCATATTTACCTAATTTTTCATGATCCTTGATTCCTTTGTTAGTGTCTGCATGTTTGCATAAATGATCTCTACTTCCAGATTTTCCAGGCTTGTTTTAGTAGAGACAGCCCTTTCCCAGTCAGCTCAGCTTGGAGTTCTAGATAGATCATCTGGCAGTGACCTTGATCAATTGGGCTAGCTATCAAAATCTGGGTTGGATGAAGCACAAGCTGAAATCAAGATTGCCGGGAGAAATATCAATAACGTCAGAAATGCAGATGACACCAATCTTATGGAAGAAAGTGAAGAAGGACTAAAGAGCCTCTTGGTGAAAGTGAAAGAGGAGTGTGAAAAAACTGGATTAAAACTCAACTTTCAGAAAACTAAGATCATGGCATCTGGTCCCATCACTTCATGGCAAATAGATGGGGAAACAATGGAAACAGTGACAGACTTTATTTTGGGGGGCTCAAAATCACTGCAGTTGGTGACTGCAACCATGAAATTAAAAGACACTTGCTCCTTGGAAGGAAAGTTATGACCAACCTAGACAGCATATTAAAAAGCAGAGACATTACTTTGCTAGCAAAGGTCCATCTAGTCAAAGCCATGGTTTTTCCAGTGGTCATGTACAGATATGAGAGTTGGATTATAGAGAAAGCTGCATGCTGAAGAATTGATGCTTTTGAACTGTGGTGTTGGTGAAGACTCTTGAGAGTCCCTTGGACAGCACGGAGATCCAACCAGTCCATCCTAAAGGAAATAAGTCCTGAATATTCTTTGGAAGGACTGATGTTGAAGCTGAAACTCCAGTCCTATGGCCACCTGATGTGAACAGCTGACTCATTTGAAAAGACCCTGATGCTGGGAAAGATTGAAGGCAGCAGGAGAAGGGGACGACAGAGGATGAGATGATTGGACGTCATCACTGACTCAATGAACTTGAGTTTGAGTAAACTCTGGGAGTTGGTGATAGACAGGGAAGCCTGGCATGCTGCAGTCCGTGGGGTTGCAAAGAGTCGGACACGACCGAGCAACTGAACTGATACTGATCAAAGTCTATTTTGGGGTGAGGACATTGCCCAGGCTCTGAGGCTGGGGTGCAGATGCGGCTGGCCAGGAGTAGTTGATGTGATTGCTTCCTTGGTTCCTTGGCCAAGAGTAGCATTAGGACGGCGTCTCTTCTTCCCTGGATTCTCAGGCCAGGTTTCTGAGCTAAGCAGGACTGAGTACTCTACCAGCAGGAGGTAAGACTGGGAATTAACTTCATAACTTGGACAGGGCTGCAGAATGGGCTCCAAGGCTGTTGTGACCCACCAACTGGGGACCCAAATCAGAAGAACTGTACACCGAGTTCCTTGGTCACGTGGGGGCACGGCTTTGCTCTGCAGAGAGGCAGAGAGGTCGGGCTCTCTGCTCACACGCTACTGTAAGCAGGGCTGTGGGATGGGCTACGCAGTTTCCCACATGCTTCAGTTAGTTCTCCTGGACGCTGGGTCTGAAGGTTGTGTTCAGAGTGGTTAGGACTATACATTATTCTTCTTGCCTGTACATGACCACAGAACAGGCCCAAGACTGGCAAGGCTCCTTGTTTGGGAAACTTAGGAATTAGGAATTAGGAATAACTGCACACAAAGTTCTCTGGCCAGATGGGGCCATGCAAATGGGCAGAGCTCCTGTCTGGACACTACTCAAGCACTCCTGGGTGATGGAATTTTCTGAGTGTTCTAGCCATGCTTGAATAACCTCAGTAGTAGATGGGGTTATGAATCATAAGTGCAGGAGAAGAGGCTCCCTGGATGGCAAGGCTCATTTTTCGGGGTCCCAAATCAGGCAAAACTGCTGGAACTCAGTCTGCCAAGATCCTAGCCCTGACTGTTCCAAGGCGGGTCTCCTTTCTCTGTCATAGTGTGATTCTCAGTGGTCACACTGCACAGATTCCTGCATGGTTTCTAGGACATGAGACCCAAGTGGGTCTTCCTAAGGAGTGACCCATAATGCTGGGGAAGCTGGAGGTCCACAGTGGGCTCTCTCTCTTTTCCATAATGAAACCATAGCCCTAAAGGGTGCTCTTGGTGTAGCTAGGAGAGGGGCAATGCAATCAAACATATCGGGTCCTCTACCCATCTAATGTGGTCTTTCTCCATCTCTCTAGTTCAGCCTCATTCCTGTGCTTTAGGATTTTTTCACTGGTACGTGCCTATAAATAACTGCTAATTATTTTTGTATTGGGGCTTCCGTGGTAGCTCAGCTGGGAAAGAATCCACTTGCAATATAGAGGACCCTGTTTCGATTCCTGGGACAGGAAGTTCCTCTGGAGAAGGGATAGGCTACCCACTCCAGTACTCTGGCCTGGAGAATTCCATGGGTAGAGGAGCCTGGCAGGCTTTAGTCCAGGGGGTCACAGAGAGTCAGACATGGCTGAGTGACTTTCACTTTTCTTTTTTCTGGTGAGGGGAACTGAAGTCAGGAAGGACCTATGTTGTCATCTTGATTATGTCACCAAGAACTAAATCTCTGAGTTAGAGCTTATTGTTTCCTTGTTGTTGTTCAGTCGCTCAGTCATGTCTGACTCTTTGCAACCCCATGGACTGCAGCACACCAGGCCTCCCTGTCCTTCACTGTCTCCTGGCATTTGCTCAGACTCATGTCCACTGAACTGATGGTGCCTAACAAGTAGAATATTCGAATATTAGGACAATAATTGGGGCTAGTAGTGAGATGTACTAGGCTCCCTTTAGAACAGTTTGCACGAGGCTTCCCTAAGAAGACTGATTTTGTAACTATTGGGCACACATGCTTTGCTCTACCAAATTATATCCGGAATATAAATTAAGATAAATTTCCAGACTATTTTGGAGATGATGTGTTGAATATATATGTAAAAAAATTGAGATGTTATTATAAACAGGGTAATTTTTTAATATATCCAATAACTGTTTTTTTAATATAAATTTATTTATTTTAATTGGAGGCTAATTACTTTACAATATTGTAGTGGTTTTGCCATACATCAACATGAATCCGCCACAGGTGTACACGTGTTCCCCATCCTGAACCCCCCTCCCATCTCCCTCCCCATACCATCCCTCTGGGTCATCCATCCCAGTGCACCAGCCCCAGGCATCCTGTATCATGCATCAAACCTGGACTGGTGATTTGTTTCACATATGATATTATACATGTTTCAATGCCGTTCTCCCAAATCATCCCACCCTCTCCCACAGAGTCCAAAAGACTGTTCTATACATCTGTGTCTCTTTTGCTGTCTCTCATACAGGGCTATCGTAACCATCTTTCTAAATTCCATATATATGCATTACTGTACTGTATTGGTGTTTTTCTTTCTGACTTACTTAACTCTGTATAATAGGCTCCAGTTTCATCCACCTCATTAGAACGGATTCAAATGCATTATTTTTAATGGCTGAATAATACTCCATTGTTTGTATGTACAACAGTTTCCTTATCCATTCGTCTGCTGATGGACATCTAGGTTGCTTCCATGTCCTGGCTATTATAAACAGTGTTGCAATGAACGTTGGGGTTCACGTGTATCTTTCAATTCTGGTTTCCTTGGTGTGTATGCCCAGCAGTGGGATTGCTGGGTTGTATTGCAGTTCTATTTCCAGTTTTTTTAAGCGAAACTCCACACTGTTCTCCATAGTAGCTGTATTAGTTTGCATTCCCACCAAAGGTGTAAGAGGGTTCGCCTTTCTCCACACCTTCTCTAACATTTATTGCTTGTAGACTTTTGGATCGCAGCCATTCTGACTGGTGTGAAATGGTACCTCATTGTGGTTTTGATTTGCATTTCTCTAATAATAAGTGATGTTGAGCATCTTTTCATGTGTATGTGAGCCATCTTTATGTCTTCTTTGGAGAAATGTCTGTTTAGTTCTTTGGCCCATTTTTTTTATTGGGTCATTTATTTTTCTGGAATTGAGCTGCAGGAGATGCTTATGTATTTTTGAGATTAATTCTTTGTCAGTTGCTTCATTTGCTATTATTTTCTCCCATTCTGAAGGCTATCTTTTCACCTTGCTTATAGTTTCCTTTGGTGTGCAGAAGATTTTATTTTAATTAGGTCCCATTTGTTTATTTTTGCTTTTATTTCCAATATTCTGAGAGGTGGGTCATAGAGGATCCTGCTGTGGTTCATGTGTTTTCCCTATGTTCTCTTCTAGGAGTTTTATAATTTCTGGTCTTATATTTAGATCTGTACTCCATTTTGAGTTTATTTTTCTGTATGGTATTAGAAAGTGTTATAGTTTCATTCTTTTACAGGTGGTTGACCGCTTTTCCCAGCATCACTTGTTAAAGAGATTGTCTTTTCTCCATTGTATATTCTTGCCCCCTTTGTCAAAGATAAAGTGTCCATCAGTTCAGTTCAGTCGCTCAGTCGTGTCCGACTCTTTGTGACCCTATGAAATGCAGCACGCCAGGCCTCCCTGTCCTTCACCAACTCCCAGAGTTCACCCAAACTCATGGCCATCGAGTCAATGATGCCATCCAACCATCTCATCCTCTGGCGTCCCTTTCTCCTCCTGCCCCCAATCCCTCCCAGCATCAGGGGCTTTTCCAATGAGTCAGCTCTTCTCATGAGGTGGTCAAAGTATTGGAGTTTCAGCTTTAACATCAGTCCTTCTAAAGAACACCCAGTCCTTTAGAATGGACTGGTTGGATCTACTTGCAGTCAAGGGACTCTCAAGAGTCTTTTCCAACATCACAGTTCAAAACCATCAATTTTTTCAGTGTTCAGCTTTCTTCACGGTCCAAATTTCAAATCCATACATGATCACTGGAAAAACCATAGCCTTGACTAGACAGACCTTAGTTGACAAAGTAATGTCTCTGCTTTTGAATATGCTATCTAGATTGGTCATAACTTTCCTTCCAAGGAGTAAGCGTCTTTTAATTTCATGGATACAATCACCATCTGCAGTGACTTTGGAGCCTCAAAAAATAAAGTCTGACACTGTTTCCACTGTTTCTCCATCTATTTGCTCTGAAGTGATGGGACTAGATGCCATGATCTTAGTTTTCTGAATGTTGAGCTTTAAGCCAACTTTTTCACTCTCCTCTTTCACTTTCATCAAGAGGCTTTTGAGTGCCTCTTCACTTTCTGCCATAAGGGTGGTGTCATCTGCATATCTGAGGTGATTGATATTTCTCCCAGCAATCTTGATTCCAGCTTGTGCTTCTTCCAGCCCCGCGTTTCTCATGATGTACTCTGCATAGAAGTTAAATAAGCAGGGTGACAATATACAACCTTGACGTACTCCTTTTCCTATTTGGAACCAGTCTGTTGTTCCATGGCCCATTCTAACTGTTGCTTCCTGACCTGCATACAGGTTTCTCAAGAGGCAGATCAGGTGGTCTGGTATTCCCATCTCTTTCAGAATTTTCCACAGTTTATTGTGATCCACACAGTCAAAGGCTTTGGGATAGTCAAGAAAGCAGAAATAGGTGTTTTTCTGGAACTCTCTTGCTTTTTCCATGATCCAGTGGATGTTGGCAATTTGATCTCTGGTTCCTCTGCCTTTTCTAAAACCAGCTTGAACATCTGGAAGTTCACGGTTCATGTATTACTGAAGCCTGGCTTGGAGAATTTTGAGCATTATTTTACTAGCATGTGAGATGAGTGCAATTGTGCAGTAGTTTGAGCATTCTTTGGCATTGCCTTTCTTTGGGATTGGAATGAAAACTGACCTTTTCCAGTCCTGTGACCACTGCTGAGTATTCCAGATTGCTGGCATACTGACTGCAGCACTTTCACAACATAATCTTCTAGGATTTGAAATAGCTCGGCTGGAATTCCATCACCTCCCCTAGCTTTGTTCGTAGTGATGCTTTCTAAGGCCCACTTGACTTCACATTCCAGGATGTCTGGCTCTAGGTCAGTGATCACACCGTTGTGATTATCTGGGTCATGAAGATCTTTTTTGTACAGTTCTTCTGTGTATTCTTGCCATCTCTTCTTAATATCTTGTGCTTCTGTTAGGTCCATACCATTTCTGTCCTTTATCGAACCCATCTTTGCATGAAATGTTCCCTTGGTATCTCTAATTTTCTTGAAGAAATCTCTAGTCTTTCCCATTCTATCATTTTCCTTTATTTCTTTGGATTGATTGCTGAGGAAGGCTTTCTTATCTCTTTTTGCTATTCTTTGGAACGCTGCATTTAGATGCTTATATCTTTCCTTTTCTCCTTTGCTTTTCTCTTCTCTTCTTTTCACAGCTATCTGTAAGGCCTCCCCAGACAGCCATTTTGCTTTTCTGCATTTCTTTTCCATGGGGATGGTCTTGATCTCTGTCTCCTGTACAATGTCACGAACCTCCATCCATAGATCATCAGACACTCTGTGTATCAAATCTCATCCCTTAAAGCTATTTTTCACTTCCACTGTATAATCATAGGGAATTTGATTTAGGTCATACCCGGCTGCGACCAGTGTACTGAAGCACGGGCAGCTGCGACCGGCGCACTAAGCACGGCCAAGAGGAGGTACCCCACATCTGAGGTCAGGGGCAGTGGTCGAGAGTGCCAGGCTGCGACGGCACAGGAACAGACGAGAAGAGCTACCCAAGTCCGAGGTCAGGGGCAGCAGCTGAGAAGAGCTACTCCACATCCAAGGTCAGGGGCAGTGGCCGAGAGGAGCTACGCTACACCCTAAGCCAGGGGAGGCGGCTGGGAAGACCAACCCCACATCCAAGGAGCAGTGGCTGAGCGGGTGTAGGAGGGCCTAGAGGAGCTATCCCACATTGAAGGTCAGGAAGTGCAGTGGTGAGGAGATACCCATCGTCCAAGGAAAGGAGCAGCGGCTACGCTTTGCTGGAGCAGCCTTGAAGAGATACACCACGCACAAGGTAAGAGAAACCCAAGTAAGACGATAGGTGTTGCAAGTGGGCATCAGAGGGCAGACACGCTGAAACCATACTCATAGGAAACTAGTCAGTCTAGTCACACTAGGACCACAGCTTTGTCTAACTCAATGAAATTAAGCCATGCCCATTGGGCAACCCAAGACGGGCGGGTCATGGTGGAGAGATCTGACAGAATGTGGTCCACTGGAGAAGGGAATGGCAAACCACTTCAGTATTCTTGCCTTGAGAACCCCATGAACAGTATGAAAAGGCAAAATGATAGGATACTGAAAGAGGAACTCCCCAGGTCAGTAGGTGCCCAATATGCTACTGGAGATCAGTGGAGAAATAACTCCAGAAAGAATGAAGGGATGGAGCCAAAGCAAAAAGAATACCCAGCTTTGGATGTGACTGGTGACAGAAGCAAGGTCCGATGCTGTAAAGAGCAATATTGCATAGGAACCTGGAATGTCAGGTCCATGAATCAAGGCAAATTGGAAGTGGTCAAACAAGAGATAGCAAGAGTGAATGTTGACATTCTAGGAATCAGTGAAGTCAAATGGACTGGAATGGGAGAATTTAACTCAGATGACCATTATATCTACTACCGCGGACAGAAATCCCTCAGAAGAAATGGAATAGCCATCATGGTCAACAAAAGAGTCTGTAATGCAGTACTTGGATGCAATCTCAAAAACGACAGAATGATCTCTGTTCGTTTCCAAGGCAAACGATTCAATATCACAGTAATCCAAGTCTATGCCCCAAACAGTAATGCTGAAGAAGCTGAAGTTGAACGGTTCTATGCAGACCTATAAGACCATTTAGAACTAACACCCCAAAAAGATGTCCTTTTCATTATAGGGGACTGGAATGCAAAAGTAGGAAGTCAAGAAACACCTGGAATAACAGGCAAATTGGGCCTTGGAATACAGAATGAAACAGGGCAAAGGCTAATAGAGTTTTTCCAAGAAAATGCACTGGTCATAGCAAACACCCTCTTCCAACAACACAAGGGAAGACTCTACACATGGACATCACCAGATGGTCAACACAGAAATCAGATTATGTTCTTTGCAGACAAAGATGGAGAAGCTCTATACAGTCAACAAAAACAAGACTGGGAGCTGACTGTGGCTCGGATCATGAACTCCTTATTACCAAGTTCAGACTTAAATTGAAGAAAGTAGGGAAAGACACCAGACCATTCAGGTATGACCTAAATCAAATCCCTTATGATTATACAGTGGAAGTGAGAAATAGATTTAAGGGCCTAGATCTGATAGAGTGCCTGATTAACTATGGAAAGAGGTTATGACATTGTACAGGAGACAGGGATCAAGACCATCCCCATGGAAAAGAAATGCAAAAAAGCAAAATGGCTGTCTGAGGGGGCCTTACAAGTAGCTGTGAAAAGAAGATAAGTGAAAAGCAAAGGAGAAAAGGAAAGATGTAAGCATCTAAATGCAGAGTTCCAAAGAATAGCAAGAAGAGATAAGAAAGCCTTCCTCAGTGATCAATGCAAAGAAATAGAGGAAAACAACAGAATGGGAAAGACTAGAGATCTCTTCAAGAAAATTAGAGATACCAAGGGAACATTTCATGCAAAGATGGGTTTGATAAAGGACAGAAATGGTATGGACCTAACAGAAGCACAAGATATTAAGAAGAGGTGGCAAGAATACACAGAAGAACTGTACAAAAAAGATCTTCATGACCCAGATAATCACGATGGTGTGATCACTGACCTAGACCCAGACATCCTGGAATGTGAAGTCAAGTGGGCCTTAGAAAGCATCACTATGAACAAAGCTAGAGGAGGTGATGGAATTCCAGCTGAGCTATTTCAAATCCTGGAAGATGATGCTGTGAAAGTGCTTTATTCAATATGCCAGCAAATGTGGAAAACTCAGCAGTGGCCACAGGACTGGAAAAGGTCATTTTTGATTTCAATCCCAAAGAAAGGCAATGCCAAAGATGCTCAAACTACTGCACAATTACACTCATCTCACATGCTAGTAAAGTAATGCTCAAAATTCTCCACACCAGGCTTCAGCACTACGTGAACCATGAACTTCCTGATGTTCAAGCTGGTTTTAGAAAAGGCAGAGGAACCAGAGATCAAATTGCCAACATCCACTGGATCATGGAAAAAGCAAGAGAGTTCCAGAAAAACATCTATTTTCTGCTTTCTTGATTATGCCAAAGCCTTTGACTGTGTGGATCACAATAAACTGTGGAAAATTCTGAAAGAGATGGGAATACCAGACCACCTGACCTGCCTCTTGAGAAATCTGTATGCAGGTCAGGAGGCAACAGTTAGAACTGGCCATGGAACAACAGACTGGTTCCAAATAGGAAAAGGAGTTCGTCAAGGTTGTATATTGTCACCCTGCTTGTTTAACTTCTATGCAGAGTACATCATGAGAAACGCGGGGCTGGAAGAAGCACAAGCTGGAATCAAGATTGCTGGGAGAAATATCAATCACCTCAGATATGCAGATGACACCACCCTTATGGCAGAAAGTGAAGAGGCACTCAAAAGCCTTTGATGAAAGTGAAAGAGGAGAGTGAAAAAGTTGGCTTAAAGCTTAACATTCAGAAAACGAAGATCATGTCATCCGGTCCCATTACTTCTTGAGAAATAGATAGGGAAACAGTGGAAACAGTAGCTGACTTTATTTTTGGGGGCTCCAAAATCACTGCAGTTGGTGACTGCAGCCATGAAATTAAAAGACGCTTACTCCTTGGAAGGAAAGTTATGACCAACCTAGATAGCATATTCAAAAGCAGAGACATTACTTGCCAACTAAGGTCTGTCTAGTCAAGGCTATGATTTTTCCAGTGGTCATGTATGGATGTGAGGGTTGGACTGTGAAGAAGGCTGAGCGCCAAAGAATTGATAGTTTTGAACTGTGATGTTGGAGAAGACTCTTGAGAGTCCCTTGGACTGCAAGGAAATCCAACCAGTCCATTCTGAAGGAGATCAGCCCTGGGATTTATTTGGAAGGAATGATGCTAAAGCTGAAACTCCAGTACTTTGGCCACCTCATGCGAAGAGTTGACTCATTGGAAAATACTCTGATGCTGGGAGGGATTTGAGGCAGGAGGAGAAGGGGACGACAGAGGATGAGATGGCTGGATGGCATCACTGACTCGTTGGACGTGAGTCTGAGTGAACTCTGGGAGTTGGTGATGGACAGGGAGGCCTGGCGTGCTGCAATTCATGGGGTTGCAAAGAGTTGGACACAACTGAACGACTGAACTCAACTGAACTGAATGATCTAGTGGTTTTCCCTACTTTCTTCAATTTAAATATGAATTTGGCAATAAGGAGTTCATGATCTTAGCCTCAGTCAGTTCTCAGTCTTATTTTTGCTGACTGTAGAGAGCTTCTCCATCTTTGGCTACAAAGAATATAATCAATCTGATTTCAGTGTTGACCATCTGGTGATGTCCATGTGTAGAGTCTTCTCTTGTGTTGTTGGAAGAGGGTGTTTGCCATGACCAGTGCATTCTCTTGGCAAAACTCTATTAGCCTTTGCCCTGCTTCATTCTGTATTCCAAGGCCAATTTTGCCTGTTACCTCAGGTGTTTCTTGACTTCCTACTTTTGCATTCCAGTCCCCTATAGTGAAAAGGACATCTTTTTTGGGTGTTAGTTCTAAAAAGTCTTGTAGGTCTGCATAGAAATATTCAACTTCAGCTTTTTCAGTGTTACTGGTTGAGACATAGACTTGGATTACTGTGATATTGAATGGTTTGCCTAGGTGTTCATAGGTGCATGGATTTATCTCTGGGGTTTCTGTTTTGCTCAATTGATCTATATTTCTGTCTTTGTGTCAGTACCATACTGTCTTAATGACTGTGGCTTTTTAATAGAGCCTGAAGTCAGGCAGGTTGATTCCTCCAGTTCCATTCTTTTCTCTCAAGATTTCTTTGGCTATTTGAGGTTAGGGTTAGGGTTTTTGTATTTCCATACAGATTGTGAAATTATTTGTTCTAGCGCTGTGAAAAATACTGTTGCTAGCTTGATTGGGATTGCATTGAATCTATAGATTGCTTTGGGTTGTATACTCATTTTCACTATATTGATTCTTCCAATCCATGAACACGGTATATTTCTCCATCCATTAGTGTTGTCTTTGATTTCTTTCACCAGTGTTTTATAGTTTTCTATATGTAGGTCTTTTGTTTCTTTAGGTAGATATATTCCTAAGTTTTTATTCTTTTCGTTGCAATGGTGAATGGAATTTTCCCCTTAATTTCTCTATTTTCTCATTATTAGTGTATAGGAATGCAAGGGTTTTCTATGCGTTGATTTTATGTCCTTCAGCTTTACTATATTCATTGATTAGCTCTAGTAATTTTCTGGTGGAGTCTTTAGGGTTTTCTATGTAGAGGATCATGTCATTTGCAAACAGTGAGAGTTTTACTTCTTCTTTTCCAATTTGGATTCCTTTTATTTCTTTTTCTGCTCTGATTTCTGTGGCCAAAACTTCCAAAACTGTGTTGAATAGTAATAGTGAAAGTGGGCACCCTTGTTTTGTTCCTGACTTTGTGGAAATGCTTTCAATTTTTCAGTATTGAGGATAATGTTTGCTGTGGGTTTGTCATATATAGCTTTTATTATGTTGAGGTATGTTCCTTCTATTCTTGCTTTCTGGAGAGTTTTTATCATAAATGGATGCTGAATTTTATGAAAGGCTTTCTCTGCATCTATTGAGATAATCATATGGCTTTTATTGTTCAATTTGTTAATGTGGTGTATTACATTGATTGATTTGTGGATATTGAAAAATCTTTGCATCCCTGGGATAAAGACCACTTGGTCATGATGTATGATCTTTTTAACGTGTTGTTGCATTCTGATTGCTAGAATTTTATTAGGATTTTTGCATCTATGTTCATCAGTGATATTGGCCAGTAGTTTTCTTTTTTTGTGGCATCTTTTTCAGGTTTTGGTATTAGGGTGATGGTGGTCTCATAGAATGAGTTTGGAACTTTACCTTCCTCTGCAATTTTCTGGAAGAGTTTGAGGAGGATAGGTGTTAGGTCTTCTCTAAATTTTTGGTAGAATTCAACTGTGAAGCTGTCTGGACCGGGGCTTTTGTTTGCTGGAAGATTTCTGATTACAGTTTCAATTTCCATGCTTGTGATGTGTCTGTTAAGATTTTCTATTTCTTCCTGGATCAGTTTTGGAAAGTTGTCCTTTTCTAAGAATTTGTCCATTTCTTCCAAGTTGTCCATTTTATCGGCATATAATTGCTGATAGTAGTCTCTTATGATCCTTTGTATTTCTGTGTTGTCTGTTGTGATCTCTCCAGTTTCATTTGTAATTTTATTGATTTGATTTTTCTCCTTTTGTTTCTTGGTGAGTCTGGCTAATGGTTTGTCAATTTTATTTATCCTTTCAAAGAACCAGCTTTTGGCTTTGTTGACTTTTGCTATGGTCCCTTGTTTCTTTTGCATTTATTTCTGCCCTAATTTTTAAGATTTATTTCCTTCTACTAACCCTGGAGTTCTTCATTTCTTCCTATTCTAGCTGCTTTAGGTGTAGAGTTAGGTTATTTATTGGACTTTTTTCTTGATTCTTGAGGTATGCCTATATTGCTATGAACTTTCCCCTTAGCATTGCTTTTACAGTGTCCCACAGGTTTTGGGTTGTTGTGTTTTCATATTCATTTGTTTCTATGCATATTTTGATTTCTTTTTTGATTTCTTCTGTGATTTGTTGGTTATTCAGCAGCGTGTTGTTCAGCCTCCATATGTTGGAATTTTTAATAGTTTTTCTCCTGTAATTGAGGTCTAATCTTACTGTGTTGTGGTCAGAAAAGATGGTTGGAATGATTTCAATGTTTTTGAATTTACCAAGGCTAGATTTTTGGCCCAGGATGTGATTTATCCTGGAGAAGGTTCCGTGTGAGCTGAGAAAAATGTTGAAATTCATTGTTTTGGGATGAAAAGTCCTATAGATACCAATTAGGTCTAACTGGTCTATTGTATCATTTAAAGTTTGTGTTCCCTTGTTAATCTTCTGTTTAGTTGATCTATCCATAGGTGTGATTGGGGCATTAAGGTGTCCTACTATTATTGTGTTATTGTTAATTTCTCCTTTCATACTTGTTAGCATTTGTCTTACATATGGTGGTGCTCCTATGTTGGGTGCATATATATTTATGATTGTTATATCTTCTTCTTGGATTGATCCTTTGATCATTATGTAGTGCCCTTGTCTCTTTTCACAGCCTTTGTTTTAAAGTCAATTTTATCTGATATGAGTATTGCTACTCCTGCTTTCTTTTTGTCTCTATTTGCGTGGAATATCTTTTTCCAGACCTTCACTTTCAGTCTGTATGTGTCCCTTGTTTTGATGTGGGTCTCTTGTAGACAACTATATATATAGGGGTCTTTTTATCCATTCAGCCAGTCATTGTCTTTTGGTTGGGGCATTCAACCCATTTACATTTAAGGTAATTATTCATAAGCATGATTCCGTTGCCATTTACTTTATTGTTTTGGGTTCATGTTTATACACACTTTCTGTGTTTCCTGTCTAGAGAAGATCCTTTATCATTTTTTGGAGAGCTGGTTTGGTGGTGCTGAATTCTCTCAGCTTTTGCTTGTCTGTAAAGCTTTTGATTTCTCCTTCATATTTGAATGAGATCCTTGCTGAGTACAGTAATCTGGGCTGTAGATTATTTTCTTTCATCACTTTAAGTATGTCCTGCCATTCCCTCCTGGCCTGAAGAGTTTCTATCGAAAGATCAGCTGTTACTCTTATGGGAATCCCCTTGTGTGTTATTTGTGGTTTTTCCCTTGCTGCTTTTAATATTTGTTCTTTGTGTTTGATCTTTGTTAATTTGATTAATATGTGTCTTGGGGTGTTTTGCCTTGAGTTTATCCTGTTTGGAACTGTCTGGGTTTCTTGGACTTGGGTGATTATTTCCTTCCCCATTTTAGGAAAATTTTCAACTATTATCTCCTGAAGTATTTTCTCATGGTCTTTCTTTTTGTCTTCTTCTTCTGGGACTCCTGTGATTCGAATGTTGGGGCATTTAACATTGTCCCAGAGGTCTCTGAGATTGTTCTCATTTCTTTTAATTCGTTTTTCTTTTTTCCTCTCTGAATCACTTATTTCTACCATTCTATTTTCTACCTCACTGATCCTACCTTCTGCATCCATTATTCTACTATTTGTTCCCTCTAGGGTGTTTTTGATCTCGTTTATTGCATTATTCAGTATATATTGACTCTTTTTTATTTCTTCTAGGTCCTTGTTAAATCTTTCTTGCATCTTCTCAATCCTTGTCTCCAGGCTATTTATCTGTGATTCCATTTTGTTTTCAAGATTTTGGATCATTCTGACTATCATTATTCGGAATTCTTTATCAGGTAGATTCCCTATCTCTTGCTCTTTTGTTTGGTCTGGTGGGCATTTATCCTGTTCCTTTACCTGCTGGGTATTCCTCTGTCTCTTCATCTTGTTTATATTGCTGTGTTTGGGGTAGCCTTTCTGTATTCTGGCAGTTTGTGGAGTTCTCTTTATTGTGGCGTTTCCTCAGTGTGGGTGGGGTTTTACGGGTGGCTTGTCGAGGTTTCCTGGGAAGGGAAGGTTGTGTTGGTGTTCTGGTGGGTGGAGCTGGATTTCTTCTCTTGAGTGCAATGAGGTGTCCGGTAATGAGTTATGAGATGTCAGTGGGTTTGGAATGAGTTCGGGCAGCCTGTATATTGAAGCTCAGGGCTGTGTTCCTGTGTTGCTGGAGAATTTGCATGGTACGTCTTGCTCTGGAACTTTTTGGCCCTTAGGAGGTGCTTGGTTTCAGTGTAGGTATGGAGGCATTTGATGAGCTCCTGTCAATTAATGTTCCCTGCAGTCAGGAGTTCTCTGGTGTTCTCAGGATTTGGACTTAAGCCTCCTGATTCTGATTTTCAGTCTTATTTTTAGAGTAGCCTCAAGATTTCTCCATCTATACAGCACCCTTGATAAAACATCTGGGTTGCATCTGCACGGCCTGCTAGTCCCTCTGTATTTGGGGTCCAGGAAATCAGATGACCGTAGGGTCTCCATCTGGGGCACCCTTGGCATGCCTCCCCGAATCCAGGGGGCTGCACCAGCTCCATAAACAGGGTAATTTTTTATGAGCAAAGAAGAAATTTTTGAAAACCCGTATGGGTGACCATCATGGGAAGAAGGGCTAATTCAAATTTATCCTGAAATGATGCTGCTTTTCCTTTTATTATTATAAAGCAACAGTCACATATATTAAATCATCAGAGGTCTTTAAAATCCCTGTTGTTTTAACCAAAGGTTTCTTCATCATACACAAGCACAAAATTTCAATTGCTTTGGCAGAGATAGAGTGTGCTTTATTTCAAAGCTTCAGTCAATTAAAAAATATGCCTTTTAATGTTTGTGAGACCTCATAAAATAATTTGGCTTCCCTTGGGGCTCAGCTGGTAAAGAATCTGCCTGAAATTCTGCAACTGCAGAGACACCAGTTCAATTCCTGGGTTGGGAAGATCTGCTGGAGAAATGATAGGCTACTCAATCCACTCTTCTTGGGCTTCCCTGCTGGCTCAGCTGTTAAAGAATCTGCTTGCAATGTGGGAGACCTGGGTTCAATCTATGGGTTGGGAAGACTCCCTGGAGTAGGGAAAGGCTACCCACTCCAGTATTCTGGCCTGGAGAACTCCATGGACTCTGTAGTCCATTGAACACTGAGAAGGCATTTCTGGACAAGTCAAGATGAAAAGCTGGGGTCTCGCCCTAGGACAGTGGAGCATTTCCACTTTTCCAGTGCTCAATGGGGGGAAAATATGGTATATATGAGACTTGTAATGCTATCATTTCATGAGTAGGCAATGTATTCTCTTGTCTCTTCTCGAGTTTAGGAGCATCAAGCCAATGATTGGAGGAGGAAATATCACAGAGATCACTCATTTTATCCTGTTGGGATTCTCAGATTTTCCCAGAATCATAGTAGTGCTCTTTGTCGTGTTCCTGGTGATATACATTTTGACCCTGACTTGGAACCTGTCGCTTCTCATCTTAATAAGGATGGACTCCCACCTCCACACCCCCATGTACTTCTTTCTCAGTAACCTGTC
Source organism: Bos indicus (assembly GCF_029378745.1). Classification (NCBI taxonomy): domain Eukaryota; kingdom Metazoa; phylum Chordata; class Mammalia; order Artiodactyla; family Bovidae; genus Bos; species Bos indicus. Next base: position 83,057,304 of record NC_091774.1, on the reverse strand, counting down.
CTTCATGGACATCTGCTATGTGACTTCCACAGCCCCAAAGATGCTCTACGAATTCTTCCAGAGGCGGCAAATTATCACCTATGTGGATTGTGTTATTCAGAATTTCATATTCTCCACCATGGGGCTGAGTGAGTCTTGCCTCATGACCGCCATGGCTTATGACCGATATGCTGCCATTTGTAACCCACTCCTCTATTCGTCAGTCATGTCGCCTGCTCTCTGCGGTCGGATGGTGCTGGGATCCTACTTGGCTGGACTCTCTGCTACTGTATTCCAGTTGTGTTTCATGCTCCAGCTCCACTTCTGTGGGCCTAATGTCATCAACCACTTCTTCTGTGACCTGCCCCAGCTGTTAGTTTTATCCTGCACTGACACTTTCTTTTTACATCTCTTAACTGTAATATTAACAATGATCTTTGGGATAGTAAATGTTTCCGTTATCATGATATCCTATATCTACATTGTCATCTCCATCATGAAGATCACGACCTCAAGCGGCAGGTCCAAGGCTTTCAACACCTGTGCTTCCCATCTGACAGCAGTTACTCTCTTTTATACCTCAGGTATGTTTGTCTATTTGAGTTACAGCTCTGGTGGTTCCTCCAGCTTTGACAGATTTGCGTCATTCTTCTACACTGTGATGATTCCCATGTTGAATCCCTTGATATACAGTCTGAGGAACCAAGAAATCAAAGATGCCTTGAGAAGGTTGCAAAAGAAGAGTAGGTATTGCTGAGGCCACAGATTCTGAGATTTCAGATGGATTTTTCCTGTCAGAGTCACCTTACACAATAACATTCTTATGAATGAAGTATAACAAAAGACATACTGCTTTTAGACCAAGAAAGCTTAATTTGACACATAATATCCCCAAATGGATCAACAGTTGGATCATGCTACACAAACAGTATTTTTACATCCGAGGGCCTCATTACTTTCAGCCTACATGAAGAGAGGCCTCATCATTTATTGATACATCCACAAGTATTTGTGAAACACTGGAGTTTAGTGCCTTGTTGCTTCTTTTTCGATTCTGAGAGGGAGCCCTGTTCCATCTCGGGCTTCTGACCCTGAAGGAGAGACAGCTGACAGAGGCCTCAGGAGTGTGTAAACCTCGTCTCCCAGATATTCTGACACAACATAATCCGGACGTGGTGGTGGCCATTGTTTTTTCTGTGTTTCTGATGAAAATGTACGCAGAGAGGGAACATACCTTTGGGCAGAAACAAGTGTACTATTGGCCTGATTGGGCTTCCCTGGTGGTTCAGCTGGTAGAGTCTGCCTGCAATGTGGGAAACCTGGGTTTGATCTCTGGGTTGAGAAGATCCCCTGAAGAAGCGAAAGGCTACCCACTCCAGTATCCTGGCCTGGAGAAGTCCATGGACTCTACAGTCCATGGGGTCGCAAAGAGTCAGACACAACTGAGCGACTTTCACTTCACTTCACTTCACTTCACTTCACTTCACTTCACTTCACTTCATTGGCCTGATTGTGCCTCCTGGAAAGACGAGCATGACATAGCTTATGTTTGTGTAAGTCCTTCTCAGGGACAATTACCTAATAGTTTGGGGGTATATCCTGGGCTCCACCACTCTAATAAGGCAGAGGTGATGTGAATTATACAGAGGAAACGAATGAAGCATGTGTTCCCTTCAGTGCCATTTACTCATGAGTTCCATGATGTAATTTCTTGCTTGCAGTGTAGAATGGGGAGTTCTCATGGGGATGATATTAAAAATCTATGTCACAGTCAATAGAGATTTCTGATATTGTAGGACTCAAATCTCTCTCTCTCTCTCCCATTAAATTTGGAAATTTCACCCTAGATGGCAGGCTTCCCAGGTGGTGCTAGTGATAAAGAATCTGCCTGCCAATGCAGGAAATGCAAGAGACACACATGTGATCCCTGGGTTTGCAAGATCCCTTGGAGTAGGAAATGGCAACCCACTTCAGTATACTTGCCTGGAAAAATCACATGAGCAGAGGAGCCTGGTGGGCTACAGTGCATGGGACTGCAGAATCAGATGCAGCTGAGCACACCCTTGTTGGACATAGACAGTGTGATCATGCTACCAAATAATTTCTGCTATTCCAAGCATTTGAACATGTTTGATGTGATGAGAATTGTGAGAATTCATGGACATAATAAAGTTACTAAATATTTCATACTGTAGACCAAGAATGAATATGAAAAATTGGTATAAATTCTTTTCTTTTATCTGTGTTCAACATTTTATGTCCCAGAAACTTGTGGTTGTATGGTGTGTAATAATGGTTGGAGTAGAATGGTTAGAGTTACTTTAATGCTGATATTTGCCAGGAAAACTTAAGGTGCAAAAGCGGAAATAGATTGAAGATAGGCAGGGTTCTTAACTCTGGCCAATTTTCATCTGCAGTAGGAGGATGTAAATTGTGGTCCTTGTGATCTGTTTAAAAATAAGAATAAGATGTGTATTGACTGTTGACCTGCCAGATTTCCCAGACTTCAACAAAGTGATATAAAGTACATATTACTCCCTGCAATAAGAAGCTCGTGCCCCACAGAGAGAGAGAGAGAGTAGTCCCCACTCATGGAAACTAGAAAGAGCCCGAGTGCAGCAATAAAGATCCATAATAGCCAAATACATACATTTCTAAAAAATAAATAAAAATTACAATTCAGTGAGTTTTGACAAATGTATCAGTTCAGTTCAGTTGGTCAGTCATGTCTGACTCTTTGCAACCCCATGGACTGCAGCAAGCCAGGCCTCCCTGTCCATCACCAACTCCCAGAGTTTACTCAAACTCATGTCCATTGAGTCAGTGATGCCATCCAACCATCTCATCCTCTGTCATCCCCTTCTCCTCCTGCCTTCAATCTTTCCCAGCATCAGAGTCTTTCCAAATGAGTCAGTTCTTCACATCAGGTGGCCAAAGGACTGGAGTTTCAACTTCACTATCAGTACTTCCAATGAATATTCAGGAGTGATTTCCTTTAGGATGGGCTGGTTGGATCTCCTTGCAGTCCAAGGGACTCTCAAGAGTCTTCTCCAACACCACAGTTCAAAGATATCAATTCTTTGGTGCTCAGTTTTCTTTATAGTCCAACTCTCACAACCATCCATGAGTACTGGAAAAACCATAGCTTTGACTAGACAGACCTTTGTTGGCAAAGTAAAGTCTCTGCTTTTTAATACACTGTCCAGGTTGATCATAACTTTTCTTCCAAGGAGCAAGTGTCTTTTGATTTCATGGCTGGAGTCACCATCTGCAGTGATATTGGAGCCCCCTAAAATAAAGCCTGTCACTGTTTCCCCATATATTTGCCATGAAGTGATGGGACAGGATGCCATGATCTTAGTTTTCTCAATGTTGAGCTTTAAGCCAACTTTTTCACTCTCCTGTTTCACTTTTATCTTTAGTTCTTCTTCACTTTCTGCCGTAAGGGTGGTGTCATCTGTATATCTGACATTATTGATATTTCTCCTGGCAATCTTGATTCCAGCTTGTGCTTCATCCAGCCCAGCATTTCTCATGATGTGTTCTTCTGCTGCTGCTGCTGCTAAGTAGTGTCAGTTGTGTCCAACTCTGTGCACCCCCATAGATGGAAGCCCACCAGGCTCCCCCGTCCCTGGGATTCTCTGGGTGAGAACACTGGAGTGGGTTGCCATTTCCTTCTCCAATGCATGAAAGTGAAAAGTGAAGGTGAAGTCGCTCAGTTGTGTCCGACTCTTAGCGACCCCATGGACTGCAGCCTACCAGGCTCCTACATCCATGGGATTTCCCAGGCAAGAGTACTGGAGTTCTGCACATAAATTAAATAAGCAAGGTGACAACATACAGCCTTGACATACTCCTTTCCCGATTTGGAACCAGTCTGTTGTTCCATGGCCAGTTCTAACTGTTGCTTCCTGACTTGCATACAGATTTATCAAGGGGCAGGTCAGGTGGTCTGGTATTCCCATCACTTGAAGAATTTTCCGCAGTTTGTTGTGATCCACATAGTCAAAGGCTTTGCCATAGGCAATAAAGCAGAAGGAGATGTTTTTCTGGAAACTCTCTTGCTTTTTCGATAATCCAACGGATGTTGACAATTTGACCTCTGGTTCCTCTGCCTTTTCTAAAACTGGAAGTTCACGGTTCATGTACTGTTGAAGCGTGGTTTGGAGAATTTTCAGCATTACTTTACTAATGTGTGAGATGAGTGCAATTGTGCAGTAGTTTGAGCATTCTTTGTCATTGCCTTTCTTTGGGATTGGAATGAAACTGACCTTTCCCAGTCCTGTGGCCATTGCTGAGTTTTCCAGATTTGCTGGCATATCGAGTGCTGCACTTTCACAGCATCATCTTTTAGGATTTGAAATAGCTCAGCTGGAATTCCATCACCTCCACTAGCTTTGTTTGTAGTGATGCTTCCTAAGGCCCACTTGACTTTGCTTTCCAGGATGTTTGGCTCTAAGTGAGTGATCACACCATCGTGATTATCTGGGTCGTGAAGATCTTTTTTGTATAGTTCTGTGTATTCTTGTCACCTCTTCTTAATATGTTCTGCTTCTGTTAGGTCCATACTATTTCTGTCCTTAATTGTGCCAATCTTTGCATGAAATGTTCCCTTGCTTTCTCTAATTTTCTTGAAGAGATCTCTAGTCTTTCCCATTCTATTGTTTTCCTCTATTTCTTTGTACTGATCACTGAGGAAGGCTTTCTTATCTCTCCTTGCTGTTCTTTGAAACTCTGCAGTCAAGTGAGTATATCTTTGCTTTTCTCCTTTGCCTTTCACATCTCTTCTATTTTCAGCTATTTTAAGGCCTCCTCAGAAAGCCATTTTGCCTTTTTGCATTTCTTTTTCTTAGAGATGGTCTTGATCACTGATTCCTGTACAATGTCACGAACCTCCATCCATAGTTTTTCAGACACTCTGTCTATCAGATCTAATCCCTTGAATCTATTTGTCACTTCCACTGTATAGTCATAAGGCATTCGATTTAGGTCATACCTCAATAGTTTAGTGGTTTTTGCTACTTTCTTTAACTTTAGTCTGAATTTGGCAATAAAGAGTTCATGATCTGAGCCACAGTCAGCTCCCAGTCTTGTTTTTGCTGACTGTATAGAGCTTCTCCATCTTTGGCTACAAAGAATATAATCAATCTGATTTTGGTGTCGACCATCTGGTGATGTCCGTGTGTAGAGCCTTCTCTTGTGTTGCTGGAAGAGGGTGTTTGCTATGACCAGGGCGTTCTCTTGGCAAAACTCTTATTAGTCTTTGCCCTGCTTCATTCTGTACTCCAAGGCCAAATTAGCCTGTTACCCCAGGCGTTTCTTGACTCCCTACTTTTGAATTGCAGTCCACTATAATGAAAAAAAAAAATCTTTTTTGGGTGTTAGTTCTAGAAGGTCTTGTAGGTCTGCATAGAACCGTTCAACTTCAGCTTCTTCAGCATTACTGGTTGGGGCATAGACTTGAACTACCATGATATTGAATGGTTTGCCTTGGAAACGAACAGAGATCATTCTGTCGTTTTTGAGATTGCATCCAAGTACTGCATTTCAGACTCTTTTGTTGACCATGATGTCTACTCCTTTTCTACTAGGGATTCTTTGCCACAGTAGTAGATATAATGGTCATCTGAGTTAAATTCACCTATTCCGGTCCATTTTAGATCACTGATTCCTAAAACGTCAATGTTCACTCTTGCCATCTCCTATTTTACACTTTTAATTTGCCTTGATTCATGGACCTAACCTTCCAGGTTCCTATGCAATATTGCTGTTTACAGCATTGGACTTTACTTCCATCACAAGTCATATCCAAACCTATATGTTGTTTTTGCTTTGGCTCCATCTCTTCATTCTTTCTGGAGTTGTTTCTCCACTGATCTCCAGTAGCGTATTGGCACCTACTGACCTGGGGAGTTCATCTTTCAGTGTCCTGTCCTTTGGCCTTTTCACACTGTTCATGGGATTCTCAAGGCAAGAATACTGAAGTTTGGCTTGCCATTCCCTTCTCCAGTGGACCACATTCTGTCAGACCTCTCCACCATGACCTGTCAGTCTTGGCTGGCTCCACATGGCATGGCTCATAGGTTCATTTAGGGTTAAGTTCAGGGTTAATTTCTCTCATTTTCTCAGTCTATATAAAGCTTTGTCACTTTGTTATCCCTCCGAAAATTATCTTTGATTTTATTAATTTTTCTATTGCTTTTCTTATCTTTATATAATGTATCTTGCTTTGAAAAAAATCTTGTGTGATTAAGCACACATCCACACACATGAAGAGCTACTCTGTGAAATAGCTACTATTGTCAGCTCCATGATAACACTGAGGTGACAGTTCTGAGGCTTAGGGAGGTTAATTTGCTGAAGATTATGAAATCCTCAAGTGGAAGAGATGATATGAACTCAGGTTTGCTGATACCAATGCTTACGGTTGCAATCACAATAATTCGTGGCCATGTCATCTATTAATTTTTTGTTCCTTATTGCATTGATTTCCTCACTTATGCATAGAATATGACATCTTGACTGCCTCACAGGGCTGCTATGATGATTGATTCAGTTAAGGCAATTGAAAAACATATATGTATGCATATATATAAAATTAAGTGCTTTGTAAACAGAAAAGACGAATGTTTATTATTTTAACTCAATTTACCAACTGGTTATGTTATCTTGAGCAAATCCCTTAGCTGCACTGGCTTCAGGTCCTCACCTGGAAATTGAATGCATTGAACTAGATAATCCCTAGGTCCAGGGATCTCCAGCTCTAATGACTCCAAGTTCATTAAAAGAAGAGTTATAATCAAACAATCATGATTGGACTATGGGGAAGTGGGGAATGGATCCAGAGGGACAGAGTAAAATCGAGTATGAAATTAGCAGGGACGAAGACTCCGTGACAACCATGACTCCAGAGAGCAAGTGCCTGGAGAGTTTTCTTTCCCTAATTGTCCTTTCCATTTCACCTCTGCCGTTATTAACACATTTAAGAGTATCCCCCATGTGTCATTCTCTCTGGCTGTGAGTGAACAGCCAGCTCATGGACACAAGGGTCCATCTTTGACTGCAATAGGTCCTATCTGAAAATTTTGGGGAGATAGACGATTTCAATGTTTGGCAAGAGCTCTGTCATTCTGGGGGATCTGAGTCAAGGTGAGAAGGCAAGATTTATAGAGAAGAGTGGATTTTGTGCTATCTCTTTAGCTATGTGATTCTTCAGAGAGAAAGGTTTTTAGTCCTGTTTCTTTCTTTCTTCAACTCTTCCCCCTCCCGCAGGTCCATGACCTCCTTCTAAGCTCGTCCTTAGGTTCCCTTTCTCCTTATCCGAATTTTCTGACTTTCAATGACAAGGATAATCTCTAACTTAAAATTTCAGGTCTCACTCTGTAGTGAGAGACAACTGTTGAGATCTAGTTCTGCAATTTCCCAAGGATATAATTTTGAACTCTGTTACCGTCTCTTTTTCACTGGTAAAATAGGGGTAATAAGATCACTGAGACTCAAATGAAATGATGTCTGTGAAGCCCAACACGTTGAACAAGTTAACTGAGTGCTGAATTTAACTAATAGTTTACTGAATTTAAGGGGAATTTCCTAAGCTCAGAAATGCTTGCCTGTGTTTCCCAACTTTATCCATCCCAAGGACCCTTTAAATTTATGCTTGCTGAGCATGCTTGTAAAAGATAATAATGAATTTGAGTTCCACTTCAATATACAGCTTCGATTCCTTATTTCTGTGTAAGAAAAGTCCAGCTGGTCATGCCATAATGCTATGGAAAAGTACTCAAGTACCATTCCACTGGGCTTTTGAAATACTTTAAGTAGCTGTCCACTATTATTTTGAATAATTTGGGGGTTTGGAGACCAGAGCTTGGATGAAACAGACATCAGAGATTCCCCACTGCAAGTACAGGTAGTGTTGGCTTAAATGTCACTTTTAGTCTTTTCTTCCATACATTGTCCTTCTTTTATCCAGCAACATTCTTGGCTTTCTTAACCTGACTTTGTACTCTGCACAACCTCGCAAATGACCATGTCCTTGGTGGATAAGATTTGGAAAAAGTTTTAATAGACTATATCTCCCTAGTGAAAATCTCCAACCAATATTTACATCAGTCACCTTTTCTGCTACAAACCATCTTGAAAGCTGGTGAACACATACAGAAAGGTTCATTCGAAGAGAGTGACTATATTACAGGATATTTGCTTTTCCTGCAGTTTTCCAAATTTTAACAACATAAATTTATAGGATAAAATTTATCAGGGATAAGTGAAACCACACACAGCTCATCATTCCTTTCTGGCAGTGATGGGTTACTTTATAGATAACTTTAGTTGAGGCTGAGTCTGTTCCTAGAATGTATTGGGAAGATGAAAGATTTCACTGCTAGTGATTGGTCGAAAGCTGGACTTACTTTCACTGAAGTGATTAATTGTGTTGATATACTGGGAATGTGGGTGAGAGTTTATACTTTCAAAATATTTTCATGGAATTCTACACATCTTGGACAGAATGGGTGAGAATATGTTGGCAGTATTCTTATAAGAGTAAACAGAAAGATTTTAAAGTTCATAAAAGTATAAATTGAAATGAAACAAATGTATTTTTACTTTCATATCCAAAAATGGGTTAAAGAATTACTTCTTAACATATCCAGCATCTATTTACTGAGTAATACAAATATTAGTATATGAGATGCACATAGCATAACCTCTCCACTAGTCTACATGCTGTCTATAGTGAATATCACAAGTTCCACTCTACTTGGTGTTGGTGGAACATAAAAAGCAGAAATCAGAGCTTACACTTTTGCTGACTGGGAAATAATACAATATAGAAATAAATATAATCACTTATTAACAATATTCTGGAGTCTAGGTTTAGAACTCATTTAATTTAGGAACTAATTTTATGAAGAACTCCTTGCTACTTCAGGATTAGTTCTGACTTATTTTTCCCTTTATGGTGAGGAATGATCATGGAAATGACAACCACTAACACTCATTCATCTCTTACTGTTTTGAGCCCTTTATGTCATTCAGTCCCTGCAACAACCCAATGAGGTGGTAAAGGATTATTAGCCCCATTTATAGATGAGGCAACTGGGAGGTAATAACTAGCTAAGTGTTGCACCGCCAGTAGGTAAAAGTGTGGAAAATCTATTGTCTCTGACATTCTTCCTCGTTCTCTCTGTCATTTTCCCTCTCCCTGTCTCTCTGTCTCCCTTTGCTATTAAGGATTAAAGATGCATATATCTTAGTAACTTGTTCTTATTATAAATATAGGAGTTGCAGAAAGTTGAAAAACAGTATACAAGTAAAGGAGAAAATAAAAACCATTCATTACTTTTGGCCTTTGTATTTAGTTCACATGCAATGTGCATGAGAGAGAGAGAGAGATTAGCTAATACACATGTCTTTTGTCTTGATGGTGATGCTGTCCCATAATAAATCTCTTAGGCTTTCTTAACTCTTTTCATTGTTTTCCCTCCTGTTTTATTGAGTGTGCTGTTAAAAGTCTCTATTGATTTCTTCAACTCTAGGATTTCTGTTTTTTTTTTTTTAATGGTTTCTCTTTCTTTGTTAAACACATTTTATTCATTTTGCTAATGTATTGTTTTCTTAATTTCATCTGGTTGTCTGTTTATGGGTTTTACATTTCACCAAACTTTTAAAAGAGATGCTGAGTTCTTTGTCAGACCATTTATAGATCTTTATTTCTTTAGTGAAAGTCACTCAGTCATGTCTGACTCTTTGCAACCCCATGGACTTTACAGTCCATGGAATTCTCCAGGCTAGAATACTAGAGTGTGTAGCTCTTCTCTTCTCCACTGGATCTTCCCAACCTAGGGATCGAACCCAGGTCTCCCACATTGCATGTGGATTCTTTGCCAGCGGATTCTTATGAAGCTATTAAAGCTTTATAAGTTTCCTTTAGTGGTGTCATATTTACCTAATTTTTCATGATCCTTGATTCCTTTGTTAGTGTCTGCATGTTTGCATAAATGATCTCTACTTCCAGATTTTCCAGGCTTGGTTTAGTAGAGACAGCCCTTCCCCAGTCAGCTCAGCTTGGAGTTCTAGATAGATCATCTGGCAGTGACCTTGATCAATTGGGCTAGCTATCAAAATCTGGGTTGGATGAAGCACAAGCTGAAATCAAGATTTCTGGGAGAAATACCAATAACCTCAGATATGCAGATGACACCAACCTTATAGAAGAAAGTGAAGAACTAAAGAGCCTCTTGGTGAAAGTGAAAGAGGAGTGTGAAAAGCTGGATTAAAACTCAACATTCAGAAAACTAAGATCATGGCATCCAGTCCCATCACTTCATGGCAAATAGATGGGGAAACGGTGGAAACAGTGGCTGACTTTATTTTTGAGGGCTCCAAAATCATTGCTAATGGTGACTGCAGCCATGAAATTAAAAGACACTTGCCCCTTGGAAGGAAAGTTATGACCAACCTAGACATCATGTTAAAAAGCAGAGACATTACTTTGCCAGCAAAGGTCCATCTAGTCAAAGCTATGGTTTTTCCAGTGGTCATGTATGGATGTGAGAGTTCGACTATAGAGAAAGCTGAGTGCTGAAGAATTGATGCTTTTGAACTGTGGTGTTGGTGAAGACTCTTGAGAGTCCCTTGGACAGCAAGGAGATCCAACCAGTCCACCCTAAAGGAAATCAGTCCAGAATATTCATTGGAGGGACTGAGGTTGAAGCTGAAACTCCAGTCCTTTGCCACCCGATGTGAAGTATGCTGACTCATTGGAAAAGACCCTGATGCTGGGAAAGATTGAAGGCAGCAGGAGAAAGGGACGACAGAGGATTAGATGATTGGATGGCATCACTGACTCAATGAACACGAGTTTGAGTAAACTCTGGGAGTTGGTGCTAGATGGGGAAGCCTGGCATGCTGCAGTCCATGGGGTCATAAAGAATCAGACATGACCGAGCAACTGAACTGATACTGATCAAAGTCTTTTTTGGGGTGAGGACATTGCCCAGGCGCTGAGGCTGGGGTGCAGATGCTTTGGCCAGGAGTAGTTGATATGATTGCTTCCTTGGTTTCTTGGCCAAGAGTAGCATTAAGACGGTGTCTCTTCTTACCTAGATTCTCAGGCCAGGCTTCTGAGCTGAGCAGGACTGAGTACTCTATCCAGCAGGAGGTAGGGCTGAGAATTAACTTCACAACCTGGACAGGGCTGCAGAATGGGCTCCAAGGCTGTTGTGACCCACTAACTGGGGACCCAAATCAGAAGAACTGTACACCGAGTTCCTTGGTCACGTGGGGGCACAGCTTTGCTCTGCAGAGAGTCAGAGAGATTCAGGCTCTCTGCTCACATGCTACTGTAAGCAGGGCTGTGGGATGGGCTATGCAGTTTCCCACATTCTTCAGTTAGTTCTCCTGGACAGTGGGGCTGAAGGTTGTGTTCAGCAGTGGTTAGGACTATACATTATTCTTCATGCCTGGACACGACCACAGAACAGGCCCAAGACTGGCAAGGCTCCTTGTTTGGGAAACAAATTAGGGAGAACTGCACACAAAGTTCTCTGGCCAGATGGGGCCATGCAAATGGGCAGAGCTCCTGTCTGGACACTACTCAAGCACTCCTGGGTCATGGAATCTTCTGAGTGTTCTAGCCATGCTTGAATAACCTCAGTAGTAGATGGGGTTATGAATCATAGGTGCAGGAGAAGAGGCTCCCAGGATGGCAAGGCTCATTTTTTGGGGTCCCAAATCACACAAAACTGCTGGAACTCAGTCTGCCAAGATCCAAGCCCTGACTGTTCCAAGGCGGGTCTCCCTTCTCTGTCACAGTGTGATTCTCAGTGGTCACACCCCACAGATTCCTGCATGGTTTCTAGGACATGAGACCAGAGAAGGTCTTCCTAAGGAGTGACCTGTAATGCCAGGGGAGCTGGAGGTCCACAGTGGGCTCTCTCTCTTTTCCATAAAGAAACCATAGCCCTAGAAGGGTGCTCTTGGTGTAGCTAGGAGAGGGGCAATGCAATCAAACGTATCTGGTCCTCTACCCATCTAATGTGGTTTTTCTCCATCTCTCTAGTTCAGCCTCATTCCTGTGCTTAGGATTTTTCATTGGTACGTGCCTATAAATAACTGGTAATTATTTTTGTGTTGGGGCTTCCCTGGTAGCTCAGCTGGGAAAGAATCCACCTGCAATGCAGGAGACCCTGTTTTGATTCCTGGGACAGGAAGTTCCTCTGGAGAAGGGATAGGCTACCCACTCCAGTATTCTGGCCTGGAGAATTCCAGGGATAGAGGAGCCTGGCAGGCTATAGTTCAGGGGGTCACAGAGTCAGACATGGCTGAGCGACTTTCACTTTTCTTTTTTCTGGTGAGGGGAACTGAAGTCAGGAGGGACCTATGTTGTCATCTTGATTATGTCACTGAGAACTAAATCTCTGAGTTAGAGCTTATTGTTTCCTTGTTGTTGTTCAGTCGCTCAGTCATGTCTGACTCTGCAACCCCATGGACTGCGGCACACCAGGCCTCCCTGTCCTTCACTGTCTCCTGGCATTTGCTCAGCCTCATGTCCATTGAACTAATGGTGCCTAACCTGCAGAATATTCGAATATTAGGACAATAATTGGGGCTAGTAGTGAGATGTACTAAGCTCCCTTTAGAACAGTTTGTACAAGGCTTCCCTAAGAAGACTGATTTTGTAACTATTGGGCACACATGCTTTGCTCTACCAAATTTTATCGGGAGTATAAATTAAGATATTGGAGATGATGTGTTGAAATATATGTAAAAAAATTGAGATGTTATTATAAACAGGGTAATTTTTTAATATATCCAATAACTGTTTTTTAATACAAATTTATTTATTTTAATTGGAGGCTAATTACTTTACAATATTGTAGTGGTTTTGCCATACATCAACTTGAATCTGCCACAGGTGTACACGTGTTCCCCATCCTGAACCCCCCTCCCACTTCCCTCCCCATACCATCCCTCTGGGTCATCCATCCCAGTGCACCAGCCCTGAGCATCCTGCATCATGCATCGAAGCTGGACTGGTGATTTGTTTCACATATGATATTATACATGTTTCAATGCCATTCTCCCAAATCATCCCACCCTCTCCCACAGAGTCCAAAAGACTGTTCTATACACCTGTATCTCTTTTGCTGTCTCTCATGCAGGGTTATCGTTACCATCTTTCTAAATTCCATATATATGCGTTAGTATACTGTATTGATGTTTTTTCTTTCTGGCTTACTTCACTCTGTATAATAGGCTCCAGTTTCATCCACCTCATTAGAACTGTTTCAAAAGTATTCATTTTAATGGCTGAGTAATACTCCATTGTGTATATGTACCACTGCTTCCTTATCCATTAGTCTGCTGATGGACGTCTAGGTTGCTTCCATGTCCTGGATATTATAAACAGTGTTGCAATGAATGTTGGGGTTCACGTGTCTCTTTCAATTCTGGTTTCCTCAGTGTGTATGCCCAGCAGTGGGATTCCTGGGTCATATGGCAGTTTTATTTCCAGTTTTTCAATGAATCTCCACAGTGTTCTCCATAGTGGCTGTACTAGTTTGCATTCCCACCAAAGGTGTAAGAGGGTTTCCTTTTCTCCACACCCTGTTCAGCATTTATGGCTTGTAGACTTTTGGATAACAGCCATTCTGACTGGCGTGAAATGCTACTTCATTGTGGTTTTGATTTGCATTTCTCTGATAATGAGTGATGTTGACACATCTTTTCATGTGTTTGTTAGCCATGTGTATGCCTTCTGTGGAAATGTCTGTTTAGTTCTTTGGCCCATTTTTTGATTGGGTTGTTTATTTTTCTGGAATTGAGCTGCAGGAGATGCTTGTATATTTTTGAAATTAATTCTTTGTGAGTTGCTTCATTTGCTATTATTTTCTCCCATTCTGAAGGCTGTCTTTTCACCTTGCTTATAGTTTCCTTTGGTGTGCAGGAGTTTTTAATTTTAACTAGGTCCCATTTGTTTATTTTTGCTTTTATTTCCAGTATTATGGGAGGTTTGTCATAGAGGATCCTGCTGTGGTTCATGTCCTAGAGTGTTTTGCCTATGTTCTCCTCTAAGAATTTTATAGTTTTTGGTCTTACGTTTAGATCTTTAATTCACTTTGAGTTTATTTTTGTGTATGGTGTTAGAAAGTGTTGTAGTTTCATTCTTTTGCAGGTGGTTGACCAGTTTTCCCAGCATCACTTGTTAAAGGGATTGTCTTTTCTCCATTGTATATTCTTGCCTTTTTTGTCAAAGATAAGGTGTCCATCGGTTCAGTTCAGTCACTCAGTCATGTCCAACTCATTGCAACCCAATGAATTGCAGCATGCCAGGCCTCCCTGTCCATCACCAACTCTTGAAGTTCACTCAGACTCACATCCATCGAGTCGGTGATGCCATCCAGCCATCTCATCCTCTGGCGTCCCCTTCTCCTCCTGCCCCCAATCCCTCCCAGCATAAGGGGCTTTTCCAATGAGCCAGCTCTTCGCATGAGGTGGCCAAAGTATGGGGGTTTCAGCTTTAGCATCATTCCTTCCAAAGAACACCCAGGACTGATCTCCTTTAGGATGGACTGGTTAGATCTACTTGCAGTCCAAGGGACTCTCAAGAGTCTTCTCCAACACCACAGTTCAAAAGCATCAATTTTTCAGCGCTCAGCTTTCTTCACAGTCCAAATTTCAAATCCATACATGACCACTGGAAAAACCATAGCCTTGACTAGATGGACCTTTGTTGGCAAAGTAATGTCTCTGCTTTTGAATATGCTATCTAGGTTGATCATAACTTACCTTCCAAGGAGTAAGCGTCTTTTAATTTCATGGCTGCAGTCACCATCTGGGTGATTTTGGAGCCCCCCAAAATAAAGTCTGACACTGTTTCCACTGTTTCCCCATCTATTTGCCATGAAGTGATGGGACCAGATGCCATGATCTTCGTTTTCTGAATGTTGAGCTTTAAGCCAACTTTTTCACTCTCCACTTTCACTTTCATCAAGAGGCTTTTTAGTTCCTCTTCACTTTCTGCCATAGGGTGGTGTCATCTGCGTATCTGAGGTTATTGAAATTTCTCCTGGGAATCTTGATTCCAGTTTGTGCTTCTTCCAGCCCAGCGTTTCTCATGATGTACTATGCATAGAAGTTAAATAAGCAGGGTGACCATTTACAGCCTTGATGTACTCCTTTTCCTATTTGGAACCAGTCTGTTGTTCCATGTCCAGTTCTACCTGTTGCTTCCTGACCTGCATACAGGTTTCTCAAGAGGCAGGTCAGGTGGTCTGATATTCACATCTCTTTAAGAATCTTCCACAGTTTATTGTGATCCACACAGTCAAAGGATTTGGCACAGTCAATAAGGCAGAAATAGATGTTTTTCTGGAATTCTCTTCCGTTTTCCATGATCCAGCGGATGTTGGCAATTTGATCTCTGGTTCCTCTGCCTTTTCTAACACCAGCTTGAACGTCTGGAAGTTCACAGTTCACATCTTGCTGAAGCCTGGCTTGGAGAATTTTGAGCATTACTTTACTAGCGTGTGAAATGAGTGCAATTGTGCAGTAGTTTGAGCATTTTTTGGCATTGCCTTTCTTTGGGATTGAAATGAAAACTGACCTTTTCCAGTCCTGTGGCCACTGCTGAGTTTTCCAGATTTGCTGTCATATTGAGTGCAGCACTTTCACAGCATCATCTTCCAGGATTTGAAATAGCTCAACTGGAGTTCCATCACCTCCACTAGCTTTGTTCATAGTAATGCTTTTTAAGCCCCTCTTGACTTCACATTCCAGGATGTCTGGCCCTAGGTGAGTGATCACACCATCGTGATTATCTTGGTTGTGAAGCTCTTTTTGTACAGTTCTTCTGTGTATTCTTGCCACCTCTTCTTAGTATTTTGTGCTTCGGTTATGTCCATACCATTCCTGTCCTATATCGAGCCCATCTTTGCATGAAATGTTCCCTTGGTATGTCTAATTTTCTTGAAGAGATCTCTAGTCTTTCCCGTTCTGTTGTTTTCCTCTATTTCTTTGCATTGATTGCTGAAGAAGGCTTTCTTATCTCTTCTTGCTATTCTTTGGAAATCAGCATTCAGATGCTTATATCTTTCCTTTTCTCCTTTGCTTTTCGCTTCTCTTCTTTTCACAGCTATTTTTAAGGCCTCCCCAGACAGCCATTTTGCTTTTTTGCTTTTCTTTTTCATGAGGATGGTCTTGATCCCTGTCTCCTGTACAATGTCACAAACCTCCGTCCATAGTTCATCAGGCACTCTATCTATCAGATCTAGTCTCTTAAATCTATTTCTCACTTCCACTGTATAGTCATAAGGAATTTAATTTAGTTCATACCTTAATTGTCTAGTGGCTTTCCCTAGTTTGTTCAATTAAAATCTGAATTTTGCAATAAGGAGTTCATGATCTGAGCTACAGTCAACTCCCAGTCTTATTTTTGCTGACTGTATAGAGCTTCTCCATCTTTGGCTACAAAGAATATAATCAATCTGATTTCAGGTGTTGACCATCTGGTGATGTCCATGTGTAGAGTCTTCTCTTTGTTGTTGGAAGAGGGTGTTTGCTATGACCAGTGCATTCTCTTGGCAAAACTCTATTAGCCTTTGCCCTGCTTCATTCTGTATTCCAAGGCCAATTTTGCCTGTTACCCCAGGTGTTCCTTGACTTCCTACTTTTGCATTCCAGTCCCCTATAATGAAAAGGACATCTTTTTGTGTGTTAGTTCTAAATCATCTTGTAGGTCTTCATAGAAATATTCAAATTCAGCTTTTTCAGTGTTACTGGTTGGGGCATAGACTTGGATTACTGTGATATTGAATGGTTTGCTTAGATGCCCATAGGTGCTTGGATATATCTCTGGGCTTTCTATTTTGTTCAATTGATCTACATTTCTGTCTTTGTATCAGTACCATACTGTCTTAATGACTATGGCTTTGTAATAGAGCCAGAAGTCAGGCAAGTTGATTTCTCCAGTTCCATTCTTCTTTCTCAAGTGCTTTGACACTTCGCAGTTTTTTTTTAATTTCCATACAAATTGTGAAATTATTTGTTCTAGCTCTGTGAAAAATACTGTTGGTAGCCTGATTAGGATTGCATTGAATCTATAGATTGCTTTGGGTAGTATACTCATTTTCAGTATATTGATTCTTCCAATCCATGAACACGGTATATTTCTCCATCCATTAGGGTTGTATTTGATTTCTTTCACCAGTGTTTTATAGTTTTCTATATATAGGTCTTTTGTTTCTTTAGGTAGATATATTCCTAAGTATTTTATTCTTTTCATTGCAATGGTGAATGGAATTTTTTCCTTAATTTCTCTATTTTCTCATTATTAGTGTGTAGGAATGCAAGGGTTTTCTGTGTGTTGATTTTATGTCCTTCAGCTTTACTATATTCATTGATTAGCTCTAGTAATTTTCTGGTGGAGTCTTTAGGGTTTTCTATGTAGAGGATCATGTCATCTGCAAACAGTGAGAGTTTTACTTCTTCTTTTCCAATTTGGATTCCTTTTATTTCTTTTCCTGCTCTGATTTCTGTGGCCAAAACTTCCAAAACTATATTGAATAGTAGTGGTGAAAGTGGGCACCCTTGTCTTGTTCCTGACTTTATGGGAAATGCTTTCAATTTTTTACCGTTGATGATAATGTATTCTGTGGGTTTGTCACATATAGCTTTTATTATGTTGAGGCATGTTCCTTCTACTCCTGCTTTCTGGAGGGTTTTTATCATAAATGGATGTAGAATTTTGTCAAAGGCTTTCTCTGTATCTATTGAGATAATCATAAGGATTTTATTATTCAATTTGTTAATGTGGTGTAATACATTGATTGATTGGCAGATATTGAAGAATCTTTGCATCCCTGGGATAAAGACCACTTGGTCATGATGTATGATCTTTTTAATGAGTTGTTGGATTCTGATTGCTAGAATTTTGTTAAGGATTTTTGCATCTATGTTCATCAGTGATATTGTCCTGTAATTTTCTTTTTCTGTGGCATCTTTGTCAGGTTTGGTATTAGGGTGACGGTGGCCTCATAGGATGAGTTTGGAACTTTACCTTCCTCTGCAGTTTTCTGGAAGAGTTTGAGGATAGGTGTTAGCTTTTCTCTAAATTTTTGGTAGAATTCTGCTGTGAAGCCATCTGGACCTGGGCTTTTGTTTGCTGGAATATTTCTGATTACAGTTTCAATTTCCATGCTTGTGATGTGTCTGTTAAGATTTTCTATTTCTTCCTGGTTCAGTTTTGGAAAGTTGTACTTTTCTAAGAATTTGCCCATTTCTTCCAAGTTGTCCATTTTATCGGCATATAATTGCTGATAGTAGTCTCTTATGATCCTTTGTATTTCTGTGTTGTCTGTTGTGATCTCTCCATTTTCATTTCTAATTTTATTGATTTGATTTTTCTCCTTTTGTTTCTTGGTGAGTCTGGCTAATGGTTTGTCAATTTTATTTATCCTCTCAAAGAACCAGCTTTTGGCTTTGTTGACTTTTGCTATGGTCTCTTTTGCATTTATTTCTGCCCTAATTTTTAAGATTTCTTTCCTTCTACTAACCTTGGGGTTCTTAATTTCTTCCTTTTCTAGTTGCTTTAGGTGTAGAGTTAGGTTATTTATTGGACTTTTTTCTTGTTTCTTGAGGTATGCCTGTATTGCTATGAACTTTCCCCTTAGCACTGCTTTTACAGTGTCCCACAGGTTTTGTGTTGTTGTGTTTTCATTTTCACTCATTTCTATGCATATTTTGATTTCTTTTTTGATTTCTTCTGTGATTTGTTAGTTATTCAGCAGCATGTTGTTCAGCCTCCATATGTTGGAATTTTTAATAGTTTTTCTGCTGTAATTGAGATCTAATCTTACTGCATTGTGGTCAGAAAAGATGCTTGGAATGATTTCAATTTTTTTGAATTTACCTAGGCTAGATTTATGACCCAGGGTGTGATCTATCCAGGGGAAGGTACCATGTGTGCTTGAGAAAAAGGTGAAATTCATTGTTTTGGGGTGAAATGTCTTATAGACATCAATTAGGTCTAACTGGTCTATTGTATCATTTAAAGTTTGTGTTTCCTTGTTAATCTTCTGTTCAGCTGATCTATCCATACGTGTGAGTCAGGTATTAAAGTCCCCCATTATTATTGTGTTATTGTGAATTTCTCTTTTCATACTTGTTAGCATTTGTCTTACATATTGTGGTATTCCTATGTTGGGTGCATATATATTTATGATTGTTATATCTTCTTGCGTTGATCCTTTGATATTATGTAGTGTCCATCTTTGTCTCTTTTCACAGCCTTTATTTTAAAGTCTATTTTATCTGATATGAGTATTGCTACTCCTGCTTTCTTTTGGTCTCTATTTGTGTGGAAAATCTTTTTCCAGCCCTTCACTTTCAGTCTGTGTATGTTCCTTGTTTTGAGGTAGGTCTCTTGTAGACAACATATATAGGGGTCTTGTTTTTGTATTCATTCAGCAAGTCTTTGTATTTTGGTTGGGGCATTCAACCCATTTATGTTTAAGGTAATTACTGATAAGTATAATCCTGTTGCCATTTACTTTATTGTTTTGGTTTTGAGTTTATACACCCTTTTTGTGTTTCCTGTCTAGAGAAGATCCTTTACCATTTGTTGGAGGGCTGGTTTGGTGATGCTGAATTCTCTCAGCTTTTGCTTCTCTGTAAAGCTTTTGACTTCTCCTTGACTTCCCTGGTGGCTCAGACAGTTAAGCATCTGTCTACAATGTGCGAGACCCGGCTTCGACCCCTGGGTTGGGAAGATCCCCTGGAGAAGGAAATGGCAATCTACTCCATTACTATTGCCTGGAAAATCCCATGGACTGAGAAGCCTGGTAGGCTACAGTGCATGGGGTCGCAAAGAGTCGGACACGACTGAGTGACTTCACTTTCACTTTCATATTTGAATGAGATCCTTGCTGGGTACAATAATCTGGGCTGTAGGTTATTTTCTTTCATCACTTTAAGTATCTTCTGCCATTCCCTCCTGGCCTGAAGAGTTTCTATTGAAAGATCAGCTGTTATCCTTATGGTAATCCTCTTGTGTGTTATTTGTGGTTTTTCCCTTGCTGCTTTTAATATTTATTCTTTGTGTTTGATCTTTGTTAATTTGATTAATATGTGTCTTGGGGTGTTTTGCCTTGAGTTTATCCTGTTTGGACTCTGTGGGTTTCTTGGACTTGGGTGATTATTTCCTTCCCCATTTTAGGGAAGTTTTCAACTATTATCTCAAGTATTTTCTCATGGTCTTTCTTTTTGTTTTCTTCTTCTGGTACTCCTATGATTAGAATGTTGGGGCATTTAACATTGTCCCAGAGGTCTCTGAGATTTTCCTCATTTTTTTAAATTGGTTTTTCTTTTTTCCTCTCTGATTCATTTATTTCTACCATGATATCTTCTACCTCACGAATCCTATCTTCTGTATCTACTGTCCTACTATTTGTTCTACTATTTGTTCCCTCTAGGGTGTTTTTGATCTCATTTATTGCATTTTTCATTATATGTTTTTTATTTCTAGGTCCTTGTTAAACCTTTCTTGCATCTTCTCAATCCTTGTCTCCAGGCTATATATCTGTGCTTCCATTTTTTTTTTCAAGATTTTGGATCATTTTCACTATCATTATTTGGAATTCTTTATCAGGTAGATTCCTTTTCTCTTTTGTTTGGTTTGGTGGGCATTTATCATGTTCCTTTGCCTGCTGGGTAGTCCTCTGTCTCTTCATCTTGTTTAAATTGCTTTGCTTGGGGTGGCCTTTCTGTATTCTGGCAGTTTGTGGAGTTCTCTTTATTGTGGCGTTTCCTCACTGTGGGTGGGGAGGTATGGGTGGCTTGTCAAGGTTTCCTGGTTAGGGAAGGTTGTGTTGGTGTTCTGGTTGGTGGAGCTGGATTTCTTCTCTCTGGAGTGCAATGAAGTGTCCAGTAATGAGTTATGAGATGTCAGTGGGTTTTGAGTGACTTTGAGCAGCTTGTATATTGAAGCTCAGGGCTGTCTCCCTGTGTTGCTGGAGAATTTGCGTGGTATGTGTTGCTCTGGGAGGTGCTTGGTTTCAGTGTAGGTATGGAAGCGTTTGATGAGCTCCTGTCAATTAATGTTCCCTGGAGTCAGGAGTTCTCTGGTGTTCTCAGGATTTGGACTTAAGCCTCCTGCTTCTGGTTTTCAGTCTTATTTTTGCAGTAGCCTGAAGACTTCTCCATCTATACAGCACCATTGAAAAAACATCTGTGTTGCCTCTACGTGGCCCACTAGCCCCTCCGCATTTGGGTTCCAGGAAATCAGACGACCGTCGGGTCTCCATCTGGGGCACCCTTGGCATGCCTCCCCCAATCCTGGGGGCTTAACCAGCTCCATAAACAGGGTAATTTTTTATGGGCAAAGAAGAAATTTTTGAAAACCCATCTTGGTGACCATGATGGGAAGAAGGTTTAGTTCAAATTCATCCTTAAATGATGCTGCTTATCTTTTTATTATTATAAAGCAACAGTCACATATATTAAATGATCAGAGGTCTTTACAATCCCTGTTGTTTTAACCAAAGGTTTCTTCATTATACGCAAGCACAGAATTTCAATTGCTTTGGCAGAGATAGACTTTGCTTTATTTCAAAGTTTCAGTCAATTTAAAAAATATGCCTTTTAATTTTTGTGAGACCTCATAAAATAATTTGGCTTCCCTTGGGGCTCAGCTGGTAAAGAATCTGCCTGAAATTCTGCAACTGCAGAGACACCAGTTCAATTCCTGGTTGGGAACATCTGCTGGAGAAATGATAGGCTACTCAATCCACTCTTCTTGGGCTTCCCTGGAGGCTCAGCTGGTAAAGAGTCTGCTTGTAATGCAGGAGACCTGGGTTCGATCCATGGGTTGGGAAGACCCCCTGGAGAAGGGAAAGGCTACTCACTCCAGTATTCTGGCCTGGAGAACACCATGGACTCTGTAGTCCATGGAACATTGAGAAGGCACTTCTTGACAATTCAAGATGAAAAGCTGGGGTCTCTCCCTAGGA
Source organism: Bos indicus (assembly GCF_029378745.1). Lineage (NCBI taxonomy): Eukaryota > Metazoa > Chordata > Mammalia > Artiodactyla > Bovidae > Bos > Bos indicus. Next base: position 83,035,315 of record NC_091774.1, on the reverse strand, counting down.
TGGTGGAGCATTTCCACTTTTCCAGTGCTCAATGGGGGAAAATATGGTATATATGAGACTTGTAATGCTATCATTTCATGAGTAGGCAATGTATTCTCTTGTCTCTTTTCTGATTTTAGGAGCATCAAGCCAATGATTGGAGGAGGAAATATCACAGAGATCACTCATTTTATCCTGTTGGGATTCTCAGATTTTCCCAGAATCATAGTAGTGCTCTTTGTCGTGTTCCTGGCGATATACATTTTGACCCTGACTTGGAACCTGTCGCTCCTCATCTTAATAAGAATGGACTCCCACCTCCACACCCCCATGTACTTCTTTCTCAGTAACCTGTCCTTCATGGACATCTGCTATGTAACCTCCACAGCCCCCAAGATGCTGTACGACTTCTTCCAGGAGCGGCAAACTATCACCTTTGTGGCTTGTGCTGTTCAGTACTTTGTATTCTCCACCATGGGGCTGAGTGAGTCTTGCCTCATGACCGCCATGGCTTATGACCGATATGCCGCCATTTGTAACCCACTCCTCTATTCATCAGTCATGTCGCCTGCTCTCTGCGGTCGGATGGTGCTGGGATCCTACTTGGCTGGACTCTCTGCTACTGTATTCCAATTGTGTGCCATGCTCCAGCTCCACTTCTGTGGGCCTAATGTCATCAACCACTTCTTCTGTGACCTGCCCCAGCTGTTAGTTTTATCCTGCACTGACACTTTCTTTTTACATCTCTTAACTATTATATTAACAATGATCTTTGGGGTAATAAATGTTTCCGTTATCATGATATCCTATATCTACATTGTCATCTCCATCATGAAGATCACGACAGGAAGTGGCAGATCCAAGGCTTTCAACACCTGTGCTTCCCACCTGACAGCAGTCACTCTCTTCTATACCTCAGGTATGTTTGTCTATTTGAGTTCCAGCTCTGGTGGTTCCTCCACCTTTGACAGATTTGCGTCGGTCTTCTACACTGTGATGATTCCCATGTTGAATCCTTTGATTTACAGTCTGAGAAACAAAGAAATCAAAGATGCCTTGAAGAGGTTGCAAAAGAAGAGAGGCTGTTGCTAAAGTCATAGGTTGAGATTTCTGACAGATTTGTTTTTTTTTTAATCATCTTAACTCTCAATAATCAGAGAAGGCAATGGCACCCCACTCCAGTACTCCTGCCTGGAAAATTCCATGGACAGAGGAGCCTGGTGTGCTGCAGCCCATGGGGTCCCTAAGAGTTGGACATGACTGAGCGACTTCACTTTCACTTTTCACTTTCATGCATTGGAGAAGGAAATGGCAACCCACTCCAGTGTTCTTGCCTGGAGAATCCCAGGGATGGTGGAGCCTGGTGGGCTGCCGTCTATGGGGTTACACAGAGTCAGACACGCCTGAAGTGACTTAGCAGCAGCAGCAACACTCAATAATATTCCTATGAATGGACTATAAAATTCCTGGTGCCTTTGGCAAAGAGAGCTTAGTTTGATATGCAATATGCCAATATGGACCAACAGCTGACTTGTTGCCACATGAATATGATATCTTCACGTCTTGGAGGTTCATAGTTTTCATCCTACATGAGGAGTGGCCTCAACATTTATTAATATATCTGTAAGTATTTGTGAAACATTAAGGTTTAGAACCTTGCTACTTCTTTTTTGCTTCTGAGAGGGAGCTCTATTCCATCTCAGGCTTCTGACCCTGAAGGAGAGACCTGACAGAGGCCCCAGGAGCGTGTACACCTTGCCCCTCAAATATTTGGATGTAGCGTAATCCAGACATGGTGCTCACTGATGTCCATTCTGGCCATCTGACAAGAATGAAACGGAACACAGAGGAGAAATGTGTCTTTGGACAGAAACAGGTATACAATTGGCTTGGTTGTGCCTCCTGGGAAGACCAGTCTGAGATAGCTTATGCTTGTTCAAAGCCTCTTTTGGGGCTTAATATCTAATAAAATTTTGATTACATCCTAGTTTCCACCAGCTGTAACCTAAGGAAGGAGGAGGTGATTTGAATCATAAAGAGAAATGGAATGACGCACGTGGTCCCTTCAGTGTCATTTACTCATGACTCTGATGATGTAATTTCTTGCAACTGGTACCCAGTGGGGATTTCTGATGGGAGATGATATTCAAAATCCATGTCACAGCCAATAGTAATTTCTGCCACTGTGGGACTCAAATTTTCTTTCTCTTCTGCCCTCCTTAGCCTGGAAAATTACTCTGTTCGACATAGCCAATGGGACCGGATCACCCAATTATTTCTGACCTCAAAAGGATCTATTAAAATTTGATGTGAGGAGACTTATGTGGGAAATTATTGTGATAATAGCACTACTGAATATTCAGTATTGCAGGGAGTAAAAACAAATATGGAAAATTGGCATACGTCTCTTCCTCCCGTGTGCGTATGGTGTTTTATCTCCTAGAGATCTATGGCTGCAGGGGTGGTATGTTGGCTGGAGTAGAGTTGATAGTGCTGCTTAATGCTGTTTATTCCCAGGAATCCTCAAGGGCCAGGAGACGAAACAGTGGGATGGGCAGGGTTCCCAATTGTCATCAGTTTCATTGTTGAAGAAAGATAAAAAGCTTTTGGTCATTGTGGTCTGGTTCAAAAGAGGAACAACAGGTATAGCAGCATTCACTATTGATTTGAAACTTGAACAAACTGATATAAACCAGATGTCATTTACATTTACATATTACCCTTGGAGATTCACTGGGCTCTTAATGAATGTTTGGGAGGTCTCATTTTCAACAAGCTGCATGAACTATTCTGTTTAATGAAGGACTGTAAATACAGGTGTATTTTAAGTCTTTGCCAAATCTCCCATGAGTTTACACATGCGTAAGATTTAGAAAGGGAGGATTGTTGAAACTCTGGTAGGTGGGGCTTATCCTATGATAAGCAGCCTGTAATATGAATAAAGGATGTTTTGCCTCCCTTGCAGGTATTTGTGGTTGCTGTTTAGTTGCTAAGACGTGTCTGACTCTTTGAGACCCCATGCACTGCAGCACGCCAGGCTTCCCTGTCCTTCACTATCTCCCAGAGTTTACTCAAACTCATGCTCATTGAGTTGGTGATGCCATTCAACCATCTCATCCTTTGTTGCTCCCTTCTCCTACTGCCCTCAATCTTTCCCAGCATCAGATATATATATGTGTGTATATATATATATATATATATATATATATATATATATATATATATGTTTTTCTGAAGCATTGATGTATGAGTCTGTTCTTAAGGGGCCATGATGACTTCCTTAGGAAACAGAACTCTGTTAGATGTTAGTGCATGGAAATGCAACTAATTTCTGTACATCAGTTTTATATCCTGTATGCTTACTGAATTTGTTGATTACTTATGCCAGTTTTTTTGGGGGAGTCTTCAAGATTTTTCTCTGGGTGGGATTTTATCATCTGCAGTTAATGACAATTTTACTTTCTCTTTCATCCTTCAGATTAGACTCTTGTAATTTTATGTAGTTACCATTTATCCTGTGTTATACGTTTGTATATGTTTTCATGTTACTATTACATTGGCCAAAATGTTCAGTCGCGTTTTACTGTAATATCTGGAGTTTTCTCCAACCTCATATAACTATACCAGCTTCACACACTTGCTTCCCCTCGCAACTGATACCTTAAGCTTGTATGTCTTTTTGGTTCTTGCAGCTTACCAGGTTGGCTACTGACAACCTTTTTTTCGTTTTGCAGAGTGTGGAAATATAGCTCAAATTGTGCTTTTTCCCTTGCCCCTAGAGCATGGTCCAATTTTCTGAGTGTATTTATTGTTTACCAAAGTTCATTATCCTGTCACACCTGAGAATGAGCACAATGAGCTGATGCAGTTGGGGAACACGTGTGTTAGAACTTGGGGCATTGAGATCACTTCAGACCAGATGTGAGCATCCTTAGATGAAGTTCTCACAGAGTCATTGTTGGGCTTCCTTCAGGAGTCATGAAAAGAGCAGAAAACAAATCCTTTTAATGATTTTCTTATCTTCCTCTTTCCCTATCTCTTCCCTCCCCCAGTCACGAAGATCCTGCTTTAGGACTTTGGGTGCTGTGACAGAGAAACACATTCCTCTATAGAATTCTACAGACATATAATCACCCTATCCCTCTGCTTCCTGGGAGACACTGTTGCCAGCTAGTTCAGCTCTGTGCTCTGTTGCCTTGTTGGATGGGTGGCAAGGTCCTGCTTCTTCCAGTGGATACAAAGTCTTTTTTTTTTTTTTCCTGCTCCAATGGAGTCAGGGTTCCCCAGTGGCTCAGTGGTAAAGAATCTGCTTTCAATTCAGAAGCTGCAGGAGACCCAGACTCGATCTCTGGGTTGGGAAGATCCCCTGGAGAAGGGCATGGCAACCCACTCTAGTACTCTTGCTTGAAGAATCCCAAGGACAGGGGAGTCCGGCGGGCTACAGTCCATGGGGTGGCAAAGAGTCAGACAGGACTGAAGTGACTTAGCACATTAGCAGAGCACACACTAGCATACCAATGGAATACTAAAATCTCTCCTTGGGAATGTTGGACTTCTGCAAAGTCTCTCTCATCCATGGATGTCAGACCAACCCAATCATTCTTGCAGTTTTCCCCAATCACAGCCAAGAGGGGTCGGGCCAGTCGGCTGGCTGTTGGTTCTGCAGCCATGCCAAGATCTGTATGCCTATTATCTGATGCACAGGTGGGAAGGACTCCGCTCAGGTCTGTTGGCATATAGTGCTGAATCCCACAACTCCCCAAAGGTGCTTTTATTCGCGGATGGTGGTGGTGGTCTAGTCACTAAGTAACTTCTGACTCTTGCGAGTCCACAGATGTAGCCCATCCACCAGGTTCCCCTGTCCATGGGATTTCCCAGGCAAGGATACTGGAGCAGGTAGCTGTAGGGAGAGGTTGAATCACACGAAGACACCGGGATTCTTGGCCCCTGGAGGAGAAGAATTCAATCCGGGGCCAGAGACAAGGCTTGATCGCTCAGAGCTTTTGTGTAATCAAGTTTTATTAAAGTATAAAGGAGATAGAGAAAGCTTCTGACATAGGCATCAGAAGGGGGCAGGAAGAGTACCTGCTTGCTAGTGTTAACAATGAAGTTATATAATCCAAAGAATGTCTGGATGTTGTAAAGACCTCATCAGATCTACTCCCATAATTTACATTTTAAGATAACACTGTCCTCAGGCAGGGTACATCCTTGTAAAGACCAAGTCTACTCCCATAATTTACATTTTTTAAAATTTTATTTAATTTTTAAACTTTACATAATTGTATTAGTTTTGCCAAATATCAAAATGAATCCACCACAAGGTATACATGTGTTCCCCATCCTGAACCCTCCTCCCTCCTTCCTTCCCATACCATCCCTCTGGGTCGTCCCAGTGCACTAGCCCCAAGCGTCCAGTATCGTGCATCGAACCTGGACTGGCATCTCTTTTCATACATGATATTTTACATGTTTCAATGCCATTCTCCTAAATCTTCCCACCCTCTCCCTCTCCCACAGAGTCCATAAGACTGTTCTATACATCACTGTCTCTTTTGCTGTCTCGTTCACAGGGTTATTGTTACCATCTTTCTAAATTCCATATATATGCGTTAGTATACTGTATTGGTGTTTTTCTTTCTGGCTTACTTCACTCTGTATAATAGGCTCCAGTTTCATCCACCTCATTAGAACTGATTCAAATGTATTCTTTTTAATGGCTGAGTAATACTCCATTGTGTATATGTACCACAGCTTTCTTATCCATTCATCTGCTGATGGGCATCTAGGTTGCTTCCATGTCCTGGCTATTATAAACAGTGCTGCGATGAACATTGGGGTACACGTGTCTCTTTCCCTTCTGGTTTCCTCAGTGTGTATGCCCAGCAGTGGGATTGCTGGATCATAAGGCAGTTCTATTTCCAGTTTTTTAAGGAATCTCCACAGTGTTCTCCATAGTGGCTGTACTAGTTTGCATTTCCACCAACAGTGTAAGAGGGTTCCCTTTTCTCCACACCCTCTCCAGCATTTACATAATTTACATTTTAAGATAACACTGTCCTCAGGCAGGATACATTATTGTTATATAATCCTAAGGAATGTGGATAAAGAAAAAAAGTTTGTCCTTTCTTCCTCCTTGAGAATTCCAGACCCCTCTCTCCTTGGGGACCCCTAGACTCCTTATCAACCTGCCTAGGAAATGACTCAGTGGTCGGGCTCTCTCGCCCCACGTTATGTAACAGCTGAGCTCCTTTACAGCACTGCGCATGTGCTCAGGAGGTACTGGCTTGATCAGGAGCTGCTTTGTGCTGTAGACATATGCGGGCTCCACCCAAACACACCTGCCGCATTACTTTCGTGTTCCCGCCGTGTCCATTTGGTCAGCTAGAGAGGAGAGAACACAGCATGTCTACTGCTATGGCTGCTGATCAAACAGACGAGAATAACCATATCTGCAGTTCCTAGGGCACCTCGAGTCTCTTTCCAGCCTCTTAGCTCTCGCCTTGCCTGCCCTGGGTTCAGTGAACAGTGTGGACAGCGAGGACAGCAAGACAACTGGCATCAGCAGCAGGATCAGCGATAGAGTCGCCATTCCCTTCTCTAGGGGATCTTCCTGACCCAGGATCGAACCCGCGTTTCCTGTGTCTCCTGCATTGCAGGCGGATTCTTTACTGCTGAGCCACCAGGGGAGAGAGATGCTGATTTTCCGTTGTTGAAAGGGGTAATAAAAAGAAAGAATGTCATGACACAATTATGCTGACTCACTGTTGTTTTGTAAGTTTTAAAGCTTCAAATATGCTATATTAAAAAAAAAAAAAAAAGCTGTTGAGACGTTTTCGACAAGATAGCAGATTTTACCCTGGCATCTTTTTGTTTACATTATTTATTTTTTAATTGAATGATAATTCCTTTACAGAATTTTGCTGTTTTCTGTCAAACCTCAACATGAATCAGCCATAGGTGTACATATATCCCTTCCCTCTTGAACCTCCCTCCCATCTCCCGCCCCATCCCACCCCTCTAGGTTGATACAGAGCCACTGTTTGAGTTCCCTAGAGGCATACAGCAAATTTCCACTGGCTATCTATTTTACATACGGTAATGTAAGTTTCCATGTTACATTACCCTGGCATTTTGCTCATTACCAATTACATTGCACTGAAATGACCTGCAAAACTTGCAAATAGTGAATTATCCTTATTACCACTGAAGTGAGAGATAACGAGAGTCCATATGTCAGGAAAAATGAGTAATTTCTGATCTCACTCTACTGATTATATGAGACTTTTTAAAGCATTTTACGTGGCAGAAAGTGACGCTTTGTAAATTCTTTACTGACCTCTTCTATTTAGAGAGGGCATACCACTAAGTAGACGTGAGCTGAGGAATAATCAGAACTTCAATAATTAAAAAAAAAAAACACAACAAAACATTAATGCTACTCAAACAGAAAAAAAATTTAAAAAGATGTAGTGTGTGTCTGTGTGTGTGTGTGTGTGTGTGTGAGTTCAATTCACTTCTTAGGAAGGGACATTTTAAAAAACTATCAGTTGAATAAACAAGAAAGGTAGGGTCTCACTGGGTTAGCAGTGAGCACTGCTGTATAGCAAGGGCTGGAAGGAGTATTTATGGAACCCATGGAATTCACTGGGGCATCTCCTGACGTTTCTGGGCCTAGAGATGGGTTAACAGGCAATTGTGACAACCGAAAGCTACACAGAGCAAGGTAACTCAGGGCTCAGTTTCTTCAGGAATGTAGGGATGGTCTAACCCTCTAGATAAGCAACTTAGACCATCTGAAATAATGGCTAAGAGTGCGGGAAATCTGAAACTGGTTGAGGAGGGATAAGATTAATTATATGGAACGTCAGATCTAGCTGTTGGGGCAAGGAAGGTTACTTGCTTCTTAGCTCTATTGACTGTACCTCCCCTCCTGGGTAGAAGGAATGGCATCTCGTTCCTGCCAAAGTGGAGCCTCCATATTGTAACAGTGGAACTGGACACAGTCAGAGGCTGGGCTGGATGACTCACAAGCTGGAATCAAGATTGCTTGAAGTATCAACAACCTCATGTATGCAGATGATACAACTCCAATGGCAGAAAGCAAAGAGGAACTCAAGAGCCTCTTGAGGGTGAAAGAGGGAGTGAAAAAGCTGGCCTAAAACTCAACATTAAAAAAAAAAACTAAGATTATGGCCTCCTGTCCCATGACTTCATGGCAAATAGATGAGGAAACAGTGGAAACAGTGACAGATTTTATTTTCTTGGGCTCCAAAATCATTGCGGACTGTGACTGCAGCCACAAAATTAAAAGGTGCTTGCTCCTTGGAAGAAAGGTTATGACAAACCTAGACAGTGTATTATCACTTTGCTGACAAAGGTCCATAGAGTCAAAGCTATGATTTTTCTAGTAGTCATGTACGAACTTGAGAAATGGATCATAAAGAAGGCTGAACACCAAAGAGTTTGAACTGTGGTGTTGGAGAAGACTCTTGAGAGTCCCTTGGACAGCAAGGAGATCACACCAGTCACTCCTAAAGGAAATCAACACTGAGTATTCACTGGAAGGACTGATGCTGAAGCTCCAATACTTTGGCCACCTGAAGCGAAGAGCAGACTCTTTTCAGACCCTGATGCTGGGAAAGACTGAGGGCAAGAAGAGAATGGAGTCGCAGAGGATGAGATGGTTAGATAACATCACTGACTTAATGGACATGAGTTTGAGCAAATTCTGGGAGACAGTGAAGGACAGGGAAACCTGGTGTGCTGCAGTCCATGGGGTTGCAAAGAGTCAGACATGACTGAGCGACTGAACTACAGGAGGTATGAACAGATATGAGCAGTGAAAGTGAAAGTCGCTCAGTTGTGTCTGATTCGGTGACCCCATGGACTATACAGTCCATGGAATTCTCCAGGCCAGAATACTGGAGTGGGAAGCCATTCCCTTCTCCAGGGGATCTTCCCAACTCAGGGATCAAACCCAGATCTCCCGCATTGCAGGAGGATGAGCAGTGAAATTGTTATCTATTTCAGATACCTCACTTCAGATATGCTGGGATGCACCTATTTCTGTTTTTTGTTTGTTTTTGTTATAGACCCAGTTGTTGATGTTACAACCAACCTGCAAGGCTTCTAATGCATTTCACCTGGGCGGGGTCTGACCGTCTCTTGCCTCATGCTCACTCCCTCTGTGTGTGCGTGCTCAGTCGCTTCAGTCATGTCCCAACTCTTTGCAACCCTATGGGAGGTAGCCCGCAGGCTTCTCCATCCATGGGATTCTCCAGGCAAGAATACCAGAGTGGGTTGTCGTGCCCTCCTCCAGAGGGTGGCCCCCACCCAGGGACCCAACCCTCCCCTGCCTCCTGTGTCTCTTGCATTGCAGGCGGATTCTTTACCGCTGAGCCACCAGGGAAGCCCTGCTCACTCCCTCTGTTCCACACAAAATATTGACTGTGCCTTTGACCTAGGAGAGAATAAACACCTACTTAATTGCTCTGCCACCTTGTTCTCTGTTATTAGAACAAGTACGAATACATTCTCCAGCAAGAGTCGTCTTGTCTCATTGCAGTGAACAGTGATAGGGTAAGGAGAGAGAGAAAAATGATAGTTCACATGACAGATGCACAAGCTTAAAACTAGAAGCTACGTTTAAACAATCAGGATAAACCCCTGTGGAATTTACTTACTAGAGAGGAAAATAGAAGCAGAGAAATTCCTTTGAAAATCCACAGAATAGCAAGTAACAACCAGGAGGAATTTGTAGGACCTGTAAGCATTTCTCACACCTCTCTATAAGTACCTGGAAAGGCAAGCCAGGTAAAGCACTGGACACAGGATGGATATATTTGTGCCTTCTAAATCTGGGTATTAAAATGGATAGGCAATATAACCTCTGGGTTATATTGAGCTTTGGAAATGACTACTTTGTTTTTTTAACTCTTTATATTAGAGTATAGCCAATTAGCAATGTTGTGATAGTTTATTTGCACACAAAGTGACTCAGGCATACATTTCCCCCCAAACTCCCCTCCCATCCAGGCTTGCATCCATTTTATTGAATTAAGTAACTGAGACACAGCAGATTAAGTAAAAGAATCAAGGTCACAGAGCTTGTAAGTAACTAAGTCAGAAGTCAATCCAAGCAGGTCCACCCAGAGACTTAGAACATAATCACCAAAACTACACTGAGTGACTCTTCTGATAAAGCATGCAAATGTTGGATGACCATACAGTTTGGTTTGCCTGGGACAATGCTGCTTAATGCTTGTTGTCCCTGTATGATTATTAATAACTCCTTCTCATGACCAAGGTGATCCAGTTTTGATAATGAATAATAAGATCACCCTGCATTGAGAGCCCCTTTCAGATCTCACGACTCTAAAAATCTAGAAAGGAGAATTGGAGCTTGATTCCATAAGGTTGTGAGGTGTCCATGCTAATACAGAGGAACAGAATCAGCTGGGATCATTTCTCCATTTCTTCCACCACCTGGCACACTCTAGAGAATAATTAACTGAGAGTGTTGTTTTTTATTAATTGCTTCCTCTTTCTTCACCCTGGACCCTAAGGAAACATTTAAGGGAGTCTTGAGCTGGAAGCGCCTCTCTTATAGCAATGGTTAGCAGGAGCCAAGGCTGAAAGCATGAAGCCTAGGGAAGCCCACTTCTCCATCCAGAATCCTCATACTCCATTCATGTCCTCTGATTCCTGAAAGAACTCTGTGCATGTCTGGGCATCTAGAGTGCCATCAAGATACAGGTCCAAGAAAAGGCCGCTGTAGCAGAAGCATCTCCTAGGTTCCACCAAGACACACCTGGCAGAAAGTCTACAAGAATATCTGGGTGGGTAACATCAGAATGGGACCACCTGACATGTTCTGTTTTCCTTCTTGCAACCTCGCTCTCCTATGCACTCAACCCAGAGACTTCGCGTACTCAGGTGCAGTGACTGTTTTTATTTTCTCGCAGTAACCATGCTTCTTCTCCCTTATCCCAATGGGATTATTTGAATTATAACAGAAACTGAGGTGTTTAAGCCTAAGGAAGAGCGTCTGAGGTGGGATATCAGATATTAGCAAGTGGGTGGTGAAAGCAAGGTAGGATAAGATGCCTCTCAAGCTGGGCCAAGGAGGCCCAAGCTGTCACCACCAAATATTCCCAGTCTTCCCCTGCCGAAGATTTTCAGTTAGTAAATACTTTTGGGGGCATAATCATTACGGTTGTTCATTCTTAATGTAACAACTCCAGTTTTGGAGAGCTTACTGTGTGACCAGCACTCTGTTGGTGGTTTAGTTGCTAAGTCGTGTCCAACTCTTGAGACCCCATGGACTGTAGCCCTCCAGGCTCCTCTATCTATGGGATTCTCCAGGCAAGAATACTGGAGTGGGTTGTCATTTGTTTCTCCAGGGGATCTTCCTGACCTAGGAATCGAACCTGAGTCTCCTGCACTGCAGGAAAATTCTTTACCAACTGCGCTATGAGGGAAGCCCAGCACTCTATTACATGTTTTTAAAAACTAATTTTGTTTGTTTACTGGCAGTGCTGGGTCTTTGTTGCTGTAGGGCTTTCTCTAGTTGTGGTGAGTGGGGGCTACTCTCTAGCTGCCATGTGCGGGCTTCTTGTTGCAGTGGCTTCTCTCGTGGAATACGGGATCTAGGGCATGTGGGCTTCAGTAGCTGTGGCCCGTGGGCTCAGAAATTGTGGCCATGGGCTTAGGAGTTGTGGCCCGTGGGCTTGGTAGTTGCAGCTCCCAGGCTCTGGAGCACAGGCTCAATAGTTGAGGTGCAGGGGCTTAGCATGTAGAATCTTCCTGGACCAGAGATCACACTCATGTTCCCTGCATTGGCCCATGGATTCTTTACCACTGAGTCACCAGGGAAGCCCTATGTAACATACCTAGTAGGTTTTCACAAACACCCTGTGAAGTGATAAATTCTCCCTTACAGATGAAGAAATAGAGCCACAGAGATAAAGTGATTTGCCAAAAATCACGAAGTTGGTAAATGATGGAGCCAAATGTACTGTGCTTCTCCCTAATTCCACTTATATTCATCAGAGAAAGTTGAAACTTTTGCTTAGTCTGAAAGAGGGTAGCCAGAGGGGCTCAAGGGGCTTCCCTGGTGGCTCAGTTGGTAAAGAATCTGCCTGCAATGTAAGAGACCCCAGTTCGATTCCAGGGTTGGAAAGATCTGCTGGGAAAGGGATAGGCTACCCAGTCCAGTATTCTTGTGCTTCCCTTGTGGCTCAGCTGATAAAGAATCTGCTGGCAAGGCAGGAGGCCTTGGTTCAATCCCTGGGTTGGGAAGATTCCTTGTAGAAGGGAAAGGTTACCCACTCCAGTATTCTGGCCTGGAGAATTCCATGGAGTGTATAGTCCATGGGGGTGCAAAGAGTCAGACAAGATTGAGCGACTTTCATTTTCAGAGGGCTTGCTGTGATTTTATTCCAAAGCAATTTGATGGTGTTATTTTGCATAAATATACAATTTTACCCACCTTTAAAAATATCAAAAATTATTCTTGGCTGCCATATTTGCAGACCTGAGGGATATTAATCATTATAATAGCTGATGTGGGAAATGACTTACTTTAGCTAGAGTTTATACTGGGCCAGTGTGGCTTTTTGACCCACCTCTTCTGATTTTCTTTGTTTATACTTTTAAAATGATCTTGAAACAGAAAACAACTTATAAATTTAATTAAACAGTGCTCTAAAAATGACTAGAAAATTAAGATAGAGACACAAATTTTTATTTATTTACTTATTTTATTATTTTTTATTAAAGTATATTTGATTTATAATGTGTTAGCAAAGCAATTCAGCAAAGTGATTCAGTTATACATATAGACATATCCTTTTCCATTATGGTTTATTATGGGATATTGAATATATTCCCTGTGTTGCACAGTAGGGCCTTATTTATCTATTTTTTGTACACAGTAGTTTGTATCTACTAATTTATCCCCCGCATCCCCCTTTTGGTAACCAGAACATTGTTTTCTATGTCTATGACTCTGTTTCAGTTTCATAAATGAATTCATTTGAATCACATTTTAGATTCCATACATAGGTGATATCACATGGTATTTGTCCCTGTCTTTCTGACTTAGTGCATTTAGTAGAACAATTGTAGGGAAGGAGACACAAAATTTGCAGGATAGTATGATTTTTAAATTACCAGCCCTGGAGCCAGCCTACCTGAGTGGGTTTCCAAGTCTGCTGCTTATTAGCAGTGGGGCCCTGCGCAAATTCCTAACTTTGTGTGTCTCATGTTAAAATAGAGTTGTAGTGAGGACTAAATGGGTTAATATGTGTCTTAAGAGAATGACTAGGACAGTAAGTGTTCAATAAGTATTTAAAATCATTATCATTAATGAAGACAGAGATAAAAAGGTAGATATTTTAAGATACTGTGCCTCAGAAGGCACAGAGTCTGCCTGCAATACAGGAGACCCAGGTTCAATCCCTGGGTTGGGAAGATCCCCTGGAGAAGGGAATGACAACCCACTCCAGTATTCTTGCCTGGAGGATTCCATGGACAGAGGAGCTCAGTGGGCTACAGACCATGGGATTGCAGTCAGACACAAATGAGCAACTAACACAAACACTACCATTCTAAAAGTTACAGTTGATTTTCTAAGTCTGTCAATATCTGAACTCTTCTTGTAATTAAAATGAGCATACCTCATTTGACATTGCCTATTTCAATAAGAATCAACATTTATTTCACACTCTGAAGGCTCTTGTTTCTAACTTCATTTAGAGTCTAGCTAGGGCTTAAAGGGTACAACATACCCTCTACCTCAAATATGAGGAATCAGTGAGCTAAATATACCTCATTGTGAGTCTGCGTGTAAGTGGGTCAGTTTGTTCTTTGAATTTTCTCAGTATGGGCTTCTCTCCTCTTTCTTCCTCTGCCTTTCCCTCCCTTCCTCTGCCCTTCTTTCCTCCCGTCCTCCCTTTCTTCCTTCTGTTTTCCTTCCCTGCGTGCAAGGAAAAATAAAGAGAAAATAGCTGTTAAAGACAGGACACACTTTCTTTGCTAACTTGAGAAAGGTTACAACAGGCCCATCCCATGTCTGACTCTTTGCAACCGTGGCCCACCAGGCTCCTCAGTCCATGGGATTCTCCAGGCAAGAACACCAGAGGGGGTCACCATTTCCTTCTCCAGGAGATCTTCCTGACCCAGGGATCAAACCCAGGTCTCCTGCCTGGAAGGCAGACGCTTTACCCTCTGAGCTACCAGAACGGCCCATCATAAATCAACCTCCTTGAGAGAAACACCCTCAGATTCCAAGAGCCTATGCTAGTCTCACGATTTCTGAATCCCCTGGTCCCCGAGGCTGGTTTAGCAAAGGTCAAAAGGACAAGTAGTAGCTGCCCACAGAAACCCTCTGGGTATTTTTCCCACCTTAGCTCCAGCTGTTATCTTAGAGAAAATCAAATTCTGCTTCTCATTCTGTAATAGACATTTTCCCCACATATATAATTTCCCCTTAAAATGGAATGATGCTATTTCAGTGTATAAAAGAGCCTCTTAAAATCCTTATTTGTCCCACAAGTGTGATTGCTTTCCAATGTTAAAGAAAATCCATCATGGTTTTACATCATTTGAAGATTTATGCACCAATGGACGTAATGATAACATATTATGTGGAAGCATCAGGTTCTTACAAAAGCTGTGGGATTCCTTCAACGAATGTGTGCGCTTGAGTATCTGAGCCACTGGAGGTGCTACAAAAAATAGGTGTAGATTATGGTTTTGCTTTTCTAAGATAGAGCTACAGTCTTCCATTTAAAATGGATAACCAGCGAGGACCTACTGTACCGCTCAGGGAACTCTGCTCAGTGTTACGTGCCATCCTGGATAGGGGGAGGGCTCGGGGAGAATGGATGCACGTATATGCATGGCTGAGTCCCTTTGCTGATCACCTGGAAGTGCCATGACATTGTTAATCCACTATATCTTAATGCAAAGTAAAAAGTTTAAAGTTTGAAAAAAACCCAACAGTTCACTCTCTTATGCACACTGAAGTGTGACTACACATTGAAATCGTTTGTAGAGTTTTAGCAAATACTGATACTTGGCTTCCAGCCCCCGAGATGCTGAATTAATCAGTTTGATCAATGGGGCTTTAGAAGTGTGCCAGATGGTTTTAATGGACAGCCACGGTTGAAGATCTGCTTTAGAGGAATTATTTTCAGTCTGGGAAGACTGAGCTGCAGAAAGACTAGAAAGAAACCTGTGCATGTCAATCCCTGCCCTGCCTTTTTTATTACAATTTATTATTTGACTCCCGAATAGTTTAGAAATATGTAATTAGTTTCCAATTATGCTATTTCTTATAATTTTACTACTGATTTCAAATTAACCACACTGTAGTCTGAGTCTTATCTGTGTGACCAACCTTTTAAAATGTGCACTTTAAAAGTTTCTCCCAGGGACTTCATTGGCCGTACAGTGGCTAAGACTCCACGCTCCCAACACAGGGGGCCTGGGTTTGACCCCTGGTCAGGGGACTAGAGCCCACATACTGCAACTTGGACCTGGTGCAGCCAAATAAATAAAAATAAATATTGAAAAAAGTTTCTCACAAACAAACGGATACTTCAAAATGATATTAAGAACATATTACGTATTGACTCTGCTTTGTACACTACTTTATCCACGGCAGTTACTGTACATAAACAGACCTAATTTAACTTCAAGTAAACCTTATGAGATAAGTTCTATTGTAATTATTTTTCTCACTTTCCGATGACATCAATTAAGTAGAAGGAGACCAATCTGTTTGGAGTCATAAAGCTCACAGTTGGCAGAGTCACACTCCAGAACACCTATGTAGTATCTAAGACCGTGTTTTTAGTCACTAAGCTAAACACAGGAGTTATCATCTCATTAATAATATCCTAAAATTTCCCAAGTATCTTCTAAGAAGGGCTTTCCAAATGTTAGCATACGTTCTTTTGTCTTTGTGATAGGTAGGTGGGTTAATATTGAAAAGTGTAATATCCTCTTTTTAAATTTAATAAAGTTAATTGGAGTATATCTGCTCTACGATGTGGTTTTAGCTTCTGCTGCACAGCGGGTCTCAGCCGTCTGTGTCCATACATCCCTTCCTCCTGAGCCTCCCCACCCATCTGCTACCGCGCCCCGCTGGGCCATCACAGCGCCAGCCTGAGCTCCCTGGGCTGCCCTCTTGTACATGTGGGAACTCTGGCACACAGAGCAATCAGTTAGGGGCAAAGTTAACCAGCGTTGTTGCTTTTAAAGGTGTTCACTATTTCCCTCAATTTTGTGTTCGGTGTGGGTTGAAGGCAGTTTCTTCCCATGGACATTGGGCTAACAATTGACTTAAAGATTTATCCTTTTCCTACAGATCTGAGGACCCCCCAGGGCGATGGCTGGAGGAAGGAACAGTACAACAATCACAGAGTTTATCCTCTTGGGGTTCTTTGAGTTTCCACAGCTCACCGCTGTCCTCTTTTCAATATTCCTAGGGATCTACCTGGTGACAGTGTCTTGGAACCTGGGACTCATCGCCGTCATCAGGATGGACTCCCGTTTGCACACGCCTATGTACTTCTTCCTCAGTAACCTGTCCTTGCTGGACACTTGCTATATATCCATCATAGCTCCTAGAATGCTCTCAGACTTCTTCAGGAAGCATAAACTCATCTCCTTTACGGGGTGCATCATGCAGTACTTCTTGTTCTCTAGCCTGGGCCTGACTGAGTGCAGTCTGCTGGCGGCCATGGCTTATGATCGCTACGTCGCCATTTGCAGTCCTCTGCTCTACACAGCCACCATGTGCCCCTCTCTCTGCGTGCAGATGGTGGCAGGATCTTGTGTAACTGGATTCCTCGGCTCGTTCATTCAGTTGTGTGCCTTACTTCAGCTCCACTTCTGTGGACCAAACATCATCAACCATTTCTTCTGCGACCTGCCCCAACTGCTAACCCTATCCTGCTCGGACACCTTGTTCTTTCAAGTCATGACATCTGTGCTCACAGTCATCTTTGGGCTCATGTCTGTCTTGGTTATCATGATATCCTATGGTTACATTGTTGCCACCATTGTGAAGATCACTTCAGCTGAAGGCCGGTCCAAAGCCTTCAACACTTGTGCTTCTCACCTGACAGCAGTGACCCTCTTCTTTGGCTTGGGTATCTTTGTTTATATGTATCCTAATTCTGGCGGTTCCTTGAGCCAAAGCAAGCTGGCATCTGTCTTGTACACTGTTATAATCCCCATGCTAAATCCATTGATCTATAGCTTGCGGAACAAAGAAATCAAAGATGCCCTAAGCATATGGAAGAAGAAACTCTTTTCCTGGTGTTACTGACTATGGAATGTATTTCAGCTGTACGCTGTAGGAGAAATGTCAACTAAAACATTGATCCACAACTCTTCTAACTTCAGAGTGAGGTATAATTACTCTCATCTTCTGATATAAACCCATGGCTGGTGCAAGGACAGGACAACACATGAGAAGTATCTGGAAGTTCATTATCTCCGTGCTTCATCAGTGATGACCCAATATATCAATAGGTCAAGAAATTCACAAGCATTTTTGTAGCTAGTTGTGATGATGTGACTCTTCCATCCAATGTTCCATCCTTTAGCATGTACTACCTCAAGGACCAATGGTGGAGTGGGCCAAGTAGATCAAGGTTGCCAGGAGACCAGCAAGCCTCTCCATAGCATCTCACTTTAGGCAGGACAGGAATTACTATTAGTGCTGAGCTCTTTTAAAAAAGAATTTCCTAACTCATTCTGTTAGTTCTCTCATTTAACCTATTCTTTCACCTCTGGAAATCATGAATTCATTACTTCACTTATGGACTTGTTCAAAGCAAAAATAAACAAGAGATCAACGATTTGTTAACTTCACACAAAAATAAATTTGTTGCAACAAGAATGCTCAACATGTCTGTAATATTTAAGATTTGGTTTGTCAGTTGGCTTGTTAGAGACATTTAGACAATTTTTAAATCTGTTATTGCTATACAGTTATCTCTGTTCTTCCTTCTTCACTGTGTAACTGGAAAAGGGAATCAGAAAATGGCCTTTTGCTGGTGAGATGGTCTACTGCCTGATTTTGGCACCTCCAACAATGTCTTTATGTTACTTTTTTTGTTGTTTTTTGCTTTTTGAGTAGACCAAGTCTCCACTAGGAAGTTGTTTTTCCAGTAATTAACAAGTGGAAAGTGGTTGGTAAAATTAGCTATAAGAAGCTGATACATGAGAAAAGTCTGGTACATGTACTCTGGTACATGAAAAAGTCTAGATTTGTCTATTTCCCTTGTAATCTTAGTGGGAATTGCTACAGGGTACAGAGAAATACTCAAATATGGAGGCTGGGACAGAAAGCACTCTTGTTTATCTTCTGGTAGGATTCTGATTTTCATAATCTTTAGGCCAGAAATAAAAAATATAATTCAGGAGACTATTCTTGGTAAAAGGCATTCTGTTCATTTTCCCTTTTATGTTCAGAAGGGAAAATTCAAAATCCCCAGGAGTATTCATGTGGTAAGAACTAAAAGCAAGTGTTGGACACCTGTAGGCACTACAGCTTTGAAGTTTCTGCTTCCAGGCCTCCATATTCCTGAGTCCTAGAAAACTCCATATTCCTGAGTTACAGTTATTGGATACAGTTTTGTCAAGGCAAGTTAGATATATAGGATGGTAGACATAGGTTTGATCTAATGTCTTTTCCAGCACTAACATCTATTAGTATCCCATTCGGATCTTCCTCAGCTTTAGCCTAGTGACCAAGACTGGACTGGAGTTGAGACTAGACTGGAGTTGAGAAAGAAAAGTAACTCCTGAAATGCCACATATTTTGCCCTGTTGGATCCTTAACACTTATAATTATGATCTCCAATATAATTATGATCTCCAATATACCTGCTTAAAATCAATGTCACAGCCAGTACAGAAGTTTCATTATGTAAAATTTCAAATTGCTTCAATTACAAAAAACATGATCTTCATGAAAGAGTGATAAGGTCCTTAAATAAGAGGAGCCTATTTACACAGAATACCTGGCTACCTTTTATTCTGACCTTTAAATTACCTGAAAGACATAGGTGTTTGGGAGATAGAATCCCTCTGTAGGAATTTCTCAAGAATGATAAAGGTTCTGAGATTAATCAGTCACAACAGAGGCTGAATAATCAGATGAACTCCTAAGCAGTACTCTGTCCCTGTTTTTGTAACTACATGAGATGAACATTTTTGTCTTGATGATCTTAGAAACCAGGATAGTTTTTGTAAATTTGTACTAGGGGAAAGTAAAAGATGCTTGCTCCTTGGAAGGAAAGCTATGACAAACCTAGACAGTATATTAAAAAGCAGAGACATCATTTTGCCAACAAAGGTCTGTATAGTCAAAGCTATGGTTTTTCCAGTAATCATGTACTGATTTGAGAGTTGGAGCTTAAAGAAAGCTCAACACTGAAGAACTGATGCTTTTGAACTGTGGTGCTAAAGAAGACTCTTGAGAGTCCCTTGGTGGACTGCAAGGACATCAAATCAGGATTGCTTAAAGGAAATCCATACTGAATATCCACTGGAAGGACTGCTGCTGAAGCTGAAGTTCCAGTACTTTCTTCTCCAGGGGATCTTCCTGATCCAAGGATTGAACCGGGTCTCCTGCATTGCAGGTGGATTCTTTACTGAAAACGGAGAGAAAGGCAAATTGAAACTACAGTGAGGTACCACCAGTCAGAATGGCCATCATTAAAAAGTCTACAAATAACAAATGCTGAGAAGGATGTGGATACAAGGGACCCCCTCCTGTATTGTTGATGGGAGTGTAAGTTTGTGCAGCCACTGTGGAAAGAGTATGGAATTTTCTCAGAAAACTAAAAATAGAATTACCACATGATCCAGAAATCCCCCTCCTGGGCATATATCCAGACAAAATTATAATTAAAAGAGATACATGGACTCCTATGTGCATAGCAGCCCTATACACAATAGCCACGACATGGAAACAACCTAATGCCCATCAACAGATGACCAGATGAAGAAGACCTGGTGCAGATACACCATGGAATAGTACTCTGCCATAAAAATGACAGAACAATGCCACTTAGAGAAATATGCATGCAACCAGAGATTATCATACTAAGCAAAGTAAGTCAGAAATAATATCTTATGATATCATTTATATGTGGAATCTAAAATATGACACAGATGAGCCTATGAAACAGAACTAAAGAGCCTCTTGGTGAAAGTGAAAAAGGATAGTGAAAAAGCTGGCTTAAAACCCAACATTCAAAAAATGAAGATCATGGCATCCTGTCCCATCACTTCATGGCAAAGAGATGGGTAAGCAATGGAAATAGTGACAGACTTTATTTTCTTGGACTCCAAAATCACTGCAGACAGTGACTATAGCCATGGAATTTAGACTACTCCTTGGAAGAAAAGCTATGACCAACCTACACATAATATTAAAAAGAAGAGACATTACTTTGCCAACAAAGGTCCATCTAGTCAAAGCTATGGTTTTTCCAGTAGTCATGTATGGATGTGAGAGTCGGACCATAAAGAAGACTGAGAGCCAAAGAATTGATGTTTCTGAACTGTGGTGTTGGAGAAGACTCTTGAGAGTCCCCTGGACTTCAAGGAGATCCAACCAGTCCATCCTAAAGGAGATCAGTCCTGAATATCCATTGGAAGGACTGAGGCTGAAGTTGAAGCTCCAATACTCTGGCCACCTGATGTGAAGAACTGACTCATTGGCAAAGACCCTGATGCTGGAAAAGATTGAAGGCAGGAGGAGAAGGGGATGACATAGGATGAGATGGTTGGATGGCATCACAAACTCAATGGACATGAGTTTGAGCAAGCTCCGTGAGATGGTGAAGGACAGGGAGGCCTGGAGTGCTGCAGTCCATGGGGTCACAAGGCGTGCGTGCTAAGCCGCTTCAGCTGTGTCTGACTGTCTGTAACACTATGGACTGCAGCCTGCCAGGCTCCTCCACCCATAGGATTCTCCAGGCAAGAATACTGGAGTGGGTTGTTGTGCCCTCCTCCAGGAGATCTTCTCGATCCAGAGATGGAACCCACATCTCAGGTCTACCTGCATTGGCAGGTGGGTTCTCTACCACTAGCATCACCTGGGAAGCTCACTTTAGAATAGAGAACTAAATTCAAAATCCTATGAGAAACCATAATGAATATTCAAAAATGTATACGTATGTATAACAGATGGAGAAGGCAATGGCACCCCACTCGAGTACTCTTGCCTGGAAAATCCCATGGACAGAGGAGCCTGGTAGGCTGCAGTCCATGGGGTCGCTAAAAGTCAGACACGACTGAGCGACTTCACTTTCACTTTTCTCTTTCATGCATTGGAGAAGGAAATGGCAACCCACTCCAGTGTTCTTGCCTGGAGAATCCCAGGGATGGCAGAGCCTGGTGGGCTGCCGTCTATGGGATCGCACAGAGTCAGACACGACTGAAGCGGCTTAGCATAGCATAGCATAGCATGTATAACAGAATCGCTTTGCTGTACAGCAGTAATTAACACAACATTGTAAATCAACTATATTTCAATAAATGAAATGTATGAGTTTCAGACCCTTACACTCTATGCTTAGCCTAGCACCTTGGGCATGCACTCCCCAGAGAGAGCCTTCACAAGCACTTGGTCCAGCTCAGCAGCGCTGACCAGCTCCTCTCCTTGGTGAATGAGGTGCAGAGTTGCCACAGAGCTTTAGGGAATGGATAATGGGAGATCATTTTTGAGCTCCCCTAGAGAGTCAGTGGTATTATTAGCAGCTGCTTCTGGGTGCCAGGATTTTGTGCTTTTTTAAAATTGCACTGTTCTGTGTTCTTCTAGCTTCCCTTGTATTTATTTTAAATTAAGTTGAAAAGAATCAAGGGCAGAGAAGTGCCTGAGAAGGGTAGAGTGGAGCTAGAAAAACAAGCCCCTAAAGTCTTGCTTACTATCTACCCGCTGGCTGCTCTACTGTGCTTAGACAGGACGTTCAGATTCCTTTTAGCCATTCAAAAGTTGCCAAGAGCATCTTCTGACTATCTCTAGTAAATTCACCGGAGAGATTTATATTTGGAGTTGATGAAAATAACCTCTGATACATAGTTGAGTGAAGAAAAGCCTCCAGACCATGCAAAGCAGGAACACGAAGGCTCATTCCATGAACGTGCATGCCTTGTGACTGCAGTAATAAAGGTGCTCTCTTATTTAGATCATTCTGTCTGATCTCACCATTGGGAGAGAGGACTGTCCCACCCAGAATGAATGGATAAAGGTAAAAAAGGAAGTCCATGACGTGGATATATTCATAAACAGAGAGAAGCAAGACTTGACAGGTAGCTGTGGAAAGTAAATAGCAGAAAGTGAGTTACTGATGGAGCCACACACTGATGAGATTGCAGGTGAATAGCTTTATCCTTGGAAGGAAGACAAATTATTTATTTGAAATAGGCATGGCTGTTGTAAGGATGAGTATTGGTACTGATAAACTTAGGAGCCAGAATGAGCCTAAGGGACTTGATTGTCATGGAAAACAATGGTAGAGGCAACCATTAAGAAGAATGCATGTGCTCCACTCTAAAACTGCAGAATTAAAGACTCCGTACACAGTCTGTAGCAGCGCCTGGTGTTTCAGGTTTTCCCTGGTGCTGTCTCTGTCACCACAGGTACTTGGGGGAAAAATACAAAACCCTGAACTCCATAAGCATATGTTACTCTCCTTTGTTCTCCCAGCTGTGACTCTTGTGTCTCTCTGTGGGGGATCAAGGACACATATCATCCCAAATAATAGACGAAGGACTGATGCTTAGAGACTGCAGCACACCATCCAAAATTACAGTGGGAATGCAAGTGAGCCACCAGTGTGCATAAGGGAGCTTTTCTTGAGTGATGGAAATGTTCTAAAAGTGGATTGTGGGGATGATTTCAGTCTACTAAAATTATCGCACACTTAAAATGGATGGATTTATGACATGTGAGCTATACTTTAACAAAACTCTTGAAAATAAAAATAAAATGAGAAGAAAAAAAAATCTTGAAGCAAGACCTGGCTAAAAGACTGTGACAATGTCCTGTTCTATTCTGAACCAAGAAATGAGCTTAGAATAAGTCTTCAATCAGCAGGCCCAACAGGTATTCACATATTCTTCCATTTAGCCAGCATTTAGTGGACGCTTACTCACGGGCTAAGTGATGAGAGACAATGAGTAATCACAATGGGGCTTCCCCGGGGCCTCAGTGGAGAAGAATCCACCTGCCAGTGCAGGAGACCCGGCTTCGATCCCTGGGTTGGGAAGATTCCCTGGAGAAGGAAATGGCAATTCACTCCAGTATTCTTGCCTGGAGAATCTCATGGAGAATCTCATGAAGCCTGGTGTGCAGTCACAAAGAGTTGGACGTGACTGAGTGACTAAACAGCAACAACTTCCCTAGGAATTTCACTCTCTAGTAGGGGACAGGATGTAAAAATAACTAATTTCAATGCGATGTGATAAAAATGCAAAATAATAGTACTTGTAAAGGATGTGACATTTTTGAATCCTGCCTGTAACGTTCAAGGAGTTCATGATCTGAGCCACAGTCAGCTCCTGATCTTGTTTTTGTTGAGTGTATAGAGCTTCTCCATCTTTGGCTGCAAAGAATATAATCAATCTGATTTCTGGGGATGTCCACGTGTAGAGTCTTCTCTTGTGTCATTGGAGAGGGTGTTTGCTATGAGCAGTGCGTTCTCTTGGCAAAACTCTATTAGCCTTTGCCCTGCTTCATTTTGTACTCCAAGGCCAAACTTGCCTGTTACTCGAGGGGTCTGACTTCCTACTTTTGCATTCCAATCCGCTATGATGAAAAGAACACCTTTTTGGGGTATTCGTTCTAGAAGGTCTCATAGATCTTCATAGAACTGTTCAACTCCAGCTTCTTCGTCGTTACTCGTTGGGGCATAGACTTGGATTGCCATGATATTGAATGGTTTGCCTTGGAAACGAACAGAGATCATTCGGTCATTTTTGAGATTGCATCCAAGTACTGCATTTTGGACTCTATTGTTGACTATGATGGCTACTCCATTTCTTCTGAGGGATTCCTGCCCACAGTAGTAGATATAATGGTCATCTGAGTTAAATTCACCCATTCCAGTCCATCTTAGTTCACTGACTCCTAAAATGTCGATGTTCACTCTTGCCATCTCCTGTTTGACCATTTCCAATTTGCCTTGATTCATGGACCTAACATTCCAGGTTCCTATGCATTATTGCTCTTTATAGCATTAGACTTTACTTCCATTACCAGTCACATCCACAACTGGGCATTATTTTCACTTTGGCTCTGTCTCTTCATTCTTTCTGGAGTTATTTCTCCACTCTTCTCCTTATCAAAAAATTCAGATTTAAAAATCAAGAACATAGGGAAACCTACTAGACCATTCAGGTATGACCTAAATCAAATCCCTTATCATTGTAGAGTGGAAGTGAGAAATAGATTCAAGGGATTAGATCTGATAGACAGAGTGCTTGAAGAACTATGGACAGAGGTTCATGACGTTGTACAGGAGACAGGGAGCAAGACCATCTCCAAGGAAAAGAAATGGAAAAAGGCAAAATGGCTGTCTGAGGAGGCCTTACAAATAGCTGAGAAAAGAAGAGATGCAAAAGGCAAAAGAGAAAAAGAAAGATATACTCTTTTGAATGCAAAGGTCCAAAGAGTAGCAAGGAGAGATAAGAAAGACTTCCTCATTGACCAATGCAAAGAAATAGAGGAAAACAATAGAATAGGAAAGACTAGAGATCTCATCAAGAAAATTAGAGATACCAAGAGAACACTTCATGAAAAGATGGGCTCAGTAAAGGAAAGAAATGGTATGGATCTAATAGAAGCATTTTAAGCATATTAAGAAGAGGTGGCAAGAATACACAGAACTATGCAAAAAAGATCTTCATGACCCAGATAACCATGATGGTGTGATCACTCACCTAGACCCAGACATCCTGGAGTATGAAGTCAAGTGGGCCTTAGTAAGCATCACTAGGAACAAAGCTAGTGGAGGTGATGGAATTCCAGTTGAGCTATTTCAAATCCTGGGAGATGATGCTGTGAAAGTGCTGCACTCAATATGCCAGCAAATTTGGAAAACTCAGCAGTGGCCACAGGACTGGAAAAGACCAATTTTCATTTCAATCTCAAAGAAAGGCAATGCCACAGAATGCTCAAACTACCCCACAATTGCACTGATCTTACACACTAGCAAAGTAATGCTCAAAATTCTCTAAGCTACATCCATACCATCTTCCATAGTGGCTGTATCAATTTACAGGGGTGGGATGGAGAGGGAGATGGGAGAGAGTTTCAAAAAGGAGGGAATATATGTATGCCTATGGCTGATTCATGTTGAGGTTTGACAGAAAACAGCAAAATTCTGTAAAACTACTATCCTTCAATAAAAATAAATTAAAAAACAAAACAAAACAAAACATTTTCCAAGCTAGGCTTCAACAGTACATGAATCATGAACTTCCATATGTTCAAGCTGGATTTAGAAAAGGCATTGAAACTAGAGATCGAATTTCCAACATTCACTGGGTCATTGAAAAAGCAAGAGAGTTCCAGAAAAACATCTACTTCTGTTTTATTGATTATGCCAAAGCCTTTGACTATGTAGATCACAACAAACTTTGGAAAATCTTTCAAGAGATGGGAATACCAGAACACTTTACCTGAATTTTGAGAAATGTGTATTCAGGTCAAGAAGCAACAGTTTGAACGGGACATGGAATAACAGATTGATTCCAAATTGGGAAAGGAGAAAGTCAAAGCTGTATACTGTCACCCTGCTTATTTAACTTATATGCAGAGTACATCATGCGAAACGCTGGGCTGGATGAAGCACAAGCTAGAATCAAGATTGCCGGGAGAAATAGCAATAACCTCAGATACATAGATGACACCACCCTTATGGCAGAAAGCAAAGAACTAAAGAGCCTCTTGTTGGAAGTGAAAGAGGAGAGTAAAAAAAACTGGCTTAAAATTCAATATTCAAAAAATGAAGATCATGGCATCCAGTCCCATCACTTCATGGCAAGTAGAAGGGGAAACAGTGGCTGACTTTATTTTTTGGGGCTCCAAAATCACGGCAAATGGTGACAGCAGCCATGAAATTAAAAGATCCTTGCTCCTTGGAAGGAAAGCTCTGACCAACCTAGACAGCATATTAAAAAGCCGAAACATTACTTTGCCAACAAAGGTCCATCTAGTCAAGGCTATGGTTTTTCTGGTAGTCATGTATGGATGTGAGAGTTGGGTCATAAAGAAAGCTGAGTGCTGAAGAATTGAGGCTTTTGAACTGTGGTGTTGTCAAAGACTCTTGAGGGTCCTTTGGAGTGCAAGGAGATCCAACCAACTTGACCTTGGTTGATCAACTTAACTTGATCCTCTAGTCAATCCTAGAGGAAATCAGTCCTGAATAGTCTTTGGAAGGACTGAAGCTGAAGCTGAAGCTGAAAGTCCAATACTTTGGCCACCTGATGCAAAGTGCTGATTCACTGGGAAAGACCCTGATGCTGGGAAAGATTGAAGGCAGGAGGAGAAGGGGATGACATAGAATGAGATGGTTGGATGGAATCCAAGAGTCAGTGGACATGAGTTTGAGTAAGCTCACCTGTCAGAATAGCTTTTATAAAAAAGGCAACATATATCTAGTGTTGACGAGGATGTGGAGAAAAAGGAACCTTCTTGCCCTGTTGGTGAGAACATAAGTTGGTGAAATCCACTATGGAAAACGTATGATGGTTCCTCAAAATATTAAAAACAGATCTACCAAAAGATCTATCAGTTTCACTTCTGGGCATTTTTATGAAGAAAACAAAAAGATTAAGTCAAAATATTGCATGCACCTCAAAGTTCATGGCAGCATTATTTACACTAGCCAAGATATGGAAGCAACCCAAGAGTCCATCAAAATACAGGATATATTGAATATACTGGATATATCCCAAACATTGGATATATTAGATATATCTGAAGTATAATGGATAAAAAATGTGACATATATATGCAAATATATGTAATGGAATAGTACTCAGTCACAAAAAAGATGAACCTTTCCTTTCACGACAACCTGAATGGACCTAGAGGGTATCACACTTAGTGGAATAAGTCAGGGGAAGACAAATACTATATAATTTCACTTATTTATAAAACCTAAAAAAAAAAAAAACAAATGAACAAATGTAAGAAGACAAAAATGACTCATAATACAGAGAACAAGTTGGTGGTTTCCATAGGAGGGGGATGAACAAAATAGATGAGGGAGATTAAGAAGTGTAAACTTTCAGCTATAAAATAAGTGTCATGATATGTAATGTGCAGCAAAAGGAATGTAGGCATTAACATTGCAATAACTGTGCATGGTGACAGGTGGTAACTAGACTTATAGTGGTGATCGTTTTGCAGTGTTTAAAAGAGCAAATTATTATGTTGTACAACTGAAACTAACATAACATTGTAAATCAATTATATTTCAATAAATAGTAAAGAGAAATATTATACAGTACTTGTGTTTATGATAATGTTTATAAATCACTTAAATACATATTATAACAAATTGAGTGAGACATTTATATACATATAATGTTCTGAAAATACAATATTCAGAAAAGACTGAAGAAATGAATCCATAAAGAAGGGTTTTAGATTAAGGTGATATAAGATGCATTCCTAGTCTATTGATTCATTGGTCTAAAAAAGCTTCCTAAACTTGAATCATCCATGAAGAGAAAGTGGAATCAGCAGGGGACTCTGTCGTGTTCTCCACTGCCATTGAACCAGGGAACAATTACCCAGACAGGTCAATCAGCCAACCTCTTTCCACTTTGGATCCTGAGGCGGCATTTAAGAGAACTCCCGGTGGAAGTGTCTCTCTTATCAAGGCTGGCCAGGAGACTGCACAGCCAAAGAAGTCTAGAGAGGGAAGGTCCTCCCATAGGAATGTTCCTTTAGAAGACAGTTGAATGTAAGTGTTCAATGCCTTTCCTAGGAATCTAGAGCTTAGAAAGTGTCCAGACCAGGAAGGGGCAGTGAGCTCTGCCAGATTTCCCAGACTCCAGTGAAATAAATGGTCACCAGTGGCCGCCCATTCTTCACAAACATCTGGGTGAGGATTGTCAATGGCAGCGTGGGGCACAGGGTAATGGTGCTCAGTGACCCCGACTCCCGGTTTGGAAGCCTTCCTCCTTTACAAAGCTGTGTCTTCCACTATCGGCCTGTCTTCTCTCTCTGCTTCAAACTTGCTCAGAGCTCAGATCCTTTCTACTAGGAAGTAATGTTTCCCTTCAATGGAGAATTTTAACAGAAACAAGACTATGCAGCTAACTGAATAATATCTTGGATTGGGAACTTGCTGTTGTATGGAGAGTTGGCTGTAATTTCTTTTACTACCTGATGCCCAATGTCATGTTTTGAAAAGATGGTGTTTGTCAAGAGCTGCATGAGGACTTCCCTGGTGGTCCAGGGTTTAAGACTCCATGCCTCTCTCAGGGGGCATGAGTTTCATCCCTGGCTGGGGAACTAAGATCCTGCATGCCACAGGGCATGGCAAAAAAAAAAAAAAAGCAGCATGTATTAAGTATTAATTCACTTAGGCCTGGGTTTGATCCCTGGGTTGGGAAGATCCCCTGGAGAAGGGAATGGCAACCCACTCCAGTATTTGTGTCTGGAGAATTCAATGGACAGAGGAGCTTGGTGGGCTACAGTCCATGGGGTTAAAAAGAGTTGGACAGCACTGAGCAACTGACACTTTCACTGTAATATAATTAAAATGATAGTTTATTTTCCATTCCCATAGCACTGTAGCTCAGTAGCAAGGATTTTAGAGTTCACAAGACCTGGTCCAAATTCACAGCACTGCCACTCACTAGCTGCCCGACCTTGGACAAGTTAATCGGCTTCCCCACGGCTAGTCTTCCTGAAAGTGTATTAAAGAAACAGGCCCAGAGGGTTGGGTGAGAGTAAATGAGGTGTAAGTGGATTGTTGAGAACTGTG
Organism: Bos indicus; assembly: GCF_029378745.1. Taxonomy (NCBI): domain Eukaryota; kingdom Metazoa; phylum Chordata; class Mammalia; order Artiodactyla; family Bovidae; genus Bos; species Bos indicus. Next base: position 83,006,294 of record NC_091774.1, on the reverse strand, counting down.
ATGCACACAGTAAGTGACGATTTAACATAATAAAAGGTAAATTGCATTACCACACCGAGAAATATACTTGTAAACCAAAGAAAGACTCTTGAGCTTTCTTTTTCTTTTTTTAAAAATTATTTTTATTTTTTACTTTACAATATTTTATTGGTTTTGGCATACATCAACATGCATCTGCCACGTGTGTACACATGTTCTCCATCCTGAACCCCCCTCCCCATACCATCCCTCTGGGTCATCCCAGTGCACCAGCCGCAAGCTTCCTGTATCCTGCGTTGAACCTGGACTGGCAATTTGTTTCCTATATGATATTCAGTTCAGTTCAGTTCAGTCGCTCACTCGTGTCCGACTCTTTGCGACCCCCTGAATCGCAGCACGCCAGGCCTCCCTGTCAATCACCAACTCCTGGAGTTCACCCAGACTCATGTCCACCAAGTCAATGATGCCATCCAGCCATCTCATCCTCTGTCGTCCCCTTCTCCTCCTGCCCCCAACCCCTCCCAGCATCAGAGTCTTTTCCAATGAGTCAACTCTTCATGAGGTGGCCAAAGTACTGGAGTTTCAGCTTTAGCATCAGTCCTTCCAAAGAACACCCAGGGCTGATCTCCTTCAGAATGGACTGGTTGGATCTCCTTGCAGTCCAAGGGACTCTCAAGAGTCTTCTCCAACACCACAGTTCAAAAGCATCAATTCTTCGGTGCTCAGCCTTCTTCACAGTCCAACTCTCACATCCATACATGATCACTGGAAAAAACATAGCCTTGACTAGACGAACCTTTGTTGGCAAAGTAATGTCTCTGCTTTTGAATATGCTATCTAGGTTGGTCATAACTTTCCTTCCAAGGAGTAAGCGTCTTTTAATTTCATGGCTGCAGTCACCATCTGCAGTGATTTTGGAGCCCAGAAAAATAAACTCTGACACTGTTTCCACTGTTTCCCCATCTATTTCCCATGAAGTGATGGGACCAGATGCCATGATCTTCGTTTTCTGAATGTTGAGCTTTAAGCCAACTTTTTCACTCTCCACTTTCACTTTCATCAAGAGGCTTTTTAGTTCCTCTTCACTTTCTGCCATAAGGGTGGTGTCATCTGCATATCTGAGGTTATTGATATTTCTCCCAGCAATCTTGATTCCAGCTTGTGTTTCTTCCAATCCAGCGTTTCTCATGATGTACTCTGCATAGAAGTTAAATAAACAGGGTGACAATATACAGCCTTGAGGTACTCCTTTTCCTATTTGGGACCAATAGGTTCTGTTGTTCCATGTCCAGTTCTAACTGTTGCTTCCTGACCTGCATACAAATTTCTCAAGAGGCAGATCAGGTGGTCTGGTATTCCCATCTCTTTCAGAATTTTCCACAGTTTATTGTGATCCATGCAGTCAAAGGACACGTTTTAATGCCATTCTCCCAAATCATCCCCCCCTCCCTCTCCCACAGAGTCCAAAAGACTGTTCTATATATCTGTGTCTCTTGCTGTCTCGAATACAGGGCTGTCGTTACCATCTTTCTAAATTCCATATATATGCGTTAGTATACTCTACTGGGGAGAAGGCAATGGCAACCCACTCCAGTACTCTTGCCTGGAGAATATGCAGGAACCTGGTGGGCTGTAGTCCATGGGGTCGCTAAGAGTCGGACACGACTGAGCGACTTCACTTTCATGCATTGGAGAAAGAAATGGCAACCCACTCCAGTGTTCTTGCCTGGAGAATCCCAGGGATGGCGGAGCCTGGTGGGCTGCCATCTATGGAGCGCACAGAGTTGGACACGACTGAAGAGACTTAGCAGCAGCAGCAACAGCATACTGTATTGGTGTTTTTCTTTCTGGCTTACTTCACTCTGTATAATAGGCTCCAGTTTCATCCACCTCATTAGAACTGATTCAAATGTATTCTTTTTAATGGCTGAGTAATACTCCATTGTGTATATGTACCACAGCTTTCTTATACATTCATCTGCTGATGGACATCTAGGTTGCTTCCACGTCCTGGCTATTATAAACAATGCTGCGATGAACATTGGGGTACACGTGTCTCTTTCAGTTCTGGTTTCCTCGGTGTGTATGCCCAGCAGTGGGATTGCTGGGTGGTATGGCAGTTCTATTTCCAGAGTTTTAAGGAATCTCCACACTGTTCTCCATAGTGGCTGTACAAGTTTGCATTCCCACCAACAGTGTAAGAGGGTTCCCTTTTCTCCACACTCTCTCCAGCATTTATTGCTTGTAGACTTTTGGATAGCAGCCATTCTGACTGGCATGAAATGGTACCTCATTGTGGTTTTGATTTGCATTTCTCTGATAATGAGTGATGTTGAGCATCTTTTCATGTGTTTGTTAGCCATCTGTATGTCTTCTTTGGAGAAATGTCTATTTAGTTCTTTGGCCCATTTTTTGATTGGGTTGTTTATTTTTCTGGAATTGAGCTGCAGGAGTTGCTTGTGTATTTTTGAGATTAGTTGTTTGTCAGTTGCTTCATTTGCTATTATTTTCTCCCATTCTGAAGGCTGTCTTTTCACCTTGATTATAGTTTCTTTTGTTGTGCAAAAGCTTTTAATTTTAATTAGGTCCCATTTATTTTTGCTTTTATTTCCAATATTCTGGGAGGTGGGTCATAGAGGATCCTGCTGTGATGTATGTCGGAGGACACGATCCTCTACATAGAAAACCCTAAAAACTCCACCAGAAAATTACTAGAGCTAATCAATGAATATAGTAAAGTTGCAGGATATAAAATCAACACACAGAATCCCTTGCATTCCTATACAGTAATAATGAGAAAATAGAAAGAGAAATTAAGGAAACAATTCCATTCACCATTGCAACGAAAAGAATAAAATACTTAGGAATATATCTACCTAAAGAAACTAAAGACCTATATATAGAAAACTATAAAACACTGATGAAAGAAATCAAAGAGGACACTAACAGATGGAGAATATACCATGTTCATGGATCGGAAGAATCAATATAGTGAAAATGAGTATACTACCCAAAGCAATCTATAGATTCAATGCAATCCCTATAAAGCTACCAATGGCATTTTTCACAGAGCTAGAACAAATAATTTCACAATTTGTATGGAAATACAAAAAACCTCGAATGGCCAAAGCAATCTTGAGAAAGAAGAATAGAACTGGAGGAATCAACCTGCCTGACTTCAGGCTCTACTACAAAGCCACAGTCATCAAGACAGTATGGTACTGGCACAAAGACAGAAATATAGATCAATTGTACAAAATAGAAAGCCCAGAGATAAACCCACACACCTATGGACACCTTATCTTTGACAAAGGAGGCAAGAATATACAATGGAGAAAAGACAATCTCTTTAACAAGTGGTGCTGGGAAAATTGGTCAACCACTTGTAAAAGAATGAAACCAGAACACTTTCGAACACCATACACAAAAATAAACTCAAAATGGATTAAAGATCTAAATGTAAGACCAGAAACTATAAAACTCTTAGAGGAGAACATAGGCAAAAGACTCGTGAGCTTTCAATGATCCTACGTTATTCTTGTCCTGTCTAAAATGCCTTCTTATTTACTATTGGTATCGAGGATAGCTGTGCAGTCCTAGTATCCACTACCCCACAGCATTTATGGTATGTTTGGAAATAATGAACGGGAGTGGCTTCTGATATGCTTAGGCACCCTTTTAGTTCTTACTTCTTCAGAATCCCTGGTCGGTATTCTAATCGAAAAAATTCCTTTGTGTTTCTAATTTGACAGCATTAGCTCCTCCTCTTCATGTCCTTAGCAAACATAGGAAACTGATCACTTTGTGATCAATCACCATTTCTTAAGAAACTGGCTTAGCAAGATCAACTTGCTTGTGTCTCAAACAACCATTTACATGATTTCTTATTTCTTCTGGTTGTTTAGAACATGAAAAAAAAAATATATCAGAGAAAGTGACAGTATTTAGGGAACATTTATTTCTACTCTAAGAAAAAATCTTTGTTGTTATTGTTGTTCATTCGCCAAGTCATGTCTGACTCTTTGTGACCCTATGAACTGCAGCACGCCAAGTTTCCTTGTCTTTCACTATCTCCCGGAGTTTGCTCAAATTCATGTCCACTGAGTCGGTGATGCCACCTTTAAGAAAGGCTTTTTAAACAGTAATTTTAATTAAGATTAACAATAATAATAAGAACCCACAGTATCAACTTAAATGATAGTAACATATAACTTTTACCAAGACTCACTAAATCATGCTACAAAGCCTAGTTGAAAAATAAAATGGCTTTCTCAATTAAAAACTAGTCTACAATGATACCAAATATTTAATTTGATTGACTTCTTTTTCCGGAATAGACTGATACTCTACAGCTTTTAGAACAATGACTTCACAGCTACAAAATATTATCATCAACCCTATTCACTTCAGAAAATGCTGGTGAATTTTTATTGGAAGCATTTGAATCTCAGTGGATGCCGATAGAGAATGAGACTTCTAAACTCATCTAATTAGCAGTAGAATTGAGAATAGAAATGAAATATTTGTTGGTGGACACATAAGATTTTACCTTATTTTCAAAAAAGGTAATCCCTAAGTTATTTGAAATAGTTAAGTGCATTTTATGAGTTTATTTTTTTAAATTTTATTTTATTTAAATTTACAATATTGTATTGGTTTTGCCATATATCAAAATGAATCTGCCACAGGAATACATGTGTTCCCCATCCTGAACCCTCTTCCCTTCTCCCTCCCCATACCATCCCTCTGGGTCCTCCCAGTGCACCAGCCCCAAGCATCCAGCATCGTGCATTGAACCTGGACTGGTGACTTGTTTCATATATGATATTATACATATTTCAATGCCATTCTCCCAAATCATCCCACCCTCTCCCTCTCCCACAGAGTCCAAAAGACTGTTCTATACATCAGTGTCTCTTTTGCTGTCTCGTATACAGGGTTATTGTTACCATCTTTCTAAATTCCATATATATGCATTAGTATACTGTATTGGTGTTTTTCTTTCTGGCTTACTTCAGTCTGTATAATAGGCTCCAGTTTCATCCACCTCATTAGAACTGATTCAAATGTATTCTTTTTAATGGCTGAGTAATACTCCATTGTGTATATGTACCACAGCTTTCTTATCCATTCATCTGCTGATGGACATCTAGGTTGCTTCCATGTCCTGGCTATTATATGAGTTTAAAATACATATGATCATTATATCATAAAATAATAGAAAAATTCAACTACATCAATTTCTGCATGTTCAGTGTTGTCTAGGGACCAATATTCATGGTTAGGGAGCAAAAGTGCATGAAAATATCTGTGGTCTTCAGGAAATTAAAGCCTAGCTTGGGAAATCATTGTATGTTATCTATTTGTCATAAAAAAAGCAAGATAAAAATTTCCTGGAGTTTTAATATAAGTTGAATCATGGAGAAGAGGTAAATAAAGGAACATTTATTGAAAGACTATTCTGTCCAAGATAAATTAATAATAATACTGGTAACCAAAATAAAGCAACTTTCTACCCTGTTCCAGGAATTGTGTAGGGAACTACAGGTATATGAACTCATGCTATCTTTACTGTGACCCTACTACCAATCATGATATCCATGCAGGATACTGGAGCTGTGTTTTCAGGTACATTGTTGTGATATAATTATAGGAAACAACTTTTGCGAACTTACAATGGGTTAGAGAATCAAAAATAAAATGAGGAAAAAACCAAATACATATGTATAATATAGTATTTATTTCTAATTTGGATTTTTATGTATTCTGGCAGTCTCTAGAAATGCATATTTATATACTGATATAACATATTGACATATTGATTTCATAGCATGTAAATTTTTGAATGCACATTAGTTACTAGGAGTTTTTGATATACTGTAGACACATCTCCTCATTCCCCATTCACTGAAGGCACATCTTAGCTTTTTGTTTGGAGAATATAATTCCCATTTCAGAGAGTAAGCAATTTTTCTACACAGTTTCAGAAGGGATAGTTGAATAAATTACAGGTCCACAAATATTTGTTATGTACTCACATTGCTTGGTTCAGCCACTAAACTAAACCTCAGGGTGGTACATTGTTATGTTAATGGACACCAGTGAATCACAATTCCTTACTTCCATGTCCTTGTATAGTCCCCTTCCACAGTGAGTCATTCCTTGGCCATGTGACTGACTTTGATCAATGAAGCATCACCACATTTGATGCAAGAGGAGGCCTGATGAGTGCTTGTCCTTGGGACTGGCTCTCTTGGAATCCTGAGGTCACACTCAGAAGAGTCTAGGGTGAAAGGCATGTGGAGAGAGAATCTCAGCCATCTCAACCATTCAATCATCCCAGGTGAGCCCCAAAACAGGTGAGGTCATCTCAGACCATCCAAGCCATTGATGAATACAGCCACATTAGAGTTCCAAGTGAAACCCACAGATGCTCCAAGAAAAAAACGTGAGAGATGATTAATTGTTGGTGTTTTAGGTCAATGCAGTACTTGGATGCAATCTCAAAAATGACAGAATGATCTCTGTTCGTTTCCAAGGCAAACCATTCAATATCACAGTAATCCAAGTCTGCCCCAACCAGTAATGCTGAAGAAGCTGAAGTTGAACGGTTCTATGAAGACCTACAAGACCTTTTAGAACTAACACCCAAAAAAGATGTCCTTTTCATTATAGGGGACTGGAATGCAAAAGTAGGAAGTCAAGAAACACCTGGAGTAACAGGCAAATTTGGCCTTGGAATATGGAATGAAGCAGGGCAAAGACTAATAGAATTTTGCCAAGAAAATGCACTGGTCATAACAAACACCCTCTTCCAACAACACAAGAGAAGACTCTACACATGGACATCACCAGATGGTCAACACCGAAATCAGATTTGATTATATTCTTTGCAGCCAAAGATGGAGAAGCTCTATACAGTCAGCAAAAACAAGACCAGGAGCTGACTGTGGCTCAGACCATGAACTCCTTATTGCCAAATTCAGACTTAAATTGAAGAAAGTAGGGAAAACCACTAGACCATTCAGGTATGACTGAAATCAAATCCCTTATGATTATACAGTGGAAGTGAGCAATAGATTTAAGGGCCTAGATCTGATAGATAGAGTGCCTGATGAACTATGGAATGAGGTTCATGACACTGTACAGGAGACAGGGATCAAGACCATCCCCATGGAAAAGAAATGCAAAAAAGCAAAATGGCTGTCTGGGGAGGCCTTACAAATAGCTGTGAAAAGAAGAGAAGTGAAAAGCAAAGGAGAAAAGGAAAGATATAAACATCTGAATGCAGAGTTCCAAAGAATAGCAAAAAGAGATAAGAAAGCCTTCTTCAGGAATCAATGCAAAGAAATAGAGGAAAACAACAGAATGGGAAAGACTAGGGATCTCTTCAAGAAAATCAGAGCTACCCAAGGAACATTTCATGCAAAGATGAGCTTGATAAAGGACAGAAATGGTATGGACCTAACAGAAGCAGAAGATATTAAGAAGAGATGGCAAGAATACACAGAAGAACTGTACAAAAAAGATCTTAACGACCCAGATAATCACGATGGTGTGATCACAGACCTAGAGCCAGACATCCTGGAATGTGAAGTCAAGTGGGCCTTAGAAAGCATCACTATGAACAAAGCTAGGGGAGGTGATGGAATTCCAGTTGAGCTATTCCAAATCCTGAAAGATGATGCTGTGAAAGTGCTGCAATCAATATGCCAGCAAATTTGGAAAACTCAGCAGTGGCCACAGGACTGGAAAATGTCAGTTTTCATTCCAATCCCAAAGAAAGGCAATGCCAAAGAATGCTCAAACTACCTCACAATTGCACTCATCTCACACGCTAGTAAAGCAATGCTTAAAATTCTCCAAGCCAGGCTTCAGCAATATGTGAACTGTGAATTTCCTGATGTTCAAGCTAGTTTTAGAAAAGGCAGAGGAACCAGAGATCAAATTGCCAACATCTGCTGGATCATAGAAAAAGCAAGAGAGTTTCAGAAAAACATCTATTTCTGCTTTCTTGACTATGCCAAAGCCTTTGACTGTGTGGATCACAATAAACTGTGGAAAATTCTGAAAGAGATGGGAATACCAGACCACCTGATCTGCCTCTTGAGAAATTTGTATGCAGGTCAGGAAGCAACAGTTAGAACTGGACATGGAACAACAGACTGGTTCCAAATAGGAAAAGGAGTACATCAAGGCTGTATATTGTCACCCTGTTTATTTAACTTCTATGCAGAGTACATCATGAGAAACGCGGGGCTGGAAGAAACTCAAGCTGGAATCAAGATTGCTGGGAGAAATATCAATAACCTCAGATATGCAGATGACACCACCCTTATTGCAGAAAGTGAAGAGGAACTAAAAAGCCTCTTGATGAAAGTGAAAGTGGAGAGTGAAAAAGTTGGCTTAAAGCTCAACATTCAGAAAACGAAGATCATGGCATCCGGTCCCATCACTTCATGGGAAATAGATGGGGAAACAGTGGAAACAGTGTCAGAGTTTATTTTTCTGGGCTCCAAAATCACTGCAGATGGTGACTGCAGCCATGAAATTAAAAGACGCTTACTCCTTGGAAGGAAAGTTATGACCAACCTAGATAGCATATTCAAAAGCAGAGACATTACTTTGCCAACAAAGGTCCGTCTAGTCAAGGCTGTTTTTTTCCTGTGGTCATGTATGGATGTGAGAGTTGGACTGTGAAGAAGGCTGAGCACCGAAGAATTGATGCTTTTGAACTGTGGTGTTGGAGAAGACTCTTGAGAGTCCCTTGGACTGCAAGGAGATCCAACCAGTCCATTCTGAAGGAGATCAGCCCTGGGTGTTCTTTGGAAGGACTGATGCTAAAGCTGAAACTCCAGTACTTTGGCCACCTCATGAAGAGTTGTCTCATTGGAAAAGACTCTGATGCTGGGAGGGATTGGGGGCAGGAGGAGAAGGGGACCACAGAGGATGAGATGGCTGGATGGCATCACTGAATCAATGGACGTGAGTCTCAGTGAACTCTGGGAGTTGGTGATGGACAGGGAGGCCTGGCATGCTGCAATTCATGGGCTTGCAAAGAGTCCGACACAACTGAGCAACTGATCTGATCTAAGTCAGTAAGCTTGAAGTGGTTTGTTACACATCAGTACATAACTGATACATTAGATATTTTTTGTTGCTGTTTAGTAGGTAAGTCCTGTCTGATCCTTTGGCAACACTGTGGACAGTAGCCCCCCAGGCTCCTTTGTCTCTAGGACTTCCCAGGCAAGAATACTAGAGAGGATTGTCATTCCTTCTCCAGCAGATCTTCCTGATCCAGGGATTGAACCCATGTCTCCTGCATTGCAGGTGGATTCTTTTACCACTGAGCCACCAAGGAAGTCCATATTAGATGTTAAAGGAATATTAAAAATACATTTCATCTTGCCTAAAAGCACAGTTTAAGATGTAATGGAAAAACTTGTAATAATAAGAACAATGAGATTCTTATTGAACTAGGAAAATATAAAGGGTCTGAGGGAGTATAGAAGAAGGAGCTTCATAGTCATAAGAGGGACAGATTACCAGGTGAGGCAGGAAAAATATGCTTACCTTTTTACATTGTGTATTTCCCTCTTCATATTAAATCACCTACTTTCTTTGCCTTCCTCCTTGAAAATATGTGAAGAGCAATAGAGAACTGGCCCAGGAGCCATTTGAAATACTTATTTGATCTTCCTTCTACTGTTTCCCAAATGATAGCCTTACTTGGTGCCTGGAAGACATTAGATATTCAGTAACATCAGATTATTTGCTGAACAGAGAAACATTTTCTGTGACTTATAAACAGTTACTTAATTTGGGCTTTGTTATTAAAAGGAAACAAAAGTAAAACACCTACTTCATGGGATGTAAACTTTATTTTGGTAATATAACATTTTCTTGTATCAAATTAAGAGAGAAAGAAAGCAAGAATAAGAGAATGACTTTGTTTCTTGACTGAACGTTTAGCTACTCTTGGTAAGTGTATTAATACTAAGAAGATGAGTAATTTATTATTCTATTTGTTCTCCAAAATCTTAGAAATGGCATTTCCATGTTAAGTGACTGCTCATCCACTTTTATTTTCGAACTTCTAAGCTGTTTTCCCATAAATTTTATTTTTATGTGGGATTCTGAAAACATTGTATATGCAGTGAATTTCCGTAATAAAAGAATCCTGGAAGAATGGTAAGCTTGCCCTTCAAAAGGTTCACTCTGCTGATCTCAATGCCGACCTTTGACGTCACAGGTGGCAGGATTGCACTAGGGCTGCTTGGCCAGTCCACCCATTTCACAGGCTTTAAGGTAAGTGAGGAAGCAGTATTCATTCTATTCTGAAACTCTTTTTTTTTTTATTTTATTTTTAAACTTTACAATATTGTATTAATTTTGCCAAATATCGAAATGAATCCGCCACAGGTAAACCCGCGTTCCCCATCCTGAACCCTCCTCCCTCCTCCCTCCCCATATCCTCCCTCTGGGTCGTCCCAGTGCACCAGCCCCAAGCATCCAGTACCGTGCATCGAACCTGGACTGGCGACTTGTTTCATACATGATATTATACATGTTTCAATGCTATTCTCCCAAATCTCCCCACCCTCTCCCTCTCCCTCTCCCACAGAGTCCATAAGACTGATCTATACATCAGTGTCTCTTTTGCTGTCTTGTACACAGGGTTATTGTTACCATGTTTCTAAATTCCATATATATGCATTAGTATACTGTATTGGTGTTTTTCTTTCTGGCTTACTTCACTCTGTATAATAGGCTCCAGTTTCATCCATCTCATTAGAACTGATTAATCACAACCAATGATTCTGATTGCTATATGTTTGGTCTTGAATTAACAATGGGGAGAGAATGCAGATAACAAATGTAAGTGACATAAAAATAATTGAATAAATATGAAGTTTTCTATTTATTTTTCTAGTTATGTAAGCTTTCTCTACTTCTGGGAGTTTTAATCATTATTACCATCAACTTTACTTCATTTTCTCTTACCAATGAATTAGAAAATGTATATTACAATACTTTATCATTTTGGGCTCCCCTGGGACCCAATGCCATTTTGGGTTCAGATGGCAAGGAATCTGCCTGCAGTGTGGGAGACCTGGATTTCATTCCTGGGTTGGGAAGATCCCCTGGAGAAGGGAATGGCAACCCACTCTAGTGTTCTTGCCTGGAGAATTCCATGGATGGAGGAGCCTGGCAGGCTACATTTCATGGGGTTGCAAAGAGTTGGACGCAAGTGAGTGACTTTCACTTTATCATTTCTACCTTGTCATTAAAAAACTTTTTATTTAAAATGTGTCAATAATAGAGGGATGAAAAACTACACAGAGTGAAGTAAGTCAAAAAGAGAAAAGTAGATATCCTACATTAATGCATATACATGGAATCTAGAAAAATGGTAGAGATGATCTTATTTGCAAAGCAGAAACGGAGACACAGATGTACAGAACAAATGTATGGATACCAAGAAGGAAAGGAGGGATGGGATGAGTTGGGAGATTGGGCTTGACATATATACATTATTGATGCTATGTAAAAAACACATATAACTAATGGGAACCTCCTGCACAGCACAGGGAACTCCACTCATGGCTCTGGGGTGACCTCAGTGGGAAGGAAAAGAGGGGCTATATGTACATGGATAACTGATTCAGTTTGCTGCACAGGAGAAACTAACACAACATTGTGAAGCAATTATGCTTCAATAGGAATTAATTAAAAATAAAATTAAAACAACACAAAAAAACCAATCAACTTCACTGAAAGTATTTTCTAAAATTTCAAACGTAATCTTATGGTCTCAAGATCTCCAGAGTACAAGTCCCTTCAGGACAAAGATGGCAAAATAGACCATAGAAATACTGCAGTAACTAGAGTTCCCAAAGAAATCTTTGTTTACCTGCTTGAGATATAAATATGTTATCAATGCAGCTGATGCACTCATTCGATCTCTACTGAAGGTGTTCTAAAGACATCAACTTATGATTCAGGTCTTACTGTAGGGAGAAGGTCTGGATCTTGTGATCTCACTGGGGACATTCATGGATGGTATTGAGTCAATACGATTTTCCCTTTCCTAGTATTCAAATGACCCTCTTTCAGGAATAAAAACAATGTCTTAGAATATTAAGTTACTTTTCTTTCCATGTGTTTTCCTACTGTGAATACTGCTCCCTTATTTGGAAAAAAAGGTCCCTATCATATAAGGAGAATAGCTAAAATTACCTCGTTTTATGATGAGGAAACTGATGACACAGAGAAGCTGTGACAATGTAGGGACAGAGCTTGGAATGACCCAAGTGCTTCACTCAAGTTTAATAATCTTCCTATTATAATATTTATTAAGATTGTCACTGTTTTTTTGGTAATTTATAGAAAAAACTTGGCAAAGAAAAATCATCGGTTATTTTCTCCCAAGTTAATGTAATAAGGAAACACAGTAAAAATGTCAATTTTATTTTTTTAGTTCATCATAAAGGTCTTTTGAAGACATAACTATGAAGACCATCAAAACGATCTCAGAGTGAAAAAGTGAGGAATGTTTTTCTTACCACTTATCAAAATATTCTATTATTTTAAATAAAATATAGTCATAAGCAGTTATAAAATGTGCAGCACTGGACACATAGTACATGGACGATTAGCTTAACAACTGGGCAGAACAGCAACTCTATAAACAACTTCATGATGGAAGTGACTTAAGCAGTGGAGAAACCATTCAGTTAATTGTGTTGGGAGAGTTTGGAAAAACAAAACCAAAATTATCCCATAATTATACTTGACACTATGTACTAAAATACTCTGGAAATTTTAAATGTAAATATAAAATGCAAGTGAATTCAAAGAAAATATTAAAAAGACTTTTGGATTGTGTAGAGCAATGTTTGTGTGTGTGTGTGTGTGTGTGTGTGTGTGTGTGTGTGTGTGTAATACCAAAGCCAGGTACCATAAATATCACAGAAAATTGAGTGAAAAAAGTGAAAGTGTTAGTCGCTCAGTCGTGTTCGACTCTGGGATTTCATGAATTGTAGCCCACCAGGCTCCTCTGTCCATGGGATTTTCCTGGCAAGACTACTGGAGTGGGTTGCCATTTCCTCCTCCAGGGGGTCTTCCCAACCAAGAAGTTGAACCCAGACCCCCTGCATTGAAGGCTGATTCTTTACTGTCTGAGCCACAGTTGAGCACCTAAAAATAAAAGAAATCCATATAGCAGAATCCAACATAAAAAATATTGATATTAAATGATACACTTGGAAAAGATTTAGCAAAATATATGAGGGAGAAAGAATTATGATCCTTGATATGTTAAAAGCTCCTACAAATCAATAGTAACCTACTAAACAAATGGGTAAAACATATGTACAAGCAAGTCAATAAAGTAAATGCAAATGAAAACGTTTTTTAATCTAACCTGCAAGATTGTCAAAGAGTAAAGCTAAATAATTATGGGCAGTGTTGAACGGGATGGTAAGATATTTTATCATAAAATCTTGAATTTGTGTAAACTAGTACCAGTTTTGGAGAAGGCAATGGCAACCCACTCCAGTATTCTTGCCTGGCAACTCCCATGGACGGAGGAGCCTGGTGGGCTGCAGTCCATGGGTGTTGGGGACCAGAGTGAGGCACTCCGCCCATGGCAAAGGTCATGAGGAAGGAGGCTCGACATACGCAAAGGCGGGATTGAGCCTCAGGAGTCCCTGGAACTCCTCGAGCATCAACCCCCATAACCAGAGCCTGCCTACTTTACTACTTTGTGCTCTCACCTACACCTCTGACTTTACGGGGGGCTGTCCCCCACCACCTCTTTCGGAGAAGGAGTTAACTTAGAGCTCCAGTTAATAAAAACTCCTGGGTGTAACAAGAGTGTTTTAACCTACAAACTCCTCTGAAGGTTCTCTGGCCTGCCTGACAGGCTTGTCCGGCCACATGTGATCGCTCACAGCCTCCCAACCGTGAGAGGCACGAGATGCTTTAAACCTTCTAAAAACAGGTTCCTTAGAAAAGTTAGAACACTATTAGTATAAGTATAGTGGGCTGATTAGAAATTGTATTGGTGAAGGGTTTTTCATTTGTTGAGCCAATGTTTACTGCTAAGTCTCCACATCCCCTGCCCTTACACACATTAATGAATATATAGAAGAAATAAGTATTAACCTTTGATATTAATCACGTTAGACCTTAGGCTAAGTAAATTCTTTCCTTAACTAAAACCCACTATACCCTCATCCTATAGGAATGTAACTTTATTTGGGTGGTGTCTGTTTTAAGAATAATCACCCCTGGAGAAATAAGTGTCCTGGTTGACTGACTGCTGTCACAAGGAGAGGGTCATAAACTGTCAGCAGGCCCCCATGGCCAGAAGATGATGTAACACCCCTAAGACCTCTGTATACATTTGTATGAAGCACCTGACTTTGATAAAAGTCAGGACTGCTGACCCCGTGTGACTTTTGCATAACATCTCAGTGTATAAAAGTAGACCATGGAAAATAAAGAATTGGGATCAGTTTCTCGAAATACTGGTCTCCCCATGTCTCTCTCTCTCTCTCACTCTGGCTGAGTCTCCATCTGGAGCGCGGAACCCACCATGCTTACTAATTATGCCTGGGCTTCTAAGATCCGACCCGGGAGGCCTCAGTGTCTCCTCTCCTTCGGGAGAACGGAAGGACGCCTGCGGCCTACGTAAGTGGTGCAAGCTTCTTGTCTAAGTTTTATTGGTCTCCCGCGTAAACCAAGCTACTCAGCCTCTTTTCTCCACTGAATTTTCCTACTGAGCTATCCTCATCCTATTACTCTTTATATCTTTGATAAAATATTTAAATAAATAGGTCGCCGACGCCGTCCCCGCTTCGAATACCCTGGATCAGCCGGGGCTGGACCCTGGCAGGTGGCGCCCGAACAGACTCAAAAAAAAAGAAAAAGAAAAAAAAAAGAGAGAAAAATAAAAAGAAAAAAGAAAAAAAGTGAAAAAGAAAAAAGGAAAGAAAATAGAGAAAGATCTAAAGATAGAAAAAGAACTAAAGAGTGAAAAGGAAAGAGGAACGGAGAAGGAAGGAATCAGGGAACACAGCAAGAAAGAGAAAGGAAAAAAGGAAGTTAGAAAAAGATATACAGAGAGAAAGAGAGGGAGGAGGAAAGAAAAAGTTATAGAGAAAGAGGGTAAAGGAAAAGAAACGAAAGAGAAGGTAGTAAGAAGGAAGAAGGGAGAATGAAAGAGGTAAACAAAAAGGAAATGATAGAAAGTGAAAGAGAAGAGAAGAGGAAGGAAAGAAGACAGAGTGAGGGAAAGAAAACTTGAGAAAGATTTAAAGAGAAGAAGGAAGAAAAAATCACCAGAGGAGAGAGGAGAGGACTTACAGGACACTGTGGCCAGACGCCCGGGTGAGCTACCTCCCCCTCTGCGCAAACTTAAAAAAAAAAAAACAAAAAAAAAACTTATCCACCACTTTCTGATTTAAGGCGATCGCAGCCGCCACCCTTTGCGCCTTCCAGGGCCCAAAAGTTCCCCACTTTGCCCCCAAAGCCTCTCAAAGTTTTGCCTAAGCCTGAAAAAGATAAAAAGTTTTTTAAACAGTGGAGCTTTTAAAACAGACTGCATGCACAATATGCAGAGTGTGCTCCTAGGAGAAAACCCCCTCAGGGGGGTCTCACCCAGGCTAAGAGAAAAACAAAATGGTAAGGGGATTTAGCAACAATTCTAACCCCTGACAAGCCAGTTACTCCAATTCCAACGGGAGTGGCTGGCCCCCTACCTGAGGGCATTGTAGGACTTGTGCTAGGGTGTAGCTCGCTTTCTTAAAAAAAAAAAAAAAAAGAAAAGGAAAAGAAAATTTCTGGTGCATGGTGTAGTAGATTCTGATTATGTTGAGAAATTAAAGTTTTGACCTCACCACCTACTAAAACTGTGCAAATTAATAAAGGTCAAAGAGTAACACAGCTTTTGCTTTTACCTTAGTATCAGACAGGAAAAAACTTGACTTCTCAGGCTAGGAGCCACAGAGTATTTGGCTTTAGTGACCTAGCCTTTTGGGTGCAGAAAATTACAGCTCCAAGGCCTTTAAAAGATCTTTTAATTCAAGAAAATAAAATGTCAGAGCTATTAGACACAGGAACAGACGTCTCTTAACATTGCTGGGAAAGAGTGGCCCAGTTCCTGGCCAACACATACTACTGAAAATGAGTTGGTGGGATTAGAGAAAGTGGTATTCGGGGTGGGAATGCTGTAGAGAAAGAGGTGAGGGAAAGTTTAAAACCTTGAAGAGTAGTGAGTTCACTGTTGCTGGAAGTATTCAAGCAAAGATTATATGGTTGCTTGTCATCTAAAAAGCTATAGACCAGATTTAGGTTACAAAACAATAACTGGAGAAGCCTATAAAGATGTTGTGCAACACCTCTTTACTTGCTTCTCATATTTAGGTGCCAAAAGTTTTGAAAACTGACAATGCCCTGTTGAAGCTGTGGAGAGATTGTTTACTAACTTTAAATGGTTTCCAAAAATTATTAGGGGACATTAATTGGATATGCCCACATTTGAAACTGACTACTGCAGATTTAAAGCCTTTGTTTTAAAAGCAATCCTAATTCCAGTTCTAAGAGAAAGTTGACTAATGAGACAGAGTTGGTTCTTGTTAAAGTAGATGAGACTTTAAATGATCAGTTAATTAGGATTAATATTACCAAAAGATGAGATTAAATTATTCTTGCCACAAAACATACACCTACAGGGTGCTTGCGACAAAAAGGCCCATTGTTTCCATCTACCAGTGACCCCAAGAAAAATAGTTTTATCTTATCCCAGCTTGGTGGCACAATTAATTATAAAAGGAGGAAAAAAGAAATGTGGAACTTTTTAGAAAAGAAGTAGCAAATATAGTAATTCCATTCAATAAGGATCAACTGCAAGTCTTTTACAAAACAGTGATAATTGGCAAGTTGCCCTGATTGATTTCAGGGTCAAATTTTGTTTCATTTGCCCTCAAGCCCCCACAGTAGTTAAAAGTTCAAAATGTTAGATTGGCAATTTGAGGATACCTGTGGAACTTTCCAACCCTATGTAGTTCCTACGCTCCCCTTTACCCTATGGGGGAGGGACGTGCTGTCTCAAATAGGAGATACTCAGAGAAGGGTTTTCTCAATTTCTTAGTTATCAACAGGCGGTACAATTAACAATACTTTATATATACGTAATATAAATAAATCTGCCTAATTACAGTTTGCCTAATTAGATATGGGTATAAATAAAATATAATAAAGGTATACCTAATTCTATTTATAGATCTATACTTAATTAATTTGTATATAAATTAATATGTATATTATATATGCATATTATATATATACTATATAATTAAATATATATTGCAGTAATATAATGTGTGTGGCTGATATTAATTGGTATGGATTGATGTGCTGTGATGATGCATGTTCTATATACTGTATAATTATATATGTGTGACATGTATTATTGCAGTACATTGGTTTGTGTTGGTTGGTATTAGCTGTGTACGTGTTGTATTGCTGTAATATATATTAATTAACATATTAATTATAAAGATTAATTCAAGTATATTGATTATGTCAATACGTTTATACTTGTTGCCATACATAAATACATATATAAATACATTTTGCATTTAGATATATCTGTATACCAAAATGAGATAAGGAGGTTATACATTTATTATTTAAATTTACAGAGACCTAAACTAAACATTAGACCTAAATTAACATATCCCTAAATTTATGTTGTTAAAATGTAAATTTTAAAAATTAAATTGACAACTGCTTGACAATTCCTTTGCCATAAAACCCCCATAGGTGTAATTGGGGTGGCCAGACAAAAAATTGTTTTTATGGCAAAACAGCCCCCTACAGTGGGTCCATCTTCCCACTCAAACCAAAAAAGTAGCGGCTTCTTATCCAGGATTGATAACTACTTTGTTGGTAAAGAGCCATCAGAAATTGTAATTCCATATAATAAGGAATAACTTGATGCTCTTCTGTTTGATGAGGATTGGCAGATTGCTATAGGAAGCTATTTTGGTCAAATTTTTACATCATTTACCTTCACATGTTTTGCTAAATTTTATATCCAGACATCCAGTTATTTTTCCTGTGAGATGTAAACAATCTCCTGTTCCAAATACTCAAATAGTTTTTACTGACGGATCAACAAATGGTAAAGCCTCCATAGTTACTAAAAATCACCAAAAAGTTTTAAAAACACAAAAAACTTCAGCTCAAAGAGCTGAAATAACAGCAGTCATAGAGGCTTTTGCTGTTTGCAGATGAGGAATTTAACCTTTATTCTGATTCTCAGTATATTGTCAGGTTGTTTCCACACATTGAAACTGCGGTTTTTGTCTGAAAATAAAACTACCGTATTTCATTTGTTAACTAAATTACAGCAACAAATTTGGAAAAGAAATAAAATATTTTTCATTGGACACATTCGGGCTCATTCCAGATTGCCCGGCCCTTTAAATGTCTTTAATGATTTGGCTGACTTGTTAACCAGAAATACAGTGGCTACTGTAATTGAGGAGGCCAGAGCCTCTCATTCACTTCATCATCAATATGCTGCTGCCTTAAGATATCAATTTCAAATTCCCAGAGAGACTGCTCGAGAGATTGTGCGTTCTTGCTTACACTGCTCCACTGTTTTTAATAGTCTACCTATGGGAGTTAATCCTCATGGTCTCAAACCTAACGTACTCTGGCAGACGGATGTAACTCATGTCTCTTCATTTGGAAAACTGTCTTCTGTTCATGTAACTGTAGATACCTTTTATCACATTATTATTGCAACTGCTTGTACTGGAGAGGCAGTTAAAGATGTGATACAACATCTCTTTACTTGTTTTTCATATTTGGGCCTGCCAAAAGCTCTGAAAACTGACAATGCTCCTGCTTACACTTCTAAGTCTTTTCAGGAATTTTGTATAAAGTTTCAAATTAAACATAATACAGGCATCCCTTATAATCCACAGGGACAGGCCATTGTGGAAAGAGCACATAAAACATTAAAAATCCAAATTCAAAAATTAAAAGAAGGGGAGTTTAAGTATAGCTCTCCCCATCAAATCTTGCAGCATGCTCTTTTTGTAATAAATATTTTATATGCCGATTCGGCAAGAACTACTGCAATGTTTCGCCATTGGTGCCTGGAGCAATTGAATGCAAAGCCATTAGTCAAATGGAAGGACCTCCTCTCCGGACAATGGAAAGGTCCCGACCCGTTGTTAACCAGCGGTCGAGGATATGCTTGTGTTTTTCCACAGGACGCAGATTCTCCAGTTTGGGTTCCGGACAGATTGATTCGTCATGTCTCAGCCCCTCGGATACCCGACTCCACGGCTGCCACGACCCCGCAAGAGGAAGGTGCCCCCTCTACCTCCGCTTCCCCCGCCAGCACGGGAGACGCCGCCGACATCGAGACAATTGACTTCAGGGACCTCGGATGAGCAAGGAACGGATCCGCCGACCGAAGCGATGTCTCAGCTTCACAAATGGGACACTACTCCCCCTGATTCCCTGCGCCGCAGAAACATCCCAGGCCGCCTAACTCAGGCGACCCGGAATGCCCCCATACCCACTTGGGGACAAATAAAAACACTCTGCCACCAGGCACGAGGAATGACTTCCTCGAAGGGATCTCCAGCTTCTCCTGAGAAAATGTTTATTGCCATGCTTGCCTTGCTTTCCTGCCAGGTAAGTGCCTCTCCTATTCCAGCTAAGTATTGGGCATATCTCCCAGATCCTCCAACTTTCCAGGTTGTTTCCTGGAATAATGAGCCTATACGGGTC
This sequence comes from Bos indicus, assembly GCF_029378745.1. Classification (NCBI taxonomy): domain Eukaryota; kingdom Metazoa; phylum Chordata; class Mammalia; order Artiodactyla; family Bovidae; genus Bos; species Bos indicus. Next base: position 82,986,494 of record NC_091774.1, on the reverse strand, counting down.
AACACAGACCAACCTCAGCTTTTGGGAGGATTCTATACTTCTTACACTAAAGATAAATATCCTATTAATTTTAATTATACCTTCAGGGGATTAATAGATGATCTTCCTGTTTGCTTTAACTTCCCCAGTAATCCAAAGAGTTTTATTACACCCACTAAAGAAGGGTGCATTGGGGCCTCTACAAAAATAATTATAACAGATTCCTCAAAAGTAGATTCCCAGTCTTTACGTCATCGGGTAGTTTGGGTATTAGTGGCCCGCTTGCCGGGTATCCATGACCCTTATGTGACCCTGCGCTTTACACCCCCTCCCGGTTATCCAAAGTGTTATAAGGTTGCTCCTTCAGATGAAGTGTGGAAGACCATAGATGGCTGTACTGGGTATCCGACTTGGACAACTTGTACTTATAGTTCAAGGATTGATTATAGGATACAAGGCGGTGGGAATTATACTATTCAGGACTGGAGCAACCCGAATCCGGGTGAGGATCCATTGATCAAGATAACATTTAAAGGCAGATTTGAGAATTGGAATAGGATTCCTCTTCCTTGGCCTACACAAGCCAGTAGATGGCATATTAACCAATTTGTTCCTCCTTGTGCTCTCATACAGCTAAAAGCAAAACCTATTGGCAGCCTGAGATTTGGAGAGCCCTTGCTGCTACTGCCCCCGTTTCTTTATCTCGCCCAGATAACGATTCCACTTATTCTGTTTTAGCTTGTTTACCCTTGCCTTATGTTTTCCTTTTTACTAATGACTCCAACACAATGGGTCGCTAGGAGTTGGACACAACTGAGCGACTTCACTTTCACTTTTAACTTTCATACATTGGATAAGGAAATGGCAACCCACTCCAGGGTTCTTGCCTGGCAAATCCCATGGACTGGGGAGCCTGGTGGGCTGCCGTCTCTGGGGTCGCACAGAGTCGGACATGACTGAAGTGACTTAACAGCAGCAGCAGCAGTACCAGTTTTCAGACAACGGTTTGGCAACATCTGTGTGTTTATGTGTGCACACATGTATGTGCAGAAAAACTGCAAAAATATATCACAAACTATCAAGTGTGCTGAGAAATGGGATCCTCAATGTATTTTTAACTAATTTTATAGTTTCTTATATTGACTATGAATAATTTTTGTCCAAAAATATGAAACTTTATCCAAAACAAGTAGGTTTCATGATATTAAAATAGACAATCTTTACAACCCAAGAATCTTTCTGCAGTTTGAAGAAACTTCAAGACAATGGCTGCAGGAAGGAATAATACAACAGTCACCAAATTTATCCTCTTCGGATTTTCAGATTCTCTCAAGTTCAGAATTGCTCTCTTTGCCGTGTTCATGGGGACTTACGTCTTGACAGCACCCTGGAACCTGAATCTCACCATCCTGATTCAGACGGACTCCCACCTACATACACCCATGTCTGTCTTTCTCAGCAACTTATCCTTCTTAGAGTTCTGCTATGTCACTTCCACAACCCCCAAAATGCACTCGGACTTCTTCAGGAAGCCTGCACTCACCTCCTTTACGGGTGTACAGTGCGGCACTTCTCGTTCTCTAGCTGGGGTCTGACTGAGTGTTGTCTGCTGGCGGCCATGGCTTACGATCGCTACATCACCATTTGCAGTCCTCTGCTCTACACAGCCACCATGTGCCCCTCTCTCTGCGTGCAGACGGTGGCAGGATCTTTATAACTGGATTCCTTGGCTCGTTCATTCAGTTGTGTGCCTTACTTCAGCTCCACTTCTGTGGACCAAATGTTATCCATCACTCCTTCTGCGACCTGCCTCAATTAATAGTCCTCTCCTGCTCCGACACCTTCTTCCTACAAGTGATAAAATTCGTGACAGCAGTGATTTTTGGTGCGATCTCCATCTTAATCATCATGATAGCCTATGGTTATGTCATTGCCACCATCCTGAAGATCAGCTCCATTGAAGGCAGGGCCAAGGCCTTCAACACCTGTGCTTCCCACCTGACAGCAGCGATCTTTTTCTTTGGATCAGGTCTCTTCATCTACATGCACCCAAGAGCTGGCAATTCTCTGGGCTATGACAAGATAGTGTCAGTCTTCTATACAGTGGTGATCCCCATGTTGAATCCTTTGATTTACAGTCTGAGGAACAAGGAAATCAAAGATGCTCTTAAGAGGTGTAAGAAGAAGGGAATGTTTTCCCATTGTCATGGTTAATTAAAGGTCTGGGAGCCTCATGACCTGTTGACTAGAAGTTTCTAGACTATGCAAGGGAAATGAATTTAACATTATTCAACAGGGTTTCAAGTGAGTCAGTCCATCTAAATCCACTTTGGCTCAGTGCCTTGCAAATCCTGCAGTTTCTTTAAGTCTTGATTGTTGACTCTCCTTTCTTACACCAGCAATGACTTCACAAAGCACTTGATATATTAATTTTTATGTCCATATAACCTTCAATTTCTCAGTATTTGACCCTTGCATACTCTTTCAGAATTTCAGACTGCAGGCTGGAGGGGATGGGACTAAATACAAGGTCAGGAAAAAATGTTTCTCATACACAGCATTGCAAGTAGAACAATGACCACTTTGTCAAAGACTGCAAACTCTCCAGGTGCCTAGGCGATTCCAGGGAGAAAGCATGGACGTGGAGAGGAGCATGACTTTACGCTTTGACATAACTCGCCTGCTGTGGAAAACACCATGCGCAGTGTAGTCTAGACTTCGTTTTCTGGGTTTCTGTTTTTAGCACCTAACGTCAACAGTTGAACGAACAAGGGGATTTCCATGCTACTATGCTGACGGAGAAGGCAATGGCAACCCACTCCAGTACTCTTGCCTGGAAAATCCCATGGACGGATGAGCCTGGTAGGCTGCAGTGTATGGGGTCGCTGAGAGTCGGACACGACTGAGTGACTTCACTTCACTTTATGCTGACCTGGGAGAGCTAAAATACAAAGAAAAGAAGTGATCATTTGAATTCTGAAGTAGCTTGAAAAGATTGAAAGTGAAAGTCACACAGTTGTGTCCGACTCTTTGTCACCCCATGGACTATACAGTCCATGGTATTCTCCAGGCCAGAATACTGGAGTGGATAACCTTACCCTTCTCCAGGGGATCCTCCCAACCCAGGGATTGAACCCAGGTCTCCCACATGCATGCTGATTCTTTACCAACTGAGCCACGAGGGAAGCCCAATTGAAAAGATTGCATTTCTGTTATTATGGCAGATTGGATGGTATAGATGTACCCACCACTGTAAAACAGCTAAAGACATTGGACAGAATGGTTTTAGAAAATATTTTTAAATACACTTATGAGCAGGCAAAGAAGGAAAAGGAAATCTCCAACTTTCAAATCTAAAGAGCAATCAGGAATCCTGAGAGTAAAGGCAGCCCTGAATGTGACTTTCACATTGGGGAATTTGCTGAACTCTAGTAATACTTGGCTTGTTTGCTTTTACTTTTTACTGGCGTACAGCCAGCCAGTTGAGAAGATGGTGATAGTTTCAGGTGAACAGCACAGGGACTCGGCCATACATTCACATGTGTCCATTCTCCCCCAAACTCTCCTCCCACCCAGGCTGCCAGATAACACTGAGCACAGTTTCCCGTGTTATACGGTAGGTGCTTGGTTATCCCTTTCAAATACGTACCCCAGCATGTACATGTCCATCCCAAACTCCCTAACTATCCCCCACCATCTGCCCTTTCCTTGGCAACCATGAATTCTTTCTCTAAGTCTGTGAGTCTCTTTCTGTTTTGTAAGCATGCTCATTTGTATCATTTCTTTTTAGATTATGCATGTAAGAAATTCATATGATATTTTTCCTTCTCTGTCTGACATACTTCTTCATTTAGTGTGACAATCCATGTCACTACAAATTGGCCTGTGTTTTGACAAGCACACAAGAGAGACTTGGGGAGAGAGAGAGAGACCAAGCCCAAACTCTCAGGGTGAATTTAATTGGAGACCCAGACATCCATACGAGAGTCCAGCAGACTAGACTTTGGTAGGAGAGGAAATTAAGGGAAAAAAAAAATCCTATCTCAGGAAAAAGAGATCTTAACTTTCTGAGGCTTTGTAATCACAGACTCTCAGGGAGGTTTGTGGTCTGAATTTACACAACCAGTGTAGATAAAGCAGCCTTACCTGAGAATTAATTTTAGAGCAACCTCAGCTTGTTAGTACCCCCAAGTACCAATCAAAAGCAAATGCAAATTCTCTCCAGATTCTTAGGAGAAAATCTGAAACCCAAGCTCAGATAATTCTCCTAAACAACTTTCTGAAGAAAAGCAGGTTGCACAAATCTTAAAGTACAGAAAGAAATAAGACCTAATGGTCAGTCGTGTCAAAACTATGACAAAGTCAGGAACGGCAACTGTCTCAATACACAGATAAATTATACACGGCTGGTCAAGGATAGGAAGGGGAGCTGAAAATATCTTTAAAGATCAGGAGAATGAGGCTTACTGAGGATTTCTGTGTCTGGCAATGTGCTGAATTACCCTTGTAAGTGAAACAACTGAAACACTGAATTTGAAATAAAAATCATCTTTTAAATGAACTTCCAGTTAACTTAATGAAAAGGAGGAATAAGCTAAGCCCTCAGATGAAGTGAAACCAGGAACCCAGGGAAGTAAACAAGCACTAAAAATAGCTTTCACCTTGGAGAGCCCGCTGAGAGCTGGGCCCTGACTTCTGCCGTGTGGACTGCGTGGTTGCTGAGGGTTCAGAAGACTCAGCTCATGTCCCGGGTGAACTGGAAGGCTACACCCTCAGGATAAACTGGCAAGGATCCCACAGGTTACGTTCAAGAACAAAGAGAGCAGTTCAGGGGAAAAATAAAGCACAAGCACAGACCTCTATATAGAGTCAAACCCCCAACACTGAGAACTGGCAGGGGGGGAGAATAGTCCCTATAAACAGATCTGCAGCATCTTCAGATGCTGGCACTATGGGTAAAGAGGATAAGTCAGGTAGGACTAGCTATGGTGAAACACAGATTCAGTATCAGTCGGACTTCCCAGGTGGCGCAGTGGTAAAGAATCCGCCTGCCAATGCGGGAGGTGCAAGAGACGCAAGTTCGATCCCTGGGTCAGGAAGATCCCCTTGAGGAGCAAATGGCAACACGTTTAAGGACTCTTGCCTGGAAAATGTATGGACAGGGCAGCCTGGCAGACTACAGATACTGGCCTTATTGGTAAAGAAGATAAGGCAGTTAGGAGTAGCTACCGTGAGACACAGATTAAATCTACCCTCAAAAGAGATAGTCCCTCTTCAAAGAGAGAAATAACTGAGAACAGGTCAGAGACCCGGTGACTCTGAGCACTGAAAACTGGGGAATTAAAAGGCAGAGGATTGCCATTTGCCACAACACGGGAGGAGCATGAAGGCACGTGCTGAGCGAGTAAGTCAGAGAAAGACAAGCACATGTGGTCTCACTGTGGGGACTCAAAAACAAGTGACCTTGCAGAAACATACAGTAGATTGGTGTTGCTGAGCCAGGAGGTGGGGAGTAGGCAAACGGGTAAGGAGAATTGAAAAGTACGAAATTCCACTTATAAAATAAATAAATTATGGGAATGTAGAGCACAGCATCTGGAGGAGGGAATGGCAACCCTTTCCAGTCTCCTTGCCTGCAGAATCCCACGGACAGAGGAGCCTGGCGGGCTTCAGTCCATGGGGTGGCAGAGTTGGACACAACTGAGCCACTGGAGAGAGAAAGAGAGGGGAGAGAGCACAGCATGGTGACTATATTACTGCACTGTATGTTTGAAAGTATTGTTAACAGAATAAATGTTAAAAGTTTTCATCATAGATTTCCCCGATGGCCCAGTGGTAAAGAATCCACCTGCCAGTGCAGCAGACATGGGTTTGATCCCTGGTCCGGGAAGACTCCACATGCCATGGGGCACCTGAGCCCATGTGCCACAGCTACTGAAGTCCACGAACCCTAGAGCCTGCTCTGCAATGAGAGAAGCCACTGCAGTGGGAAGCCGGCGGACCTCAACTGGAGAGTGGCATCCACTTGCTGCAGCTGGACAGAGCCCACACAGCAACAAACACCCCAAACAGTCAACGGGAAATAAATTAAAAACATTAAAAAAGTTTTCATCATAAGAAAATTAATCTGTAGCTATGTGGTCTTCGATGTTAACTAGATGCTGTGGTGAGCCCTTCACCATGTATACAAATGTTGAATCATTATGCTGTACCACTGAAACGAGTATATTATGTCAATGATGTTTCAAAAAAAGCGAAAGGGGGTTGATATATCCATGCAGTGCAATATTAATTGGCCACAAAAAGGAGTGAGGTACTGACAACGTGCTGCCACGTAGATGACCTTGGAAACACCTTGACAAGTTGAAAGAACCGTTACCACGGATTGCGTACTGTACGGTTCTGCTTCAGTGAAATTTTCAGAATGAGCAGATCTATAAGAAGGAAAACAGATTAGTGGTTGCCTAGGGATAAGGGGATGGAGAGGAATGGGAGGTGAATCCTAGTGAATATACATGAACATATTTGATGAAAATATTCTAAAATGAGATTGTGGGGATGGTTGGAAATCTCAGTGGATATACTGAAAGTCACTGAACTGCATGCTTTAAAAGGCTGAATTTTATAATGTGGGAAATTATTCCCATAAACCTCAGTAAGGCTGTATTTTGTTTGCTTGTTTTTTGAAGAAAGAGGCTGGGAAGTACACATGACCAAAGGCGACATTCTTGGGAAGACACTCTGTGGTGGGTATTCCTTAAAGATTTGGTAATGAAAGAGAAAAAGTGAGTGGGCAGAGAAATTAAAGGTCCTAAGAAAAATTTTAAAATCAAGCAAAATACTAACCTACCTCTGTTTCTGAGTAAAGCGGCCATACAAAAGAAATTGCCCTTCTGAGGTTTGATTCCTCCGTCAGTAAGATCTGGAGAAGGAAATGGCTACCCACTCCAGAATTCTTGTCTGGAGAATCCCATGGACAGAGTAGCCTGGAGGGCTAGGCTTCCCCAAGGGATCTTCCCTACCCAGGGATCAAACCCTTATTTTCCGAATTGATTGGCAGGTGGATTCTTCACTACTTAAGCCACCAGCGGAGATGTCTTGTTAGGCTTTCATTAACCAGTAGAGGGCGATCCATCTCAAGACTCTGCTGTTACGGAGGTCTTAATGTAAGACCAGGAGAGCAGCAGACTGACCTGGGCAGAGAGTGAGGATGCTGACATCAGTGTAACTGCTTACAGTTTGTATCCACAGACGTTTGGTCTTCATGACAGCTTGGCTTTGAGGCTCTCATTTTACAGATGAAAAAGCAGGACCTCAGCACATGTTTGTAAAGATGACCCAGGAAACGGGCAACAGACAAGGGACAGGGCATGCGTGTGCAACTACATCATCCAAGGGAACAGAATTTTTCATTAATTCTTACTGGGGTATAGTTGCTTTGCAATGTCTTGTTAGCTTCTGCTGTACAGCTATGTGAATCCGATATGGCTTCCCTAGTAGCACAGCTGGTAAAGAATCTGCCAGCAATGCAGGAGACCCAGTTCGAGGGTTGGGTTGGGAAGATCTCCTGGAGAAGGGATAAGCTACCCACTCCAGTATTCTTGGGCTTCCTAGCTGGTTCAGCTGTTAGAGAATCCGCCTGCAATGTGGGAAACCTGGGTTTGATCCCTGCTTTGGGAAGATCCCCTGGAGAAGGGAACAGCTACCCACTCCAGTATTCTGGCCTGGAGAATTCCACTGACTATATAATCCATGGGGTCGCAAAGAGTCAGACACCACTGAGCAACTTTCACTTTCTAAATAGGAACATCTAAGTAAGTATATATATGTATATGTATATACCCAAGGGGACAGAAAACTACCCCTTCTCCTGCAGTGGTTCAAATAGGATACTGTGTCTCCCAATAGTTGCCACTTTAGCTGGAATTATCTCTTCAAATATCTTGGCACACATGTCTGAGACAGGCTAAACACATCCACCTCTGCTTTGTGTCTAGGAGACATTTATCAGATCAGATCAGTCGCTCAGTCGTGTCTGACTCTTTGCGACCGCATGAACCGCAGCACACCAGGCCTCCCCGTCCATCACCAACTCCCGGAGTTCACTGAGACTGACATCCATCGAGTCAGTGATGCCATCCAGCCATCTCATCCTCTGTCATCCCCTTCTCCTCCTGCCCCCAATCCCTCCCAGCATCAGAGTCTTTTCCAATGAATCAACTCTTCGCATGAGGTGGCCAAAGTACTGGAGTTTCAGCTTTAGCATCATTCCTTCCAAAGAAATCCCAGGGCTGATCTCCTTCAGAATGGACTGGTTGGATCTCCTTGCAGTCCAAGGGACTCTCAAGAGTCTTCTCCAACACCACAGTTCAAAAGCATCAATTCTTCGGCACTCAGCCTTCTTCACAGTCCAACTCTCACATCCATACATGACCACAGGAGAAACCATAGCCTTGACTAGACGAACCTTTGTTGGCAAAGTAATGTCTCTGCTTTTGAATATGCTATCTAGGTTGGTCATAACTTTCCTTCCAAGGAGTAAGCGTCTTTTAATTTCATGGCTGCAGTCACCATCTGCAGTGATTTTGGAACGCAAGAAAATAAAGTCAGCCACTATTTCCACTGTTTCCCCCTCCATTTCCCATGAAGTGATGGGACCGGATGCCATGATCTTCGTTTTCTGAATGTTGAGCTTTAAGCCAACTTTTTCACTCTCCACTTTCACTTTCATCAAGAGGCTTTTTTAGTTCCTCTTCACTTTCTGCAATAAGGGTGGTGTCATCTGCATATCTGAGGTTATTGATATTTCTCCCAGTATATGATATTTCTTTTCATAATGTCTCCTTTTCGAAAGTATGAAAAGGAGACATTTATACTTCTCTTGAATACTTCCTCTTCACCCCAAGGGTCCACAACCTCTCAGTCTCTTATACCTGTGAATGAAGGTAAGAAATTCTCACTATGAGAAAATTCCTCCTTGAACAAAGCAACAAGACCTTTCTAAGCAACTTCAACCTATTACCTCTCATCGGCAAAAGGGATGTTGAAGCATCTCCCACCCTCCTTCATAAGATGCAAGAAACGGGGACACTCTACTTGAAGAGGTGTGTGCCTGCTCAGTCACTTAGTCATGCTCAACTCTTGGCGACCCCATAGACTCTAGCCCCCCAGACTCCTCTGTCCATGGGGATTCTCTAGACAAGAATACTGGAGTGGGTTGCCATTTGGTGGGTAGAGCTAAAAAAACAAACAAACAAACACAATATCTTCTCCCACCCTGTTCAGGAGGAAGACAATAAGCAAAGAACCCAGGCACATTGTGCCCAGGTTCTGACCTACAGAACTGAGAGGTAATATACTAGGCCTATAATTTTAAGCTGCTAAATTTGTGTTAATTCATTTACACAACAATGAGAAACTAACATCCTCATTTACATTTTAGTTTGCTTCTCTGGAAAACTACCCACCTCTGAGCTTTGCAGCTGATACCCTGATGAAGCTTTAAAAGTTCCCGTGTAGAAAAATTGTCCCTTTCAATTCAGAAAACAGTCACTGAGCATCTGTTTGGCGCCGGGCACTGGGATGCAGAGGAGCTTAAACCCTGAGGGACCTCAAACAGAAGTAATACAAGTAGACGCATAACTGTTATCTGAGTCAGAAAGCGACGGTGCCATGCAGGATTAGTAAGTAGCAGCTCTGGAAGTTTAGAACAAGGAGAATCCACACCCAGTCAAAGGTAACAAGAAAGGCTGCCCTGGGCTGGCTGTGGGGAATAAGACAGAGGGTCAACAAAAGACTTGGTAAGGATTTTATGCAGCCGCGAACAGCTTTGTGGGGTTGTAGATCTCATTTATTTTTTATTTTTAGATTTGATTTATTTTTATTGGAGTCTAATTGCTTTATAGTGTTGTGTTCCTTTCTGCTGTACCATGAAGTGAGTCAGCTGTATGTATTCCTATGAGTCCTGGCTTTCCTCCCCACCCACCATCCCACCCTGTAGGTCATCACAAAGCACTGACCAGAGCCCCCTGAGCTTTTCAGAAGGTCCCCACCAGCTGTCTACTTTATACAAGGCAGTGTATGCACGTCAGTCCTAGTCTCCCAACTCGTCCCAACCACCCCCCCCCCATTTCCAAATGTTCGTTCTCTACATCTGAGACTCTATTCCAGCCCTGCAAATAGGTTCATCTGTACTCATTAAAGAAAGCTGAGCACCGAATGCTTTTGAACTGTGGTGTTGGAGAAAACTCTTGAGAGTCCCTTGGACTGCAAGGAGATCCAACCAGTCCATCCTATCAGCCCTGAATATTCATTGGAAGGACTGATGATGAAGCTGAAACTCCAATACTTTGGCCACCTGATGTGAAGAGCTGACTCATTGGAAAAGACCCTGATGCTGGGAGAGACTGAGGGCCAGAGGAGAAGGGTATGACAAAGGATGAGATGGTTGGATGGCATCACTGACTCTGTAGACATGAGTTTGAGTAAACTCTGGGAGTTGGTGATGGACAGGGAGGCCTGGCGTGCTGCAGTCCATGGGGTCACAAAGAGTCATACACAACTTAGTGACTGAACTGAACTGTACTCATTTAGATAGCTGATCTCATCAGCAACCTATGACTGAGAATAGTACAGGGGAAAAAAAAGAAGGAAACCACAAGGAGTGGTCGTAGGAACATCTTAGAGCCAGAGTGATGGACTGAAGAACCTGGCAGGGTTTAAGGAACAAGAAGTCACGACGAATAGGTTCACTGAGAGTTGCCCAGTAGAAAACAGGAAGTTTTGGTCAAGGGGAATTTAGGCTTTGAGATTAGAAAACTTAGTGGTCTCCCATTATGGTGAGGTCTAGGTTGGGGCTGCCACATGGTGCTACTGGGGTGGCCTAGAGGTGGAAGTCAGTGGAGATCTAGAGGTCAAGACAGAGTGCAGCTAGGCAATGTCAAGGCATCAACCTGAAAACCATCTGACTTATCTTTCTGGTTGTCCTTGATCAGCTCAGTTCAGTCACTCAGTCCTGTCTGACTCTTTGCGACCCCATGGACTGCAGCATGCCAGGCTTCCCTGTCCATCATCCAACTCCCAGAGCTTCCTCAAACTCATGTCCATCCAGTCGGTGATGCCATCCAACCATCTCATCCTTTGTCGTTCCCTTCTCCTCCTGCCTTCAATCTTCCCCAGCATCAGGGTCTTTTCCAATAAGTCAGCTCTTCGCATCAGGTGGCCAAAGTAATGGAGTTTCAGCTTCAGCATCAGTCCTTCCAACAAATATTCAGGACTGATCTCCTTTAGAATGGACTGGTTTGATCTCCTTGCAGTCCAAGGGACTCACAAGAGTCTTCTCCAGCACCATAGTGTTGGCTTAAGGAGCGTGCAGAAGAATGGAAGAATCAGAGTGAGGTGAAGTCAATCCAGAAATATTCCAAGCACTACTGAGTTCAAAATTTGGTCCTGAGAAGAGGTAACAAATGAGTGAGTAATAGGTCCTTTCTTGCCATTCCTAGCCATGTGTGGTTGCCCTTAAACTGACTGCCCAAACACATCAGTGATCAGCTTGAGAAGAGTGATATCTTGAGACTTCAATCAAAAATATAATAGAGGCAGTGCACAGGGGCAGCCTGTTGGTATTTCTATCTTTCTCTCTGCCACATCCGATGGAGAGTTGCTGTAGTTCAGTGGCTAAGTCATGTCCGACTCTTTGCGACCCTGTGGACTGCAGCACACCAAACTCCCTCGTCCTTCACTATTTCCCTGAGCTTGCTCAGACTCATGTCCATCCAGTCAGCGATGCCATCCAACCATCTCATCCTCTGTCGTCCCCTTCTCCTCCCACCTTCAATCTTTCCCAGCATCGGGGTCTTTTCCAATGAGTCAGCTCTTTGCATCAGATGGTCAAAGTGTTGGAGCTTTAGCTACAGCATCAGTCCTTCCAGTGAATATTCAGGTGTGATTTCCTTTAGGATGGACTGGTTGGATCTCCTTGCAATCCAAGGGACTCTCAAGAGTCTTCTCTAACACCACAGTTTGAAGGCATCAGTTCTTTGGTGCTTAGCCTTTTTTTAGGGTCCACCTCTCACATCTGTACATGACTACTGGAAAAACCATAGCTTTGACTAGATGGATCTTTGTCAGCAAAGTGATGTCTTTGCTTTTTAATAGGCTTTCTATGTTCTGGTAGAGAGAATGAAGAACAATTTTAGATTTTCAAGACCAATGAATGATTCAGTAAAATAAATAGATACTTGGTGTCCTACTGTCTCCTCTTTTCCTCTCCCCTCTCCAAACCATCAACATCCACGTAGCCTAAAATGTTCCTTATTCATCTGGCTTTTTTATGGCTTCATAGATGAGGCCTTTCCCACCATCTGCGCTCCAGCTGGAGAGACCTCTCCAGAGAACATCTATCAACCTGACTGCCTGAGTCCAATCCCAGCTGTCTTTGCTCCTTGAAATTCAGCCCACTGACAAACTGCTACTTTTAAACTCAAGCAAATTCAGAGAGGTTGTACGTTTGCCAAGCAACATCAGCTCTGGGTCATTTTAAGGTCTGTTTTTAAGGGACAACTCCACGTGGCAATACACAGTTAATTGGATGCATGATTTCTAGTGGCTCCATGCTTGTGTGAGTTCTGTGTCCCAGAAAAACTTCTTTAGGGAAGTCTGGGGGTGGGCTGTCTCAGCAGGGGATACCACAGCAATGTGGCTTCCCAGAAGAGCCTCCATCCTTGCCAGCGCTCCAAACAGGATCAGAGTCTCTAAAAGAATAGACAATAGATGCTGTGTGCGTCTGAAGGGCCACATCTGCCTGACACATGGAGTTAGGCAACTATTTTCTAGGTTTTACTATGCTGGTTTATAGGTCTATTCTAAGACTGCATAATGGATTTCAGAGAATACCTTCTCCCTTTACCCTGGATCCCCCCAAAATAAACTTCTATGTTATTTTTGGGGCTTCCTGGTGGCTCAGCTGTAAAGAGCCTGCCTGCCAATGAAGGAGATGCATGAGACAGCAGGCTCAATCCCTGGGTCCAGAAGAGCCCCTAGAGAAGGAAACGGGAACCTGCTCCAATGTTCTTACCTGGAGATTTCCAGGGACAGAGGAGCCTGGCAGGCAGTAGTTCATGGGGATGCAAAGAGTTGGACACAGCTGAGGAGGCACACATGCGTGCATGCATGTTATTTTTAATGAGCTAAAACAATTATGGGCAAAGGCAGACAAGGCCAGTTTTAAGCAAAAACATAAAGTCCTACATAGTCTCCTTTGTGCCACCTCTTCCCTGTTTAAGTCCCTCCCTTCCTGATTCTGGGTTCCCTGTTCCTCCCATCATGCTTGCCTCTGTGGTTCTCGTCCAGCCTTTCTGTGTTTCTCATGATTGGAGGCACAGGCTTAAATTTGGTTCTGCCCATGAACAGCTGTTCTGTGAGCAGCCATGACTGAGGACGACTGCTGTGGAGAATTCCTCTCGAAGGTCTTTCCTTCAGTCTGCAAATCTGTTCCAGTTTCCCCACCTTGAGAATTCTTTCCCTTGACATTGCCAGCTGTGGCTCCTGTTCCCCATTCCTTTCTCTTCTCTTGCTGCTAAAATGGGGTCTCATTCATTTCCTCACATGGCTTTACTCATAGCCCCTCTGGAACCCCACTCTAGACACCCCATCTGGGATTGATAGGCTCCTGAGATTGTGCTGGAAGACCACCACTTTCTTCTTGCCCCATCCAAAGGCCTTTCATTCATACTTTTCTTTGACTTCCAGGACAGGTTCCCCAAGCATCGCTGGGTAGTAAGGGCTTTGAGGATCAGGCTAAGAAACTTGAATGTCATCAGGCTATTAATGAACAGCAGTACTGATGAATATTCTTGGACAAGGCATGACATGATTGGATCTGTGTTTATGGAGGCCCTTCTTCAGGTTAAGGAGGAAAGGGTGAACTAGAGACAGTCTGAAGGGAAAAAGAAGGCAGTTGGAAGACTTTGGTAGGCCATGAACAATCAGGTTCAAATGGCCTGACAAAAGGGGGCTGGTACGGAGATGCCTTAAAAGAAGGATTTGATTCTATTGATGATCTGCTTATTCTGCAAGTATCAGAAAAAGAGAGAGTCCTTTCTGAAATTTTGCCTTGAAAAGGAGGGAGGGAGATAGGCAGGGATTTTTTAAAAAATGCCAGTCTTCCAGTATTTCATCCTTATACCCTTCACTCTGCAATGAGGAGTAAGAGGCTAGAGGGGTTTGGGGATTTTATTCACATATTTTTTTTAATCTAGAAAAGAGTAACTACATACAAACTACTGCATTGCCCCAGTATTAAGCCTTAGAGGGTCCCCAAGAATGTAGGTCGTAGGCCAAGAGCTGGGAATGTCGGGAAGGCATGTGATTTTTTTGTTTCACAGTGGGAGGTTTTGACCCTGAAGAAAGAGCAGTGGGTGGGGTCTGGGAGTGGAGACAGGAAAAGGGAGCAGATTTTTCTCATCTGGATGCAGCTTGAAGAGCTGCCAGCAAAAATGGTGCAGCTGCTATCTTGCACAAACCCTCGAATGAGGCCACAGGGCCCTGTGGGTTTGCACAGTACCCACTTCCTTCTGTTTTTTTTTTTTTTCGCGTGTTCTTTTTACCAAATACGCAAATAGACTTCAGGTCTTTCCAAGTGGGACATTCCATAAACCATAAACAAAACATGGACATGAAGGAAATCTGGTCTTACACCAAACTATCATTTTTGCATTAAACTCCCTGCACATAGATTTTTTTTTTTTTTAATGAAGTCTGTCAGGTGACTTTCCCCATTGCCATCCATTTTTTCAAGTCCTCATGTTGGCAGGGCAGGGATGGGGGCGGGGTGTGGTGCGCAGCCATGGGGTATGGAGGACTGAACATGGACTTTGGATTCTGGAAGACTTTAGTACAAATTCCAGCTTTACCACAGCCTCTCTGCATGACCTTGTCAGGCACTTCTCCAAAATTCCATTTTCACACCTGAAAGTGCATTTAAGAATGTTTTTCACTAGGAGCTACTATGAGGATGTTACAAAATAAAGGATATGAAAGGTGCGATCCACACAGCCAAAAATGGTAGTACCTGTTGGTCTTCTTTCCTCTTCCTCCTTATTGTACAAAATCATAGAGTTTAGAATTTTAAAGAACCAATAAAGTCAACTATGGAGAAGGCAAGGGCACCCCACTCCAGTACTCTTGCCTGGAAACTCTCATGGACAGAGGCGCCTGGTAGGCTGCAGTCCATGGGGTCGCAAAGAGTTGGACACTTTCACTTTTCACTTTCACGCATTGGAGAAGGAAACAGCAACCCACTCCAGTGTTCTTGCCTGGAGAGTCCCAGGGATGGAGGTGCCCAGTAGGCTGCTGTCTATGGGGTCACACAGAGTCGGACACGACTGAAGCGACTTAGCAACAGCAATAGCAACAACAAGGTCAACTAATTCAGATCCACTCTGTCCCTCTCACTGTTATTGTTCAGTCCCTAAGTCATGTCTAACTCCATGCAACCCATGGACTGCAGCATGCCAGGCTCCTCTGTTCTCCATTATCTCCTGGAGTTTGCTCAGATTCATGTCCCTTGAGTCAGTGATGCTGTCTAACCATCTCATCCTCTGTTGCCCCTTCTCCTTTTGCCTTCAGTCTTTCCCAGCATCAGGGTCTTTTCCAGTGAGTTGGCTCATCAGGTGGCCAAAGTATTGGAGCTTCAGCTTCAGCATCAGTCCTTCCAATGAATAATCTGGAATATACTCTCTCTCATAGCCTATTCATTTTATTTTTTTCCAGTTTTATTAAGATACAAATGACATATAACTTTGCATTAGTTTAAGGTGTACACCATAATGGGTCAGTATATGCATATACTGTGAATTGATTACCACGTAGGTTTATGTAGTTAAGATACATCACCTCACATAGTTACACAATTTTTCTCGTGAGGAGAACTTTTAAGATGTACCGTCCTAGTAACTGTTAAATATATGATGCATTTTTTTAACTTTAGTCACCATGATGTACATCTCCAGAAATTATTTCTCTTATTGCTGGAAATCTGTATCCCTTGGTCACCTTCACCCATTGCCTCTGGCAGCCACCAATCTGATTTGTGTTTCTATGAGTTCGCTTGTTTTTAGATTCCACGTGTAAGTGAGATCATCACTGTCTTCTCCTCACTTACTTCTCACTCACTTCTAGTGATGGAGAATTTACTCCATTCCAAAGCATCCATTCTGCCTTTGGACTATCCTATTTGTTTCATTTTAGTCTCTCTGTCTCTTTCTTTCCTTCAGTTTTACCCATTCAGTCCTAACTCCAACCCTTGGAGTCATCCAAAAGATATTTTTACATTGAAGAAGTTCTGTAAAACATTTGGTGCTACACAAAGGTGACTGTGGTTGGTGATATAGTTACCTATTTTGAAGCCAAAAGCCACTCTTGGCTTCCCTATCTCTAGGAAAACCCTATTGGACCCGGATCAGGGACTAGAAATATAATGGCAGCAGGGCCAATGGAAATCAATTCCACCCAACCAAAGCTGGCATCCTTTTTCTCTCTGAGCCCAGATGGGCAGCCACGTTGCTAATCGGTTCTCTCTGGGACCTGTCATACCCCTGAACTAGAGACCCAGTGGTACCTTGGAGAGTATGGGTCTTGCTTTAGAGTCCTGTTGAGTCCTTCCCTTGGCCAATTTAAAGTAGCTACATTCAAATTTCATTTATCTTTTTGACCAACACCACAATGCTCCAGGTGCCAGCAGAGATGAGTTTTATCCTTGCTACAAGCTTCTGGTCTTTGATATCTGACTGAAACTCAGAGTTTAAGGAGTTTTAGGTGAGTCTGCTCTTTGCCTTACTTGAGAAATAGTTCACAGTGAATCCTTGAATGTCAGAATAGGAGGGTTGGAAAGACCCTTGAAAATGGGCAAGGTGCTCTTCCCTACTGCTCTGGCTTTAACTAGAGGAGCTGGACTAGACCTATTTTATAAATCTGGAATTCTACAGAAGATCTCATTTTTTAAAAGTTTCTGCTACTTACTAATGGAAATTAAGATGGAAAGAAAGAAGGAAGGGAAGTGGAGTAGAAGACAATGATCTGAGTTAATTTCTTGTATAGGCAGGGGATAGGAAGATTAAGATCCAGAAAGGCAAATATCTTTCCCCAAGGTCACACAGCCAAAAGGTAGGAGCAACAGGACTCAAATGAGCAATTTTGTTTCTAGCCTATTCTAGACTCATGAATATGTGCATGTGTATGCCCACAATGTAAAAATATCATCAAGTTTCCTTGGATTCTCTCTAGGGATCACTGAAGCTCCAGGTTTTAGAATAAGGTAAAGCAGAAAGGGCTATTCCTGGAAAATGAGATTTAGGTTCTAATTTCACCTCTGATACCAAACAACTACATAGTCACTCTCAGATCACACAAACTAATGTGTGTGTGTATAAGTGTGTATATATATGCATATTAGTTAAATAATTATAAGGCAATTTAATGTATGTCAGGTACTCTATTTCTTTATCTTCACCTTCAGATAATTCAGGTCAAAGAAACCAAGTTATCAACATAGTAATCATATAAAATAATTGGCAGTCGACATGTATCCCACTCTAAAAATGTAATAGACTAGATATCTTAGAACCTTGAGGCTGAAGTAGCAAGAATCAGGATGAAACTTGCTAAAACATACATTTGACAATGACTGTAAATGTGAGACTTGAAGCAGGGAGACTGGTTGTCGGGCTAGATGTGGTTCCTTACTGCAGAATGAATGATGTCATTACATCTCCAGGGTGGGTTTGTTTCTCCATCTACCTGTTTAATTCAAATGATCATCAGCTTTCTTGCTGCCTGGGAGGCAACTTTCTAGTCTTCCTTCTCAGCCTCTTTCACTTTCATCCACCTTCTCCACTGCTTCTGCTCTGCTCTCAGTTATATTGTTAATTAGTATTTGACATCTAGTTACCTGTTTACAGAAAAAAGTTAAATTTAAAAAACAAGCAAAAATAAAATGTTCTTGCTTTCTCTTTTGGCCGTAGGGGAAAGGTCAAACTCCTTATCATGATATTTATTCAACAAATACATATTGACTACGTACTATGTGCCAAGCACTGGTCTAGGTGCTTGTGATACTTCAATGAACAAAAGAGACAAAAATGCCAAAAAATCATAAACTTCATTGAGTTTACATTCTTGTGGAGGGAGAGAGACCATTGGTAGTCAATAAAGCAATGAACTATATGCTATGTAGAAGGTGAGGTGTGTGTATGTGCTTAGTCTCTCAGTCGTGTCCGACTCTTCGAGACCCCATAGCCGGCCAGGCTCCTCTGTCTGTGGGGATTCTCCAGGCAAGAATACTGGAGTGGGTTGCCGTGCCTTCCTCCAGGAGATCTTCCTGACCCAAGGATCAAACCTAGGTTTCCCTCATTGCAGGTGGATTCTTTACCATCTGAACTACCAGGGAAGCCCAGAAGAGGAGATAATTCTTATCAAAAGAACACAGCAGGGCAAAGGGGACAGAAGTCCAGAAGTGGAGAGAAGGTTGAAATTAAATATGAGCATGTAAATCCATATATACAATTATATATATACACACACACACAGTATGTGCCATTATATATGCAATAGGTACCATTATATAGCCAATAAATGCAATTATATATATGAAACATTTCAACGTATGTCCTCATCATCTTCACTTTTGAAGCCCTTTCACAGTTTGTTCAGCCCCTGCCATCTCTCAAAGGTAGACTTAATTATCTTCTCTAAATTCTGATTACTCTGTGCTCCAGCCATGCTAACACTTTAAGCGTTCCTCAAATGCTATGGTCTCTGTGCTTTTGTAAATGCTTTTTTCATTTTTAACACAAAGATCTTGAACGAACCACCTGTCAACCACTCACACACAAAATTTTCATTCTGGTGACTCTTTCCTCATTGTTGGAGTCCTCAAACACATTGCCTCTCAGATGCTGTGCCCCAGACCCAGGGCACTGGACAAACACTGCTCTCTGCGCACCTGAAGCATGGGGGTGTGATTCATTTATTTCCTGACTGTCTCATGCAATATGTTGAATATTTTGAACTTAATAGCAATGTTTTATTACTTTCTACATCATCTTCATTTCTCTGTCAAACACACGGTGTTGATAATGTTGAGTGTAAACATTTCACAGCATGGAGCTTTTTTTCCTTACCCTTTCTTTAATTTCTAAAGGGGAAGCCAGTTTTTCACATCTCTAAGTGCTTCATTGCTCTGCTTTAAGGAAAAAGAACATTTTGACTCCATAAAGCCTGGTCAGAACAGACAATGATGATAAGAAACACAAAATTGCCTCTCTAGGAATTTATTTTCGAAAAAGAAAAAATCTAGTATAAATCTGAGTGGCTCAATAATCGAATCACAAAGCTTGTTGTTCAGTCGCTCAGTCGTGTCCAGCTCTTTCTGACCCCATAGACTGCAGCACACAAGGCTTCTCTGTCCCTCACCAACTCCTGGAGCTTGCTCAAACTCATGTCCATTGAGTCAGTGATGCCATCCAATCATCTCATCCTCTGTCTTCCCCTTCTCGTCCTGCCCTCAATCTTTCCCAGCATCAGGGTCTTTTCAAATAAGTCAGCTCTTCACATCAGATGGCCAAAGTATTGGAGTTTCAGCTTCAGCATCAGTCCTTCCAAAGAATACCCAGGGCTGATCTCCTTTAGAATGGACTGGTTGGATCTCCTTGCAGTCCAAGGGACTCTCAAGAGTCTCCTCCAACACCGCAGTTCAAAAGCATCAATTCTTTGCTGCTCAGCTTTCTTTATGGTCCAACTCTCACATCTGTACATGACTACTGGAAAAAGCATAGCTTTGAGTATACTGACCTTTGTCCGTAAAGTAATGTCTCTACTTTTTAATGTGTTGTCTAAATTTGTCATAGCATTGCTCAGAACAACTGAAAAAAAAAAAGGGGGGGGGGTGGTATTTAATCCCAGTGCTATGAATAACTGCCTTTGATAAAGCTGTGATGTGGACAGTGAAGGTGATGATCCAGATAATGCAAACATGGCAGTCTATTCTGAGGCCGGTCACTTTTGCATAAACAAATGAGATGAGGGTGATGATAATCTTTTGGAAAAACCCAACAAATGCTGTAGAGGGGATTTCTGCATTGGGTGGAGGTAAGACATTTGCCTTTCACTGTCTCTTCGGGCTCTGAGGGTCTAGGATTCCATGACAGAACCAAATGGTTTCTTTACCTGGATTTTCATTGCCTCAGGAATCGCATGGGGCTCTGAAGGCAGCAGAGAGAAGAGAGTTGGCCCTGGGCCAGAACATCAACCTGATGACACATTTCATCCTTTTGGGATTTTCAGAGCATCCCGAGCTTCAGGTCATCCTTTTCAGTCTGTTTCTGGGGATCTTCTTCATGACTCTGGTGTGGAAGCTGGGCCTTATCGTCCTGATCGCGGTGGAGTCACACCTCCACTCCCCCATGTATTTCTTCCTCGGTAACTTGTCCTTCATTGACCTCTCGTATACCTCCTCCATAGCCCCTAAGACGCTCTGTGACTTCTTCAGGGAGCAGAAGACCATCTCCCTCATGGGCTGTGCCGCCCAGTTTTTCTTCTTCATCGGGATGGGGACGCGGAGTGCCGCTTCCTGGCAGCCATGGCGGACGATCGGTTCGCCGCCATGCGCAGCCCTGCAGCCCTCTGCTCTGCGCAGCCCTGCAGCCCTCTGCTCTGCGCAGCCCTGCAGCCCTCTGCTCTGCGCAGCCCTCCCCGCTCTGCGCAGCCCTCCCCCCGCTCTGCGCAGCCCTCCCCCCGCTCTGCGCAGCCCTCCCCCCGCTCTGCGCAGCCCTCCCCCCGCTCTGCGCAGCCCTCCCCCCGCTCTGCGCAGCCCTCCCCGCTCTGCGCAGCCCTCGTGACGCCCCCGTCTGTGTGCGGATGGCCGTCGCAGCATACACTGGAGGCCTCCTCACCTGACTGGTGCAGACCAGATCTGTATCCGGGCTCCAATTCTGTGGGCTACGGGTCATTCACCACTTTTTCTGTGACCTGCCACCCTTGCTGGTCTTGTCTTGTTTCAGCCCCTTCCTCAGCCAGGGAGTGACCTCGCTCGTTCGGGACATCAGCTCTTGTTGTCTTGGTTTCCTATGGCTACATCATGGCTGCTGTCACGAGGATCCGCTCAACCCCAGGGTGGACAAAAGCTTTCAATACCTGTGCCTCTCATTTGATCACAGTGACTCTCTTCTATGGCCCTGGTCTCTTTGCATATCTCCACTCCGGTGTTGGCTACTCGCCGGGCCAAGATATGGTGGTGTCCTTGTTCTGTGGAGTTGTGAGTCCCAAAGCTGAACCCCATCATATACAGTTTGAGAAACAAGGAGATAAAAGATGCCTTGAAAAAACTCAAGGAAAGAAGCCAATGTTCACTCTGTGTCTTATAGTTCCTTGAATTAAAAAACAATTTAAATTTTCCTATATGTACCTTGGCATAAAAAATAAGTGGCCCACTTATTATTAGTCATAATAGGAATTTGAGTAATAAGTTAAAGGAGCTATTTCAGATATGACTCCCAACCTACATGTCTACTGCATAATTAGGCCCCACAAAGATTTGCTTATTCCTTTTACTCTTCTGGTCATAGACTGATGGGGTTTCCATTTGATTATTTGTGATAGAAAATAATGTATTTTTTACTTTGGAAGTTTGTTTATATCATTTCTTTTTAGATTCCACATATAAAGAATGTCATACAATATTTCTCCTTCTCTGTCTGACTTACTTCACTCAGTAGGACACTTTGTGGGTGCATCCATGTTAGTTCAGTTCAGTTCAGTCGCTCAGTCGTGTCTGACTCTTTGCGACCCCATGAATCGCAGCACGCCAGGCCTTCCTGTCCATCACCAACTCCTGGAGTTCACTCAGACTCACGTCCGTCAAGTTGGTGATGCCATCCAGCCATCTCATCCTCTGTTGTCCCCTTCTCCTCCTGCCCCCAGTCCCTCCCAGCATCAGAGTCTTTTCCAATGAGACAACTCTTCGCATGAGGTGGCCAAAGTACTGGAGTTTCAGCTTTAGCATCATTCTTTCCAAAGAACACTCAGGACTGATCTCCTTTAGAATGGACTGGTTGGATCTCCTTGTAGTTCATGGGACTCTCAAGAATCTTCTCCAACATCACAGTTCAAAAGCATCAATTCTTCGGTGCTCAGCTTTCTTCACAGTCCAACTCTCACATCCATACATGACTATTGGAAAAACCATAGCCTTGACTAAACGGACCTTTGTTGGCATAGTAATGTCTCTGCTTTTCAATATGCTATCTAGGTTGGTCATAACTTTCCTTCCAAGGAATAAGCGTCTTTTAATTTCATGGCTGCAATCACCATCTGCAGTGAATTTGGAGCCCCCAAAAATAAAGTCTGACACTGTTTCCACTGTTTCCCCATCTATTTCCTATGAAGTGATGGGACCAGATGCCATGATCTTCATTTTCTGAATGTTGAGCTTTAAGCCAACTTTTTCATTCTCCTCTTTCACTTTCATCAAGAGGCTTTTGAGTTCCTCTTCACTTTCTGCCATAAGGGTGGTGTCATCTGCATATCTGAGGTTACTGGTATTTCTCCCGGCAATCTTGATTCCAGCTTGTGCTTCTTCCAGCCCAGCCTTTCTCATGATGTACTCTGCATATAAGTTAAATAAGCAGGGTGACAGTATCCATGTGGCTGGATGCAAATGGCATGATTTCATTCTTTTTGATGGCTGAGTAATATTCCAGTGTATATGTGCACCACATCTTCTTTATCCATTTCTCTGTCAATGGACAATTAGGTTGTGTTCAGGTATTTTTGGTGACACCCCTTAGCTTTATGGCCTTAGGCACTGTGTGGCTGATACCTTAGAGCCAGCTGGAGCATGGCCTTATGACCACGAACATTCATTAGAGACCTCTTTACAAAGTACCACTCATATCAATCCATTCATGACTTGGAACATTTTCTTCCCCTTTCTTTGGGTACTGATCTATCCAAAGGTTGATCCTTACCAGGAAGGCTGACTCTAGACTAGGAACCTGAGAGCCCTCACTGAGTTGGGTTTAGAAATGGTTACTCAGAGCCAGCAAAGCAATAAGATACATGTAGGCAGTGTGTCTAAAAAGAAAAGAGATTAAGGTCCCATCTGCAGGGTCATAGGGTTCCTTGGGGCTAGAAATAGGGACCTAAACCAGCAGATCCAAAGCTGTGAGCAAGTCACAGTGAGCAAAGAGCAAAGATAATGCAGAAGCTCTGAAGGAGATCAGAGTGCCATGTGGCTAATGCTCACGGCTGAAACCACCGAGTGACTGGGTGGGACCTGACTTAAGAGACAGAGTCAGAGGCGAGAGACTGCCTCCGGCAGCTCTGACTCCACGTCTGTTCCCTAAACCACTTCTCACTCTTGGCCCTGCGCGGATGTTTGGCTTACCCTCTGTTTTCACTTCATGTCCAGTTGAATTTCCCTTCATGTACTAGAATTTGTATCTTTTCTATTGTTTCTCCAGAGTTTGACTGCAGCCCGGAACATGATTCAGATAACCCTCCCGTCGTTTTCACGAATTGCTTCGGAAGGGGCCCCACGCTATGACATGGTCTGAGATAGGAAAGCCAACTCAGTAAGTCTGCAGCAGAACTGAATGTGGATTTTAATTTGTCTCTGATCCTATTTTACAAGATAGTTCTCGAGCAAAGAGCAAAACTTATGAAGTCTTGCTTCTTTAGTGCTTGTGGGTACAGATCATGGTGAACCATGACAGTCATCCTTAAGCTCCTTTAACTTTGGCTATAACTCTTCTGCCTCAGTCCTTTTAATTCATGCTGGGATTTGATCCATTCTCTGACCACTTGGGTTATTGGCAGTTTATACGTAGGAGGGGGCTCCTACGAGCCCCCTGGGTGCTCAGCAGTAGAGAATCTGGCTGTCAATACAATAGATAGGGATTTGATCCTTGGTTCAAGAAGACCCCCTGGAGAAGGAAGTGGCAACCCACTCCAGTATTCTTGCCTGGGAAATCCGAAGGACAGAGGAGCCTGGTGGGCTACAGTCCAAGGGGTCACAAGAGTCAGACACAACTTAATGACTAAATAGCAACAACATGTACAGGAGGGGCTATGACTTTGAAGTTCATCTGTGAAGCCTTCCTTGGTCTCTGACTCCTTCAGAGGAAGTTCCGCATTACTGTGGTATATTCCCGTAGCATCCTCTATTTCATCTATCAGCTCCTGTGAGACTGCAGGTTTTTCTTTTTTACTTATCTGTCTTCTACTCAAGTTGTAAACATCTCTCTACTGTGTCCCTGAAGCACAGGATATGACTGGGACAAAGTCTGTGTTAATAAGTATTTGCTTAATTAATGAATAAATCTCAATTCATTTGGCAGATGATTTAAAAATTTTATGTCAAAGGAAGGAATGAACACTTATTAGAAGCTTATTATATGCCAGGCATTGTTCCCAAAGCTTTTAAAAATTGTATTCCAACTCTATAACATATGTGGAGATTCTCCATTTAAAAATATTGGAACACCGTAGGGAAGGGAATATTTCTTTTATTTTTAAAGAAATATGTTTGATCTGGATCATTCTTTGGTAGAGTCTTTATTTAGTCTATTACAATATTGTTTCTGTTCTGTGCTTTTTGGATTTTTGGCCAGGAGGTATGTGGGATCCCAGCTCCCCAGCCAGGGATCACACTGGTACCACCTTCAATGGGAGGCAAAGTCTTAACCACTGGATCACCGGGAAAGTCCCAGATGTTTCTTTTAAACAGTAACCCTCCATTTCAACCCCTTCCTGCACTCCCCAAGAGGCAATTATGGTTTATACTGGCATGTAAGTTTATACTTTTTCTGCTTAATAATATTCTTATATGTACCAGTCAAAAATATATAGTGCTGTTTTATGTGGCTCTATATGTATTCACATAAGTGAAATTCATATTGATTGGTTTTTCTATATGCTGATTTTTAAAAAATTTAATCATTACTTCCTGGACCTCTTTCCATGTTATACATATAATTCTCCCTCAGTCTTTTCCAGTGTTGTAGAACTGACACACCAGAATCTACGTACCTATTCCTCCCTGGACGTTTAGGGAGTTTCCAGTTTTGGCTAATTTATGACAAAGAGTGTTGCAACATACACATTTGTATACACCCTTCCTGCTAATATGCACTTTTATGGTAAAACTGAGAAGTTGAATTGCTGCCTACAGGACATGCATATTTAAAAGTTTTTATAGACACTGCCAAGTTCTCTCTAGAGTGGCTACAAATGGAGCCTCCTGACAGCAATGTAATAGGACAGCTGTATCGTACCCTGGATGAAGTGTGACCACTATCAATATCAAACTGATTTTTCCCTCCCCAATGTTTCTTCAAATGTACTCTTTTAATCCTTGAAATGACCCTGTTAGACAGGATTGTTTATTGTCCTCATTTACATACTACAGAAAGTCTCTGATATACGCAATTTTTTTTTTAATTCTCACAACCAAAGTATGAGACGGGTTTTAATCATCTTTATCTAAGAGATAAAGTATGTAAGCCTCAGGAAGGAGGTTACGTGACATATCCGAAGGCACACAAGCTAAGATCTTAAGTGTATGTCTACATGATACCAAGTCCATTAATTGAATACATATTCTTACACGTATGCTTGGCATCATCCAGAGATGAAGAAAATATTAAAACAAATTCTGTTAAAAAAAAAAAGAAAAGACTAATTTCTCAAGTCAGGCATGATTTCAGGGCATGATAGAAAGGAGGACTGACTGGCTTCTGTTAAATAGTTAGGACTAGTTTCAATAAGACCACCATGAAGTTCTGTATGAGGAGTTCTAGACCAGGAACTTTATTTTTAAAACAGCAATTCAAAAAGTATTATTCAAAAGTGGATTTGTTAATGCAACAATCTTATAAATGGCTTTATTCCCAAATAACTGAAACGAGGAGAAACCAAAATGTTAAAATTGAATTAATTAAATTAATATGAATGAATAACGCTCTTCAAAGGTAACAGTAGTAATGAAGCTTCAACCCAAGGTCCCTGGTGGTTCAGAAGGTAAAGAATCTGCCTGCAGTGTAGGAAACTCCAGGTTCAATCCCTGGGTTGGGAAGATTCCCCTGGAGAAGGAAATGGCAACCCATTCCAATATCCTTGCCTGGAGGATTCCATGGACAGAGGAGCCTGGCAGGCTGCAGTGCATGAGGTCACAAAGACTCAAACACGACTCAGTGATTAAGACTTTAACTTTCTGTATTCAGGTAAAGAAAGGACCAGTTGTGCTGCAGGCTCCGGAGTAGGACAGTCTAGACAGCAGTGTATCAGGATATCAGGGTTAGGGGCATAATATTACTGCAAGGCGGGTGGTGGTTGATGCTTTTAAGTCTCCCACTGGATTAAGCCAGACAAAAGAGAGTGATTAAAGAAGAGTTTAGCAGACAACATTGTATCAACATCCACAATGAATGGTTTATACTGGAGGACCCCAGAGGAATTTTACACTCTGACGGCTTTCCCATCAACAGTTTTACTGTAATAATTTCATTAACACTGTGAATTGCCCCACTGAACATGGAACCACAAATTCTTTCTACTTTGATCGCTGACAAGTTTTGAGTAAAATCTGTGACGTCTGTAGCCAGAATTTAGGTCACTGTGATGAGCACTTTTATTCTTACTCCTGGCTCTGATCTCTCCTTTTTTCTTCCACTGTTCTTTTAATCCGTTATTTCGGGTTATTTTGTGCAAGCTGCTTGCTCAAACATTTTGGAGCCAAGTTGAGTAGAAAGATGACCAAAGAGTTTGCTTTGCCCACAGGTTGGTGCATTAGACAGTGAATTCGCTTGGTTCTCTGGGTCACACATATCTCTAACCTCAGCTGAAATCAAATTTCTCTCCCTAATCTGCAGTCATCTCAGATGCCCTTTGCATCATTGTCCTCATTCTGTCTCTCTGCTTCTCTTCTGTGTCTGTCTCTCTATCTCTTTCTACCTGTGTGTTTCACTGTGACTCTGTCTCTATCTCCCTCTGTCTTGGAAGACCACCCGGACCCTCTGGTCCAACTTGAGATGTTCCTCTCTGGTCACTTGTCAGCCAGTACTTTCTTTTTCACATAATGCATCATTGTTCGGTGTCTGTCCTCCTGTTAGGCTATAATCCCCATGCAGAGCAAGTGGTGCCTGAAACATAGCACTTGAACACACAATTTTTGTGAACACACTAATAACTTTCTCCATCTCAGAACATTCTTAGCCATCAGTAACCTCTGAGGACTAGCTTGTTCCACTCCCCTCTTTTCACAAAGAACTGAGGCTCTAAGCGGTGAAATAATTTGCAAATGAGTCACAGCTGGCTATTGAGAATGCTCCCTTTCAGCCCAGCAATCTTCCCATGTCTACACAACAGCTGGCCGTTGCTGTCAACAATTCACCCAAAAGGAGGTGAAAGGTTCCTTAAGAAAGAATGTGGTGTGGTCTAAAAGCCCTGGCTTCACAGTTTGGTAGCTCTGACTTCCTGTTTTCAGGAAAATCATGCCGCTTCAGCTCTGCCTTGTGAACTTTTCCCCTTCTAATCAGAGTTATAAAACCTCAGCTGGGAGAAACTGTAGACATTGTACACAAACTGGCAGTTTTCAGACTATGTTCCAGGGACCCCATGAAGGAAATGAAGCCTCTGGGTGTGGAGGCTGGTCCTTGCTTGTCAGAGGTGGCGGCTCTCTTACACATTCTGTGGACTAGTTTCCATGAAGGCCTGCATTGGGAAGTAAGGGCTCCACTGCTAAAAACACGTTTACAATCTACAAACCTAATCCAGTCCTCTAACTTGGAGAATTAGAATTAGGAAATGGGAGTCCAGAGAGGAGCATCAGTTTGCAAGAAGACGAGGTGAGGATTCCACCTGAGCTCTTCTGACTCCCTGTGACTTGACCGTGAACTTCTCTCTACACATGCACACACACACTCACATACACACTCACAAACACACATACACACTAACACATATATGCATTCACAAACACGCACAGATACAAACATACACACGCACTAACACATACACACACACATACTCACACATACATAGATACACAGTCACAAACACACACACACTAATACATATACATGTTCACATACGTACTCACACACTAACATATACACACTCACACATACACATACACACATAGATACACAGTAACACACACACACACACTAATGCTTATACACATTCACATACATAGACACTAACACATATGCACTCACACATACTCACACATACACACACATACACACATAGATACACAGTAACAAACATACACAAACATATACACATTCACATACACACTCACACACACATATACACACTAACAAATACACACATAGATACACAGTCACAAACACATACACAGTTACACAAACACATACGCACACACAACTCACACATGCGCATAGACAAGCTCGCACGCATACACAATCACAAACACACTCTCTCTCACACACACACCACACACCAGGTTTGTGTGTGAAGGGGAAGGGGGAAGGGGAATGTGAAGGAAATGAAGGGGAAGCTGGGACGGCAGCCTGGCGTGCTGCAGTCCTTGGGGTCACGAAGAGCTGGACGCAACTGAACGGCAGCAGCATCGCACTGCCTGTGAGCTGGCCTAACCCTTCTCCCCAGGACCTCAGCTTTCGCCCTCTCGCCCTCTCTCCACGTCAGCGGGGCGCCCGCCACCCCAGCCCCTGTCCCCAGCCCCTGCCCACTCTCAGGAGACAGTCTGTTCTGTCTACTTGATGAGCAAGCTGTTTTCCATCTTTCTCCGAGGACCACAGGGAGAGAGAAAGCAGGTCCCCCTGGGCCCCCAACTCGCCCTGCGAAGGAGAGCTAGCTCTGGAGAAGGGTCTCAGGCTCAGGGAAGGGGCTCTTTTCCTGGGGGAAGGGGTGTGAGAGCAGGAGAGTTTGCCTCCCAAGCCCTCCTGCCACAATGTACATGCCACCGCCCCCTGGATCTATGGAAAAGGCAGCTGGGCCGAACGGGCACAGCAAGAGGGGTCTGGGCTGGCCGAGCCCACCCGGGGGCTCCCCTTCCCCGAGGCACATGGGCACAGCAAGAGGGGTCTGGGCTGGCCGAGCCCACCCGGGGGCTCCCCTTCCCTGAGGCACACGGGCACAGCAAGAGGGGTCTGGGCTGGCCGAGCCCACCCGGGGGCTCCCCTTCCCCGAGGCACACGGGCACAGGCGCTGTTCTGCAAACACGAAGACTGAAGCTGAAAACCCGGAAAGGGCGAGCCGCGGGTGCTGGCAAGAGAACTCAAAATCCGAGCAGGAGGCGTGCGGAAGCCTCGTGGCTTGGGGACTCTCTGAGCCAGATGTGGACCTCAGAGCAGGGGTTTGGGGTCATGACCTCCCATGGGAGGTCATGTCGGCCACTGGTCCTGAGTGCAGTGCTCATGGGGGTCAAGAAGGGTTGCCTGCACCTGTGGGTGAGGAAACCTCCACTCACATGCCCATGGAAAATGACTAGGCTGCCTGCCTCTTCCCCGAGGTCAGAGAACCTACGAACTGATCTGTGGCAACAGGCTTATGTTGACACAGGTGTGAGGTCTGAGGTCACAGAGACTCCGAACCAAGCAGTTAACACAAACACTGGTGCACGGGTTGTAAGGCCTCAGCAAAGACAAAGTTAAGACGGTCTTGGAGGGGCAGCTGAACAAACCAAGGCAAACCAGCCTCCCACAGCAAGCCCCGGTGGAAAAGGAGCCCAGGAGTCACAAATGACAAGCCGCACAGGGAAACAAGTCACCAGGAGGAAGCATCAGCAGGAGCAACATGTGGGTGAACGTACATGCCGCGACCAGCACGGAACAGAATCTTCTTCAACTTTTCCAGTTGAAGATCACAGCCACGGCTTTCAAGTTGAGGCAGGTTGGGACTGGATTGCAGACTCATGCAGACTCTGGAAAGGAGTTCAACACACCCTCTTATTTTACAGGTTGGGAAACAGTGATTCAGAGAGGGGAACTGACTTGTCTGTGGTCACCAGCAGGTTAGATCGGAATGAGGAATAGAATCCAAGTCTCCAGATTTCTAACCCTGGGTTACTTTTACTGCCCCACGTTGCCCTAATTTGCCAAGATAGAAATGGAAGGGACCTCCCTGGGGGTCTAGTGTTAGGAATCCACCTGCCAATGCAGGGGACACAAGTTTGAGCCCTGGTCTGGGAAGATTCCACATGCCGCTGTGCAACTAAGCCTGTGGGCCCCAACTACTGAGTCCACGCTCCCTAGAGTCCATGCTCTGCCTCTAAGAGATGCTGCCATGAGGAGAAGCCACAGCCACGACCAGCGGAAGTCCGTGCACAGCAACAGAGACCCAGAGTGGTCGAAAATTTAAAAATAAATAAATAACTAAAATCCTAGTTCTAAGAGAAGACCAGGAGGAAAGGAGGACAGAAAGGCCTACTTAAGACCAAGGAAGGGAATTCTCTGGTGGTCCAGTGGTCAGGATGGTGCCACACTTCTGCTACAGTGGGCACAGGTTCAATCCCTGGTTGGGGAACTAAGATCCCTCATGAAATACAGTGAGAAAAAATAAAAAAAGACCTAGGAAAACCCCAAATCAGGGCTCTGACCTATATTAGCAAAACTCAAGTTTGGTGTTTTCATAATGAGAATTTTTCAATAAGCCCCTCCTATCTCCACTTTGCATTATACTGACCTTTCTTCCCATCCCCCCACTCCCCCCCCACCTATTCTTCCCCTATTTTCCTTAGTCCTTCTCTTGACTGTCAGCTGGTGGACCTGTTATCAGATGGGGCAAGTCAGCTCTGTGATCCTGGCTCCTTCTTCCTCAACCTCTGCCCCACCCTCTGGGCAAGCCCTCCTCGCACACTGTGTAGGAGGGTTAGGGAGTGGTTAAAGGAACAAGTGAGGACCATGTACCTCCAGGCCACCTTCCATAGATGCACACACTTGGCAGGGATGGGGACCAAGGCGGGTGTGGAAATAGGTATGAGTTCAGTCCTGCAGGATCTGAGCTTTACATACCAGATCAGATATAAATAAGACAGAAGCTCATACAGGGACATCCCCTCTGGGCTCTTATAATTCATGTGTTACACAAGACACTAGGCTTACACTCTCCCCAACTCACTAAGATACAATTATAGACCAGAAAGCCAAAGTAAACTTTGCAGTAAGAAATATAAGCAGTACAAGCTAGGCTGAGTAAGTGCTCAAAGATACTGATGCAAATCGAAACAAAAATCCTATAATCATTTGGCTTCAGCTTGAAAATTCATTATCAACCACTCAGTAACCTTAAAATGCATTGCAATATACATTAGGTGCAGATAAGTACTGTTCGATTCCACTTCTACGACATACCTAGAATGGTCAAATTCATAGAATCAGAAAGTGTGTGTGTGTGTGTGTGTGCGTGCGTGTGTGTGTGTGTGTGTTGGTCGCTCAGTCATGTTTGACTCTTTGTCACACTATGGACTATAGCCTGCCAGACTCTTCTGTCCATGGAATTCTCCGGACAAGCATACTGGAGTGGGTTGTCATTCCCATCTCCAGGGCATCTTCCCAACCCAGGGATTGAACCTGGGTCTCCTGCACTGCAGACAGATTGCTTACTGTCTGAACCACCAGGGAGGCCCAGAGTGAGAAGTACATTGGTAGGTGTCAGGGTCCGGGGATGGGGTGGTGAGGGGAAATGGGGTGTTGGTGTTTAATGCTGACAGAGTTTCAGTTCAGGAGGGTGAAGATTCAGGAGATGGATGGTGAAGAGAGCTGCACAGCAAAGTAGGAAGTGAAGGGACTTAGTGCCACTGAATTGTACAGTTAAATATGGCTAACATGAAGGTTTTATGTGACTATTATCACAATAAAAATTTTTTAAAAGATCTGATTTACCAGGGAAATGTTCTCAAAATATTAGCAGCTTTGTTGGCTTTATTCACTTGTTTATTCTTCCAGTAGTAACATATATTAATTAGGCTTTTGCTATGTACCACATGTAGCATTTGCCTTGAGTAATACAGTGATGAACAGATAAAATCCAGGCTCTTCCCATAAGGAGCTTACAGTTTACTAGAAAGTGAAAGTGTTGGTTGCTCAGTCTTGTCCAGCTCTTTGCGACCCCATGGACTGTAGCTGGCAGTCTCCTCTGTCCATGGAATTCTCCAAGCAAGGATACTGGAATGGGCTGCCATCCCATTCTCCAGGGGATCTCCTTGACCCAGGGTCTGAACGTGGGTCTCCTACACTGCAAGCAGGTTCTTTACCATATGAGATACCACGGAAGTCCACAGTTTAACCTAGAGGAGAGAACAAGCATCCATTCAAATAGTGATAAATGCAAGGGATTCTGTGGAGCATATAGAGGAACAATATAATATTCATTAATCAGTCAGTTCAGCCTCTCAGTCATGTCCGATTCTTTGTGACCCCATGGATGCAGCATGCCAGGCCTCCCTGTCCATCACCAACTCCCAGAGTTTACTTAAACACATGTTCATCGAGTCGGTGATGACATCCAACCATCTCATCCTCTGTCATCCCCTTCTCCTCCTATCTTCAATCTTTCCCAGCATCAGGGTCTTTTCCAATGAGTCAGTTCTTCACATCAGGTGGCCAAAGTGTTGAAGTTTCAGCTTCAGCATCAGTCCTTCCAATGAATATTCAGGACTGATTTCCTTTATGATGGACTGGTTGGATCTTCTTGCAGTCCAAGGGACTCTCAAGAGTCTTCTCCAACACCACAATTCAAAAGCATCAATTCTTCAGTGCTCAGCTTTCTTTATAGTCCAACTCTCACATCCATACATGACCACTGGAAAAACCGTAGCTTTGACTAGACGGAACTTTGTTGGCAAAGTAATGTCTCTGCTTTTTAATGTGCTCTCTAGGTTGGTCGTAGCTTTTCTTCCAGGGAGCAAGTGTCTTTTCATTAATATTCATCAATTTTCTGCATTCACTAATGTTTCCCTGTGAGGTACAATCCCAGTGAAGCAAATGTCAAAAGAAAATAGGAGATAAGGCAGCAGAAGAGACAGAGCAAATCAAGGGGTGAGTTTGATCTCAGCGAGGCAGCTGTGAGCAGTGGCATGAAGTCAGATCTTAAGCCCCTGCCCAGGAACTGAACCCAGGTAGCCTGTGCCTCCCTTGTAGCTCAGTTGGTAAAGAATCTGCCTGCAATGCAGGAGACCCAGGTTTGATCCCTGGGTCAGGAAGATCCCCTGGAGAAGGAAATGGCAACCCACTCCAGTATTCTTTGCCCCTGGGGAAAAATGCATTTATCACAGAGGCAGAAACTGTAAGCTGTTAGAAATATAGCATAACAACAAATGGGAGAGCGCACAGATAAACGGTTTGTTTAGCTGAGACAGAAGCAAGGCAGAGATATACATCCAGAGAGAAAGAGTCTGGGTGTCCCCCAGTGAGGAGTGCAGTAAAGAGGCGGCTATGTCATTTTCATAGGTCAGTCCTTCTGGGCCTTTGTTTACCGTTAGCCAATTATCTGGTTTCTCTTTCCACACTGACCTACCTGGGACCCTACCCTGGGTGTGCACAACCACCGCCCCCCCCCCCCCCCCCCCACCCACCCACAGCCAAGATGGGTCTTGGAGTGAAAGCTTCTGGGAGGAGCAAGGCTGATTATGGCCTGGTGTTATCCCTTGACGTTAGACCCACAGGGAGCCTTTCTGCACAAGTGCAGCATCTCCTTTTCCCAAAAAGGGGCAGGGATTGGAGATCCCTAACCCTTTACTCAGACGGGGTTTGTGCCTCTTTGTCCTTGTCGTGGCTATTGCCGTGACTATTAACCTAAGGTGCTGACAAGAGACAGAGACTAGCTAATTACCCTGTGTGTTACTTCCCAGTCAGAGGGCAAACAGGAGGCTGATTGTCAATGCCTTAACGGGACCCCACCTAACTCTTGTCTCAGGAAATGCTAACGGTTGTAAGTATCCAGGCTGAAGTCCCCGTCTGCGCGCCCCATGAAATGTGGACAGGAGGCCAGCTGTAAATGTCTGATCGGGAGCCCATCTATCTCCTGACTCAGATTCCTGAGCTGATCACAGTCTGAGGAAAGAGACAGTTGCTGAGTCATGTACGTGTCTTCCGACAGAGCCTAGGAAACCACCAGTCTTCACTGGCGTCCACTGGAGGGAGAAAGGAGGAACCGCTCACGTGCCCGGCTCCTCCTGTCTGTCAGTGTTCACTACTGCAGAAGTCCTCTGTATTTCTGGGTTGTGTTTGCCAGCATCCTCTGACCAACTACTGGAGGAGCCACACCCACATCTGGCGGCCTGGAGCTTCACTTGAGTTCAACAGTGAAGAAGGAGCCAAAGTCTCTTCGGATTCAGTACTGTTTATTTTTTTTTAAATATGTATTTATCTGCTTCCGGCTGTCCTGGGTCTTTGAAGCTGCTCTCGGACTTTCTCTGGCTGCGGTAGGTGGGACCGACTCTCCAGTTGTGGCGCATGAGTTTCTCTCGCTGTGCTCATCGGCTCTATAGTTAACGGGCTCAGTAGCTGTGGCCACGGGCTTAGTTGTCCCACGGCCTGTGGCATCTTCCCGGACCAGTGACTGAACCCGTGTCCCCTGTATTGGCAGGTGGAGTCTTAAATGCTGGACCACCAGAGAAGTCCTCCGTAGTGTTTAGAGTCTCCAGACACAATAGAGTACTCAGTCAAATTCATATGTCATTTATTGTTTTTTAAGTAATTTATTTATTTGGCCATGTGGCTTGTAGGATCTTTGTTCCCTGACCAGAAATCGAAGCCCAGGCTTATGGCAGTGAAAGCACCAGGTCTTAACTCCTGGACGGCCAGTGAACTCCCAAATTTGAATGTGAGATAAACAGTGAATATTTTTCTTGGTATAAATATGCCCCCAATGTTGCATGAGACATACTTCTACTAAAAAATTATTTTTGTTTACCTGAAATTTAAATGCAATTGGGCATCCCGTATTTTCGTCTGCTAAGTCATGCAACCTTCCTCTTATGGGGTGGGTGGAGACCACAGCAGAGTCTGGACCCCCTCCTGGGAGAGGTTGAGTGCCCTTGGAGGACCACCCAGTGCTCTTCACAGAAGAAGCAGTGGAGGGCTGGGGCGGCTGACGCAGCTGGAGATATCTAGAGAGGCGATAAATTCACCTAGTACAACCTAAGCCTGTGGGTTCTGGGAGGCCTTTAGAAGGAAATTATGTTTAAACTGAAATATTAAGGACTGGCAAGAATTCGCCCGGAGAATTTGTGGAGTAGTTCCGTCTGAATAAACAGCATCCACTGTCCAACCAGTCCATCCTAAAGGAGATCAGTCCTGGGTGTTCACTGGAAGGACTGATGCTGAAGCTGAAACTGCAATACTTTGGCCACCTCATGTGAAGAACTGACTCATTGGAAAAGACTCTGATGCTGGGAGGGATTGGGGGCAGGAGGAGAAGGGGACGACAGAGGATGAGATGGTTGGATGGCATCACCGACTCAGTGGATGTGAGTTTGAGTAAACTCTGGGAGTTGGTGATGGACAGGGAGGCCTGGCATGCTGCAGTCCATGGGGTTGCAAGGAGTCAGACCCAACTGAGCGACTGAACTGAACTGAACTGTCCAGCACCCAGACAGTGGACTTCAAGTTTGTGTAACTGCCTTTAGCTGTAGTTTGGCCTGCACCTCAAAAGGCAACTCTTCTATTTGAGTTTGTCTCTGCAACAGCCCAAATAAATAAGTGTGCATCATCAACATTTTCTTGCAGCCTCACATCCTCTTTCCTCTCTGCCCCAGTCCCTTTCTACTTTATGTCTTTATGAATTTACTGCTTCTGTGTACTGACGCTGAGCACTGGTGCCAAATTGCATCTCAGAGACAGAGTTTTGGGTGAAGCAGAAAAGAAAAACAACAGGGACTACAGGGTGTCAATGCCCCGTCGACTGAGCGACCAACCTGGGGATCTGGTGAGGAGTTTTACAGCAATGAAAACTGACCTTTCCCCTCCTGTGGCCACGGCTGAGGTTTCCAAATTTGCTGGCCTACTGAGTGCAACACTTTCACAGCATCATCTTTCAGGATTTGAAATAGCTCAACTGGAATTCCATCACCTCCACTAGCTTTGTTTGTAGTGATGCTTCCTAAGGCCCACTTGACTTCACATTCCAGGATGTCTGGCTCTAGGTGAGTGATCACAGCATCGTGATTATCTGTGTCGTGAAGATCTTTTTTGTACAGTTCTTTTGTGTATTCTTGCCACCTCTTCTTAATATCTTCTGCTTCTGTTAGGTCCATATCATTTCTGTCCTTTATCGAGCCCATCTTTGCATGAAATGTTCCCTTGGTATCTCTAATTTTCTTGAAGAGGTCTCTAGTCTTTCCCATTCTGTTGTTTTCCTCTATTTCTTTGCATTGATCACTGAGGAAGGCTTTCTTATTTCTTTGGAACTCTGCATTCAAGTGGGTATAACTTTCATTGTCTCATTTGCTTTTCACTTCACTTCTTTTCACAGCTATTTGTAAGCCCTCCACAGACAGTCATTTTGCTTTTTTGCATTTGTTTTTCTTGGCGATGATTTAAGGGCAAGATTGCTGATAAGGATCACGGTGTGTGCAGGGCCTGCACTCCTGTAATCTGGCCTCAGATGGTCTCCTGATGAGCTTCTGTGGTTCTCAGTTCAGTTCAGTTCAGTCACTCAGTCGTGTCTGACTCTGCGACTCCATGAATTGCAGCACGCCAGGCCTCCCTGTCCATCACCATCTCCCAGATTTCACTCAAACTCACGTCCATCAAGTCAGTGATGCCATCCAGCAATCTCATCCTCTGTCTTCCCCTTCTCCTTCTGCCCCCAACCTTCCCAGCATCAGTCTTTTCCAATGAGTCAACTCTTTGCATGAGGTGGCCAAAGTACTGGAGTTTCAGCTTCAGCATCATTCCTGCCAAAGAACACCCAGGGCTGATCTCCTTCAGAATGGACTGGTTGGGTCTCCTTGCAGTTCAAGGGACTCTCAAGAGTCTTCTCCAACACCACAGTTCAAAAGCATCAATTCTTCGGTGCTCAACTTTCTTCACAGTCCAACTCTCACATCTATACATGACCACTGGAAAAACCATAGCCTTGACTACATGGACCTTTGTTGGCAAAGTAATGTCTCTCCTTTTGAATATGCTATCTAGGTTGGTCATAACTTTTCTTCCAAGGAGTAAGTGTCTTTTAATTTCATGGCTGTAGTCACCATCTGCAGTGATTTTGGAGCCTCAAAAGATAAAGTCTGACACTGTTTCCCCATCTATTTCCTATGAAGTGATGGGACCAGATGCCATGATCTTCGTTTTCTGAATGTTGAGCTTTAAGCCAACTTTTTCATTCTCCTCTTTCACTTTCATCAAGAGGCTTTTGAGTTCCTCTTCACTTTCTGCCATAAGGGTGGTGTCATCTGCATATCTGAGGTGATTGATATTTCTCCCAGAAATCTTGATTCCAGCTTGTGCTACTGTGGTTCTAGAGGTTATCAAACTGTGACCTTCTCTCTGGAATGAAGAACCCTTCATCAAATAGTCAACATCTTCCGTGTGTTGGGGGCTTTAGTTCTGCAGAGGAGCTCACAGACACCGCTGCGTGCAGCCCTTGAGTCAGAGCCAGGGCCCTGCCCCAGGCTGCACTGCTGTTTCTTGGCTGCTCCTTCCCTGTCTCTCCATCCCCTCTCTTCCTTGATTAGCAACTGTTTGGACAGTTTGTTCCTTTGTAACTCAAGGTAGGTCTTGGAGGCCGAAGCCTGTTTCCTACAATCAAGAAACGGGGGGACACAGAAGAGCTGGGGTTCCCAGAAGCCACCCCCCAGGGTCTTACTTGGTTTCAGCGCCTCATGTAAGTGGGACTCGTATAGTGTTTGCCCTTTCGCATCTGTCTAGCCCCAGTCTTGACAGGCCTCAGGCAGAAAATTACTTCTGGAATGTGGATTGTCAGCTTCAAATATAAACTAGGTGTCCTTCCTAAATGGAACGTCTTGTCCTTTTGTTCCTATTACCTTAGGCCTTGAAGCCACCATTGACTATTTTTGAATCTTGCTAACAGAGTCCCAAAATTGCAGAGTTTTTACATTTATCCATTTCTTCAGTTAATCTTTCCAACAAATATCTGTTGACTACCTAGTGGGTGCCAGATGCTTTTCTAGGGAAGGCTGGTATTTATGGGGACAAGTTGCAAGAATAATGAAATATTTTCTCCTTGTAAGTTAAATGTGCTTTTCCAAGTTCACCAAACTGTGGTGCTTTTGAACTGTGGTGTTGGAGAAGACTCTTGAGAGTCCCTTGGACTGCAAGGGGATTCAACCAGTCCATCCTAAAGGAAATCAGTCCGGAATATTCATTGGAAAGACTGATGTTGAAGCTGAAACTCCAATACTTTGGCCACCTGATGTGAAGAACTGACTCACTGGAAAAGACCCTGTTGCTGGGAAAGATTGAAGGCAGGAGAAGGGGACGACAGAGGATGAGATGGTTGGATGGCATCACTGACTCAATGGACATGAGTTTGAGTAAACTCCAGGAGTTGGTGATGGACAGGGAAGCCTGGTGTGCTGCAGTCTATGGGGTTGCAAAGAGTCAGACACGACTGAGTGACTGAACTGAGCTGAACTGAAGCTCACCAAGTACCTTCTCCATCCTGATGCTTGCCCTGGAAATCCCGGAAATTCCCCACAATCCAACAATGAAGGAAGCTACTAGGACCCTTGCATTGAGCATGGTCTTTATCCATTCTCATTTTGTCATTTAAACAAGATAGAAATAGTTACCCCCTCCAGGACCTCTAGGCTGGTAAGTATGTAAGTCAACCACCTTCCCTCGCTTGCATCTGAAATACAGCATTGCCGCAAAGATGGCCACAGCACAGAAGTATGACCTCAGCCACAGAGATCACAGAAACAATTTGGCCTCAGCTGAAGCAACAGCTTTTTAGGAATCAGAGCTGTGCAGAGATAGTATGTAGGGAGCCACCCTGCCTTGGAAGCATCCAAGCAAAGGATGGATGACCAGTTTGCAAGACAGTACTGGAGGAGGCTCAAGCCTTGGGCTGAGAGCGCTTGTCCCTTCCGATCATGAGATTCCATAATTCTTGGATTCTAAATTAGACGTCAGTAAGCTATGGAGCCCAGGAAAAACCCAGCCT
This sequence comes from Bos indicus, assembly GCF_029378745.1. NCBI lineage: Eukaryota > Metazoa > Chordata > Mammalia > Artiodactyla > Bovidae > Bos > Bos indicus. Next base: position 82,947,344 of record NC_091774.1, on the reverse strand, counting down.
CCGCCTGTTTCTGTAGAGATTTACTGGAGCACAGTCACGCTCTACATTTGTGCATCATCCGCACGTAGTTCGCACTCTGATGGCAAAGTTGAGTAGTTGTCACAGACACCGTTTGGCTGCAAAGCCTAAGCCATTCACTAGCTGGTGGCCATTTATAGGAAAAGCTTGTGAACCTCATTCTAAGAGACTCCTGGGATGAAGTCTTTGATAAAGCCTCCAACTATCTCCGATTTACCTCTGCCGTTAATCTGTGTGGCAAGGCTACTTGATTGTTTTCCTTAAAGATATGCATGTCTTTGTTCAGGATATTAACAAAAAAGATTCAGGTGCTCCCTCTGAGTCAGTATAACTTCCCTATCAATGCTATCAAATGGATGAGAAGAAAAAAAGGCTCCTGAGGTGCTCTAATACGGTGGCTTTTCTTCCACTCCCCTTCTGCGAGAATTGAGCTGCAGAGTCAGCCTGAAGACTGCAGCAACAAGCTCAGCAAAGCTGAAAGCTGATACACATGGAGCTTCTAGCTGGGATGTACAGAGCTTTACATGGAAAGTTTCAGTCAGTCCTCTTAACAACTTCATCTATTGCATAGACGGACGTCACAGCTGAGGACATGGAGGCTTAGGGAGACTCCAGAGCTTGCCCTGAGTCACCTATGGAGCCAGGATGCTGCTTATATTTCAATTCTGAAACCTCTATTTCACATATACATACATCATACAGCTGTTGAGATATTTTGAGTGACTGTACAAAGCACAACAAAATCTAGAGACTGAATAGACTCCCAGCCCAGCCCATGCGCTTAATCTTGTATTTAGATCACAGAAAAGTAGTCACGACAATGGGAATATTTCATCAGAGGACCCCAAGCTCCTGATTCCGTGTGATTCCATGATGCAGAACCACCTCCCCTAGCTCACTTGCTTTCATGGTTATTTCAAGCAGGAAGAAAAATGGTGGCGATTTTCACTTCATCTCTGCTCAACATCTGTCTGAAGATCCTGCAGCTAAAGAGGGAAAGACTGAATGTTAGATGGGGTTTGTATTATTCAAAAATAAAAAAAATATAGAAATATGAATTCCTGCCAGCAGTTAACCCAGAGAGGCCAGATGCCACCCAGTCACTTCTTTCACTCAAATCTTCCTCCAAGAGGCAGTTACATGACAGGCAAGACTCTGGGACTAAGAAACAAGAGCATGAGAGGAATCCCAGGTGTTTCTGATTTGTGATGGACAAGGCTCTCTGTTTGTCTTCAGCTGAACGAGAATGCAAGAGGCACTCTTCATATTACACTGGTGTCATTAGGAAACTTGAGGACTGATCAGAGGGGGAGTAAGGTTGGTCTTAACTGCTCAATCCAGTGGAGCTTAGCTTCAGTTCAGTTCAGTTCAGTTCAGTCGCTCAGTTGTGTCTGACTCTTTGCAACCCCATGGCTGCAGCAGGCCAGGCCTCCCTGTCCATCACCAATGCCCAGAGTTCACTCAAACTCATGTCCGTTGAGTCGGTGATGCCATCCAGCCATCTCATCCTCTGTCGTCCCCTTCTCCTCCGGCCCCCAATCCCTCCCAGCATCAGAGTCTTTTCCAATGAGTCAGTTCTTCACATGAGGTGGCCAAGGTATTGGAGTTTCAGCTTCAGCATCAGTCCTTCCAATGAACACCCAGGACTGATTTCCTTTGGGATGGACTGGTTGGATCCTTAGCTTGGATCTTAGCTTGGAGGGTAGAAAAAAGGAAGCAGTGATTCCAAGGGCTCACCTGGTCAGCTAGACTCTTAAAAGAGCATTAAGTTTGACGAAAAAGAATCAAGAAACCACTGTGGTCAGGTCACAAACAGTCCTGATGGGAAGAACGGTCTCTGAGGAGAAGGAGCTGACAAAGCAAGGACCAAAACACCAGGTTAGCCGTCAACTGCTCAGAAAAGAAAACACTGTCACGTTGTGACTAATTCCTCCTGGATTTTCCAGAAACAGGTTTATTCCAGAGTCTTTAGAAGTCACAGCTCTTTGATCCATTTAGACTATTTGACTGTCAGATTTCAGACTCCTGATAATCCATAGATTTCTGCTAAAACTAAGAAAGGGGGTCGTCACTCCAAACGCAGCCAAATGTTCGTCTCTATTTCAGACTGCAGGTGAAATGCAGAAATAGGGGACACCTGGATCCGCTCCAAGCCCACACAGAACTGAACCTCAGACAGTGAGTCATGGTGTGGCTCTGTGTGAGCTGGTGTCAGAAAGCACGTGCTTACACTGAGAAAGAAAGCGGACCTGGGACTTCCCTCTTGCCTCTTTTTGTAGGAAGTGAAACCACTCTGCTGCAAAGCAGGTGCCCAACTTTTGTAGAAAAGTTGCCTTTTTCTTTTTAGAAACTAAAGTTTGGCTTTTAGGCACAAGCCCTTGAGAGCAGCCTTCTGGAGAGTTTATGGGGGTGCCTGGGCCTTTCAGTACAAGCAAAGTGAAAGAAATCACTGGTGAGCAGAGGAAAGCAAGAAAGAAATGGGTGAAATGTTCTGGTCAGACTCTTGGAGGTCACCTCCTCCTGCCTGACCATTATGAGCAGCAATTCCTGCTGGTGGCATGCAAATTTCAGTTGAGCCGAAATTCCCAAATTTGTACTTCTTCTTTCATTGTTTCTCCGTGAATTGAAAAGAGAACTTCCTTGAGCGTAGCAAACACAGTCATAGGCTTTGGATCATCTCAGGTGTATGGAAATTCCGGAACTACTTGGTTTCTTTTGGTTTTTAAATATATATTTGTTGCTTATTTTTCTGAATACGAAAGTAATGATTACTCATCCTTGTGTTTGGGACTTGGTAGATTCTCAATAAAGTTTTGTTAAATGAGTAAAAACATGCTCATTGTTGAAAACTCAAAATATGTAGAAGAGTGGAAAGAAGTAAATAATTCATAAAACCTACCTACTAGATATAACTACTGTCAATGGGTCAGTTGGTGTATATTCCTCATTATATTTGTACATAGTTGAGATCATATTGAATGCTTGTCATGGCTTTTCCTCTTAACATTATGGCATAAGAATTTCTTATGTTATTAAAACTGTTTGAAAATATAATTATGATGGCTGCAAAATATTTTGTCATATGAATGCGATGTAATTTCACTCTTTTGGGCTCTTTTAGCTATTTCATTTTTTCTTCTTGCTGTAATAAAAATGAAGAAGAAGGTGGTCCAAAAGTAAATGACAATGACTAGGTGTTTAGAGATATAGGAACACCTAAATGTAGAGTTATCTATATTCACCTTACTTGTATTCTCATTGAAGAAGAGTGAGATTCCATTAGGATCTATTACAGCCAAAAGAAAAAATAAGAAATTGTCAGCATGTCTTCAAAACAGGATAAGTGAGTTTTCTGATTCTGATGAACTAGCCCTGAGATAGTTTTAAGAAAAGTATATGAATATTTCTGCAAACTTATTGGAAGTACTCAAGGGCATTCAGTTCTAACTTTTCTAATTCTAAATCTGTGATCACTCTACTGAGCTATTAATTTATAACCTGGTCAGAGGCTTGCTTCTCTAGCCAAGTAGAAACCAGGTGTGTGTTTGCTCAGTCACTCTTTGTGACCCCATGGACTGTAGCCCACTAACCTTCCCTGTCCATGGAATTTTCCAGGCAAGAATACTGGAGTGGGTTGCCATTTCCTCCTCCAGGGGATCTTCGTGACCCAGGGATTGAACCCACATCTCCTGTGTCTCCTGCACTGGCAGGCAGATTCTTTACCACTGAGCCACCTGGGAAGCCCAGAAACTGACTCATAAACTAAACCCTTAAAAGATGCTTACTCCTTGGAAGGAAAGTTATGACCAACCTAGACAGCATATTAAAAAGTAGAGACATTACTTTGCCAACAAAGGTCCATCTAGTCAAGGCTATGGCTTTTCCAGTGGTCATGTATGGATGTGAGAGTTGGACTGTGAAGAAAGCTGAGCACCAAAGAATTGATGCTTTTGAACTGTGGTGTTGGAGAAGACTCTTGAGAGTCCCTTGGACTGCAAGGAGATCCAACCAGTCCATCCTAAAGGTGATCAGTCCTGGGTGTTCATTGGAGGGACTGATGTTGAAGCTGAAACTCCAATACTTTGGCCACCTCATGCGAAGAGTTGACTCAGTGGAAAAGACCCTGATGCTGGGAAAGATTGAAGGCTGGAGGAGAAGGGGATGACAGAGAATGAGATGGTTGCATGGCATCACTGACTCAATGGACATGGGTTTGGGTGGACTCCGGGATTTGGTGATGGAAAGGGAGGCCTGATGTGCTGCGATTCATGGGGTCACAAAGAGTCAGACACAACTGAACTGAACTGAACTGAACTTGAGTGTAAGTGAATTCCCCAGAGCATGATAACTGAGGCATCAATAGAGCCAGAATGTGATATTTCTGGGTTTACAGAACACCACCAAGGTTTTTTAAATTTTATTTTATTAAAGTGTAGTTGATTTACAATGGTGTGTTAATCTCTACTATACAGCAAAATGACTCAGACACATATATATGTATTCTTTTTCACATCTTTTCCGTTATGATTTACCACAGTATACTGCTCTAGTTCCCTGTGCTGTACAGTAGGGCTTTGCTGTTTATCCTTCCTATACGTAATAGTGCACATCTGCTAACTCCAGACTCCCAATCCATCACTCCCTCACCCCCCTTCCCCCTTGCCAACCACAAGTCTGTTAAGTTTATTTGTATTTTCTTTAGATTATACAAATAAGTGAAATCATATGATCTTTGTCTCTCTCTGTCTGACTTACTTCACTTCCTATAATCTCTAGATCCATCAGTGTTGTTGCAAAATGGCATTATTTCATTTTTTTATGACTAGGAAATATGGAGGAGGAAATGGCAACCCACTCCAGTGTTCGTGCCTGGAGAATTTCATGGACGGAGGAGCCCGGTGCTACAGTCCATGGGGTCGCAAAGAGTCAGACACAACTTAGCAACTAAAACACGGTATTCCATTACATGTAAATCTATATGGGCTTCCCAGGAGGCTCAGTGGTAAAGAATCCACCTGCCAATGCAGGAGATGTGAGTTCGATCCCTGGACTGGGAAGATCTGCTGGAGGAGGAAATGGCCACCCGGTCGGTCCACTATTCTTGTCTGAAAAGTCCCACGGATAGGGGAGCCTGACAGGCCACAGGCCACACAGTTGCAAAGAGTCGGACGTGACTGAGTGACTGAGAACATGCACAAAATCCGTATACTTTATCCTTTCATCTGTCAGTGGGCGCTTATTGCTTCCATGTCTTGGATATTGTAAATAGTGCTGCTATGAATATTGGGGTGCATGTATTATTTGAATTAGAATTTTCTCCAGATATATGCCGAGGAGTAGGATTGCAGTATCACATGACCACACAAATCAGGCTTTTTTTTTAAAATTGTGGCAAAGTGTTAGTTGCTCGGTCATGTCTGACCCTTGGCCCCCACGTGGACTGTGTCCTCTGTCCATGGAATTCTCTAGGCAAGAGCACTGGAGTGGGTTAGCTGCTCCCTTCTCCAAGGGACCTTCCCAGCGCAAGGACTGAAGCCAGGTCCCCTGCAACAGAGGCAGATCCTTTGCCATCTGAGCCACCATGGAGAAAGTCACAGACTGGAAGCACACTACTTTACCGTAGCTCCCCGTGCAGTCCAGGGGCACTGAGTGCGTTCGCGTTGCTGTGCAGTCTCACCATCATCCGTTTCTGGGATGTTTCACCCTCCTAAACTGAAGCTCTGTCCCCAGTAAACACTGACTCCCACCCCGCTGGCATCTACCAGTGTACTTTCTGACTGTGGATTTGACTATTCTAGGTACTTCGCATCAGTGAAATCAAGCAGTATTTGTCTTCATCTAATGTATATTGGAGCACATTTCTAAGGTTAGCTTGATATGTGTCCTACAAACAGACTGTATGTATCTTCTCTTTTCCCCTGGACTCTTCAGCTGGTTCTCATTAGCGATCTACTTAACTCACACACATGTGAGCCCCGTTCACCCCACCCCATTTTCCGTCTTTGGTGCCCATGCGTTTGTTCGCTATGTCTGTTCTCTAAGCAAACAGGTCCATCTGTATCATTTTTTCTAGATTGTGTCAAGGTTTTAATAGCAACTAGTGATGCTCCGCCTGTAAAGCTAGGCAACCGGCCTCATTATTTCTGAAAACACCTGTCAGCTGCCTCAGTGACAATCCTGTGGTGATTCAATTCCTTGAAATTGTCTTTCCAGAATGCAGACAGGCAGCCTGTGAATTGAAACATGGCTTTTGCAGTCTCAGTCCTGCGTCTGGTTCATGGTGTAAGGGTGCAGCTGGGAGCCATCAGGGTGACATAAGGGTGCAATTGGGAATTTCCATTAACTCCTCTGGATTCCCTGGCTTCCACTCAATGTGCTAGTTGTCCCAAAGAACCAACAGAACTGGGCTCCAATCAAGCCTGATTTTAGGTCTATGGGCCTGAAAAGACTACTTTAAATAATGAGGCTTAATAGACTTAGCACTAGTTGCTGCTGCTGATGCTAAGTCGCTTCAGTCGTGTCTGAGTCTGTGCGACCCCATAGATGGCAGCCCACCAGGCTCCCCCGTCCCTGGGATTCTCCAGGCAAGAACACTGGAGTGGGTTGCTGTTTCCTTCTCCAATGCAGGAAAGTGAAAAGTGAAAGTGAAGTCGCTCAGTCGTGTCCGACTCTTAGCGATCCCATGGACTGCAGGCCACCAGGCTCCTCCGTCCATGGGATTTTCCAGGCAGGAGTACTGGAGTGGGGTGCCACTGCCTTCTCTGTTAGCATTAGTACACAAATGCAAATTCATGAAGTTATCTTCTCCTTACGACACAACAAATGAATTGCTGCTTTAAAAACCTGAATGGTGAAGACCGCATTCATTTTTACACATCTGTCTAAGTTACATGCACTTAACCATGGAATGAAAAAATTAAAGTTATAAGAGCAGGTACCGAGTTATTGCCAACTATACACAGAGGAAAAGGAGAGTGATATTGAAGTCCCAACAGAGAGTCATTAGGGGAAAGCAGAACCATCAAGAGAGTGAATAAAAAATGAAACCAAAGCTTTCTTTCAAAGCTGGAACGCTCTCATGGGGGTAGCGGTAAGGTGTGTGGTTGTGTTTTTTCTGAGTGCCCACTGCTGTGCAGAGTAACCAGCTGGGCGCTGGGGGGTCGGGGGCAGCTGACTGTTAAGGATACAGGGCTGGGTTTCCTATCTAGTGCCACACAATGTTTTCAGTCCTGATGGACCTTAGAGTTCGAATCGACTCTCATTTCCCCATTTCGAGATTAGACTAGCCCAAAGAGGAACTGGTGGCTTTAGGAGAACTGCTAAACTTTTTGTTTCAGCAACGGCTTTCTTTCCCATCAGTTCAGTCTGCCCCAAGCCCTCTGGCCACAGCTTAGGACCGGTGGGTCAGGCCGGGGCTGTCTGAGCCATGAACAGCTTCAGGGGTGCCTTTCTAATCTGGGCAGTGGCAACATGGGCTGAAACGGACACATCTTGGGGAGCGACCGATGAGCCTGGGTTTCAAAATTGCAAGAATGCCTTAAAATTGCCCGTTCTGCCCGTCTTACCTGGAGGCGGCTGGGATAACCTGCGGAACGTGGACACGGGACGGGTGATGGAGTTGGCTTACAGCCACTGCAGGACCACGGAAGACGGGCAGTACATCGTCCCGGATGAGATCTTCACCATTCCCCAGAAGCAGAGCAACCTGGAGATGAACTCCAAAATCCTGGAGTCCTGGGTAAACTACCAGAGCAGCACCTCCAACTCCATCAACATGGAGCTCTCTCTTTTTTCCAAAGTCAACGGCAAGTTCTCCCTTGAGTTCCAGAGGATAAAGACGCTTCAGGTGAAGGATCAAGCTGTAACTACCCAGGTTCAGGTAAGAAACCTGGTCTACACGGTCAAAATCAACCCAGATGCAGAGCTAAGCTTGGGGTTTAAGAAGGCGCTCATGGACATCTCAGAGCAACTGGAGAACAACCAGACCCGGATGGCCACCTACTTGGCAGAACTCCTGGTCCTCAACTACGGTACCCATGTCATCACCAGCGTGGACGCAGGGGCCGCACTCATTCAGGAGGACCACATCAGGTCGTCCTTCCTGCAGGACAGCCAGAGCAGCCGCAGTGCCGTGACCGCGTCCGCTGGAATCACCTTCCTGAACATCGTGAACTTCAAATTTGAGGAGAACTACACCTCGCAGAATGCCTTCACCAAGAGCTACCTCTCAAACCGAACTAACTCCAGAGTTCAGAGCTTTGGAGGACTTCCATTTTACCCAGGCATCACCCTCCAGGCCTGGCAGCAGGGCGTCAGCAACCACCTGGTGGCCATGGACCGAGCTGGCCTGCCTCTGTATTTCTTCATCAACCCCGAACGACTGCCTGACCTGCCGGGACCCTTGGTGAGAAAGCTGTCGAAGACGGTGGAAGCTGCCGTGCGCAGGTAT